>NC_142827.1:7311250-8681666 GCF_057945365.1 Rhopilema esculentum
GTGAGTGTTTCTGTCATCTACAGAGAGGGTTAACAAATTCAGTTTCATTTTAAACTTTGCTCTTTCATACAACTCAACGTATTCAAGACAAGAAACGATTTAATTTAAATTTTAAAATATCAAAGAGTCAACTGATCAACCTATTACGTAGTTTTGTTTTAGGTTATTGTTATTGTTATACGTAGCTGGCCCTCTGTATTCTTAGAGCTAAGGAGGTTTAAGGGCTGAAATTTCATATGTTTTAAGCAATTTTGAGGGCTGATCCCAAGCCAAGGTCTTACGCCACAAAGCCAAGATCCATCCAAAAATCTGACTTACGCAAGAACTTTAGGGGCAAAAGGGCGTGGTCAGAAAAAATGGTGTGGAAATTTAAACAATCCAAACTTTAAGCTTAAAGGACCGTTTCGAAATTCCAAAGTGTGAATAGTTTTCTCGTTTTCTTTCTTAATAGCTTTTTCATATTTCCCAAAGGGGGTTGGGGTGGGAGGCTCACAAAATTTAAAGAAAAGATGAGCCAAAAATTTCAATCGCGAAAAATGGCGGCGATTTCTTCAATCACAAAAATTTCAAATTTTTCAGAAACCCAAAAATGACATTTTATTAAATTTACATACAGACCCAAAAATTGAGGCAGATTTTTCGAAATTTCAGCAAACATGGATTATAAATTATCCAGAAAATATAGTTGTGGAGATTTTGAAACATTAAATTCACTTCACAAATTTAAAATCTGACTGCAGCTCAAACATACGTCGCTGTAGTCTGAATCTGCACCTGTCGTTTAATTAAACTGCATTTTAGCATAACAGCAGCGTTGAAGTTTAAGCATAACTAAAGTTTGAAAATTAATAGAAAATCTCATATATAAAAACTCATGGATTTGAAGAAGTTTGTGCCTTGCGGTTATTCATAACTCATTCTTAGATATTTGCAATTTTGAACCTAATTTATATGGGATTTCAAAATGTAAAGTTTTCAGGTTTCTTAGCACCTTCCAACTAAACCCAGTATTTTATCGGTTATAAGTCAATTTTTTAATAAAAAACCTGTATGTACTGGTGGTTGAAAAATTGCTTTTATAAAATGATTGGGCAAAGATGCGTAAAATTTCTAAAATTTCCATTTCTTCTTTTGAAATTTGATGCTATTTTGATGGAGCTGCCAACAAACTTCATGGTCTCCCAGCCTCTAGTATGTTTAATTGTATAAATAAGTGTAGAGAATTCAAATTGTGTCTACTTGATATGTGAGAAATATTTAGTAGCTAAAAAACGTACCTTTGCTATCTGCCTTTTTTCCGTTCTTCAGACTCGCTTGTTTGATGCGCTCTTGTACTCAGTTGGATGAATCAGACTGGTTTGTTATCGTCTCTATCTTTAATTTATAGAGTCCGAAAGGTACAAAGAAGATCGTTGATAAACAATTGAATGCGTAAATCTACTTTAGAAACTTCCCTAAAAGGTCAACGAGGAAAAAATGTGGTTTTTCCGCTTTCAACTAACATTTGCTTTCTCATTCAAAATATGTACCCAAGGGATTATTGTACTTTTTGAACAAGTACCCGACAACCGTGACAAAAAACAATCAGAAAAGCTAAATTAAATATAGTTAGAAATGATGTTAAACAAAAGATTTTCCGGTTTCGTGTCAGTAATGTATTCTTTAATTTTCTTAGTGCTCCTCTTGTTAATCTGTAATCCGGAGTTTCGAAACGGTTCTTCAAGCTTTGGATTGTTTAAATTTCCACAGCATTTTTCAAGACCACGCCCTTTTGCCCCTAAAGTTCTTGCGTAAGTCAGATTTTTGGATGGATCTGCGCCTGAACGACACCTTGGCTTGGGATCAGCCCTCAAAATTGCTTAAAACATATGAAATTTCAGCCCTTAAACCTCCTTAGCTCTAAGAATACAGACGGCCAGCTACGTATAACAATAACAATAACCTAAAACAAAACTACGTAATATGTTGATCAGTTGACTCTTTGATATTTTAAAATTTAAATTAAATCGTTTCTTGTCTTGAATACGTTGAGTTGTATGAAAGAGCAAAGTTTAAAATGAAACTGAATTTGTTAACCCTCTCTGTAGATGACAGAAACACTCACAAAAGAAGTTGATAATATTTCTTCTCAACTGATCTCCCTTCCTGTAAACATGAGGCTGTTTTCGTTGAGCATGAGGAGTCTCTTCACTGACAAAGCAATTGGGGGACAATCAGACACGGCAAGGAAAGCCAGGGAGTTACGCGATCAAACCCGAAATGATGCTGTTGCTTATCTCAAGGGTGTGCTTCCATTTGTTACGAGACGTGTAGCAGACATTGGGGACTTTTTTGAATACTATGAGGCCTTAACCATGGATGAGTGGTGGGAGAGCATTAAAGATATCACAGAAGAAGCAGAGGCTCACAAAGAGGCCTGCAAGGTGCTTGTCAAGATCCACGAAGAAATGTTAACTACACTAAAGAAGCGAAAAGATGAAGCCGGTGTAATTGTAATTGAATTGACAGATTTGACTGCCGAGTATGAAAGAAAAGCTAAAGAACTCCAAGATTCTGCAAGTACTAAAAATGCTTGGGCAATTGGACTTGCATTTGTACCATATGTCGATGTTATTGCTTCCCCAATTTTGTTTGGCTTAGCCCGAAGAGATTTAGCAGAAGCCACTGCGAAGCAAAAGGAAGCTGAAATCCAGTACGCCGTAATCAGGGTTGTGACTGATGTCTTGGTTCCAGCTCTTGGAAATTTCATTGATGGTCTAGAGCATGTTGCTGGTTTCTTCGAAATCCTCCATCAAGAGCTGACAAGTTTTCAGCAGAAGGGAGAACGTGCTGAAGGAGCAGGAAGCCCAAAAGTGATGCATTACAAAACAATGAGATCAAAGGCCAAAGAAATAGGTGGTGGATGCAGGGGATTCTTTGCCATTTTGCCATCAGTTCGTACTGATTTTCAAGCCATTCCAGACGAAGGCACAGATCAGAATTACGTAGACAGATGGCTTGAAAAGGAAATTAAAATCATCAATGAAAGCTGTTCTGTCAGATCTTTGGCAACAAGATTCATCAAAGCTATCACCGCATCTGACAACAAGGCTGGTGAAGAGCAAGCGGTCGAAGGAAAAAGCAAGTAACAAATTTCACTGACTGTTGAACGTTGTTTGAGCACGCTTTTTTCTTCTTGATCTTCAACTTCCTTTAATGATTTTGAAATGTTAATTTGCTGAGAATTCACGTGTATTTTTTTACAATGTATCAAAATATTTGCTTCGTCTTCAGGAATAATTTCACAGATATTCGAGAAATAGCTATCATTTTTTGCTGTATCGATACCGAAAATCCGAAACATGTCATCGTTATAGTTTTTTGCACAATCTGGGTTTTCCAGTAAATGCAACCCGATAGCAGAATCGCATGTTTTAGTGTTATTGTTTTTAGATCTGCAAGACCGATGTAGCTGTTCCAGGAGCGTTGTGGCTCCTAGAAGAGGGCCAGGAAAAAATAACCATAAAGGGGCCCACTCTTTCCAGAAAAACCTTTTTTGCTATTAATGCAAGCGGGGCAGCTGGGTAAAATAGCATAAATTGTAATAATACGAGAACAAAGGCGGCACCACCAACTTGATAATGGGGAGGGGGCTAGGAATCAAGTTTAGCGACATAGGAGGACCCACCATAGTTTGTTCTGATACAAAAGAAAAGTTTTGAAATCAAGACTTCTAGAATGGCTAGAAATGCATCTCCTAGACAAAAATTTAACAAATTACTATACCACTCAGAATAGACAAATCCACGATTTTCAGAAAGGCATTGATTGTTGATTTTTAGGAAAAATTTGGGATTTGGGGTCATGCTAAAACTACGGTGGCCCACAACTGCCATGCACTTATTTTAATCTGATTCACATATAAACAAAACAGATTCACATTGAAACAAACCGATTCACGTAGAAAGATAAACCACTCACACAAAATTCAAGTGAGTCGCTCAAAAAGAAAAAAAATCGCAGAAAAATGAAACTCGTCACACATTTTTAGTTTCAGTCGCATAAAATTCTGTAAATCGCACATAAAGCAGAATGAGTCGCCCAATTAGAAAAGAGGGCGCATTTAAAAAGAATGGGTCACACGTTGGAAAAGGGTAGCTTTTTTATTGAATTGACTGAATTTCAGCCATGAGACAAGAGCAACTTTCTCATTATTGGAATAGAATAACATGCGTGTACTTTTGGATTATTGGGACTATTGTTGAATTTCGATCACAGAAACATGCAGACAGGCTAGAAGTCCAAACTCAGCTAGTTACCCGAACTGCAGTGTACGACAGTTTCCTGCGAGATCTCGGGTAGGCAAGAGGTCTCGTTACAAAAATTCAAGTGTACAAATGTACACTATGACACGAGTTTATACTTCTAGTGTACACGCAAAAAAATATTAAGTTTTACATACAAATATCTTCGTGAGAAACTGATTCGTTTTTAGAGGGAATGTGGTTGAGACATACGCATACACACAACAGCCCTGTTGTTGGACTTGCTGCAAGTCTCTCTCTCTATCCATAAGAGTTGATAGATTAGATCAGGGTCGGAGTGAAAACATGGCGTCTTGTCTCGTGTGCTCTCTAGGTCTATGCGCAGCGGATCATAGGCATCGTGCGCGCATACACAACATATTATGGCGACGAGCTATCTAAAGAACCCTAAGAAGGATAAGAAAGTAATAATTTCGACAAGAGAATACGAAATATGGAAGAAAACGATAATCAAATAGGCCAGGCGCAGCAACCGCAATCAGTATAGATTCAGTTACCTCCAGTTAAGGAATTTGATCCAAAAGGAGACCAATCTACGGTAAGTCAAAGGTGGCAAAAATGGAAGAAAGCGTTCGTTTATTTTCTGAATGCAACAAGTATTCAAAATGATAGCCAAAAGAGGGCAACACTTTTGCATCTTGTAGGAGATGAAGTGCAAGATATATTTGAATCATTAGGTGAGGTAGGCACAACATATGACCAGGCAGTAAATAGGTTAGATAGTCATTTTGATATCAAGAAGAACATTCCATTTGAAAGATGTGTATTTCACGAAACAGGTCAAGAAACAGGAGAGAACATAGATTCATATGTCACTAGGTTGAAAAAGTTAATCATTCATTGTGAATATGGTGGTGCAGGTAGAGATAAGAGATCAAGTAATAGCAAAATGGAAATCAAGTAAGCTTAGAAAAAGATTGCTACAAGAGCTAGATCTCACATTAGATAAACTTCTAACAATAGGAAAGCTCATGGAACAATCAGACCATCAGACAAAGAAGATAGAACAACAAAATGGTGCAGGCTCATCAGCCGACACAATGAAAGAATCTTTCTTAGACCTGAATAAAATAAGGCCAAATAAATAACAGCACAAAGGTAGGCAAGCAAACAGAAAATACACTCAACAAAGGGAACATGTGGCAGATGTGGAATGAAAAATCACAACACTGAAGACTGTAGAGTGACCAAAGGAGAAAAGTGCATGAAATGTGGAGTAATGGGACACTTTGCAAAATGCTGTAAGACCAAAAATCCAAAGAAACCAGAAAGTCATCAAGTGAGAGCAAGTGATGTCACAGCAGAAATTTCAAATGATGATGAAACATCAATATTCAACCATTCAGAAACCCAAGCAAAATTCTATGTCACAAAAGGTTCAGGAAGGGCATTGTTAGGACAAAAGACAGCAGAAAAGCTTGTTATATTAAGAGTAGGCCCAGTTCTAGGTTTTAAAGCAGATCCAACAAATTCACTTCACAAGTCAGTAAATGAAATCAGTCAAGAACAGCCAACTAAGCACAAAATAGACCCTGAGATTCAGAAAGTTCTGGACAACAACAAACAAGTATTTGAAGCAGGAGCGGATCCAGACTATAGCAACTGTAGCTCGAGCTATAGTCAAAATCTCCGTGTTTGATTTTCGGAATTCAAAGTTAAGTGTTAATTCCTCCTCTGCTATCAAGCCTAGGTTATCAAATGCGATTAACAAACATGCAATGCTGGCAATGTGTCATCACAATGCCTCTCCAGATAAGATATAAAACACTGAGCGCAGAATGGTCTAATATTAAAACTTAGACGAATCAAAAGTTTCGTTCTTTGTTGACAGTAACCAACCAGAATTGAGCTACAGTGGATATTCCGAGCTATAGTCGGTCTGGGGATTTGCTCTGGAAAAGGCATCGAAGACAATGAAACCCGTACTATAATTTTTGGCGCGAGCTATAGTGAAGCTATAGTCAGGTTTGAAAATGGCCTTTTAACCAATAGAATATGAGTTTCTCAGCTTCTGCAAATTCATACGTAACTGCAATTTTATTTCGATCTTCTGTAGGTATCTTCAACATTGGCTAACTTTCGGCACAAGGAATTATTTTACATGTTTTGAGAAGTTCAGAATTTCATATGAATCTCTCTGATTATTACAATTGGCCAGTTTCAAGGGAACTTTATCAAAAACAACCTTTGCCCCTTCTGTCAAAGGGCAACAGGGGCGGTTGTACCCCCACACCCCCTTCTCTGACGTCCCTAGAAATAGAAAAAGGATGTTCGAAGGAATATTTATGAATACGAAGCAACTATAAACACACATGGTTATATCATTTTCCCATATAGTGGGCGTGTCCCGCAAGCAAGGAGGGCGTGGTCCCAATTCCAAAAGATTTTAGCTATAGTCACCAAAAATCCTGGATCCGCCCCTGGAAGGCATAGGTAAACAAGCTAAAACTACATATTGATGAGAATGTCATTCCCGTTCAGCAGCCAATCAGAAGATTACCATATCATACAAGAAAGAAAGTTTCTCCAGAGCTAGAAAGATTGTTGAGAAATGACTGCATAGAGAAAGTTAAAGGTCCGAGTACCTGGATAAACCCAATAGTAGTTGTACCAAAGCCAAATGGAACCATAAGATTATGTTTAGATATGAGAAGAGCTAATGAAGCCATAGTAAGAGAAAGACACCAGATTCCAAAAGTTGAAGAAATCCTCCCAGAGCTGCATAATTCAAAATATTTTTCAAAGATAGATTTAAAAGAAGGGTACCACCAACTAGAGTTAGCAGAGGAATCAAGGCACATAACAACATTTCTAACACATGAAGGTTATTTCCAATCAAAACGTCTTGTGTTCAGCCTATGAGCAGTTTCAGAAGGTTATTGAGCAAAGCATTGCAGGTTGCCCAGGCACAAGGTCAATATCAGATGACATTCTGATATGGTCATCGAGTAGAGATGAAATGGCGGAGCGTCTTGACACGCTATTCAAAGCATTGCTTGCCAGAAACTTAAAGATCAACTTGAAGAAATGTGTATTTGGAACAACAAAGCTCACATTTGCAGGATATTGTCTAACAGACAAAGGAATTCATCAAGGTCCATCCAAAGTGGATGCAGTCAACAATGCCAAAGTCCGAACAAATACAACAGAAGTAAGAGGTTTTCTAGGTCTAGTCAACTTTTCTTCACACTTTATCAAAGACTATGCCACACTTACAGAGCCTCTGAGGAAACTCACCTGAAAGGAAACTATATTTGCATGGAACAAGGAACAGCAAGCAAGTTTCACAAAGCTAAAGGAAAACCTTACAAATGCAAGCACAATAGTTAATTACCAGCCTCATGCAGGCATTACCGTTTTTATGTCGACCTTTGAGGAAAATACTACTTCGAAATAAGCCCCCCCCCCCTCGAATAAGCCCCCACGATCTTCGTGAAAGCCAACAAAGATATTGAACAAGGCAGGTCCCAGAGGGCTAACCATGGCGACACCATGCTTTTGTTAGTACATTTCGTTATTAAAGCTGAATATCTCAACTTGTCTATTATATGCGAGTCGTTCCAACTTGTCCTGGCAACCGAGATATGATTTAATTTGCATCCCTGTACTCAATGAGCACTTTTTTGGTATAAGAATACTTTTTTGCTGAGCCCAAATATTCTAAGATTATTTTTATTTTGAGCCTATGATTATTCTTTCTTTATTCTTAAGCGACACAAGGTGTAACTGAGTCGCATTGTAGCGTTAATGACCTCACGGCCGTATACGTCTATTTCAAGACATATAGCGTGAAACTCGCATTTGTTTTGTTTTCCAAAAAATTCAAATATACAAAAAATCATTCAGTGTGAAGATTGAGTCTAAGATTATTTTTAAATTATTCTTAAATTTCACCGATTTTGAGCTTTAATATTCTTATAGACTCTATTCTTTTAAGAAAAAAGTGTGCAGACCAAAAGCTACGTGTGCAAAATAATAACTATTCCAAAAGCAAAGGCTGGCATCAAAAAAGGAGACAACCTTTCTTTCTATGTCAATTTCAAATAGACACCCTGAAACTATCATAAACAAGTAATAGCCACAAAATATAATGCCCTTTCCAGAATCTTTGTAAGTAAGGGGATTAAATTACATACCAAATTTGCTTTTTTCAGTTCCAGCAAATGAGGGGGCTTGGGGATCATGTCAGTCAGATATTTCTTTAGTAGCGAATTGTGTACCTTTCTTTTTCGAAAGTGTAGTTCTGGTCACAATTTTCATTTCATTGGATTGAACCCCTCTCCTCCTAAACCAAAATAAACTTTTGCTTAAAAGAGAGTACCAATGAAAATATTTAAAATATCTCTCACGAGGATAAGTTAGAAAGTTTTTACAACAACTGTACAGTAAATGGATACTTTAAAAAACTTGAAAATCTGAAGGATATGAAATTATTTTTATTCAATTCAATACGAGGGTCACTCCAAAATTATTGAGATATTCAGTAACCGCTTGAGATATCAGTTTGAAATTTTTTTGGTGGCTTCTACCATCTATTTCACCCATGTTTTGTAATTTTTGTTAATTTCAAGCGCGAGAAAAAAATAGAAAAGGTTTTTGAATTTCAGCACCTTAGATGTTCTTATTTATTAAAAATGGAGCTTGAAAGACGTGATTTTCGCGCGATGATTTATTATGATTTTAAAAGGGGGCTGAAACAAGAAGAATGCCTAGCTCAACTTCTGCAGACATTTGGAGATAATGCACCTTCAAGGGCAACAGTTTTTCGATGGTTTGCCGAATTTAAGAGAGGGAGGGAGAGCCTTAAAGATGAGACCCACCCAGGGAGGCCCCCAACTGCTGTTGTGCCAGAAACAGTTGCCGCTGTGGAGAAGATGCTAAGGCAAGATGGTCGGATGACTTATTCTATGATGCAGGATAGCGTAAAGATTGGATCAGCAGCATTGCACACAATTTTGCATGAAAACTTGCAAGTTCGGAAAGTGGCTGCCCGCTGGGTGCCACATTGCTTGTCAGATGAGCAAAAGGAGCAGCGCGTCAATTGGTGCCAGTTTATGCTGCAAAAATTTAACGAAGGGAAGTCGAAACGGGTTTATGACATTGTGACAGGCGATGAAAGTTGGGTTTACCAATTTGACCCGGAGACAAAGCGCCAATCCTCAATTTGGATCTTTCCAGGTGAAAACCCGCCGCAAAAATTTCGGCGATCCAGAAGCGTCGGCAAAAGGATGGTTGCGTCATTTTTCTCAAAGACGGGTCATGTCGCAACCATTCAAGTTGAAGACCGTCGTACAGTGAACGCGGATTGGTATGTTAACCACTGTATACCACAGGTTCTAGAAGTTTGGCGAAATAAACGTCCAAGGACCGGCTTAAGAGGTCTACTTTGGCACCATGACAACGCTTCCGCTCACACAGCTGCTTTGACCATCGACTTTCTGTCCGAAAATTCAGTTCAGTTGATGACCCACCCGCCTTATTCACCTGATTTGGCACCTTGTGACTTCTTTCGCTTTCCAGCGGTGAAAGAAAAAATTCGCGGAACCAAGTTTGATAGCGCTGATGATGCAGTTAGTGCCTTCAACGAGGCTGTTTCTGACCTGGCTGCGGAAAAATGGGCCCATTGTTTTGATATGTGGTTTTATCGTATGAGACTTTGTGTGGAAGCCAGTGGAGAGTATTTTGAGAAACTGTGAAAATTTGAACACGATGCCTCTTGCGGTTTTTGAATATCTCAATAATTTTGGAGTGACCCTCGTATGCTGTGACAGACTCTGCTATACGAAATTATAAAATACCTAAATCATTTGCCCAAGTGTTAAGAACTTAAATTTCATCATCATTTCATTTAAGTTTGATGATAATACTTCTCTCTTCTTTTTTAATATTTCTTGCACTTTCTTCCTGTGTTTCTGTTTTTGTCTATATACATCATTGTTGTGGCAGCATTTTGATTAGTCTTCATGAAGTGAATTACGATACACTCATTTATAAGAAACTGGCTATAAGAAACGAGTACTGGACAGTCAGAAAAAATTAAGAAACTTCAGTACTTGAAGCGAAAATATTAAGAAACTTTGAAATCCTGATAAACCTGAGAACAACGAAATTTTGTAAAATCCAAGAACAATTCCCACATTTTCATACAGCACCAGAATGAATATTTCATAACATCATTCATGACCTCATAATTAAGAAACTCTTAAGAAACAATGAGTATTGAAATTTCCAGAACATTAAGAAACTGGAGTACTCAACATCGACCTTTGTTTTTTATAAAAAAATGAGTGTATACAGAGAAAGGCAAATTCAGCCACCCCCCCTTCCCCTAAGAACAATGTTGATTCACTATAGAAAAATGAAGGGGGTTATGGAGTATGCTTTTTCTTGTGGCTTGTTTGATATTTTTCTATACTCTCAACATTGTTTTGGGGGAAAGGGGGACGGAAGTAGTAATATTCGGTTCGGGGAAACAAATGAAAAAATAGGAAAGTACAGCGCAAAGTGTTAGGTGTTCCAAGTAATTTTGGCATTGTAGTTATGGCGAAATTAAATACTTATAAATTCCTGCAAGTATAACCAGGCTTCAGAACTGGATCAATTCCTGGCTCGACACCAGATGGCAATTGTTGTCAAATTCCAGCTCACCAACGCCCTGATAAATTTTCTAAAAATAGGTTTTAGCTATAATTCTGCACCATGACTCATCGTATAGTCGGGCTCTGCTGTTTACTTCCTTAAATTGTGAAAAATTTGCTGAAGTTTTGCTAAAGTTTGAGATCATTGAGATAAAGTTTAGGACAAATGAAAGGGTTTTCTATATGATCTACTTTCAAGTTAGGGGTCTGGAGGCTGGAACACAGGACAGGGTAGCATTCTCGCAAACCTGAATCTGTGGGCCTTTCCCAGTTCAGGAAATTCCCGATGCACATCACCAAACATGTGGCCACAAATCAAACGAATACAAATCAAATGATCATCAAAACCCTTAATATTTTTAGATTTCTTTGTTTAGTTTATTTTTCAATGACCAACTCGTGAGCTTCATATGGAAAGATATATTTTCTGAAGATCTTAATTCAAAACTCCATTTTAACTGCAATGTGTCTAAAAGCATGGCTGTTCCGCCATTGGTGAACCAACATGTGGTCTTGATTTTAGATCATACTGTAAATCCTCGAATTGGCCTCCCTCGAAATAGCCCCCCCCTTTCGAATAAGCCCCCACCCTAGAACTAAATATTGTCAATAAACCCCCCTCGAATAAGCCCCCACTGCTACCGTATATTCTCGAATCGTACCCCTCAACTTGACGATTTTTGCCATCTGATGTTGCCTATGGCGTTTTATTGAATTACCACAACAAATTCATACTTTTGGTAGTAATTAATTAAATGCTCATGAAGAAATTTATACTTAAAAAAACGAGGACTTTTAATAATGTCTTCTTAATGTCTACAATAATTTCATAAGCCCCCCTCGTATAAGCCCCACCTCGAATAAGCCCCGTCCAAAAATATCAAAAATAAATAAGCTCTCAGGGGGCTAATTCGAGGATTTAAGGTATTTCCATTGTCATTGAATTTTCTTTGTTTATATTCAAGTAAATATTTGCAGAATTTTAATACCTATCCTGAATATAAAACTATGCTGCATGCAGAACTATAGCTATACCTTGGACAGCAAAAGACTATGTCTACCCCATAGCCATTTGCAATATAAAACGTGAAGTTAACTTCAGCTTGTTCCTGTTAAGTTGATTTGGTAAGCCGTTGTCATTGTCATCATGCATATACAATAAGAGATAGTTGAAACATCTTGGAAAATAAATGTAATAGTATACTTAACTAAACTAAAAGTAAATGTAATAATATAGTAGGTCGTAATAATATATGGTCTCCGGCAAGAAGGTCTCGGGCCTCTACATGTCAAAAGATAGACAGTACAACAAAAAGTTCTGTAAGGTGAGATAATCCTCTAGGATCGTAGGTTGGGAAAACAAATTCGGCTGTAATGCTAACGAGAATGTTTAGTTTTTACTTAAGAAAAGAAAACAGTTGGTGCCTGTATTATCTCTGGATCCAGCTTGTTCCACACGACAAAGCAATGGGAATAGAAACTAGATCGAATCGCTGTGTTTCCCAATGAGAAATGGGGGGGGGGGGGGCATTTTCCCATCAAATCACTGTAATTTGGCCCTGGTTCTAACATCTATGAACAAGGCAAAAACAACAGTAATGTCAAATTTTAACAAATTCAACTGATTTTGCATACGGAGGGGTATTTCTATCAGGTAATGGGGTCAGAATTTTCAAATTGTAGAAAAAGATTGGTGATGACATCACATTCCGCCAATCTGCTGAGTCATGACATTGTGCTCATGATATTCATGCGCCATCTGAGACTGATCACATGAAGTTACCTTGTATGTACTGATTTTAAAAACAGGCTTTGTCAATGTTAAGTTGTAAACAATCAGTGCCAAATCATGTGAAACTACACTGATCACTCTGAAAGCGTATGAAAGCGTATGACCATTCCTTTGGTGTATGAATTTACAGCAGTGTAAACAACAATACACTGTTGAAAGTTTCCAGATAAAAGTTTCCCCCTCTATTTATGGTACAGCAGAGTACTGAATGGCCTCTAGTTTTTCTTTCAGTTCGTAATTCGTCTTGATGGGGTATTTTAAAGAAAATTTAACTGGGGTAGCACCAGCATACAGAGGTGTATAGTTGATATGAGTAAATGAGGCATCCTCTGGATAAGGTCATACGCTTTCAGAGCCAAATCATGTGAAACTACACTGATCACTCTGAAAGCGTATGACCTTATCCAGAGGATGCCTCATTTACTCATATCAACTATACACCTCTGTATGCTGGTGCTACCCCAGTTAAATTTTCTTTAAAATACCCCATCAAGACGAATTACGAACTGAAAGAAAAACTAGAGGCCATTCAGTACTCTGCTGTACCATAAATAGAGGGGGAAAACTTTTATCTGGAAACTTTCAACAGTGTATTGTTGTTTACACTGCTGTAAATTCATACACCAAAGGAATGGTCATACGCTTTCATACGCTTTCAGAGTGATCAGTGTAGTTTCACATGATTTGGCACTGATTGTTTACAACTTAACATTGACAAAGCCTGTTTTGAAAATCAGTACATACAAGGTAACTTCATGTGATCAGTCTCAGATGGCGCATGAATATCATGAGCACAATGTCATGACTCAGCAGATTGGCGGAATGTGATGTCATCACTAATCTTTTTCTACAATTTGAAAATTCTGACCCCATTACCTGATAGAAATACCCCTCCGTATGCAAAATCAGTTGAATTTGTTAAAATTTGACATTACTGTTGTTTTTGCCTTGTTCATAGATGTTAGAACCAGGGCCAAATTACAGTGATTTGATGGGAAAATGCCCGTGCTCTGATTTGCCTATTTAGAGGTAAATCGTGGTGTTATTCTTTCAGGTTATTGGGTCGTCACTCCACCACTCTTTGCTTTAAATATGAGCTGAAAAGATCGAGAACAACTCCTAGATTTTCTGTTTATCTACCCTTTTAATCGTGATTTTGTACGTAGGGGGTACACATACACAGGGGCGTACCTACCGGGGGGGCGTGGGGGTGTGGTAAACCCCCCAACCTTTGGAAAGTTGGTCGGTAAATTTTACGGATGGTCGGTAAATGTTATGGATTGTTGGTAGATGCGTATCTTGACTTTATGTCGTATATTGGTTTGTTTACATTAACTAGCAAGAGTTGAATTTTGGTCTGTAAATTCATCCGTTTACACCCCCCTACTCCAAGGTACGTCCCTGCACATACATATAGAAGAGCTCATGCTGAGGTGCAAACCAACAACCCGAAAAATAATTTCTAGCATAAAAATGGCCCAAAAATAGTTTTTCTTAACCTGTATCGTTTGTAAATAATGCCTTTCTCTATTTTTAAAACTTTTCTCATACTCAAGGTCTAAAAAAGTGATCCAGAAATTTATGAGCCCGAAATAGATCGAATTTCTATGTCTGATCTCCTTTGCAAAATTAAAACATTAAGATTGAAGCCTTTTTCATCCACAAAAAATGTTGACTTAGCTATATTTAAAATTGGAAACCACACATTTTTTGCGAAAAAATTACTGAAAGGATCCAATTTTATAAGCAAATCTATTAGATATTTCGCGGTTGCAAAAGACAAAAACAAACTCAGCTGAAAAATATGCAATTGCTAAAGAAAACTTTTACTAGCGCAAGGGGACCCGAGTTGTAGGTGGAAAGAGGGGGCTGGCTGCCTCTGGTCTCTAACATCTATACCAGCTTGAAAGCAATTTGAGCAAAAACTACGTACCCAGGAAAAAGTTTTAGAAAGTTGATAGAATACCCCTAATTCTTCGTAATTCATAACGCTTATGAAAACTTTCATCATAACAGGTAATAAATGAAAATATTTTGCCCTTTCAGCAGTTCTATATTTAGTTAAGTTTAATCAATATTTATTAAGCTCTTTGTACTTTAAATGTGGTATTTTACAGGCTTTGTTTTCAACATGTTTGCTCTATTTATCGAGTTATCAGGGCATCCGACGAAAGGGGGGGGGGGGGTCGGGGCCATGCCCCCACTCCACTCTTTTGCAAAACAATAAAGCTTTTTTAAGAATCTTTTGTTATTATTCTTAAAATCTCCCTTGGCCCTTCAACTTTCCAACCTGCATCGGAGCCCATGGAAACGTAGGCCAGATGCGGGCAATGACACATTTCGATATTGGTTTGAAAGCGGAAAGCACTTCCCAATCCCACTGAAACTGAAACTGAAAGTGAAAAATGTATCTGAAAGTGAGCAATTACTTGTAAAATAAATGAGTAATATTTCCGTTTCAAATTCTCTTGCATGTTCCAAGATTTTAGTTGAGGATTTACCAGGGGCTACTTGTTCCCGTGTTCCCTTAAGAAAAAACAACCAATTTTCCTGTGCTCCTATTGAAAGAAAACGTCCCTTGTTCCCTTCAGCTAGTAATCAGCTAGTAATTGTCCCCCAGTGAAAAATTTAAGTTGTTCTTGTTCCTGTGTTCGTGTACCATTTTTTGCCATGTTCCCTTGTTCCCAAAACCCCCAGGGAGAGTTTCCACCCTTCGAAAGGGGCCTGCCTATCTGTTTCCTTACGAGTCACAGGGTGTCCCTATGTCTGCACATAAAATTATCGGCTGGCATCCCGGTGATCAAGGAAATGCTATGGGAACTTCCCTATAGCTGACAACTAAAGAATAACAACTTTGGTAAAATCCCTCATTCTATCCGTTGAACTGACCATGTCGATGATGGTGAGGTGTCGGCCTTTGTGTTTTTTGCTGTTGCTGCAAATGTTGGCATGTTATATTCCAACGCAAGGTTTGGTCACATCAGCTCCACGCAGAGATGCGACATTTAGACCGGAGACAGAGTGTCACAGCAGATTGTCACTCTCCTCAAACGAAATGGTTTGGTTTGAGGCCTGTATGAAAATATTTGCAGAAGATGCAAGCAATGGATGTTTAAAATGTGAAAGAATTGTTATAAATGCAGGAAATCTTATGGCACGGTATGAGGACAATCCTGAAAAAACAGAACCATCATGTGAGTATTAGCAAGTTTAGGCGCGTTGCATGCTCGAAAAGTTCATTATCATATCATCCCCTTTCGAAGAGCGATTTTTTATTCAATTTTAAAGAATCCCCTTTAAATTTTCTAATCCTGCATCTTACTTCGTACTTATTTGTTTCAGTTCCCTAACAATTTGGCAACGATAAAATAATAATGGTAAGCAATCACAAGGGGCCTATAATTTGGAAGTGGAAAATATGTCAATCAAGTGATTAGGATGAATAGGCTTACACAGCTGGATAGGTCGCTATTCTTGGAACCTAAACTGCCGCATGGGCTATACAGTTCCTGCCCGGCTCATTACCAAAGAATTTCAGGAAAATAGCTAAAGCCACCTACCCCGAGAGCCCTCACACAGTTGGTACCTACCGTCAAGTCCTAGAATAGGCTGAATAAGCCCCCAAATTTTATTTCCAAAGGGATTGCTTTTGGTTGGGGGCTTATTCCAAGGGGAGGGGGCTTTTTGAAGTCGAGAATTTTCTTATGCAATAGCGCTTTCAAGCATTCCGCAAATTTGACTTCAGATTAAAATTTAACATGGGGTCGATCATATATTTTGTATGATTAAATTTAAAATATTTTGACCCCCTTCCCTTGTACTTTGTCAAACTTCTAGGTGGGAGTGTGGGATTGAAATGTAACCCCCTAAAAGTTCACTCAGTCAGTTGATTTTAACATAATTCAGTCCACAGAATACTCTCTACAGAGTAAATCCTTGACTCTATAAACATGCTTGAGCGCAAGTCAGATACTGTAGTTTCCCAAATAATCTTACTTTCTTTGATTCAGACTTTTTTATGCTCCTTGTTAGTAACCAGCAAGGCCTCTTCTTACCAGCCTCCACTTAGGAAATTGAGAATAAACTTAAGACTGTAGTTTCTCAGGGAATTGGAATATGCTTGTCAGTAGATTTTTAATTCTGGGCATTAATGGCTTTAGGACAAGCATAGCTCATTTCAAAATATCAAATCAAAATACTGAGATATGAGATGATTCTTAGGTAATCTATAGGATGTGGCCCTAAATTTTCCTGGGAAAGTACCCCCAGACCCTCCCTTCTTCTAACCTTATAAAGCTTTGAGATTTCATTGAGTATCCCTGAAAAGCTGTGCCTCATATTTCATTCAATATGTTTTTACATGCCAGAGCTTTGCAAATCAGGAGGAGAGTATCATCTAGAGAAACTCAATCTGCTCACCAAATGCACATAGCAAAAGTGGTCCATGTTCTCTCATTTAGTTATAGACTGCAACTTTTTCAACTTGTGACAATCGGATGGTTCTGATGCTGACCAACACAAGTTAAAGTTGTTTTATGAATACAAAAAGCCCAATTTCAAAATTTCAAAGGAAATGTTGTTTAGACAAAGATAGGAAAGTATTTGTATTTGTATTTGTTTCTACCTAGCATCTGAAGGTAGTTTTTAGGACACTGAGAAGCTTATGCTTATCATTCTTCACCGAAATCCCCCCCCTCGCTATGCTACTGATAAGAAGATAAATACTGACAAAAATAAATGAAGTAATATCTTGGCATCACTTTGTTACTACTGACTACCAACAAATGATTTTTACTGAATGAAACAAAATTTACCGCAGGACACAGAACTATTGGGGGATGTTGCACCCCCTACACCCCCCTGCCTACTAAACCATCCCTAATAATTTCATTCCTTTTTGACAGTAGATGCTTGCCCTAAAACAATTTGACTTGGCAAAAATTACATCTAAGCAGGAAAAGTTCAACTAAAGAAAGGTATAGATAATGACAATATGTAATACTGCTTTTATGACAGCTTGACTTGCAAAGACGCTTTTGAATTATAGTTTCTTCAACTAATTATATGTATGTTGCATTTTTAGTTTGCATTCTTTATTTTTCTTAATATGCGAACTTTGAAATAGTTCTTCATTTAAAGCTTATATTTGATGTTTCTTGCAGCATTCTCACCATGGACAGATCCCATCTTCATTGCCCTGTCATCTGGTATAATCATGCTGTTTTTCTGCTCCATTCTTTTTCTGCTGGTTATTTTGTGCAGGAAAAAAATCTGCAAGAATACTGACAAGGAATATACACTGTGCTTGAATGAAAAAGGTAACAAAGCAAAAACAGTTGAAAAATGCCCAAGAGTGCCGGTGAAATGGGGTAAACTTTCTGGTCGCAGTTGCAAAGTAAGTCCTCATTGCTGCCAAAACTATCTTGTTGGCCAAAGTGATCAAGCAATAAAGCTGAAAACTGAAAAGCCGAAAACTGAAGTAGTTTAGTTGGTATTGGTAGCACTTTTAATAGACATAATCATGTATTTGTATGAGTATCTTTACTTGATCTAAATACAGTTGCATTAGGATACAGGCTTTTTTAACTGTTTGATGTCACATGTATTCTGTATCATTAATGTTATTAATACACAGTGTAACAATAGCTTTATGCTCTTGCTTGCTTGGTGAACTCATGTTAGGCTACTACAGGTGCTTGCTCAAAAAGTTTGCTAAAATTGATTTCTTTTTTGAGATCTTCTGTATAAGAGGTGACATATTCTCTTAGCCAGTCTTCTTGCTGGCTGCCCATCTCCAAAAGGTTTCATTTCCAGTGAACTCTCAACTTTTCATGATATATCTCTTTGTTTTAATCATCAGTGACCTTGGTAATCTTTTGATTTTTTCCAAGCCATTTATTTGTGTCACGTTGATTACATATTAAGGGTTTGAGAGTTTTTTGAGCCTGTACATTACCTTTTGATCTATTTTCTGTAATAGCCATTGCAATTTGGCAACCAGGTGAGTAACTGGGTCTCCATATTCTCCACATTGGGCTAGTGTCATTCTGGTTTTTATTCTTTGTTCTCCATGACATGAACCTTTTATAGTCCTCCTTATTATTTATCAGCTCCTGAATTTTCTCAGCTAGGTGTTGTGGGTTGGTGAATTGTGATATCTGAATGAAGCTACTTTTAAGGTATTTAGGAAGCATATCTCGCAAGCTCTCTGTTCCAAGAAACAGTGGCAATGAGCCTGCCTCCCATGCATGATTAAGAGTGTCATCAACATAGTCATGACAATCAAACTTCATGAGGCTCAGCGTAAATTTGTGCAATCTTGTCAGTCTTTTCTTTGATGCAATATAATTTTCCTCCCCTATGCGAGCAATATTGTTTTTTTCGACGTTCCGCAGACATTTACCATAAGATTTAACTCGGCTGTATTTTGATAATTCTCTTACGTAATCGGTTCGTAACTTTGTGCAATTTGAAAATATTGCGGCAATGTAATCATATTTTTGATGGAAATCCAAAGGCTGGATAGCCTCTGGCTCGGATATTTTTGGATTAGGAAAGTCAGAATCCATTCTGTACCCAATTGAATAGTTAAATTCTTGCATGAATGTTTTATTTTCTAACATCCTATAAACAAGAGGAGGCTGATCATACAGGAGAATCCACGGCATGTGTCTCGTCTTTGGAGGCAGATCAGATGCTGCTTTTACATCCACAATTACTCCACTGATGGAACTGATCTGTTTTCTATCATAAACAAAATGGTATTTTACTGGACAAGAACGTTTTGCTTTGCCATAATTGGGGAAGATTTGCGTCTCATCCTTATTCCTTAATGTCTGCGACCAAAGTAGAATCTTGACTTGGGGCACATGGGCAGGAGGTTTATTTTTCAGGTCACCTTGACCGATGTTAGTCATATTTGTCGGTTTGTGAAAGGAAATTGTTACTCTGGATCCAAACATGACTTGTACTGTGTTGGCTGTAGTTCTGACACTCAAGAAATTATACCTGTAAGTGTAAATAGCAAACCCCATCAGAGATACAAACGCAATCAGCCACTTGGATTTTGTACGCATGTTGTGTAGATGGCTACTTTGGTAAGTCATTGATGCTAGTTTTAGCCAATAGAGTCCATATCAGATTAATACCAGAAGAAAACAACCTTCGAAGTACATAGAATGATAAATTTACATTCTATCGCTTAACGAAATATCCCGTCTTGGTACCTTTTTGTGTCCCTTTCCTTGATGAAAGCACTATGATGAAACTGACAATTTCTATCGACATTGCTACAATTCGTTAATTCGTTGTTTTACCTGACGATGATCGATCTTTTGGTAAATATTTCGTAGAACAATAACCTGCAGATCATTGATGTGATCTTTGCACGTGGCCACATGAAAATTCCACGACTGGTTTTCAAAGCAAAACTTGGTATCATCATTGTCTGTTTTTATGCAACCAGCCAACTGCCAGTTTGGACATTGTACATTATCTTGTTTGTCAAAGTCGATAAATCATGCAACAGAATTTAAAAGCTCTTTATGTGGGAATTCCTGTCATTTATTGGATACATTTGAATTTACTCTTCGTATACTGAGAAATTTGAACAGCGATCATTTCCCTAGAATTTAAAGAAAGTATCATTTGACAGGTGCATGGTTTCTACTAACGTTTTTGTCCTCACACTGCTTGGATCTGGACGATTCTCGTCCTTTCGCCAGCAATGCCTGGGAGCCGTTTGTATGTACAGTATGGCCTGTCGAATTATGACCACGCTCGATCTGCAGGACTGGGTTAAGGTTGGTACTATTGGAGCTGCAGCACCAGGCCTGATTTGAGCTTTGTTCCGGTACTATCGATCAGGAAGAATACAGGCATCATTTTTTCATCTAAATCCTGACCAAAGACTCTTATCAGTAATACCGATTAGGAACTAGGTGTGAAGTTGATGCTTCTCATTTTTTTAAATCTCAGCCAATTCCGAATATCTTGTTTGACAATCGGTACGGTTTGAGCAAAGAGCCATACAAATCAAGAATTATTTGTGGTAGAAATGGTTCTGTTCTCTAATAGCTTTCTAAAGCATGCGATAGATTGAAATTTTTATATCATCGTTGGAAAATGGAAAATGGTGAAAACAGACAATCTGCCAACTTGCAAATTTACTTTGCAATAGAAAAAATACATTTTGAGTTTGCATTTCTCGTGGTGTTCCCCAAGATTTTGCGTTGGGGCCTATGTTGATTTCGGCGGAACGGGAACAGTAAGAACAATCTCAGCTATTACAATTTCTCAGTTGTCAGGTAACGCTGGTATGATGGTTATGCTAAGCACAAGGGTTAAAAATACCTTCATAAATGTCTTCATAAAATATCTTACATTTATCTGACTTGAATATGTAGCCCCAACACCCATAAACAAAACATACAGAATAAATTTTCGTTCCATTGTTCTTCAAGAAGAACAATGATTAACGTGCTTCTATGACAGACAGATAACAAGGATTTGGTGAGGCAAAAAAGGCACCAGAAGGCGACTTCTTTAAAGGTGTTGAAGTGGAAGGGACTAAAATTGCTATTATTTAAAATTTTGTGGCTATAGCTTTCCTGGTCCTTCACCTGAAGACGCTGATCTTGAGACACGGGAACCTGGCTAGCAACTGCTCTGTTGACCCCCCCCCCCCCACCTACAAAATGGAAAAAGAACGGGGAAACCAGTAATTTGAGAATAGCCCATGTTTTCCTTTTCCCTTAAAAAGGGGACAAGTCTGACCTCACCAACAAACTTATGTTTGGCCCTCTGCTCTTGAATCCTGGTGGGTGTAGGGTGATCTCTCTTGACATCTCTAATGCTTTTGATTGCGTCTGACAAAAAAGGCTTCCGTCGAAACTTCCCATGAATGGTCTGCACCAATTCCTTATAAATTAGATTGGCAGCTTTCTCTCTGACAGGTCTACAGCCATTAAGGTTGACGGGTACCTCTCCAGCCCCCACTAAATTAATGTTGGTGTTCCACAGGGTTCTGTTACATCTCCCGTTTTATTCATCCTATAGTTAATCACCAAATATTCATTTTGCTGCTGATGACACTTATCACAGCTTTTATTCTGCCTTCGATAATGCACAAATTTTTACTGTCCTCTTCAGAGAAATGTTTTCAGCTTCTCTTCTCATTGATGACCTTACAATAATTGAGATGAAGGGTAAAGACAATTTTGTCAGCTTAAATCAAACTAAAACCATACAGATTGTCATTTCACGTAAACCCTACTCTGACTTTCCTCCTAATTCAATGAATGGTATCGATTTGGACATTTCTACTTCTTTTTCAGAACTAGGCTTTTCTGTATCATCCAACCTCAATTTGGAATTTCATATTTCTTCCATTGCTAAACAAACTTTGCAAACGTTGATTCTTCTTAGCATCACAACTCTAAAAAATCTGATTCATATTTCTCAAATCCGTCCTTTTTTGGAAATATGCTCTAATATTTCGTTAAGTATTCCTGAATTTTGCATTCACCTCCTCGACAAAATCCATTCCAAAGCCATTCGCCTTTTTTCTACCATGGACATTGCTCCAAAGAGATCAGAGATATAATCCCAGGTCCGATGAGTAATGTACGTAATACCTGATACATTGTCTGTGCCAATTTTTCCAAGTCGCTTTGCAAAATTCACGACCTCTATCCCACAACTCTTATTTCTCCTTAGGACCTTGTAAAATTTCGAACACTCTTCTCTCTTTCCAGACCCGTATGTCTTTTCCATTGTTAGGGTTATGGGCCTTTCCCTAACATTTTTGACTAAAAAAACTTAAAAAGGTAAATGGTTTGAAAGAGGTTAAAAACAAAACATCTGAATGATAATCATTTCAACGTGATTTTCTTTTGTGTTTTGACTGTTATATCTGCTATCTCAACATCTCATTGCACAAAATTTCGCTTACACTGTATAAAACGGATTTCTGGCTGCATAAATTGGTATCACTGCACATTAGAGTAATGCCTGCTGCCTTGCATGAATCCTAGATGCCTACATCAACACTTGATCCTCACTCAGGGGCGTAACTTGGCCAATAGGTTTGGGGGGGGGGGGTGAAAAGGGTTTCTGCCCTGCAAAACTGAGTAGTGCCCTGCAGACCTCGAAGCAACGGTTTGTCTATAGGTTACTAGCGAAAGCTTTACCAGTGTACACTGGTCTTTACCAAGGACAAACTTCTAAGCAATAAAAACAAACTTGAAACTTCATTGCCTATGAAATATCTATTTCTCTACGTGAGCATATTTTTTTTTTATTCATTTCATTTAATGTTGGTTTGCAAAATACTAGCTAATAAACAGCTAATGGGGGTTGGGATACATGATGTAGACAGCGCAACGAAATTTAGCCCAGGGGGACTAAGAATCAAGTTTAGTGATGTAGGAGGACCCACCATGGTTGGGTCCGACGTGAAGAAAATTTTTGAAATTATACCTTGTAAAAGGGCTAAAAAGCATCTTTCAGACAAAAATTTAGCAAAATACTATTGTGTTAAAAAAACTGATTGTTTATTGAAAATATTATTGTTTATTGGGAAAAATAGGGAGGGGGAATATCATGCTAAAACTCTAGTATTAAACGTTGGGGAAGGAAAGAAACGGCAACCTTTCGTTTCAGATTGCACATAGTTGTGAATGACAGAGGAAGATGTTGCTTTGATTTGGAGAATTTTTTTTCCTGAACAGAAATCTGCAGTTTCTTGTATCGAGAAGGCCATCCAAAATAAAAACATTGCAATGATACAGAAAATGATTTACTGAATTAATGCAAATAAAAGAAAAATGATAAAAATATACGTAAAAAAGTTAGCAATAAGATGAAACAAAATTGGTATCTCAACGATTTATTATGTTTTTTAGTTCATGCACTGTTAAAAAGTAATATATAAAATGATAAAAAATTCTTTTCTTGACCAAAGTGGGGGCTTTCAGCTCTCTATTCCCCCCAGTGGCGCCGTACCTGTCATGAAAATAATTTACAACTTAAATTAATTTGCATGGACTCAATCTTGCCCTCATAAACTTATGCATCTATCATTGCATCCATTGGCTATGACTTTCGGTAAGAAATGCTTTCGCTTTGCAAATAACGGAGCTTTTCCTCACATACCTGTTCCGTTCTCTAAAATGCAATGTCAGGAAGGGAGGTTCATAAAAAATACGATATTTCCATTTCAAAATTCCTAAACGGCCCTTTACGAACTTCAGAGGTGGCGTTTCTGCGTGGCAATAAAGCTCTTCTTGGCGCCCTGCGAAATATTCAATTGCCCTGCGAAATCGACTATTTTTTGGATTGGGGGGGGGTGTCACACCCCCCAACACCCCCCCGGTATTTTCGCCCCTGTCCTCACTAACATACGCATTTCCCAACACTTTGGTTGCTCTTTGTATTTTCCTCGTAGTTACCGTTGCTGCAGCACAGCATAGCGGAATTTCGAGATACCGGGAGTTGTAATTTTTCCAACCAAAAGTGGGGTTTATATATAAGCCAAGAAAAAATGATTTTTACCCACTAAGCTTTGTTTGGAACTAAATTTGAGCAAAATAGTTCTTAATTTAAGCTTGAATTGTTTGGTACCCCGAGTACCAGAGAAGTGGTGTAGATAAAGGGGGGTCAGAAGGGTCAAAATGCCCCCTGTAAAGCTAAACTGGTATTTTGTCGGAAAAAAAGTTCTGATTTTGCCAGGAATATAATAACATGGTTATCTTTTTTATCTTATTTTTACATTTGGCGAATAAAAGAATTTCTGCCGTTGCTCAGAAACAGACTGGCAATCTCTTTCAATAAGGCATGGTACTTAAAAAAAAATCCTTTTTAGAGGAGAAGTCCAGAAAAATCTTTGACATGTGAAAAAATGAATCGAGTTTTCTTCTGTTTTATTTTCGTACCAATATTGTTATGTCTTGTTCCAATGTATGAAAAAATAAAAAACTTATCAGATTTTTGTCTGAAAATTCAAAATTCTCGCCCCTCCTGTGAATTTTCCTACCTAAGCCACAGTACCAGAGACTCAGTGAAAGAGATCTGAAATTTGCCGGCGATGACAAAGGAAATATAATTTCATTGTAAATAATAAGAAAACCAAAGAAGACCAGGCTGCGAAGCGGTGCTTCATTTTCCAATTTTAAAACTTGTCTGTAAACAAGATATCATATCACTATGGGGCTCATCCACTTTGTTGGTAAATTTGACCAGGGCCTCCCTTGATAACAATGGCTATTGACATTAATTTCAATTGTCAAGAAGCATTTGTTTTCTTACATTCAGAATAGCTACAAAAGGCTAATTAAAACCAATTTACAAAACTAGCAACACACCAGATAATATGATTTACAACATAACAAGATAAAGGTGATTAATGTAAAATTTCTCTACATCTATTAAAATCAGTACAAAATCTATACATTCTATAATTTGGGTCAAAGCTTTTAAATGTTGCATGTCTTAAGTTAATATACATTCAGTTTTCTTCTGCTGTATTTCTAGAAAGTCGGAAGATTTTTGGACTATAGTAAGAGGAGAACTATCAATGACTCTAGTCAGAGGAGAACTAGGAATGTTATTTTGAAAATTTTAATAGTTTACTATGTATTGTGAGTGGGTATGACTCATATGATTTTGTTATCATCACAGACATGTAAAATTACGGGTCAATATAATTTCAGTATAAGTAAAACAAATTTTCAATCTTTGTTACAATGATATTTCAATAATATGTAAACTGGCAGTTTACATGGCATTTAAGATCCATGATGTTTTTGAGTAAGCACTCATATGATAAGAAAACAAACACAATAAAAAAATTAACTTGGCCGAAAAAGTGAAATTCTTAACAAACTTTAGTCCAAGCAAGTCTTTTGTACAAAAAAACCAAAAGTCCTACAACAGAAAGACTGAAAATGAAAATTATCACATAGCTTTCACCAGCAGAATCTTGCAAGAATCTTGCTTCCTTTTTCAGTTTTTCAAAGTTGTACACATCTTCTTTGATGCTTATTTCGCCCTCATTGTTATTGTTGTGCATCTCTGGTTGATGTTGTTTTTCTTCCTCATAATCTAATTCTTTACTTACTTTTCCAAATGTATTTTCATATTTTTCTACAAATCTTGAAGGATCATGGCCTGATTTTCTTAGTAATTCTTCAATCTCGTTTCCTCTGCAGTTTCTATGCACACTCCAAAATTCAGACATCTTCACTCTTTGTCTGTGTTTGACTCCTTTGTTCAAGCGAACACACATCTCACAAGCCCAATAAGGCTCGAATGGCCAATCACAAACAGGATTCCAGAGCTCATAATGTTCTCTCCATTTGAAATATTCATTATAAGCTGTATTATTCTTATCTAGGTATTTTAAATATTTTCCTAAATCTGCTACTGTTTTGAAATCTAGTGCATTAATGTATGACCCAGGGATAGCCACATGTGGACTGTTGTATGGGCCACCTCCAAGTACCACCGGTACAACACCACTCTTTATACTCTTTTGCCAATATTTCTCTGTTACATACTCTTCACAATGAGAATTTTCAAAAGCAAGATAAAACTTAAAGTCATGTAGCTGATTCTCACAGAAATGGTCTTCACAATAAAATCTATTTGGAAAATTAGAAGAACAGTGCCCTGCGACATGAACTGGTAAAATCTGATCAAGTTCATGAGCAACACTATCCCGTAGCTTTCCACACTGGCTAACAATCCAGGCAACAAGCTTTGTTTTGCCTTTGGCATAGTCAATGTTTTCTTTGTATCTTCTTTTTTTTGTAGTGTAAGATCTAGCATATGGAACCCATATGTCACTTGTATGTTTATATGTCATTGTCCAATCAAATATGTCATCAAACATTGAAATATCAGCAAGGGCATTAGCTGGGCTTTCTCCTGTGAAATAAACCCACAATTGACTTTTGGGTCGCTCATTATTGCTGAGATGTTTTAGAGTCAAAATATCAGGCATGTCCCTTTCATGAAAGACAACAATATCAGCATTTTGCAACTGATTTTCCTCTTTTCTGTACTCCAAGTGGCAATTAGTTACAGGGCAACCAAATTTCTTTAAATATGTATCTCCATCTTCTGCTCTTAAGTTTGGCCATTCAGAACTTCCAAACAGGTTTGTGTAAATAAGAATTTTTTTTATTCCTGGTGTTTCTTGGACATCATGAAATCTTTCATTTTTCAGGTATGCATTATCATGAAAAATGTTATGCATATCACTAGATAATACTTCTCCTATAAATACTAATGGCAGAAGAAGGCACTTGAAAAACAGCATCACTTCTACTTGCACTAACATCTGTTACACAAGTTGATGTGCATACAAATTTTACCAAACATCCATGTGACCTGCAAAATGATTTTGATGAACAAAATGAATGAACTGAATTCATTCAAGTTAACATTCATTCTTATATAAGAAACTTTGCATCTGCAGTTAGAAAAATCATGGCAAGAAATGCAGTTTGTGTGTTACAAGTTAACAATTGCCCATTGTCTTCTGGGAAACTCCTGTATTTCAGAGGGCATGATAAAAAGCATTGACAGGGCAAACTTATAGTTTATAGACTGCATGCAGGGTTTTCGTGTTATGGCATGCTGGTAATCTGCAACATGCTTTGTCAAAATTGGCCAAGAGCACTGTCCAGAAACCATTATTATGTTTTTCAAAAAGCCAGTAACAAGTCAATCTTGAAATACACAAACAATATTAAGAACACCTGAAGCTCAAACTATCAGAAAAATAACATTGAGCCTCAGCAAAGATTATCTGGTTCTTAAAAAAAAGTGTCCTGAGAAATTGAGAGTTAGGCAAAATCAGGTGACCACATGCCCCAGATCTACCTCAATACAAATTGACAGGATAATGATGTATATCTAATAAATATTATGGACTGAAATAAACAAGATATTATGTAAGTGCTATATTTGTACAATTAAGCATAGCTTTAGTTAATATCATATTTTAGTGACAGAGCAGTTAATTATTAATCATAAACTAAGGATGCTCTGCTAAAAATTTTCGCAAAATCCGTAATTAAAGGTTGGGAAAGGGCTACTTTTTTGTCGCAAAAAGAGGTCTCAGCCAACAGTGCACAATGGCTTTTCACCCTTGCTCCGAAACATCATACACTGCCACATCTCGATCTACTCCGACTGAAAGAAAGAAAAATTACATCTACATCTATATATGATTTTAAGTTGAAACCTGTAAGATCAGTGCCGTAAAATATTGTAATTTTTTCATATCATTACCTTTCCATTGCCTTTTCCAACACGGTCTAGACTAAAGTCAGCCGATTTGTTTACGAGCCAAATCGGGCGAAACCCAGAAAGAGGCCCATTCAATAGGTCTGTCAAAGTGTGTGTTGTTTCGATTTGATCTCGTCCTGCCTGGATTTGTTTATAAATGCAAATTGGTCCTATGCAACTATGCATATTGGATGAATTTTACACAATAAAATGGTAAGTAAAGTTTTTGCATTTTTATCAACCAAAAATCATTACCTAACAGGGGTGTAGAAGAAGGGGCGTGGGGGCAGGAGGGTATAAAAGCCTAATGTAATTTGAGAAACTATTCCCTGTATAGGCCTTAGGCCTAACAGTTACATAAGTATGATCATATTTCATTTATATCTGTTTCTTAACTGTTTTTTTTGAGTTTCAAAATTTGACACATCAGATACATAATTGATGTGAGGGCAGGGTACTTGCCATATGCATGTCAGCGATGGCTCCAGCCCAAACGCCAGAAAACATTTTCCTTAATTAACTTTAAAGATGTCATTTCAATTAATGTTTATAGAATGTTAATCAATGAGATGTTTGATATAAAAAATGGGTAAAAATTTCTAGTGGTGCTTTTTTCGGCCTTTTCGGTGGTTAGGGGATATTGATGTTCATAGAGTTAAAGCTCTTTAGCTCAAGATGGACTCTTTTGCTAATCTTATTAGCATTAGGTGATAATGAAAGCTATAAAGGAGGTTATCCTTTTCAGTAAAAGATGTAGTTGAGCTCAACTATCAATTAATGTTAAGAATAAACCAAATCTATGTCATTCCTGCAGTCTAATTACCATCAGATACCACAGGGGGATCCGAACATGACATTTAATGCACTTATCCTAAGGCTTTTAAATAAAAGGTCAAATCTCTAGTGTCTCAAATTCTTCAATTATCTTTGATATATATGTAAGCTGGAAGTGGAATCCAGATAAGGTCCCATAGAATATTTTGGATTTGCCTACAAGCTGCAAGTATTTCTTAAAATGTGGAAAAGAGTTTTGAGCTGGGATTTTGGACCATCAAGTTCTATGTTTACATGTGACTGAGTGCAATTTTAAATCCGGTTAATCATTCACACTCACACTAAACAAATCTTTGCTAGTGGTAAGTAGAAACCAAATTATTATGATCTTATTTTGATCAAACTCCAATCTAGCACCTTGGAACATCATACTGCCTTCTGGTCCAACTGCCAACATTACTCGACAATGTGTTTTCCAACCAGGAAAACATAAAACTATAATAAAAAAACTGAAGAAAGAAACTGTTTCTTTTTCAATAGCTTCTTTTTTATTCAAGCCTCTTTTCTTTTCAAGCTTGTTTACCTTGATATTCACCCAGTCAATCTCTTTACTTGTTTTCAAAAACGGAAAAAGTTTCAAGGAAAATGAATAATTTTTCAAAGAGGGCGGCAGCCCTAATTTTTTTTTGAAATTCTTGATTGGGCATTAGTATTTCTATACCAACAACAGCCATTGAAGACATTGAAGACCACTACACTCCCAATCAAAATCAAATGTGATTAATCGCAATCGGTAGAAAAAAGCAGCTTCTACCGCCTAAGCCAATCAGAAGTCTGCATTTTCCCAAAAAATCGCATGACAGTGATATTGGCGCTAATCCTGATGACAGCGCATGGACGGGTGATAATCCTGCTTGATGCCTTTGATATTCCGCCTTCGCCGCAAAATACAGTGGTCAAGACCGTATCCAAGTGTCTTTCGTCGGCGTATCCAAGCGCTCGCAACATCTGTTGCACGACGATTAACGGCATTGAGTTCTAATTGTTACGTCACAAGAAAACTATTTTTATAATTTTTAATTTTGATCAAAGAACATAGAAGAACTCTATCAATTACTTCTAAATATGCAAAATCAGGCCAATGAGTCAAAAACTGAATGAGATATAGCAAATGAAAGATTTTAAATTTGCTAACGGACCACCGTTATTTTGGCTCTGTTCATAAAGTTTATGAACAGAGACCAACTTAAAGAGGTTTGATGGGGCAAGAGCCTGTGCTCATCTGACCATAACTCTGTCAATTCGTAACACTTTTAACTGATTTTTCATATTTAGAGGTATTTTACGATGCTTTTTCAGGTTATGTGATCAGAATTCGAAATTTATAGAATAGGATATTTATGACGTCATTCTATTGCAATTTCCTCTCCATTATTGCAAGGAAGCTTTCTCGATGCCTTGAAAACACAGTTATACTAGAAAACCCCGAGAAGGGGATTCATAGCCACGAAGAGCACCCAAAAATATTTTCTGACCCTCTCCCGTTCACACTTTTTGCACCATAATTGTAAGTGGGAAGATCATTTGCCAGATGCCAAACTTTTGTTAGTCTATCTGAAAATGACTTTGTGATGTTTAAAAGCCATTCTCTGGCCACATTTTACACTAGTTGTGCCGTGTTTCTAAAATATGACAATGCCTTGTAAAATCGGATCTCGGTCTAGATATCTATAAATAAAAAAAACTTTCCTTAAGAACTGGCAAATTGAAATTCAGCTTGAATGTTTTTAATTTTTTCGAAAATTTGCTCCAGGATTGTTCTAAATCATTCCTTGAATTATCGGAGTTCAGGCCTCATTTGCCAACAAAATTGGTGCGACAGGCGTTATTTGCTGACAAATTTAAAAGTTCACCCAAAAGCACCCCTAGATGGCAAAAAACTCTTTGTTTTTTATATAAATTTTTTGAGGGTGATTTCACATTATTGTTCTTAATTTGTTCTTGACATTTGACAAATTTTGAGGCTCGTGTTCTTAAATAATTGTTTTTGTAAACAGAGTAATAAAACTGCTGAAAAATAACTCGGACCCACTAACAGTAACCAAAATCCAGATGTTGTGAATGATATACCCGCCGAAGTAAGAAATGTCAACAGTCTAGAGATCTTCCAAAAGCTAATAAAACAAATCAAAATTCTGTGCTCCTGCAAATTATGAACCCGGATATAGCAGGGCTAGCATATATCACATAGATAGATTCCCAGAGGGTGGGGGGACCTGACTAGGAAAATGACAAGGGGGCTGTGCGGGAAACCTTTTTGCACCCTAACCCTGTCCTATAAAAATTTGTCAAAAGCATATCCTGACCCACAAAAGTATTCCAAAAAATATGGCACACAAATGCCAAAATTTCTCTAGATGTCATGATAATTACCACTAGCGAACGTAACTGAAAATGCTCATTCTAATTTAAGAAAAAATTAAATAGCCCCCCAATAATTCCCAAATTATATTTAAAACCATACAAAAAGTTGGCCCCAATCTGCTCTTAGTTTTTAAAATCTTAAGCCCCCTCCCCCCCTAAAAAACGCTTTAGCTCCTCCAATCTGTGATATAAACCGCTGTCATTGGTATTTAATAGGCCATGATAATTGTTTAAAATTAAGTTAAAACATTATATCCAACTTGAAATAAAGTTATCAAAAGCTAGGAAATAGACTGTGCTCCAGACCCCTCAAATAAGGAGTCTTGAGCACAGGTTACAAGAACAAGGCAAACATTTCTGACAGGATCATATCATACACCGTGGAAATTTTGCAGGAAGAGCTTGTTTTTGTCACAAGTTAGTGTAAAACTAAAAGGACTAGCAAATTAGACCACAGTTTTTTTGACTTTAACATTTCTTCAAAGTGTAAATTATATAATGAAAACTAAATTGAAACGGTTCTTACTTTGGAAAACCCATTATAGAGATGCTCAGGGTACACTTTTGATCTTTTCGAAAGTTAGAAAAACAATTTTTCCCGTATATAAATGTTCACAAGAATAATAACTATACAATATTTGATCATTAAACATTCTTCTATGTTTTCAAAAAATTTTCATTTCTTGAAGTCCTTTTAAGTATTCTTCTACGTTTTTACGTCCCTTTATAGCAGGACTCTAACTTTGACCCTAGTTCGTAGACGGGGCTCTTCGCAATTTTTCTCGCCTGGATTCAAGGCAACCGTAGCCAGCGGAGGATACACAACGGTGTCTCCGTTTTTTTTCAAAGCTGTTTAGCTGTCAACAGCCTTCAATGGCCGATTGTTCAACATGCTGCCAGCCGCGATAGCATGGTGTAGCCTGCGACACAGACCAAATCGAATGCATTCGATTTGGTCTGTGTCGCAGGCTACACCATGCGATCGATGGTAACAGCAATTCGCCTCATGTTAATTCTCACAAAACACCAAGGAAAACATGAGTAACTTACAGGAAGGACCATACCAACCATCGGATTATTTGTTAAATAGTATTTACAAGATTTTCAATGCCAAATAGCGAAAATTGTCGCGGGAAGACTGCAAACACGTGCATGGGATTTGGCGCGAAAACGGTTTGGTTAATGTGGTACAAAGCCTAAAGCTCATACAAAGGACAGAAAGGACTTGAGATTGCTGCTAACCTTACAGTAACCAGGTAATGCCTCATTTCGTTTTATAATCGAAATTTCTAATATAAGTCTTTTAATAATTTCATGGAATTAACATAAAGCGTTTACTAACATAGGATTTGTTTCACCGAAACATTCCGATTTTTCATGAAAGTGGGGCGACTACCATCCAAAAACCCCTCCCCTCTGCATAGAAAGTGTCACGAGAGCACGCCCGAAGTCCTGTAGAAAAAGTCAAAAACGCTTTTTGTGTTGCATGCAGTATTTTGCCGCGAAGGCGGAATATCAAAGGCATCAAGCAGGATTATCACCCGTCCATGCGCTGTCATCAGGATTAGCGCCAATATCACTGTCATGCGATTTTTTGGGAAAATGCAGACTTCTGATTGGCTTAGGCGGTAGAAGCTGCTTTTTTCTACCGATTGCGATTAATCACGTTTGATTTTGATTGGTCTGTGTTTTCTTTCTCCTTTTGGCGTGGATTTTCTCTTTATGACATGGATCGCGTTAATAGCAAAAGAGACAGAAATCTTTCATTTTATCATTTCAAGATGGTGGAAGTGAAATTTTTGCCATTACATTGGGCTTAACAAAGATGTCCTTCACATATCCTTCTTTCTATAGTCCTTAACCATGTTACTTTTTACAAAGGGCCTTTGGTGCCATCAGACATGCTTTTACTCTTAACAAGCTGGTTATCAATATGCAACATATAAAAATGTTGAAGATGCTTTTAAATCTCTAGTCCATCCATTTTTCTCATTTGTAGACCATGATAAGCCCATTATCTTGCTCACAGTATAGAGTTGCGAATCTCTTTTGGTGTATAACGGCTGTTTTCAGCGTAGAACAACTGATGCTTTACATTGTTGGCCTTTCCAATTTAGGGTCAGTGGTGCAGGTCCTGCAATGCTTCAATGTTTTTCAGGCCTACCAGCCTAGTATGGAAAGATCATCACTAGCATTAACCTATAGATGTTCCTGCCTTCCTGTTACCAGCTCATTTGAACTTGTTAAATGTTTCCTGTTATGGTCCCTCTTAAATATATGTTTTTTGTGTTTCTAATGGTTCTTAAAATACTGGTACGCCAAGGAAGTACACCTATCAGAAACTGATATATTTGAACTGAACTTGGTGGAAAAGAGATTCACTAAAGAATCTCTTTAAGAAATGCTATACTTTGCAGACTGGGTAAATAATTTGGATAGAGTGAGCTGTCTCAGAGAGCTGAGCAACAACAAGTACTTTTGACCATGATAAAGATCAACTACTTTCCTATGATCAAGCCCTTGCCAGCTTTCATAAGCATTGTATCCTTGGATCATATGACACACTAGCTACATCCTCGAACTCACTAAAAACAACTACACCCCTCTAAAATAGTTTGTAGACTTTTTTGTTATAAGAGGCTTTTTGAAGTCCAATGCCCTATGAAGGAAAAGAAGGGAAAAACAACACAGTATCATATTTTTTTGGTCCCGTATTCGATATCGAAGTTGGGGAATTCACTGTTAGGGGCGCATCGTCCTGGGGCACGGCATTGTGTGGTAGGGTGGCCAGCTCCTTTGCACGCCACTTTTACCTCCCTAGTATGTTTCAAATAGGTACTCATTTTCAGCTGAGTGGACTGAGGGCCGTCCGCAAGCTGGGATAAAACCCGGAGTACTGGCATGGCAGTCAAGCGCCTTAACCACTCGGCTACCGTGTCATATAGTAGAGGGTGAATCAAATTTTTCTGTTGGCTTACAGACTGAGTAATCTGTCTCTATTATTGTTATTTAGATTGCACAGCAGTGAGCAGAAAAATAGAATGATATGGATTTTCTGCAAAATTATTTCTCAAGCAAAGATGACGAGCAAAGGAAAAATGATGTTGAAGTTGGTGCTGAAGCTACAGAAGGCTCAGTTTTTGTCAGTGAGTCTACGCCAATGGAGGTATCTTCATCAAGCAATGACAATAAAGATATGCAAGAAGAGGTCAAGTAGTTATCTTTTCGTCTATTTTTGTACCAACCTTCTTCTTTTTTCTTTGTTATTGAAAGGGTTTCTTCTAAATCACCAAGAGTTTTTATGTTGTCATCTTATATAATCACAGTAGGCACATTTAATTAAACTAGACTGAGAAATACATCATCTTCATAAAAAAAAGACAATTAGGAAATGCAAGAAAACATCATCATATTAGAATTTATCACCATATTTCTAGTCCTGCTGCAATTTTTCAAATTTTTTGGTGCTTTTGAAACAGAGATTTGACCACACCAAAATTGCTAATCTGAGTCAAAATCCTTATATAATTCTTTTGGTAATTCTAAGATTTTTTAGCGTATCTTTACTTCATTCATTTGCTTAGTTTTTAGTTCAAGTTTCTTTGGCATTTGGTTTTTAGATTGGTTGGTTAAATTCATTGATTTCTCAATTCTTAAAATGAATCTATTCATTTCAATAGTGGTCACTTATTGAGAAATGACAATTAGAATTAGTGTCCTATTTAATACCCTTCACTATGATAGCTAACTCATTTAGCCAGGTGTGGATCATGACTAGCAAAAGGTCTTTCCAAAATTTTTTTAACCAAAAATCTTTCTACACTACAAAAAGAAAGTGATCCTGCTCTGATAAATGAAAAACTAACTTTCAATCTGTATTTTTGACGATTTTTAGCCTACCCCTAAAACATGAAAACTAACTCTAAGTTTTTCAGAAGTTTCAGAATCTTGTGTGTTAGCCAAACTTTGTAACAAAGGATTATCGATTTTTTAAAGAGATCTTCTGTAAGTACTTTAATTTTACAATTCTTAGCACATGGTAGAACGTTTTAAGAAATTTTCGTTTTAAAAAGATAATAATAAATATTTCATATCTAACAATTTGATTGCAGGTCATCAAGCTTCTAAAAGCAAAAAATCTGGACATCTTGGCAATTAAAAATCTTCTTGAGAAGGACAGCCGGCTTGTTAACTGCAAAGACAATGTGAGTAGTCTTTATAATTTGCCTCTTTATCTTTTGTGGTGCATAATATTTGCCTCTGTCAACAGCCAGCCCCGCCCTTGTTGACGCTAAATTTGACACAATCTGTCTGATTTTTTAGTATGGTAACTCAGTGCTGCACTTAGCTATAGCCAAGGTGGATAATACTAAAGATGAAGACATTTTGTTTATTATGTACCTTTTGGAGAAAGGAGCTGATTTGAGAGCCAAGTTTGAGGTGAGGCTATGCTAAAACGCCATATTAACGTATCACCGGTTGGCATTATCTTGAAAAAGACTGCAAAATTTAAGCATGATAAGTAAATTGAAAACATTTTGCTTTTATTCTACAAAAACTGTTTTTCATCCAGCACTCATCTGATTAGTAACGTTTCTAGTAATCACCAAATGGGGGCTTACTTTTGCACCCAGCTGGAAATCAAGGAAAGTTTAGAGACTAATTTTGCAATTGATAGAAGGGGAAACCGATTGGATTTTTTGAATTAGAAATGTAGAGAAAAGCCAAGAATTAGGCATTTTTTCATCTGCATCTTTGTGTACAACAACAACGTTTGACTTGACAAACTGCACATTGCATCATTTTGCCACATTTTGCCACACAAGCCACATTTTGCATCAATGCCAGCTTGCTTTGTTGTTGTCTTAGCCGTATACTGGGCTTGGTGAAATGTTCATTTTGTTGCTAGATTTTAAGTTTTTGCCGATCATTAAGATTCCTTACTTGAATTTGTGTTTTAAGTCACCGATATCGGTCAAGATAGTATTAAATTTGAGATAAAGGGGGAAAATTTCCTGAAACAAAATCCATTTTGTGTATTTATGTTACTAAGATGTTTGTCCACTTCGGTAAACACTTCTGTGTACATTCTGCTATCACCATTTAATACTTTGGCTGATCACTTCTATTGTGTTTAGTCATGTTCTTGTTCAGTTTATCAGAAATCAAAATGCATTAGTGTAAATCTGAATGTTTTAGGGTGGATACACACCGTTTCTTTATGCTGCATTCAAGAACAAATTTGGCGTTATCAAACTTTTGGCGCAATTCAGTGACAACGATCTTAATGCACAAAACAGGGTATGCAGACAATTTTGTATGCTATTATTCTGTATACATATATTAACTTTCGACATGCTCTTTCTTTAAAAATCTTTGTTTTCAAATTTATTTTATTAATAAATTGTCTCAAAAGAGAAGTGCTTAATCTTTCTCTCTCTACAGACAAATTAAACCTTGACTGTCAGACTACGCAAACAGCAGGATATCTTGCAAATTCTAGAACGTTAGTTTTTAGTTTGAAGACAACGATAAACATATGCAAATACTTGGTTTTAAAAGACTTATATCTTATAGATTATTTCTCTCTTAATCGGAGGGTCGTTATTTTATGGTCAGTTTTTGGATCTAAGCCCTCATCTGGTCCATTGACCAAGTTTGAAGAGATTTTTGCTTCGCTTCCCCCTTATGTGCACCCTTTGAACATATGACTCTTTGTGCACCGTTAGAGCAAAAAAATCTTTTTGCACAGCGAGAAAAAATTTCATCAATTCAATTGTAAGTTATGTGACTTGATGGTTTAAAGTAATATAAGGTTTGTTGTTTTGCAAAAATGTTGGGCCCATCCCGCTGATCCACCCTCGCTATCTAAGGCCCTGTTAAACCGTTTTTATGACTTTGTTTAGTTTTCTGGCTTTTAGAAGTTTTATATAACGTCGTGTCAGATTCAAATTGTATTTAGATCAACAGAAATGCGATGTGATTACTTGACCTAATTGTATCATCTTCACTTGTATTCCCACTGGTTTACTTGAACTCCTTTGTAAGCCATTATCTAAGCATTGCGTTTCCATTTTTTTTTTCTTCAAGATGTCTTGTGTAAAGTTTGTCCACATAATTTGTAATGAAAATCCCTTTTCGCAGGATGGGAACACAGCACTTCACTTGGCTGTTTTGTATGACCATTTAGAAACAACAATTGTGCTGCACAAACTTGCAAAAACTCATGGTCTGAGAGAAGATTTAAAGAATGAGGTAATTTTTAAAAGATACCTGTTAAGAAGCCAATTATAATTTCTTTCAAAAGCCGTTCATCACTATCGTCAATTTTTAAAGGCAAACTCAGAAATTCAGCCAACAAAAAGAGAATTAAGATGTACATTTTTCTCTTCATGGGTGGAAATTGTAGGGTGTTTTGGGGCAAGAGCCCCCTAGTTTAAAAATTGTTGGAAAATTTTAGATTTTGTTTCTTAACATAAAGTTAAGATTTGGGATACTTCTGTGACTGAAAAAGGTGGAAGTTGAAAATGAAGTCTAATAGAAAAGTTTAATATTGGGAGAAACCTGTCTTGGCGGAAGGCACTGCCTCGTATTTTGATTGCTAACCCAAATGTGATTGTTCCGGCGAAATTTTTTTGTTGCTTCTGACGCCATATTAGTACTTATTTTAAGAGAAGAATCTTTTTGTTGAGTTAACATTATCACTCCCTCAGGTAAAATGATCAATTTGTCCCCCTGGTTCCAGTGGCTTATATGATATTTGCCTAAGCTATCAACATTGTTCTGGAGTAGGAGCCGGGGACAGGATTTGTTGTTTTGGGAATCGAAATGAATTTGTGTTTTGTTTTTCATCGCAAAATGCGTCTTTTTTCCTCTCGCGTTACTTTCGATCAACACCACCTGAATATAAACTTTCAGCTTACGCTCGGTCGGTCATTATCTGACGTTTATACTCTGAAGAGTGGCGGACGGAAATCTATTTCGTGCCATTTTAAAATTTTGCGATACCAAAAAATTATTTGAATATTTAATGAACATGAAAACACAGCTATCCTACAAACATATATACATACACACGCAAACATATATACATTATGTAAAAGGGAGTGATTGCTTAATTGTTTGATATCTAATAAATCCCTATAGTGAATTATCGGGGTATAACAATTATCAAAAACCTTTTTGACACACTGCTGTGTGTGTGGATGCATTATATTAATTTTAGCAGCATTGCGATCACATTTTTGGCCAGAAGATTCAGCTCTGATACTGACTTCCGCAAACTGGGAAATCATTAGGTTATTCTTGACTTTCATATTTTCCAAATGCATCGATAAAAGTTTTTTCAAGAGCAATAATTACCAGATAAGCCGAAACTATTGCTTATAGAAATTTTCTTTGGTAGCTGGACATTTATTTGCCGCTTTCTCCTTTGCATGGTATGGTATACTTCTCACTTTCTTGAAAATTACATTTATCCGCCTTATGATGAGAAATAGAAAGCCAGAGATATATGCCTCATGAAAAGTTCTAAATGAAACACACACTTAAGATATAAAGTAAAGGGAACCTAAACACCTTTCTACCCCTGTATAGACTTCTATGTTTGTTTGTTTCGTTTTTAGCGTTATAAGATATTAGCCCTATTACTGCTCTTGGTGCATTGCTGTCATGCCGCACTCTTTGAATTTGACAACAGCCTATAGAAACTAAGAAATCATTAAAATCGGAATCATCAAATTCGGTTGGTCCTAGAGCGTTTTGCAACTCTAAAAATATATTTTTACAAAGAAACCATTTATACCAATGAAAGCTTAAGAAAAATTGTATTAGGCGTTAAGTTATGATGCTGCAAAAAATACCTTGTTCACTGCAACCTTATAGGCCAGCAATGCTGTCTTTCCAATGTTGAAGCAAAATGTCATTAGAATTTGTGGCTGCTAGTCCCCTGAACATTTTATATTGATTTAGTGTTGACAGGTTGTAGATTCTTGTTTCTGTTGGTGTACTGAACATTCTTTAAATACTAAACGTAAACCATAGCAATAAATATAATTTGCTGATATATTCTTGCATGCTAATCCTCTCTTTACGCGTTGCCTAGCAACAAACTGCGAGAAACATTCGACCGCCGTTTTTGCCTACCCTCTGATGCCCCGCAGTCAAGTTCATGGGCCTTTATGCGAGTTTTTTTATATACAATTTATTTGATATATCTTTATGTATTAACAATCACATCACTTTAACGGTTAATCTATTTCAATATCAATGTCTGATGTGGCTGAAGAGACAACAAGAGGGGAGACGATTTAGTGGTCCCATGCCAATATGTTAACAAGAGACCTGCTACATATCTTAAAGAAGAATGTATAGTCGAAGATATCTGGTCTTTTATAAAATATCCTTTTTTCTGAAGTATCTTTCACATCTCACTCAAAGACCCATTGGGCCTATACCCGGGTATGTATGCGGAGTAATAGTGTATTACAATTTACCCCGTGCTGATGTATGTATCCTCACATTGCTACCCTTTTTTGTAAGTTCTTTTATCTTTTATCAAGAGAAGCACGATGCTGGAAAAATTCAGACAATTACTTTAGAGACAAGTGATCCGCTAGTCCCCACAGCAGAAGACATAAGATTTTCACAAATATGCACATTCAAAGAAAAAATTAGGAACGTATAGTCGCTGTAGCAGTGTTACATATTTTCATGTCAGCAGTGAAGGAATAATTCAACTGTCTATTCGTTTTTTTGTATTTAACGCCAAATTTTGGTTTTTTTAATTCTTGTTAAAATATATTCTGTCGTGTATATGCAATATATGTAAAATATATGCAATAAAGATGCAGCCTTTTTCATGCAGAATGGCCAATTGACAGCTATAGACCTGGCTAGATCAAGGAACCCCACCAACACAACAATAGTCAGCATTTTAGAAGACAAATGCGACCCCAAGGTTTGTACCGAGAGCAGTATGTGAAAAAGCCACTTGCTTACACTTGTCCTGCACTTGCAAAATTCGTAACGATAGAATTGAGTTTCAAGTATTTTAAGGAAATTCATAAATTTATGATAATTGCTCAGCTCAAATAATGGTTTGAACATAGTCAATAGAAAGCAGACCAAAAATTTCTGAAGACCAGTGTACCCGATCATATTCACGTAGAATTTCCCCGCTCAAACAATAAGTGCTTCATAAACTTCTCCTGGATTGGTTAACACAACTTGGGGTAGTTTTAAAGCCGTTTACACGATCACTTTCTGTGCTCACATAAGAAATTTTAAACAAATTTGAAGGAATGTTTAACTCTATATGATCGTGTAAACCGGCCTTGAAACTATGGTTCTTTCAGGTATGATTCAATCAAGACTTTCTTCTTTTTTGCCGTTTTTCCTGCACGTTTCGTTTTGCGCTGTGGTTGTAGGCCAGGATCTGTTATTTTGGTGCTCACAATAATCCCTGTTTCTCGGCATTTTTACCGATATTGTTTTGATGTTTTTTGCAATCCATTTACAGAAACTGAGAGCTGCTTTCCAGCATGGGCCTTCATATGTGATGGCATCCAAGCCCAGAGGTATCTGCTTGGTATTGCAGAATGAAGAGTTTGATGGAGACAATCCAAAGAAGCAGAGAACTGGTTGCTTGGATGCGGCACTGATTAATGAAACGTTTGAGGGTCTCCATTTTAAAGTGGATCAGTTTTTTAACTTAACAGCTTATGAAATGTTTAAAAAGATCAAGGAATACTCAAAGCTTAGTCATAAAAACTTCGACTGTTTTGTTTTATGCATTTCAAGTCATGGCACTCGTGGAAGCATCTATGGAAAAGATTGGAATACATTTACAGTGAAGGACATTATAAAGCTTTTCACGGGCCCAGCGTGCAGTAGTCTGTCTGGCAAGCCAAAGCTGTTTTTCATAAATGCATGTAGAAACGAAAGAAATACAGCTGGAACCGGAGATAAACTCTATCAAGACGAAGGGTTAAAGGAAATAGAGTCTCTGTTGAGTGAAGATTATTCTACAGCCAAAGACAATATCCATCAAAATTCACCAATGGATGACATTTTTGAAGGGCACGCAACATCAGAAGGTAAGTCTTTTATCTCCCATGTTTGCCAAAGAATACGACTTCCCATCCCTTTATTTTTTCCATCGTTGATAATGAATATAATCAACTATATAATGTAAATGACCTGTAACGATAAGGGTTCTTGTTATGACGGTGAAGAACCAGTTGATAACTAGCTCGTTGGTGGGGCGATGGACTAGGCCAAAGGGCCTAAGCCCCGAACAAGTAACGCACAAAAGATACTCTTTCTTTGATCTTAACTCTAGTGATTCAACAGAAAGACTAATTTATATCGTGATCAACACATACTAATAACATAAACGGAAACTAATTAACAGGACAAACACATTGCCATAAAAAGGCGTTCACTAACACAACAGGACTTAACAGAACATGTGACTTTAACACGCAACGGGAACATTACTAAATTGAATAAATATACAATCCAAACCGTTACAGACTATTATGACATATTTTGTTTATGTTTCTCAAAAGATAGAAATATTATGTTTATCTTAGCTCTCTTACAGCATATCATATCACAATATGCACAAATTTCGTAGGCTTCAAAGCATACAGGGAAAAGATCGACGATGACACGTGTGTGTCGATATACTTCGATGAGCTTTGCAAGGCTCTAAATGAGTTTGCAGAGGAAATGGAGTTTCAGCAAATCATGACTCTCGTTAACAGTGGAGTGAGGAACAGAGATGTTCACGTTCCAAGCCCAATTAACAGACTACTGAAATCACTTTGGTTTTCAAAAAACCAGTAAACCTTCCTCATTTTAGGCATACTCTTAAGATTTTTAACTGTTGATAAAATTTACATTTAGAATTGTATATTATTTTTTACTAGTTTGAATTATGTTACTAATGTGAATAATGTAGTTATACAAAATATAGACTTGACATGCCAAGCACTGGTGCTCAACGATCTTAGCCGTAAGCATAAATATATCATTGACAAATTGATTAAGTGGTCCTTAGCAACTTTTTTCTCGTTTCTTGTGCTTGAAAGCGTTTATAAGAAATTATCTCACTATAAAATTTGCTATTCTTAAAAGAAAAAGAGAAACAATATAGCTTTCTGCTTTAGATTTTACATTTTCTTCTCTATCTTAGTCACTCAGGCAGTCCCTTGTTAGGTTAGCTTGAGAACAGGTCTGAGAAAGTGGTGGATTCATGTTTAGCCATCGATGAATGCATAATTATACATAATGAAGCCACACAATGAGTTAAGCAATTGATTCTTCTCTTTCCTCAATATTTCTATTCAACATTTTGTTAGAAAAATAAATCAATCTGAATTTCGGTCTGGTGCCTTGACCATGACTCCCCGCATATTACAGCTCTTTTGCATTGCCAAATTTTGAACGATATAAGACATTGCGAGACTCTTAGGGAAACCTTTCAACTTCTATCCATATTTTGCTGAATTGACCAGCAAAATCTTCAAAGGAAAGTGAAAAATTAGGAAATATAGCTAAACTTCGAAATTCATTCTTGCATGTTGCCTTGCTGTATTTTCTAATACTTCACTTTTTCAAGATAACCCCGTTGATGTAATGCTTACATGGTTTTGGCTTTTATCACTGCTCTGTCCCTGGATAGATGTGGACCAAAAGTATTCTTTATTGATAATTTACCTGCTATATTTTCTATTGGAATAAGACCTTGATCTTTATGTAAATTTAACAATCTTGTAGATATTTAAGATTCACTGCATAGGATATTTGATAGCTTTTTAGAATACAGTGCGTTTTCTCTTGTATATGTCTCTGAATAGCTCTATATCTATATATTTACAACGGCTTTCCTTCTATTAGATTGTATTACAGGTGGATAACAGAATTCACAGTGGATCAAAATGGGGCAATGAGATGAGGCAGAAAGTCTTAAACGTTGATAAAGACAAGAGTCAACGCATTGTGACTTTTTAAGACAAGATTCAACACAGTCTGGCTTTTTTAGAATTTGCTTTTATAATTTTAAATTTGGAGTATAGCGTCTGAAACAACACTGTAGACAGCTGAAACAACAGTTGGTGACGACAAGAGTTAAAACGTTGTGTCTCCTCTAGAAAATCCTTTGTATCGGCCAAATCAGTTAGCTACAGTTCACTTTAGCTACAGTTCTGCCTGGCTTGGTTGGAATCGACCATTTTATCACAACAAGGACTATTTCATAATGATATTTCATTTTTCTTTATCCAAATTTAAGGTTTTGTCTTTGTTTATGAAGTAGGTCAATAGATGTATGTTTTAAAACAATAAAGAACACAAGGGGTTGCTTTACTGAGTACGTTTTTCCTCTCTCCACCAACCTTCATTAAACATGTACTAGGTTTGCCGGGTTTTCGATTACACGATAAATGGATAAGTCTTAATACCTAAATTGTATTCGATGTTAATTTTGGCTGAATCCTGTGTTGGTTTGTGAAACACCGAGGCGGAAATTCATTTTTCAGGTGGGGAGGGGGGCAAAACCTCCAAAAACAAGGAGCTGTCTCAGGGAGCCGTCTCAGGCTACTTCTTCTTATGAAAGGGAACTGTCTCAAATTATTCCTGCTAATATGAGGGAACTGTCTCAGGTTGTCTTTTCTTAAAAAAAGGGGGCTGTCTCAGATTGTCCTTGCTTATAAAAGGAAGCGGTCTCAGATAATCCCTGCTTTTACAAGGGAACTATCTCATGTTGTCTCTTCTGCAAAAGGGAGCCGTCTCAGGTTTCGCTTCTTAAGAAAGGAAGCGGTTTTAGGTTGTCTCTTCTTATATAAGGAAACTGTCTCAGGTTGTCTTTTCCTAAAAAGGGGAGCTGTCTCAGGTTGTCTCTCCTTATAAAAGGGAACTATCCCAAACAAGCCATAAATGGAAGGGATAAACAGAGAAGAGTGTGAACATGAAGCTATTATAATGTTAATGATCCAGTCTTTCACACATTGAAAACAACTTTGTCATCTCTGAACATCCCAAACCTTCGTTTGTACCGTTGTAGAAGATTGATACCATTTTCAGCTCCATCGATGCGGTCTTGATCAAAGTCTAGTGATTTCGTGAAACTTTCAGATGTCATGACTTGATTTGTTGATTCCGGAATGGCAGAAATTTTATCTTGTGTCGATTCACCCTCATCGCTGCGCTCAATTGATCTTGATGCGGATTGGCGGATTGAGTTCCTGTACTTATCATCTTGTGCGAATCGCACTCTTGCTTGCACAAATCTCTCGAAATCGTCATCTGCTTTGTGTATTTTTTCAGTAGAATGATAGTAGTGTTTGCCAGTAAAGGTGAGGAAAAACGTACCACGTGACTGATTCCCAGCAAACGGCTCAAAAACCTCGCGGTACTCACTCGTACTTTGACAGTGTATAACCACAATGCGGACTTTAAAGACATTTGAAGCTGCCGCTACAGCGTACTGGTTACCAAAAGTGAACGGCATGCGCATCTCTTCGATTACTTGGTCGTACGTACCTTCTTTTGTATCATTATCAATCGTAGACTTGAAGTGTAGAGGATTTCGTTGTATCTCGTCAGCCAGCCTGTCCCTGAGTTCAGATGAAATTTCTAGCTCCACGTGACTAAGACAACTTCGTATGTAGGCAAGGCAACCAAAAAGATGGTTCGCATCTTGCCTGTTGTTAATCAATTGAAGACCAAGTTGTTGTGCTATCAGCTTTACAATACCGTGCTCCTGCCCAAAGTCACGTGCTCGATCTGCTTTAGCCCTTATGTTGTTTTTCTCGTCAAGTTGGTAGGCCTGCTGTCTCAAGCATGATTTGATGGTCTCGAACATAAGGTTACCGTCACGGACATTGCTCCTTACAAGCGACATACAGAACTGCAAATCATTGAAACCTGGTAACCCTGTGTATAAGTCGATCATTTGGCCGAAAATGCCAGTATGCTCCGCAAATGATTTTTGCCGGAAAGACCAGAAAAGACCATAGGAGCTAAAAACTATCACCAGACACAGCATAATAAGATTAAGGCACATAGCGCTGTAGAGAAAAAATGCCGATGAGAAATTGCAGATCAGACTTTTGAATTCATGGGCTGTTTTGTCTCCCTCTAAATCACATTTGATGTCAGCTTTAGGTATGTATATTACGTATAACCATATCACCATGCCAGTTGCAAAGACAAAGCTTATAGCTAGAAGAATAAAAATCTTTGCTCGATAGATTCTTAGTAAGTAACTCATCTCGGTGAGCAAGAACATCAGCTTGTCGTGCAGAACTTTCACTTGATCGAAATTTTCACCTTCAAATGTGAGCTCAGGTAGCATTTGATAACTCCTCTTGTTTCGTATGAACGTCGGCGTAATAGAGCACATTTGACAAAATATATCGTGGAAAGCATCAAGCTTCGTCACGACGACAGGGACTTTTAGCCATGCTTTTTGCACCAAGAAAGTGACAATCCATTGGAACAGAAGTAGATATGGGTAATAGAGAATAAGCTTTGTTGCAAACTCTTGTGAGCAGCGTGAGTTGGCGTAGCGGAATTCTGTATAACCGTAGCTGATGTTGCTCATAAGAGGTACACAAACGAGACCAGATGCCTCTGTTGACGTCACTCGTGCCCATGCCAGCAAGCATATCAGCAATGAAGCCAGTAGCATATGGTCGATTAAAATTTCCCACCATGGTTTAAAGCTTTTGATTGCTGGACTCTCTTCGGAGAACCTCTGAGCGTCGGTTAGAGTAATCATGGTTGCTGAGCCAGGATGAGCTCAAGTACCTTTAAAGAAACAATGGGTTTGAATTTGATAACTTTTCACTTCGTATCAGAAATATGAAAAAATAGATTTTATTGAATCGTAAAAAGCTTAGTCCCTTAACTTAAAATTGTAATTCTAGCTAATAAACATGTATCATATTGGAATTTGTCACATGAAACTCCTTTTGGCAAAATGCTATCTAATTTCATCATTTTCAACAAAATAGAGCAGCTACTGCATATTTCATTCTTCTTAACGCAATACAAGATAGAATTTCATGATGAATTTTCTATTAATAGTATACGAAATAACAAAGAAATTTGCAACCCGCTGATAAAGAATCGAAAAAGGCAAATCTAGCATATAGGGCTGGCACTGCAATAGTTGCCTTAAGCGTGAAACTCGGAGTTTCCTCAATTTTTACTAAAATTTTAACTGCATATCTGTAAGCTTGATGACCTTCCTTACCCTTCACAAAGCCCCTAGCTGAAAAATGTCGAATGTGTTCGTTGGCAAACGATTCATGATCCATGAGGCCATATTTCTAATTTATTTCACTTCGATGGTTAAGTACGTTTTTAAGGAATTTTCGCCTGAAAATTCTCAATTCGCCAAATTGGTTAACATACAGTGGATACTTCACACGTTTAAATTTAGAACATTTTAACGTTAACTCCGCTCATTTCAACGCGCATTCATGTCATTTTACCTGTTGTTGTCTGATAAAGATACTGTTTAATCATGGAGTGGGATTTTTTTAGATTTAGCAACGGAAAGTTGCTCAGATATGTACGGTTTTTCTTTAAATCGTTTACGTTTAAGTACCCTCAAATTCTGATAAGTGGAAGAACCACTTCAACTATTTAATGATAACCACACAAAGCCAAACAAAGATAAATATATATCTTAAACCCCTTTCGTATTAAATATTTTCCTGCCTCACTTCAAAGTCTCGTTTCGATTCGCCCCTTAATCTCGTTTCGCCTACTGCTTCAGAACAAGCAAACTTCTGGATTACCACAAGAAACACTAGATGTACTGAAAAATGTTCTGCTAAGTTAGCAGTAAAAGCTGGTGATGTATAATATGTATTTATTGGTTTAGCCTCTATAAAGCCATTGAATCGTTGTATATAGTAAATATATGCCGGAAGTATCAAAATTGTCGAACTGCGAAAATCAAAGGATATTTTTAATTCCAAATATCTTGTGAACTTCTTTGGAGATGAATGCCCCCTCAGCACAAGAGCTTTAGGAGTAGAGTGACCTAGAAAATTATTTAAAGGTTTAAACAAAAATAATTCCTTACAAAGCTACTATTTCAAACTATTGCACTTCAAGTCCAGTTTACCGAACCGACAAAAAGCATCAAATTGTTATAAATGAAGATATGTCAAGCTTCTTTTTCTAGCTGCCTAGCACTGCAAGAAGCCAAAACAATGATTTATTATGTTGCAAATGAGATAGCGAGTATTTGTGGCTTGAACTTTTTTATGTTTTTCTTTTTGATCAAAGTAATTTCTGATAATTTAGCTTTTTTTTACATGACAGCGATTCAAATATATTGTGAATGATAATTGATAAGATAGCAAGTTAATTGAGAATAACTTCCAGTATTGCTTTTAATTTCTCGAAGTTCTAAAATAATAGTAGACGAAACTTTTGACATCTGGTTTTGATAGGTGTCAAAAGTGACTTTGAAAACGTTAAGATTTTTGACAAAAATTCGCCAAAGTTATGCTTTGGTATCAGGCGACCTTGCGGATCATAGATCATTTTGTTTTTTATTCGCAGATAAAAATTTTCGATTACGTCAGAGAAGGGTCTTTTTGAAGACCATGGAAGGACATCGAAAATGCAGATTATATTTCTATTAAAGTGCATTGTTATGTTGCAAAATGAATGCATTTTCCAAGCATTAATTTGATCCCACCAAAAGGCAGCTCTGTACATTTAAAAATAAAACTTCATAAACATTCAGCATATTTCCTACGTGAACAACAAAGTATAACGAAGAACGAGTTTTAAAGGTAAGGATAGAATTAGTGGCGTCAAATCGAATGTTTGTAACCGATCGTTTTCCTTTGCTTTCAATTCGAACGAGAAGCTATGCTCTTGTCTTTGGTAACACTACGGAGCAAATGCAAGAGTTTTATGCTTGAAATCAACAACAGAGACATCGTCGTTACAACCTTAACTGCCTTGGCCAATATCAAAATTTGTTGGCTGTCTAAAGGCGCAACAAAGCCAGGTGGCAGAAAATGCATTTGTTAAAGAAATTGCATAGTAAGACCCCGTCAAAGTTAAACCCAGTTACAATTAATGTTTGGGGCAATATTGCCCAGAAAAGAAATGGTGAATTTAAAGAGTTTGAAATGAGCTTCTAAAATTAGTTAGGCCTGCTGAAGTTAGCAAAAATCTTGATTTGTTTATCCAGCAATTCAGAAATAATTGGTAACGGGAGGATCCCAACGGGAGGATCCCAACGGGAGGATCCCAACGGGAGGATCCCAACGGGAGGATCCCAACGGGAGTATGGGGAAAGGGTGACCAAGCATGTGTGAAATGAAGGTACACATTGTATGCTAGAATTGTGTAAATTATGGGCGTGGTGCTCTTCTTTTAATAAAATTATAAGTCATTATTAATAATCATATATCAATTAAAATGGCTATTACCTTGAAATGTAAACATGGTGATTTATAGGTCTCGATTTACAAGCTTTATTAAGCTTTTAAAAGCTTTTATATAAGATGATAGTCATTTGAGGGTGGCGGAGGATAATATTCCCAGCTGACTTTGCCCTGTCCAAAATTGCACATATGACAACCGGTGACACAGTTTTTCGTTCCCACACATTTCTCGTAGTGACGACGGCTATATCTGTTTATTACTTATGGTAATTTGATAAAGGTAAAAAACTAAGATTTCCTTCTGATAAAAGTCAAAACAGAATAAAGTAGTCTCGACCCAACAGCAAAACTCTGCATACCTAGTAAACCAGTTAAAAATTGTTCGATATCCTAAAAGAATGTGAATATGAAAAGAAAGATGTGAATATCCTGAAAGTTCTTCACCCAAACATCATTTTTGAGGTAGCAAACAATTCTTGAATAACTTTTACAAAACATAACGCTAATCCAACCTTATAAATCTGTCTTTGTATGTCGTTTAAAGAAGTTTTCTTTGCCAAGTCCTGCAACAGTTTCCATTTCGCCGGCCGGTCGAGCCTCTGCAGGTGTTATTATTCGATTTGAAAACGAGGTTAAGAGGGTTATTTGAAACGCGCCCTTTTCACGCCTATTTTGTTTGGAGAGAGGATGTCAAAAATGGGCCAGCTAAATTTTCTTTCCGAGAGGATGTCTTAAAGGAGTCAGTTTATCTTTTTGTTAGGAGTCAGTTTATCTGCGAAAGGAGCCAGTTTATCTTTTTGTTAGGAGTGTAAGTATAGCAACATTACGTTTTTTAGTTTGTTTTATAACCTCCAAAATTCATTCATTCGGATCTGTTCAAGAAGAGAGTACAATATAGGATTTTCATTTACACACAGCCTACTGCCTACATTATCTGCCTTGATCTACTCATTTTATGTTTGTATGCTATGGTCCTGTTTGAACAATTTTCTTATGACTATGTTTGAACTTACTGTCAAAGTCCAGTGAGAATGGGTTGTCAAGACAATTAAAGGCTTTTAAATTAGAAGATGGTCAAACGTGAACAAACCTGAAGAAGTAAATTTTGGGGAACAAAAATAAAAGTCTATTTTGATAAATATCCTCTCTCTCTCCTGAGAAAATGTCCTTACATAAGTATAAGTTATCACCATACCTTTGAATATAAATCATCGGGATAGAAATATTCCCAGTGTACATAACTGGTTGCTGAGAATGTGGGCGTAAATTGTATTAACATAACTTTATTTTGTTTTAATGAATGATTTTACGCTGTGTAGGCTTTATTTTGTTGCATGACATTTAGAACCACATTTGAGGTGTATGCCAAGCCTTGATTTAACTGAAAAAGAAGCTTTGTTCTATCATGAAAGCTGCCAGGGACATCATGCACCTTGTGTTACTTCTGCAGTGAGACCATGAGATTTTTAAAACTTTTGGAATAAGCTTGCAACAATTTTTTTGTGATTTTTCTTTATTTTTTTGGCATGACCCATATGGGCAACAGTACATATCCTAAAATCAACACTAAATTATCCACTGTGTACCACAGAAGCTACATAAACTTTTAGAAGTCAATCATAAGCTAATCCTTTTCCATTAAAATTAAGGAGATTAATTTGTTTCTTTTCAGTCTGCACTGGTAACAAATGCTCAGTGTTGGCCAAGCAGTCTCGTATCTATCACAAAAAGGCACAACAAAGAGATTCAAACCATGGTGGGAATACATTATTGATTATCTTATACATAGCCTTTTTATAATTGTTTTGGTATCATGGAGATTTGTCTTGCAAGAAACCTCCTTTGGTGTAGCCTGTATGGCCCAACCCCTCACAAACATTACATTTTGGAACACCTTCTATGCTAGATATTTTTCTGAGAAATGCGCTTTGGAAGTTTACAGTGGTTATCTTGTGCGTTTTCCATCATTAGCGTTTTTCCAATGGATTTTGTTATTCTCTTGTCAAATGTTTTGGTACAGTCTCCCGTGTGTCAAAACAAAATTAGCTGCACTGGGTAAGCTTCTTCAGGAATGCGAGAAGACAAAACATGCTTTCCAAGAACAAAGGGATTTTAATACAGTATATTACAAGGTACAGGCATATGCAAAGTGGAAGTTCATATTTGAAGAACACAGTTCAATTTGTAAATTGTACTACTTGAAGTGTTTTGCAATTGTGTTCTTTTCGTCATTGGCATTTTCATTATTTCTTCCAATTTCTAATTGGTTTAACTTGTGGGGAGCACAAAATATAGCATACAAAGCTACTTTGGCAGATGACAGTGATCAAATACTTCTACTTTTGTTTTGCAATTTAAGCTCTGCCAGATTAACCTTTCTGCTTATTGTTCTCAATTTAGTTATACTTTTGATGCTAGCTGGATTATCTATTTTCTTTCTGCTTTACTCTTTACAAAAGAGGAGTGACATTTCTGGTGAGCTGAGCAAGATCTTGCTTATTCCTGATGGTTTCTCAGATTTTTCACCTTGTTTTGGCACTGATAGGGAAAGCGCTGGCTGGGCTGACGTTTGCCTTGTGTTTGCATTTTATGATGCAAGTGTTCATAACAGAGAGAAATGGAGGGAAGAAATAATGTCTTTAGGAGCTAACCTCTAGTTTATTTGGGTTTTATACTGTTCCTTTGTTATCTTTACCATTATGCCCAGTGTTTTGAAAAAATGCATGATTACTGTATTTAAATTAGTTTAAAGAATTATCTGTAGTTAATCTTCAGATATTTTATCCTATTTTGTAGTTCTTTTATTATTGGGTAAAAATTACGCATACAACATATTTTAAAAAGAAAATAATGCAAAAAATTGATGATAAGACACTTTGTATACTGGCCAATTAACTGACACTGTTTTCTGGCAAGAAATGTTAGTCCACTGTGCCAAAACATAAGGCTGAACCCTCAATGAATGGTGAGTTGATCCTTGCATTGGACTAATATTCTGAATTTTATGTAGAGAAGAAAAGAGAGGATGGACTATTTTCACCGAGTAATTCCAATCGCCTCTCACAGGGATCTATGAGGGCTTTTTCTGCTAAAAATGAGCATGTACAGCCAGGGGCAGATTTAAGCAACAATGATTGCGGGGTGTTAGATACTAATTTTGGTGCCACACTCTTCAGGTGACTAGTAAATTATGGAAACGCCCATTTTTAAAATTCCGTTTTTAATTTTAAGGTAAAGACTATAAGAACCAGTGGCGTAGCCAGGGTTGGAAGATTGGAGGGGCAAAGAGGCGAACATTTTTTGCTGACCACATCCTTAAGAATTTTGGAAAGCACCCCATTTTGTAAAAGCGTCTGAAAAAGCTATGGCTTTTTTACGTGGCAATTTCGTTTTATAAAAAGTCATATCTGGCTTTTTGTGGCTGACCCCATTCTACAACTGCCTATTTCCTTGACAATTTATCTAACGTTTACATTCTGAATTGTGTAAGGCGAGGAAGCACTACGTGTAAAAACTGATTTTCCAAAGTTGTAATCAAATATCTAAAAATAACAAAAAGTATTCAAATGTTTAAAACTAATTCCGTTCTCATTGGAGCAAAATCCCCGACAAGCATTTCAGAATCCAGTTTTTTTTAAGGATTGGAGCGCTCTAGCATTTTAGTTTCTATTTTGTCGGGATTGTCTTAAGAACGTGAACGACTTTCCTTTTTAAATGCTAAAACATAGGATAAATTGTTGAATATTCTGTAGAGTTATAAAAGCGGTTCCTTGTGTGAGCGAAGCGAGCAGAAAATTTTTGCGACAACGCCCTACAGCGTCGTCTTTTATCTTGATATTTTATCTTAAATCCGCATTTTATCTTGATATGCATTTCAGAATATTTCTTACAGTCATTTGCAGTCTTCAAAAACGTTTTAATATTGTCTGAAATATAAAGTCCCCCTTTTAAGGTACTAATTCTATTGCTGATTTGAATTTTTTCAGACACCGACTTTCTGAGCGGCCGCTCCCCTTGCCTCCCCCCGCTACGCTACTGATAAGAAGATATATACTAATATTAAGAAGATAAATGAAGTAAAATCTTGGCGTTAATTTGTTACTGCTGACTACCAAAAAATGATTTTTACCGAATGGAATCAAATTTACCGAAGAAGACAGAAATGTCGCACCCCCAAACCCCCCCCCCCCTCCGCCAAATCCGTCCCTGTGTACAGCTCTGCCTATAAAGTAACGGGCACTTCATGAGAAACCGGTATAACAGTAATTTCAATTTGTGACAGCATATTATGTGCAATAACCTGTGCAGCAATATCCTCTCTTGAATTTCACATCTAAATTACCCCGCTGGGTTTAAAATGGACGAATTATACTCAGAGAAAACAGGAAAATGAATAATATAGCTCCCTCAGAAGACATTGCCGTATCTCTCATTATTTCAGGTTTTGAGGATACATTCCCTCATCGTAGGAGGCGACAAATGCCCGCTGGTGCAACAGCGCAAGTCACTCTGCCTACCTGTCTAGAACCCGAAACCTTATTCATAATTTAATGGAATAAAGTCACAAAGCAACTCAAAATTATGGGCAGGGAATAGACAAGAAAATTTCACTTTTTTTCACCAAAGAGCCGATGCAACAGTCATATATTAGATATCTAAGGTACAAGAGAGGAAGAGAAACATAACTAACATTATCAGCCGAGTCTATCCTGAATGAAAACATAAAGATTGTAAAAAGAATCATGTGAGATATATAAGCAATAGGTCCTAAGAGATCAATAAAAATATCAAGGATTCCAAAATACACTCTACGCTTTATACCAAAAGGGAAGGGAGGTAAGAAGAAAGGGTACGATAAGCCCAAAAACGTAGCATCCAAAGCACTTAGATACACTCATCTGAGTCAATGGACAACGAAAATTTACAGCGCTCCTATTTGTTAATCATTCCCAAAGTCATCAAAAGCAGTACATAAAGGCTTAATGCAAAAAGGAAATCGCGAACCTTAACATCCAAATGTGAATAATACAATCCAAGTTATTCTACAATATTCCTCGTAAAACGAACTCTGGTTCAATTTCATTTGATTAGCGTTTGGCCCCCGGCCACAATACTCTTATTCTTATATTTTGTCAAATATTTTGGTACAGTCTCCCATGTGTCAAAACAAAACTACCTATACTGGGCAAGCTTCTTCAGGAATGCAAGTAGACAAGAGTGAACCTTATCTTTCTAAGCCTATAGCCTTACTTTTTATAAAAAATGCACTGCTTCAAAAAACGTTTTTTTACGAAAAAACGATTTTACTTCCAAAACCTAATTAAATTCTAGTACTTTTTGATCAAATGGAAGCGAATCAAGCTGCTTTTCGAAGAAAAGTTTTTCGTAAAATATCGATGATTTTTCTAAGATGATTTTTCTAGCTTCACTTTCTTGTCAGAAATTGACCCCTCAGAAAAGTCGTTATTTTTTTCAAAAATACTATTTTAATTCCTAAACCCAATAAAATTATTATACTTTCTTCTCATATCGATGAGAATCAAGATGTTTTTTAATGAAAATTTTTTTGGAAAAACTCGATGATTTTTCTAAGCCTATAGCCTTACTTTCTTGTCAGAAATCGACCCCTCAGAAAAGTCTTTTTTTTCGAAAATACGATTTTAATTCTGAAACCCAATTAAATTATAATTCTTACTGATCATATAGAAGAGACTCAAGCTGGTTCTAAGAGAAAGAAATTTCGAAAAAAATTGATGAACTTTTTAAGCTTATAACCTTATTTTCTTGTCAAAAATCGACCCCTCAGAAAAGTCATTTTTTTTTCGAAAATACGATTTTGATTCAAAAACCTAATTAAATTATTTTATTTACTTATCATAAAGAAGAGACTCAGGCTGGTTCTAAGAGAAAAATTTTCGAAAAAAATTGATGAATTTTCTAAGCCTATAGCCTTACTTTCTTGTCAGAAATCGACCCCTCAGAAAAGTTGTTATTTTTTTCAAAAATACGATTTTAATTCCCAAACCCAATTGAATTATAATACTTACTGGTCATATAGAAAAGAATAAAGGTGGTTCTAAGAGAAAAAAATTTCGAAAAAAATTCATAATTTTTCTAAGCCTATAGTCTTACTTTCTTGTCAGAAATCGACCCCTCAGAAAAGTCGTTATTTTTTCGAAAATACGATTTTAATTCCCAAACCCAATTAAATTATTATACTTACTTATCATAGAGAAGAGACTGAAGCTGTTCTTTTGAGGAATTTTTTTTGAAAAAAATTCAGAACTTTTCTAAGCCTATAGTCTTACTTTCTTGTAAGAAATCGACCCCTCAGAAAAGTCGTTATTTTTTCGTAAATACGATTTTAATTCCCAAACCCAATTAAATTATTATACTTACTTATCATACAGAAGAAAAGGAAGCTGATTCTTTGAGGAATTTTTTTCGAAAAAAATTCCTGATTTTTCTAAGCCTATAGTCTTACTTTCTTGTCAGAAATCGACCCCTCAGAAAAGTCGTTATTTTTTCGAAAATACGATTTTAATTCCCAAACCCAATTAAATTATTATACTTACTTATCATACAGAAGAAACTGAAGCTGTTTCTTTGAGGAATTTTTTTCGAAAAAAATTCATGATTTTTCTAAGCCTATAGTCTTACTTTCTTGTCAGAAATCGACCCCTCAGAAAAGTCGTTATTTTTTTCGAAAATGCGATTTTAATTCCCAAACCCAATTGAATTATAATACTTACTGATCATATAGAAAGGAATTAAGCTGTTTTTTAATCAAATTTTTTTCGAGAAAATCGATGATTTTTCTAAGCCTATAGTCTTACTTTCTTGTCAGAAATCGACCCCTCAGAAAAGTCGTTTTTTTTTCGAAAATACGATTTTAATTCCCAAACCCAATTAAATTATTATACTTACTTATCATACAGAAGAGACTGAAGCTGTTTCTTTGAGGAATTTTTTTCGAAAAAAATTCATGATTTTTCTAAGCCTATAGTCTTACTTTCTTGTCAGAAATCGACCCCTCAGAAAAGTCGTTATTTTTTTCGAAAATGCGATTTTAATTCCCAAACCCAATTAAATTATTATACTTACTTACCATACAGAAGAGACTGAAGCTGTTTCTTTGAGGAATTTTTTTCGAAAAAAATTCATGATTTTTCTAAGCCTATAGTCTTACTTTCTTGTCAGAAATCGACCCCTCAGAAAAGTCGTTATTTTTTCGAAAATGCGATTTTAATTCCCAAACCCAATTAAATTATTATACTTACTTACCATACAGAAGAGACTGAAGCTGTTTCTTTGAGGAATTTTTTTCGAAAAAAATTCATGATTTTTCTAAGCCTATAGTCTTACTTTCTTGTCAGAAATCGACCCCTCAGAAAAGTCGTTATTTTTTTCGAAAATACGATTTTAATTCCCAAACCCAATTAAATTATTATACTTACTTACCATACAGAAGAGACTGAAGCTGTTTCTTTGAGGAATTTTTTTCGAAAAAAATTCATGATTTTTCTAAGCCTATAGTCTTACTTTCTTGTCAGAAATCGACCCCTCAGAAAAGTCGTTATTTTTTCGAAAATGCGATTTTAATTCCCAAACCCAATTAAATTATTATACTTACTTACCATACAGAAGAGACTGAAGCTGTTTCTTTGAGGAATTTTTTTCGAAAAAAATTCATGATTTTTCTAAGCCTATAGTCTTACTTTCTTGTCAGAAATCGACCCCTCAGAAAAGTCGTTATTTTTTTCGAAAATACGATTTTAATTCCCAAACCCAATTAAATTATTATACTTACTTACCATACAGAAGAGACTGAAGCTGTTTCTTTGAGGAATTTTTTTCGAAAAAAATTCATGATTTTTCTAAGCCTATAGTCTTACTTTCTTGTCAGAAATCGACCCCTCAGAAAAGTCGTTATTTTTTTCGAAAATGCGATTTTAAATCCCAAACCCAATTAAATTATAATACTTACTGGTCATAAAGAAAAGAATAAAGGTGGTTCTAAGAGAAAAAATTTTCGAAAAAAATTCATAATTTTTCTAAGCCTATAGTCTTACTTTCTTGTCAGAAATCGACCCCTCAGAAAAGTCGTTATTTTTTCGAAAATGCGATTTTAATTCCCAAACCCAATTAAATTATTATACTTACTTACCATACAGAAGAGACTGAAGCTGTTTCTTTGAGGAATTTTTTTCGAAAAAAATTCATGATTTTTCTAAGCCTATAGCCTTACTTTCTTGTCAGAAATCGACCCCTCAGAAAAGTCGTTATTTTTTCGAAAATGCGATTTTAATTCCCAAACCCAATTAAATTCTAATACTTACTGATCTTATAGAAGAGAATTAAGCTGCTTTTTAATCAAATTTTTTTCGAGAAAATCGATGATTTTTCTAAGCCTATAGCCTTACTTTCATAACAGAAATCTACCCCTCAGAAAAGTTGTTTTTTTTCGAAAATGCGATTTTAATTCCCAAACCCAATTAAATTATTATACTTACTGGTCATATAGAAAAGAATAAAGGTGGTTCTAAGAGAAAAATTTTTCGAAAAAAATTCATAATTTTTCTAAGCCTATAGTCTTACTTTCTTGTCAGAAATCGACCCCTCAGAAAAGTCGTTATTTTTTTCGAAAATGCGATTTTAAATCCCAAACCCAACTAAATTATAATACTTACTGGTCATATAGAAAAGAATAAAGGTGGTTCTAAGAGAAAAAATTTTCGAAAAAAATTCATAATTTTTCTAAGCCTATAGTCTTACTTTCTTGTCAGAAATCGACCCCTCAGAAAAGTCGTTATTTTTTCGAAAATGCGATTTTAATTCCCAAACCCAATTAAATTATTATACTTACTTACCATACAGAAGAGACTGAAGCTGTTTCTTTGAGGAATTTTTTTCGAAAAAAATTCATGATTTTTCTAAGCCTATAGTCTTACTTTCTTGTCAGAAATCGACCCCTCAGAAAAGTCGTTATTTTTTTCGAAAATACGATTTTAATTCCCAAACCCAATTAAATTATTATACTTACTTACCATACAGAAGAGACTGAAGCTGTTTCTTTGAGGAATTTTTTTCGAAAAAAATTCATGATTTTTCTAAGCCTATAGTCTTACTTTCTTGTCAGAAATCGACCCCTCAGAAAAGTCGTTATTTTTTCGAAAATGCGATTTTAATTCCCAAACCCAATTAAATTATTATACTTACTTACCATACAGAAGAGACTGAAGCTGTTTCTTTGAGGAATTTTTTTCGAAAAAAATTCATGATTTTTCTAAGCCTATAGTCTTACTTTCTTGTCAGAAATCGACCCCTCAGAAAAGTCGTTATTTTTTTCGAAAATACGATTTTAATTCCCAAACCCAATTAAATTATTATACTTACTTACCATACAGAAGAGACTGAAGCTGTTTCTTTGAGGAATTTTTTTCGAAAAAAATTCATGATTTTTCTAAGCCTATAGTCTTACTTTCTTGTCAGAAATCGACCCCTCAGAAAAGTCGTTATTTTTTTCGAAAATGCGATTTTAAATCCCAAACCCAATTAAATTATAATACTTACTGGTCATAAAGAAAAGAATAAAGGTGGTTCTAAGAGAAAAAATTTTCGAAAAAAATTCATAATTTTTCTAAGCCTATAGTCTTACTTTCTTGTCAGAAATCGACCCCTCAGAAAAGTCGTTATTTTTTCGAAAATGCGATTTTAATTCCCAAACCCAATTAAATTATTATACTTACTTACCATACAGAAGAGACTGAAGCTGTTTCTTTGAGGAATTTTTTTCGAAAAAAATTCATGATTTTTCTAAGCCTATAGCCTTACTTTCTTGTCAGAAATCGACCCCTCAGAAAAGTCGTTATTTTTTCGAAAATGCGATTTTAATTCCCAAACCCAATTAAATTCTAATACTTACTGATCTTATAGAAGAGAATTAAGCTGCTTTTTAATCAAATTTTTTTCGAGAAAATCGATGATTTTTCTAAGCCTATAGCCTTACTTTCTTAACAGAAATCTACCCCTCAGAAAAGTTGTTTTTTTTTCGAAAATGCGATTTTAATTCCCAAACCCAATTAAATTATTATACTTACTGATCATATAGAAAACTATAAAGGTGGTTCTAAGAGAAAAAATTTTCGAAAAAAATTCATAATTTTTCTAAGCCTATAGTCTTACTTTCTTGTCAGAAATCGACCCCTCAGAAAAGTCGTTTTTTTTTCGAAAATGCGATTTTAATTCCCAAACCCAATTAAATTATTACACTTACTTATCATACAGAAGAGACTGAAGCTGTTTCTTGGAGGAATTTTTTTCGAAAAAAATTCATGATTTCTCTAAGCCTATAGTCTTACTTTCTTGTCAGAAATCGACCCCTCAGAAAAGTCGTTATTTTTTTCGAAAATGGGATTTTAATTCCCAAACCCAATTAAATTATTATACTTACTGATCATATAGAAAAGAATAAAGGTGGTTCTAAGAGAAAAAATTTTCGAAAAAAATTCATAATTTTTCTAATCCTATAGTCTTACTTTCTTGTCAGAAATCGACCCCTCAGAAAAGTCGTTTTTTTTTCGAAAATGCGATTTTAATTCCCAAACCCAATTAAATTCTTATACTTACTGATCTTATAGAAGAGAATTAAGCTGCTTTTTAATCAAATTTTCTTCGAGAAAATCGATGATTTTTCTAAGCCTATAGCCTTACTTTCTTAACAGAAATCTACCCCTCAGAAAAGTTGTTTTTTTTCGAAAATGCGATTTTAATTCCCAAACCCAATTAAATTATTATACTTACTGATCATATAGAAAAGTATAAAAGTGGTTCTAAGAGAAAAAATTTTCGGAAAAAATTCATAATTTTTCTAAGCCTATAGTCTTACTTTCTTGTCAGAAATCGACCCCTCAGAAAAGTCGTTTTTTTTTCGAAAATGCGATTTTAATTCCCAAACCCAATTAAATTCTAATACTTACTGATCTTATAGAAGAGAATTAAGCTGCTTTTTAATCAAATTTTTTTCGAGAAAATCGATGATTTTTCTAAGCCTATAGCCTTACTTTCTTAACAGAAATCTACCCCTCAGAAAAGTTGTTTCTTTTTTCGAAAATACGGTTTTAATTCCCAAACCCAATTAAATTATTATACTTACTGATCATATAGAAGAGATTAAAGGTGGTTCTAAGAGAAAAAATTTTCGAAAAAAATTCATAATTTTTCTAAGCCTATAGTCTTACTTTCTTGTCAGAAATCGACCCCTCAGAAAAGTCGTTATTTTTTCGAAAATGCGATTTTAATTCCCAAACCCAATTAAATTCTAATACTTACTGATCTTATAGAAGAGAATTAAGCTGCTTTTTAATCAAATTTTTTTCGAGAAAATCGATGATTTTTCTAAGCCTATAGCCTTACTTTCTTAACAGAAATCTACCCCTCAGAAAAGTTGTTTTTTTTTTCGAAAATGCGATTTTAATTCCCAAACCCAATTAAATTATTATACTTACTGATCATATAGAAAAGTATAAAGGTGGTTTTAAGAGAAAAAATTTTCGAAAAAAATTCATAATTTTTCTAAGCCTATAGTCTTACTTTCTTGTCAGAAATCGACCCCTCAGAAAAGTCGTTTTTTTTTCGAAAATGCGATTTTAATTCCCAAACCCAATTAAATTCTAATACTTATTGATCTTATAGAAGAAAATTAAGCTGCTTTTTAATCAAATTTTTTTCGAGGAAATCGATGATTTTTCTAAGCCTATAGCCTTACTTTCTTAACAGAAATCTACCCCTCAGAAAAGTTGTTTTTTTTTCGAAAATGCGATTTTAATTCCCAAACCCAATTAAATTATTATACTTACTGATCATATAGAAAAGAATAAAAGTGGTTCTAAGAGAAAAAATTTTCGAAAAAAATTCATAATTTTTCTAAGCCTATAGTCTTACTTTCTTGTCAGAAATCGACCCCTCAGAAAAGTCGTTTTTTTTTCGAAAATGCGATTTTAATTCCCAAACCCAATTAAATTATTACACTTACTTATCATACAGAAGAGACTGAAGCTGTTTCTTTGAGGAATTTTTTTCGAAAAAAATTCATGATTTCTCTAAGCCTATAGTCTTACTTTCTTGTCAGAAATCGACCCCTCAGAAAAGTCGTTATTTTTTTCGAAAATGGGATTTTAATTCCCAAACCCAATTAAATTATTATACTTACTGATCATATAGAAAAGAATAAAGGTGGTTCTAAGAGAAAAAATTTTCGAAAAAAATTCATAATTTTTCTAATCCTATAGTCTTACTTTCTTGTCAGAAATCGACAACTCAGAAAAGTCGTTTTTTTTCGAAAATGCGATTTTAATTCCCAAACCCAATTAAATTCTTATACTTACTGATCTTATAGAAGAGAATTAAGCTGCTTTTTAATCAAATTTTCTTCGAGAAAATCGATGATTTTTCTAAGCCTATAGCCTTACTTTCTTAACAGAAATCTACCCCTCAGAAAAGTTGTTTTTTTTCGAAAATGCGATTTTAATTCCCAAACCCAATTAAATTATTATACTTACTGATCATATAGAAAAGTATAAAAGTGGTTCTAAGAGAAAAAATTTTCGGAAAAAATTCATAATTTTTCTAAGCCTATAGTCTTACTTTCTTGTCAGAAATCGACCCCTCAGAAAAGTCGTTATTTTTTCGAAAATGCGATTTTAATTCCCAAACCCAATTAAATTCTAATACTTACTGATCTTATAGAAGAGAATTAAGCTGCTTTTTAATCAAATTTTTTTCGAGAAAATCGATGATTTTTCTAAGCCTATAGCCTTACTTTCTTAACAGAAATCTACCCCTCAGAAAAGTTGTTTTTTTTTTCGAAAATGCGATTTTAATTCCCAAACCCAATTAAATTATTATACTTACTGATCATAAAAAAAAGAATAAAAGTGGTTCTAAGAGAAAAAATTTTCTAAAAAAATTCATAATTTTTCTAAGCCTATAGTCTTACTTTCTTGTCAGAAATCGACCCCTCAGAAAAGTCGTTATTTTTTCGAAAATGCGATTTTAATTCCCAAACCCAATTAAATTCTAATACTTACTGATCTTATAGAAGAGAATTAAGCTGCTTTTTAATCAAATTTTTTTCGAGAAAATCGATGATTTTTCTAAGCCTATAGCCTTACTTTCTTAACAGAAATCTACCCCTCAGAAAAGTTGTTTTTTTTTCGAAAATGCGATTTTAATTCCCAAACCCAATTAAATTATTATACTTACTGATCATATAGAAAACTATAAAGGTGGTTCTAAGAGAAAAAAGTTTCGAAAAAAATTCATAATTTTTCTAAGCCTATAGTCTTACTTTCTTGTCAGAAATCGACCCCTCAGAAAAGTCGTTTTTTTTTCGAAAATGCGATTTTAATTCCCAAACCCAATTAAATTATTACACTTACTTATCATACAGAAGAGACTGAAGCTGTTTCTTTGAGGAATTTTTTTCGAAAAAAATTCATGATTTCTCTAAGCCTATAGTCTTACTTTCTTGTCAGAAATCGACCCCTCAGAAAAGTCGTTATTTTTTTCGAAAATGGGATTTTAATTCCCAAACCCAATTAAATTATTATACTTACTGATCATATAGAAAAGAATAAAGGTGGTTCTAAGAGAAAAAATTTTCGAAAAAAATTCATAATTTTTCTAATCCTATAGTCTTACTTTCTTGTCAGAAATCGACAACTCAGAAAAGTCGTTTTTTTTCGAAAATGCGATTTTAATTCCCAAACCCAATTAAATTCTTATACTTACTGATCTTATAGAAGAGAATTAAGCTGCTTTTTAATCAAATTTTCTTCGAGAAAATCGATGATTTTTCTAAGCCTATAGCCTTACTTTCTTAACAGAAATCTACCCCTCAGAAAAGTTGTTTTTTTTCGAAAATGCGATTTTAATTCCCAAACCCAATTTAATTATTATACTTACTGATCATATAGAAAAGTATAAAAGTGGTTCTAAGAGAAAAAATTTTCGGAAAAAATTCATAATTTTTCTAAGCCTATAGTCTTACTTTCTTGTCAGAAATCGACCCCTCAGAAAAGTCGTTATTTTTTCGAAAATGCGATTTTAATTCCCAAACCCAATTAAATTCTAATACTTACTGATCTTATAGAAAAGAATAAAGGTGGTTCTAAGAGAAAAAAATTTCGAAAAAAATTCATAATTTTTCTATGCCTATAGTCTTACTTTCTTGTCAGAAATCGACCCCTCAGAAAAGTCGTTATTATTTCGAAAATGCGATTTTAATTCCCAAACCCAATTAAATTATAATACTTACTGATCATATAGAAGAGAATAAAGCTGTTTCTTTGAGGAATTTTTTTCGAAAAAAATTCATAATTTTTCTAAGCTTATAGTCTTATTTTCTTGTAAGAAATCGACCCCTCAGAAAAGTCGTTATTTTTTCGAAAATACGATTTTAATTCCCAAACCCAATTAAATTATTATACTTACTGATAATATAGAAAAGAATTAAGCTGTTTCTTTGAGGAATTTTTTTCGAAAAAAATTCATAATTTTTCTAAGCTTATAGTCTTACTTTCTTGTAAGAAATCAACCCCTCAGAAAAGTCGTTATTTTTTCGAAAATACGATTTTAATTCCCAAACCCAATTAAATTATTTTACTTACTTATCATACAGAAGAGACTGAAGCTGTTTCTTTGAGGAATTTTTTCGAAAAAAATTCATGATTTTTCTAAGCCTATAGTCTTACTTTCTTGTCAGAAATCGACCCCTCAGAAAAGTCGTTATTTTTTTCGAAAATACGATTTTAATTCCAAATCCCACTGAATTATAATACTTACTTATCTTATAGAAGAGAATGAAGGTGGTTCTAAGAGAAAAAAATTTCGAAAAAAATTGATCAATTTTCTAAACCTATAGCTTTACTTTCTTGTCAGAAATCACCCCTGGAAAAAGTCGTTTTTTTTCTAAAATACTATTTTAATTTCCAAAGCCACTTAAATTAATATGCTTTTTGATCATATAGATGAGAATTGAGCTGTTTTTTAATGAAAATTTTTTGGAAAAAATCGATGATTTTTCGAAGCCTATAGCCTTGCTTTCTTGTCAGAAATCGACCCCTCGGAAAAGTCGTTATTTTTTTCGAAAATACCATTTTGATTCCAAATCCCAATTAAATTATAATACTTACTTATCATCTCGAAAGGCTCTAGCTGGTTCTAAGAGAAAAAAGTTTTGAAAAAAATTGATGAATTTTCTAAGCCTATAGTCTTACTTTCTTGTCAGAAATCGAACCCTCAGAAAAGTCGTTATTGTTTCGAAAATAAGATTTTAATTCCCAAACGCAATTAAATTATCATACTTTTTTATTATAAAGAAGAGAATCAAGCTGTTTGTAAGAGAAAAATTTTCGAAAAAAAATCGAATATTTTCCCAAGCTTTTTTTCTTATAAATAATCGACGCCTCTATAAAGTCGTTTTTTTCGAAAAAAAAACCATTTTATATAAGCGAATCACGCTTATGTTAGTTGAAGAAAATTTTGAAGAAATTGTCGATTGTCGAAATTGTCGAATAAACGTTAGAACGAAGTCATCAGAGCTCTTTTTGACTAACAAGTTAGTTTTCTTGTCGATCAATTCTTCGCTAAGAACTAAGGCAAAAGTGAATTTTTTTTGTCAACCTGACTGAAGATAATCTTTAAAGCAAAGCAAACCAAGTTTTTTTCATTGAAAAAATTGGTTTTTATGTCAAGCCAATTTTTGCCAGCCAAAATTGTCGATTTTGGAAGGTCAAATTCTTTATTCTAAACTTTCTGAATATTTTCGTTTTTTTAATGTAACGTTAATAATCTTTGAAAGAAAGCTATTGAAGCAACCTTTCCTTGAATAAAATTTAGTTTTTATGTCGAGCCTTTTTTCGCCAAAAAGTAAGGCTATGCTTGGACCATTACTCATGGCCGGGGTTGGGGCCGAAGAGGAATGCTTGCCTCCAGGAATTTAGTTTCCCCAACATGAAACCCATTATTAATTTTTTCTACCCAACGATATCCTAGTCATATTTTCTTCCTACCCAACCTAAAGCTAAAAATAGGAAATATCACAATTCAATGTAGCCTTCTCAGAATCTACATGTGTGCCTCGATTATTTGTCTTACATCTATCTATACCATGCATACTAATAGTCTACATTGCTAATGCAATTGGAATAATTTCGAGTTACCTGCCACACGTCCAAAACGGGTTCTCACAATAAGAGAAAGAGTTTCATTGTCATCGTGACCTCCAGGATCCTCCTCATCTGAAATTTAACTGGCTCCAAATTCTACAACACCAAGATCTCCTTCACTGTCGCTATCGTTTTCATAATGACTGTCAATAACACTGATATCTGGTTCGTTTTCTGGCATTACTTTCCTTAAAATTACACCCTCTTGAGTTCTCCTGAGTACCTCTGCAGTTATTGCAGCCATCCTGTCTGCTTTCTTCCCTTGCTTACTGAGCTGTCTGCTTTCTTCCCTTGCTTGCTGAGACCGTACTTATTGAGGTATTTATCCAATTCCTTAACAGTCAAGTCTTTTAGTTTTCCCTTCATTACTAAATCCAGCCAGTCATAGCCATTGACAACCTTTTCTGTCCTCAGATCTCTGTTTGCTGCTTTTTGCTTTTTTATTTCGTACAGATTCTTTGTTAAAAGGGTTGTATTTTTAAAGTCACTTGGGGATTACCCACAATGCAAATCTTATGTTAAAGCTTATATTTATAAACTTTGTTGAGAAATATTTTGAGAAACTGAAGAATCCAGATGTTGCTAGTTAGGCATTGGAAAACATTTATAGTACAACACCAATATTCTATATATACAATTTTTTTATGTCTGATGAAAGTAGATAGAAAGATAACAAGAAATTTTCTAGACAATTGTTAATTTTCAGGCCATTATTGGTAATAAAATTTTTGTTGCATTAAACTGTATGAGGTAAGGTAGATGGCTACTTTTGATGAAATGTCAATTCTACATCAATTGTTATACTCAAGCATTTCAAGCACTTCTTCTTTACTCAACCCTTTTTAGGCAATATTTTCCCACTACCCAACTAAAAGCTTGTCAAATATTTGTTTACCCAACTATTTTCTCTTTGGCCCCAACCCTGGTCTGGGGCCCACTTCTCGAATGGGAACACTCTGGTCACAATAGAAGCTCGATCTAGTCTTATTGAATGATCAGTGGGTATACCAGGATGGTAACAGAAATAAACTTTCAATCGTGATGAAAAGTAGGTTCAATGCCTGACTTTCACAAGGGGGATTACTGAATGGCTGCATTGTCCGGGGCAGTATGATATGAAACAGAAAATTAAAAACAAACTCCAAAGCAAACAAAGAGAGATATGAACTTAAGAAAATCTTGGTGTAGCCCCAAACTACGCAAATAAATATCGTTATAGTAAAGGAGTGACACTACACATACTACTACTGAGATTTATTAAATATTTGTTGCCTTCTGTAAATCTAGCTTTTCAACATTTTGAAATTTTTAGAAGCTTTGCATCAATAGCAAAACGTATTTTTGGTAAAGTTTAATAAATTTGAGCCTTCCATATCATCTGAACCATTTAGGCACCTTTCTGTCCGAACTCCCATCAGCTTTCGAAGGCATGAACTCTGAAGCAGTGGGTTTTCTCTGTGTCTCCGTTGCCGTCGTTTCGCGAGAGCTACTAGTAGTTGGTGCAGACACATCGCTTGATTGCAAACTGGGTGCTTTTTTATCGGTATTCCTAGAGTGGCAGTCATTCAAATTCTGTCAACAGTACATATTCATTTTCGGCAGCATAAAATACCTTTTATCAATTTTTTCTAGTATATAACTAACTCCTTTTTTCTGTTTGTCTTGTTTATTCTTGCAAAGTGAATAGATTAGAAGTTGGTTGTATGAATTCATTTTCCTTTTTTTACTAATTCTAATTTACTAATACTTTTTCTTTCAGTACTGATTCTTTTTTGGACTAGCTATATGAAAAGTTACCGTTCACCGAAAGTTACCATGTCCTCAAATAGCGAAAAAAGTCATAAGCCGCCAGTTTGTTTCTGTTATTAACTAACTTATGGTAACATAGTTATCAAAATTAAAATACATTGATATCTATTGGTAGTATTGATAGAGGACGTGGGATGGATAAACTTATTTCAATTTTACTTGGATATAGTAATTGGCTCTCTCTACGTCATTAACTCTATTCATTTCTAGAGATGAGGGTCGCCTCGTAGCACGCTAATTGACCGTTTGAAACCGAATAAATATTAAGCACACACTAAACCTTCTAATAGCTCATATGAAGCGTTTATAAGCTTAATCAAATGAGATAAAAATAAAACATACCTTTTCTTCAAAATATCAAAAGCCTTGTTTTCTGCTTCTAAATAGGAAACAGCTTCTTCAATTAGTTCATTTCGTAAGACCAATTCTAAAAAAATAAGAAGCAATATGTTTATCTGGAAATAATAGGAGGAAAATCAGTTTTACCTAGAGAACAAACGTATAGAGAATGGTTCTTGGTCAACGTGAAGTGATAGAGAGGAATCTCTTTGACTCTTGGTCAGAGGTCTGTCAGAGGGCCAGAGGTCTGTCAGAGGGTCAGAGGTCTGTCAGAGGGTCAGAGGTCTGTCAGAGGGTCAGAGGTCTGTCAGAGGGTCACAAGTCTGTCAGAGGGTCAGAGGTCTATCAGAGGTTGAAAAGTCTGTCAGAGGGTCAGAGGTCTGTCAGAGGGTCAAAAGTCTGTCAGAGGGTCAGTGATATTAATATCTTTGGAAATATTAGAATGAGATAGAGAGGAATGCACAATGGCAAGAAGGACAACGATTACTACGACTGGTGATGGTTGGTTATGATGATGTGATGATGATGATGATGATGATGACAACGATTAAGTTGATGATTATGATGACGACCAAGGTGAAGATTAATCGATGATTATGATCAAGATGGCGATGCTGCAAGATACAAAATAGTGATCCCTTACCTGAACTTTGCGTCGAGGATACATGCACAAGGGCAGCTGGAATCAATTTTGCCTGAAAAACAAGATTTTCGTAAGATCAAGATCTTTACAAAAAAGGTTTGATTTCGATGGATTCAAAACCATTAACATAAATGGTAATAACGTTTTACTACACTCTTACTTGATGAAGTGTTTGCTTGTCGTCCTTAAGTAAACATTTAGGAGGTGTAGTATCTGAAAAAAGAGGCTGAAAATTAAACCTTATAATAATGTATATGTTTTGAATTTCGCTAAATATACTCTTCACTGATAATTAAATTTTTGAAAAAACAACGAAGCCAATTATTTAAAAATACTTCTTTGTACTGGTCATCAAAAACAGCAACGGAAGATGTAGGTCAGGGGTGATATTAAAAGTTACGAACTTATGTAGCAAAAATATAATTAAGAAATTAAATTAAGAAAAAACTTAATACTTTAAAACAAATTCTCAATTCCAAAATTCAAAGTTTTGGCTAAAGGGCTACAAAGTATTAATATTGATTGCAACATTGATTTGTGATTGGTATTTTTATACCTTAAAAGGAAGATGTAAAATACAAAAGGCATCATACTAATTTTAAACTAATCTAGTTTATGAAACACTTACATAAATGAAAATTGTCAACACTATTTTGTAGATGTTCTCTAACAAACTGTTTAACGGCTCCAACTGAAACAAAAACAAGATGATATACATTTATCACTCAATGACCAGCAACCTTGCAATTGCTGGTGATGTTTGTTGAGATATTAAAAATTATGAAAATAACTGGGTTCATATCGATTTGTTCTCAAATCTAAATTTGGAAGAAGAAGAGTAAATAAAAACTTAAGCATAAAGGCAGCGAAGAAAATAACCTCAAGAGTCATTGCAGAGAAATATCAAGGAATTGTTTGTCAAATTCGCCCTCCTTAAGACGAGAGAAGCTTGCTCTACACATTTTGTACATAATCAATAGTGGCCTTCTCAATTCTGGTTATCTGATCAGCAAATGTATCATTATAGCAAACCGGTAATCTCTCAATCTCGCTATATTAATTACTGAACAAGGGCAAGTCTCTGTTTCTGCTACAATCTACCTTCTAGTTAACTTTTCATAAATGAAACGGTCTGGTATTAGTGACATTCTGCAACCATGACAATTAAATATCCTAAATCACTTCAAAAACGTCATCAATTTTTTTTCGTGAATGAAGTTATACCAACGCAAAAAAATATAACACAAGCGAACCTATCAAGGCATAATTTAAAAAAATGAAATCTTGAATCCAATTTGCAATGTTAATTTCACAGAGAGAGATTCATATTTAACTAGGTTTGAAAAAATACGTAAAGGCGATTACACATATTTCTAAACTACAACTTTGAAACAGGACTTCGTAAACAAATACACGAACAAGACTTTGCACAACTCATAGCTCTTATAAAAATTAGTATGAGAATATTTTTCCATTTTACAAATAATCATTATATCGAGAGAAAGGTCATGCGTTGGGAAAACAACAGACAACGTACCGGGCTCCAGGGGCCTGAAAACTCCTTGCAAGACAAACTTATCTGGAAACTGAACTCTGATGATAACCTGAAAAGGAAAACGATGCAAAATTATCCAAGTGAATCTTTCCTAATTGTGGCAACGTTCAATCGTGGGATGATTTCTAGACAAGAAAACGACTGGCGAGGGCACTGCATACAAAAATCACTTATCAGTAAAAGACATTGTCAATCTTAAAATACACAATTGCAGCACTTACAAGGGTGCTTGGCAACTTATTTAATATTTCCTAAAAATGGCAATATAAAATTAAGTTATTTTATTGAAGTTCATGTTTGGGGAGGGGGTGCGTAGGGCAGAGAGAAGTGACAAACATTTGTTGCTTCCGATTAAACTCTTTACTCTGAAGGAAATATAACACAAGCTAGCAAATATCGAGGGGTGTTATTAATAAGCACAAATATTGTAACAAAAGTTTTCTGAAGAGTTTGAGCAACAGGCAAAATAAGAATATTGTGTGTGGTGAGCCATGGGTAAAAAACGTTTTTTGGAGGTTATCTATGAAAAGTATTATAAAACCAGCTACATATGTTTCCCCCAAAACAAGAAACTATAGAAATCATATGCTTTCAATGAACAATCCATTTTGCTCTAATTATTTTCAAACAATGTTGCCCTTGAATAATTTTTTCCTTCCTGCTGAAGTGGTTAAGACATATATATATATATATACTTGTAAAGCTCGAAACGATATGCAAAGTTTTTTAGCAGCAAAATACGAGAATACCTTCTTGTACCGCATAGCCTTTTCCATATCTTTCGTCCGTCTCATATTTTTTGTCATCAACGGAGTCTCTTCCCTATGGAAACATGTTGAGAATATAAGAAAACTTCTTCAGATAAAACTAGAAATAGCTCTTGCTAGTACTGCCCGCAAACAATTAGTTCCTTGATAATGATTGTTTTGAAAATTTGGGTCAGGACATTCGAAGAAGACACCATCTTGGGTTTTCACAATTTTATAAAAACAGCTGCTCTAGTTGATGCTAAACTATTCTTTTTATCAAGAATTTTTGGTGTCCAGTTTGCTTTTGATTTTAGTCCAACGCCCTTTTGAAAATCATTAAGTTTTTCGAGGGTTTGACATTTATTTTTCGTTTTCGAGAAGTAAACAAAGACGTATGAAAATGGACACGTGATAGAACGGGTACACCTAAAATCGATTGCGATAAAGGATTCGTACAGCGATGTACAGGCGATAATCATGACAATCATAACTTTTGCTCGTACTACGGTCTCGAATTTTTGGGAGAAAGGTGTGGCATTCGACTGGTTTCGATTCCCAAAACTTCGAATCAAAACTTCCATCCATTGCGGAGAACCGAGCTGTGATGCAGCACCGTTTTCGTGCCAAAAAAACCGAAGGCCTTTAGCAGAGTCTTGGCAGAGCAACGCTCCGAAGATAATTGCCTTCCGCACAAAGAGGTGGCGATTAACGACGTCCTCGACAAAGCCGATTGATTGACAATGAAATTGATTGACAGTTGTCATGGCAGCAGAAAAGTGACAAAATCTGCTGACAAAGTGCTGACAACATGAACTGAAGATTCCATATGCTACTTATACGCGGGGCAGACTATAAGCCCTTCACTCGCGCGCTATCGCGCGCGAGTTGCGGGCAATAAGCCGTAAAATCTATTTAAACCACAAATGACTGTTTAAATAACAAAAAAAATAAGAATAAATAAGAAATAAATAAAAATTTAAATTTAAAGAAAAAAGGCTGGAAAAGACAAAAGTAAAACGATAAATTACCAAGAAAAAACAAATATATTTCCTGAAAAATGCAAAAGGGCCTGTCCGGGAGTTGAACCCGGGACCTCTCGCACCCTAAGCGAGAATCATACCACTAGACCAACAGGCCGCACAACAAGTCTCATAAAAAGACGGTAATTGGAATGATGGAATGACGTTTCTGGTTACTAAAATTGCTTTGTTTTTCCTAGATTTACTGAATTATACAATATTTCATAAATTATTTGCCTTATATTCAACTGCAATTTGCGATTCGAATATTTATTTTATTCAAATAAAAGGCATATAAAATCAGATGCGCGCATTTAGACCCTGCTGCACGAAAATCACGCAAAAAACAAGGGAAAAAGGAATTTTTATTTCTCTCCTCAGTTTTGCTATGAAACCAAGCCATGTGAGTAGAAAGTTTTATTATCGCTTCACCTCCCACAAGATGCTACACTGAGATTACCAAAAACTAAAGAGGCCTTTGGAGTATGTCTTGTCATTTTTGGTGTAGGCTTCCCTTAAAATGGGCGGACAGGAATTTATGAGAAAAGGCCATTTTCAGAAAAATCACCTAAAAACCACTTATATTCGAAAGATATTACTAGAAGAAAGACAAAACCAAGCAAGTATATAGGTTACAATTGGAAGTTTGTATGGAGAGTTAAAACAATTGTCTATTTTCCGGTTGTATTGTTCTGGTAACTTTAGCACTTTGTCAACAGTTAATAACTTTATATCTATGCTGCAATCAGCTTTACTCTGTAGCAAATGGTTGGCGAATAAAACATGGAATGATGTTTGAAAATGTCAATATGACATAAATTGATGTTTGACAAAGTAAATTTTTCAATGTATTTTACAACAGCGTTTAATGGTACACTGAATAATGTGGCCATCATTAGAATGGGGAAAATATTCTAATTCTTGAAAATTTTCCACTGAAAAAAGCAAGAAACTCCACAGAATTGTGTAGTTTTGTTACCAACGCTGAACAATTCTGAGAAAAACCTGTATCAACTTCAAAATACCTAACAGAGGTATTGATGCAGCTACCCCAGGGCCTCATGAATCCAGGGATAAAATATTGATGGCTGCAGTGGCAAAAAATGTATTTTTCTTTGACTGGTTTGGAACTTTATTTCGAGAATAAAAAATTGAGGCTCTCGCACCCAGGGTATGATACTGCAGTTCTAAATATATTGTTGCATAACGACCTATCATAGTAAAAAGGGTTTTGAAATTAATGTTGCCTATATGTATACTTGAAAAGAAATTGTGAAAGGTGTTAACTCACGATGCTCCTGTCTTCAAGGAGTGAATCCGCATACGTATGTCCTCGATTGTGACGTCATAAAAGCTTTCATCAATATCTAAATAAAATGCAATTACCTAACAACTTAACCATAAACTGGAAAAGATTTTAAGAGTAAAAGATAAAAAAGGCCTCCGTTTTCATTAGAACATAGATGTAAGATGCTCAAATTAATCAAGGATACACTTTTTTATAAGAACAATTTTATAAGAACACGAGCCTCAAAACTGGTCAAAAGTTAAGAACAAATTAAGAACAAGCTGAGGCTGAGCTTCTGCAAAATGCGATTTTGAACAACGTTTTTTCTCAAAATCGAGGATTTTAGCGATGTGTGGGTGCTTTTTCGGTGAATATTTAAATTTGTCAGCAAATTAAGGCTGTCTCACTCACTTTGTTGGCAAATGAGGCCTGAACACCTTCTTAGAGCGAAAAAGCTAGCAATAGCACTGCTTACACCCTCTTAATTTAAGAACAAATTAAGAAAAATCCAGCCTCAGATTTTCGAATAAATTAAGAACTGTCAGCCTAAACTTAAATTTACTGGTTCTTATAAAAAAGAGTGTATCAAAAGAGCTCTAACTCTAAAAAGGTTGTAACAACATTATTTTCTGCAGGTAAAGCTACAGGGTTCTGATAATTTCATATTGGAGGGACATTTCAATGGCAAAACCACACTATAAATTATAAGCTTTGTAATAAGGCAACGAAGACGGAGAGAAGAAGCAAGTAGACACAAACAGTTTACGTACATTGGATTAACATTCAACATATATAAAGCAGTTAAATTTAATACATACCTGCTATCTGTTCTTTTTTAACTTCTAGGTAATTGAGATTAAATACAAGAGCCTCTCTTTGGCAAGGGATAGTCAGCCTCTCTTCAGCCAGTCTAGAGTGAATAAAGGACAGAAAATAACTGTATAACCAGATGCAAATCTGTAAAATGACGCGGCGAAAAACACACAAAAGGGTGAGGATATTTGTTCTGGCATGCGCTCCAGTACACAAATGTGCCAGCATAATTTGCTCACGTTTCTCAAAACCTGACTAAATTCTGTTTCAATGATGATCATTGGCGATTGATGCCAATGATTGAAGAATATGATTGATGAAGAAGACTGAATACCATTTTTGATGATTGAGAACATTAATAATGATGATAATCGAAAAAGATTATTGGTGATGATGATTAATGACGATGAAGTTGATTAATGATCATGATTGAGGATCTTACTGCTGATCATCTTTGATTTTGACTATGGTCATGATTATTTTCAACGTAAAATGATTGAGCGATTGGAAAACGCGCAGGAGACTCTGACGATTGGCTAATACCCTCTTTTCATATAAATGTCGTCACGAGATTTTTTTAAACCAGTTTAGTTTTTTGCTTCGACATGTTTTAGTACAGAGCCAAGTATGGCGCAATGCTTAAATTTGTGGTCAAGAAAGAATTAAATCGGGCTTAACAATCAGATTTTAGAACAGCTGCTGGTTGAATAATGCATGATTGTTACGCGTGGTATGTCGTTGGAGTATCATTTATCTGTTTAACTGCCAAAGAAGTGAATTGAGAAGTATCAACTGTAGGTTACTAAACTCCAGAAAGCCTTGTGAGAAAATATTGCAACAACGCCTCGACAAAATGACCCCACGAGATAATTTTATATTATTGTGTGTTCAACAAATCTTGTTTGGTCCGCGACCTAAAGTGTATTTTTGATTTTGGCCTCCTTACAATTGTGCTTGACACCCCTGCCCTATACAATGGACTGCCGATAGCAGTTTTGGAATGTTTGGCAAAAAATGCTAAGCTACGATTGATGACGCCACTAAGATATTTTGTCGCAACTAGACATGATGGGACCGTAACTCCTTTTGGAATTTGTGTGCTAGATAAGGGAAATAAATTTCAAATCAAATTTATCAACAAAGAGTTAAACAAAAATCCTGAACGGAATGAAAAGTAAGATAAAAACTTGACAATGATGGCTGGAACACGACTAAAACAACGAGCCAACTAAAACACGACCACCTGAAAGATCAGCAGCGACCTAATTTTATATATTTTATATTTTATCTATTAGCTGTATGTTAACTAACAATTAACAGAACTCGTATCCCATTTATTAGCTGTTTATTTAATGTATTTATAGAACTAGCTGAAGGGGTATTCGTGTAGAAATAATTTAAAATGAAACAAAAATGAATGAGGGAAGGGAGGGAAAAATGGGAAGAGAGAAAAGAGAGGGAAGAGAGGGAAGAGAGGGAAGAGAGGGAAGAGAGGGAAGAGAGGGAAGAGAGGGGAGAGAGGGAAGAGAGGGAAGAGAGGGAAGAGAGGGAAGAGAGGGAAGAGAGGGAAGAGAGGGAAGAGAGGGAAGAGAGAAATTAGAAGGACTAAAGGGTTGAAAAATAATTGTCTTGCATTCACTAGGAGAAGCTAAATGAAAAGTAAAACAAAGAAAACATTTCATACGATAGTGCTAAATTTTATAACAAGAAAGAGAAAAGGAATCTCATACATCTGTTTCGGATCTACTGCCTCAACTTCTTCCACTCCGTCAGCGGTCGCGTCTGGAAACTAGTATCAAGTGAAAAGTGAAACAGTAAGATAGAAAAGTAAACATAAGCGGTCGCGTAGAGTAATAAGTTGTTACAAGGATGAACATCTTTGGGGAGACAAACATTTTGACGGAAATTTTCTGAAAATAAAAATTGTCCAAAAAAGCCTTGTTCAAAAATAAATCAAACCAACGGGTTTCGACAAAATGTGCAATGGCAAAACACCTGAAGTGTAACGATGGACGATGTATTCAATATTTTAGCCAAAAGAGGGGGGGGGGGGGGTAACTTAAAATGTCACGTTTTCTGGGTATGCTTGTTTCTGTATTGTGTATTCTGCAGTTGTGATATCAATCGCTTGTGGATGAAGTACTTCCAGTAACGGTGAAAGGAACACGAGAAGGTCGAGGCAACACGACAATTGTCACATCAATAATCAAAAATGAAATATGGCCCTGTATATCTAACGAGGTCACGCATTATTTTTTACCTGTCTAAATTCAATACGAATGGTGGATGAGGTAAAAGTTTTTTGGCAAGAATTCTTTGTGACGTAATTCCACGATTTTGAACGTGTCTTACGTAACCACAAATTAGTCAGCTCAAAGGGCATAGCCTAAAAAAATTTATTTGTCCCCAAAGATCGCGATGGCTAGCACCGCAACCAAAGCAAACAGTAGAATGTATTAGCACGAATGAATTGGAGATACAAAATCAAAGTTCACAGGAACAAAAATATGATACAAATCTCTGCATGTCCTTGCATAGACGCAAGAATGCTAACTGATAAAATGAAACCTGATCTTGTTTACATGCCCTTGCATGCAACAGTACACTTGGATTGATAAGCGTTTGAATTTTTAACTGTCTGAAAAGGTGAATAGCAAAATATCCTTCGGCTCTATATCGTTTGTATTTAAAGTGTCGTATATGATTCAAACAAGGAGGAAGTGTAGAGGATGTTAGAAGTGCCAGCCCGTTGAATTTAACAATACAATAAAACTGGATTATTAACCAGTCCTATTTACACGAGTCTCTGGCCAGGCCGGTTAGACGCAATCTGTGATAAAGAGAAAAGGATTTCAGCTTTATTTTACCGACCGGTATCAGTTTTACTGAGGACCGAAAACGAGCCTTCAAATCATAGTTTGAATTTACAGCAACAATCAAGCCAGTTCTCTCTTTCACCTCCTTTAGTTCCTAGTTGCAGAAATGTCTGTTTATCCTTTTTTCTTTCAATTTAAACGCCAGTGAAAGAGTTATGCGCCGATAAGGTTTATTGGCAGACAATATTCATTACCCCTCACCTTAAACTGCTGGAATGGTCGAACGGTCTGTGTCACTCTGTGTATGTCCTCGTCTTTAAGGGCCTCGGCCAGTGGCACACCACCAACGTCTGGTGCCTTTTCGACGGAGCTCTCCTCTTGCAGTTTCGGCCTTTTTTGTGAGGGCTCTATTATTAAAAAAATTTTTTTAAAGAAAGAAACTTTCAAGGGAAGAAACTTTCGTAAAATCGCTAACATTTGATCCGTAAACTTCCCTAAAGTACGAAATTCGCGAAAGTTTATTTTCGCGAAATATCCTGAGAACTATACCTTTTATTCTTTTGGATACCTCGATGTCGAATGATTGTTTTAAACAATTTTCAATATTGTTTTCGCTGGTTTGTTGGCGTTAAGTGGGATAAAAATAGAAGGAAAATTCAGTTGAATAGAATTTTTTTCGCAAAAATTTGCGACTTCTACTAAATCGCGAAAGTTTATTCTCGCCAAAGATCCTATTTCGCTTCTTTCGTGCAAGGAAATTCCAAAAATTTTGCGCTTTTCTATTCTTCTTGAGAAACCTTCTTCTCTTACATATAAAATACTTAACAGTATTTATTACAATACTTCTCAAAACCGTACTATGACGATCAAAAGTTACAAATATATTGAGTAAAAAGGATACGAACTGCCATTATCTTGCTTATATACAGTATCCGTAACACTTCATATTTCGCAAATATGTACAAGATTCTAAGAACAAGACACAGGATATCTACTAAAGAGATTGTCTTGAATTGGAGTAATAATGCAAGAGCCAGCAAACAGCATACAGAATTTTCAGTACCAAATTTATGTAATATCTTCCAAATGTGTAAGATAATGAGAAGATGACTTATTTTCTTAAACACAAAACTGCATGTGGTTGAAATTTGTTCAGGTATAAGTGTGTGAAAAAATACAAAAGGATGTTTTAATACCAAATTCTGAATACTCATATTAGTTAGCGGCACTGCTGAAATAGTTGGAAATTAGTCGCATGGTATAACTCTTTCTTACAATAAACAATCTTAAACTTAAAACGAACTTCATTACCAACTGAATTTTCTTAAACTTTATTATACAAACGGATTTTATTACCAACTGAATTTTCTTTTTGGAAAGAAACCTCTGCACTGCTCTGAGATGTTTGAGCTGCTGACTCTAGAACATTGCACCCTGAAGTAGTTACGTCAACATTTGTTGGTTTAGACGGTTGCGCCTGATCCTGACTGCGTATAAACACTTTTTGTTGTTCTTGCCTTACTTTTGCAGTTTCAACTGAATCTTCAGACAACGAGCATGTTCCGCAGCTCTCTTCTTCCCTATGTACTAATCTAGGATATGAATACATAAAGAATTAAGGAAAATGAAAGATGCCAAAGTCTAAGTCAAGACAAACACAGTAGTCTGATCGTGATAACACTGCTTATACGAAAAGTAATGCTTAACGACTGAAAGGCAATTAGTAAGTGCAAAGTGAGAAGAGATACTGCGGATATCCAAGTTTTTTATGATAATATAGAAATCTGCACTGAAAGGAGAGGGCGAAGTATAAAAAATGGAGACATCGACATAGTGTGAGGTAGGAGACACTACTGGCAAGGCCGGTAGTTCTGGAAAAGCAAGTCAAAGGAACTCACGATCAGCTACTACGAATTCATGGCTACTAAAGTGCAAATTAATGGTCACGAGGGACAGAGGCAGGACTTGTGCATGTGCTTTCATTCCCCGTAACACTTGTAGCAAGAATATTACAAACATCCTATTTACACGAATTCGTAGTCTTAAACAGCGTTTGGACATTTCTCCTTATAAGATACACGCCTATTGCTGAGCAACTATACGTGAATGTTAGCTTTTTTGCAATTATTGAACTACCTAGATATGACTCATCATGATTTTCATGAAAATGTCTTGTGTTAATAGGCTGCTGTTAAATAAGAGTGCTCTTATAATTGTTAACTTCTCGTATAAAAATTCTCTAATAGCTACTTAGAAATCCGATTCTTATTAGAGATTCATATGAAGTAAGTTTAAAGAGCCATGGCCTAATAGCGACCTTTTTCCTTGTATCGGTATCAAATTCAATAGGGGTTCAAGTTTCCGTTTGATTGGCTCTTATGAGAAGCAACAGTTCTAGTATTTGAGAAGCAGCATCAAAGACTTTTCAACATCTAATCTAAAACTGGCAGATATGATAGGTGACCCTTGAAGGCACACAATGCTGAGAATGCTTACCTTAGCACTATGTTTCCTCTTATTAAGCCAAGGCTTTCAAGTGTTGTATCCTTTAGATTTTTTATTCCACATATCTAGCAAAAATAAAATGTTTCCACTTATATATGACTAATTCTGCAAGTATCACATTTAACCATATCACTTCTTGGAAAAACACATGATAATTCTGAAATTATTGCAAACTTTAATTATGACACTGAAAAGGTGAAAAACTGAGCACACATTACTGTATGTGCAACAAACATTAGCCAGAGTAAAAAACTGGGGAGACGTCGAGATTAGCCAATTGGATGAGTGCATGTCTGTTTGCATGGATGTAACATTGTTGGAAGAAAGGGGAAAAATTCATTTTCTTAGATGCAAAGTCTCCCAAATTAACTGAAAGAAAAGTTACCTACCTCTTGAGTCATGTGAATTACAACAGGAACTTTGCAAATAATTTTTCCTTTATATATCCTTTAAAAGCAAATAAGAAAGTTATTCATCAATATTTGCTAAAAATCACAACTTTGTTGTTGAAGGAAAGAGAAACACATCTGTAAATCACAAATGCCTTCTTCATGTAAAATTTGCTAAAAATGCTAAAATTGTACACTGTTCCAACATGACAAATTAAATTAAATCAATTTTGTCTATGCACTTTAAAAATTGCCCTATATTTAATTGATAAGCAAATGCTGACGCATTGATTGGTTGAATCTATCAACATTAATAAAATTATGTCAAAGGTTTTGGCTTTATGATTAATATATGTCTTGTGTTAAATTCATTAGTTAATTAAGGAGCAATTACAAACAAATGAGAACTTCTGGCAATATCGCTTTGGAGATTCCTCTCAGGAAAGATACTGTAGAAGCATATAATAAACAGGCATGTTTGCTCTGTGAGTCTTACCCTTCAGAATTGCTCTCCCAGTGTTCTAAGATTTCATAGAGTGTCAAAGAAGGGCTAAACTCATGCTGAAGTCTTTGATCAAAGTCAGTCTGTAGCGCAACATTTACATTTGTAGCCTTTCGAGGAGTGACCCTCTTGATCATTTCTAATTTAGCATTGTTTGGGATATTTGTATATCTCATTGTAGTTGTCACATCTAAGACTTTTCTGTGATAACTGAAAGAAAACAATTCAAATGACTAAGAATATTTTTCCAAAGGGGCAGTAAACAACAACAAAATGGCATTAGGTGAGTACATTCCAGATTATTTTCAACTTGACAGGAAAGTCACGATAGAGAAAGTTTGTGGTTTCAATAACAAGGTCATGGGCTAATGGAAGAGATAGATATTCTCATCACTGGATTACCTATGGGGCCTGTGGGGCCTAGGCTTCCAGCGCATTATCTGTTAGTGCCTTATTCAAAACTCTTTATTTTTTGTGCCAATGAGATATCTTTCCATTATTTTAAAACAAATGATAATTATTCCTTTTTAATCCTATGCCTTTGGGGATGCCCTTGCATGCTAGTAGTTGAATAAGTTCAAATGGTGACAGACTGACAGGGCTAATGGTCTTTCAGTCTTTTGAAACACAAAAAGAATTATTTGCGATTAAGTATAGGTCAGACTTGATTGGGTAGCTTGTCTCTTCACAGCATCAAGCATGGTGTAATGGAAATGCAGGACAATATTGCTGAGTTTGCAGCTTTCAATTGTTGATTATTGTTGAAATTGTTGCTTAAAGTTTATGCAATATATGTTACTATTGATAATGCTTTGTTATTGGATTATATTTCTTGGCAGAAGTTTGCCCTAAATATCTTTCCCTGCAAAAAACCATTGCACGACCATGGCTGACACCATGGTTTTCAACCATTGCCAGCCATTGGTGAGCAATGGAATGACGATGATTAACCCTGGAATTGGTTAATTAGCCACTAGATATTCTTGACAAAAAACTAAATACACAGAAAATAAAATCAAAAACAATGTGAGATAATTACATCAAGTCAACTTCAGCTTCATTAAAGCCTTGCTTTTTGCATACTTCTTGTAGAACCTAAAGATAAAATACATGGCCTTTTTCAAAACAGAGCCTTTATTCTAAGAAATAAAGGAATAAAACATATATAAAAACATTTAGACAGAAAAATGCAAACACCTTTTTGAAATAAAATGACACCTGTTAAAAACTTTTTCTTAGATAATTATTTGATGGTAGAATTATTAGCTACGTATAGATGTATGCTGGTATTGAAAGAATTACCGTATACTGGGGCGCCTTATACTGGGGGAAACGTTACCAATATGGTTGAGAATTTAAGGACAGAAACACCAGGTTGGAAAACTTGTATGATTTTGTTGACATGTCATTGGGACCAAAGGGATGTGATCAGCTGCGACCTGCAAGCCAAAGCATTTGAGCTGCCAGCAATGTTGCCTATTATAAATATAACTAAGTAAGAATATAAATGACTTTATTGATATTTGGGTGAAAAAGGTCTGAGGTGCAAGAACAAGAATTCAAGAGTAGCTGTGAGCATATGCAAGTTTTCAGCCTCTGGCAGCAACAAATCCCATCAAAATTGATAGGAAATGCTAAATTTTGAAAATGGGGTTTCGACACAGACTAATTTTAACATGAAAATTCTAAATCTATGATCCATTTTTGGCAAACGTGAAGATAAAAAATGGACCAGAACAGAAAATAGTAGTCGTTATAGGCTAAGACCTTGATCGATGGCAGTATGCACGTAAAGCTCAACAATTTGCAAATGATAAGAAACCCCTTTATAACAATATTCTCATTTCGAATTTCCAGTCACCATTAACAATAATCTGCGGCCTTCATGTGTATCTTTCTATATATACTTATCATATTTTGTTAATTTCTGTACAACTTTATTACACTCACACACCGGACTCAACACAATTGACATGGAAACAGAAAATTACCTGCAAAATACTTGAACTTGATGATATCTTAACCTTCTGTCTTCGACCATTTAGGCAAAGAACCTCTAAAATTTTGTTTGCACTCATTTTCTTGAAATTTTAACGTCTAAAACAAACTTCAACTTCCACCCACTTCAGCCATTGCCATTCCAAATTGAGACGATTTTTAAACGAGGCTCATAAAATGTGCCGAACGCAAGGCAGAAAAGCGGAGAAGCGGAGAAGCGGAGAAGCGGAGAAGCGGAGAAGCGGAGAAGAAGAGAAGCGGAGAAGCAGAGAAGCGGAGAAGCGGAGAAGCGAAGAAGAGGAAAAGCTAGAATAATTGAGTATAGAGATTGTTTTCATAAGAAATCTATTATTAGAAGATTTGACTAACGTAACCGGAATCGCTTTTTAATTGTGTTTCTAATGTTCCCATGAACTCCGATGAGAAATGTGCTGCTAAATACGAGAACATGTGGGCAAAAAATTAAATAGGCAACAAAGATTAATCCGGATAAAGCCCTGGTTGACTTGATGATTTAAACTGGAAGAAGTTTTTGAAAGAATTTTGCCTAGAGGTCCAATTTGGCGTCCACAACGTCCAATTTTCGTCGATTAAATGTATAGTGCATTACAGCCAATAACAGAACTGAAGTTTTCTAATGAAACAATGCTTTTTTGGCCTGGGGAAAGAAAAATTCGAACTGAGACGATATTAGCATGATTCGGTGGGAAACGAGCCTGTGTCAATGCGACCATATCTCAGCCAATAGGTAACAAATCTAACTGATTTTGCAATCTAGAGATATTTAGCGTGGTTGCTTCAGTTTTTATGCCCTTAATTAAAAAAACCGTAAATATATATTTGTTGACGTCATCACATTAGAAATCTATTCACGAAGCATGTTTCCTTGATTAAATAAACTTGAACAATTATTCCATTCATCTCCCACTGGAAAGTGCTAACTGCATTTCTTTGATTACCCAGATCTACTCTACGGCATTTGATGTCACTTAAACTACCTACAGTCTTCAGGCACGTAAATACTGGGGGGTGTGATAATTACCCCCCCCCCAATCTTTCATCCAATCGGGAAATTTGAGGACAGTCGGAAAATTTAAAGCTGTTGGTAGAAAGCTAGGTTAATCTACCTACTGTAGCTCAAGGAGAAGCATAAGAAAGGTATGAGTTCAAAAGAAAATAGTTGTTTGGTAAAAGTTAGTCCTAAAAAAAATGAGAGGCAACGCAATACCAAAAAAACGAAGTTTTGTATGAAAATGCAAGTATTTTCAACTACATTCGTCGTAATGGGGTTAGTGTGATAATCATTCCATCAAATTGCTTCTAAAAACGGGATACGAAATAGAATTTTTTAAACAATATTTAACAGTAATGCTTAAAGAAGCGCAGTACATTTCCTATGACTTGTCAAGAACTTTCTCCGTTCGAGATCGACCGATGTAACATAGGCGGCACCAGGTGGAGAGCTGGGGGCTTCAGCCTTCCACTTTTTTGCAAAAATTTATTTTTGGGCAAATAAAAAGAGTAAAGGAAAAAGTATAAAGAAAATGATAATCCGACAAATCCTTTAGTTGTTTAATTTCCAAGGAATACACCGAGGTCTAGGGGGCCTCATAAAGTAATGAATTCAATTTTAAGACTGGAATTAATCAAACGTAATAAGAGCATGCCTTAAAAATAACAAAACGTTTTAAACGATTACAAAAAAATACCTGCAAGAAGTATTCTGAAATGTATTTCAAGCTAATCTAAAAAGCGTGGTTGTGGAAATTTTCTTCTCGCTTCGCTCGCAGGGAAGCCGCTCCTTTCGAATATCCCTAGGGCCTCCGCCAACCTCCCGCCGGCCCCTTCAAACGTACCGCTAGCATGATGAGTACCCCCAAAAATAATAGGCATATAATATCGTGAAGAGTTTTAGTGTGTTTTTCAAAAGATGGTTCTTTAGTCTACTAATTCTATCAACTCGATACTTTATCATACAGCTGAATAATCAATTACGAGACAATTTATAAGGTTTTGTTGGTAAAAAACTATTTAAGTCTAGGCCCTCATACAAAATTGGAATTGGCCTTTGTCAGTCAGAAATTTTGAGCCCTTCACCCCTTCCCCCCCAAAAAAATATCTGCCAATTTTCGTCCCTGACAGTTTGTATTTTAGGATTCAACTTGCAAGCTACTTGGCACCACATTAATACTCGTTTTCGAGCGGCAGGTTACTTAGTCCACGTGACTATGCATTACGAAGAGGGGAATACAACACATAAGTAAACGTGCCCCAGCGTGCCATCTTTGGTACCTAAAGATTTGCGCTAGAAACGTAAACCAATAACACATTTGGTTAAGACATCTTCGCAAAATCTTCAATTTCACAACACAAGAAAGACTAACTTGAAAAGGATGCTGTAAAGATTGACGAAAAAGAAGCGATTTGGCAAACACATACTAAGGCCTTGAAATATCTTATATTGCAAGGAAAAGTGCACAGGTTGTTCCTGTCGTGCACAAAGTTTTCCTTGTCGTGCACAAATGACCAAAGGCACACAGCAATTCGAACCTACTTATAAATAAACAGGTAAATAATGCCACTTTCTAAATTCAAAACAACAACTTAACCCTTATATAAAGGAATGCTTTTTACCATCTTCTAGAAAAAAATTTATTGCGAAAGAATAGTCAATTTTTATCTACGTCATCGAAATTTTAATATTTATATGGGCTTTTTGCTTACGATCCGGAAGATGAAGAGGAAGAAAGCAAGAAGGACCAGTGGCAAAGTTCTTAATGCTATTTCTTTCAAACAGTATTGAAATTGCTTCGGCAACAAAACATCATCCATTATACAGTATACAGTTTGCTGATTGCTGATCCATAGGAGCCCTGAGTTGTTAAATAGGAGCCGCGCCTTGAACACTGGTTGAATGCCAAAACATTGCTTCGTTATAAAATTTTTGAATAATTATTGAAGGTTTTTTTGCCTCAGTGCCATTTTGTGCCAGTCCTATTGAACAAGCAGGGCTGCTATATCAGGGCCTCCGACAAAGGGGGCCAAATTTTACAAAATAATAGAGCTTTTACTCAAAATCTTTTGTTGTAGGGGCCAAATGTTCCCTTGCCCCCCCCCCCCTTCACCCCACTTCTCAAAAAGTGTCGGAGCACATGTACATATTTCCATGTTTGCCTGGTAGCATGCAGTGCTCTGCAATACTTTATTGAAGAGAAATTGACAAATATTATGAAAACAAAACATCAATATTTCCAAAATAATCTCTGGCTACTTGAAATTTTTGATTCATCGACAACAGTGCAAAGAGAAGGTGAAATCCGCAGTTAATATCAAGGCTTTAAAATTGCTTGCTAAAAAGAACCTGCCACTTACACCATTCCGCACATCGAGACAAAGAATTCAAAGTTATGTTTCCCTGCATTTTTTGAAGAAGTCTTAATGGCTAAAACGGGATGGAGATATCAAGTGAAAATTACAAGATCATTTTGAAAGGGTTCTGTGAAAAAGTGTAATTTCTTTACCATTCCCGTATTCATTTTATTTTGAAGTAATTGTCGCAAATTTGATTAAAAACAAAATCGATTAAAAATCTATACCACTTCGTTTATAGTTCACAAGCTGAAGAATATTCAATATGTCCTCCATTAGATGTTTCATCTTGGCAATAATTTTCTGTTATGCTGCAGGGGACATATCAAGCGGTGAGTTTTTGTCCTATGTCACCTTCTTGAAAAATCTTCACTAACATTGAGCTTATTACAATATACACTTCTCTTTTTATAAGAAAAATTTTAAAATAATGTGAGCCACAAATTGGTCAAAAGTTCAGAACAAATTAAGAACAAGATGAGGCTGAGACAGGGGTGTAGAGCTAGGGGGCTCAGAAGGGCTGAGCCCCCTTGTTAATGCCTAAAATTGACAAATTCCTACTTTCCGTTGTTTTTTGCAACATTTTGTGCAAGAGCCCCCCTTGTTATTTTGATAGCACTACACCACTGGGCTGAGCTACTCTATAATTTTTATCTCAAAAATGAGGATTTTAGCCACGTGTGGGTGCTTTCTCGGTGAATATTTAAGCTTGTCGGCAAATGAAGGTTCTCACTCGCTTTGTTGGCAAATGAGGCCTGAACACTTCCCTAGCGCAAAAAAGCTAGCAATTGCACTGCCTACACCCTCTTAATTTAAGAACAAATTAAGAACAATCCAGCCTCAGATTTTCGAAAAAAATAAGAACGGTCAGCCTGAACTTGAATTTACTGGTTTTTATTTAAAAAAAGAGTGTACGCAGAATTTCAGGCCTATTCAATAAACATAGGACAACAAAGGGCAGAGGGGTCTTTGTAAAATAAAGAGGATGAGATTTCCTTGCATCATTAAAACACGGAAAATGAAATTTACTTGAGATTCTGCAAGCGAAAGGAGGTTGTGGTTGATTGACATAGGGTTTAGTTTCTACGAGGTAACAAAGATGAGGAAGTAACAACTATAAAGACATGCCTTTACGTAAACGTGCTTACTAGATTGATTATGGTTGTGGTTCCTCAAATCCCAGAAATTACTCTTAGTATTAGACTCTACGTAAAAATATTCAGGGGCATTTCCAAAGGGAGGGATTATGGGTTTGCTGTACCCAAACGCTTTGTCCCTTGGCACATCAAGGACTTTTGCCGGGCAAAACATATCATTTTCTTTACACTGTAATATGATTGCAACCTTTTGCAACAATTGTAACGTATTAGCATTTCTGTAGCAGCTGAACTTTCGATTAATGGAACTAAAGCATGAATTTTGAAATAGAAACGCATTAATTATTCATTAACTATTAATTATTGCATTAATTAATGCAGAATTTTTCATCCTATGACCATACCCTTAAAAAGTGAGTAATGCCCCTTTTGTCGGCAAAAATCAATTCTGCATCCCTCCGAAATAAATAATTGGCTTCGCCCCTGACAATAGTGAATTGGTTACGTAGCAAATAAAAGCTTTTAGTTATCTAGAACTGTGATTGAACTGTGAAAGACCTTGTACTCTAAATTTAGATTGAAAAATCTTCCTATATGAACCATCTGAATGACATGAGCTCCTGGATCAATAAAATTTTAACAGCAATCCATAGCAAACAACTAGGTCTTTCAACACAGGCCAGTTTTTAATATGTTTGACTTAATTTGCGTATTAAGACGTATTCTTTATTGTTCTTTCTTATTTTATATCCCAAATTTGTAAGACCAGAAGTTTGACTACCACCTAGACGAAGTCTCACAAGAAACCATGTTGTAAAAGATTATTAACATTTTTGACGAGGGAGCGCAAAATCATTCACAAAAGACACATTAAACTTTAGTTAGCCCTACGATGTCAGTAGATGAGCAAAGCACAAACTATGAAGATGATAGAAGTGTATCACTAATATTTATCGAACTGCCCCAATCCTAAAATCATAATTGAAATATCTCCGCACCCAGCATGAAACCTATCCGGGAGATTTCATGTGATGGAGCCTGTCGGTACATGCACGGAGCACAATCGCTTTTATTTACAATTTGTATTACAAAATCTGAAGGGAGGGTATACGCAATATAGCGTTTTTATTAGGTTAAAAATTTCGTCAGTTTTATAAGGGTCGCATGGGTGTGTGGGGGGGGGGGGCAATTGCTCGAGGGCCTTAAAGCAAGGTCTTTGCTAGAGGACCTTTTAAAGTAATGAATGGAACTGACCAAATATAACAGAAGAATGCTTAAATAATTGAAATAAAGTAAAACGCTTTAAACCATTGCCAACAATTACAGGAAGAAATATTTTGATATTTCCTTCAAGTTAATCTTATGGGCGCTTATTAAGCTGGTTTCCGTACTTTCGCATAAATCACGTCAAGGGCATTGGTCAAATGAGATGCTAGGGAAGAGGGGGGGGGGGTCTTTTTTACATTTTTTCTCAGAAAAAAGGTAAGATCGTTTAAGCTATTAAAGTAGAAGGTTGCCATTTCTTTAAAGTCATTGAAATATGGTACATGAGAGGGGAGGGAAAAATCATACTTTGCAAGTTTTGCTCAGAAAAAGCTTCTGATTTTTAATTTATTGTATGGGGATAGCTTGACTGTCTAATTAAGAAGCTCAAGAAAGTTTCAAATCTTTAGATGATGGCTGCCGAAAAAAAAAGAAAAAGATGAAGATTCAATTATTTGCAAGGTCATCAAAGCTAGTCCCTTTTAAAAAATCCAAAAAACATGTGACTTAATAATTTTTTCACTCGTATAAGGCTTCATGGTAAAGAAACAAATTAAAATTTTAGTATTCATGATTCTTCGGGAGATTGTCTACACAAAAACCTAAATTGACTAATTCAGAAGGAGTTCAAGCAGCTTTTGAAACATCCAAAAGACCCATTCTTATTGCCATGTTTTCAATGAAAACGAGGCTTTATCCCCTAACGCCAATTAGCAAAAGTTTAACCTATTACCGTAAAGCAATTGCAATGCATGAATAACTGAGCTTTGCAATCCCATTAATGATATAAACGAATGTTTGTTGGAAAAAAGAAAACAAATTTGACTAGAATATACACGATGAGAAAATGTATTTTCAAAACGGCACAAAAATAAACGATATAAGAAATTACAGAATTGTTTTGATGTACCTTGAAGGTGGCTGTAACTTTCAAACTGGCTTCTGTGGATGGTACAATGCAGCAACGGGAGATGATTTTGATTGGATAGTTCACGCTGGCTCTACATCAAGCAGTGCAACTGGGCCGATGGCGGACCACAACGGCAATACAAACGGTACTTGTTTTCTTCTCACTCAATACAATAGAAATTTAAAAAATGTCAATCTATTATACGCGAATTTCTATCTTAAGACCTATGCAAAGCCAGGCCTTGGTTGCAAGGGGGCAGAAAATTCACAACCCAATATGCTCACGTTCCAACAAATCTAGACGGATGGAGACATATCACCAATCCTGCGAAGCTTTGATTCAAGATAGCCAAACTCTGGCCAAACATACCATATAGCTTCGAGCAGTCAACCAGCATCTTTAAATGAAAAAAATTTCAATAGAATGTTGATCTTTGCCTCTTACTCGAAGGAAAATACTTGTACATCGAGACGTCATCTCCGAGAAGGCCAGGTGATGCTGCACGGCTCATAAGAACGATAACCAACAGCAGCGGAGCTGCCTGCTTTTCATTCTGGTATCACATGTACGGATCTACTGTAGAGAGGCTCAACGTCTACGTGCAAACGGGAACACAAAACAGCAACAGCACCATGCAACTGAGATGGCGACTGATTGGAAATCAAGGAGACGTCTGGAACAAGGCAGCTGTAAACCTTGGCAACGTAAACGGAAACATTACCGTAAGTAAAATGAGCCAACAGCATTTTCCAACTAGATTCATAATGGTGTCTTCGTAACATTTGACATTGCTTTCAGATACAAAAGCTTTATACCTAAGTAAAACAGCAATCATATTCTGTAATAACTTCTTATTTCTTTCGGAGAAACAAAGTACAAGCCAAAACGGACACAGGTAGCATTCCAACCTCGATTTATAGTCACACAAACTCGGAAAATATTGCAAATGCGGCAATGTTATAACTAAGTCCTCTTTAATACATAGATGTTTTCATTGTAGCTCATTATCGAAGGTGTTACCGGCAACAGCTACACAGGAGACATTGCAATCGATGACTTTGAAGTCAAACAGCAATACTGTACCACCATGCCGTCTAAAGCTGCTCCAACAATGCCTACAACTACCTCATCAAAACCACCAACAACAACAAGTGCTGCATCGTCTACAACGGTTACATTGCCGTCTACTACAACATCAACTTCTGGCAAAAGTTCGACGCCATTCGTCAGGACCTTGCCAGGTAATTATTTAGAGAATATACATTTCGTTGATTCAATCTCTTTCAAAAACACCCAAACAAATTTTCAGTATCAGAAAGCATTCATGTAAGTTTTAAAATAACCACATTAAGCACAGTCCTAACGAAATTACGATCGATTCATAAAAGTCCTTAAATAAATCTAAGATTAATTTTCACAATAAAATATTTTACGAAAAATGACTCGGCTGCTGGTACGCTATAATGTTTATATTTTGATGTACCTTGAAGGTGGCTGTAACTTTCAAACTGGCTTCTGTGGATGGTACAATGCAGCAACGGGAGATGATTTTGATTGGATAGTTCACGCTGGTTCTACATCAAGCAGTGCAACTGGGCCGATGGCGGACCACAACGGCAATACAAACGGTACTTGTTTTCTTCTCACTCAATACAATAGAAATTTAAAAAATGTCAATCTATTATACGTGAATTTCTATCTTAAGACCTATGCAAAGCCAGGCCTTGGTTGCAAGGGGGCAGAAAATTCACAACCCAATATGCTCACGTTCCAACAAATCTAGACGGATGGTGACATATCACCAATCCTGCGAAGCTTTGATTCAAGATAGCCAAACTCTGGCCAAACATACCATATAGCTTCAAGCAGTCAACCAGCATCTTTAAATGAAAAAAATTTCAATAGAATGTTGATCTTTGCCTCTTACTCGAAGGAAAATACTTGTACATCGAGACGTCATCTCCGAGAAGGCCAGGTGATGCTGCACGGCTCATAAGAACGATAACCAAGAGCAGCGGAGCTGCCTGCTTTTCATTCTGGTATCACATGTACGGATCTACTGTAGAGAGGCTCAACGTCTACGTGCAAACGGGAACACAAAACAGCAACAGCACCATGCAACTGAGATGGCGACTGATTGGAAATCAAGGAGACGTCTGGAACAAGGCAGCTGTAAACCTTGGCAACGTAAACGGAAACATTACCGTAAGTAAAATGAGCCAACAGCATTTTCCAACTAGATTCATAATGGTGTCTTCGTAACATTTGACATTGCTTTCAGATACAAAAGCTTTATACCTAAGTAAAACAGCAATCATATTCTGTAATAACTTCTTATTTCTTTCGGAGAAACAAAGTACAAGCCAAAACGGACACAGGTAGCATTCCAACCTCGATTTTTAGTCACACAAACTCGGAAAATATTGCAAATGCGGCAATGTTATAACTAAGTCCTCTTTAATACATAGGTGTTTTCATTGTAGCTCATTATCGAAGGTGTTACCGGCAACAGCTACACAGGAGACATTGCAATCGATGACTTTGAAGTCAAACAGCAATACTGTACCACCATGCCGTCTAAAGCTGCTCCAACAATGCCTACAACTACCTCATCAAAACCACCAACAACAACAAGTGCTGCATCGTCTACAACGGTTACATTGCCGTCTACTACAACATCAACTTCTGGCAAAAGTTCGACGCCATTCGTCAGGACCTTGCCAGGTAATTATTTAGAGAATATACATTTCGTTGATTCAATCTCTTTCAAAAACACCCAAAAAAATTTTCAGTATCAGAAAGCATTCATGTAAGTTTTAAAATTAACCACATTAAGCACAGTCCTAACGAAATTACGATCGATTCATAAAAGTCCTGAAACAAATCTAAGATTAATTTTCACAATAAAATATTTTACGAAAAATGACTCGGCTGCTGGTACGCTATAATGTTTATATCTTGATGTACCTTGAAGGTGGCTGTAACTTTCAAACTGGCTTCTGTGGATGGTACAATGCAGCAACGGGAGATGATTTTGATTGGATAGTTCACGCTGGCTCTACATCAAGCAGTGCAACTGGGCCGATGGCGGACCACAACGGCAATACAAACGGTACTTGTTTTCTTCTCACTCAATACAATAGAAATTTAAAAAATGTCAATCTATTATACGCGAATTTCTATCTTAAGACCTATGCAAAGCCAGGCCTTGGTTGCAAGGCAGCAGAAAATTCACAACCCAATATGCTCACGTTCCAACAAATCTAGACGGATGATGACATATCACCAATCCTGCGAAGCTTTGATTCAAGATAGCCAAACTCTGGCCAAACATACCATATAGCTTCGAGCAGTCAACCAGCATCTTTAAATGAAAAAAATTTCAATAGAATGTTGATCTTTGCCTCTTACTCGAAGGAAAATACTTGTACATCGAGACGTCATCTCCGAGAAGGCCAGGTGATGCTGCACGGCTCATAAGAACGATAACCAACAGCAGCGGAGCTGCTTGCTTTTCATTCTGGTATCACATGTACGGATCTACTGTAGAGAGGCTCAACGTCTACGTGCAAACGGGAACACAAAACAGCAACAGCACCATGCAACTGAGATGGCGACTGATTGGAAATCAAGGAGACGTCTGGAACAAGGCAGCTGTAAACCTTGGCAACGTAAACGGAAACATTACCGTAAGTAAAATGAGCCAACAGCATTTTCCAACTAGATTCATAATGGTGTCTTCGTAACATTTGACATTGCTTTCAGATACAAAAGCTTTATACCTAAGTAAAACAGCAATCATATTCTGTAATAACTTCTTATATCTTTCGGAGAAACAAAGTACAAGCCAAAACGGACACAGGTAGCATTCCAACCTCGATTTATAGTCACACAAACTCGGAAAATATTGCAAATGCGGCAATGTTATAACTAAGTCCTCTTTAATACATAGGTGTTTTCATTGTAGCTCATTATCGAAGGTGTTACCGGCAACAGCTACACAGGAGACATTGCAATCGATGACTTTGAAGTCAAACAGCAATACTGTACCACCATGCCGTCTAAAGCTGCTCCAACAATGCCTACAACTACCTCATCAAAACCACCAACAACAACAAGTGCTGCATCGTCTACAACGGTTACATTGCCGTCTACTACAACATCAACTTCTGGCAAAAGTTCGACGCCATTCGTCAGGACCTTGCCAGGTAATTATTTAGAGAATATACATTTCGTTGATTCAATCTCTTTCAAAAACACCCAAACAAATTTTCAGTATCAGAAAGCATTCATGTAAGTTTGAAAATTAACCACATTAAGCACAGTCCTAAGGAAATTACGATCGATTCATAAAAGTCCTTAAATAAATCTAAGATTAATTTTCACAATAAAATATTTTACGAAAAATGACTCGGCTGCTGGTACGCTATAATGTTTATATTTTGATGTACCTTGAAGGTGGCTGTAACTTTCAAACTGGCTTCTGTGGATGGTACAATGCAGCAACGGGAGATGATTTTGATTGGATAGTTCACGCTGGTTCTACATCAAGCAGTGCAACTGGGCCGATGGCGGACCACAACGGCAATACAAACGGTACTTGTTTTCTTCTCACTCAATATAATAGAAATTTAAAAAATGTCAATCTATTATACGTGAATTTCTATCTTAAGACCTATGCAAAGCCAGGCCTTGGTTGCAAGGGGGCAGAAAATTCACAACCCAATATGCTCACGTTCCAACAAATCTAGACGGATGGTGACATATCACCAATCCTGCGAAGCTTTGATTCAAGATAGCCAAACTCTGGCCAAACATACCATATAGCTTCAAGCAGTCAGCCAGCATCTTTAAATGAAAAAAATTTCAATAGAATGTTGATCTTTGCCTCTTACTCGAAGGAAAATACTTGTACATCGAGACGTCATCTCCGAGAAGGCCAGGTGATGCTGCACGGCTCATAAGAACGATAACCAACAGCAGCGGAGCTGCCTGCTTTTCATTCTGGTATCACATGTACGGATCTACTGTAGAGAGGCTCAACGTCTACGTGCAAACGGGAACACAAAACAGCAACAGCACCATGCAACTGAGATGGCGACTGATTGGAAATCAAGGAGACGTCTGGAACAAGGCAGCTGTAAACCTTGGCAACGTAAACGGAAACATTACCGTAAGTAAAATGAGCCAACAGCATTTTCCAACTAGATTCATAATGGTGTCTTCGTAACATTTGACATTGCTTTCAGATACAAAAGCTTTATACCTAAGTAAAACAGCAATCATATTCTGTAATAACTTCTTATTTCTTTCGGAGAAACAAAGTACAAGCCAAAACGGACACAGGTAGCATTCCAACCTCGATTTTTAGTCACAAAAACTCGGAAAATATTGCAAATGCGGCAATGTTATAACTAAGTCCTCTTTAATACATAGATGTTTTCATTGTAGCTCATTATCGAAGGTGTTACCGGCAACAGCTACACAGGAGACATTGCAATCGATGACTTTGAAGTCAAACAGCAATACTGTACCACCATGCCGTCTAAAGCTGCTCCAACAATGCCTACAACTACCTCATCAAAACCACCAACAACAACAAGTGCTGCATCGTCTACAACGGTTACATTGCCGTCTACTACAACATCAACTTCTGGCAAAAGTTCGACGCCATTCGTCAGGACCTTGCCAGGTAATTATTTAGAGAATATACATTTCGTTGATTCAATCTCTTTCAAAAACACCCAAACAAATTTTCAGTATCAGAAAGCATTCATGTAAGTTTGAAAATTAACCACATTAAGCACAGTCCTAAGGAAATTACGATCGATTCATAAAAGTCCTTAAATAAATCTAAGATTAATTTTCACAATAAAATATTTTACGAAAAATGACTCGGCTGCTGGTACGCTATAATGTTTATATTTTGATGTACCTTGAAGGTGGCTGTAACTTTCAAACTGGCTTCTGTGGATGGTACAATGCAGCAACGGGAGATGATTTTGATTGGATAGTTCACGCTGGTTCTACATCAAGCAGTGCAACTGGGCCGATGGCGGACCACAACGGCAATACAAACGGTACTTGTTTTCTTCTCACTCAATATAATAGAAATTTAAAAAATGTCAATCTATTATACGTGAATTTCTATCTTAAGACCTATGCAAAGCCAGGCCTTGGTTGCAAGGGGGCAGAAAATTCACAACCCAATATGCTCACGTTCCAACAAATCTAGACGGATGGTGACATATCACCAATCCTGCGAAGCTTTGATTCAAGATAGCCAAACTCTGGCCAAACATACCATATAGCTTCAAGCAGTCAGCCAGCATCTTTAAATGAAAAAAATTTCAATAGAATGTTGATCTTTGCCTCTTACTCGAAGGAAAATACTTGTACATCGAGACGTCATCTCCGAGAAGGCCAGGTGATGCTGCACGGCTCATAAGAACGATAACCAACAGCAGCGGAGCTGCTTGCTTTTCATTCTGGTATCACATGTACGGATCTACTGTAGAGAGGCTCAACGTCTACGTGCAAACGGGAACACAAAACAGCAACAGCACCATGCAACTGAGATGGCGACTGATTGGAAATCAAGGAGACGTCTGGAACAAGGCAGCTGTAAACCTTGGCAACGTAAACGGAAACATTACCGTAAGTAAAATGAGCCAACAGCATTTTCCAACTAGATTCATAATGGTGTCTTCGTAACATTTGACATTGCTTTCAGATACAAAAGCTTTATACCTAAGTAAAACAGCAATCATATTCTGTAATAACTTCTTATATCTTTCGGAGAAACAAAGTACAAGCCAAAACGGACACAGGTAGCATTCCAACCTCGATTTATAGTCACACAAACTCGGAAAATATTGCAAATGCGGCAATGTTATAACTAAGTCCTCTTTAATACATAGGTGTTTTCATTGTAGCTCATTATCGAAGGTGTTACCGGCAACAGCTACACAGGAGACATTGCAATCGATGACTTTGAAGTCAAACAGCAATACTGTACCACCATGCCGTCTAAAGCTGCTCCAACAATGCCTACAACTACCTCATCAAAACCACCAACAACAACAAGTGCTGCATCGTCTACAACGGTTACATTGCCGTCTACTACAACATCAACTTCTGGCAAAAGTTCGACGCCATTCGTCAGGACCTTGCCAGGTAATTATTTAGAGAATATACATTTCGTTGATTCAATCTCTTTCAAAAACACCCAAACAAATTTTCAGTATCAGAAAGCATTCATGTAAGTTTGAAAATTAACCACATTAAGCACAGTCCTAAGGAAATTACGATCGATTCATAAAAGTCCTTAAATAAATCTAAGATTAATTTTCACAATAAAATATTTTACGAAAAATGACTCGGCTGCTGGTACGCTATAATGTTTATATTTTGATGTACCTTGAAGGTGGCTGTAACTTTCAAACTGGCTTCTGTGGATGGTACAATGCAGCAACGGGAGATGATTTTGATTGGATAGTTCACGCTGGTTCTACATCAAGCAGTGCAACTGGGCCGATGGCGGACCACAACGGCAATACAAACGGTACTTGTTTTCTTCTCACTCAATATAATAGAAATTTAAAAAATGTCAATCTATTATACGTGAATTTCTATCTTAAGACCTATGCAAAGCCAGGCCTTGGTTGCAAGGGGGCAGAAAATTCACAACCCAATATGCTCACGTTCCAACAAATCTAGACGGATGGTGACATATCACCAATCCTGCGAAGCTTTGATTCAAGATAGCCAAACTCTGGCCAAACATACCATATAGCTTCAAGCAGTCAGCCAGCATCTTTAAATGAAAAAAATTTCAATAGAATGTTGATCTTTGCCTCTTACTCGAAGGAAAATACTTGTACATCGAGACGTCATCTCCGAGAAGGCCAGGTGATGCTGCACGGCTCATAAGAACGATAACCAACAGCAGCGGAGCTGCCTGCTTTTCATTCTGGTATCACATGTACGGATCTACTGTAGAGAGGCTCAACGTCTACGTGCAAACGGGAACACAAAACAGCAACAGCACCATGCAACTGAGATGGCGACTGATTGGAAATCAAGGAGACGTCTGGAACAAGGCAGCTGTAAACCTTGGCAACGTAAACGGAAACATTACCGTAAGTAAAATGAGCCAACAGCATTTTCCAACTAGATTCATAATGGTGTCTTCGTAACATTTGACATTGCTTTCAGATACAAAAGCTTTATACCTAAGTAAAACAGCAATCATATTCTGTAATAACTTCTTATTTCTTTCGGAGAAACAAAGTACAAGCCAAAACGGACACAGGTAGCATTCCAACCTCGATTTTTAGTCACAAAAACTCGGAAAATATTGCAAATGCGGCAATGTTATAACTAAGTCCTCTTTAATACATAGATGTTTTCATTGTAGCTCATTATCGAAGGTGTTACCGGCAACAGCTACACAGGAGACATTGCAATCGATGACTTTGAAGTCAAACAGCAATACTGTACCACCATGCCGTCTAAAGCTGCTCCAACAATGCCTACAACTACCTCATCAAAACCACCAACAACAACAAGTGCTGCATCGTCTACAACGGTTACATTGCCGTCTACTACAACATCAACTTCTGGCAAAAGTTCGACGCCATTCGTCAGGACCTTGCCAGGTAATTATTTAGAGAATATACATTTCGTTGATTCAATCTCTTTCAAAAACACCCAAACAAATTTTCAGTATCAGAAAGCATTCATGTAAGTTTGAAAATTAACCACATTAAGCACAGTCCTAAGGAAATTACGATCGATTCATAAAAGTCCTTAAATAAATCTAAGATTAATTTTCACAATAAAATATTTTACGAAAAATGACTCGGCTGCTGGTACGCTATAATGTTTATATTTTGATGTACCTTGAAGGTGGCTGTAACTTTCAAACTGGCTTCTGTGGATGGTACAATGCAGCAACGGGAGATGATTTTGATTGGATAGTTCACGCTGGTTCTACATCAAGCAGTGCAACTGGGCCGATGGCGGACCACAACGGCAATACAAACGGTACTTGTTTTCTTCTCACTCAATATAATAGAAATTTAAAAAATGTCAATCTATTATACGTGAATTTCTATCTTAAGACCTATGCAAAGCCAGGCCTTGGTTGCAAGGGGGCAGAAAATTCACAACCCAATATGCTCACGTTCCAACAAATCTAGACGGATGGTGACATATCACCAATCCTGCGAAGCTTTGATTCAAGATAGCCAAACTCTGGCCAAACATACCATATAGCTTCAAGCAGTCAGCCAGCATCTTTAAATGAAAAAAATTTCAATAGAATGTTGATCTTTGCCTCTTACTCGAAGGAAAATACTTGTACATCGAGACGTCATCTCCGAGAAGGCCAGGTGATGCTGCACGGCTCATAAGAACGATAACCAAGAGCAGCGGAGCTGCCTGCTTTTCATTCTGGTATCACATGTACGGATCTACTGTAGAGAGGCTCAACGTCTACGTGCAAACGGGAACACAAAACAGCAACAGCACCATGCAACTGAGATGGCGACTGATTGGAAATCAAGGAGACGTCTGGAACAAGGCAGCTGTAAACCTTGGCAACGTAAACGGAAACATTACCGTAAGTAAAATGAGCCAACAGCATTTTCCAACTAGATTCATAATGGTGTCTTCGTAACATTTGACATTGCTTTCAGATACAAAAGTTTTATACCTAAGTAAAACAGCAATCATATTCTGTAATAACTTCTTATTTCTTTCGGAGAAACAAAGTACAAGCCAAAACGGACACAGGTAGCATTCCAACCTCGATTTTTAGTCACACAAACTCGGAAAATATTGCAAATGCGGCAATGTTATAACTAAGTCCTCTTTAATACATAGATGTTTTCATTGTAGCTCATTATCGAAGGTGTTACCGGCAACAGCTACACAGGAGACATTGCAATCGATGACTTTGAAGTCAAACAGCAATACTGTACCACCATGCCGTCTAAAGCTGCTCCAACAATGCCTACAACTACCTCATCAAAACCACCAACAACAACAAGTGCTGCATCGTCTACAACGGTTACATTGCCGTCTACTACAACATCAACTTCTGGCAAAAGTTCGACGCCATTCGTCAGGACCTTGCCAGGTAATTATTTAGAGAATATACATTTCGTTGATTCAATCTCTTTCAAAAACACCCAAAAAAATTTTCAGTATCAGAAAGCATTCATGTAAGTTTTAAAATTAACCACATTAAGCACAGTCCTAAGGAAATTACGATCGATTCATAAAAGTCCTTAAATAAATCTAAGATTAATTTTCACAATAAAATATTTTACGAAAAATGACTCGGCTGCTGGTACGCTATAATGTTTATATTTTGATGTACCTTGAAGGTGGCTGTAACTTTCAAACTGGCTTCTGTGGATGGTACAATGCAGCAACGGGAGATGATTTTGATTGGATAGTTCACGCTGGTTCTACATCAAGCAGTGCAACTGGGCCGATGGCGGACCACAACGGCAATACAAACGGTACTTGTTTTCTTCTCACTCAATACAATAGAAATTTAAAAAATGTCAATCTATTATACGTGAATTTCTATCTTAAGACCTATGCAAAGCCAGGCCTTGGTTGCAAGGGGGCAGAAAATTCACAACCCAATATGCTCACGTTCCAACAAATCTAGACGGATGGTGACATATCACCAATCCTGCGAAGCTTTGATTCAAGATAGCCAAACTCTGGCCAAACATACCATATAGCTTCAAGCAGTCAGCCAGCATCTTTAAATGAAAAAAATTTCAATAGAATGTTGATCTTTGCCTCTTACTCGAAGGAAAATACTTGTACATCGAGACGTCATCTCCGAGAAGGCCAGGTGATGCTGCACGGCTCATAAGAACGATAACCAACAGCAGCGGAGCTGCCTGCTTTTCATTCTGGTATCACATGTACGGATCTACTGTAGAGAGGCTCAACGTCTACGTGCAAACGGGAACACAAAACAGCGACAGCACCATGCAACTGAGATGGCGACTGATTGGAAATCAAGGAGACGTCTGGAACAAGGCAGCTGTAAACCTTGGCAACGTAAACGGAAACATTACCGTAAGTAAAATGAGCCAACAGCATTTTCCAACTAGATTCATAATGGTGTCTTCGTAACATTTGACATTGCTTTCAGATACAAAAGCTTTATACCTAAGTAAAACAGCAATCATATTCTGTAATAACTTCTTATTTCTTTCGGAGAAACAAAGTACAAGCCAAAACGGACACAGGTAGCATTCCAACCTCGATTTTTAGTCACACAAACTCGGAAAATATTGCAAATGCGGCAATGTTATAACTAAGTCCTCTTTAATACATAGGTGTTTTCATTGTAGCTCATTATCGAAGGTGTTACCGGCAACAGCTACACAGGAGACATTGCAATCGATGACTTTGAAGTCAAACAGCAATACTGTACCACCATGCCGTCTAAAGCTGCTCCAACAATGCCTACAACTACCTCATCAAAACCACCAACAACAACAAGTGCCGCATCGTCCACAACGGTTACATTGCCGTCTACTACAACATCAACTTCTGGCAAAAGTTCGACGCCATTCGTCAGGACCTTGCCAGGTAATTATTTAGAGAATATACATTTCGTTGATTCAATCTCTTTCAAAAACACGCAAAAAAATTTTCAGTATCAGAAAGCATTCATGTAAGTTTTAAAATTAACCACATTAAGCACAGTCCTAACGAAATTACGATCGATTCATAAAAGTCCTTAAATAAATCTAAGATTAATTTTCACAATAAAATATTTTACGAAAAATGACTCGGCTGCTGGTACGCTATAATGTTTATATTTTGATGTACCTTGAAGGTGGCTGTAACTTTCAAACTGGCTTCTGTGGATGGTACAATGCAGCAACGGGAGATGATTTTGATTGGATAGTTCACGCTGGCTCTACATCAAGCAGTGCAACTGGGCCCAGAGCGGACCACAATGGCAATACAAACGGTACTTGTTTTCTTCTCACTCAATACAATAGAAATTTAAAAAATGTCAATCTATTATACGTGAATTTCTATCTTAAGACCTATGCAAAGCCAGGCCTTGGTTGCAAGGGGGCAGAAAATTCACAACCCAATATGCTCACGTTCCAACAAATCTAGACGGATGGTGACATATCACCAATCCTGCGAAGCTTTGATTCAAGATAGCCAAACTCTGGCCAAACATACCATATAGCTTCAAGCAGTCAACCAGCATCTTTAAATGAAAAAAATTTCAATAGAATGTTGATCTTTGCCTCTTACTCGAAGGAAAATACTTGTACATCGAGACGTCATCTCCGAGAAGGCCAGGTGATGCTGCACGGCTCATAAGAACGATAACCAACAGCAGCGGAGCTGCCTGCTTTTCATTCTGGTATCACATGTACGGATCTACTGTAGAGAGGCTCAACGTCTACGTGCAAACGGGAACACAAAACAGCAACAGCACCATGCAACTGAGATGGCGACTGATTGGAAATCAAGGAGACGTCTGGAACAAGGCAGCTGTAAACCTTGGCAACGTAAACGGAAACATTACCGTAAGTAAAATGAGCCAACAGCATTTTCCAACTAGATTCATAATGGTGTCTTCGTAACATTTGACATTGCTTTCAGATACAAAAGCTTTATACCTAAGTAAAACAGCAATCATATTCTGTAATAACTTCTTATTTCTTTCGGAGAAACAAAGTACAAGCCAAAACGGACACAGGTAGCATTCCAACCTCGATTTTTAGTCACACAAACTCGGAAAATATTGCAAATGCGGCAATGTTATAACTAAGTCCTCTTTAATACATAGGTGTTTTCATTGTAGCTCATTATCGAAGGTGTTACCGGCAACAGCTACACAGGAGACATTGCAATCGATGACTTTAAAGTCAAACAGCAATACTGTACCACCATGCCGTCTAAAGCTGCTCCAACAATGCCTACAACTACCTCATCAAAACCACCAACAACAACAAGTGCTGCATCGTCTACAACGGTTACATTGCCGTCTACTACAACATCAACTTCTGGCAAAAGTTCGACGCCATTCGTCAGGACCTTGCCAGGTAATTATTTAGAGAATATACATTTCGTTGATTCAATCTCTTTCAAAAACACCCAAACAAATTTTCAGTATCAGGAAGCATTCATGTAAGTTTTAAAATTAACCACATTAAGCACAGTCCTAACGAAATTACGATCGATTCATAAAAGTCCTTAAATATATCTAAGATTAATTTTCACAATAAAATATTTTACGAAAAATGACTCGGCTGCTGGTACGCTATAATGTTTATATTTTGATGTACCTTGAAGGTGGCTGTAACTTTCAAACTGGCTTCTGTGGATGGTACAATGCAGCAACGGGAGATGATTTTGATTGGATAGTTCACGCTGGCTCTACATCAAGCAGTGCAACTGGGCCCAGAGCGGACCACAATGGCAATACAAACGGTACATGTTTCTTCTCACTCAATACAATAGAAATTTAAAAAATGTCAATCTATTATACGTGAATTTCTATCTTAAGACCTATGCAAAGCCAGGCCTTGGTTGCAAGGGGGCAGAAAATTCACAACCCAATATGCTCACGTTCCAACAAATCTAGACGGATGGTGACATATCACCAATCCTGCGAAGCTTTGATTTAAGATAGCCAAACTCTGGCCAAACATACCATATAGTTTCGAGCAGTCAACCAGCATCTTTAAATGAAAAAAATTTCAATAGAATGTTGATCTTTGCCTCTTACTCGAAGGAAAATACTTGTACATCGAGACGTCATCTCCGAGAAGGCCAGGTGATGCTGCACGGCTCATAAGAACGATAACCAACAGCAGCGGAGCTGCCTGCTTTTCATTCTGGTATCACATGTACGGATCTACTGTAGAGAGGCTCAACGTCTACGTGCAAACGGGAACACAAAACAGCAACAGCACCATGCAACTGAGATGGCGACTGATTGGAAATCAAGGAGACGTCTGGAACAAGGGAGCTGTAAACCTTGGCAACGTAAACGGAAACATTACCGTAAGTAAAATGAGCCAACAGCATTTTCCAACTAGATTCATAATGGTGTCTTCGTAACATTTGACATTGCTTTCAGATACAAAAGCTTTATACCTAAGTAAAACAGCAATCATATTCTGTAATAACTTCTTATTTCTTTTGGAGAAACAAAGTACAAGCCAAAACGGACACAGGTAGCATTCAAACCTCGATTTTCTGTCACACAAACTCGGAAAATATTGCAAATGCGGCAACGTTTATAACTAAATCCTATTTAATACATAGGTGTTTTTATTGTAGCTCATTATCGAAGGTGTTACCGGCAACAGCTACACAGGAGACATTGCAATCGATGACTTTGAAGTCAAACAGCAATACTGTACCACCATGCCGTCTAAAGCTGCTCCAACAATGCCTACAACTACCTCATCAAAACCACCAACAACAACAAGTGCTGCATCGTCTACAACGGTTACATTGCCGTCTACTACAACATCAACTTCTGGCAAAAGTTCGACGCCATTCGTCAGGACCTTGCCAGGTAATTATTTAGAGAATATACATTTCGTTGATTCAATCTCTTTCAAAAACACCCAAACAAATTTTCAGTATCAGAAAGCATTCATGTAAGTTTTAAAATTAACCACATTAAGCACAGTCCTAACGAAATTACGATCGATTCATAAAAGTCCTTAAATAAATCTAAGATTAATTTTCACAATAAAATATTTTACGAAAAATGACTCGGCTGCTGGTACGCTATAATGTTTATATTTTGATGTACCTTGAAGGTGGCTGTAACTTTCAAACTGGCTTCTGTGGATGGTACAATGCAGCAACGGGAGATGACTTTGATTGGATAGTTCACGCTGGCTCTACATCAAGCAGTGCAACTGGGCCCAGAGCGGACCACAATGGCAATACAAACGGTACATGTTTCTTCTCACTCAATACAATAGAAATTTAAAAAATGTCAATCTATTATACGTGAATTTCTATCTTAAGACCTATGCAAAGCCAGGCCTTGGTTGCAAGGCAGCAGAAAATTCACAACCCAATATGCTCACGTTCCAACAAATCTAGACGGATGGTGACATATCACCAATCCTGCGAAGCTTTGATTCAAGATAGCCAAACTCTGGCCAAACATACCATATAGTTTCGAGCAGTCAACCAGCATCTTTAAATGAAAAAAATTTCAATAGAATGTTGATCTTTGCCTCTTACTCGAAGGAAAATACTTGTACATCGAGACGTCATCTCCGAGAAGGCCAGGTGATGCTGCACGGCTCATAAGAACGATAACCAACAGCAGCGGAGCTGCCTGCTTTTCATTCTGGTATCACATGTACGGATCTACTGTAGAGAGGCTCAACGTCTACGTGCAAACGGGAACACAAAACAGCAACAGCACCATGCAACTGAGATGGCGACTGATTGGAAATCAAGGAGACGTCTGGAACAAGGCAGCTGTAAACCTTGGCAACGTAAACGGAAACATTACCGTAAGTAAAATGAGCCAACAGCATTTTCCAACTAGATTCATAATGGTGTCTTCGTAACATTTGACATTGCTTTCAGATACAAAAACTTTATACCTAAGTAAAACAGCAATCATATTCTGTAATATCTTCTTATTTCTTTTGGAGAAACAAAGTACAAGCCAAAACGGACACAGGTAGCATTCAAACCTCGATTTTCTGTCACACAAACTCGGAAAATATTGCAAATGCGGCAACGTTTATAACTAAATCCTATTTAATACATAGGTGTTTTTATTGTAGCTCATTATCGAAGGTGTTACCGGCAACAGCTACACAGGAGACATTGCAATCGATGACTTTGAAGTCAAACAGCAATACTGTACCACCATGCCGTCTAAAGCTGCTCCAACAATGCCTACAACTACCTCATCAAAACCACCAACAACAACAAGTGCTGCATCGTCTACAACGGTTACATTGCCGTCTACTACAACATCAACTTCTGGCAAAAGTTCGACGCCATTCGTCAGGACCTTGCCAGGTAATTATTTAGAGAATATACATTTCGTTGATTCAATCTCTTTCAAAAACACCCAAACAAATTTTCAGTATCAGAAAGCATTCATGTAAGTTTTAAAATTAACCACATTAAGCACAGTCCTAACGAAATTACGATCGATTCATAAAAGTCCTTAAATAAATCTAAGATTAATTTTCACAATAAAATATTTTACGAAAAATGACTCGGCTGCTGGTACGCTATAATGTTTATATCTTGATGTACCTTGAAGGTGGCTGTAACTTTCAAACTGGCTTCTGTGGATGGTACAATGCAGCAACGGGAGATGATTTTGATTGGATAGTTCACGCTGGCTCTACATCAAGCAGTGCAACTGGGCCGATGGCGGACCACAACGGCAATACAAACGGTACTTGTTTTCTTCTCACTCAATACAATAGAAATTTAAAAAATGTCAATCTATTATACGTGAATTTCTATCTTAAGACCTATGCAAAGCCAGGCCTTGGTTGCAAGGGGGCAGAAAATTCACAACCCAATATGCTCACGTTCCAACAAATCTAGACGGATGGTGACATATCACCAATCCTGCGAAGCTTTGATTCAAGATAGCCAAACTCTGGCCAAACATACCATATAGCTTCGAGCAGTCAACCAGCATCTTTAAATGAAAAAAATTTCAATAGAATGTTGATCTTTGCCTCTTACTCGAAGGAAAATACTTGTACATCGAGACGTCATCTCCGAGAAGGCAAGGTGATGCTGCACGGCTCATAAGAACGATAACCAACAGCAGCGGAGCTGGCTGCTTTTCATTCTGGTATCACATGTACGGATCTACTGTAGAGAGGCTCAACGTCTACGTGCAAACGGGAACACAAAACAGCAACAGCACCATGCAACTGAGATGGCGACTGATTGGAAATCAAGGAGACGTCTGGAACAAGGCAGCTGTAAACCTTGGCAACGTAAACGGAAACATTACCGTAAGTAAAATGAGCCAACAGCATTTTCCAACTAGATTCATAATGGTGTCTTCGTAACATTTGACATTGCTTTCAGATACAAAAGCTTTATACCTAAGTAAAACAGCAGTCATATTCTGTAATAACTTCTTATTTCTTTCGGAGAAACAAAGTACAAGCCAAAACGGACACAGGTAGCATTCCAACCTCGATTTTTAGTCACACAAACTCGGAAAATATTGCAAATGCGGCATCGTTTATAACTAAATCCTATTTAATACATAGGTGTTTTTATTGTAGCTCATTATCGAAGGTGTTACCGGCAACAGCTACACAGGAGACATTGCAATCGATGACTTTGAAGTCAAACAGCAATACTGTACCACCATGCCGTCTAAAGCTGCTCCAACAATGCCTACAACTACCTCATCAAAACCACCAACAACAACAAGTGCTGCATCGTCTACAACGGTTACATTGCCGTCTACTACAACATCAACATCTGGCAAAAGTTCGACGCCATTCGTCAGGACCTTGCCAGGTAATTATTTAGAGAATATACATTTCGTTGATTCAATCTCTTTCAAAAACACCCAAAAAAATTTTCAGTATCAGAAAGCATTCATGTAAGTTTTAAAATTAACCACATTAAGCACAGTCCTAACGAAATTACGATCGATTCATAAAAGTCCTTAAATAAATCTAAGATTGATTTTCACAATAAAATATTTTACAAAAATTGACTCGGCTGCTGGTACGCTATAATGTTTATATTTTGATGTACCTTGAAGGTGGCTGTAACTTTCAAACTGGCTTCTGTGGATGGTACAATGCAGCAACGGGAGATGATTTTGATTGGATAGTTCACGCTGGCTCTACATCAAGCAGTGCAACTGGGCCGATGGCGGACCACAACGGCAATACAAACGGTACTTGTTTTCTTCTCACTCAATACAATAGAAATTTAAAAAATGTCAATCTATCTTACGTGACTTTCTATCTTAAGACCTATGCAAAGCCAGGCCTTGGTTGCAAGGGGGCAGAAAATTCACAACCCAATATGCTCACGTTCCAACAAATCTAGACGGATGGTGACATATCACCAATCCTGCGAAGCTTTGATTCAAGATAGCCAAACTCTGGCCAAACATACCATATAGCTTCGAGCAGTCAACCAGCATCTTTAAATGAAAAAAATTTCAATAGAATGTTGATCTTTGCCTCTTACTCGAAGGAAAATACTTGTACATCGAGACGTCATCTCCGAGAAGGCCAGGTGATGCTGCACGGCTCATAAGAACGATAACCAACAGCAGCGGAGCTGGCTGCTTTTCATTCTGGTATCACATGTACGGATCTACTGTAGAGAGGCTCAACGTCTACGTGCAAACGGGAACACAAAACAGCAACAGCACAATGCAACTGAGATGGCGACTGATTGGAAATCAAGGAGACGTCTGGAACAAGGCAGCTGTAAACCTTGGCAACGTAAACGGAAACATTACCGTAAGTAAAATGAGCCAACAGCATTTTCCAACTAGATTCATAATGGTGTCTTCGTAACATTTGACATTGCTTTCAGATACAAAAGCTTTATACCTAAGTAAAACAGCAGTCATATTCTGTAATAACTTCTTATTTCTTTCGGAGAAACAAAGTACAAGCCAAAACGGACACAGGTAGCATTCCAACCTCGATTTTTAGTCACACAAAGTCAGAAAATATTGCAAATGCGGCATCGTTTATAACTAAATCCTATTTAATACATAGGTGTTTTTATTGTAGCTCATTATCGAAGGTGTTACCGGCAACAGCTACACAGGAGACATTGCAATCGATGACTTTGAAGTCAAACAGCAATACTGTACCACCATGCCGTCTAAAGCTGCTCCAACAATGCCTACAACTACCTCATCAAAACCACCAACAACAACAAGTGCTGCATCGTCTACAACGGTTACATTGCCGTCTACTACAACATCAACTTCTGGCAAAAGTTCGACGCCATTCGTCAGGACCTTGCCAGGTAATTATTTAGAGAATATACATTTCGTTGATTCAATCTCTTTCAAAAACACCCAAACAAATTTTCAGTATCAGAAAGCATTCATGTAAGTTTTAAAATTAACCACATTAAGCACAGTCCTAACGAAATTACGATCGATTCATAAAAGTCCTTAAATAAATCTAAGATTAATTTTCACAATAAAATATTTTACGAAAAATGACTCGGCTGCTGGTACGCTAAAATGTTTATATTTTGATGTACCTTGAAGGTGGCTGTAACTTTCAAAATGGCTTCTGTGGATGGTACAATGCAGCAACGGGAGATGATTTTGATTGGATAGTTCACGCTGGCTCTACATCAAGCAGTGCAACTGGGCCGATGGCGGACCACAACGGCAATACAAACGGTACTTGTTTTCTTCTCACTCAATACAATAGAAATTTAAAAAATGTCAATCTATTATACGTGAATTTCTATCTTAAGACCTATGCAAAGCCAGGCCTTGGTTGCAAGGGGGCAGAAAATTCACAACCCAATATGCTCACGTTCCAACAAATCTAGACGGATGGTGACATATCACCAATCCTGCGAAGCTTTGATTCAAGATAGCCAAACTCTGGGCAAACATACCATATAGCTTCGAGCAGTCAACCAGCATCTTTAAATGAAAAAAATTTCAATAGAATGTTGATCTTTGCCTCTTACTCGAAGGAAAATACTTGTACATCGAGACGTCATCTCCGAGAAGGCCAGGTGATGCTGCACGGCTCATAAGAACGATAACCAACAGCAGCGGAGCTGCCTGCTTTTCATTCTGGTATCACATGTACGGATCTACTGTAGAGAGGCTCAACGTCTACGTGCAAACGGGAACACAAAACAGCAACAGCACCATGCAACTGAGATGGCGACTGATTGGAAATCAAGGAGACGTCTGGAACAAGGCAGCTGTAAACCTTGGCAACGTAAACGGAAACATTACCGTAAGTAAAATGAGCCAACAGCATTTTCCAACTAGATTCATAATGGTGTCTTCGTAACATTTGACATTGCTTTCAGATACAAAAACTTTATACCTAAGTAAAACAGCAATCATATTCTGTAATAACTTCTTATTTCTTTTGGAGAAACAAAGTACAAGCCAAAACGGACACAGGTAGCATTCAAACCTCGATTTTCTGTCACACAAACTCGGAAAATATTGCAAATGCGGCAACGTTTATAACTAAATCCTATTTAATACATAGGTGTTTTCATTGTAGCTCATTATCGAAGGTGTTACCGGCAACAGCTACACAGGAGACATTGCAATCGATGACTTTGAAGTCAAACAGCAATACTGTACCACCATGCCGTCTAAAGCTGCTCCAACAATGCCTACAACTACCTCATCAAAACCACCAACAACAACAAGTGCTGCATCGTCTACAACGGTTACATTGCCGTCTACTACAACATCAACTTCTGGCAAAAGTTCGACGCCATTCGTCAGGACCTTGCCAGGTAATTATTTAGAGAATATACATTTCGTTGATTCAATCTCTTTCAAAAACACCCAAAAAAATTTTCAGTATCAGAAAGCATTCATGTAAGTTTTAAAATTAACCACATTAAGCACAGTCCTAACGAAATTACGATCGATTCATAAAAGTCCTTAAATAAATCTAAGATTGATTTTCACAATAAAATATTTTACGAAAAATGACTCGGCTGCTGGTACGCTAAAATGTTTATATTTTGATGTACCTTGAAGGTGGCTGTAACTTTCAAACTGGCTTCTGTGGATGGTACAATGCAGGAACGGGAGATGATTTTGATTGGATAGTTCACGCTGGCTCTACATCAAGCAGTGCAACTGGGCCGATGGCGGACCACAACGGCAATACAAACGGTACTTGTTTTCTTCTCACTCAATACAATAGAAATTTAAAAAATGTCAATCTATTATACGTGAATTTCTATCTTAAGACCTATGCAAAGCCAGGCCTTGGTTGCAAGGGGGCAGAAAATTCACAACCCAATATGCTCACGTTCCAACAAATCTAGACGGATGGTGACATATCACCAATCCTGCGAAGCTTTGATTCAAGATAGCCAAACTCTGGCCAAACATACCATATAGCTTCGAGCAGTCAACCAGCATCTTTAAATGAAAAAAATTTCAATAGAATGTTGATCTTTGCCTCTTACTCGAAGGAAAATACTTGTACATCGAGACGTCATCTCCGAGAAGGCCAGGTGATGCTGCACGGCTCATAAGAACGATAACCAACAGCAGCGGAGCTGCCTGCTTTTCATTCTGGTATCACATGTACGGATCTACTGTAGAGAGGCTCAACGTCTACGTGCAAACGGGAACACAAAACAGCAACAGCACCATGCAACTGAGATGGCGACTGATTGGAAATCAAGGAGACGTCTGGAACAAGGCAGCTGTAAACCTTGGCAACGTAAACGGAAACATTACCGTAAGTAAAATGAGCCAACAGCATTTTCCAACTAGATTCATAATGGTGTCTTCGTAACATTTGACATTGCTTTCAGATACAAAAGCTTTATACCTAAGTAAAACAGCAGTCATATTCTGTAATAACTTCTTATTTCTTTCGGAGAAACAAAGTACAAGCCAAAACGGACACAGGTAGCATTCAAACCTCGATTTTTAGTCACACAAACTCGGAAAATATTGCAAATGCGGCAATGTTATAACTAAGTCCTCTTTAATACATAGGTTTTTTCATTGTAGCTCATTATCGAAGGTGTTACCGGCAACAGCTACACAGGAGACATTGCAATCGATGACTTTGAAGTCAAACAGCAATACTGTACCACCATGCCGTCTAAAGCTGCTCCAACAATGCCTACAACTACCTCATCAAAACCACCAACAACAACAAGTGCTGCATCGTCTACAACGGTTACATTGCCGTCTACTACAACATCAACTTCTGGCAAAAGTTCGACGCCATTCGTCAGGACCTTGCCAGGTAATTATTTAGAGAATATACATTTCGTTGATTCAATCTCTTTCAAAAACACCCAAAAAAATTTTCTGTATCAGAAAGCATTCATGTAAGTTTTAAAATTAACCACATTAAGCACAGTCCTAACGAAATTACGATCGATTCATAAAAGTCCTTAAATAAATCTAAGATTAATTTTCACAATAAAATATTTTACGAAAAATGACTCGGCTGCTGGTACGCTATATTATTTATATTTTGATGTACCTTGAAGGTGGCTGTAACTTTCAAACTGGCTTCTGTGGATGGTACAATGCAGCAACGGGAGATGATTTTGATTGGATAGTTCACGCTGGCTCTACATCAAGCAGTGCAACTGGGCCGATGGCGGACCACAACGGCAATACAAACGGTACTTGTTTTCTTCTCACTCAATACAATAGAAATTTAAAAAATGTCAATCTATTATACGTGAATTTCTATCTTAAGACCTATGCAAAGCCAGGCCTTGGTTGCAAGGCAGCAGAAAATTCACAACCCAATATGCTCACGTTCCAACAAATCTAGACGGATGGTGACATATCACCAATCCTGCGAAGCTTTGATTCAAGATAGCCAAACTCTGGCCAAACATACCATATAGCTTCAAGCAGTCAACCAGCATCTTTAAATGAAAAAAATTTCAATAGAATGTTGATCTTTGCCTCTTACTCGAAGGAAAATACTTGTACATCGAGACGTCATCTCCGAGAAGGCCAGGTGATGCTGCACGGCTCATAAGAACGATAACCAACAGCAGCGGAGCTGCCTGCTTTTCATTCTGGTATCACATGTACGGATCTACTGTAGAGAGGCTCAACGTCTACGTGCAAACGGGAACACAAAACAGCAACAGCACCATGCAACTGAGATGGCGACTGATTGGAAATCAAGGAGACGTCTGGAACAAGGCAGCTGTAAACCTTGGCAACGTAAACGGAAACATTACCGTAAGTAAAATGAGCCAACAGCATTTTCCAACTAGATTCATAATGGTGTCTTCGTAACATTTGACATTGCTTTCAGATACAAAAGCTTTATACCTAAGTAAAACAGCAATCATATTCTGTAATAACTTCTTATTTCTTTCGGAGAAACAAAGTACAAGCCAAAACGGACACAGGTAGCATTCCAATCTCGATTTTTAGTCACACAAACTCGGAAAATATTGCAAATGCGGCAATGTTATAACTAAGTCCTCTTTAATACATAGGTGTTTTCATTGTAGCTCATTATCGAAGGTGTTACCGGCAACAGCTACACAGGAGACATTGCAATCGATGACTTTGAAGTCAAACAGCAATACTGTACCACCATGCCGTCTAAAGCTGCTCCAACAATGCCTACAACTACCTCATCAAAACCACCAACAACAACAAGTGCTGCATCGTCTACAACGGTTACATTGCCGTCTACTACAACATCAACTTCTGGCAAAAGTTCGACGCCATTCGTCAGGACCTTGCCAGGTAATTATTTAGAGAATATACATTTCGTTGATTCAATCTCTTTCAAAAACACCCAAAACAATTTTCAGTATCAGAAAGCATTCATGTAAGTTTTAAAATTAACCACATTAAGCACAGTCCTAACGAAATTACGATCGATTCATAAAAGTCCTTAAATAAATCTAAGATTAATTTTCACAATAAAATATTTTACGAAAAATGACTCGGCTGCTGGTACGCTATAATGTTTATATTTTGATGTACCTTGAAGGTGGCTGTAACTTTCAAACTGGCTTCTGTGGATGGTACAATGCAGCAACGGGAGATGATTTTGATTGGATAGTTCACGCTGGCTCTACATCAAGCAGTGCAACTGGGCCGATGGCGGACCACAACGGCAATACAAACGGTACTTGTTTTCTTCTCACTCAATACAATAGAAATTTAAAAAATGTCAATCTATTATACGTGAATTTCTATCTTAAGACCTATGCAAAGCCAGGCCTTGGTTGCAAGGCAGCAGAAAATTCACAACCCAATATGCTCACGTTCCAACAAATCTAGACGGATGGTGACATATCACCAATCCTGCGAAGCTTTGATTCAAGATAGCCAAACTCTGGCCAAACATACCATATAGCTTCGAGCAGTCAACCAGCATCTTTAAATGAAAAAAATTTCAATAGAATGTTGATCTTTGCCTCTTACTCGAAGGAAAATACTTGTACATCGAGACGTCATCTCCGAGAAGGCCAGGTGATGCTGCACGGCTCAGAAGAACGATAGCCAACAGCAGCGGAGCTGCCTGCTTTTCATTCTGGTATCACATGTACGGATCTACTGTAGAGAGGCTCAACGTCTACGTGCAAACGGGAACACAAAACAGCAACAGCACCATGCAACTGAGATGGCGACTGATTGGAAATCAAGGAGACGTCTGGAACAAGGCAGCTGTAAACCTTGGCAACGTAAACGGAAACATTACCGTAAGTAAAATGAGCCAACAGCATTTTCCAACTAGATTCATAATGGTGTCTTCGTAACATTTGACATTGCTTTCAGATACAAAAGCTTTATACCTAAGTAAAACAGCAATCATATTCTGTAATAACTTCATATTTCTTTCGGAGAAACAAAGTACAAGCCAAAACGGACACAGGTAGCATTCCAACCTCGATTTTTAGTCACACAAACTCGGAAAATATTGCAAATGCGGCAATGTTATAACTAAGTCCTCTTTAATACATAGGTGTTTTCATTGTAGCTCATTATCGAAGGTGTTACCGGCAACAGCTACACAGGAGACATTGCAATCGATGACTTTGAAGTCAAACAGCAATACTGTACCACCATGCCGTCTAAAGCTGCTCCAACAATGCCTACAACTACCTCATCAAAACCACCAACAACAACAAGTGCTGCATCGTCTACAACGGTTACATTGCCGTCTACTACAACATCAACTTCTGGCAAAAGTTCGACGCCATTCGTCAGGACCTTGCCAGGTAATTATTTAGAGAATATACATTTCGTTGATTCAATCTCTTTCAAAAACACCCAAAAAAATTTTCAGTATCAGAAAGCATTCATGTAAGTTTTAAAATTAACCACATTAAGCACAGTCCTAACGAAATTACGATCGATTCATAAAAGTCCTTAAATAAATCTAAGATTAATTTTCACAATAAAATATTTTACGAAAAATGACTCGGCTGCTGGTACGCTATAATGTTTATATTTTGATGTACCTTGAAGGTGGCTGTAACTTTCAAACTGGCTTCTGTGGATGGTACAATGCAGCAACGGGAGATGATTTTGATTGGATAGTTCACGCTGGCTCTACATCAAGCAGTGCAACTGGGCCGATGGCGGACCACAACGGCAATACAAACGGTACTTGTTTTCTTCTCACTCAATACAATAGAAATTTAAAAAATGTCAATCTATTATACGTGAATTTCTATCTTAAGACCTATGCAAAGCCAGGCCTTGGTTGCAAGGCAGCAGAAAATTCACAACCCAATATGCTCACGTTCCAACAAATCTAGACGGATGGTGACATATCACCAATCCTGCGAAGCTTTGATTCAAGATAGCCAAACTCTGGCCAAACATACCATATAGCTTCGAGCAGTCAACCAGCATCTTTAAATGAAAAAAATTTCAATAGAATGTTGATCTTTGCCTCTTACTCGAAGGAGAATACTTGTACATCGAGACGTCATCTCCGAGAAGGCCAGGTGATGCTGCACGGCTCATAAGAACGATAACCAACAGCAGCGGAGCTGCCTGCTTTTCATTCTGGTATCACATGTACGGATCTACTGTAGAGAGGCTCAACGTCTACGTGCAAACGGGAACACAAAACAGCAACAGCACCATGCAACTGAGATGGCGACTGATTGGAAATCAAGGAGACGTCTGGAACAAGGCAGCTGTAAACCTTGGCAACGTAAACGGAAACATTACCGTAAGTAAAATGAGCCAACAGCATTTTCCAACTAGATTCATAATGGTGTCTTCGTAACATTTGACATTGCTTTCAGATACAAAAGCTTTATACCTAAGTAAAACAGCAATCATATTCTGTAATAACTTCTTATTTCTTTCGGAGAAACAAAGTACAAGCCAAAACGGACACAGGTAGCATTCAAACCTCGATTTTCTGTCACACAAACTCGGAAAATATTGCAAATGCGGCAACGTTTATAACTAAATCCTATTTAATACATAGGTGTTTTTATTTTAGCTCATTATCGAAGGTGTTACCGGCAACAGCTACACAGGAGACATTGCAATCGATGACTTTGAAGTCAAACAGCAATACTGTACCACCATGCCGTCTAAAGCTGCTCCAACAATGCCTACAACTACCTCATCAAAACCACCAACAACAACAAGTGCTGCATCGTCTACAACGGTTACATTGCCGTCTACTACAACATCAACTTCTGGCAAAAGTTCGACGCCATTCGTCAGGACCTTGCCAGGTAATTATTTAGAGAATATACATTTCGTTGATTCAATCTCTTTCAAAAACACCCAAACAAATTTTCAGTATCAGAAAGCATTCATGTAAGTTTTAAAATTAACCACATTAAGCACAGTCCTAACGAAATTACGATCGATTCATAAAAGTCCTTAAATAAATCTAATATTAATTTTCACAATAAAATATTTTACGAAAAATGACTCGGCTGCTGGTACGCTATAATGTTTATATTTCGATGAACCTTGAAGGTGGCTGTAACTTTCAAACTGGCTTCTGTGGATGGTACAATGCAGCAACGGGAGATGATTTTGATTGGATAGTTCACGCTGGCTCTACATCAAGCAGTGCAACTGGGCCGATGGCGGACCACAACGGCAATACAAACGGTACTTGTTTTCTTCTCACTCAATACAATAGAAATTTAAAAAATGTCAATCTATTATACGTGAATTTCTATCTTAAGACCTATGCAAAGCCAGGCCTTGGTTGCAAGGCAGCAGAAAATTCACAACCCAATATGCTCACGTTCCAACAAATCTAGACGGATGGTGACATATCACCAATCCTGCGAAGCTTTGATTCAAGATAGCCAAACTCTGGCCAAACATACCATATAGCTTCGAGCAGTCAACCAGCATCTTTAAATGAAAAAAATTTCAATAGAATGTTGATCTTTGCCTCTTACTCGAAGGAAAATACTTGTACATCGAGACGTCATCTCCGAGAAGGCCAGGTGATGCTGCACGGCTCATAAGAACGATAACCAACAGCAGCGGAGCTGCCTGCTTTTCATTCTGGTATCACATGTACGGATCTACTGTAGAGAGGCTCAACGTCTACGTGCAAACGGGAACACAAAACAGCAACAGCACCATGCAACTGAGATGGCGACTGATTGGAAATCAAGGAGACGTCTGGAACAAGGCAGCTGTAAACCTTGGCAACGTAAACGGAAACATTACCGTAAGTAAAATGAGCCAACAGCATTTTCCAACTAGATTCATAATGGTGTCTTCGTAACATTTGACATTGCTTTCAGATACAAAAGCTTTATACCTAAGTAAAACAGCAATCATATTCTGTAATAACTTCTTATTTATTTTGGAGAAACAAAGTACAAGCCAAAACGGACACAGGTAGCATTCAAACCTCGATTTTCTGTCACACAAACTCGGAAAATATTGCAAATGCGGCAACGTTTATAACTAAATCCTATTTAATACATAGGTGTTTTCATTGTAGCTCATTATCGAAGGTGTTACCGGCAACAGCTACACAGGAGACATTGCAATCGATGACTTTGAAGTCAAACAGCAATACTGTACCACCATGCCGTCTAAAGCTGCTCCAACAATGCCTACAACTACCTCATCAAAACCACCAACAACAACAAGTGCTGCATCGTCTACAACGGTTACATTGCCGTCTACTACAACATCAACTTCTGGCAAAAGTTCGACGCCATTCGTCAGGACCTTGCCAGGTAATTATTTAGAGAATATACATTTCGTTGATTCAATCTCTTTCAAAAACACCCAAAAAAATTTTCCGTATCAGAAAGCATTCATGTAAGTTTTAAAATTAACCACATTAAGCACAGTCCTAACGAAATTACGATCGATTCATAAAAGTCCTTAAATAAATCTAAGATTAATTTTCACAATAAAATATTTTACGAAAATTGACTCGGCTTCTGGTACGCTATAATGTTTATATTTTGATGTACCTTGAAGGTGGCTGTAACTTTCAAACTGGCTTCTGTGGATGGTACAATGCAGCAACGGGAGATGATTTTGATTGGATAGTTCACGCTGGTTCTACATCAAGCAGTGCAACTGGGCCCAGAGCGGACCACAATGGCAATACAAATGGTACTTTTTTTCAGTCAATATAACACAAGTTTAAAAAATTTCTTTCCTTCTAAGGCGAATTTTTTAATACCGCTTATGTGTACAATGCAACAACTAGAGACGATTTTGATTGGACAGTTTACAGCAAGATCTGCATCTTGGCAAATATCGGACCACAATGGCAATAGAAATGGTGAATTAGTGAAGTATCATTTTTGCCACACATTTACCCTGATTCTATGAAATTTTTTCTTCAGAAATTGGTTTCTTTATGTTTCTAAGACATATTCTACATCAGTGGCGGGGATCCTACGGTCGCTGGCCGAATTTTTTGGCCGGCGAGATGAAATATATCACGTTATAAGTTTTTGTTTGGTTGGCAAGGATGATTATCCGGGGGGTTCGCAAACATTGAATGAAACACATCGATTTAAAATTAAGTAATTTAATACCTTAGTCAAACTTGGGAATCATGGAAAGATTTGCTCACTATCCTTTGTCAAACGATCTTGCTTAAAGACATGACAGCAGAATCTTTGAGGGACTGGGCGAGAATTAAATGGAGCAAGAACGAGTCTTACTGGGCGCACGTTGTCCCTATTTTGTCATGTCTCGGTTGCCAGTGTGCTTGGGGGCCTATATTGTAAAAATTTGTGTTTATTAAAGTGAATGGTCTGAAGGAAAAGGCCGATGCTAAGCATTGATTGGTGAATAATTCTGTATTTCTTTCATAAGATGATTTCTCCAAACCCTGAATCACATCCTTTTTTACTTTGATTGTTTTTATTCAGTTCGTCTCTTTGCACTTACGATTGTAACAGCCTTATCTATCGTTGCAAACTATTTATGTAAAAGAGAGGTTTGTAATTGTGGTGTAATTGAACTTAAATGAAAGTTTCTCATTATAATTGTCATCATCTTGCTACAACTATCGTATTCGTTTTTCTTCAGTGCGCGTAAATAAAAAAGTTTGAAGGATCTAGCCCAGCCCCCAAATAGGTTGCCCTTCCCTACTCTATACATTATTGTCAATAAAATGACGGGTGTATAATATTTTGCAACTATGATTTTCTCTTCACCAGCACTACATGGGTTCCTCATTAGTGCCTTTTAAGTTTGGAAGGTTCTGGTTCTCATATCGTTAGTTTCTCTTGTAAGCCAAGATTTGTTTTATCGTCGGTATTCGGCTACAACTTCTTATTCAACAAATTTGCATTTTGTTATAAAACGGATCTACCATCATGACTATCTGCTAGCTGAAGATAGAAGAATATAGTTGAAATTTTAGCTTATAGAGATTGTTTTTTATCTTTCATGGCAGCCTAAATTTATCACACCTTTTAAATCGAATCTTTTAAATTCATTTATAATATTTCGATTTAGTTTCTTTCTCATATTTTAAAAATATAGTCTTGTTGTATTACGTTACGCAGGAAAATACCTGTACTTGGAAGCCTCTTCACCACGAAGAAACTTTGCATTACAAAGAAACTTTGCACTACTCGAAAGAAACTTCACTGGTAGCGCACAGATCGTTTGCTTCAGGTTTTGGTTTCACATGTTTGGATCTGATATAGGATCTCTTAAAGTATATGCTACAAGCAGTAGTAGGCAGAGTAGACATCAAATATGGCAAAAGATGGGCAATCAAGGTGACACATGGCATCAAGGCTCAATACCTGTCCCAGTTAGTGCCGTTGGTTATTTGGTAAGTAGGTCTCGATTTTGATCACAAATAATTGTTGCAGAATTAAGACTTTTACAGTAAAATTTATTTTGGTTGCAGAGGCTCAATACTAGCAATAAACAGAAGAACTGTATAGCTTGTTGAAAAACAAGGGTCTAAAAATGATATTTTTTCTTACAGGCAAACAGTGTAAAAAAAAATTTAACATTAAGCTGCCAATGCCAATACTTTGACAGACTCGTGCTATGATCTCAATAAAGAGGTTAGGGCAAAGTTTGACCAATACATTTCAGCGATATTGTGACATGGGCACTACAGCAACTCTGGAAATACTTACACAGGAGACATTTTAACAGAGGGGCTTTTTTAGGGGTGTTGTGAATATTACCAAAGAGGATAGATTACGTTGCATTTGTTCTCACACTAGCTATTACTTTTTGCAAATCACAATTTGATCGTTGCCTTGATCAATCCTTACGTGTGCTACGTTTGTCTTCTATCATTCATTGCATCCGATCTGTTATGTAACCAGAAGTAGCCTTTAGTCAACATGCTTTTTTCAGCTCTCCATTGAAGGAGAACCAGGCAGCGGCTTTAAGGGAGGTATAGCGATTGACGATTTCAAATTCATAGAAGGTGCATGCTCTACAATACCAACTACCAGTAACAATGTCACGTCTACTCTTAATACGGGAATGACGGTTACCACACCAATTGCGTCGTCTACAATGCAGAGCACCAGCATCACTTCCAAGGGTGTTAGCAACAGTACAAAACGTCACCAAACGTCAAGTACCACAGCAACTAGCACCAAAACATCAACTAGAACCAAAACATCTTCTAATACCACACCAACTACGTCATCTACAATGCAGAGCACCAACAGCACTTCCAAGGGTGTTAGCACCAGTACAAAACGTCACCAAACGTCAAGTACCACAGCAACTAGCACCAAAACATCAACTGCCCAAAGCCCTACGACTTCAAAACCATCGAGAATGGTTTCAACAACAAAAAATCCAGCAAGCTCTTCGACTAGTTCTGGAAAGACAGCATCTACTTCCTCAGTTGTAACGACAGTTGCTACAAAAGTACATTCAGGTAAACAAGCTATCATTATATCAGTCGCCATTAAGATTATCAAGAAAGAAAAAATATCGAATTCTGCGAGAGATAAAATATTGAGAGCGCAGAACATCGTGGATAATATCTTTCAATTTGCAAATTATTTCAAGGGACAACCCGGAATATAATGCAAATTTTTTTTTAAATACCTCTTATCAAACAGTGATGTCGTATTGCTTTCTCTTTTAATGCGATTTTCATATCAATAGAACAATTTGGATGTGATACCTAGAATTGTTGCTTTCAATTATCTTTCCAATGCCGTCCACGTTAGTATACGCTTTCCTGAAATCAAAAAAAAGTTTTTAGGTTGCATCAAACTACTTACGACTTAGTTAAACGACAAAAAACTAAATATCACTTTTTCTAAAGAACTTTATTTCTAAAAGCTTAATTTTACCAATTTTACTTATGCATGTCTATAGTCGGTTTTCTTGCTGACTTAATATGAATTCAAAAAGCATCAAAATCGGAGTTACAACATAGAACTGTCCTTTCCTTTACAAAAGGGACCGCGGAAACGGGGCACAACGGGAGCTTTAGCCCCCCCCCCTAATAATTTCCAAAATGTACACAAAACCATACCAAAATCGTCCTGCTCTTGGTTTTTAGCATGTTTAGCCCCCCCTCTAAAAAACTCTTTAGCCTCCTCAATCTGTAATATGCTCCGCGATACTTGCACCGAAGTATAGATCTGTCTATTACGGCATAGATCATTCATTGATAGCTCGGTAATCAGAAATATCATTAATTTTTCAATCATTTGAATCATTTATAGAGAGGAAAATTGCATCGGCCAAAGACCAGGGATGCTCGCAGCTCTCAAATAGTACAGGGACATATCTAAGTATAACGTGGAAGGTAAATTTATAAGTTATTATTGATCTGGAAAAGAAATTCACAATAATCGTGTCATTATCTGATCATAATCGACAGTAGCCTAATAAAGATCGTCTGACACTCTTCAGCGTATAAAATGTCAGGACATAGATGAAAACACTAAGCTGAAAAATATATAGACCCAGTTGTGGATCGAAATAGGCGAGATTGCCCAATCAGTACCGCTTGCCTAAAGAAAATGTTACCAATTGAGTTCTTAGGCAAAAACTAACTCCTTCTGTCCGTTAGGACTCTAGTAATTGTAGAAAAATGAAATATAAAAGCAAACGGGTCTAAAAGTTGCTTTTCTTGTTTTTGCCAAAAAAGATTCCAAGCAATTTTGAAGATGACTCTAAAGTTACTACAAACGTAACTATCAACTTTGGAAAAACAAGAAAGACATTTTTGGTAGAAAAGCAGAAGGGAGAGACTCAGTCAAAAGTATTCAAAACAGACGAGATCGTCGATGCAGAAATAGCAGTTTGCTACAGAAGCAGATGCAGTGAACGTGTTAGCGTTTTGTGTCGTGCAATGGGCAAATCTAAGTCTGGGAAGGGTAGGTTGAAAACACTTGCCATTATACTAAATGAAAATATATGGCTTGCATTTAAAAGACAATCCAGTAACCTTTAGCACCGGAGATAGATGAGAAATAAATGTGATAGATTCCGAAAAATTTTGAATACAGTGTTGATTTTTCTTAAATTATATTTTACTCGGAACGTTTCGTTCGCAGCTTACACTGGTCCTTAGCATGCAGAATAAAATAGGCTTTGGATAATTGAGACAAGAGTTACAACTTAATATTCACCAAATTTTAGACCAAATTTAGTTCGAAATTATTTGGTTCGCCTTGACAAGTCCACCTCTCTAAAATTTAAAAACTTCTATATCAACCTAATTGCAAATTCCTTTTGCAGCAACAAGCAATGCTACTGTAATTGCTACATCCGCAGGCGGTTTTATTGCGTTGGTTTTAATCGTTGTTGTGGTTCTCTTTTTTGTTAAAAGAGGTAAGTATAGAAAGGCAGTTTTTACATATAATTTTACTGCTCAGATGAGTTTCAATTGAGATTTGACAGTGACCAAGACAAAACTGCGACGTGTAAATGAATATTTACAATTTGTGAACCAACACCAAATAATTCTGAATGAGCATTATAAAATAGTTCTTAATATGCTATGTGAGTTGAATGTCTACAAATTGACTATGGGCAAATGAACACAGATACCTCTCCCAATCAAATATTTGTGATTTTATTCAAGTTTGAGAATCTATTAACCAGACCAAAACGTCAGTGATTTCACTTGCGCTATTTAAAAACGTTTACAAAATGTATAGCATGATTCTGCTCTGTTATGATGTTTATTCAGCTTGTGTACTCTAAAAGGAAATTTTAAAAATAGCTTTTCTCATGACGTCAAATTTTGAAACTTTATTGCTAAGTGGCTGAAGAGTTAAGGCCGACCTCCACTTGGCCGCGCGTACGGTGCGGCCAAGTCACCAAGTCTTGCAATTTGATTGGATAATCTCCGACGACGTAGAGCGGCCGCTCTGAGAGTAGAACCAGGTTCTACTTTTAAAGCGTACAAAGTTTGAACGTGACGGGCAAGAATATTGCATCATACCGAGTCACTGGGCATGCGCTGACTTGGCCGCACCGTACGCGCGGCCAAGTGGAGGTCGGCCTTTATGCTCGAAACGTTGTGCCAAATATTCATCTCTTGTACAAAGTCTTTATTTTTTTGTATCTAAGTGGCTGTAGGCTGACAGATCTTTTGGGCTAGAATGATAACCGAAGTGAATGAGATCATTCAAGACGAAGTTCTAAATTGATTGTGGTGTGCAGGCAGCATTTTCGGTTGACAAATTATATTTTTAATGAGAAAAACTGCCTGTTAAGTTGATCGTGTCACATTAATGTGTACAATTTCATCTGGTTTTCCAGAGTACAACTGTAGTCATGCAAGGAGTGCTATCGGCAACGTTTCAAGTGTTGTAGCGCTACGTCGAGGTTACTAGTCTTTCAATTCACTTCCTGCTTTGATAAATTTACTTACTCGTTTACAGCTCGAACTTTCAAGAGACGTACAGAATGGGATGAAATTTTGGATGATGGTATCAAATCTCCATTTGAGATGGAATACAATGAAGAGAACATTTCGTTAGGATTTTCAAACGAATTATACAATAGCACATCTGAAGTCTAATAATTACTAAAAATTGTAAATATTTTAAAGGACAACATTGAGTGTTGTTCTTATAATTTTGAAATTTTAAAATTTGAAACGAATACCAACTCTAGTCGCTTTTATATAATAAACAAACTTCAAAACATCGAATTTTTATTAAGAAGTGAGAAGAATCTGAAAATTTTAATCTTAATAATACTGAGATTACGAAAAAGTTCATGGTTCTTAAATCACTATCCCAGGAATATTTTGCAAAAGAAATGAGATCATGAAAATGGCTTTAAAAAAGCAAATATTTTATAACATATTGGCTAAAAGCCTTTTCGTCTGCCACTCGTCAGAACAATTAAAGGAACTATTTACACTTTTATTAGAAACATTTTATAATTGGCAATAAAACATTACTTCCCTGCCGGTTGATTAAAAAATTTCGATTTCGACAATCACTTAAGAATTGAGTAAAACATTGGGATTATGGTTATTGCTTTGAATAATAATTTCAAGCATGAATTTTTTCTATTTTCTTAGTCAATACGTTTGGAAAATATTCACAATGCTTCAATATTACTGTAAATATTTGATCAATAATTTAATTGCGCTGTCTTAATATTGAATGCATTATAATAAACTCGTTTATGAATTGTAAAATTATATGACGAATATGTTATGCAGCTTTTTATGTTAAAAAGTATTACTTTCTGAATCTATGCAAATGAAAGTGAACTCTGAATTAACGGACACATTTAGGGAATGGAAACCTCCAAATAACGTACAGATACTTTTATCCCAAATGGTCAAAAGGTTATTAGGGCCTGTTCGCATTGTTCCGTATTAAAACCTGGCACAATCTATCCGTTTTGGCCTTGCGTTCATCTGCTCTGCAATGAAAACGGAGTCATTTGACAACGCCTTTCTTCCTCTCAAATTATTTGTAAGTCCCATCTTCTCTGTTTGGTCCATTTTAGCCAGCCGTCTCATGCGATGCACCACACTCAAACAGATCCTTTTGCACGTCGTTCATCCAGTTGTCTTTAAAAAATATGGGCCATTAGCTGACATCAAAAATTATAAAAAACTTTAAACAGCCATCTTGCTAAAGCATAAACATACTAATACGAACACGTAATAATCAGTAGCTCACCTGAAGGCAACTTTTCATCAAATTCGTATCCAATCTTTTGTAGTATATACATTTTTGTGGCACTAGAACAAAAAGGCAAAAGAAAGTTGGCAAATGCTATCAATAGAATGAGCATATGATTAAGTGACAGTAGTAAGCTCTTGTAATGCAAAATGAACCACCAACTAGTCAAAGACGTGAAAAAGCGATATTCTTGACTATTATACTAAATATTTAAAAGTTCGTATACTCTTGCTACCAAAAAAAATATATTAATTTTTTTTCACGCAATCGTAGAAGTAAAGTGCTCTTCACGGGAAAGGGACTTTTCTCATAAGGAAGAAGACTCTTAGTTTTAAACAGCAGGATTCAACAGTGTTTTTAAAAGCCATATACCATGATATTATTTACTTAATACCAGAGGCAACAGCCGTTGACAAGGTAGTTTTTCCTTTTACAATAAGCAGGGACATTGCAGGGCGCGGGTCAGTGTTGGCCTTAGTATGCCTCATGAAACTCAACTTATACACATTACACAACATTTAAACTCACCAAAAGCAGCAAAAAGCAATCAGAATTTTAAAACGCTTACCTACAAGTTCTTTTGTAACAAACTGCTATTAAGCCAAGTTCGATCAGGCCAGAACCACCATGCCAAACAGAGGGCGTCCAAGATTGAAATTCTGGCAAAAGCCATACCGAATTTCATACAGCTTTTAGTAAACCGAATCCAGTCTGGATTGTAGGCGTTTTATTGAAAGTGCGACACTAAATACCGGGCTAAAATTACTATCCGGAAATTTTTTTGCAAAAAGACAATTGAAATACTACTTGTAGAATTTGAAACCAACAGCCACGTAAGCTATTATTCACGAAACTTTTTTAAAAACAAAGACAGATAAATATTTCTGCACGGTGTATTATATTTGTGCTTGTTTATAGTTAGCTTCCGAGGGTAGCTTTAGAACACTGAAAAGCTATCATCATTAATCCGTGGCCCGCGTGATTCCGCGTGTCCAATCACAGAGAGCTGGCGACTCACATCACTCAAAGTGAAAGCTACGTCCTATCAGAGACTCGAGCAAAAGACCCTTGGATATGTAGACCCTGACCTAGGCACAGAGCTATCATGTTGGATGGGCTGGTATTGATAGAAATGCTTACTTGACAAAATTGACACAAGAGTTGGAAAAAGAGCGAAAAAACATTTGCAGTACATCACTCAAAACTCTAACATCATTAAAAATTCATTTTTGCTATACGTAAGTCAACCAGATAAAATATTCATTACATGGAATGGAATATCATTGACATCATCGATTTGGACATATTAAGAGAAATTTTATGTTTTCTGTGTTTTTCTTATACAACCATAGCCTTACTATGCTCTAACCCAGTACTGAATGTTGAATACTGTGGGCAGACAAACAAAGCTTAATGTATTGTTACAACAACTATAGAAGCCCTTTGCCTCCACTGAATTCAGACCGTGCCTCGGTTTGAGAAATAAAGAATAGAGAGGATAGATATAAACATGCTGGTTTAATGTTCCTTTCTACATCTTTAATGATATCAAATTGCTGTTTCTAATTGGCCTAATCAATTAGAAATTCTTGTATTGAATCCTTCATACGTGACCTAAAACAGATTAAATTGGTAAAGAACAAGACAGCAAAAAATCCCTCATGCATACATTTCAAAACTGAAGAATAATAGAGGGAGGCCAATGCTACCAGATTGCTTTTCATTGGATTTTCATCAGCTTTACCCTTGATCTTTTCTTATTGTCTTACTAGAACCTTTCAGAAGGATATTCAATATAAATACTCAGCTTTGAATGGTTTCCTATTTATTGACAATAAATCTTTTCAGTTAACACAGTATAAAAAACCTTTGCCAAGGTAGGTTTCCCATATGCCTGTGTTCAAATCTTTTTTACGTAAGACCTTGATAATAGTTTACGGAAATACTTTGATAACACTTCTCATTATCAATTGTAAAAATATTGCTTCCTAAAAGAAGGAGCATCACCTCTTCTTTACAGATTAATGATCTTTTTCGCAACAGCTTTTGGATAAAGAATTTTCCATAAAAAGTACGAGATAGATGTTAATTGTTGCAAGAGATTGTATACCTTCTCGAAGCTCTCTCGAATTCTTGTAAAACGAATGGAGGCAGATGTGACGTATCATTTCCCTTTGAAAAAAGTGTAAATACTGACAAAAAATAGAGGCAATTTGCTAATATACTCGACACAACTGGAGTTAATCAATATCGAAATTAAACTACGATCAGTGTCAAGTCACAACCTTTGTCTAAAAAGGTAAACTGAAAATGGTTTAATAAGCGGATATAGAGGTCACGGCACCAAACCGTGTGTAAAGCAGGTGCGGCCAGGTTTCAGCCATACTGGCTGCAGGTTTGCGCTATGATGCATGAATCTCGAATAGCAAAGGATTCTGAGCGAGAAACGTAAGGAAAGAAGAGGTCTAGAAACAGTCAATAGTTAGAAATGACGTAAGGAAAAACCGTCCTATTTCTGCTCAAACATTGTCTCATAGTAACAGACATAATTGTTGTTATAGGGGTACAAAAATGGATGCTTTATCAAATTGGTCAAAGATTCCTGGATATAAAATATAAAATAGGAAACAGACTATTATAAAACAAAGCTTCAACTAACCATATCTTTGAAAGTCAAACGGCAGCCTACAAAGAATAAGGAATGAGTAAAATTTGTGAGTAGAATTCTACACATTTACACCACTTTTATTTTAGTACAACCATGTAAATAACGATAGCCTACTGTCAAGTACTTTCGGAAAAAATGTCTTCCATTTTGCAGCAAGGCAGAAAATTCACGTTCAAAATTAGTAACGTTTTTTCTTGAAATCTGCTAATTGAAAATTTGGTTTAAAAACTCTTCCATCATGGACATAGCCATTATGAAAAATAATAATTTATATATACACTAATACCTACGTATTAGACGATTTCATGTTTTCAGTTCACGTGGGCAGAGAAGTAAAGTGAAGCCTCAACCTCCTAATAAGGTAAACATGCGGAACCCTAGGCAAAAATGTGCCCACTCTTTTAAGAATTCTTATTAGCTTGGCTCAACAGGTGCAAAAAACTATTGATAGCTCTCAAAAGTACATATCACAATCATCAATGTGAGGCAATAAGACAAATGCGTTCGCTTTTGTAAGAGATGCCTTGAAAAAATCCAACTAAGAAAAGATGACAAAATTAAAATAAACCAATACAATGCAGTGCCTACCATAACACAGCCTTGCAATTACATCTTCTTTGGTTATCCTGTAAGAAAATTTGAACGTCAAAATAATGCGAGGGAAAGCAGGAGCCTGTTATTTCCGCATTCATAAGTAAAGTCGTCAAACATTCATCAGAGTATTAAATACAGAATCGTGACTAAAGGTGGCTTTAACTTATATCTAGAAAGGAATTGACAGCTCTAATGAGAAAATGGACCTCTTATGCATGTACAAGATTTAAAGGCAATCGGTCTCGTTGTTGATTGGTTAACGAGAACAATAGCTGGAACAATAGCCTAAACACGATTCCAGCGCTCCGCCATATTTTTTACAACGCGATAAATTAAAGGGGGACTGGAAACAATAAAAAATCCCTTTGTTCTTATAATCAATCAACGTCTTGACAGATTGCCTTTAATGTTTCACTATTTAGTAACAAAATACCAAATTAGATAGAGAGTTACTTAAAGATTCTCCAGCTAATGCATCGAATAAAACATAATAATGACAAGATGCCACAAGCCCTATCTATGTAAACCTTTAAAAACAAAAAGCTGTAAACATAAATATTAAAACCCGTTAAATAAATGACTTTTAGAAAAGTAAACCGAATAATTGATTATTTGGGGGTGATTTAAAGCTTAAAAATAAAGGAACATAGCTATGGAATAATCTCCCAAAACCTGTAAAAGATACAAAAAAGAAATAGATTTTACCTTATAACTTAAAGAACGAATGCTGTCGAAATATTAGAGTTATGAAATGAGGGAAAAATGAAACGTAACCCACATGATTATCTTCTTCCAGTTAATTAAGTATATAGCCAACCTTTTTTCTGTTATTGCAATTACTGTTATTACTTTTAACCTTATCATTAGTTAGGGGCCCAAGCTAGATTAGTCCATACTTTTCTTGGGTCGTGTATTGTACAGTATCAATGTAGTATTCTTCTTCTGTATTTTGCCAATAAAATTGAATTGAATTGAATTAAAAATATCACAGCGAGATGTTTCGGCCTGTTGATAGAATCAAACGATAGAGGAGCGCAAAAATTACCGACCGTGGCATTTCTTTCGATGACCTTTGACAGCTACCATCTCCTTTGCCACAACAACCTAAACAAGATGAAAGGTTGTCTCTGAATATTCCAAAAGGGTGCAGCTATTCTAATCAACTATGGTACTTTGGGTAGGAGACATTCTGAATCTACTTTCTTGCACCGTCTTAAACTCATATCTAAAAGGATATTTGCCTAGGGAACTCTTTTTCAGAGAAAAGTAAGTCTCAAAAATCAAAACATTTGAAAATGGTACCAAAATGATTTTGCGTTACATTTTCGCTATATCATGTCATTTTAGAAATTTGAAAGGATATTTCAAAGAAAATTGGAGACAGAATAGATGGTTGTTCTTTCAAGGTACGTTAGTAACATGGAATGCTATCTCTACAAAACAACAACAAATTTCAAAGTAAAACCTTCCTCGTTCAAAGAAATCTAGCTATAAGGAAACTTCAAGACAATTCAGTTTACGAAAGCAAAATAATTAATTTCTGAAATTTGCATTCATTTGAATTCAATGAATAACTCTGTTGTTAACCTAGAAACAATAAAATCAAGTATTATGAAATCAACTCTTCGCATTTTGGGCATCTTTTTCACACCGAATTACCTTGCAACTCCATTTCTTCAGTGGCTTTTGTTACCTGTGATACAGAAGATTTTACTTCCGCCAAGGGTGCCTTCAATAAAGATCAGTCAAAATTAAACCAATTTGGTCTCATTAACAAAACAAAATATTTTATGTCATGACAGATATTGAAATGCTATTAATGATGACAAGAAATATAATTACAAAACAAATGTAATAAAGAAAGACTGATTAATAATGGGCATAAAGTATAGAGACAGAGAACTGAGAGCTTGTGTTTGGCTAACTTGGGTTACAAAGCGCATATTCAAAGGACAGCCAAGGAACCATCAACAATCGTTTCAAGCAAATAAAGAACAACAGGGTGGCTTTAGCTATTCACTCGACTCTTCTCTATACCGAGGGAGATTACATCCTTTCTCATATGCGTGATTATTCCTTAGATCACATCCTTTCTACCAATGCACAAAATGTATTTTGCAATCCTAGTACTTCTAGGCGGACACGATTTCAGCTAAGCAAAAACACGTACCTTGCACATAATACAGCTTTCATCAGTAGACATAAGTTCATCATTTATGCTCAGTTTGTCACCAGTTCTGAGAAAAATCGGGGAAACAATAAACAGATCATGCAGTTTAGAAGCTGGGTTTAAAGGCACTACGTCTCCCGTTGGTCTACCGTTCATTGATAACAATAGACTCTGCGGTGCGTTTCTGATTGAGAAAGTCGATTGGATACGTAACAATAGGTCTATTGTATAGTGCAACCAATGGGAATTTAAATGACCACCGAAATGCCTTCATTTCAAGCAAAAGTCTTTGTGGTTTAATTGGATTCAGAAATCGCTGAGAAAATGCCACTTTTGGTGGCGATCGAAATTCACCGGGAAACGGTGCTTTAAAGATGTTTGGAGTTTCTTAATATGAGAGATGCATGTAACGCGATTTCGAGATGTGCAAAAGCGCAAAGCAAGCGATATTGATAAGTGTTATAAGTAGGGTACTGGTTCAAAGGTCTTTGACTAGGTTGCAAGAAATAGGAACCTGGGTATTCTAATTTGAGTTAAGGAAAAAATCGTACCGAAACACTGTGCTGACGGTTGATGGAAAGCTTGCCTAGAATGAGAAATGAATTTAATAAAACAGCAATAGTAAACAAGCCACTTTTATCCTTAACTAATCAACCGATAACTGAGAAGATATACCTGTCGTGTCATTGCTGGAATAGACACTGGGTAGATAGGGTTTCCCCATGAAAGGCAAAAGAAAGGCAGAACGAACAGCTTTAAAGCTTGAAAAGTGGAATGCAGTGAACAAAAAGCCTCAAGGAATGACTTATCCAACGGGAGCAAATTAAACCAGGGCAAAAAGAAGTAGCCGCTCGTCCATCCAGCATATTGGCTAACAACCATTATCAGTACAAAACAAATAACTTTTATGTAAACACTCTTGGGCGAAGAAAAAGAATCCGGTTCGGATAATCTGATTAACCTCGTGTCATACAGGTCGAGGAGTTTTTTGACTGCATCAACAAATCACAGGTCGTCTAAGGTCAGGAACGCTCTCCAAAAATATGACATCTAGCTAAACATGATACCTCTCCGGATTCTTCATGTCCGCCCACTTTTAAGGAAACAAATCCTTGTACCTTAGATTTCAGATAACACCGTTAAAACAAAATAAAAAGGCAAACAAAGGTAGAGAAGCTAATAAAGTTTTGTATAGACAACCTGTAACTATCTTGAAAACAATAAAACTATTAAATTAGATGCACTATTTTGCAAATAGGATTTATAATCCTCTACTAACTGTTGTAAAATACGATGGGAGATCCGGAAAATTTGCTGAAAATTTAAGCAAAAGGCGAACATGAAATCAAAGAAAGGCTGATGCAGTCTGTAAACTTGCGACGCACGGCCGAGAGGTTAACTTGCATTTTACGATGATTTGTTACCTGTAAGTTGGTTACAAAAGCTTCCGTTTGTTTTTGTAAACTTGCGTTATCAGCCGCCTGGAATGTGAATAGATTATATCAAAAATGTACCAGTAATTCAGTTACTAATGTCTTTGTTAAAGCCAAAACCATCCTGATATTGAAAAGTGAAGATGCGTCAATACTTTGTGACAAGGGACGGGAAAAACATTTTGTAGGAGTGTACAATTTGGGCAACTTAACAGATAGTCGGAAATAAAATAGATAGAAAGCTGAAATGCATCGTACGCAAAAACTCTGCCATCGTACGCAAAAAGCTTTTAAAGGAAGAATTGCATTTATCTGTACAAATAGCAATGATATAATGACTTGCTTTATCTATATATTTACACGTATCATGTGATTATGAGATAGAAGTTGAATCAATTAAAAGAGTAAATTTCAGAGAAGCAAAATCCAGGTCGAAAAAAGTACACAAAACGAGCTCAAAGCATCCAACCTACATTGCAAAAAATCAATAACTTGTCAATATTATAGAAAAATCCGTGTTAAGTTAATTTGACGACCAAAATTCAATGTAACGAGATAAAATTTTCAAAATGAATTAAATTTAAGGAATACTAATATTTCCTGCATTTCCTGTAAGGAATACTATACTTGATTTTCACTCTGATGAAGCCCTGTATGCCGGGGCGAAATATTAGTATTCCTTAAATTTAATTTATTTTGAATATTTTATCTCGTTACATTGGATTCTCGTCGACGTATTGCTTTGTTCCTGTATATCTTTCGTATTATTACTCATTGCAAGATTCACAGAATCCGGCGGACAGCCTATCCTGCGGTTCTTCCTTCTTTCACATTAAGATAATTTGTCTCCAACGGTGATTTTTTTATATACACGCAGCACTGATTAGACAACTTTGCTGGTCATATGCTTGCATTTTTCGATCCATAACTGTGTATATATTTTCTATCATGTCCTTTCGGATCCTTATTCTGAAGTTTTATACTCTGAAGAGTGTCAGACGCAAAGGCTTTCAGTAGTATGTTGTGAAATGTTTGCTTTTTTAAAGCCATTTTCAAGTTCTGTACCGCCAAAAATGGTTAAGATATACTGGAATTCGATGGTCCAGCACCCCTTGCAACATTCAAAGGGGCACTGCAATGCACCTGAGCTGATGCTGATCTACACTACAAAATACAATGTAAGTAGAGAAAATCCAATGAATTTAAGTGCCTTACCATTGTGTCCATGGATTCAGTTACCACTGGTTCAACACTTTGCATTCGATTGTAGAAAGCAACCTCTTTTGAAGTCAGTTCTCTAAAAAACGAAAGACTAAACATGTGAAAAACCCATTGGACTATGAGTGTGTTAGCATGTGTTAGAATTTCTGAATTAAACAAGAAAATTTCCTTTCATAATTGTATCCATTGATGTTGGAACTATTTATACTTTAAGGAAATTTAGCCTTTTTTAAAAATTCGAATCATTGAACATTGACTGAATAACAGAATTCGATGGGTTAAGGATGATTCCTATTAAACTGCGAAACAATCGTAAAAGGAATCGGTGACATTTCCAGAACCGCTTTTCGTTATCCGCCTGTAATGCCAACTTGCTCTTGCATACACCGGCAACAGTCTGGGACTGTCGATGCGATCATCGCTGATACTAAGATTGTCAATACCTGAATGCAGCTTAAAGATTCCTGATGATAAATACGATCGAGTATACCCAAATACGCCGAGTCATGGTATCCTTGCTTCCATATTTTTAATGGAACAGTGACTGATCATAAGAATAAAGTTACTTCCATTTGATTTTAAAACAGGTTTCTTCAATGGTCTGTTGTAAATCATCATGCCAAATCACATGAAACTACAGTGATCGCACTGAGGGTAATGGACCTCCGGCATAAAAAGCCTATTTACCATAACTCAATGGTTACAATAAAAGTGTGTCCGCGATTAGCGTAGATCGTCTGGGATTTATGTTTTCTCAGAGAACCTAGCTTAGTGGCCCCGACGCTCTCGATCCATAACTGCTGACAGCCTCACGTATCGTGAGGAAAAGTTTCCATTAGACCAAAAACATTAAACTTTTAATCTCAGACTGTCACTTTTCCTGTCACAATCAAACTATAACAGAATAAAATGTGGCCATAAATCATTTAACGGATTCAGCAGGACTCAGCATCTTCTTGGTCATGGTTCAGTGAAATTTACATATTTGCTCTATAATTTCCAGTTTAATTCCTTACATACTTGTCCCTATCATTTTCACAATTTCGAAGCTTAAAATATCTTTGCATTATCTCCTGCTAAAACCAAAAATCACATACAATTTCTCAATGTGTGCTTGAAACTTTGGTCAGGAATAGTTTAGTAACGAGAAATCATTCAATCTCGTGGAAAACAAATTGATAAAGGTGAGAATGAACCATTGACGGTGACAAACGTGTGCGTTGCCGACAACTATTATCAATATATAAACTGAAAAGCTAAAAAAAATAGGTAAAAGTTGATTTGACAAAAAAGCTTGATTAATCTATGGACAGTTTACAGGCAATTTCCGTGTACATGTTTTGCCCTGTTCTTCATACTGTTTCCCTGGGGCTGTGTACATTAGGTTTTCTAACCATGTTTTTTGATAGGAACATTTGAAATCTTACCTCATTGGTCGTATCGCCGCCACCTGGCCATCTCGTGAGTCACTGACACCCTGAAGAGGAAAAAGTACCGTATTTCTAGCTAGTCATATCGCAATTACCGGTGGTTCTTTTTCGTGTCAAATCCCCATCTCTGTCGCGGAGTTACAATTAAAGCAAAACTTTCTTCATAAACTAGAGCAGTTGTTACAGCATTAAGCCAAAAGCTAGATTTAATATGATGCCCTAGACAATGCTCAGTTCTGAAATATACTTATTTGCAAATTACTTTCAAAATATCTAAAAAACAACCATATTACAAACTTTTTCTTCAAGTTAGATATAGATTCTTCTTAGTCTTTACATATTTCAGATAACTGTTACTAAATGATATTTAAAAGATATGTCCTCCTGTCTTACCAAAGAAACAATAAAACACACAATTCCTCCATTAAACAAACTTTAAACTGTTTCCTGTTTTAAACTGTCAAACAAACTTGCATCTGGGTACAACTTTTCATTAAACTGTTTTTTATTATTGACGATTCACTTTGAGGAATGCCAAACGAGAAAACGTTTGACTGTTTTGTATTTATAAATCTTGAACATTGAATTGTTCTATATCGGAAGGCTCAATGTAAAACAACAAAGTCCTGTGAATATCAAGGGCTCTTATATGGAATTTCTGTTTAGGAAACTTTAATAGTGATACTCTAAGTAACTGAAGTTGATGAAATAGCCCAACTGCAATCGACCCCAAGCAGGTTTGCTAGAGCGTAATTAATCTCTTATTCATAATAAATACTTGAGATTTTTAAACTTACAACATCTAAGGGCAAAGATCCTCCACGACCATGACTTATATTAAGAAGAAGCTTTATTGACAGTCGAGTCGACGTTTCTGCAACAATTATCTAAAAAAGACAGAGTGCTATTTGTATCTATTTCTTGACAAGGGATATAACACAAGTCTTGGAAAGGAAACTGTAGCTTCAGAAAAGGTTTAGGAATTGTAGAAACTAGTTTATTTTGGTGAGCTATGAATTGCTGATCTTTGATAAATATTAGGTTACTAATCAGAGTTTATACAACAGAACCATCAACTTTTGTCTAATAAAAACAACTGCATATGATAAAATAGAGTAAATTGAATAAACTTTCATCTTCAGAATTAAACTTCATACATAACAAATAATTTTTCCCTTGCTGCTCATAATCTGTTTTCTGATGATACAAATATCACTTACATTTCTCCTTGCCTTTAAAGTTTCTGTTTTATATAAAGGATTCAAGTTTACTATATTTTTAAGGTTCGCATAGATGTGTCTTAATCGATTTCCTACCAATCAGGTAAACAGCTATAAAGCACCAGGAGCTAAATAACTCAACAAATCGCTCATAATGCAAAACAATACAGAGTGTCAAGCACACAAAATGACAAAAACATTGGCAAAAACCATACCTTTGTGCATTGTTTAACTTTTGCATAATCGCGAAGAAGATTATTCCTAATGAAGAGATATGAGGAAAATGAAGAATGTGGTAGCATGAAATAAAAATCTAAAAAGGCAATAATTTCGAGTTATAATCGTGCTTAGACGAAAAAATAATATTTCCGTTAGAAATGGGTGGATAGCTATGTGAAGAAAATATCAATGTGTGTGGACTGTTATGGAAGTTTAAATGTACATTATCATCTGTCATCCTATTAGCAGATTACAAATTGATGTGTCAAGAATGTATCAGTTATGTTGAATAATGTTAGATGAAAATATCAGGCTACATGACTGAATAGATGAGGTGAAAACATTGCAAAAGGAGATGCTTGAAAGCATTATTTCCATATAAACAAGGGCTTTTACTAAAATCTTTTGCTACATTTTAGGTCAAGCAATTGTGTGTAGAACTTTGTCTATTCGAAAATGAACGAATAATCAGCCTAACAGAAGCTGCCTGCGATGATTGAAGGAAATTATCAATGGAAATTATCATATCTATTTCCACCATCGAGTGCACAATCATTATTTTATCGAATATCAAACTAGTTCTTACTTAAATACGATTGATAAACGGCAAAAATCACATGAAGGCAATTTAACACTAAAGTTGAAATTTTCTTTCAAACGTAATTGTCTAATGTTGTAACACTTTTACAGTGATTAAAAAATGATTAAGCAAGATATATGAATTGCAATGAAAGGGGGCAACCTCACTTACCTCAGCGAAAAAACGAAGTCTTGTTTTGCTGTCAATGACTTTAAGGCCGCAAAAGATCTTACAAGCTGAGTGGTAGCACTTGCTTCTGATTCTGATGCATTCGTATCCACTTTGCAGCCACCAGAACCGCAACACGTACCAAGATCGTCTTCATCAGAAATCTTTTCATTGTTTTCACTGCTACTTTGATTCTCTACGTTACTTGAGTACAACTAGGAAGCGAGGAAAACTATAGATATATCGTTAAGTGACAATAATACTGAAAGGTTTGGGGGTAAAAAGGACTGCCAAGTCTGGTAGCCACATTATATAACAGCTTCTTCTCCTCTCAATCTTTATTCTTTATATACAATCCTTATCAAAGATAAGACAAAAAGAAATATTTTGAGCTGATTAAAAGAAATTTTCTAATATTTCATTGTAGCTAAGTTATTCAGAATTAAATGAATTGTTCACTTACCTGCTCTAGAGCAACAATATCAATACTAAATCCAAGCTTGCTTGCAAAGATTTTCACATCATTATTTACTTCTTCTATTTTCTCTGCACTCCAGCCTAAGGTTGCACCCTCTGAAGATAAACAGAAAACATTCAAGTAACCGCTGGTTTAGGCAAGTGTAATTGTATTTGTAACTTAAAATAGCAGATGCTTACCGTTTATAAATAAAATTTCTGGCACAAAACGTAGTTTTTTATGAGCACCTTCACTTAAGCCCTAGGAAAGATAGAGAGAAAATTTAAAAAGTCAAGCAGGTGAAAGAGGCATTTAAACCTCAACCTTGAAACAGAGATAAAATTACTTTGTTTTGCAATAAAAACCTTCATTATAGAAATTTCCTAAGTTTAAATTTTACTGCGGGGTTTTCAAAAAGAAATCTTGAGATCTACAATATTTAAAGGAATGTAATAAAGGAATGAGGACATAATTATGCTAAAAATCAAATGAAAAAGAAAGGGTCAGATAAGTGTGATCAGCAAAATAATAAATATTGGTAGAGCTGGAAGCTAGTAGATCATTTATGGAACAAATGTTCATATAACAATCAGATTTTTAGAACAAATTCTGAAACACGATATTTCTTAGCCCTCCTTAGGCCACATTTCCACAAATATAGGAAGAAAGTAAAAGCACAAGGAAGATTTCTCCATTTTAAAATGCATCGTTGGAGAAAATCAATTCAATGTTCGTAAACAAATATAGTCAGACAAAGTACCAGTTCAATAGTTGACACAAACATTTGAAAAATCTTTGCAAAAATTTCAGGCTTTAAGAACATATTTGAAAAAAGGAAGAATTTGGAAAGGGCATTTTCATATTTATCAATTGTATTCCTAGGAATCATTATGAAGTATAATTTGAGACACAATTAAGAAAACAAAAGCAAGTATAACCACCTCCTTGATAAGGTGTAGCAAACAACAAGATGATGGACCACCTGAAAATGCTACCAAAACCTGTGCGCAAGCAAAGAAATGAAAATTATAAGAACAAGTGCATGAGGCTGGAAACAATTTTTGCATATTCAGTCCTGGCAATATGAAATTTGTCTGCCGTTTTCAATCGCATAAAACATAAAACATAATGAGCCATAAAACTGAGACCTTTTAATTTTTGTCTGATAGCCTTTAAACAAAATAAATATATTTGATAAGGTGTATCACACTTTGAAAAAAGCAAATGAGGTTTTAGAAACCAAATGACTTTTACGGAATTTTAGAAGAAGTTTCTTGAAAACCAAATGATTGGTTACAAGTTTGTTAGGCCCTGTTGCCATTACCCCGTTTTTGCATGAGAAAGAAGTCGAATGCATCTGTTTTTGATTATGCGTTTCCACTAATACGCACAAAAAAATTTGATGCCAAACGTAGTCATCCTACAACGCTGGACAAAGTGGTGTCATTCGAAACAGAGTCATTTGTAAACACATAATTTTATTGGCAACAGCAAAAACAGTTGGATTCAAAAACGGAGTCATCCATTCTCAGTTTCAAAAGAGCTCAAACAGAGGATGTGAGAACGGTCAATAATGGAGTAATGGAGACACATCTATTTCCCTTTCGACCAAACTGGAGTGGCCCAGGGTAATGGGAATGGTTCTAGAAAATACCAAAAAATGATCTGTCAATGGACTGATGGAAAAGAGCCTTAAAGAGTGTTTATGCCCCCTACCCAGAAATGCTATCCAGGTAGCCATCACAAAAGAAATTAAAAAACTGCTTTAGAGAAAATTAACAAAGAATAAAAAGAAACGTTAGAAAGAAAGGAATATAGCTAGTCAAAGGGAAAAACATATGTTTTTACTTCTGTCCTTGCCAAAGTGAAAAACAGTGTAATATGTCTTTTTTCACTCAAATATTGATCCTGGCAAGCCTGCATCAAAGTTGTATTATATCTTACAAGAAGAAATTTGCATTAAAGCTTTTTGTAATATTTTAGCAGAATTTTGAAGCAACAGTTTCTTTTGCAAGATTCAACATGCCAAATGCCCCCTAGAAAACCTAATACCTAACTGCGCTTTTAAATAAAAATGTATGCAAAGGAAAACCTTTCTACCTTTTCTCCTTGACGAACTGCCTTTGACTTCCCTAGTGTTGCTCTAAATTTGTGCACAAAATAATTCATGAAGCATGATCTACAAGAAATGGAAAAAACTCTTGCAGTAGATAATTTATCATTTCTTAAATAAATAGTATACTTTACAACAGAACAAAATAACATTTTCTTAAAACAAAAAATTTAGATACAAACCATGGCACTAAACTAACAAATTGTCAATAATTGTTCACTAGAGAATCTTGTCCAATAATTTGTCTGGTCTCTACCCTAAATTTTAGAGAATGACTGACAAAATCATTAACTGTTTTACATATGACTGAAGACATAAAATACTGTGGTTTTCATGTAGTGCTTATTGCTGATTAGATAGAAAAGTACATGTTTTGGTGTGAAGAACAGGATGGTTCTGTGCAACTTAGAATTCTTTCCATGCACTAAAACATGTAACTGATGTCCATTGTAAGAAAACAGTGGTGTCTGTGTTTCCAAGGCCATCATGATTCAAAGTGAGCTGAAAACTCAAATATTTTTGCAAAGAGACAGTCCTTATTGTCTTTTCTTTTAAATTCTTTATTTATTCTTGATCTGAAAATAGCAATATGTATATAGTTTAAAAGCAGTTTTAAATAGATACTAATTTGTTACCTGCAAAGAGGATCCCTAGCTCTGACAAGAATAACAGCATCATTTTGACACTTCATACAAAATTTGATGCTAAAAAAAAATTTGCTTTAGCATGATCAATGGCAGAAAAACGTGGCTACATGAACTGACAAAAACACATTTACTGGAGTTTTTTCTTTTTAGTTTCTGTAATTTTAGCTAAAGAATAGTGTGGTAGAAACATAAAAAAACATCTTCACTGGGTTTCAATAACCTGAATAGATAATTGCAACAACAATTTTAACATGGATGGATAAGCTTGCCTCAATTTGGAGAGCTAGCCTACTAAGTCACAAATGGTTCATGTTGTTTCTTTATCGTCCTCCTCTTTTTTATTAGTTTGTTGTTGTTTCCTGAATGGTGAATCAAGTGATGGAGTAGAGAGATTGAGATGCCTGTACTCTAAGGTCCTTAATAGAAGGGGGGGGGGACGCTTATTAATTTTTCGATTTTTTCTGACCCCACCTTATTTTGACTGCTTATTGATTTTTATATTCAATCGTTCATATCCCTTATTTCATTTGTTCTTTGCTCTTTCAGGTGTATAATTTCTGTAAAATTTATCTTCAATGAAGAGGTTGCATTGTACAAATGTTTTAACATAGAAAAGTAGTATAACATCCGAAAAAATTTACATATGCCTGGCTGATGTGCACAATGATAATTAGCCTGCTCATTTTAGTAATACAACAATGCATTATTACATGATGATAATTGTCATTTTGCTATCGATTGTATTCAGAAGAAAATCTCATTTGACCCCAAAAAAGAATCGTCACGTGATTTTTCGGATTCTTCACATTTCCGACCCCTCTCCCCACTTACTATGACACCCCCCCCCCCGCTTATTTGTTTTTTGAAAAATTTCTGACTGCTCCAACTATCGAGACCCCCCTTCTATTGAGGACCGTAGAGTAAGAGGCCTAATAAAATATTTTCAGGTAGGTGTGCAAAATATGCAATGCAATGCATGCTTTAAATTACTTGAATTTGAAGCAAACTCTGACTGATTTTTGCGAGTTATTTAAAAGTCATCTGGGCTTTTGTATACCGTTGCGCCGGGGGGGGGACGTTACCGTTGGTGCCCTCGTGCATATGTTAACATATTTAGAACGTGTTATACCTTTCAGGTTTTCCGATACCCCTTGGAATCAGCTCATCTTCAGCGTCATTCACTGAGCACATCGTGTAGAAGAGAAAGCGAGAGAGAATTTGAAAGCAATTTTACGACAGTCGGTCATTTCCTGCATTAAGAAATGAGAAAATGCAAGAAAAATTGTAACTAGGCCATGTACTTCAACGATACTGAGGCTAATTTCAATAAGAGGTTTAACAATTCTCTTCATTATATTTACGAATGTCTTGTGATTTGTGAAGGAAAGGGGAAAGAGAAGAGGAATTTCATGGAGAAAAGAGATAATCTAGAGGATGTTTGGTCTAGTAGATATCCAAGACACCCTTCCAAATCTACATGGACTTGAAATCTTTAATAAGATATTCAAAAGACCACATTCTACATTTGCAGGTGGGTTTTTCTCAAATTGTATAAAGTTTACAAAAACAAAAGTGGACAGCTGAAAGCTATCCTTCCACCCCACCCTCTAGTTCTTCGGAAACGCCCACTTTGAGTCAACAACCGTTTCAGTCACACTTTTTACAGGATCCATCACCAAGTTGCCCACCATTGCCCCCTTGCCAAGTAGAAGAAATTTTGGTGCCCTTCTCTTGCAAGCCTGAAGAATGAGAGCCAAGTGAAAAAGATTCTGAGACTTTTATATTAAATTTCCTTCAAGGATTTCCTTAACTTACTTATTTTGAAGATCATTTATCGTATTTTGTAAAACTTGTAAGGTCTTACTAAGTAAACATAAATTTCATCTAGAAACAAGAGGTTCACCTGTGCACCATGTCTGGGTACTGCCTGGTCATGTCATTGTTTCACTTGATGAAGGACACAAAGTTCTGGCATTTGACCTTCTTCCTGAACAGAAGCCTTGGCCTGAAGTACTGGACTTTATGAATGCAAACAATGAAAGAAGAAAGAGAAGTATGTTTTGTGCATTCATTAGTTACTTCAATTAATGTTTAAAAATAAAAGACAAATTTAAATTTCCTAAATGAGTATTTTTGGCATTTTCTGACATTCTAAAGGACATGGCCTCAAAAATTCTTGGTGACACCCTTTTTAGCCCATCCTCTTTTGGAATGTTGTGCAGTGCCTGGGTAGCCCAACCTTATCCAAAACTTCAGAGAGAAATTGGGCCCGTTCCCTCTATGTTTTGACATATGTTTGTCAATTTTGATAATCTCACAGCAATTAAGGGAACATTTTCAAATCTGACAAACTTTGTAAGATTTTTGTTTGCACCGACAACTACAGTGTAATGAATAGGATAGCATCACGCTGTCATTAGTGACATATGATCGATGGTAGTCTACAAGCTCTTACATTTGGACGAGGAGCGCTGGCACTTTTTTCTATCTCAAATGCAGCTTCAGTTATAAATCAGCAACAAAGCAATCTTATTTTTGCTTTACCGTCGAACAAACAGTTACAAAACATGTTATTATTGATAAAGCAAAAGTAAAAAATCAAGCAGATCCCAAGTGTTTTTGGAGTTTCCCTCTGCCCGGAGCATCCTGGTTAAAGTACACTTTATACAATGAACGAATATCTGATTAAGAGTTCAAGAAAAGCTTGAGGATTGAAGGGAACACATTTCGGATCATTTTAAACATTATGCCAAAATTATTAGTTTTATTCTAGAAAAAACCTTTGGGGGATTGGTGAAAAACGAGTTGTCTGGTGAAAAAACAGATTTTACCGTTGGCACTGCACCGATTATACAGTTTCCTGAAAATCTAATGCCACCTTAAAAGATGAAACAATAGGGAATAACTTATAAGGTTTTGATGCTGCAGTGTGAACGGGCCATTGTTACCAAAAATCAAGTAATTTATTCTAAAGCCTATTACAACACTACAGTTTTTTTGCACTTATACAGTTGAAACTTTCATTTAGCTACTGCCCAACTACTGTATGCCTTATTATAATGTTGAAAAGTATTTTGTTGTCTTTAAATAATTTTGTGAAATTGAATCACATTCTAAAAGGTAGTTTGAATTGCCTTTTTCAGGTCATGCACAGTCAGTGCTAGACGTGTTTTGCAATGGATCATCCCCATTATATCTATTTATTGTTTTGAAAAATGCTGAAATTCATGTATGGAAGTTTACATATCAAGATTACGAATGGCATTTTGTAAACAAATTCAATTTGTCAGTTGGAAAGAATATACAAATTATGGCCATATGTTTTGATCGCAAATCAAAGACCCTCTTTTGGTGTGAGCGTAGAACAACAACACAGTGCTTTGTTTGTAGAGCAACAATTTCTACAGAAACAGAGAAGGAATTTATTTTGCACAAATCAGATATTCTACAAAATTGTCCCCCTATGCAATTGTATCAAGTTGGACCATGTGGCGTTCTTCTGCGTCCCACTGCCAACAGTCCCACTGGACTTACAATGTATTGGACTGCAGCAGCAAACAGAGTGCAGGTAAAAGTCAAATTTTTAAAGTTTTGGAAAAATTGCTTACTTTCATTAAACATAATTTCAATGTTGAATACAAATTTAAGATATATAGTCATTGTGGGGAAAAATGCGCATGGCAACTTTGGGAGTAAAAAATGCGCACCTATTTCTACAGCCCTGTGGAGTAGTAACCAATAGTTTGAGATATGGCATGATAAACCAAACCTTTGATGAAAACAAAAACAAGAGTGCACTTTTGTACTTGAAAGTGGAAGCTCAAATTTATGATCATATGGAGTTTTCCATGACAACGGTAAACTTTTCAATTTCTCCTCCTCCTGTGATTCATAAAACCCCATTTTTTTCATGAAGGGGCAAGCTATTACTTTCTTAAAGACCCTGACCCTTTAGAGCCCCCTTAGAGAGATTTGCCTTTCTAAAAATCCCTTTGAAGATACAGATCAAAATACAACTTTCATGGAATATACTAATGAGTTAACTTTATTAATGATTAAATTCAATTTAGTTACGGCAATTGAACAGGAGGGGGAAATCGGAGAAAGTAGCTATCAGGAAAAGGAAGTAAACTAAGTAATCCCTTATGATGAAGATATTCCGAGAATTCAATGGATTCTAACAGCAATATGAAATGAATAAAGAAAGCCGGGGTGATTACAAGAAAGATCCTTTCTATAGAATGTACTACGGGGACCAGTTTTATTGAGAAAAGGTACAGGAAGACATAGGCACAGATCTCGATGAAAATGAACTACTTCCGTGGATTTTGGGATTTTCCTAAGATACTTGATATGACAAACATTGATTTTGAGTACCTGTTCCTGGGAGGTTGTATTTGTAATTCAACAAAGCTTTGCACAATCATGATTCAGTACAATATGGAAACATGACCTCTGTGGAAGTTGAATCTATTGTTATTGGCTGTATTTATACCATATTGACCTATCCTTTCTCTTTGTAATAATGATATATCTTAGTTTTAAAAACAATTTCAAACAAGTATTAGCCAATTTTTTGAATCAAATTAACTTTCTCTTCTAATTGAAAGGTGCACAGTTTTTTGCCACATGTGCACATTTTTCCTCTTTTTGCAGTTAAAAAGTGCGCAGTTGATGGCCATTTATGGTTGTTAATGGAACATATCTAGGCTACTTTGTAACTATACAGAATTTTTTCCAAAAAGTGTGAATTGTGAGGGAGGAAGGGAAAATTTTTAAAAAATGCGCATTTTATCCCCTCACCTGACCATTAATTATTTTTTTCCAAAAGAAAAATAAACAAGTGTAGATCTGCAAATTGTTGTTTGCATCAAGAAGTAAGTTATGGACTTTTTATGCTCATTTAATGCTAGGTGATGTTGTGCTAGAAAATTCTTGATTTTAATAAAAGTCACATTGTATGTTTTGGTTTGTAACTTATGATATTATGTTCTTTAAACAGCTACACATGTGGAACCATCTGAACAGTGGAGCAATTGCTTTCTCAACATCATCAGATTTTCAAAGCCTTGTTACAGAGTCGATATCATTGTGGATCAATCAAAACCCTGGCAATCCAACTGCAATAGCTTTCTGCACCCACCCTGTAACACAAGAGCTCATGATTTTGGAATCAAATTATAATGTTTACTCAACAAAAATTGATGCTGATGGGAAACCATCCTTTAGAAAACTATGTACCTTAGCCCATGATAAACTTGGAGAATTAAATCAAAGAAAAACATATAAAATAATAGCATTCAAAAAGTTTCTTGCCCTGCTGACAGAGAGCAATGAGCTACTTGTATTCGAAACATACAAAGGAATGCATATGTGGACAAGTGATTTGCAAAGGAACGAAAGACCAAACATTTGGGTTAGCCAAGGAGATATACCACAGTTAGGCATGTGGGGAACATCATATATCCAAGTTCTTGTGTCTGAAACCGTAATGAAGCAAGCAGAAATTATGCTGAAGCTTGAAACCTCAGAAGGCCAGAATTTATCACCCCAACCACAAAGAAAGGTTTCTAAAGAGTATACACTACATCTGACTTTTAAGGGGAATCACGGAAAGAAAGGAAAAGAGACTTATGTTGTAGTGGACCAAGAAGGCGAGAACAACACACAAGGGAGTGGAATTAGAGAGGAAAATAGTGCAACAAGATCTGACAAAAAGACTAGTGATTTGCTTTTGCTGGTTTCAGATTTTTTAAATGACTGGAATACCAAAAATTTGTCCTTGGAAGTCTGCCTTTGGCTGCTGGATGATAGAAAATCTAAAGCTGAAAACAATGGCTTTCACTTTAGAACAAAAGATGAATTTAGGCAAATATATTCTATGTTTGACAATCCATGTATATTTCTTGCTTTGCTGCACCAAAATAGGAAATACAGGGTTGCTGTAGCCGAATTGATGAAAGAGTATGTAGAAAATAAAGAGAATGGACAGTCAAAAAATATAGATTCAACTTTATTCTCATTGATTCAGAGATACTCTGATCTTAGTGAAGATATATCAAAAATTCTTGTGAACGGTGACACCAATGGCCAAAAATTGTCTTCTGTTCCTTCACCATTTGAAGTAAAGTTCATGCATGAGCTAACAAATGAGAGTCTTTCCAAGCAAGAGATTTGTGAAATAATTGAAAGCTCTGCTGAGGTATTTCCTGAAGAATTCATCAGAGCACTAGTATCAGTACTAAATTTGAAGAAAGAAACTGATAGTGATTTAATTGAGGATGATGCAAGGATGTCAAAAATACGAGAGATTCTATGGCGAAATATACTCAGGTTGGTAGAAAAAAATATTCCACTGACAATAATTGTGGTTTAAAACTTACACCCATGTTACAAAAAGTTGTTAAAACAAATTGCTAACCCTAAGAAACAAAAAATATAATTTCTATAAATCTCATAACCAAGAAAAAACTGAGAGTGGAACTTAATTCTTCTATTGACCATACTTTAATTGATATATGTCCATTAAGGTCTATTTGAGAATCATCATCATCATCATATTTTTTCTCTATCAGGTACATTTGTACCCTTAAAGTGTCTCTACTAATATATTATATTAAGTAAAGACATGAACCCAGTTTTATTGTGCATTGAGAAGACCATGCCTTTTAATTGACAATTCTATTCAAAATATGCCAAACATTGGATGGATTGAAGGTGCAAGCCAGGGGAGGCTAAATTTGATTTGAAAAATTAAAGCAGCTGAATAGGAGTTGTGCTATAAAGTAGCTGCTTGATAAATATGATTATTGTTAAAATGTACCCTGGTCATAACTCATTGATAATCTTGAAAAACGTTATAATCAAGTTTAAAAAAAAGCAATGGAAATCATCAATATTTGAAGCATCCAATTTTGCAACAAAACATGATTTAGATTGAAAAGGTAATCCAACAGGTTGTTTTATATCCAGTACTCTCTTTGCTGGCTCGTTCCTTTACAACAAATAATCATTCATAACAGTGTCTTACATAACAAATCTTGATCAACAAAATCATGTTTCTGAAAATTCCAATGCCCAAAACGCTTTGTGCAAATACAGTAACAAAAAAAAATTTTGTCAGATAAATTTTCGCCAGATAAACTTCGTCGAAAAAAATTTCGGACTAATTTTCAAAATTTTGTCGTGACAAAATTTCGTCGTGGATTTTAAACACAGAGATATTACCAATATCAAAAGAGGCAAAACCATACAGTTTTCTTAATATTGAGTCCCATAAACATCGACTCCGTGGAGACTTCGGGGCTTAAGCACACTTTCGGAATTGGGCTTAACCTCCAAGGCAGCTTTTTGACACAGAACAACAATAAAGAAAAATTAAATATAAAAACGTTATTTTTTTACAAGTTTAGGCGAAAGTAGGTCAAAGAGATGCTTTAGGCACTTAAAGAGTCTACACTCTCTATATGGTATGAAAGTTTATGAATAGAGTATAATTTCAAGATTCGGAAAGCATAAGACCATCTCCAATAGGAAAAGTTGGTCTGAATATTTTGCCTTCTGTAGAGTTCTCAAAATTTGGATTGAAAAGTGCAAATAGCTTGAACGGATGAAAGAAATAGTACAGTTGAGTGTAAAAAGACAGAGGTAGAATCCTTTGAAATCAGCGACAAAAGAAAGTTAGAATTATTTTTATCAAACGATCGTGGAAACGAAGTTAGTTCAAGAACCGAAAGATGATGATGGTGATGATGATGGTGCCGACGATAGAAATAATTTCGACTATGTGAATGAAGATAATGATGAAATTGCCATTTAATCTATTGACCAGATAGATTAATTTGGTTTCTGACCTCATATAGTAGTTGTTCTATGCCATTCACAAAAAACTTAATGCAAAAAATTTCGTCGTGACCAAATTTCGTTCCATATTGAATTTGGTTGAAGAAAATTTTTTTAAAGTATTTGTCCGAAATTTTGTCACGACGAAACTTTTTGTAGTTAATGTAAATCTGGTTTAAAATTACTCTTGTTTTGTTTTATTTTCAAAGGAAAGATACTAACTCATTTGAAATAATTTGCAATTGTTTGTGGAAAGAAGCACCAAACCTACTTGTACAGTTTGTCAAGGAAGCAAGAGCTGTTGCAATGGTCTCTGACACATCAGATTATATCCAATTAGCCAGAAGACAGTCGCTAGTATCAATGGTGTGTATTCTTTTTGTACGTATATCAAATTGAATGTATTTTTTGTTTATTTTTTATCAGTAGTATGTTTCAATTGGTTTGGACGGAACTGAAAGATCAACGTTGAAATACAAGTAAACTGACTTAAAACAGCGTAAATCTTAAGATTCCCCTTGCTACGTTTGGGTATAGGTGGTTTGCCACTCTCATCTCATTGCAAAAATGATTAATTTTGCCATGTAAGGGTGCTTTGTAAGAATGGCGCACCAACTTTGTTGGCGAATGGTACCTGAGCACTCTCTTAGGCATGGCAGTTAGTATTGTTACATTTTTACCTTGCTATAGATACTATTTCAATATGATACACGTTCTTTGTTTTATAAGAAACATTATTTTAAGAAACATGAGGCTCAAACTTCCTAAATTTTAAGAAACATTTAAGAAACATTGGTAGGCTGAATCAAGCAAGAAAGGAACTTTTTGAAAAGTAATGTTGTTCAGCAATACACTAAAAATACATATACATTTTTTTGTTAACTAGTCAATAGACATGACATGACTGATGATATCAAAGACTTTTAGGAAACATTTAAGAAACATCGGCAGGCTGAAAGTATGAAAACATTAAGAAAAAGTCAGGCTAAAGAAAAACGTTTGATGTATTTCTTCTTTGCTTCTGTCACAAAGGTAATACATTCTGTAAATTTGATCATTCATGTTATCAAGGTTTCAACACATATCATTGAGCATGTAATGGCAATAGCTCCCCTCCCAAAGACATTGCACTGGTTCAACGGATAAGGAATAGCGAATGCAATGATAATGGTAATAAAAATCACCATTATTATCATCAAAATCCAATTGCTCGTGTTTGAGCTTGTTGGTATAGTTCAGAAATAGGAAAAATTCACGGGTATTTTCGCACTAGTCATTCTTAGCACAATACCTTGATAAATTTTCATCATTTTCTAGCTAAAATGTCATATTTTAACTTTTCTTTAACTTGCTCTTGTTGGGTGAATTTTGGTTAGATAAAAAATTGCTGCATTGCTGCCATTTTGTTGCCGGTAGTGAAATACTTTAGAGTTGGGAGCATTCATAAATATGGGTGTGAAGAAGTTGTCACGAGGCAACAGTTTTCAGCTGAAAGATGGACCCATCAAGAAATATTGTCAGGAGACAAATGACTCATGAAAGGTTTTAGGAAAGTGCTTATGGAAATTTATGATATATCTTTCATTCTGTAGGCTGACATATCACAACGTGCTGTGGATTCATTGCAATATCATGTTTGTTCTGAAGAAATAAGCAGGGAGCAAGTGATGATCCTTGTGAAGCTCCTTACCCTTTCAGAATCATCAGAGTGTATAGTCAGTGCCTGTGCCTTGTACTTGCGACGCAAAATGTTTGCAGAAGCTGTTTCTTTGCTGGAAAGTTTTGCTTTCAGCCCCGAACTACATGCAAGACTCTTTTTCATTACCCTTACAGCATTAATTGAGAACAGGACTGTTTCCAGTTTCTCTGAAAATTTAAGCAGCAATATGCCGTCTAAGTTTACAGTGATGGAATTGAGTCGTTTGCTGCAAAACTGTGAAGGCAATACACCGTCTGGGGATGCATTCGCAACTGGAGATAGGACAATATTGTTTGGGCATTTTGAACCAATGTTAAAGGTCCTTTTAGAGAGGGAAGGGACAGAAATGTAGAACTGATTTACCTGATGTCTATTTAGCAGCGTTAACAGTTTTTCCAAGCAATGTATAAAAAGAGACCTTGTTGATTGTATACAAACATGCAGGGTGCTTCATTGTACATGTTAAGTTAATGCAGGGTGTTTCGTTATACATTTTAAGCTGATACGTTTTCATTTTCAAGTATGCGTTAAAATTTTTGATGAATTTTTGCTCTGAAATAATAATATATAAAATATGATATATATCAGTTGATCATCTTCAAAGTACTTTTTAATTGCTTTTTGTGTCTTTTTATACTTAGCCAGCACAAAATTTTGAATTGCGATTTATAAAATCTCGCATCATGTACACAGTTGCCTCTCGAAATAAAATTTTAATGCCATTTTGGGGTCTGTCTTTCAAATGTTTTTAACGATCTCTAATGCGGCACTAAATTCTAATAGGCCGGGAGCAACCCAAATCACTTCAGTTATGAAAAGTCAACCACAAGTGCTTCTGTTTGGACAAGCGAACAACACATTCAATCGAAATGAGCTTTTCTTCTCGCGCACTAGTAAGGCCCCGGCCAGACAATCGCAACACTTCGCGGAAAACAGTCCAACATTCATATTCAGTACATAATGAGCCTCTACCCATTTTCTACTGCAAGTGACGCCTAGCCTGCGTCGCAGACCTAGGGGGACACCTGACTTTTCACAGGCACCAACCCTGCGGAGGTGCATCTCTTCATCTTGAGATTGAGGCTAGGATCTATCCTGTATTTCGCAGCTAATCCTAATTTCACTTATCAGGGTTAAAGGGTGCCTGCGTAGCTGATTTCATTGGAGGCTTGTCCCCATTCTTTTGACTCGACTTATAGCCAGCAGTTACTTGCCTTCTAAAACCTTTTAATTTCTATGCAGGCTGTAGTAACAAATACAAAGTTAAATTTTACATAACGAAATATTGAGATACAAGTAGATAAACAGAAACGAAGCTATTTTACAAACATTGACAAGCTATCGAAACTTTTGTGATAAAATTTTTCTTAAATAATATCTTTATACATAAAATAACGTTACCAATAAGTGCACATGCAGTTTTTATGCAAATGATTATCTGCAAGCTGTGAAAGAATATTGAAAAATAGGGAGTTTCCTTGATGTGACTAAAAGTTTTCTAACTTGAGGCTGTACTGAGGATATTTTACAAAAGGAAGCCTTTTCAAATTGGACCTAATGCAAGCTTTTTCAAATTGGACCTATTGCTTTTAGGGGGCTTACCATTTACTGCGTTAGAGTCTCAAATAACCATTAAAGACTTTTTTGAGCTATGCAGCAAATTCATTGTTGCCTTTACAAAGAAAGATACGAAGCCTTTTTGAGACAAAGCTGTCCCCGTTAACAAAACTGCAATTGAAACTGAATGTAATGTTCTGCTTGCTGTGCTAGAATTTCCTTTTCTAAAGGGGCAGAAAATAACTGTTTAACGTATCTCTATATCTATTTAGGACGCCTTTGATTTTTATTTTGTTGTTTTCATGTACAAGTTTTCATGTTAGAAATGATATGATCCTCTGATGAAAATGAAACATTTAAGTTAACGAAAATTTACAAGTGTACAAATGTACGCAAATGATGCCCATTAAATTTTAGTAATCAAAAATTGTATAAAAAATGAAAAAAAATCATTTTTGGTATCTCTACATCAATAATTTACAGTTTATTAAAATAATTTCCGGCAAATAAAGAGTTAAAGCAGCTATCGGCTCACTGTTCCTTGCAAATATGCAGCGAATACAACATTCGGAATGGAAAATTGTCACCTGCATCTCCATTTAGGTGGATATAGATTCTCTATTAAACACAACAAGTTGAGGAAAGATATCCGAACCCTGGATTGTAGCAGCTTTTCAAGGAGTGGTGGCGCATCGTACGGCATCTGAGGGCAGCATTACCGAGGTGGAGGAATCTTCAGTGGTGGACAGCAAAAGACACGACCTGACAGTTCATCTTCTGTCTTTGCTGCGCTTTAAAATCTCAGTTATGTTATCCAACATTTCCAGCCAGTCACTCAAACTAATGTTATTTATTTTATATTTATATCTCTTGTTGAAATAAATGACGTCACCTAATACGTGGACTATCTTCGAGTCGAAAAGTTCTAAGGCGTCAACTTGTATCTCGAGTTTCTTCAGCCAAATTGCTCCATTGAATCGGGGATGAAATTTCCAGTCATTTTCCAGGTTTTCGCTAATTTCTACGTTGCTTTCAGGTACGTGTGCGAATGGGTTAACCTTCTTCCAAGTATGCCGAAGCTGGAAAAAATTAAAACGGGAGTTCTTGAGTAACATCAAAGCTATTACTACAGTTACGAAATTAAGTGCCTGGAATCAAGATTTTTGTTTAACAAAATTCTTAACTTTTTTACTTTTCGTTAAAGATTTGAATGAAATCATTGATTCCTTTTCATTTTTTAAGGCCAGCCCTGCCAAAGCCACATGTGACATGGTTATAAATCCCAGTCTCAAAAGGTCAAAGGAGGACTTTGAAAGAGACATTGCAGGAACACCAATACCAAAAATTATCGCAATTGTGTACTATTTGCACAGTAGCCTAAAAGAATCAAGACTTGAGGCAAAAACAGAAAATTGCATACAGCTTTGAAATAACAGTGATAAAAGTTAGGTCAATTCGTTCTCCGAGCTTTTTTCAAGAACAAAATGGCTTTTTAAACTCATACCTTGCTCAAAATTTCTGGTGAGAATTCCGGGAGGCGTCCATTAGAGTGAAATTTCAATTCAATCAGCATTCCTTTCAAATTGCTGTGAATTCTGATATTGGTTGACGCCTTTAAACCAGCAGAAAACTGCACCAATTGGCAAATGAAGGAACGGTTATCGTTTCTCTTGCAATTATCTTTGACATTAGCATGAGCTTCTAGAGTCAGGCCATTAGGTATAGATTTGTAAGTCATAGATTTGACTGGCTCGTGCTGAAAATTCAAAGAAGGGTGCTTTGGAACTTCGACGCCCGTAGTTGCTAAAACGAAGCCAACCTGAGGTGAGAGAAAGAGATAAAAAATATTAGGATTACACCTGCTGAGAAAGTAGGGCTATAGTTGCGAATTAAGAGACACAACGATAAACAGGAAATAAGAAAAGCGTTGGGTATCGTCTCGTACTAAAATTAAGTACAATAGGGCCAGTTATCGCGTTCTTGATGCAAAGTGATATTTATGAGTAGATAATGTTTTAAAGATTTAACAGCAAAAATTTAACGCGCATGTGCGATTAAGTTGTAATCAAAGAGCTTAGAAACAGTTTTAGGGTGAACTGTTTAGAAGAACATCAGCAAATAAAATACTTCTTTGGCAAATGAGTAGTCTAATAACAGTATACATACATGTTGCCATAGAAACCTAACATTCAAGTTCAACATGTTTTGAATGGTTCACCCCATAACCCAAAATCTCTAGATCTCTAGACATGTCTTGTTTTGAAAGGGGATCTGAAGTGACACAACGAAGCAGGCAATATTTAAACTTTTTCGATCTGCCAATTGATTACCCAAAATGAATGCTGCAATAAATTTGCATACAGGTTGCCAAAAATTGTATTCTAGCCATTAAACATTGCATCATTTTCTGTATAACTCACCTTATCAACATCGAGAGCCATGTCCAGTAACTTTGCAAGTCGTACATACTTCCTGTTAGCTAAGATGCTGAAGATCTCCTTGAAGCTTTGTTTTGCTGTTGTTATTGCTGTCACCCAAAACGACTGGTCCCTACCTAGGAGCAGCTCCACATCAACTTTATCAGAGCCCCAGCCACTGTTAAATGCTTGTCCTGAAAACCTCATTGTCCTGCTTTCGTTGTCCTTCCAAACAATACTCAGCTTTGGGTTGACAAGTCGAAGTTTCAATATCCTTAAGCTCTGCATAACATACCTAAGATCTTTTGTCGGCTGACGCAACCCAAAAGCCAGCTCCACAGTACTCAAATCGACAGGGTGCGGGCTTCTCCCAGTCAACAGAGTTTCGTCCGGTTTTGTTTGCTCGATTCGGATATTGAATGTTGTACCACACAAATTGAACAAGCCTTCGCCAAAAAAATCCGCCGTCGACCTGTTCTTGCGCAAGTATATCGTTACATTTGGGATTGTAACCATCTTATCTATACCGTATTCCCTTAAATAACCAACTGGAACGGTCAACTGCTTTATATTCCCAACCTGGTCAAGTTTCAAAGAAAAACCAAAAATTTTCCGGTCATAGGCTATCCCTTGGAGTCCGGGAAGCAAAACTACCTTAGAGTATTCCTCTTTACTTCCAACAAGCATTGACATTGGAAGTGGCATTCTGAAGCAGTAATAGTTATTTGTGGACTTTGAAAATTCACCCTTTGAATCTATCCTGATTGAAGGCAAAATCATACGTAGCATTACCTGTGCCCTTTTGCTTAACGGCTTCCAATGTGCATTTTCACATGAAAGGAGAGGACCGGATGTATATTCCAGGTCGTTTTCTACGGTGGCGAATCTTGAATCTAGTGAAAACAAAGGGAAATGTATATAAACAATCTTTTGGTGGTACAAAACTTGTAAATGGCTTTGAAAAAAGCAAACATTTAGTAAACTGAAGCTTTTCGTCTGACACTCTTCAGAGTTTAAAACGTCAGAACATAGATCGAAAACTCTACGCTAAGAAATATATATACCCAGTTGTGGATCGAAATAGGCCAATCAGAAACACGAGCACATGACTGTAAAGGTTGACCAATCAGTGCCGCTTGCCTATTAGAATGTTACCAATGGAGTCCTAAGGTGAAAACGAACTCCTTTTGTCTACACAGTAGCGGTTTTTTCGTGCTTATGTAGATAGATTCTATGTTCTATGTTCTGATATATTTCTTAGCGTAGAGTTTTCGATCTATGTTCTGACGTTTTAAACTCTGAAGAGTGTCAGACGAAAAGCTTTAGTTTACTAAATGTTTGCTTTTTTGGAAATGTATATAGAATAATACGTATAAAAAACAGGGTGGTAGGATTGAGCACACTCTAACTTCTGCCTAAGGGGCTTCCGGCATTTATGCTAAGGGGACAATTGAAAAATACAAAGTACTCGGATTATAAATTCGAGATGATTATCCAAAATTTCCCAAAAATTGGGTGCAATATTAAATTTGTCTATTCTTTAATAATATTAATTTTCAGTCATTGCAAGCTTCAAGCAATCTAGTAATTACTAGCGAATTGACCAGTGTGAATCAAGAGGAGGGGCGTAGAGGTAATGGGGTCTGGGTCGAGGCCCCAAAAAACGATATCAGACATTTCCTCTCTGCTGCTTAGAAAGTACAGTGGAACCTCCATCAACGGACACCTCTATACAACGGACACCTCCAAACAACGGACAGATATTTGAGTCCGAAAACAAAAGTTAAAAAAGATGACACCTCCATACAACGGACACCTCTCTACAACGGACAATAACATTGGTCCCACTGGTGCCCGTTATATGGAGGTTCCACTGTATCTCCTAAAAGTATTCCTGGCTTTGCCATAATGCGAATGTTTATAAATTTATGCAAATTATTCTACATCTGCAGTTAATGAAAAACGAGGCAGTTGCCCAATCACAACACCCCATGCAATTCGCAGCTATATCAAGCTACTTTTTATATGGCTAGAAACTATTTCATGTTATTGGTAAATTCAAGATAATATCAAGACAATTATATTATCTTGGCAAGATATATGTGTTATAAAGATACCCTGATGGACTTTGAAATTTCAGATAGAGCAAAGTATATATAATGGACCTAAATAGGCGTTTGGTACCATAAACCAGCCAAATAACAAAACATGGCCATCTGCATGATTGTATGGGCGTTACCATTTCGTTATAGTCTAAAGTTAACCCTTACCTTTCAGACGAAAGCTTCTCTTGCACTCTATATCTTTGAAGATGTATCCTTGAAAAAAAACTGAGTTTAGTATGATGAACCTTAAAGTATCTTAGGAGTGACAATCAAAAAAGTGTCCCATAACTAATCTTTCAACGCTGTTAATAAACAAGGAGAGATAATGGTTTAAGCCTTGGCAAAATTTAACCATCCTCCCTATGTCTTTAAAATACCTGTCTTTAACAAACCTGTCCTTAACAACCTGTCTTTCCGCAAATGATTGCCAATCGAATTTTATTGCCACGGGTTTTGGTATGCTGAGGGCCTCCGAGGGGGGTTCTTGTTCCGTGTTCCCTTTCAAAAACAACTAAAGTTGTTCCCGTGTTCCTGTACCATTTGTTGCGATGTTCCCTTGTTCCTGAAAACCCCTGGGAGACCCTTTATTGCTCATTTGCAAAAAAGCTACGTTTTCAAATGAGGTCCATTTTGGATTTTTTTCAATTCTCTCTAAGATTGGAGGCTGGATCGTTCTTAATTTGTTCTAAAACTATTTGGTTTTTTCAAGAATCAGTTTTTCATTTATTCTTAACTATCGCTCCCCCGCTTCTTTGCTTTCATAGCTCAAAATTTTGTTGCTTTGGTACCCAGGGTACACGTTAAGAAATTTAAACACGGGGCAATGTTTTACTGCCGATAATAATTTTGTGTGTGCCATACAACTACATTTGAATATACTAAAAGATACACTATTTCATAGATATATCGTTAATGTGATATAGAATAAAGTGATATAGAATAGAGTGATATAGAATAGAGTGATATGTCACAAAGATATATCCTTGATAAAAATTGTCTTACCCTCTCGCTTTTTAAAGTACTTCAGCTTCAGTCTGTTCTTAATTTTTTTCAATTTATTTGAAAATGTTTTTATAAATTACACTTAACCTGTTGCATACCTCAAGGAAATACTGCAGAAAATTTGCAATTTCTCATCAAAAATTCAGAATATAAGTAAGACAATGAACATTTACCAGGTCTAAAAATTTTTGCACACGGTCCATTTGCGTCTGTTTCCGGCAACGACGAACAATCTTCAATAGACTGAATTATTTTGAGCTGAGGTAGAAGTTCGAAACTTTTAGCACAGTGGCTTTTTGGCAATTTGAGACAGCTCTCCCTGCACATCTTGAGTGGAACAGCAGATCCATTGACAGGACGACAAGGCGGAAACAGAGTAATACATGCAACTCGCAATGCATCAGGATAGCAACCGGGTGACAAAAGTCTTCCAATATGACCCATATTTTCTGATAATCTCTTTTCTATCTCATCCTGATCTTCGTTTGCTCGCATGTATATTCCGCTTTTTGTATTCGCGTGTTGAAGGCAGATCGACCCTCTATACTTTTCGCATCTTTCTTGAAAAATCTGACTTGATCGTTCTTGGAAACCATTCTCGTTATCAGCTGTATCTGCGGGCAAAAGGTTAAAACAGCGATAAGCAATACAGCTAATTCTAATTAAACTTGGATTACGCACAAAAGGGCAGGATACAATAAAAGAACTAATCTATAAAGTAAAGGATGTCATATTAAAGAAACAGAAAGGTACAAAAAATAAAATTAAAATCAAATCGTAGTTATAGAGCCGGTCTTGAAATTATGCAAGTTGAAAGATTGCACCATATTCTGATTATAGTAAACAAATGAGGAGCATAAAGTTGATAGTAGAATTTTGCAATAGCTTTGGCGCATGGCAAGTCACAGCTGAACCCAGGTGTTATTTACCAGGTCTCAAAAAAGTACTATATGAAGTAAATCGCAAAAACGTGAAAAATAGTTCCTCTTTACTGCGAGTGGTTTTTCGGTAACCCTTATCTGAAACAATACTACAAAACGTAAAAAAGACGACTGGCTGTTAGTTAAAAAAATCTCTTGCAAGGACAGTAAGATGTTTGATTCTCGTCTATACTGTTTTATCAACTCGTTGCAATATCAAGTTTAAATGGCAAGCCAATTGATTGATTGAGAACCAAGTCTGCCTGTTGAAAACTACTGGCTAACCAAGGGGGCGGAGCTAAAAAATGAAAGGTGGAGTCCTACGCCTATGGTGGTCCAAGATTTGCTTTTCTTAAGACGACAACAATCCCAATCAAATTATTACAATATCCAATGTTAATCATAATCAGGTGGCTTATGAACTTTTTAATTATGAGGCAGATAGCTATAAATAAAAAGAGGTGGCCAGTTCAGCAAAAGATAGCCTCTAGATAGATCAATCCAAGTCAGTGGCCAACTTTCATATCACAATCCCAGACGTGAACGTCACTATCGTCTTTTCCCGTTTAACAAGGTCGACCTTCGTTATTGACACAACCTATAAGTCTTCACATTGTGCTATTGATTAAAAAACAACTAGTGAAACTACCTGAATACTGTGGCGTAATCCAAAGTATATAGAAAAATATAAATGCAGCGTACATTTTCCGCGATCGAAAATTCTCTTCAATTTATGCTAAAGGTATTAAAACCAACTGAACACTCTCCAAAACAGGTTTCTTATATTTTTTCCATCAACTTCAACTTTCTAACCTCTATTAAAAGCTATAATTGTTCTCCTTCTTCTCATAATTTTCACGATTCTTTAATAGTACATGGCAGCTTTCTTATATTCTCGCTTTTCCACAAAGAGATCGATATGTCAACATGGGCTGGCCAGTTTTCCAGAAAATCATTTTAAAAATTTTTGAAATCCGATAAAAAATTGTAGAAGATTAGGGGCTAAACAGTATTCTATGAATAATACTGTTAAGATAAAAAATTGAGTAACTGGTTTTTGAAAATAGACAGAAGTGCTAGAAAGAGTGTGTATGTTGGCTTTTGGAAGTCTGAGGGGTGTGGCTGGGACAACCCCTTCATTTGTCAGCACCTATTCCTTTTTCTGTTAGTGGCGCCCCTACTCGTCCAGACGATTTCATTGATAACCCTGGTGGTCATGGTGTATGCAGGACTGCAAACTATCATAATCTATGGGAATATGTATTTTGATCCGAATAAACAGCCCTTGTTTGAACTGGATGAAATTAAATCTATAAAGTTACATGTGGTAGTGGACCTCACATTTTGTCCGAAGACTGGCTTTTATTTGAAGTGGATCGACTTATAACTGTGAAGAAACAATATTGGACTGAGTGACAAGGCTCCTTGGCAATATTCTTTAACTTGTGAAAAAAGAAAGACTTTGGCCAAGTCATGAAACTTCTATGAAACATTTTATTGCTAGAGAATGCAATTTCTTATAACCTATTGCATGTCTCTTGGTTCACAGAAACTGGCAGCTGAAAAGAGACCTTCCAGTATTCATTTTTGCCACAATTTAAGATTTCCCACGTCAAGAAAATGATATTGACCTCTCAAGGTCATATGCGCAGGTTTAAAAGGAGAAAGATCAAACAAACATCACAGTCTGGTTACCCAATTTCGAGAGTTTCACGGACATGGTCACTACCCTCTCTTATAACCATCCGGGGGTTACATTTTTGAAACAGCCATTTCTGTCCTTGAAATTGTTGTTATGGAAGAACAAGTCTTTAAAAGAGTGAGTCAAGTGAGCTTAAAAATTTAGATTTAAGTGACAATATTCGTACAGGTAAGAAATACTAAGAAGGTCATAAAAAGAATCTACTTTTACTTCTGTCTGAAAACCCAATCCTTAAATATGGCATACGAGCAGTTTGAGCATCTAGGAGGCAGGGAACTGCCATGTGTGTGAGTCACTTGTTCCCATTGCCCAGTCCCAAAACCGAATATCAAAATGCATTGACAACACGTTCGAAAAATTTATTCTGTTCGGGCACAGCATCATATTATGAATGACCATAAATCGCTGGAGACAGAGCAATAGGCAATTCATTAGTGTTTAAACGGCAACGCTATGTTGCTGGCCATAGGTTGAAATTAGAGAACAAGCATGTCGGTGGTATGCCTCCTGACGCCGCGGTTTTGGTGAGCATATTGGACAGGATGCTTCTAATTCGCATCTACGCAAAATGGTACTCTTAGAAAATGTCCCAGCGCCATTCATTGGCAATGCCAAGGATCCACGCCATCGTATTTAAATCAATGAATGGGCAGCCAAAAAAATGAAGGACTAGCCGATTTGTCATCTGAATCTCCAGAGACAAAAAACTGGTTCAAGTCATAAAGAGAAGTAGCCAAGGGGCTGATTGACTAAAATTCGGGGTTACAAAACAAAAAAATTAGCAAAGTTCTTGATACCCGGGATCAGACCAAGCCAAGTATAAATGGGTTGATGGTATCAGCAACCGCGCCATCAACCTCGAATTCAACGCAAATACTCATGGATGAATCAGAAAATGGGTAACGTGCTTACCAAACCTAAGGTCAATTTCAAAAAAGGAAGAATTTCAAAATGGCAGCAACCACGAGCAATCTCGAGCTGAAACCAAAAACGACGTTCGAACCCACAATATGAAAAATGGGGCGAGGTATCTCTGTAACTGTTCTTTTAAGCAACGGTTTACTTCGAGAACAAGGATAGCGTGTGTAGTGAATGACTTACTCAGAGATATTTTGTGTAATGCACACGGCAGGCTTACAGTTCTCCACCCTCATCCCTCAAACATTCACTGATGAACTATTAACATACGATGTCTTGACAAACAATTATCATTATATGATCTAGATTTCCCAAAGTAGCAATGGTTTTCTTTTCGAACTGTAACGAATCATCCCGCTTTATAATTGAACTGGGAGGAGTCATTTCTTAACACGTAACTAAACCCAACATATCACACTCTTGAGTTACTTTCCTTCACAGTTTATACTCCATTATAATACAAATCATCATAAGATCTGCAATAACGCGGTCTTAACAGTGCTCTCAGCTTATATTTCACATCAAAGCTTTGACCATAGAGCCACTACACACACAAGGCAGCTTAGGGTGCCTAAGTGGGCTGTTACAAATTACAATTGGCAATACTGCAGTTAATCCACATTGATTGACTTTACTCGCAATGATATTGTCTCCAGTTCATAAAAAGAGTCCCTTAGAGACTGAGACTAAGCGTATTTCAAGAGAAAATCGATCAAGCTAATTTCTGAGGCGGGGATCAGCTATAGAGTTCCACAAACTGTGAACACAGAAAACAAAGAAAAGTCCGTAAAAATTGGTGAGGTTTTCGAACCTGATGAAACAAGTGGATATATTAGGTAAAATGGTATACATAGTTGAAACATTAGCTGCTGTATCAACTTTTCAATCATCAACAACTAAAAACAGACTAGGAATTCCATATATCCACGTTAACTATGCAAGAAAGGATTTTAGAACGAAAATGTCTTTACAGATCAGGTAAAAAGAGTAATACAGGAGGAAATGATATTTCTTACTCATAAAATTATTTAAAAAATGTTCAAGAATTTATTTAATCAAATAATAGGGAACCGAGAGGAAAATAAAGAGGCGAACAATCTGGCGAACAATTTGGCGACAAATCGGCGAAACAGCGATCGAAAAAGATTTTGTTAATATCAACAAGGCAAAAACCCCTGAACATGACGACGTCACAAAGGTTGCTAGTTCGCGCGCTTGTATTACTTACGAACCACGAAAATTCTCCGTGGTCTGCCGCGGGAGACATGTCATGAACAAGATCTGTGATGGCAAGCCGAAATAAGTAGATTGAAAAACCCTCAATTCTACCGTAAAAAACCTACAATTGCGATTGAAGGACTACCACGAGCAACTCCAAAAATGATATGATGGTCAACATCTTATCCAACACGATATACTGCTTTTCAAATAAAACCCAAAAGTTACAATCTTATTTCGTGATACTTGGTAAATTGTGGTACCCACTTGGTTGTTTAAGATTTTTCCATGAATTCAAGGTTGAAATGATCTTAAATTATTTGTTCTGAAATTACTAGAATGTATGCAGTGCAGTTGCTAGCTATTGTGCTCAAGGAAAGTGTTTAGTTTCCATTCACCAAAAAAGTGAAAACGTCAACCGTTATTTGCCAACGAGTTTAAAAATTCACTGACGAAGCAATCCTGGATGGCAAAATATTTCGAGATGAAACTGTTCAGTGAAGTCTTGCAACTTTGATACAATTACAGTACCTCAGCTTGGGCTTATCTTTAATTTGCCCTTAACGATAGACCAATTTTCAAGGTCGTGTTCTTAAAAAGCTGTCCTTAAAAAGAGCGTCTGCTTGTACAAGCGCCTAGAAAAGAAAACTAAAGGAAAATTGTGGAAGCAGATTACAACGGCAGAAAACATTGCTAAAATACGAAGATATTTATCATAAAAGCGCTAATTGGGGCAAAATTTTTCTTTACGAATGATATAGTCTTAAAAGTTTAAGTCTACTTAGCCGTTTGGAAGAAGAAAACAAACAAGAGATCAGTTTCACTAAAGAATGATGGTACTTTTGTTGGTAAAGCTTAAAATTAAAATATATTCCACATTGTTGAGCCAATCTCCGGAACTGATCTATGTTTCGCGGAGCACATGAAAGTGACCCATTCATTGGAGTCAGAAATCGACCATGGGTCGAATAAAGGGAAAAAGCCAACAAGATGAATTTGAGACACGCTAATAAGAAGCAGTAAACAGCTTGTGTCTTTGGTGCCCCTAAAATGCTTTACCAGCAATGATAGCTATCGTTAGTAAGTCTGATTACGAGAAAAGCATTCAATACCCAAAATTTCCCCTGACATTAAACTAAAATACAAACTATAAAAGAAACTCAAAAACTCTCACCATTGGATTTCCATTTGGTCAAAATACGTCTGTTCACACGGTTTGAGCACAATGTAGGAGAAAAAATCATAGAAATGAGAATAGATATTGTCGCAATTGTCCCCATGTTCTTTAACAAAAGTGCAAATACCTCTTCCTCATCGGCAGCTTAATGTGGTATACGTTTTGGATTTCGTTTCCACCCACACTATACACGCTTGGAATTTTGATCCAAAGTATACCTGCGTAAAGACTTTTCGATATTTATACCATCCAGGGCCTCGAGAGATAGTTGCGTGAAGCCATTGGTTCACTGCTAATTATGACAAGCTTTCGGAATGCATGAAATTTGGCTATCAATCTTGTGTTGGAGCGCGCTTGTCGTGCACTGGGCTTTGCCTCACTGGGACACCTGGCACGCGCACATCATGTTAGAATGTAGTAAACAGATTTCGTGCAGATTTGTGACATCAGCTCTGATCAATCCTGATGACAAGTCAACTGTAGGCTTATATGCTGATGGCTAAACATAAAACACTTGAGGTTGCTGGTGGTCTTGCTGATGGGAATAAGGAAGCTCTATCCGCTAGCACGTGACTCTGGTAGTGGAGAATCTTCAGCTACACGCCAAATCTTTTTGGTAAACAGATAAATCTATAACGAATTTCGACATAAAGCTCGTGCTTGTTTGCTTATGATTCTGACAGAACTTTTTTCATAGAGTACAAAAAAGCATTGTTTCTTTTTAGAGAAACCTAATGTAAAAAGGCGTAATAGTCTATTAAGATGACGAAGGTTGTAGATGGTGCAAGGAATCATAATTCTGATGCATTTCACCTTAAAAGCTGCCAATCCTAATTAAGATGCATCGGTAGATTATCGCCTAACTAAAAATCTTGGATGTGATTTATATAAGTTTAAGCTTGGGCTGCCATTACGCAGGTAAAAATAAGCTGAACCCACAGGTACTTTAGAGGCTCTAGGGCCGATCAGCGGGTACTATTTTAGCACACACATGAAGCCTTAGTCAGGAGTACAAAAAGTCTCCATCAAATTCACGTCAAATGATACTACATAGACAAAATAGGGGCTAAAATTCCTTATAAAAATGGAGGCTAAATCAACAAATTGCCATTGCAGGTTTAACGGTTCTCGGCCCTTCTGCTCAAAGTATATGAGATATTGACTTTCTAAAGAATTCGATAAGCTTGCAGAACAGTAGGCTTTCGTATTGCCAAATAGTTAAAAACCTGCCCAAAAACCTTTTTTACATCGCCCATGCCAACCAGGGATTAATTTAAGGGCTTTTTGGACGAGCACGGCTAAGCTAAATGTGACGACAAGTCCCTAATTTCGTGTATAACCCTACATAATATACAGGGAATTTTGCATAACCATCTATCAAACTGCCTAGCCGAACTTTTTAAAGTTTAAGTCATGAAAGTAAAGGCTACTGATCATTTTGAGTCTTAGGTATATTCCGTCAAATGACCGGAAGCAATGTTTCAGAAAGCGTGAAAAATGCATGGTCAGCAAAATTTTGACCTTCGAATTTTTCAAATCTGATAATTTTATCAAAAAGGTCTTGCAAAACTGAGTAAAAAACACTAAACCATCATTGTTTCCTGGCGTAATTTGACGTGCTGAGTAGAATATGATGCAACTCCAACTTTAAAACATCACAGAAAGCTATTTTCAGACTTTGGTACTTGTGTCCAGGCTGCTGTTGGGTAACGCAGAGTAACCTTACAACTATGCATGTTGTTCAACTGAAACTTTGCTTTTGAATGACAGTTTGTATACACTCATTTCTATAAGAACCAGTTTATGTAAGTTCAGGTTGACTGTTCTTTTTTGCTCGAAAATCTGAGGCTGGATTGTTCTAAAATTGTTCTTATATTAATAGGGTGCAAGCAGTGTAATTGCTAGCTTTTTCGCTCTGGGGAGGTGTTCAGGCCTCGTTTGCCAACAAAGTGAGTGAAACAACCTTTATTTGCCGACAAGTTTGAATGTTCGCCGAAAAAGCACCCACACAATGACCAAAAATCCTCATTTTTGAGATAAAACGTTGTTCTAAATTGCATTTTGCAGAAGCTCAGTCTCAGCTTGTTCTTAATTGTTCTTAAATTTTGACCAATTTGAGGCTCGTGTTCTTATCAAATTGTTCTTATAAAAAGAAAAGAGTGTATTTGAGAGTTGTCTTCCTATATTTTCGTTGTTTTTTGGCCGTTTCTGCGACAATATGGAATATATCGGCGGTCATAACCACGAAACATTTAGTATTCGAGCTGCATGAAAACTCGAGGCATGCCCTTCAAACCGACAAGCACGTATTTTGGTTGACGAGGCACGTCCACGCCTGTAGGCACGCTAAATTAATGCCTGATGCCAACTAAACTCTTGTCTCTTTCTTGAAAACTCTTCTTGGTCCCGATCAATTTTCTTAAAAGATATATCTTCACTTCTGCCTAAAAAATCACTTGTTCTGTCTTGTCAGAACCAATACTTTCCGTAAAACGTAAACCATCAGCTCTGGTTTGGGCTAAGGTAACATTTTCTGTCGCATCCAACATTTCTCTTTGCATTGAACAAATTTGGTAGCATCGAATATTTATTTTTGCATTGAACATTCCTTGTTGCATTGAACATTTTCTGTCGCATCCAACATTTCTCTTTGCATTGAACAAATTTTGTAGCATCGAATATTTATTTTTGCATTGAACATTCCTTGTTGCATTGAACATTTTCTGTCGCATCCAACATTTCTCTTTGCATTGAACAAATTTGGTAGCATCGAATATTTATTTTTGCATTGAACATTCCTTGTTGCATTGAACATTTTCTGTCGCATCCAACATTTCTCTTTGCATTGAACAAATTTGGTAGCATCGAATATTTATGTTTGCATTGAACATTCCTTGTTGTATTGAACATTTTCTGTCGCATCCAACATTTCTCTTTGCATTGAACAAATTTGGTAGCATCGAATATTTATGTTTGCATTGAACATTCCTTGTTGCATTGAACATTTTCTGTCGCATCCAACATTTCTCTTTGCATTGAACAAATTTGGTAGCATCGAATATTTATTTTTGCATTGAACATTCCTTGTTGCATTGAACATTTTCTGTCGCATCCAACATTTCTCTTTGCATTGAACAAATTTGGTAGCATCGAATATTTATGTTTGCATTGAACATTCCTTGTTGTATTGAACATTTTCTGTCGCATCCAACATTTCTCTTTGCATTGAACAAATTTGGTAGCATCGAATATTTATGTTTGCATTGAACATTCCTTGTTGCATTGAACATTTTCTGTCGCATCCAACATTTCTCTTTGCATTGAACAAATTTGGTAGCATCGAATATTTATTTTTGCATTGAACATTCCTTGTTGCATTGAACATTTTCTGTCGCATCCAACATTTCTCTTTGCATTGAACAAATTTGGTAGCATCGAATATTTATGTTTGCATTGAACATTCCTTGTTGTATTGAACATTTTCTGTCGCATCCAACATTTCTCTTTGCATTGAACAAATTTGGTAGCATCGAATATTTATTTTTGCATTGAACATTCCTATTTTCTGTCGCATCCAACATTTCTCTTTGCATTGAACAAATTTGGTAGCATCGAATATTTATGTTTGCATTGAACATTCCTTGTTGTATTGAACATTTTCTGTCGCATCCAACAATCCTGGTTGATTGAACATTCTTTGACGCACCAAACATTTCTTATTGCATTAAACAATTTCAGAAACAACGAACATTCCAGTTTTGTTGAATATTCCATTTTGATTTTACCATTTCCTGTTGCATCGAACATTTCTTAGTAAATTAGCTATTTGATATCGAATTGAATATTTTCATATGCATCTAGCACGTGAAAGGGGCCTAAGTTCTCAAAGCAATCGTGGTTAAACAAATTACTTTAGGATACTTCAGCGATATTCGCTAAAAACAACTTTGCATTAAATTGATAATTTGCGAACATTTCCTCTAATGTCAGTATGCAAAAATCTGAACAAATGTTTGTTATCTGAACACACAGGACACGCCGGAAACAAATTTTTAACTGCAAGTCGACTCACTTAGCACAAGTCTGTGTCTGTTTCCTCGGGCACTATTGAAACAGATTGGTAGACATATTTCGATGTGCTTGACAGCTGTACAAAGCCAAACATTTCGATTCAGATATAACGCAAGGAAATGTTTTACATTTAAAGACAGATGTTTAATTCTTTATGATGGGAATAATAGAGTAAAGAAAAAGAAACCCTCTAAAAATATTGACCAATAACAAGCTTTGAATGCACTTGTTCTTTTTTCCCAAGAATTGCTTGATTCATTAAGGAATATCTCATTCGGTAAGAAAATATGAGTCAATATACTTTGGCATCTTGGGTATAATGTTTGGTGTAATCGATATGAAATGTTTTGTGAAATGATTGCTTCGATAACAAATGTTGGAAAGAAATTCTTGATTTGGTAGAAAATGTTTGATTCAGTGAGAAAAAGTTACTTAAGTAAGACAGGTGTTGTCGAGTGAAGAAACGTAGGCATGATGAGGCACAAGTCCGTAGAAGATCAAGAAATGTTCAACAACAAAGGGCAGATACGAATGTTTCATCCCGTAAAGAAATGATGAATCCAGTAAGGGATGTTTGATTCGGAAGAGAATGTCTGATTTATTGTGAAGGGTATGATTGAGTGGGAACAAGGGATCTGTAAGAGATGCTTCGTCCAATCTGAAACAGGATGCCGTACGAAACGCTTAGTTCCGTGATAAGTGTTTCATTCTGTAAGAAAGGTGTGGTTGAGTAAAGAATTTGGTTTAGCGAGAAATAAATCAGATAGAAACGTATGGTAGAACCAATATCCAGGAATCACTGTTTCAATTCACAGACTGTGCCTGGTTTAGTAAGGAATACATGTTTTTTTATAAAAAACCTAGTACTAGAACCCCAAAAATGTAAGAAACTTTTAGAACTAGATCAAAATTTTTAAGAAACTCCGAAAAAAAAGATGACTTTCTGAGCTGGAAAATAATACGTCAACAATCCATTTTTGCTTGATTTAAATTTGCCAACACATTTTTTTTAGAATAACACAGGATGTTGAGTCTATACTTGTAGTAGTAGGTGGTTTTCCGATAACTTTGCCATGAAATACTTGTACAAAATTGTTTTCAGTATCAGTGTTTCAGTCACTGTTCAGCAAGCAGTCCTCGTGTTTCTCGTGAAGTTTTACTTCATGGCGAATAGAATAAAGCAAGCAACGTTGTTCAATTTCGGGTATTCAAGACGAGCATCTCACCGAGGAGAGTCCTATGATTTTACTGCCCCGTTACAAAGTCTTTCGTTCGTTGAAGATAAGAATGTCAGTTTGTATCGATGTCAACCGTGCGACAAGCGTTTTAAGTCTAAGGCTGGATTGAAAATGCATGAAACTTGGTATACAGTGGGGGAAAAAGACACCCGCGTAAGCTCTGAGCCAAAATTAAGGATTCCAGCAGAAGATAGTAAAGATGTAATAGAATTGGACAGTATTGAGGGTCAAGTCTCAATAACAGTTCGGGAACTTTGATAAATTTAATATGCGAGGAAGAGCGTAAAATTTGATGTTAAATGCTTATCTAAAAATAAGAAACTTTTAAGAAAATTTTAGTACTAAAAACTGGTGAAAAATTAAGAAACTTTTAGTACTAGGACCCAAGCTAGGCTTCTTATAAAAAAAAACATGTACTTGATTGTGTGAGAAATGAATGGTTGGTTAGCTCTAGTTAGAAAATAAGATAGCTTTATCGAGAAATGGTAACAAAGAATGTTCAAGGTATGTTGTACTTGACAAAACGCAAGCAGGAGTAGAATAAGTTGAGTTAAACAGGTGTATGATTCGTCTGAGACACAGTATTTCATTTTGTAGAGAATGCAGAGTGAGAAATCGCTAGGAGGAAATTCTCTTTTCCCTAAAGTCTTGCCTGGCTGTTCTTATTCAGTTTACACACTTTTTTAAAAAAAATACCTAATTTATGATTCCAAGCCCGGGTACATCTTTTTAAAAACATATCGCGTTAACTTGCATTTGCATTCGTTGAAAAAATTCAAATAAAATGATGCGATCAACTTTAATTAGGAATGTGCATGTGACGCAAAGAACGGACCTTCGATCGTCTCCCCAAACAACCTCTAATTCGAGCGTGCAATTTGAAAAGAAGTGCGGATAAGCGAGGGGAGTCGGAGAGAAAGGAAACTAAAGGCTTCTCCGATTTTCCACTTTCCCGTTCTCCCCTCTACTTTTCCATTTCCGCACTGAATTTTTCATGGCTCTGGTACCCAGGCTAACATGGAACATAATCCCAATATTTCGATGTTGATGCATCCTTTCATTCAAAGACCAATTGATCTGTACAACAAAACAAAGAGAAGGTGCCATTCTCTTTGTGAGGGATAAAAATTCTAATTGTAGTAAAACATGCGTGAGGAAACTGTGGAAAGTTTATAGAGGCACTTTATGTAACGACTTGCTGTCCCCACCTAGGCAGACCTTTTGAATACCGCACAAACGATCAGTTATAGAAAGCAGCAATAAATCCTTGCAAATTGTTTGCCATCCACCGCAAGATATACCACTGCCTACTGCTATTTTGCCACCATGAAAACCAATAAATCGAAGCCAAATTAAGGCCGGTTGCTATAAAACAACAAGGAATCTCCGTCATTGCCACATTCATAGCGTTCTATAATCTCTAAGGTTAATAGAATTAGCCAGTCGAAAGCTATATTATGAGTTAAGAGTGCAGATTTATAGCTATAAAACCGTTGAACGAATTGCGTGTACATGGCATGGGTAATTTAAGTTAATGTATAGACCTCCCTGTCGTTACACATTTCCTTCCGAGGATATTAATCAGCTTAAAAAGAAATAAACACCGAAAAAAACAAGCCCCAGATGGCAGATCTATGGGCTGTCCCATTTATTGCGCCATTTAAAGAATATCCTGTTACTTGCGTGAGAAATGTTATGCGCCGAAGTTAGTAAGCCCGACAAAAAGTTTTTCGAAAGTTTTTTACTAAGAATTTAAACTAAGCAAGATGTTATACTATTAACTACTTCAAAAACTAATAAACGGAAGTTTCGCGTGGTATTTTTAGTAGCAAGTTGGATTGGCTTATAAAATCTGCTCGGTTTCGCAAACAGGAGAGTAAATGTTCAAAAATCAGTGCATTATGATCTCTTGCAAAATCGAACATCAGTATTGTTATAAAGTGTGTTCCTTTAATAAGGGTGTAGGCTCTTTTAATGCTGTAAGGTTATCACTGTCAATAGCCAAACATGTCTCACTTTTGTTACACCAACGAAAAAATGGTCAACCTAAATTATAAAAGAATGATCCAAAAGCAGGAAAATTGGAAACGAGAAAAACAAAAATCAGGGCCTTTTTAACAAACTTCCCTCCAGCCACAGTGAACTTCCATTGATTTAGACAAAAGGGCTATTATCCTTCTCTTTATACAAAGAAAAGCTTCCCCCTTCCCCCCAATAAAACATTCCCTTCGAAGAGGCTATGACACATAATGTTAAATGATTTCGGCAATGGGAACATTGGAAAAGATGAGCAGAAAGCCACGCGGAGTGCGTTTTGGAACCAAAGCTTTCCATAAAGCTATAAAAGCATTGGGATGAAAAACATACCAAAAATTAACCATACCAAAAGAAACACTGAAGCTAACGAACACGATTGACAACTGAACATTTCGTTTTCAAGGGGAAATTGTTATATGTATAAAGTTGCAAATTACGATCCGGTTTTGGCAAGGTCGTTAAACCGTTGTCTCTCTCTGCTTATTGCTACGAACATTGAGAGAACAAGTATTCAATCGAGGTTGCCAAACCTTAGCCAATATAAAAAACAATAAAGTTTGACAATTCAGTTAATTCATAAGAGGAAAAGTCGAAGATACTGTGAGAGAAAATGCAGATTATCAACCACTCTGCAAGTTCTCCCCACTTCAGGTAAACTTGAAAATTATAAAAATTAGGAAAAACCATAAACAAAGCTGGTTTCTGGCCTCTTTTGAAAATTTCTTGCTAACCCATGTTTTGATACTGTGACAACATACAATGTCTCAGAGGAGGTCTGCCCTTTTGTCACCTCACCTTTAATTCTACATACAAACTTAGTACTTTGTAGCCAAGATATCTTATTTTGGGATCAAAAGAATGTACTGGGCAAATATACTAAACTATAACATTTGATACTTATAACCTTATCTACCAGTGGGAGGGTTGAAAATGGACAGGGCATAACACATAATCAATTGTAAATATCAAAAATTAACATAGCACCTGAGAAAGAACGTTTAAGGAATACCACATTTAAACATTCACATCACAACACTTGCTATCTCATTTCAGAAATACGGCATTGTCAAACATGTATCATAATGAAAGTGGACCAGATTTTTGACAAATGCAACTAACTTTCAACATCATAAATAACGAATAGCATAGAGGAATAATAACAGGTAGAGACAATTAGGTGACTGTCTGAAGCTTTAGCCCGTTGGGAAAACTAGACAACTCTTCAGGAAAATAAGGTGACAGAAAAAAATGTTTTGTTTACGATTCCAAAGTTTGGAATCACCTGAGGCAAACTGGCAGAAAAAGAATTGTTTGGGAGACAAAGAGACAGAGAGGAAATACCAAGGCAGAGGAGGGACACAGAAGCAGAAGCAGAGAGGAGACACAGAGACAGAGAGTGGGCACAGTGGCGAAGAGAAGACACAGATGCAGAGAAGAGACACAGAGGCAGAGAAGGGACACAGACGGAGAAAAAGGGGAACAGAGGCAGAGATTGGACACAGAGTTAGAGAGGGGGCACAGGGTTAAAAAGGGGGCTCAGGCAGAGAAGTTACCCTGGGATAAGGAGGTGACACAACAACTTATCGCTTCATTGTTAATAAGATTACAAATTGGACTATAAAATCGACGGATAATTGCAATATGGAAAAAAGATTGCGATTAAAGAAATTTTGGTCAAAAAAACTAAAAAATAAAAAGAATTGAAAAAGGATGAGAAGAATTTTTCAGAATTTTAATTATTTCTCGCTTATTATTTTCTCTGCAATTTAAAAAAAGGAAATTATAAAATGTTTAGGAAAGATAAATGCCTTTGCATAAAATTCAATATAAAACGTTCGACTTACCAGAGACACGAACTTCTACAGTCTTAGAAATGTGCTTTCTTCCATTTACCTTTGCCATGCATCTATACGTCCCAGAATCGATGGCCTTTGCTCCTGTAATTCTCAGCTTCTCACTTCTTAGTCTCGTCTTATAAAATCGCCTCGAACTGGCAAGCAACGGCTGACCATCTTTCTCCCACCAAAACATGAGCATCCGTAATCCAAAAGATGGAATCTTCTTGCCTTTCACTTTACAATGCAAGGTGATCAAGTTGTTTGGCTTAATGATTTTTACTTTAGGTGTCACCAAAAGACGTAGGGAATGTGAACCTGAAAAATTTGTGACAGAACTGTAAACCTTTAATTGGATCTTAAGAACAATCTTAGTTAAAATAACAATCTTAAGAACAAACAATCTTTCAAAAAACAATCTTAATATAAAGATATGTTAGCAAATATAATGGATAATATGTGCAAATTTGAATAACAAAAGAAAAGCAAAATTGCAGGCTTGTATGGGTGGATAACACAATTGCGAATTAAATAACAAAAATTATAATTTTGTGACGAACTTCATGCATAGAGACATACCTCAAAAAACGTCACCGTGACAAATATATAAATTTATATGAAGATGAAAGACGAAAAATAGAATCCAGTTCGCATTGTATTCGTTAACTGTGTTTGGGTAGCGGGAAGCGCCCTTCAATAATAACCTATCAGATTCCAAAACGAAAAGTCACAAAACATTTTTACTTCGTGCGAATATCTAAGAAAAATGGATCCTTTTTTTAAAAATCTCGCCCAGCTACCGTTTTTCAAAGATGGAGCGCCCCCTAACATCCCTGCCAAATGAATGAGCCTGCGAAATTAAGCACCCCCTTCGAAGTGAGCGCCCCTGGTAGGCCCATTTCTCTTTGAATCGTTGTCACCTCCCGCCATCTTTGATCTTTCCATAGTTAAATTTCGAGTTCTTAGTTAGATTTTCCGCGTAGAGCTGATCTTTCTAAAGCCCATGCATAAACCAGTATTGAATCAACGGAGAAACAAGCATCATTAGCCTAAACGCAATGTCAAGAAAACTTTCTTTGAAGTGCTTCAGTAAATGCAGCTGGGAACGACCTTTGCATTTTCCATAAATAAACTTTAAATATTTGCTCCCTTTTAAGCCATTTTGTTTATCACTTGATATGTAAGTACCGCTCTGCAATTCAACACCGTGGATTAAATTTGGAACCTCCAGAAATTTGTGACAGGCAGTGGACTTAATAATAACTTTTGGTATCAAAATATGAACTATCATCAGTTTCACTTTCGCGATACATCACTGCACAAAATATAGCATGTTTGAACAATATTTCATGCATCATAGCACCGTTTCATATTCCAAGCAATATCTTTTCGATTAAAACTTGATTTCCTGTTTCAGAATGAATCATTAAAATCAAGAAAAAAAGACAGATTTCGGGGGAGAACGTATAAAAACTTAAAATAAAAGCTCCATGCACAATAATGTTTGCGTGTATTGCGCATGTTAGTAGAAATAAGAAAGGAGGTTTAGCCGTTCCTTGTTTTTCTCCATGATAAAAATTATATAAAGAGACTTAGCTGATAAACCCTATTCGTCGAAAAAACTGCTTGCAATAATTTGCACAAGTTTCATTAGAGTTGGTCGACCATCTATGGAATAGACGATGACCGCTTCTGCATCTTTACAGTCGTTAAGGATATAGAAGTCAACTGGTCAACCTTCCCTATATATTGAGAGGTATGCAGTCAAATGACTGATATTTGCATATCTCTTGACTTACTAGTTACTAACGATTTCAACAAACTAACAGGAAAGATGGTGAATCCATCGCTTTCCAAGTCTCAGCCACATCCTGACATTAACTTAGCACCGCAGAATACAAGATGTCACAAAATAAAAAAGATTTTTACCTTTGGTATAAATATCCGATACAAAGATATAACTGTAAATTATTTAGAAAATACTAAGGGTGAGACAATTGTCGTAGTGTTTTCCAGTGGCTATCTGTTCACTAATGGATTATCAGCTAAGACCTCAATCAAATTCCATAGATTTAAAATAGAGATGCTAATCAAACATATAAATCAAATACGATTTAAAGTTTGCTATGTTTAATATTATCTGTTTGCAAATTATTCATAAATAAGTCACTTAAGGATTATGTACCCTTATTGAGTTTTAATCCAGTGTAAGGCAAGTACGATCAACCTTCTACATAGGCTTTGTTGGTTTCGTCATCAGTGTTTTCGCAAGCGATTAACGTTTTCAGTGCTTGCGGTAGTTCTTAGAATGAGTTAAAAAACCACCCAAGTTGAATTTTTTACCCCTTTCAGTTGCTTAGGCCTGGTTCAAACGTCACACTTCTCATGTGCCGAACTCAACTCTGTTTGGAGCGACACTTGAGCATGTTTAGCGCGACTCCCGTTTCAAACGTCGAACTTAATCATGTCGCGCCAAATGGGTTTTAGGATTGTTACATGAAGTATCTTTGTTAAGGCGCGCAATCTCAAATATTTGTTTGAAACGCATGCGCCCTCCAAGAAAGAAATGATTTCTGGGAAGGAAAATAAATTAAATATAATTATGCATAGAGTTCGGTAAATGACAAGTTCGACGCTTGAAACCGTTCCATGCTGGAGCCGTGCAGCTCGGCAAGCACTGCCGATCCAAACTAGTCTGCCGCTCCTAACTAAATCTGCCGTACCAAATTGATTCAAACGTCGCGCCCCTCATGTACTTAATTCTCGAGCTAGGTTCGGCACATGAGAAGCGCGACGTTTGAACAAGGCCTTATTCGAGAACCAAATTCTGATAATTCTTTTTTGCTGAGAGAAGCAACAATCAAAAACTCCGATACCTAGTGTGAAAGTCGTACAAATCAAAGATGTCGACCGCATCCCATCCCCTTTTCCTATGGAAGGGTGATCCAAGCATTGTAATTTTTAATCGATAAGAACGCAGGGGGACTAGATCCCAGTAGCATTGTAACGTTCTGCTTTCAGCTATTTGATTCAATCTATTTGTGAGTTATGTCAGTAAGACAGGGGATTTTAAAAAACAATTGTGCAAAATGCCGAAACATGGTTTTTGGTCTTGATTTGGGTACTTGAAGCCTTGGTGAGTATTTTAAGCCATGGATACATTTTAGTAAAACAATAGAAATCAAGTGATGACGTCATTTTCTGCGGTCATAAAATTATCTCTCTATTTTGAAAAATCGCTCAAACTATCTGGTGTTTGGCATTGTAAATAGAAGGAAAAGTTTTAAAGAATGAACTCTATCAGACTTGCAGATAATGAGTTGTTGCTATTTATAGTTTGCATGACTTTATCCTGATAGCAAAATCAAGATTATCTTAATTAGAAGAGTCGTGTCACAATCAACTGTGTCTCTTCAAGGCTTGATCGAGAGGGAAGATCATTAGCATGCGGTTACAGTCCAACAAAATGTTTAGTCTAACAAAGTTTCATCCTAATCCTGCAGGCAAAAGCCCGTTCCACCAAAAATTATGAAAGTCTTTTGATTCCAATGAGAAATCGATTGTGTTCGTATTGTTCTCGAGCTGTCTTCAGCTGTACTCGCATTAAACTTGCATACAACGAGAGAATTTGCCCGGAAAAACATGACAACAAACCTTTTGAAGGAACAGCAATGTCCTTTGAGAGTATCTTGTTTTTTCTTTGTGAAGGACGCAACTTCCAACTTGTGCTGGCAGACAGGCCAAGCTATGAGAAAAAACAAAGCTTTTAATTATTGTGTATTCATAAATCTCTGTTCTTTAGTATTTATCTACCTAATGGATTCAAACTTAAACCTTAATAATTGTTTCAAATACAATTTTTTGGACACAATGCCTATTGACACAAGAAAGGATATAGAAAGGAAAAGAGGAAAAAGAAAGACGTTCAAATCTTTTCAGAAGAGATTACCAGAGGTTTCCTAGTATTCTGTTTCACTACTCTTATGTGCCCAATAAATAACCACTCCCCGCTAAGCAAATTTTCTAGCTCTTTCTGGACACCCACCCCAGTTACGACCCCCACTCGTGTAACTCATTTTTGGCCACTGACCTTGCAGGTTTATCGGAAAAATACTTTTGTTGGAAATCCTCCAGTAATGGGCCAAAGCATATCTTTGACAAGTTTGAATAAACTTCATGAGTTGTTTAGCTTCCTTCTTTGTTACGAAAATGAAAACATGAGATTTCTCACTTTTCATCGATTTTCTCTATTTCTTGCACAAATTTTTCACTAGCATGACGTTTTGCAAAGAAGATGTAATCCACGAAAGCGTACACAGGCAATCAACCCCCCCCCCCCCCTACTTTTTTGTGAATATGTGACATTGAGCAAAGTCACTGATGTAGTGGTATCAAATATAGGAGTGGCATTCCAGTGTCCCTGTTACATAATGTTATAGTCTGCTTACTGAGTGTCTTGCTTACATAGAAATTTGACTCCCGTATTTTTCTAAATAGTGATTTATTTGTTTTAGCTTCAGAATATTATATGTGTATGACAATGTTTTTATTTTGATCAAAGCAGTATTTTCCCAGTTACATTTAATAAGAGAATTCAAATCTTCTATCACAAAGGTTAGATAAAAAACCCTTAATGAAATTTGGCATTTCAAGTCTGGCTTTAAAGAAAATTAGCTTAGTTTTAAGTCGATGTCTCGTCTTAATACACAAGTTATTAAATTATACAGGTTATCCTATGACAAGAAATGACAACATGACGATTTTGTTTGTCACAACATTTCAGAAAAGAATCTTGATGTCATAGTTGGCGTGGTTCAGAACATGGATAGAGATTTTGTAATTAGAACTGGACAATAACGCATTCAAAAAGTAAAGCGTTGATTGTCAAAACATCTTCATAACTATGAATGGATTTAGCAAATAACTAACCATAATTTTTAGCCTTTATTAATGCTGATGATATTTCAGCAAACAATATTTAGCCTCTCGATATGATGCAGTCAGACCCAGGCCAAAAATGGACGGAATGCAACGAGAAATTCTAGTAGCGCGTAAAGCGAGGTGCAATTCGCTCTTTTAGCAAGAGTTCGAGATTTCTCTGAAAACAAGAGGATTTCTACGGATTAACCGATAGAACAAAAGGATTTCTACCAAAGGTTTGCGATATTTTCATAGATTGATTTCCCCCGTTGGCAATAGTCAATAAGCCTCTAAGAAGTACTAATCGATAGAAAAACTGCAATGATTATCTGAAATTCTACAGATAACTAGGAAGATACATTATCATTGATACTTGGCTAGAAATAAATGAAGATAGAATTTTAAGATTTTATCTTAAATGATAGATAAAAGAAACAAATAGATAAAATAGATAAGAGGATATGAAGAAATAGATAAAATTTTATCTAACGCATAGGGTATTGTGCATATGAGCTCTCGGTACATTTGCTATCAGAAATGCTTAATTATTTTGCATAATAAAAAATTAATTTTGGGCAAAAAAATTATAGCCAAAAACGGTAACACTATTCTTCGATGTTAATCATGAACTGCAGTTTATCAACACTTCTAAAGGTTAGTAGAACTTCAAAATGACTGTTTAAAAAACTATTAAGAGACATCCAAATACAACGATACTTGAAAATTATTAGTTTACGTAGTAAAATGCCTTTTCCAGGCTCATTCTACCTTCCTCAACCCTACCCCCTTCTCCTTGACACAACCTAAGAAAGAAATCAGATGGTAACGCTCACACCACGTTCTAGAAAAAACAACATTTTACTGTGAATGACTGAACACTTTACCATAATAAACCACATTGAATAGCATTCATAAATCCGAACATTTAACCACTTCCACAATGGTTGGCAAGAGACGGCGCCAGAGTGTGGAAGTTAAGAGACGCGGGTCGTGGCACAGGTAAAAGACACAACGCACAGACAAGCGGGTTCATTGAAAGATAGACGTAGTGAAAGAAAAAACGTGAACCAAGGGAGTGGTTAAAAATGTAAAACGCAATTACTGGATTGTCGGATTTGGATAATCTAACCTTTAATTTACTGCGAAATCTTAATCCGTCTTCTCTTTCCTTTTCATTGTCATTTAAAACAGTTTATCTGTAGGGCAGCAAATTGGAATGACCTTTTGATGCCATTCTATGATTGACCGTGACATCTTCAGTCAACTTTGAGATTATGTGAAAATCATGAAATGTGTGGTTTCAGGCAAGTAAGTATACCATGATAATAAAACAGCGAACTTTTACAATGGCCCTCCTCACACTTTTCGTTGCAAAATAGTGCATTTGGTAATATCTATATTAAATTCTTATTTCCCTTGTCAATTTGTTGGCGTATTGAGATTACTAACCAAGAGAAAAGTAATTCCAGAAACTAAAAAAGTTTGGTTTTGAAAAAAAATCAAAGACTCTTCATTCTTATTCAGAATCTTCCCCTTTTTAACAGCTGCTTCCTCAAAAATGTTTAGAAAAAATTATTATCAGGTGCGCAAGGCAAAAAACAGGTGCACATTCCATGTCCGTGTCAAAGGGATGGTGGCTGAGTGTACCAAATTTTGTCGCAAATTTCCATTGAACCCCTCATTGAAATACGTAGACAACCAAATTTGACTACGCTCTTCGTGGACATTTGGCGGAAGAAGAAAAAGTGAAAATTCTTAACTTAACAAAGGAAGTTCTAGTTTCAAGGTTTTCCAAGCTTGAAATAAACCTATTAGCCAATCGTCCAAGCAAAGACAATGATATATAGGTAAGGTTTAGTTACTATTTGCTGCCTGAGAATGGATACAGTGGTGAAGCGCGAAAAAAGGCCCCTGAAAGCGATTGTACTGCAGTATGGAAAATGGAATAACGATAGGAAGGCTACTGGCAGGGCCCATATGGGCTAGGGTACCCTAGGTGGCAAAATCTTGGCAATTGAGTTCAGAAGAATAATTTAGATAAAGCCGTAGAATTTTATTCTTGATTCTAATGCGTCATCATCGGCTCTGGTACCCAGGTTAGGGCTAGGCTAAGGGTTGAGGCAAGAAGGGTTTGCAGAAGTTAAATGGAGTAATGTTTGAAAGGACTATGTGTGAATCTCAAAAAAGCAATGTCCTAATGTTGAACTTAGTTGTAGGTAAACTGACCAAAAAGCTACTGGTAGGCCTCGCATTCACTGGACGAGACTCATCCAGGAGGGCTTATGTGGTCAACAACATGCTAACTGATACTAACTAGCTGACTGGCGCACTGGAGCTGTGCCGAACAATAATTGAGCATTTTGAAGGAAGTCCTTGTCTTGAAATATTCCTTATCTTATTATACTTCTATGGTGCTTTGTTCCAAGCTTAAGATTTCTATTTAATTTAAATGTTCCATAAACAAGCCATTTTTGTTTAGTATTGGATACTTTTAAACAGCGTATCGTGATTAAAAACAAGCGATTAGGCGTATGGTTTTGATACAGCAAATAATGTTAGTTCAAGAAAATTCAAAGAACAGTCACTTTTCTGAGCCCTCAAAAGAACAGTAACGCTTCAAATCTAATTCTTCCTGTGAGACGAGCATTTGCCAAAATTAAGAATAGGAACGAGAAAATACTCAGAAACTGAAGCCCACGAAATGAGTTTTAACATTGCACTGAGAGAAAATTGCAATATTTAGAACATATACAAATGCTAAAATCCTATTGTGACGTAAATAGAATCATTTTAGAATGAGAGCTACTTAAGACCAAGAAATTCTGAACGCGCATTTTTTTGTCCATTAACCTACATCGAGATTTGATTACAAAAAGTTAAGAATGGAATTTATTGGTTACACGCCTCTTGTCAAGGTTTGAATTAACATGTAAATCAATATGGCCAGGCAAAGGTACACAGTGAGGAGAATATTGAGTATCTTCCAGTAGCATGACTTATTTCCGCTTGTCTTCGGAAGTCTTGAAAGAGTTATTAAGGATAAACTTCAAAGCGCAAGTTAATACTTTGGTGGTAATCTTAATTAGAATTGCTTTAAAATACACCTACCTTTGCAGTGCTATCGGCATAGAGCTCCGGGAGAAGAACTGCCATGATAAAAATTGCTTTAAAAGCCATCTCCTCTTCTCAGTTGACAAAAACTTTTTCTTATCTATTGAACGTGTTTTATTTGGCTTGCCTTCAGATTGGTGGTTACCAATAGGGATTATACGAAGTGACGTTGCAGGACAACGCTGCAAAATTCTGCTGTGTCGCAATGTGCTCGTTTGGCCCCAGTTCGGAACTGTTCGATTACTGATCCACGCGACCGTAATAATCACACAAGTTCACACAAATACGAGGTTGCTACGAAGCGCATAGATTATTGAAACCGGACCACACACGGCAGCACTTCAAAAGGAGTCTATCTCTCAAAAACTAATTCATCTGTTTGGTTTAAGTGCAGAAGTACCGCCTTCTTGTCATCTACAGCGAGGATTGACACGCAAATGTGATGACATTGGATCTACACAACAAACAAAGCATGGGTATCAACTCCCCCAGCCTTGAGAGCCCCATTCCCAGTTCCCTTATAAAAATGGAGTTATATTTACCAGCACTCATAAAAGCCAATTCGATTCGTTTTAATCTTTTAATGACCTAAAAGAATATTCCATTTGTAACTTATAAAATTACGCAATAAATCCTGATACGCTTTAAACAAAAAGTGAGGAATTTTTAATTTTTCTTTCCAAGGACAATTTTATCATCAATGAAGAGATATAAACTGTAATTGTTCACGTTTTTTTTCTTAATAGAGTGCATTTATGAAAGCACATTCATTCCGTTTACCGCAATCAACTGAGTTTAATCTTGATAACTAGAGAAAATATATTGCCCTATATATAGAGCAACATGTAGGGCCAGGTTTCCAAAGACAGCTATTTGCTATTCTGGTTAGGTATTTTTGCTATTTTCAATATCAACAACTGCAAGGATAAGTTGAGCGTAGGTTCCCTATTTCTCAAAATAAAGATCCAAGGATTACTAGGCTAATTTTAAAGATAAGTTAAGATGCATTTCTTTGAAGTCCTAAAGTTACTTTGAAGTCTTAAGATTATAAGCCTTTTTTTCTAGAGATTCTCTGAAAAATGAAGCTTTACCAGCCATTTGGAAGAGCTTGGACTTCGCTAGCTAGGGTTCGAAGTGCGAGACTAGTTTTGCGAATTCAAGTGGTTCAAGAAGTTGTCATTTCTATAGAGAAATACCTGCTGCCGTATTTCTGGTCTTCTACCTATAATCGATGTATTAAGCAATATTATCGGTAGGGTATTCAGGCAAAGCTTCAATACTAAACATTTCATTCAGATTTCAATTTGTTGGGTGTCATGAGTATATGGTCCATCAAGTGGTCAAAACTGATGAACCCCAATAACGGAGCGGTGCTGTTTTATCACTTCTGATAATTAACACAGTTGGCTTTATACACAATAACTGTTAGTAAAGGGATATAAGTGTCAATTCTATGGTTAGCAAATAAGGCACAATTGAAAATCAATGTCCAGATTTCTCACGGGATGCACAGGTACGCGTTCTAAGAAGCTAATCAATCACGTTTTTATGCAGGCAGGAGATTAACATATGGATATCCTAAAATATTTCAAAAAGCCATCACCCTGCAGGTTCTCCAAACCATAATTTATGATGTCCCTCTATTGAGAATAAATTAAAGAATGAACTTAACCCTAGGCATTTAACCAAAAGATTATTAGTTTTACAAAAAGATGGCATGCAAGAAACCGACGTCTCGTGTTGCTAAAATTAAACAAACTTAAGCCCCTCTTACTGCAAACGAAGAACGAACAATTAAACTTTAAGGGTACTTGTCATTGGATGGGATACTTCTTACTCTGTCAGGGTGTGCTACAGAATAGATTTAATGGACACAATGTTTGGTGGGAAGGGAGCTTCTAGTACACAGGCCGTTAACCTGATTTCAAGGCGATTTACCTATATAACATAAAGCACAAAATAAGTTACGTATTATGTTAGTATATTAAAGACGAACTAAAAATAGTCAAACTTCGTGGAAAATGCAGTGAATACTGAGTTGAATTCCCTGTTGTGCAGATTTCGGGTAAGGAAATATTTCAAAGAGAAATCGAGCATAACTGCTTTAGACTAAGTAGTTCGTTAGAAGGACATCGGATTGCATATAGGCTTGCTTTCAACCAGGACTAACGAGAGGTTTTGGAGGCCCTGGGGCAAATACGAATGACAAGGCCCCCTGCGAGAGATACGAGCAGAGAATTTTTGCGACCACGCCCTCCAGATTTGCATAAAATGTATTTCAGAATATTTTTTGTATTCATTTCTTGCAATTGTTTCAAACGCCGTATTAATTTAGGCAAACATTTGCTACATTTTATTAAGCCTATTCTAAAACTGGAGTTCATTACCTTATGAGGCCCCCTAGACCTTGAGGCCCTGGGGCAATTTGCCCCTCTTGCCCCCTCGCGGCCCAGCTTTTAACCAAAATCGAAGTTTTTCCTAAAACTCATTTGTCCCCCACCTTGCTTATAAGAAATCATAATCTCTTTTCATTCCTAATTTAATGTTAATTACTTTGAACGATTACGAAAATAGATAATTTTTCCAAAGTGATTATAATCAACTATCAAAGACTCTTATCCAAAAACTCTTTGAAATTATTTAACCAGAAACTCAAAAGCATAGTATGGATTAGGAGCAAGTCTTCAATTTTTGCGTATCTCAACATGTCAAAAGATAAGAGTAAGATAACCCAGTGTATGTGTTGAAGAGGATTGATGAAGGGAATCATTAGAGGGCTGAGTCCCTTTAGCTCCCCCTGCTTTCACTACCCCAGATCTGAACAACTTTAATTCTTTATGTTCAGTTGTTCTTTCATGGTTCAGGCTCAAAATTTTACTAGATGTATTATATAAAAGACCAAATGCCTACAGGTGTTAATAAATAAAAGATTTTACATTTACAACACAGATTTCATAATCAGTCCAAGTTAATTCATAAATCATCTGAAATTGAATGTGAGTGCAATTGCCATGATAGTGGCATTAGACAGGAGAAGCAGGATAATCAAGTTCCCTTTATGGACCATCTTTTTGTCAGAAAGCTTATAAAAAATAAATTCAAAACAGAATTAAGCTTACAAATGATTGAAGTGATTGTGTAAATGTGCTGACCTTAATGGTTCTTTTAAACAAAGTTTACTATATCTTAAACATCAGCCTTATCTCCGATTCAAAAGCAATCTACATCTAGATCTACATCGATACTGAGCAGGACCAAGTATCGGTATAATGCTCAGAGTGCAAGAAATAATGAAATAATAGTTTAATGGATAAAAAGTGCTAGAAGATGCCACAGATGATTAGATTGAACATTTACATGTCAAATGAGAAGCAGTAATTTCTGCAATGCAGCAGAAATTATCATTAAAGCCCAATATTGAGCCATATCTTTGGTAACCCTAAAACAAACAGCCATAACTACACATAGAGGAACTCTAGTAAATCTGCCTTGCAACAATATTTTATTTTGCTAATGGTATACAAGACATTGCTAGAAGTTCCATGAAAAAAATGTCTGATTTTTGCTATAGATTAAAGTCTAATTTGAGTTTTTCTTGTCTATGACAATTAAAACTTTTAAAAAAATGGAATAATGGCACTACCATCTATCAAGCAAAATTTATTTGAAACCCCTTATATTTTGCTGTGTTTAGTCATCATTTGCCTTCCCTTTTGACATATTGCAAAAACAAAATTTTGACATACTACCAATCTAGATAAGGGGCCAATTATAGGGGTCTAAAAGCCACAAAACTGTACAAAAATCTGCCCAAATCTAAAAGCAACATTGAAATATGAGCAAAGTCATGGCCGCGATTAATAAAAGGGAAACATTGCTAAAAGTAACTTTATGGCATGTCCTTATGGTTCTCACTTTGTTTCCTGTTGCGTTGGACCAAACCTTTTTAAACATCTATTGATTGCATAATTGTATGAAAATGCTTCTTTATACTAAAAGCCAGAAACCAATTTACAGCAAAAGATGAAAGACACATCTATGTTGAACCTGCAATCCACAGAAAACCAATTGTTGAATCTGAAGGTCGCATGTACAATAGGGTCGAGGCTGTGAAGCCACAAACCTTTGATAGGCCTCCCAAATAATATGCCTACTCCAAGTGTAACACCGATGCTGTCAGTAGTGTTAGTAGATCATTGATCCCCTTTTCTAAACCAACATGGACTTGTAACATTGTTGGTGGGGATATGGTATAATGGGTAGCCCTTTGGGTTTTGATACAAAATCTTTGCTTTTTTTGAATAATATTTCAAATTCTCCTGTGTCTTTTTATTGATTCAGACTCTTTTGTGCATTGCATGTTTTCTTCTAGTCCTAAATTGCATCTGCATTTGCTTAACTTTGTATATTGTCTTGTATTCGAGTATATGTATGCATATGAGTTTAAGGTAAATGCATTCACCTGGATTGATTAACATATTTGTAGTTGACAGCCATTAAATGATATTGATTGGTATTGAACTCTGCAAACTGCCCTTGCAGTTGATACAGTTGATCACAATAGTAGTTATTATGCTGATACGCTAGCATCTAAAAGAAACAAGACACCCCTCCTTGAAAGTGACCAGCAGGCATAAACGCAGAAGACGCCAGACTTTTAGGGGGCTTAGTATGGAACTTGCTCAACTATTATTGCTTCACTGAATAATCATTGAGATAGAACTGGCCGAATGGCTGCTGAAATCGATTATTTTGTCTGATGATAAGGGGCTGCAGCCCTCCTATCCTAGCCTTCCTTGCAAGTTTTTTTATTGCAATTGCAAACTGTTATTTAAATGCACTGTATAGTTATTTTAGTGGCATCTGTATGTCATGGAATTTTAAAATGAAATAAACTAAACTGAAGTGTCTCCTGCCAATAGGCCTACATGGTAAGAGAAGGCGGTGATCATGAACTAACTTAGGCCTAAATAAATCACATGCATATATAGCAAGGTGAATTTTTTTCAAATTAATAATGATGATGAAAGCTTACGAAAAATTTCTTACCTCCATTAATTAAAACTTTGTCTCTATTTCCCTCCACCGACATCTTGCTAAGATAATATTCCATGAACGAGAATCCGCGTGGTCAGCAGAATTCAAAATGGCGCCAATTACACCTTACTGCCTCGCTTGCAGAGTTGGAAATATGCGAGAAACGAGGCCCTGACTTTAGAAAAGTACCATAACATTTGGTAGCAGGGGAATTCATATAAAGTACAATTTTCGAAAATTGTTTGAAGTTTATTTTCCGTTAGAATAATTCTAAAGTTGCCTTTTTGCAAATAGATAAACATTTCAGCCAAGATCAAGAATATGGATCAAAAATAAGTACGAGCTTAGGAAAAGTTAATGGTTTGATCTATTTTGAAAGAAAATCACTTGTTATCAGGCTAGGTCACAATTACTCTTTGCATCAGTAGATAAAAATGATTTTCCTCAATCCCATTAGTTCTTCAATTTCGTGCAATTCGGACAAATCCTGCCCTCCTCTTTTGTTCGCATGATTATAAGTTGGTATAATCAATCAACAAGACTGAAGTTTGTATCGCCCTTATAAAGTTAACTCTCCTCCCAATGTAAGCCATGTCGCTATGGGTGGTGATTACCCCTGCTTATGAAAAGTATAATCCGTACGGTTTCATACTTGAAGGCGGACTTCTATCTAGAAGAAGACGGGTGATCCATGAATATGCCATAATTACATAGATTAGATTAATCAGTATACAATAAGTCCGTTCACTGTCACAGGCGTGGCAAGAAAACTTACTTATAATCAGGGTCAAATGCAGGGCTATGCAAGAAAACTGATTGACACGCGCTGCATTACTAATCATCTAAGAGGCGTTTCTTAGAAACTCTACGGATGAAATAAAGTAGGTTAAGAAGATGTGTCGCCTGCAATCCTGTCAAGAATGAAAAATCTATAAATAAGAAGAATGGTATTCAAAATGAACAGCCTCGATTAGGCAATTCAAAATGCCTATGCACAACAAATCATTTGCATACCTTTATACTAAATAACGAAAAGTATAATGTAAAACAGTATATGTGAAACACAAAATTGTATAAGACTGAGACGAAAAGATAAAGATTAAACGACCAGTAATCAAATATGACATTTGAACTATAATAGTAGGAAAGTGCCTCACAAAAATTCTCAAAGTAATATGTGACAGCTTTGAAATTTTCGTTAAGCGCTAAGTTTTATTGAAAACAGGTTTTTGTTTAAAGAAAAAATGGAATAAAAGGCTCATGAGCGTGCGCAAATGCTGGAATTGACGATCAACGCTTATCAGAGTTAGACTGCAATTTCAATTCTACTTCTTAACTACTTTTTGTCTGTACCAATATGTTTTTAGACATCCTCTTTCTCAAACAAAAATGCTTTGAAAGGAATTCGAAAGGAAATTACCAAAATGAAAACACATTCCACTCTTTTTTCTTTGATAGTACGTCTTTTGATAGATTATTACAAAATACAATTACATAGATCGTCAAGCCACTGTAGCCAACTCTATAGTCTTGAAATACGATTGAAATTATTACAAGCACAAATAGTTGACATGCAAATCAAGGTAACGCTTTCTATACCCTAATTGCTAACACGGCCTTAAAGAGCAAACAAATTGAGGGCTGTACAATATTTCGTTACAATACACTGACGACTCCTAGTGTTTAATCATATTACCAAACTAAACAATGCAGTCCAACTGCCAATGTAAAACAACATTCCTGCTCATCTGAAAACTGTTAAGCCTCGTAAACAAACTTATTATTAATTTCTATAAAACTGATTTACCTTGGCGCTCCTATTATTCAGGACAATAACGTAGTTACATTTTATTGGGTAAATTCATGAATACAGCTTTGTTCTATTGCTACACAACCGATGAATCAAGGGAATCATATTTTGTAAAAAATGATTGCTGTAAGGGTAAATCAAAAACAAATACACAAATCCTGCTTCTTAACACTCAAAAGACACTTTGAAGATTCCAAACTATCCCACATATTAAAGATTCTTATGAAAAAATTAGGAACAAATAAATTGTCATCTTTTATAATTACAGGCTTACTTAGGAAACCATATCACCTTATTTGCACCCACTCACAAATAGGCTCGTTATCCACTTGCAAATAATGTAAGCTAAACATCGAGATTAAAACCCTTGCAGTTTCAATAAAAGTTACAAGATGTTACTTTGAACGTGACGTAAAATTAGAGTATCGAGGTTACAAAATAAACAGTGGTTCTTGAGTTATCATGAACTTTTAAAATTGGTAAATAAAAGGTACCACCTTCTAAATAATCATGTTTAGATTGCTAAGTATGAAAAAACAAACATACAATAATTAAATTCCTTAAACCTGAAAGGAAAATTTTGATACTGCTATAAAATAAATAAAGCTTTGTTAAAGAAATTGATAGAACTTAAGTGTAGGGTCCTTAATAGCATTGTTTAATATAGAGCTTTTGGATAACTACCTTAAAACATGTTGAAATAAGACCATTTGAGATAAAACTGTGACAGAAATCTCTCCCTTTCCAGATATCCAACCCATGCCCAAAGTTTTAGAACATCTTGTTGCGTAATTGTTGTATTTAAATAATTGACTGATTCATGCAAGAAAGGCCAATACCGCACTCCACCTCCTTTAAAACCGCGTCGATTATAAAGTGAGATATTCTGACCATCTGAAGGAAATTTTACACATAAAATTTCTGTACAGTGCGAGGGAAGGGAGGTGCTATCGCAAAGTGTGCACAGATTTGATGTAATGTACATGAACTCAGCAGTGGCATCATGGTACTACGACTTAGATCAGCTTTGACATACATTCTCGTTCGCATCATGGTTAACAAGCACAAAAATATATTTGAAATTACAGGCATTATCTAAGTATCATAAAGAAATAAACAATTTCTAATAACGGTAGATATTGACTAGTGCCTGAATAACGGTAGATATCTCGTAATTCCATTTGGTGTAAATTACTTGTGCATACAGAGATCAATATGTAATGTTCGTTTATTGTAGTTTGATCAAACTTGCTACATGAGAGCCTAAAGCGTAGATTCGGGGGCATCTTTATACATCTTTGAACTCTCTTCAAAAGAATTTGTGAGCGTCGATTTATCATCATACTTCGAGCCATACATCTAAAATATATAGAACAGATGACAAATGTTAATCAAATTTGTAATTATAGATTTAGTTCTATTTTACAAGATAAATCATTGTGTGTTTCTATTAACTAAGAACGTAGGATCAACAATTACTTTAATAAATGAAACGTCGTGTCTTCAGAACAACTTAACAGAAAGTTATCAATCAAACAATAAGTATATTTGTAAACACTTTTGAAAAGAATTTGAAAAAGAGTTCAAGCAATTTTGCTATTTTTGGAGTCGAAATTTGGTGCACTCAATAGCACATATGTCGCTAGGTGGTCTTAAGTTGGTGTCCTAAAATTAAAATAACAAAATCTAAAAAAAGTGCTCAAAGGGGAAAAGCATAATATGTATATAGAAAAAGAGCAACTTTAAACCAAATATGACGGTTTTTACTTATTGTGTTTACTTGTGTCTATCATCTTAGAAAAGTTAACTTAAATCATTCACTAGTTATTCCTTCCTGCTCTTTTTGAATTTCGGTAAGTTAAATTTTGCAAATAAAATGATGGGATTTTAAAAAATGCATTGGCCATTTTCATCCTGAATTTTGCTAGCTCTTACAGCGCATTGTGTTTTATTTCGGACACTAGTGCATGCGCTGTTAATCGAGGGGCGCTAATATCCGGGGTAATAAGGATTCAGTGGCGGATTTAAGGCGGGAAACTAAGTCTGGCGCCCCTTTTTGGAAATTGTGTGCCCCTTTTGAAGAATGAGAATAAGATGAAAAAAGGTTCTTGGACCGATAGGGTAATTTGCTTCAAGGATTATGTTGTTTATTCTGAAAAGGTATGTGAAATTGTTGTATACAGCGTACTCTCGTAACCAATTTTTGAAAATTTTTAGCGCCCCCACTACCAACTGCCCCTCCCTTCAAATTTGCTCTGGATCCGCCCCGGAGGTCATATTGGCAGGTCAAGTTTTATCTCTAATATCGTGGGAAAAACATGACTCTTCGAAGTAAATGCTGGCTCACATGAAAGTGACTGCAAAATGTTATCTCATATGACATACGATGCCTATTCATGCCAATATTAAGCAACATATACTGCTGACCTGACTTCCTGATAAATAGCATGTGCGAAAGAAGCATTATTATCCAACAAATCTCTCTACTATACAAAACAGCGATAATAATGAATCATGCTTCTAAAATGACATCCAAAAGTAGAAAGTTCCCATTCTACCTACGTCATCGCTATTAATTATGGACTGACAAAATACAGGTGATCAAGCCTTGTAACTAATTACCAAATTTCCCACCAATCTGCAAAACAAGTTCCTGTAAATATGCATAGAGAGTTTTTGACTATGCGTTCGTTTGCAACAAAGTACAGATTAAGAGCATTTTATAAGAAATTTTCAATACAGGGTAAAGTTTTCAAAAAAGAGCCCAAAGAGAAATAGCCGAAAGAAGCACACAGGTGTATGCGGCATTGAAGCGTTCATTTGAAACCATAGAAAAAACAAACACAGTTAGGAAAAAAATTAAGAAAAAACAGTGCAGTGTCTACTTCAGCCAGTCACACAACCTTAAACCGTTAATGGATCAGGAATCCCGTTACTCTGGTTACCAAAGCGACAACAATTCGAGCACAAAAGTAGAAGACAGGACTCAGGAGCGGGAAGCGGAGGAGCGTCTTCATGAGAAGAATGAAACGTGGCTCTGGGCAAACCCTTGTTTTCAGAAAGACGCTCCTCCGCTTCCCCCTTCCATCTTCTATTTCCATTCACGAATTTTGCGGCTATGATACCAGGGTAGGATCAAGTTTGCTGTTTGAGCATTGTGGCTAAATAAAAGGAGCACATGTCCATATAGATAAAATATACTGTTTTAAACGTGTACATATAATATAGATATATGTAAAAAATCATAAGTTTTTGTATATCTTGTTTATTTGATAACAGTAATGTACTATGACGCTATAGCATGCACAGAAAGGACGAAATTTGAGTTGGATATAATGAGATACATTAAATGCAAAAAATTTCGTCGTGAAAAAATTTCGGACAAATATTTTGACGAAAATTTCTTCGACGAAATTCAAAATGAGACGAAATTTTTTCACTACGAATTTTTTTCCATTTAAGATTTTGAGAATTTGCATAGAAAAACTATTACATGAGTTCAACAATCAAATTTATTTATCCTTTTGATCTATTCCATGTAAATTACGTCATTTTCCTCATTTACATAATCTTCATAATTATCTTTATCGTAGGCATCATCATCATCATTACTGTCGGTTCTTGAACTAACCTCGTTTTCACCATCATTCGATAAAAATAGTTCTAACTTAGTGGCGTAACGAGGGATGGACGCCACCCATATCGTGGGTCCAAAAGGGTGAGGATCCCAATGTTTCCTGCTCAACTCGCCTTTTCCCAGCCCCTTTCTCCCCAAATTTTACAACCCTGGCTACGCTACTGTTATAACTGTGTTTTTTCACCGGTATCAAAGACTTCCACCTCTGTCTTTTTATACTAATCTGTACTATTTCTTCCATTCGTTCAAGGTATTTGCACTTTTCAACCTAATTTGAACTCTACAGGGAACACAATTTCGAGACCAACTTTTTTTTAGAGATGGTCTTATGCTTTCCGAATTTTATACTTATATTCACACTAATATTTTTAGTTATACTCTGTTTATAAACTTTCATGCCTATAGATATAGGGTAGAGACTCGTTGGATACTAAAAGCATCTCTCTTGATTCGGCCTTTGCATAAACTGACGACATATACCGCTTTAATTTGGCTTTCCTGACATGAGTTTTTGTTTGAAAAAGCTGTCTGAGGGGGGGGGGGGGGTAAGCCAAATTCCGAACAGGTGCTCAACCAAGCTCCACGAAGTCGGTACCTATAGGATTTAATATAAAGTAACCTGTATGGGTTTGTCACTTACGATTTTGGTAATATGTTGATTAAAATCCACGACAAAATTTTGTGACGACGAAGTTTACCCGTCGAAAATGTATCTGACAAAATTTTTTTTGGTTAATGGATGCCGTCATCCTTTTCACAGAACAGGACAAAATATAAATCAAATTCATAAATTGCAAAAATATACATAAACAGATAGTGTAATTTAAAAGTTGGTTTCAAAAAATGATGGAGGTTAATGTAAATCGCCAGGGGCCCAAACGAATGGAGAAATTCTGTGATTTTGGCTCTCACTACTAGGAAAGGGCTCTGAAGCCATTACAATGACTCAGAAAACTTTACCCTGATAAAGCCCTACATGCTGTGTTAAATAATAGCTTAACTTCTTTCATTTTTTTCTGTAAGAGAAAAACTTTGTTTGTGTTGCATTATTCCTCTACGATTGGTAATACTCTAATTGGCCTTTTTCAATCTTGTGATTCGCAGAATTTGTTGGACTGCTTTCCCTACCACCCATTTTCTATCTGTTATATCTTAATGTTGTCACTGAAATTTCTAAAAACGCGAAAGATTAAGTCAATATATTCAAAATAGGACTTTTACATGAAGATTGAATATTGTTGCGACATTTGGGGTGTAACTCTCCGTCAGGCTATGATAAAAAAGACAAAACAATGTTCAACTTCCATGTATAAAGTCGTATTTTGATTATATCAATTTGTGTTTATTATTCATTCATCGTGAAACACACTGAACTACATTGATCTCCAAAACAGACCGGGCAACTACGTACGTTGTATCAATGGAAACGTGTTGCGTGACCAAAAGAAAATCGAGCTGCCAGAATTAGAAGGAAATCCATCAAGCAACTGACAGAAGATGAAATACGTTCAGCAATCTGCAATAAATCTTTCTACTGAAAGAGGGCGTGGCTCATGCCAAGGCTTTTAAGAAAATTTAGCATTATTTATAAAGTTGACAAAATACTCGAATCTCTTAATACAATCAGAAATATGTTTTTCTGTAAAATGTCAAATTTACCAACCAACTGAGGTCAATTTTGCATTCGTCCGCGGAAGTATACAGACACTGTGTGTCTCAAGGTGATATGCATTGGAAAAATGACAAAAACCATTTCCAGTAAAAATCCTATCAACTATGAATAGCATTTACAAGTGCACGCAGCGGAATTCACCTGCAAAATATCAAGTGATACTAAAATTGACTTTGTTAAATAAAACAGTCTACCTTGGTTAAATCGTAATCTCCATTCGATTTGTAGTCAAGGTAGGTGATCTGAGGAGCTTTGAGCATCTGCTGCTCCTGAAAAAGAAAGTAAAGTCTTTTAGCGCTGGCAGAATGAAAGCTGTAGAATAAAGTGAACGTGATAACAAGATATTAGTAATCGAAGCATTTCGAGCTAGAAATTCAGTTCTCAAAGTAATGTACCAAAAATAGCTTAGCCATTTGCCCTGACATATAATTTATTTCGATAAAATAGCCTCATTGTAGAGCTGTGTCAAGACCGTATCTAATTCAGTCTTTTGTCAATGTGGACTTAGCTCAATAGCATATCCATGCAAACATAAGACCAATACGGTATAAAATCGTAGATCACCTTCATTTTGTGTTGACAGGGCCTAGGCTGCTAGGACCGAGCTAAACGGTGGACCCAAAATGTTGCCAAAGAACCAATGATATAGCAGCAAAGTAATTATGGTAACCACTCGAATCTTATCTTAGATTACACAATTATGTCATCCTTTGGTCATAATTTGCATTGACACAAAGAATTAAACTTCATAGCCTGAAACATGTTAAATCTAAGATCTTTTAGTCAAAGGCAGAAGCCATTTTTACTCAAACGGCTAATTCGGGACATGCTTGGAGGGATTCTGGTTTTTAACAACAAATCTAAGCAACTCATTCAATTTAGATTGACACAAATCGCTGCTTCTGGTAACATTTGTACGGCCAAAGCTGTACAGTTTTAGTTGTTGTTGATGTCAGATCTATTAACAAATCCCAGCGAAATGACATGTAATAGTACCATATCTATTTTTGAATTGACGTTTTCCTCATAACACGATTAACTATAGGACAGAAAGATATAATGAAAATAGAATAGGGTGAGAACATGAGTAGCTTAGGTCACATGACTGAAGCATAAGGTAATTCTGTGCTGATGATCGGATAAAATTCATAAATGTTATAGACCTCTCTCTGTTAGGTTGAATGTAGTGGCTCCGTTGACTCATGCACCTATTTGAGAAATTTATACAATAATTTTGGTCGATTTCCTAGTTTTTTGGCCAGACTAACAGTCTAAAGCCTCGACCTGCTTCAATAGTACTTGACATCTCAAGGAAAGCCGTGGGAGGAGCTGATGCTCAGCCTGCTAGAAGACAGTGTAACTAGCAACCAATGAGGTAACCTCATTGCTAGCAACCACCCTCCAGCATTCCTGCCTCCCTTTAGATAGAGATTGAGCTTTTCAGATGCTGTGAGGAGCATTTTTTGAATGAAAAGAGGCGTGGGCGGGAGCAATATTTTGCACTGGACATCAATCTTGTCAATCCCGTTGATTAAAGTAAAAATAATATCGTTTTAGAACTTATGATCATATTAAAACTCTTAAATGACGTTTTAAATTGAAGAATTTTTTAATCAACCTTGTCATTTTCTGGCTGCAGTTTGTTTTTATTTTCCTCAATTTTATGTTAACGACTAAGATCGGACTGGGAAAATTGAATTTATAATTGATTACACACTTTTATATATCTAACTAGCTGTACTTATCAACTAATCCCCGCTGACGTCAGTAATACAGGCAACAGTGGAGAATAATTATTAGAAGGAATATATCTGTATGGTAAAAATCTTTCTCACTTAATCTTGATACTAAAAATAGAATGGTATTTGTGGGGTCGTGTTTATTGAAAATGCAATTTAAAAACTGCCCTGAATTTCATTGAAGGCGCAATTCTTCAAAGCTTTGCCAATTCATTTGCTCGCAAATTAATGTTTTAAAGTAAATCTGCGATTAATAACCAAAAACCATGTAAATTGATATTCTTTCAATTTTTAATTGAAAAGCGATGCAAAAAATTCATAAAAAATAAGGGCACATAGAATCTTTGAGCTAATTTCAAGGCAAATATAGATGTATTCAAAGTCAATAAGAGCACAATCCTTTTAAAGTTGTTAGAACACCTTCCCAATATCATAAAAGCTTTACAAAGTTGTTTCCCCTCAAACCTCCCTTTCTCATTACAATGTTGCTAAATTTCAATGTTGTATGGTTGCTGGAAATAATATAACCAACATTGGTCGTACAAACACCATCATGTAAATATGAGCGTTGATAATTTGGTGACTAGTTAAATCCTTCGCCTGTACACCGTAATTATTTTAGGATTTCAACTATTTTTAGCATGGTTTAAAAATTAGAATTTTTATAAGGGTCTAAAAAACAAACAAATGTCAGGCTATTTTAACTATGATGAAGTCTTAAACATTGAAAAATAATAATTATTCTTTCAGTGTAATAAGGTCACGTTACTCCTTTAGCAGCCTTAGATACATTTGTTAGACATGAAAAAATGGATTAATTAAGCCTTGACATATACCACGTAGAGAACATTTTATGAAAGAGGTTTGCTGGGTAGGGATAAGAATAAGTCTTAATTTACTGTTTGTAAAAATCAAAATTGAATTGTAACGCTTACAAATCTTTCTCCGCCGAAGTTTTTCATTTCAAGGGTACGCAGACGAACCTTTTTGGGAAGCAGGAGGAAAAGCATTAGCAAACGGGTGCTGGGTTGGTTGAAAGTAAAGCTACATGCGGATAAAGCAGCTGACAATCTGTAAAAAGTTTATTTGAGAATGACTTAAATTGTTTGAAATTAGCAAAATTATGTGGACCACCTAACGCTTAAATGCACAGAATTTGAAAGACAGAGGTTTGAATTGTAGGAGAGACAAGAAACATATATTTTATTATGAATGGTATTTTTGTATCAGAAAGAAATGAACCAGAATAGATGAAGGGATTAGTAGTTGGTTAAGCCACTTCTGAATGTCAACTTAGTCTCTCTTCTAGAGAAATATATTTGGTTCTAAAGGAATCTCTTAAAGTTAGTTTTTAATAGGAGTATCTAAATATATTCTGAATATGCTGCGATTTGAATGCAAAAAGGAACGTTGGGTATCGGAGGAATGAAGCAAAATAAATCGTCAAATGAAAGGTAAAAAGGAACAGTGCTGAATAGTACTAAATGGACTAATGGGCTTTACAGAAAAAGGTACTAAAGTAAGGTAAATTGTGAGTTGTTGCCTTATTTTTCCCATGAAAGGAGATGAAAAAAATGATAAATTGCTCCTTACAGATAGAGCTACTAGAAAGCAAAATGCATCTTGCATAACATGCAACCTGCATAGAAACTGCTGTAAACATTTGGAATAAAAAATTTTCAATCTAATAAAAAGAACATTTCAAAGCTTTTGCGTAAATTCAATATTTCACAAGAGCTGGATTAGGCACATAATATTTTATCAAAAACACGAGAGACAACCGGATATCATCTGAAGCTTGATCTAGGACTAAAATATTCTTATAAATCAAAGTCTGATGAAAAACATGATTAGTATCATAAAATAAACGAAATGACCAGACGACATGAACAACTGATGTTCTAAATGCATCAAACTTTCCATCCCAAACACAATTGGAAAAGTATTGAAGCTCTCCAATTCATTGTTACTTTTGTCAATACTTTGAGGTAGTGCAAGATCTACTTGCAAAAGAGCCATGTACCTGCAAGCTGTTTCTCGAGGGAGAATATATCTGCAATGAATAAGACATCATTGCAGATATCTGGTATGGTTTCATGTCAGACAACAAGGGATGAACGAAAAGTAAAACATTACCTTGCGTGGAATGCTTGACGATTTACTGCAACAAGATTCCATTATATGCTTGAATTTTATTTCAAACAGCAGCAAGAACAGTGAGAGGCATATGCCAACTGCCAAAATGGCACATATACCAGCCATATCATGAAAACTGAGACGTGATGGTGGGCTAATAGCAAAGTTTTCGTCCTTGCACTCGGCTTGTTCATTCCACCATTTCAGTCGCAGGCCTTGAATGTACCCACTTTCTCTTAGCTTCAAAAAACAACGATCAGCATTAAAATCTAGCACTGCTAAGTTTTGAACTAATCTAAAGTAAGTTACTCGTAAAATTTGATAAAGCTGCAAACGTTCCAGGCTGTATGAAGATAAGACAAGATTTTCAACTTGATTTACCAAGATACTAAAACTACTTGATATGTTCTTTTATAATAATACTGGAAAAAGTATATTATATGGTACTAGAGAATTTCACGGTACCTAAAAACCACTTATTCTTCTTACATCATTAATCTTTACAAAATGTTTCATATTTTCATATCTTTACTGCACATAATAATTGCAGAATTTTTCGTAAGAAAGCTGTAATGAATAATCACTGAAAGGTAAAACGCAATATGCTTAAGTTTTTCCTGACGTTGCTCCATGTGTTTCTTGTTGGGGAGACGAGCGAGCGAAAATTTTCAAATGAGTGAGGCAGCCCTCCGTCCTGGATTCAGAGAGCATGCGTAATAATAACTTCGTTCTGTGCGCATGCTCTTTGACTCCATGACGGAGGGTTGCCTCACTTTTTAAAAAACTTTCTCTTGCTCGTCTCCCCAACAATTTCTATTTCTTTTATTTTATTACCGAAATTATTAAAAAAGCCCCAAGGCTTGCTTATTCAAACTCTGTGCTAAAAAGGGTGCATATTTAAAATTGTAGCTCTTTTGTCTACCTACTTTCATACGAAAAAGATCATGATTGCCTTCTATGGGAGCTATTTTTCATCTTTGTTCCTTAATCCCTGTCAATTTGTGTAATCAGCCTCTTATAATCGCAAGCAGAGTTGATATTGGGAATAACCAACACATTTTAAAAACAATTTTAGAGCAGATTAATGTAAATGCGTTAGTTGAGCGATGGCGCCATTCCCAAATAAGGTGGAATTGAAAAGTGGAAAAAAGACTTTTTAGTGTTATGCACTTTTAAAAATAAATCATAATGAGGAATTTGGAAAGAGTTTTTTATGGAGTCTTTTGTTTAAAACATGAATAAGACAACCATGAAAAGCTTAAGAATCATAAAGTGAAGCCTTTGAAAACATGGAGAAGACATATAAAAGATGGAAAATGAAAAGCATAAAGAAAGAAGAATTCCAAAAAAATACAGCGAAACCTTTATAAACATGAAGGAAAGCCCCTAAGCAAAATGCAAGGCTTTAAAATCAAGGAGAACTGTGTGAAAGCGTTTTAAAAGTAAAAAAACGTAAAGAAGCTTAGAGGAACCCTCTGGTTTTTGAATAGACCTTTAAACGAATTGAGAAGGTAAATAAGAGAAAACGAGAAGTTAGCTAAAGATACCTAAGCGTTAAAGAAAGGAAGAAACAAAATTTTTAAAGCTTCTGCTAGAGCAGATAAAAGAAGAGAAAAATGAAATAAAAACGGGAGGAGTAAATTATCAAGCAATCTAGCAAAGTAAAAACGTTTTCTAAATATTAGTAGTGTCAGTGGATATCAAGTAACTTGAACATACTTCCAAGACTTTGGAAATGATCGTAGAGGGTATACTGAGAACTGGTTTCAAAATAAAGGACTACTAGCAGCACGGTTTTATACATAGAATGGAGCAATAGAAATTATTATGAGTAGAATGAAGAACAAGAAGAAGAGGAACAAGAAGAGAAAGAAGAAGCAATGGAAAAAATGAAAACAATAAACAGCATAAAGAAGAAGAAACGAGGGAGAAGAAAGTAAAAGAAGGTAAAATAAAAAAATTAAAAAGGTGAAGGATGTAGTAGATAGAGATGAAGAATAGGAAGAAGAAGAAGAAGAGGAAGAAAAAGAAGAGGAAGAAAAAGAAGAGGAAGAAGAAAGAAAAAAGCGGATTAAGACATAAGTTGAAGAAGAAAGGTAATAGAAGAAGAGAAACAGAAAAAAAGAAGAAACAATAAAGTAGAGAGAGAAGTAAAGGCAGCAAAATTAATAAATAAATAAGACCAAGAAACAGAAATAGAAGAAAGAAGTATTGAAGAGAAAGTTAAAGAAAAGAGATAAAAGAAATGAAGAGTAAACATCAAAAGAAGAAGAAGAAAGGAAGAAGAAAGGAAGAAGAAGAAGACGAAGAAGAAGAAGAAGAAGAAGAAGAAGAAGAAGAAGAAGAAGAAGAAGAAGAAGAAGAAGAAGAAGAAGAAGAAGAAGAAGAAGAAGAAGAAGAAGAAGAAGGAGAAGAAGAAGAAGAAGAAGAATAAGAAGAAGAAGGATAATAGCAGCAAAAGAAGAATATAAAGAGAAAGACAATGACAAAAATATAACGGACACATTAGATAAGGACACACAACACAATAGATGAGGTTAGAAAAATTGTTGTAGATAAGTTGTTACGCCTTTGAACGACATTAAAGACTATTAAAAGTTCCATCAATCTAGTTGATCTATTCTAACCAAAATGGTTTAAAATGTAGGCTGGCGACGTCAAACAAAAGTAAAGGGCTTAAAAAAGTCAAAGGCCAACATTTTTGATATGATTATCTTCTTTCATAAAGCTAGTACCAGGAAAACGTTTTAGAGACTAAAAGCATCAAGGGGCGGGTAGCAGAACCCATGTCTTTTGTTTACAAAGCCTTAGTTTCTTGGCCTCCGGATACATGTAGCGGAGGCTAAACGTTTAGGGGTGCTTAGTACAAGTCCTCTTCGAATATTATTGCTTCATTGAAATAAAATTGCTTGCTTGAGCCTGAAATCTGATAAACTTGGCCCCAGTCCCGATGCCTCCTACGCCATTGTTCGTATACAAAGCAATACAAACATTACTTCTAAGAACATAAAGATAAGTTGGTCTTAGGAACACTATAAAAGAGGTCTAGCTCTCAACTGTGCTCTGTAACTAAATGCATTATTATGACTAAAGCATAATAAGTAGTAAACTCGCCTTTAAGAGATGGACAGAAAAGTGATTGGTCCATTCAGAATTAAGTTGAAGACCAAAAGCGTAGCTGCCCATACCCAGAACGTGCTTGACTATTTTGGTATTACAAGGCTGTTTTGCATTAAAGTATTCCAATAATGGCTGATCGCCAATAAAGGCGTAATCTTCTTCTTTCACTCTTTCCAAAGCTTTCTCCAAGGACACAACGAGAGTTCCAATGGAAACCATATGCTTGTACATTTTTCGATGAAGAGGCTGTTGCGATGTTTCTAGCAGTTTACGCGTCTGTCCGTCCCGTAAAGTTCCGTATATATATTTACCGTCATTTATTGTATCCTCCAGTGACGTTATCATCGTTTCTGGTTTTGCAGCTGTAAATGAAATTAAAGTAGAAACTAACGTACTACTGCACAAAAAACTCAGAAAAAAGCCACTTCTTCATGTTCAAATATCATTTTTACAAAGAGTAATGACTCGTCATGATCACCACATGTGGCTTCCAATCTTTGAGCCAAAAAGAATTCTTCAATTGCAAATAATCATTCCTTGATGGCGATGCTAAGTTAAGTGTAGAATTACTGTTTGGTTCATTGTAAATTAATTCACAAAATTGGCACAATCAATTGAATGATTTGTAATAAATCATTTGGTTGCAAAATTTTGTTTTTTCTATATCTACTTTATTTGAAGTGGCAGATGGGTAAAGATTATCCTCAGAAGAAGCATGTCTATGAGTGATAAAGGAACATGCTCGATTTTGGGTTGTTAACAACAATACTCTTTCACCAAGGATATAGGTGCTTAAAGGTCCTGGTCAGTCTATGTGCTTCCTAGCGATCTAGTGTTAAAAATCAGTTTATGTGATAACAGTCCATCAGTCAATATTCTTAGTTTGATTCACACTAATCAAAACAGAATTACTATGCTAAAATTTAGTTGCAGAAACATCAAATCAAATGGGGCTTACTCATATAAAAGCCAGCCAGGCTTGCAACATAGGCTGCCATGATGATGGTCACGAAAAACCAAAAAGAGGTTGAAAGAATCCTGCCTGCGATACTACGTGGTGTCTGATCAGGGCCTTGTTGCAGCAAAGAGGCTGTTGCAAACCAGAACGAGTTCGCAAAATTGAATTCACTTCCGCTGTAATCGGGACTGGCTTCAGCAAGTTTGCGGTATCCCATTGGACTGAACCGTTCTATTAGAAACATTATCAAAGCAACCACCAGGGCCTAGAAAGCAACGAGTCTTTACCTCAGTATCAGGATTTCACAACGCAAAATTAAGGTTCTTAAGCATTAATTGCTATAAATCACAATGACTGTATAAATAAATATTAGATTAACCATTTGTAAGGCTATGGGCAACTTTAAGACAGGCAGATTTTGCTTAGTAAACACAAAGTGAGCTTCTGATATGATACACAAGGTGAACAGTTCTGTCTAAGCACGACAAAAGGAACGAAGTGCTGCTACTTACAGAGCCTAGAATTGAAATCCAGACGCCGACAGTAAACGGCTTTAGAAAATGGAAACTATCTCCACCATGCCGTGAAGGTTTCTTGATGAGAATAGCCTGTGTAAAATCCATGAATGACGCACTGAAGTCAATTACACTCTCCCGATCTGACGTGACAAGCAGAGGGCCTATGGCTATGTCTGCTTCCTGCGACAAAATGTAAAGAGAGTATATTATCTGACAAAAGAAAATGATGTAAAAGAAAATGTATTTTGTAAGGTGGCTCAGCTGTAAGGTGGAAGTTTCTTAAGTAATATGGGCATTCATTTATGGAAAATATTTCATCCATAAAAGGTGGATTCAAACCGTTAAATGTTTTGTAAATTTCTATCGCAAGATATTGTAAAATCTTCTTATGAGAAGTTATTGCTTTATTCTTTATTAAAAGTTATTCAAAAGTTGATTCGTTATCAGCATGAGCTATTCTCGTTGCTCTTTCATGAATCCGGTTTATCCGGTTATTACCTTTCCTATTGCAAAACATCCAAATAAAAGGACAATATTTTAAATATGATAAAATGAACGTTTTCATTAAAAGAATTCGCTTAGATTTGTCCATATACGAAGCAATCCTTGCTAGAGCGCTTGCCTTTTTCCCAGCTTCTTTACACAAAAACTTTAATATGTTCTTCTAATCTAAGTTGATGGTCTAGTGTTACTCCCAAAAGTATAACATTCTAACTTTCTATTATAGTAGAACCATTTATTTGAATTTTAGATTCCTCTAAATTGGATCGATTGACTTTAAATGTTATAAGCTTGCTTTTATCGCCATTGAGCACCAACAAATTATCATAAAACCAATTATTAAGAATAGCTTCTTCCAATTCTAAGTCGTTAGTTAGTTCATTCATATCAGTACTTGACAGCTAAATTGTATTATCATCTGCATAGTTGCATAAGTTGCTTTTGTTCAAATGCAGAAAAATATCGTTTATGTAAATATTGAAAAGCAACGGACCTAAGATTGATCCTTGAGGAACCTCTTGCTTTGTTTCCATCCAATCAGCAAAACTGAGTTTATTTATACTCGTTGTACCCTTTTATCTAGATAACTATACATAAATTCCATTACGTTGTCGCTGAAGCCATAAGATTTCAATTTGGCTAGTAGAAGTATATGCGGTAAACAATCAAGTGTTTTTGATAAACCCATAGGCATTGCACCAGCCATATCTCTTTTATCCAGGCACTTTTTCAGGCCTTCAATAAGTCGTAATACGAAGATTGTGTCTGATTAGACACCTATTGTCACGTAAAAAGACATTCGCTTTTTCAAACACATCTAATAAATGAGGACTTTTCCAAAATTTGGAAGGGTGTGGTCGACAAAAAGTTTCCCCGAAGCCCCGGGTTTCGGACTCCTCCTTGCCCCTCAAGTCTTTCAACCCTGGCTACGACACTGACCACTTTGGCAAGTTTCTGTCTACTGGCCTACGATGAAATGCAACAGCTACCTTTTTAATAAGCTCTCCAACCATACCACTCCAGGACATGTTCTGTCTTCTTTTTCCAAATTCAGGTGTTGGCTCCAGAATGTCATACTGGAAATTCAAATCTTCGGCAAGTTTATCCAAAATATCTTTGCAAAATCCGGAAAATCTATCATTGGGCTTTTCAAATCTTAGCGATGGATTGTAAAATATGAAGGGTTCTTCCTGAAATGAAATTGCATTATTCATATAACCTTACTTCGTAAAAGAGACTTACATTTTACTGCAATAGATTATGTTTCAGCTATAAAAAGGTTGCAACTGCAACATAGAATATAGTGAAGAACAAATTTTAGAACAGTGCTTGGTACAAGAGGTCAGAATGCTGGTTTCAAACCAATAAACACACTGCACTAGAGGTCCGGATTTTTTCGTAAAATTTTCACAAAACGTTGCTTGAACAATAAGCTTACACCTACAATTCACTGTTTTTCCAACTCTTATGGGGAAATTTCCTGAAAATATGACCCTTTAGCCGCCCCTAGAATTAAATTTCTATGACTCCCCTGCCCAGAGTTCGGCACAAAAAGATGATGAAATTGGGCATTCACTCACAACTTTGGCAACAATACGCAAGTGTCTTCTTTTTGGTTGGTATGCGCGGGAAGATGCGCTCGGTTGGTTCTTCACTGTAGCACATGTCGTCAGCTTTTGTTGTTGTTTTGCAAATGAAGATTCGGGATTCCACTTGAACGCCTCGCAAGGCACCGACCACGTGCCGAGCTAGATACAAAAACAAACAAGCAATTTATAATGATTTACATAAACGAATCTTGGAATATAGTACCGTTAGAGTACCGTAGAGCACCGTTATTTTTACCGGGAATATAATTTACGCAGCTAATAGATATAAGCATAACGTGTTCTTGGTGCGATTGAAAGTAGGAAAAACCAAATTGAACTCCTGAAAAAAAAATTTTAATAGAATCATAAAAATTCATAAAGGATTCTTTCTGTTCATATGATACAACTTTGAAGCTTCAAAATCTTTATTTTAAATGGCTATGTGTGCTAAGTACTCGTTTTGAAAAAGAGGCGTAGAAAAAGTTCACGAGCGTTCGGAAAAACCTTTATGAAGATTTTAATATAATCTAATGAAAATGAGTGCAAACCTTTATCTTCTTGCCTCTGGTAATCTCATTAGAATCTAGAAATGTGATATTTCTATACTTTGTCGTTGTAAATTTTACGTCACCTGTCAGACCACGAAACATTACCTGTAGAGAAAGAAAAGAAAGACCAATGAATAATTGCAACTTTGTTATAAATCAGTCTAAGATTTTTCAGGAAAATAAAGACTTGGAAGCAACTTTTGACACAAGATAATTGAAATTCCACTCTTTTTTATAAAAACCAATAAATTGAATTTCAAGTTGGCTGTTTTTAATTTTTCGATAATCTGAGGCTGGATTGTTCTCAATTTGTTCTTAAATTATTAAGGTGTAAGTAGTGCAATTGCCAACAAAGTGATTGGGGCATCCCTTATTTGCCAGCAATTTTAAAATTCACTAAAAAGGCACCCATAGATGTAAAAAGCTCCTCGTTTTTTAACATTGGTGACATTGTTCAAAATCATATTCTACAGTTGCTCACCCTAAGCCTGTTCACAATTTGTTCGTAACTTTGAACAATCTTTAGTCTCGTGTTCTTATAAAATTGTTTTTATTAAAAAGAATGCTTATAGAAATCTATGTGCAACCCTTTGTTCCCCAGGTTCTCCAGGTGAGCAGTGGCCGGATGGCTATGTTTTCCCTGGGGTAGCCAAGTCGATTTTTGCGCCCTATCTAGATATCGTGGTTATATAAAAGCACGTGTTTCTAGAAGAGAAATCAATTTTTGCAACTTGAGTTTAAAGTCCCATGAATAAAATTTGACAAAAATTGCGAGTATGAATGGAAAAAATTATGTAATCAGTACAAAAGTTAAGATGACCTTTTCGATCGTGGTTCGGTAAGATATCCAGCAATTTCGAACAGGCTTATTTTCGAGGGTCGGCCTATTTTCGAGGAAATACGGTAGGCAAAACCTAAAATACCAATCAAAAGACATTCTTTTCAATTACACTGATGTTACATACCGGCTGGCGGGCCCTTGAACTCCCTTATTATATCCAGAATACCAGCTTCAGAGTAAAATAGAGCAAGTTTTTGTTTGGGGCTTTTCATATTTTTAACTAAAGGTAGCCATAGTCTATTTACTATTTACGGTACTGCTTATGGGCAATTTTAACAAAATTCAATCTGTGGGGCTAAGAATAAAGTTAAGTGACATAGGAGGACCCACCATGGCTGGATCCAACGCGGAATAAATTATTGAAATCAAGTCTTCTAGAATGGCTAAAATGCATCTCCCAGACTAAAATTTAACAAATTACTATACCGCTCAAAATAGACAGTTTGGCGATTCTCAGGAAACATTGATTATTGATTTTTAGAAAAAAGGAGAGGGGAGGATTCATGTGTTGGGGAAAAAAAGAAAGGGTGACCATTGCTTCAGGGTGCACATCGACGTAAATAGCAAGAAGCCGTGTATTGACGGTCAGGGTGCATTTCATTTACTTAGGCCACCAAAATATTCGGCGTACACTCAGGTTTTGATGTCAGCTCAATAAATGGAGCTGAAGAGTGTCATAAACTCTCATTTAGAGGAGGTATTTTTCATATTTTATAGCCTATGGAGCAAAACTAATTGGAGGCATTTACAGTTTGCAATATTTTCGACTGCCTATCGCAAGGAGGGGATTAGAAATTTTGACCAACTTACAGTTTAAAATCGAGGCGCTGAGACTGCTGGAACGTTTAAAAGAAAAAATAAGAGAAATTATTGAAAGACCGAAGGAGCACCAGCTCAGCCAGAGAAGATAGTTAAGACAAGCTGGATATCTTATTTGTTGATGACAAAGAAGTGCCAAAAACTTAAAATAGATGTGTATTGGATTTAAAAAAATATTATGTTTGTTTGTTTGAAAGTAAGTCGGTGTAAACGAGTTTTCTCTAGTGTTGTCAGCAAATCTAATTTCGATAACAAAAAATTTAGGTTACCAAGAAATGCTGTGTTGCCCCAATCTTATGTACTTTTCCTTCACTCCAATTCACTCCATTCAAAAACACAGCTTAACAGACTCCTTCCGCTTTCTCGTTCCCTTCACCTCCCAGGGGCGTCGTGGTCGGAGGGGCAGGGGGGCCGTGGCCCCTTCTGCTTTCAAAATTTGACGGATTTTCGGAAAAATTGTCGAAAAAAAATTGTTTTGTCGGTAAATCTTCAAAGTTGATCAATGGGTAATCCTCAAACTTTTTGCAAGATAAATTACTTGAACTAAAGAACTTACCGTAATTTCGAGGGGCAATTCACTTTTTTAAAGAAAGTACTAGATTTCCACAAATGATTTCTCAGAATTTAGCTATTCCTACCATATGGTGATTTGCTGCTCGGATTTTGTCAGTTAAAATCCGAATCTTCAAGGGCCAAATTTAATTATGGAAATTGGCCAATATTGGTCATGAATTTTATCTTTATTCAATATTGAAGACCAGTACAGTGCCAATTTTGTGCCTATCAACAGATTTTTGAAAACATTGTCCCAGATTTGAAAATTTATTCAGTTATGTTGCGTAAGATAAAACCAAGGAAGAAATCGATCAAAACCATCGCTTTCCCCCAGTGGATAGTCAATTTAAGGATAAGATTTTATTAATAAGATTCTTCAAAGATTACGATTTTCGGCGAATCTGAAGCATTAGATTAAAACATTTTTCCCTTCGGCGGCGCCTCAGGTAGTCATTTCCTTTTACCCTTGACCTAATCTAGGGATGTTAGAAACAGAGAAAAGATAAAAGTACATGTTAATTATCTTTCCAGCTAAGGCAAAAGTTATGAGTTTTTCTGACCTACTCCTCCCTTCACACTTACATGAAATGCTTCTATTTGATTTATCTAAATTAAATAAATTTTGTCGGAAAATTCTTCTTTCTGGCCCCCTCTAGAATTCATTCACCACGACGCCCCTGTCTCCTCGGTTTTAAGAGCAGGCTTCAAAGTTGCAGCTAGGAAATCTAAACATCGTCTGTTGACCACAACAGGGAGCAATATATGACACAAATGTTGATTGGGTCATGGCAACACAACGTGCTTCGATTGTAGAATCGCATGTTTTATTAGATTTTTCACAGCAAGTTACTGCGAAGTGTTCTACCCGTGTACGATCAATTTTGATGTTCCTAGCCAAATATTACAAGCAAGCAATTTTGGCGCCCCCTTATATCCATTTGCACCCATATTCAAGGGGGCCATGGCTCCCTGCTAGCCAAGTGCCATTTTTCAAGGCCTAGGTAGAATGGCAGTAGCAAAGGAGTACCTATCCTTTACCCCGACTTGCTATGAAAGCAAAGCTACCCCCGGTTATGAAATGCAATGGTGGTATAACACAATCGTAGTATCAACAATCAAACAAATTATCTGTGCTACATCTTTACAAAAATACAACCATTACCTCCGAAAGATGCTCTGCTAACGGCTTACATCTCGAGTCCAATTCTGCTTTGCGAACTGGACAATACTTTTTTGGAACTTGACGATGAACAACACAGGTTTCCCCAACAGATGCCTTGATTGCATATGCAATAGATGTTAAAGCATCGTGCAACAATGGGTCCACTTCCTAGAATGAACAATCATCAAGCAAATTAACATGGTAAGTCTCAAAACCAACGCAAAATTTGAAGAAGGCACGATGTTGGGGAAAACATAGTTTACTAAAGCATTTTTCGTCTGACCCTCTTCAGAGTTAAAACGACAGATAATGACCGAAAGCAAGCAGGAAATGTATATCAAAGTGTGGATCGAATGCAACTTGAGAGGAACAAAGAGGTGTTTTATTGGTTCTTTTGATTAGATTGGTTCTCACATCGATTAGAAGGAATACTGACTAGCTAATGGTAAAAAATAGACCTGTAAAATTATATGGGAAAAGACTACCGTTTTTATTCTAATAAGTGCCCACGCCCATTTAAACAGTTCTTTAACAAACGCTCTTGTTTTATAAACAGTATCAATTACACCCCTCTCTAACAAAGATAGAAACAATACTAAGATATATTGATATGGACTTATTTGTGCTCCGTAAACGTAAGATATTTTCGCTTTCGTTGTGAATCAGTTAAAAAAATACAAATTATTTTGTTTCTATTATTTTGCTGTTTAGAAGTTTTGTCACTTGTTTATCGCAAAACAAGTAACACGCCCTAAAAACTGAAGACTTGAATAATACCTAGGGTTTATAGGGGACATTACGGTATACATCCAAAAGAGTAAGATCAAATTATAAAGGCTTGTGATAGACAATTGTTTCTTGCGTTTTTTAAGCTGGTAAAAGGCGCATCGTTTAGTACTTATAGTGTTATTTGTCTAGTCTTTTTTCTTCAATTTCTCAAATCATAAAATAATGTTTTTTCGTAAAGATGTGTTGTACGTTTAGAAAACGTATGATTCAAGAGTAATGTTTCGTTAAGTTGGTAGAATATCGAAGAATTTAGTTGAATTCAGTAGAATATCGTAGAATATAGCTAAATTCAGTAGAATTTGTAGAATTTAGTTGAATTCGGTATAAGTTCGTAGAACTCAGTAAAATTTCGTAGAATTTAAAACAACGTCATTATATCTTTCATTTCATTATATCAAGAAATGTAAGCATAAAGACTTGCATTTGTGTTTTCCTCGAGTATAGTTCCCATATCATACAAAGTTTTTGTAGTTTTATTTAACTCTTCATGGTCGACTGGCAAGGCAAGAGACAAAAACCCTTCAAATGTCTTCAATATATTTGAACTCTTGGCATCCTAAAAGCAAGAAAACAACAAGCTAATTGTGTCCTACATAGCTATAATATTCAACCTGGCATTTGCTTCAAAAATAGAAGGTAACATTGCATACAGAGGAATAGGGTGTGTGGGAATGGACACAAGATCATAAAATGTATACAAATTTAGTCTTTATCTATCTAATCTTTGGGTAGCTTATTTAATGGAATCAGCCCAAAGATTTTGATGAAAAATCAACTTTTAATAAAAAAATAAAATCAACAGTTTTAAGGCTTGTGTAGGAGTCTCCTATGTTCGCAGTAAATGTGTAAAAAGCTGCTCTAAATGATTGTCTGTTTGAAGTGTCAAGGAACGGCATGGTGGTGATGGTTCAGTAGTTTGGAACACGTTAGTCCTGAATGTGGAGAATCGGAGAGGGTAATGTAAAAGAGAAGGTAAATCTTTTTTCCAAAGCAGCAGCATCAGCCCTAGAGCTTTCTGTCCCTCAGAAAATACAAATAATTGCGAAAACATTCAAAGTCGAAATGATCATCTAATTGTCACAAACGCAAACCTAGCTCAAAATGTTTGCTAGAAGGATTTTCCGTTATCTTTAACGAAGAAAACAGTTTCAAAACTTACCAACACTGGCAAAAACCATCGATACGCATGTAGGTTTTTGAAGTTCTGTGACTGAACCTTCAGTTAACAAAGAAATCAATTAATACACACCAATTAATGGCCTTAGTTAATGGACTGATTAAATTATCTTCTAGGTAAAGAGCTCATAAGTGATGACGTCACAAAAAACTTCACTTAGAAATTTCTTTAATTCTTAAATCACATAACCAGATAGAGCAACGTGCTGTGCGGACACAGGACAAAATAATTGAGATATGGCCACACAAGCTCCGCCACTGTAACAATTAAACCTTTGAAACTGGTCTCTCCTCATGACTTAATGAACAAAGCCAAAATACTATTAATCCGTTGGTAAATTCCAAATCTTCCATTGGCTAAATTTCAACAAGTTTTTTCTATAAATTTAATAGATTTTGCATTTTTAAAAGTATTTCATTTTTTCTTTAATACTAAATGCTCAAAATATAAAATTCTAAAATAAGATTTTTTGACGTCATACATACGTAAGATTACCGCTATGAAATGCCAGCTTTGAGTATGATTAAATGCTAAATATAGCTGTCCTCTTAATTGGTCTATGCATGTTTATACAGCTAATATATGATCATCTTCTGATCTTCCTGGACAGTTCAAAGAGCCAGATTTTGCATGAAGAAATTGCATGAAGAAGCAAAGTCTTTGTAACGCAAAGTCTCGTTGAAAACCTACGAGCTCTTATACAGGGAATAGAACTACAAGAAGTTAGCCTACAAGTTTTGTTCAAATATTTTCAAAAACAGTGCACTCAGAACATCACACACATATTGTGATTTATGACATTGAAAAACGTATAGCCAAGATGTACCTGCTTCATAAACGTGTAGGCGTTCTCCTGTTGCATGATCAACAAAACTTTAATGGCTCCGAACTCCTTCAATTCTTTGACAGCTCGATATACCGAATGATTATCAGTGAAGTTGATGCTTGAAATCGTCTGGAAGCTGAAGTGATTTACTTGGTGTTCGTGTGACATGACAGCTGTTGCAAAATCACCGAAACCAACTAAAATTTAACAATGCGAGGGTCATTTATGTCGTGTTTGAGCAAGAAAGAATTTCCCGAGATTGTATCACTATTACTAGAAGACAGCTAATACCAATAGACGGATCGAAAAAAGACTCATGATACCAATATAATTCTTCCAACAGGGAGCCAGTGGCAGTGACAGTCGTTCATATACAGTATTTCTTCAAGAAGTTTATAAAGTTCAATAGAAAGGGCTGGGTTAAAAAGACAAAGATCTGTCTGGAAAGATGGTTAAAAAACTTTAAGATCTGTTTTAAAATTGAAGACAGGGCTACAATGGCTGGGAGGAAGATCTGGTGGGTGAAAGATCTGGTGGCTGGGAGGAAGATCTGGTGGTGTAGAGGTGGTTCTGGGGGCCCATCTCTACTATTAGCCTCTTAGTTTTATCTATGACCATGACAACAAACCAAAACTCAGATTTTGATATTCTGAGGAAAGGGATAGTTGGAGGGTCATGGTAGCCAACCTTCTGATAGAAGATGGTACCTGATGATGATGATGAAAAATACCAAATTTTTCACAAAAGATTCGAAAACTTGTCAATCCTTTAGAATTTTTCGGGACACTTATCGTTAGCCCAATCAAAAATTTTACAGCCATTGCGCCCTTGTAGAAAAGATTATAAAAGACTGAATTGGAAAAATACACCCATGGCTTCTCGATGAAGTTTGTTCACAAATTTTCCTTAAATGTAAAGTGACTTCGTTGGATGCAACTTTTTACTCGACAAAATTGACTTACATATAATGTTCCTAGCTTTATCAAACACATCCGTAGATGAAAAATCAAATTTTATGACCAAAGTAAATATTCTGATTCACATCAGCTCAAAAAATTGATGGCTTATTTGTGAGGCAAATTTAGATATAAGAAGACAATATTGGATATAAGAGAAAATATTGGACTTGAAATGTACCTTCTGTGACAACAGCTACTACTCTCGGCCTAGTCTCCTTTACCATGGCAACCAGAGCTTGATTCAGTATAGAAAGATCCGGTCGCATACTTATTATGTTATTGCAGAATAGCTTCGGCCCATAGTTCAGTGCAATCATTGGGACTCTTAGCATTTCTCCAAGAATGCAGATCTGGTCGATGTGTTGTGGAAGCAAGAAAGCAGTTGCGTTCCCCAAGATATACTGGTACGGACCATATAGAAAGTCTTGAAAATGAATAGAAATTTTGATAAAGACGAGTATAGCCTTTCTGCGAAAATTTACATGATGAAAAATTTCATGAAAAAGCTAAAGTACAAAGCAAGAAATTAAGAAACATTCAACAAAATTTATTGTTACAGCAGACTGTTTCATCTGTTTTATCAAAACATTGAAAACTAGGAACTTACCTTTTTCAAAAATGCCACCTGAACCAACAAACGCTTTTTGTACTACTAGCTTGATAAATGTGCCTCGTAGTACTGTCGACCTCGTGTTGATGTATGCAATGCTGTGTTCAATAGCCGTGTCCAAAGATTTTTCAAAATCTGACTGACCTTTCTTGACAAGAAGCACTGAAATTCAAAATGTTAACCTTATCAGTTTCTTATGAATAAGCACGAGCTTTGCTACAAAGAACTGGCTTTCAAGGCTTCTTTGTGATGTGGTTGTTATGAGTATGTTCTGAGTATGGTCTGAGTATGGTCTCGCAAACTGGAATCAATTTTGCAAAGCAGCCAACCAAGCAAGAATCCCTTGAAGCGAGTAAGGTGTCATGACAGTAACCTTAACAAAAAACTGGTTGTAGATCAAAACATTTCTTGAAAATTTGGTTTAAGCGTAAATTTCTACCCGAAAAAATATATCTAACAACGAGACACACTCATATTTTGAGCTTATATATCATATAAATAAGTTTTCATAATTTAAAAATTACTTCTGCTACACTTTGTGTTAAGGATATATTTATCAAAAAGAAAAATTCTACTTTACTGTCTAGAAAATATTACAAGATAAGAAAAATTTATTGAATAGATTAAGATGCAGTTATCATGAAAAATATTGTAAACAGTTGGATGCCAGCGTTACAGGAGCATGCACCAATTGAAGTTTGATGGGTAATGCGTGAATTATTTAAGTTCATCAGAAAAGTGAATTTTTCATATTGACGCTTCTAGCAAGACTTTCATGTTACCTCGCAATCTATTAAGAGGTTTGATATTCGCATAAATAGGAGCATCCTTTTGGCAAGCACATCAGTAATGGAAAAAGCCTAAACAATCAGTTATCTGGCATTGACAATACCACAAGGAAGCACAACGCATTTTTTTTGTAGAAACTAAGTTAGTTGGGATTTAGAAAGCGTAAAAGTTCTGTATTCACCCCCTGATTCACATTTGTTTGTTATCTGAAAAAATATGCGCAAAAACAGTTTCGTCGGCACTAAAAGAACTTGCTGCATCATAAAAAATTCAAAAGAGGAACGCATTTCTTCGAGTGAAGCGCAAAACGCGAGATATTGCAGCAGTTTTTCAGAAAACTTAAGCAAGATCTGCTAGTTTTCTGTGCCGCACTTGCAAATTGCGCTGAGAATTCGCACTGTATTGCGATTAAGAGCCTGCCACTCTCTGTACTCACTCGGCAACTGTTTTCATAGTAGTGACAATCCTTTCCTTAAGCTGTTGTGCACCATCTACTTAGCTTACCTACTAATGAGCATGGCAAATTTAACAGAAGGTTCTCTGCGACTATATTCAGAGATAAAATTCAAATAAACAGCAAGGATTATTCTAACGTCCATTTTGAAAGTCATCAATAACACGTCACTTGGTTTAATTCTTTATAGAAAATTTATTCTAATTTTTCAATGCTGCGTCATTTCTTTTTGGGCCAAGGACTTCTACAACGAGTCATCACACGTATCCATAGATTGCATATCAGATGTAGATCTGCTATTTTTATATTTGATAGCGACTCGAGGTACTTGAAAAAACCGCTTTTAAAAAGAGCATTCATTACTTGATGAGTGATTCAAGCTGACTCTTACAAAGGACAATAATATATGACCACAGTTAGGCTAACCATACAAAAAAATGGTTAAGAGCAACTTTGTTACTACGTTATAACATATTGTATAAAATATCTTGTCTTGTCTTTCAAGTCAACTTTTTAGTGACTATGTTGGCCTTTTTTAAGCTGTTAACACCTTTTTGCAAAACTTCATACAAAATTTTTAGTTTTATTAAAGTGTTTTTGAAACCACAGTTAAACATGTTCTGTTTTAAACAAATTCATTTTGGTATTCATTTTAAATTAACAATTCAAGCGTAAGCTACTTGTTATCCAGCATTCTTTATAAATATCATGGATATGTTTTTCAATGCTCAAACGGTTTTCATATATAATCCATTCCTTCCTCGTGTTTCTTTCTTCTCTTTATTTTATACTTTATAATCCCATCCGAGCATTGCTCATTTCAATTGCTTGTTGCTGTTAGCATTGTAGTTTTATTCCAGATTCCATCATATTGCTAAAATCTTTCATTGTGCCCATTTTCATAACCTCATGTGCCCATGTTGACATGGTAACACATGATCATATAAAAATTAAATTCTAAGGTCATTTTTCATAAACTTTTCAATGCATATCAATTCAAACCATTTGCCTATATATCGTTCGACAATAACAATATAAAAACATTGACTGTAGCTATCAGTGAAAGATAAGAAAAAAATCAGTGTTCCAAATAGAAAAATGAAGTTTGAAGATGGCACAAAATGACTGCAATGTTTCCTTCTTTCGTACTATTTTCAAATTTTTCGGTATCAAAAACGTAAAAAGGAAATTGTGATAAACTCTTTCTTGTTACTTGCTCTTGAAGAATCAATCGAAAGAATAGGTTATTAATCTCCCAGACAGCCTTAGTCAATCATCATCCAAGCGATGATTTGTATTTGTATTTTAGACGTATTTATTTCTACTTAGCATCGAAAGGTAGTCTTGGGACAATGAGAAGCTGTGCTTATTGAGCAATGTCCTGGTCCATCCTATCGCTGTAACCAGACCACGTAATCTCTACGCCTAGAATTATAGAGAGCTTGCGACTCCCCTAACTCTTTGTGAAAGGTTGGTCGTGCCAGGGACGCGAATTCGCGAGCCTTGGGTCTGTAGCCCCCGACTCTCACTGCTGAGCGATCCTCGCACCATGATAGTTTACGACGGTCCATAATGATACAAATTTACCCAAGCTAGAATTAATCATCCAACTACCTTTGAAAAAAGAATTCCTGTCTTTTTCTGGCTTTAATAGCCATTGCAGTGAAAAGATAATCATTTATAGGAAAGTCTCACAATATGAATAAATGCCTTTAATCTACAAAATACTATAATTTTCTAGCTAGAGAAAGTGGTCAGCTATAACTTAAGGTGATTGTTTAAAAAAGCGTACAAGGTTTGTTCCGTTTTGCATAGAAATTCATACAATGAAAACAATACTGCTTGCATCTTACAATAAAAATAGGCAAAAATATCTTCTTATTTCTTTCAAAACATCAAAAATTACTGAATAAATTTTAAGTCGACTTATTTTCAGAACAGTACAATTTTTATTGGTTACAGCCTATATCATTCGTAGAATACAAATATCGTAACAAGCTTACCAATATTATAAGTGTCTGCAGAAGAAAAGGAAATGTTTGCTGTCAGGACAAGTCCGGTGATGAGAAGAACCAACGAGCTCATATCGTTCTGCAGGAAGATAAAGTTGTTAAATGTTTATTTAGTGATTGTATTTTATTCATAAATCTGTCTCTTTCATAAGCAGCAAGATAATCTTTATTTAAAGTAGCAAAATACACCATCATACTAAAAAGGTCATTTTCACAAAATCTCATTTGACGTGGAATTTTGCAGCAGGTTTAGGTAAAATTTTTCAAGACCTAAAAGTTTATCAATTTTGAAATGTACAGTTTACAATCTGTAGCATAATAAGCAATCTAAGACTCAAATGACGACAGGTAGCGTTATAACCATGAAAAGACACAAATTTAGGCCAAATGGATAAGTAAATGGTGATTGTACTAGAGTATTGCATATGAAAATCTATACCTGCTTCGTGTCAGCATATATACAACTTAAATCAATGGATTTCTGTCTGCTGAAACATCTTGAAAATTTTTGAACATCCGCTAAATTGGATATGAAGGCTACCAAAGTTGGTAAACAGAAATATGATAAGATCACAAAGGTCTTAAAAAATAATTAATTGAACTAGAAGCATATGTATTCAGTAGAGTACATTTTGCCTAATCGACATAAGCTGCAAGGCTAATTCATGGTTTTAGTTTTTGATTACAGTTCAGTGCGAGCAAACATATAGAAGATTGTGTGCAACCACATATTAACGCTCATTAATATGCTGTAAAGTAGATGCAATCAGAATGAAAATACAGGAATGCATGTGAATTTTGGTTTTTGCAGAAGCAATAAGGTAAGCGGTAACGGTAAGCGAATATGTGAGAAATTAAGCATAATTACGTCTTTACAGCCATCTGTTTGAAAATAACTTGGCAATCATAAGTTATATATGTTTATAGGCCTAGTAAGCTCAAAGGATGATTCCACTTTCTCAGTGATGTCATCACATTTGCCGGTCCATCTCTATTTTAACAGTAACCTCAGTTGATTATTAAATGTCATTTGAGTAGATCATCTTATCTTATCAGGAGTAGGGAAAATAGCCTTCCTAAACCCTCCTTTAAAAACGACTGTTTCCAACCTTTTTTGAAATCTCCCATTCAGAAGAGAAGCTTATACTAGAGAGTTGCTTCAAATAAACCATTAGATAAACGATTAATAGGAAAATATGTTGGTGAATTTTAAACTCTATATCCATTGCAGTGCACCTGAAGATTTAACTGTTGAAATTGCATAATTAATATTCTCCATGGTTCACAAAGGTCAGTTGATCAAATTAAAGAAGGGATTTATCAACAAAGTTGTTTCCACATACCCATTAACCTCAAATTGAAAATATTTTTTTCAAATTTATCAATAATTTATGTTGGTATCCATAACCCTTTCTTCTATAGCTACCAAATCATTTTGCAACGTTTTTTCTTTGCAAAACAACCAAAAATAATTTTCATGTCCACAAAATACGCTCTTGAGGTATTAAATGACAGAGAAACGTTTTTACATGTATATTCCTAAGGCGTTGTCTGGACTTGTGAAGCAAAACAAGATCACGGTCTCACGAGTAAAATTTGAAATTTTCGTCGCTTGATGCTTTCCAGATACAACATTGCATCTCTTTCGCATAATGCTTGGTATTATCTCTTCCACATGGCCTAACACAGCTCTATTGGCTAGCTAGTTACCCTGCAATCGTCTTGCCCGACCGACTCTGGCCTTACAAACTTAAACACATGCTATTTAAAAATATTGTAACAAATTTTTAAACAGGAATTGAATAAGCTGCATTAGCTAAGACAATCAATTTAGTAACCTGTGTGACCCAGCTAAGCATAGTGAGCTTTTCCATCTTACATGATTCTCTATCATATACTTTGATCAATTTTTCCAGTTAAGCAGTGGCGTAGCAAGGGGGGGGGTGCATGAGGAAGCGGATGCCCTTCTAATGACAAAAAGATATATTTGAGAAAGGGCGTTTTCTGGCATTTTAAAGGGTGTGGTCTCCCATTTTTCTCTCGTTCAGCCAGCCCCTCCTGATCGTGATACACCGGCTATGCTACTACAATTTAAAAATTTTTGGACTCAACTTAAATGGCCACTTTAATCTTTCTTTTGGAGAAGGAGGTCAAGGGGTGGTGGGTGTTAGTAGTCATCTCTCTAATGAAGAAACAAACATGCTCGTTATCCATCCTCCAAATTTGACAAAAATAGCGTTTATGGGCAAGCAGAAACATAATTCGAACAATGCGCAAAATTACCTGGCCTAAATTGTCAGAATTGATAAGTTCTTCTCGTTATTAGTTCCCTAAAGATTGTTCATGTAACGTTAAATGCAATAAGTTCCAATTCTTTTAATTAATTGTCTGTTTTCTCATGCGTATATGCAATTAGATGTGCATGCAGACGGTACACAGTGTTGTAAAAAATGTAGAGTAGGGTGGAATGGAAAGAATTCCATGACATGGAACGCAAATGACAAGTACGCTAATTTTACAATCTACGAAAAGTTAACAATTTACAATCTTCTCTCCGAAATTCTGCGTCAACTTCTACAATCTACAAGCTGATTAAAGTTTTGACTAAGCCCTAACTCGTCACTTATTAAATATTTGTTGAAAAAATCTTTAAAAGATATTTTTAAGTGGAAACTTTTTATTTGTCACATAACTCAAAGTGAGACATTACTGATTTTCGCGATTTCGAAGAGTTTTTGGTGTTGCGAAGCACCCAAAAGACAAGTCAGTACAAGTACAGATAGTCTAATTAAAGGGAAAATTGCATTTTACCTTTTTTTTTAATTTTTTTCATTAAATTCTTATTTCAACAAGATATTTCATCAGAAACCTAAGCACAAGTTATGCCAAGTTAAAAAAAACTAAGAATAAAAGACAGAAATTTAAACAATTATTTGATAATATGAGTGAATTGAATTTGACATCTGATCTTCTTGGGAGTCGTGTTTTAATTCGTGTTTCCTGAGCTTTCAAATGAGCTTCTAATTTTCGTTTGAATTGATAGAGCGAGGGAATCTCTCTTAGTTCTATGGCTATTTCGTTCCAAGCTTTAAAGGGCATCTGTCGTGAACATGATTGGCTAATGCAATACAATTATCTCTTTTGTTTAGTACAAAGCATGGAATCGAGGGTGAATTTTTACGGCAGTAAAAATTATTTAAGAAGAAATAAAAGTCACCAAACAATGGAATTCCATTCCAAATGCTTTTGTTTTATTAGCTAACTGCTAATGCGACATATGCCCGGAGAGGTGGATCCCTTTTTTTTGTACACTCGACTTAAATTTAGGGATGTCGAGATTTCTATTGTTTTTTGTGCTATAACTAAAAATTTCAATCCTCTGATTATACTTGTTCCAGAGGCTCTCAGGACACTGCTTATTAACTATTTTGTGTGTCATGATAGATCTATCAAAAGAGATGATCTGATCAACGCTTAGCCAACGTTGTAACAATAATCACTGTTAGCCGGTCTGTTGCAGAGTTATCGATGCCAAAAAACAGAGTTATATATGCTTTAGTGTACAAAATAGAAAGTTAGAACAAGATGCTAATCTGAGTGTCATGCCTAATGCAGACATAAAACAATATTTAGATACATGCAACTGCAGGATAGCTTAGACTTAGCAAAAGGAAAAATTGGGAAGTGATATATAAGACACTGGATGTAATCAAGAAGAATGTCATAAAAATGCATTGTTTTAATTGCTGTATTGGAATAGATCTTCAATCAAGAGAGAAACATTTTCCAAACCCTGGCCAAAGAATTCTTGCCAGTATAGAACATTATTGACTAATGAATCCTTTTTAAACCTAAAACTGAATAGTTGCGAACTGTTGGAACTCTTGACCAAATTAAAACACATTTACTTCATGCTCAGAGATTTCCTCACACTTTTCGGAAATGGATCACGTCTGTAGCTAAGCAACAGTAACATGGATAATAAAAAACTGTATTACGGTAAACAGATAGAAGGCTCTTCATGACTGAATACCGAACTGTCTATTATATTTGGCTACGTCATATGGAAATTCGTGTTTAAGAAGAATTTTCATATAGAACCTAAGGTCCTTTTCAAAAATTTATTGTGTGATGTAAATAGTTAGCTCTTGTTAGGTGGAGGAATTTTATTCCGGCATACCACATGATGGTACCAGGAGCACAAATTAAAGTAAAGTTATTAGACAACTGCATATTGACTAATGACCACTGCACATTTGAAAGGTAAGTCAAATTGCTTAACGATACCATGTTTATATAAAAGTTATATTGGTATTTATGTTAAAGCTTTTCGCTTTCTGTAAGATAAATTTTCCAAAGTGATGGCACCAACAATCCATGTATTCAGAGCAAAATATCATGAACAAACATTCTGATATTGAAAGGAAGTCGGTAATGACTAGATGCCGAAAAGAGTTTAATAAAGCATAGCACTTGGAAAGCCTCTCGTTTTCATATACGATTAGTTGAAAATAACCAAGCATTTATTCAAAATTAATTCAGAAATATTCCACTCAATTCGTTTCATCCGGCTGAATTTGTACCTCTGTTAGAATCATTTCTCTAGTGTGTTGAATGTGATGGTAAAGAAGAATTTTTCCAATTAGTAATTGCTCTACAATAATCATTCAAAAATTTTTAACAATGCCACAGTTACTTATGAACGGCTTAAGCACTGATCAGTTTGAGAAAACTTTGAGAGCAAAGGCTTGTCTCGAAGAATCTCAGGTCTTTTTCAATTAGATCATCAACATAAATTTGCATGAGTATTCTCTCCTGGCAAGCCACCAAAATCTCATGTTTGTTTTTTTGATCGCTCATGAAACATTTTGTTGCAATTTCTCTGTCTGTTTGTTTATTTGTTGCAAAAGCTTTTTATTGGTAAACTTTAAAGGTTTTCAAATTTTCTAATCTTCAAATCAAGACATCAAAATAAAGATTTATCGCGAAAGCAGCTTTGACATAATCTGGGAAAAAAACGGTAAATTAATTCTATCGACCTAAAAACTCGTGAAGTTCGATGGGAATTACGCTATTCAAATAAAAAGTGTTTTGTTTGAACAAAAATTTTGAAAATCTCTTACTTTCTGTAAACTTTTTCAGTTTATAAAAGATATAAGTTACAAAGGAAAGAAATTAGAGTATATGTACTCATACTCGCAATGCAGAAACAGAGCAGCATGCCATTCGCCAATAACATTTCTTGTTTACAAGCAAACCAAAGTCTTCAAAAATCTGGCAAAATGATCGCTACGAGTCAACAACAGGTGTGCAAAAAAGTTATAAATATTCTTACTTTCTAGCCAAAAAATAGATATTGTCCCTCATTGTATGATTCCAGTGCAAGTGTTGGAAAATATGTCGAAGCATGATTGATCACAAAGAGGTGAGGACTTTCTTTCAATACCTATGCATGCATAAGCTTTCATTCACAAGAAGAGACCGCAAAAAGAGAATTAACGTGGAAGGATAGGCAGCTTAGGTAAGATTTGAAGCAGCGTAGATTTTCCGTCTTCATAGCTCAGAACTTGTTAATCCTAGTTGCAATTTATTTAGCGCAAAAAACAATACAGAATTTATATGATGTTAAACTATTGAAACTATCTTGAAAATAGAGAGTACTCACCGAATCTAATGTAAGCCAAAGATTGAATGTAAATGTGTTCGAACTCCAATTCAGAAAATAAGAAGCACTTGCAACGAGTCTTGAAAATATGTATGATTGGCAGTTTAATCCAACATCATTTTGGTTCCTTCTCTAAATGCATAAGGCCTAAAAGGAGTGATGTGTATTATAACTAATAGGATTTTAACCTGGCCAGAGACGTGACCATATGCTACTTACACTTTGGTTATGCCTTTGATCACAACTGAATTCATTAATAGTAATGGAGAAAAACAAAGGCCCAACAAGCGGGAGAGTAACCCTCGCACAACAGCCAGATGTTCTCAAGGATCGCACATAATCACGGGGGAGTGTTAGAGCAGAGGTAAAAAGGCTTATCTAGGCAAATATCCTTAATGCACGAGATGCTGGTACAAAATTAGCCAAGAAGGACACAAGGTTTCCAAAGCGACAACAGCAAGACCGAAGAGATACATCATTTCTGGAACAGCATGCTTCGAAAAGAAATTTAATATCATTGCTAAATAGTACCTTGATGTGTCTTTAGGCAAATTGAACGAAATATCAATTAGCAACTAAATTTCATTTTCAGCTTTTATTGAATATGGCATCAGTCTTATTTAGCGATCAAAAAAATGCAAATTGAGCGAACATTGCATAACAACAACAGGCCAATCGTCATGACAACGTTTTACGACAATGGCAACTAATTTGTCGGCAAAAACATTATCAGTTTCTCGATTGAAGTTTAATCCTGGATAGCAGTTTTAGAATAAAAATTGTAAAACAGGCAAATGTGGTAAACCACACAGGAAAAAGTAAATTTGATGAAACATTAAAAGCAATCTGGATTTTTCTTTGAAAAATCTATACTATAGGGCATAAGTAAAATTTGTTTCTTCTAAAAACAAAAGCAATGAAAATTTCTCTGATAATGTAGACTTTATCTCGTTGCAATAGGATTGAAGAAGCTATTCAAATTAATCTATGTATGCGCAAAAAATTTTCTTTTCTGAATAAGAAGAAATAGAACATGCTAAATTGTACAACCAAGTAATTATGGTGATTTTAAAAATGTTGCACAGCGCAGGATACTTCTCTTAGAAATAAAAAAGGTATGAAAGAAATCAAACCAAAAATGATATTGTAAATAGAGCTATTTGTTTCATAAACACAGCTAAAACGATGGAAATTCAAAAACTTTGTCTCTCTCTTACAGCGAGATAATAGCCTTTGAGTTTCATCTTTCATTTTAGTTGTATTGAGAGAATTTGAGAATAGTAACAGAACATCTTGCGAAAAAGAAGTAAAAAATATCTGTTTATTTTTGAAATACAGTCTCTTTTTTGCAATGCGTTTTTTATTTGACTGTGTCGACGCAACGTAATCTGACCAAGAAACAAATCAGAGCAAGTTTGAACGACAATATGGCTGATAAGCTAATCTGTACAGCAGGGGGTTTACACTAACTTAATGGCTTCGAAAGTTTAATTGTCCTTTTGAGAAAGAGGACACAACAAGCTGGTATTTTCTAAAGTATTAAATTATTATATGATAGCCTTTCCAATGCAACAAATCGCCATCACCAGGTTTGGTTTTGGGGTAACCTCCTTCCCTTTTAATTTGATTATGAATGCATCTTTGTAACAACGCATGCAGACAAACGAAACAAAGTAACGTGCATTATGAAATCAAAATCTGCCAATTGGTTAAGTTTCAAAAGACGTATTTTTTCAAGAAAGGTATTTCCTCGAGAATTGTATCTATTTCATCAATCAAGGGTATGCAAGAGCTGGAGACAATCATTACATTCCCGACTTTCTTGTACTCTGTTATGGCATCTCAATATGGGACAAAGAGTTTGCTATGAGTGTTTGTGGAAAAAAATTGAATGGCCTAAAAACAATGGATTCATGTTGTGGGACTTTTGTGGATCGAATATTTCTTATCGATTTGGCCATATTAAGGTGCAAAACGTTTCGTGAGAAACAGCCAACAAATATTGAACATCACTAAAATATCATTCTTCACCATTTTGCGAGATCTTGTTATCACCAAAAAACTCTGATGAGGGTCTAACTCAATCACCTCCTGGTCTTTGCATTCTCGTAAGCTTGAAACAAATGAATCTTCAACACCCACACAAATTGTCGCTGATTTACTGTCCTACTGTTACGTTTCGTAGCATTTCTGAACTAAACACGTATGTCCATAGTCTCACGTTCATCAAAAAAGACTTAATGGCAAGAAATATTCAGCATTTTTAGAAAATACAAAAATGTATGTATTTTAGCATAAATTGTTTGTTTTTATATGAACAGAAAACCTTCCCTTTAAAATTGCTGCTTGAAAATTGTAACCATTAAACGCAAGCACCTTCTCTCGTCATTTAAATATTAAAAAGTTAAATATACTATAAAGGTGACATTAAAATACAACACAATTAGGTTATTGAACGATATTAAAACTCTAAATGTAATTATGATAACATTTTGTATATCAATATTGTAAATATTCTATAGTGTTTAAAAGGCTAACACTTAAAATTTGTAAACTCTGTGAACTTATTTAATCAACATCTCTAGCATCAGCAATTAGAGGGCTTTTCGTTAGCTAGATTTCGAGTGCTATGCTACAATATACGATCAAACTTTTACAAGTACGATATCCTTCAGAATTAAGCTATTGAAAACCGTTTACCTTCTCGCATGCTCCTGTCATTCAATCAAGCCCTGACACTTAAAAATGAGTAGGTATTTGTTGTACTCTGTGTTTTTACCCGCCGGTCAATGCCCTGCATAAAACAGGAAGATATGAGCTCACCTCATGTCAAGCAAAGAATTAATTTCACGGCAAGAGCCATGTAACACGCAAGGAATATTCTTTGAGCGGTTTTCACCCATTGGCAAAGATGTAAACAGTTTCCCAAACTCTTCATCGGATAATACTCTTCTTCACAGGAACGAATCCAACTACATTCGAGAATCATCGTATTAGCCTAAAAAACAAAGCATAAAGGTCACACAACTAAGAATTAATACCTCTCTTTATCTTCTTAAAAACCTTTAATTAGAGTAAAGATTGGATGCACAAGGCGTAAAAGTTACCTCAAAATCCCAGCCTAGAATATGTACTCTTATACATAATTAAATGCAGCTTTCTGGAGTTTCTCATACTAAACAAATGACTTGGATTGGGTGAGATTCCAGCTACTATTATGGACGCCTTTATAAACGCAAAAATATTGTCACACTTGCAGCTTTCTGTAACGTAAATATAGTTTCAATGATTCATGTTGTGATGTTAGTGATAAGGCCGAGAGAATTTCCTAAAGCAATACCAGGAGATTGCAATACAAGACGGTTTCCAGGGACATGGAGTATGGTGTCCTATGTAACGTTTGAGATTATGTCTTCTGTTACCCTGAATTTCTGGGTCCTATTTTTCCTGTTTCGAAAGACTTCTGGATGCTTAACTAATGAAACATGATGATGCCAGCTAGTTAAATGCGCAGAAAGGATACCAGCTAGAGATTAAACGATAGTTTAAATTATAATAAAATCTCCATTAGAAGGATGCCTCCCAATGACAGAAATCAATTCTATAGCAAATCTTTTCGTTTGGTCAAAGTTTTGTGAACGTGCCCTAAGATAGAGACGATATCCTAAAAGACAGTACCACTGTCATGCCTTTGAGCATCCGCTACATGAAGTCTTCATTGTAGTACTTATGTGCAGGGGCATAATGTGCCGGGGTGTGGGGCGAGGGTTTGACACCCCCAACTTCCAGAGAACTCGTCGGTAGATTTATATTTTCAACAAAGTGATTTTATGCCAAATGTAGCAAAAGGATTTCTGTCGGTAAAATATGTTTTTGCATCTCTCACCACAACCCCCCAGCGAGAAAGATCACACTACGCCACTGTCTATGTGACATGAGAAACTGAAAGAAAGCTGATCCTTAATTTCGTAATCAGAAATCTGATCAATCTTTCACTAAAACGTTATGAAAAAGTTGGAAAATTGGCTGCTAAATAATGCTTTACAGATGAAATAGAAGAACTTTTAATGAAATAGAAGGAAGACGCCTTTTTTCATGCAACAGACTCCTGGCCGGCCAATTGTTAAAGTTTACCTTGCCAAATTTCTTTGATAAAGGCTGTGTGAGACTCGCGTTACACCTGCTAATCTTTGTTTTCAAAACAAGGCCTTTTCCGCATTCAATTATATATAATATTCATTTCTATCAACTACTGTTAGATAATCAAATAAGTTGCATATTAAATAACAATGTTTAGTACTCAGATGGCTTGAGATCGCATGTCATCTCAAAAGAGTTTGGGCAATTAACTAAAAGCGCGGGATTATATTTATTTATTACGCGGGATTACACGCATACTTTTATACCTACTCTATTCTTTATTGCATATGAGATTCTCAGAGTACCGTACCAACAACAGGATGTTTTCAAAGCCAGAATGAACGACAAAGGAAATTTATGTACATGTAGGATAGATGACATAACATTAATAATGTCCTTGTTAAGCATTAAGCTGTTTTAAATAGATGGGTTTTAGGGACATGGTTTGTATGCATAATGATGCAGTTGTCGCTAGAAAGCTTTTAAAATGAGATCATAGTCAAAGAAACCTGCAGAGAACAAGTGGTAATTAAGAGATTATATTACGCTACCAAAACAGCACAGCTGCATACTACAGACCATCGTATATGCCTGCTGTATATATATAAACAAAGATTAAGGGACATGAAACGTAATGAAACCACATTCCTTGGTTCTCTCATCTCAGTTGATAACTTGTCTGCTTAATTTGAACCTAGTACCGGCCGAAAAACACGAAAACAACCAATTGTAACCTCCCCTTTAGAGTATTGCAGATAAACGTACAGCTTGTTAAACGAAATAAACTCAGAGAAAATAAAAGAAAAAGGAATGCAAACATTTCTTACAAGAATTTAGCTGGTTAAAATATCGAGGCTCCAAAATGCTAAAAGTTAGAAACAAATTGAGAAAAATAGCCCGACTCAAAACAATTATCTGAATTTTCACACAATTATTGAACTTTAGTGTTATTTAAAGCAGTAATACCTCCCCCCTTGCTTAAAATATTCAAACATTCAAAGACCCTTCAAAACTCGAGGAAGATCCAAATAATATCAAGTTAACAACAATTGGAGTTCAAATTTATTTAGAGACAAAAAGTTCAGCCGATGAGTTTATTTTTTGCGAAAATCTTTTCAAAAATGTAAAAATTATTCATAAAACTGTCCTATAAATCTCATGTGCAAAATTACATCTTCATTCTCTAAAACCGACTCTTGCCTAGATTTACTACGTCATATTTATGTTACTATTTTAGTAAAACGAACTATACATTTGGCAGGGCTGCAAAACTAAGACGTACAGTACGATAACCATGACGTAACAAGTTGCCAGAAAAATTTATTTCTTTGTCTTGCAATATCCCATATCATATTTTATTTCTAAAAGTGGTTTGCCGACATTTTAAAGTATTAAAAAAGCTAAATGAACTAAATATTGCCTGCCAGATTTGCTCTGCCATGAAATTGTTTGGAAAATATAAACGTTATAACGAATAGTCTTTAGGGAAATATTGCTAAAGTGGATTATGTTTAGAAATACTGCATTCTAGGCGAAGAGGATCAAATTTTAAGGGAACAGATTAGAAAACTGCCAAAAACTGATAGAAGGTCTGATTTGTTGAGGTTTAGGCTGTCTACAGGAAGAATTATGGAGAAACATATCGCAAATCTAAGAGAAAATAAATTCAAAAAGGTTTGAGTGAATGAGCACTCAAATTATCATCTTGAACATTACATGTAGCCTTCATTTTTAAGCAAAATACAGAACCATACGATTAATGCAAGTACAACTTAAAAAATAACATAGGACAGGCATAAATAAATCTAAGGATTGAAAAAAGTGAAACTACAAAATTCCCACACAAACAGAAAGAATACACTTTCAGCTTTTCGTGGAAAACTGTCTTTCTAGGATTGAATTTACATGGTGCATCCGATGAACCAGAGAAAGAGCTACTATTAATGAAACTTTCACTTGGTCTCTTTCATTTGGCGCTTACATGTTTCTTTGGATATTCGTATGATTTAACTTGACTAAGCTCTCCGAGCTGTGTGATCTGTAGATGCAACAGCTGAACATGCAATATTCCTGCCTTATTAAAAATGCTTGATGCAAATTGGGATCGAGTGAATTTCAAATTAAACAGTAATTTAGACTTAGTAATCGCAAAACAAATTTAAGCAAGCAAAAACAATTTTTGTTTCACGCAGCTGCAACATTTTGCAAGCTGTCATCAAACATCTACAAAAATCTAATCAGAAAAAAACATATTTTTTGTTAAGTGCAACAATGAAATTGAACCCATAATAACCAAGTCTGCAAATTGAAACCAGCCTAAGCAATGCAGTTATGAGAAAAACTATGATAAAATGAAACTAGCGTATAAAACTACAATGATATTTGATTTACAAAATGACGCCCATGAATAGAATTAGAATTAAATTAAAAAACTCGAAAGTGACTCAGCTTAACTATTTATCACATAGCTATAATAGCCAAACCCACACCATTAATGAGCTTTCGTTGTCACAGCAACTCTCAAATGAGATGTTCAAGTGGATTTGAGGCTTATCTCTCTAACTTATCGTATGTTAAGGGGCCAAATCTAATTCAAACTTAGCTTTTCTACAAAATTATATCTTGAACGAGACTCTTTGACATGCTTTGCACGATAAGGAAGAAATATTCCATCACATAAACAGCTATCTTGTTTATTAATTCCCAGTTCCCAGTTTATTCCTTTTCTCGAACCATTTCAATATTTCTACTGTAGTTGTTTCACAAGTGCACAAACTTCACGAACCTGTTTTTACTATATGAAAAGCCGTTTTGCATATTGCTCTGAGAATTTTTGATGTGGCATTTCAAGTGAAACATGATTTTTGAGTTGTTGAAAGAAGCGTGAAAGAAATTCTATTTTAACTTAAGGTAAATCATTAGTAAAGGCGAGCCATTGTAAATTAGCAAGAAAATGGAGATGTACTATATTGCTTTGCTCCTTTTAATAATCCTTATATTTTGCCTGAAATACATTAATATCTTGGAGCAAGGCACCGTCCCAAGTATCTAATCTACAACGCACATCACACCCAGCAGATCGTGAAACTATTTTATGTTTACACTAGGAAATATATATATCCAGTTGTGAATCGAAATAGGCCAATCAGAAACGCGAGCACATAGCTGATGAGGTTGCCCGAGTATTTTCTGTCTGCATACTATAAGTTATTTTAATCCAGAAATCAAAATGTACGATTGGTTAATATTTTCTTGAGTAATCTTTAAGTATTGCATGGTTTGATTGGCTCTCTTCATTTCTCATCGGCCAAAATGAATTTAAGGCAGCATGAAGAGAATTTTAGTTGTTTTATTTTAAAAATACTCCTTCATCGTATCTGGGTTTTAAAGTAGATTTTAACAAGGGTATAATTTTAAATATGCCTGTATTTTGGCAGAATTGGTTTGAAAATCAGGATTGAAGACGTTAATTGATCTAGGTACGTAAGTAGGTAATACTCTTAACTGCCAGGCTACGGAAAGCCAGTAGGCTATGCTATGACAGGTTCGCGTCCGCTAAGCATTGAGAGGTTTGCCATATGACATATTGGTTTTCTTTTAAGTATGGTTGCTTTTTCGAGACATGTTTCGTTTTTCTGTGTTATAAGCAAACTGTAAACATTTTTGATAAAAAGAGATAAAGGTTTATGGTTGAAATGAAGTTGACAACCTGCAAATTGATCCAAAAGTTGGTCCAAATCTAATGTCTTTCGTTTCTTGAAAAAAATTTAGATGCGTTGAATTGGTGCTGTAGATCAATTAAATCTGAAAGGTAGGTCAAAATTTTGAATCTAAATGTATACTAAAAAGTCCCTAGAATACGAATTACGATTTCAACTAACAATTCTCACAGTAAATTCAAGCCGATTTGTGGCTTCAAGAAGATCTCAATGTTTGCAAAGCAAGGCCGTTGAGCCACCAAAAATTTATTTAGATGGGAATGCAGCTGCGATAAAAAAACCTTCATAAGATTATGGTTTACCCTCTTCGCTCACCATTTCTGAATATTATTGGATTGGGCAGTTCTAATTGGTTGAATCCTTGCTATTGTTTCATGGTTTTTGGATCTCAAAGCTATTCATGCAGCTCGCGTTAATACCCTTAATCGTAGGGATCAATGTTGTGAGCAAGGCCAAAGCCAGATATCAAATCTTGTTATGATGAATAGATCTGATATTCTATTGTTTGCACTGAGATCATTTTTTTGAAATATCTTATTATTCCAGGAAACTTGAAACCCTGATTAAAAGTTTCTAGCCGTGAACCGTTTGCTTTCCTGGCGAGGCAGACTGTATCCGCTTTGGTATCAGGGGTTGTTGTGCCAAGGAAACTCGGGTTTGGTGAGCCTTTTTCTTTACGACAAAAAGTGTACTTTCTGCTGTTTATCGATATGGTTATCGCGAGAGTCACCTTTGTACTGTTGATGGTGCCAGGTGCCAAACAATGGAATCTCAAGGCAATTGTAAGCTGTGATGCAATCTCGTGAGCTGACATCTCTTAGCTGTCCCATTTTAAAACTATCCCACTGCTTTTTCTTAAGGATAATTTTAATAAAATAACAAAATGATTATAATACATATGAACACAGTAATTAGGAAATAAACAATACTTGAGCTAACGACAAGGCTTAATTTAAGTGAGCCCGTTACTCAATTGCATCCTTGCGCCTCTGCCCTTGCACATAAATATACAACTGCTTTTTTTCATCCTAGCAACATTTATCATGTATGATTCAAATAAAATTAAGCAAATGATAGCAAAATTCAAGAGGATTCCCGCTAATATTTTGCCATTTTCATTTGCTATCGTAATATATAGAATCTGCAGTGAAAGTTCCCGTAAAAGAGGTTTCTTGAGAAACTCTGGGCTCTAAAATCAGATTAATAGATCTTAGAGTAAAAGTCATAACAGAACTTTTGATGAAAGTCATGTGTCATTTGTATAAATCAAAAAGTGATCATCGAGAGAAATATATCGCTCAATAAAACTTTGAAAGATATTTTTTCGCAGTTCTAAAATTAGAACTTTTTCCTGTCAGTAAATTATAAGATTCTAACGTCTTTTACATTCTTCTAAATAGTTCAGATATTCAACGTTTTAAAGTCATTAATTGTAAAATGTTCATTTTACATTTATATATTATATATTTCAAATATACTTTAGTATCTTTTTCAAAATGATAAATCAGAGAGCACAGCCCACCAAGAATGCTATAATAGCAACGACACAATAACAGACAGCTGCGTTCTAGATAGAGATCCTGAAGCAGACACATCTTTACTGTCTTGCGACAAAATGATTCCAATGTGAAACGGGCTTAACTATTTATTGAATATTTATATGTAGTACTTTACTGTGCATATAGTATTAATAATATAATGTATGTATATGTAATGTGCTGCAAGTGGGACAAGCGTCTAAGAAGAAAAAGGAAATGTATATGTAGATATTTAGATACATGCCCAACTCCAGGGGGGGGGGGGGGGATGGTAGTCATGATATATTGTTCTTCCTGGGCTCCGTCCTTGAAATGTAGTTTTGTAGTTCGTATGTAGTGTTTTTCCTGTAATTTGTTATTATAAGTTTTGATATTGAGTAGAAAACTAATGATATCTCTTAATAAACAATACCAAACAGAGCGTATTTGGAAATGATTTGCACTTCATATATTCGAGTCGAGGTACTTGAAAAATCATTACTGAATTACGTTTTGCTAATGGCAATTATCATCGGTGGCTGAAGGATTGACCACGACCAACTGTATTCTTGAGGCTGAGGTTGATATTGGGCATATCTTTACTGCTCCAGATAAATCTTCGATTCTAAATGCTCAAGGGCATTGCAATTTGTGGTAGGAATATCATGAAATAGGGATTATTGTCAATAATAGGTATAAATATCCTTTTCCAATCAATTAATTATTCAACTTTCTTAACTAGCCCAGAAATTAAGAGTCCAACACGCTGCATACGAAGTTTAAGCTCTTTAGCAGCAAGAAAATTTTATTTTTTTACTGTTGTGTTTTCTGGTCAAAAGAATTTTAAGTATGAGAAATAGAAGGGGCAACTAATTTCAACTTCTCTCGTGCAATTATTACTGTTACGCAGACTAGTTGATAAGAACTCTAAATAATTGCAAATCAAATCTTTTATCATTTTGGCAAAGGAAATCCCTATTTTATCTTATCTTTAGCCCTAATGAATGACAATCTTATCTAAAATGTAATTCTAGTAACACAAATATCATGAAGGGCCTTGGGGTGGGGCTTGGGACTGCAACTCCCCATAACTGCAGATTTTTATCGTTTCCTTTTTTATTTTATTGCTGTAAAAATCTGACTTGTGCTACTGCATAGGTTGTGGCAGTCTGGATCTGCATCTAGCAATTATACCCACAAATAGAACATATATATATGACTTTGAAGAGGCTCTTCTTCCACTTAACATCTCTAAATCAACAGGACCTGATGGAATATCAGCAACTGTTGTCAAAGCTTGTGCCCTAAAACTCGCACCGATTCAAACATTTGCAAAGCAAACATCTTGAAATATCTTGCTAAAGCTTTTCGTCTGACACTCTTCAGAGTATAAAGCGCAAACAAATAGATCAAAAACTCTACTCTAGGAGATATATATACTCAGCTGTGGATCAAAATAGGCCAATCAGAAACGCGAGCACACAACTGTTGAGGTTGCCCAAGCAGTGCTGCTTGTCTATTGAGAATGTTACCAATGGAGTCCTAAGGTGAAAATGAGCTCATTTTGCCTACATTATAGTGGTTTTTCATGTTTATGTAGACAGATTCAAAAACTGCTCAATGGAACGAGGATCGGACTCTACCAATAAATCGAAAAATGTTGCCATTATATTCTCTTGCACAATCTGGGCTATCTAGTAACATAGCGGAATCGCGTGCTTTGTTTTTCGCTTTTAATATGCAATAACTGATGAGGCTCTTTTCTCTGAGGCAGTTTTTCTATTGCTAGAAGGGCATGGTGTTTTATTCTATCCCCTGACCTTTGGGACGTTGATTCTACGTAGGATCCTTATGAATGGATGGAAGAACATTTTTGTACTGCAAACATTACGTGGATTAACATCAAAAACACGTTTTGTAATGTCTTTTTAAATTTGACTTTTAAATCGCATGGAAACGTTACCGATCCATGGTAGTTTAAATAAACCGGGAACTTTAACGAACCAAATTTTACTTTAGCCAAAAAATTGTAATTTTCTCCTTAATGTAAGTAGAAATGACATCCTTTGGATCAATGTAAGTAGAAATGACATCTCTATCCGGATAGTCGTTCTCCAGAAAGATCTTTTTAAGAGTTGTATAGAAAATGTTTATTCGTTTTGCTACCAATTAAACATTTCTTGTGATCGCGCAGGCGCTCTAGCTGTGGAAATCCAAGGGTTTTTTGTCTGTTTTCGTTGGTTTTTCGGTCTCTACGTGACCCAAAAAGCCTTTATCTTCTTTCATATCTTCTGTTTATTCACCTTTTTCATTAATGATCTAGTAAGTTCCACGGCTAAAAATTTTCATTCTTTTGCTGATGACACTTATCTGAGCCCTTAATTTTTTTGGATTCTTAGCATTATTCTGCTATCAACAGCCTCTTTCAAAAAATATTTTAGCCTCACTTCTCACTCATGATCTTACAAACATTGAGTAGTGGGGTAAAGACAATCTCGTAAAGTTTAATCAAACAAAAACTACACAGGTTTTCATTTCACGGAAACGGAACCCCACCATGCCTCCTGTCTACATGAATAGAACTAGTTTAGACATTTATACTAGTTTTCCATAACTAAGCCTTTCTGTATCATCCAGTCTTAACATGAAATCTCATATTTCGTCTATTGCTAAACATCTATCTCAAAAACTTGTGCTCCTATATAGAGCACGTGAATTTTTCTCACCATCACAACTTTTAACAATTCACAAGTCCCAAACTCGTCCTCCGTTCAAGTACTACTCTCATATTTGGGCTGATGCTCCTAAATCTTCGTTCTGCCTCCATGACAAAGTCCAATTATAAAACATTCGCCTCATCAATAACTGCAACCTCACAAAGTCTCTCCAGCCTCTTTCCTATCAACACTGTTTCGCTTATCTAGCTATTTTTTCTCGTTCACTGTACATGCCCTCTTGCTTGATACACCATAGGTATTTCAAGTCCTAACCTACCCCCACGATTTATTTGTATTTAGTGACAGTGTATAATATTGTAGATCATGACTTTTTTGTATTAGTAAAAGTGCATTTAATTGTTTAATCATCCCTTCTACGAAAAGCTTTTTTTGATAAAAAGAATATTTGAAAAAACCCCCCTAAAGCGGTCACCTCTAAAACATCGGTCACTAAGATTGGTCTTCAAAGGTTGCCGCTATTAGAGGTTCCACTGTATATCTTAATGATGTAAAATAAGTTGTTGAATCAAATCACTTTGAGTTTAAGTTAGAGCTAACTAAAATAGTCTTGTCAATTTGTCTATCTTTGTTAAAGAAAAAAGTGATTTTCAAAAAACAGAGGCTCTGTTTTGATCAAACAACAGCTTGCTGGTTCCCAAGAAGCTTTAGACACCGTTGTGAATTGCACGTACATTTTGATGGTTTGCTCTCTTTGCATGCTGTCTCCTTCAGCTAAATTTATCATTTGGTCTATGGGGCATGCTCATTTTGCTTGAGTAATCGGGTTTTCCTTGAACTCTTAAAAGAAGGCGTAGACTTACTGACTTAGTTTGAAACATACAACCTACACTGTTACAACAAGTAAACATAAACTCAAATTTTAGCCCTGACTCAGCCCCTCAGGGGCGAAAATACCGGGGATGTGGGAGGTGTGACACCCCCTCCAATCTAAAAAATTGTCACTTTTGCAGGGCAATCGAAGATTTTGCAGGGCGCCAAGAAGAGCTTCATTGCCGCGCAGAAACGCCACCTCTGAAGTTCGTATAGGGCCGCTTAGGAATTTCGAAATGGAAATTTGCTATGAACCTCCTTTCCTGACATTGCATTTAAGCGAGCGGAACAGGTATGTCAAGAAGAGCTCAATTATTAGCAAAGCGAAAGCATTTCTTACCGAACGTCATAGCCAATAGATGCAATGATAATTGATGCATAGGTTTATGAAGGCAAGGTTGCGTCCATAAAAATTCATTTATAAAATTTTTTTTCATGACAGGCACGGCGCCACTGGGGGGGGCTAGGGGGCTGAGGGACCCCACTTTTTAACAGTGTATGAAATAAAAAGAGAACAAACCGTTAAGATGCCGATTTTATTTGATCTAATTACTAACTTATTCACGTATATTTCTATTCCAATAAACAACAATCAGTTTTTCAGCAGTATAGTATTTTGCTAAATTTTAGTCTGGGAGATGCTTTTTAGCCCTTTTACAAGGTATAATTTCAAAAATTTTCTTACGTCAGACCCAACCATGGTGGGTCCTCCTACCTCACAAAACTTGATGTTAAGCCCTCCCGAAACATATGCCATGATCATGTACCAAAGAACATATGCCATGAGATACAAGTTTTATTACAAAGGAAAATCAAATTTGACATTTAATTTACGCTCACGTAGAGAAATAGATACTTCATAGGTAATGACGTTTCAAGTTTTTTTTATTGCTTAGAAGTTTGTCCTTGGTAAAGGCAAATGTACACTGGCAAAGCTTTCACTAGCAACGTATAGACAAACCTTTGCTTCAGAGTCTGCAGGGAACCACTCAGTTTTGCAGGGCAAAACTCCTTTTCAGCCCCAAACCTATTGGTCAAGTTACGCCCCTGCAGCCCCTGTATGCAATATCGGTTATATTTGATATACATTATATCCAGCGTTGGTAATTCAAACAAGTTGGTTAGAGACTTTATATAGCTAGAGACTGTACCAAATTTATATAAAGAAAGAACTCGGCGGGTTCACTTCTATAAGAATCTATATACCATGTGGGTTCCAAAAATGGATTTCTACCCCCTTATCTCTGACATGACCGGCATCGCAACACACCCTTATCTCTGAAAATTGGGGTATGTTACACCACTTTTCTCGGACACAAAAGAAATGTTAAATTAAATCAGCCCCATCAACCTTGGAAATAGATTTGATAAAAAGTAAAATGTAAATTGCCTCAACAACTGACTCTAATAATTAGAAAAATTATAAGAATTAAACAATGTTGATTTTGGTGCTGCAAAAACTTATCTTAAGTTTTGATGCTAATGTGCACCCAATGTGAAATTCATGCTGAAGATGCGTCAAGGTCAAGTCAGAACTGTGTCATGGCATGCTAGGATAATGAAAAGAAGAAAAATCTGAGCCAAAGATCTTAACCAATGAAGCCGAGTGCTTAGAATACCAAAAAGTACAAACAATAGTAGCCAGTTAAAAAAATCCATGTTTATCAACAAGTCAAGCTGAAAACCTGGCACAATTCAAGGTTGTGGCAGTTGTTCTGCAGAGTTTCCCATACTCGTACACAAGATAGTACACTGTTTCTGCACAGTTGCCCACATGCACATATTTCTATTTGCTCTTGCATACACAAGAACTTGTAGAGACCTTCCATACGCTGCAGATTGAACTTTGCAGGTGCTACTTAACCTGACTCAATTTTAAACTTTCAAGTAGCTATTGTTTTCATCACATCCACTATAAAAGACAATCAACAACACTTGATCTCAGTTTAGCTTAAAGTTTACATGTCGGCATTGTCTCAAAAATCATTTCTACCCTTACAATCCAAAATGTCATATTTGCATTCATTGTATTGTGACATGAACAGCTTACTGTGAGCTTCTTTTTCATCATTGAGATTTTGCTTGAGCATCTTGGGCGATTAAATTTAAACAACTTGCAATCAAATTCATATAACACAAAATACGATCCAAAACCGGATAAAATTTATATAAATATTCTTTCCTGTTGTTACAGGGCTTTGGTAAAAAGGGTCAAGATTGTTTACCCTTTTTACCAAAATCTCTGAATATATTTTTGAGAAACAACCCCTTTTTCCAAAATCTATGTCCCAGATGTGTGTCAATATATTACCCTTTCTCAGAGATTTTTGAAACTCACATGGTGTATAGGGTCATATGGAAGTGAACCCGCCGGGAGAAAGAACAAAGCGATAAGTTATAGGCTAAGATATCATAACGAATTGTGAATGTGACTTTCGCGCCATTTTGTCACAAACCTAAAGGGAGGCAGACTAAAAATGGTTTGCAAGCTCTGTCTTGCCACAAGCTGTGTCAATTCCCTAGTTTTTGAAATCTGATCCTCAGTGTAGCGAAGTCATCGTAAAACGCGTTGAACAGTGAACACTGACGATGCAGAGAACATTGGGATATTTTTGGAGGAAAAGCTCCGTACAATTTTTAACATCTCCATTTTACAGTGCGAAGAATGCCTTGAAGAAATCTAACGTACTTCGTCCCCAGTTTTCTGCAGTGCCGCATTTACAATACTCATCGTAAGTTGATGTATCTATTTGATGAAAATCTTTGAACTGTTGATTGGAATCATTGCATGATAAGGTTCTTTTTAAAGCTGCAGCTGGTTACAAGTTAAATCAAATAGTGACGAGACAGGTATGTAGGGTGTTGTGCGCGCGGATATATTAGGACTGAAAGAGTTAGAAACGGTAAATAAACACACATCATCCTGTTTACCGTCATAATTATTATCCTCATTGTGATTATCACTATTGTTATTACTGAATTCACTTTTTTTGATATATTACTTTTACTATAATTATTATAATTATCATCAATCTCCATTTTCATCGATAACACACTGGTCTACATTCTACATACATCAACATCTCCTTTCATACCTTCATTTCATACCATGCACCCACAGTTTTACCAAAAGAAATGATGAAATTTTTGTAAAACAGTCTGGGTACACAAACGCATTGTAATTTTGTAATTTAATTAATTGTAATCTAGGGCTAAACAATCTAGGGACCAAAACAGGGCAGACACTTGGTTAAATATTGGGGGGGGGGGGGGGGATGGCAAGCTTATTGTTTTGATAAGATGACAATGTCACATTTCCCCATTGTTTTAGAACAAAAGATGATTGTCCTCCAATATATTTTGGGGGCAGCTGCCCCCCCCCTAATCCCCAGGTATTCGTGATTACTCTCATGAAACTCATCTGTTTGTAGGAAATGTTCCTTAACTTTTACTTCATTTGTAAACTTTTGGTTTTTTTAACTTAGATAATTTATTTGTATTGGATTACTCTTCTTGCTTCTTGCAAGTAACAAATGAACATTGTTTTATAAAATTTCACCCAGCTATATTTAGCTATGATGTGCATGTGCATAACTTTCTATAATGAAGAAATGATAGCAAGTTAGAGGAATGCTTATGGAGTAGAAGACAGGATAAAAACTTTTCTTTTTGTGGATCATCCAGGAAAAAATATCTTCACTTAGACACAAACAAAAGTTTGCAAAAAGCACTTCTGCAAATGGTATCCTTGAAATCTATAACAAATTGCATATATTTTTTACTTGCAATGCATATATTTATATAATTTATATGAACATTTTTTGCAGAAGAGCTGAAAGCAAATCCCTCTAAACAATATTTTTGGGATACAAAAATTGAAAATTCTGAATTATTTGACAAGCATTGAAAAAATAAAAAAAATATGCACAATTTATCAGTAGATACTTTTGTCATTATGAAAGGTCCTAACAGAAAAAGAAGAGCATCAGTATAAAATCTATATTTGACTCTGCTACTGGTTGGGAGGTCCTCTAGAAAGAGGAAGCGCTTATTTTGTATTTAGCTATGTTTTTTGGAAAGGGAAATGTGCCATCATTTCAGATTCAAAGATGTCAGCCTATACCATTTCAGTTTGCACAAGGTTTATGCTGGACTGCTTTCATGCTGTTAATGCTACTGGAATACTTTTGCTGGCATTGCAAGTAAAATGTGTAAATATTCTGCTGCTTTATTGACAAAATCAACAAACAATTATTAACGGTGGGAATATTGTTAATGTTGTTATACATACATGTATTTCTTGAGTAACAAAGCTGATTACATTTATGACTAACAACCAGGCACATTTATTAAAAGTTTTTTGAAATATGAGGAATTTTAGTGCAGAAATTACTTTGGATAACTAGCTGCATAGTTAAACTCATAGTAATACTAAAAACCCATGCATACCTTTTATGAACTGTAAACAGCTTTAGGTGCTTTTTGACTAGCTCTATACAAAGGGCAATGTAACTTCAGAAGACTTTCTATTCAAAGATTAGTCTGAAAAAATTCCTGATTAGGTTACCCTGAAGCTCACATGTCTGAAAGAATTGTATGATAGCTATGCAAAGTTTGGTACCATGCAACACCAGTATAATGTAATCATTTTTTAAATGACTTGAAAAGTGTTATATTATTTCAGATCAAATATTGAAATACCACATCACCACTATGAACATGAGGAAGTTCTTACTCATAGCTACTGCCAAGGAGCTACATCAAAGCCCTTAATAGGTGAGACAATTGGTCAGAGGCTTGATAAAGTGACAGAGTTGTATCCAGATAGGGAATTTCTTGTCTGTGCTGATGATAACAAAAGAGCTACATATGCAGACTTTAGAGAAGAGGTTTGTGTCAACTACTTTTTTATTTTAATATAACTAGAAGCTGATGAATAGGTAATTTGCTATATTCTTAAATTTTGCATTGAAAGTAATGATAAACAATAGGCTTGAACAATGCAGATATTGGGTCCAATTTAAGTAGAAATTTTCAAAATTTATTATCATCTGCATCCAATTTTGGGCTGCAAGTGGTATACAGGGCTTCTTCAGAATAATTTTTACATTTTGTTCTGCTCTCTACATGTATTGTATTGACTTTTTTAAATTTACATTGTTCTTGTTATCTTTTCTATACCCTGGTTTCATATTTGTGCTGTTTTTCTGTGTTACTTATGAATAGATACAAATGATTACATATAAATAATTACAGATACAATTCGTCTTTATAATACATATATGTCATATTTACATGTACAAATGACACTCCTTCCATGATCATATTGTCATTTCTTTGCTCTCTGTACTTCTGTTATTGCTATCAATTGGTCTTGATTTAGATTTTCTTTTGAAAAGTTTTTCAAGGTAGCTTTTAACAAAATAAAGTACTGGATTCATAATGGCATTTACTTGAATACCTAAAATTCCAAAGCCTGTTTTCTGTTGTTTAAAAGTCTGATAAATTTTCGGCCCAATACTCAAACAAAAAGAGACCACAATCAGCACTGTTGTGACACTTAAAGTGATTTCCTTTGACTGTGTCAAGAAACAGGTATTAGACACTCCTTTCATTGATCTCTTCTGTCTGTATATGATACGTATAATTTCAATATTTGAAAATATGAAAACTAATCCAATAGTGATTGTCATGGATATGAATATAATGTTGAGGACTGGTGGTATCACAAATGGTTTTGCCTTTCCCTGTGTGAAATAGTTTGCTGTGAAAAGAGTCATTAGTTGCAGTCCAACTATGCACCAAATTAACACAGAAAGCATACTTGTTTTAAATGGCGTCACTTTGTTCCGATGCTGGATGGGGTATTTTACAGCCACAAGTCTGTCTAAAGAGATGCTTAGAACAAACAGTGTCATTACCTGTACTGTTCCAAAAAAGATGAATGATAATACTGTTATTTCCAAAATGGCAATTTCTCTGGTCTGCTGCAACAATATTGATGTAAGAAAGATCCCTGTTACTGATACAAAGATGTCAGCAACTAGCATGTTTAACAAAAGGATATCAAATGAATTTCTTTTCTTCCAGTTCTTTCCCATGATAACGATGCATGCAGTATTAAGAATAACTGCAACAGCAGCTAGTACTTCGTAAGATATAAGTGTTCCATTGGAAGGTCTAGTGATTCCTGAAAGTTGCTCATTGGTCGAACTCATTTTTGCTTGCAAATCGTGAAATTTCAGCTACTGATGTTTTCCTCGTTCATTTGTTATTGCTCTGCCTGTCACTTTAACAATTTCATGTTGCTGTAAATAACATTTTGCACTCGCTCTCCTTCGTGTTGCTTATTGACATCTTTTGCATTCCTTATTAACAAAGATGTCTCTCAAATTGTTCTACCTTTATCGTCAAAATCAACTCAAGTTCCAGTCATGCAAGAATTTAATTTTTTATGAGAATTTCAAGGTACTGGATGCATCACTTTATTCTAACGAAATTTCTATAATTCCTTTATTATAAATTCGACTTTTCCGTAACCCAGTTTCAATGAACATAACCATAGTTACATTGTTACAGCCATAAACGTTTTCCTTTCATTCCCAGATCTTCTTTTGGCTTTCCTTAAAGTTGCTGATACCTGTTCTCGTGCGACTTCGATGTTGTCTAATGCTCTTGAGGTTCTTCCTTCTTTGGCTCCCTTCAAAAACCACTACTACAGATGCATGCGTGCAGCTGCTCTAACTATCGGTTTCCAATTCCCCGTTATGCAATCTACGGCTGGCTTAAGCAACCCCTGCAATACATTGGTTTGGTAGGATTCTCGGGGCTACAGTATTTAGTCAAACAATCCTTTAAACTGCAGACTTATGACGGACAAAAGTTTGCCTGTTTAAGTAAATAGAAATCTTTTCTAAGAATTACACGGCTCTAAAGGATTTATCAGTTTGATAGACGGGAATTAAGTTTGTTGTTTTTTAGGCAGATTTGTTTGTGTTCGGCGCGAGTTTGTTCAATTTTGTACAGGTGTTTCCACTGACAGGGCAAGGTCTTCAGCTTTGCGCGCATCTTGTCTTTTTTATCTAGCAGCACCCGCATTTTCTTTGGTAGGATAAACCCTAATACAATTGGATCATTAATTTAGAGAAGTTTTAATTAAGCTGCTGCTGAGCCAAAGAGAGCAAAAAGGGCATGTTGTTCTTCCAAGCTGCATTCAGTTTAGCAGCTCAAGCATGTGCATAAAACTTTGTTAATACGAAAGGCTAAACCGTTGCCATAAACCGTGGCTCTATAGCATTAAAAGCATGATCAGCAAGTAAAGAAAATTCATTGGACGTATAAAGTGTCCAAACTGTACTTTTGAAATGCTTAGATCGCCCCTTTTTTAAGTATACTTGATACAGTAGAACCACAATATAGCGGCTTTCTGTGAGATACCTAATATATGGCCTGTTTCAAGGAAGTATCGATTATGCAAAACTGCAAGTATTTGACTCTAAAGAAGTTATATCACCCTGGTAGCATTCACTATAAGGGGCTTTTTCGACGAAAATAACGCAGGCTCTTTTAAACAAAGCATAAATCTATGCGAGTACAAATGTACACGAATGACAAATAGGCCTGGCGTGGAAGCTTAACAAGAAGAGAATAAACTTCGCTTTTATTAACCCGAATCTTTTGAAAAATTATGCATGCCTGTACAGAATTAATTTTATATAGTGTTGTAAAGTATCTATCAATTGATTTTTGATAATATTCTCCCAATTTGAAAATGGCAATCCAGAGAAGATACTTTAGCTGATTGCCTTACACCTTTTCCTATACCCCTTTTCATCATATCCCATACACACCTAAGCAGACCAGACTTCCCTGTAAATACAGTTAGAAGGAGAAGTAAGAGTCTTAGAAGGAATGTGTTTTTATCTTGAATATATCTTTTCCTTAAGACGTTTAGCTAGACCTGAAAGATTTTGTGGTTTCCAATCGTACGTTTTTTCACACTTTCCTCATCAGAAAATGATATGACGACTTTTGTATGTTTCAGGTTGATAAACTGGCTGCTGGTTTTCTGGCAATGGGGATAAAAAGGGGTGACAGGGTTGGTATGTGGGGACCAAACTGCCTGGAGTGGGTGCTGATGCAATATGCCATGGCCAGAGCTGGAATTATCATGGTGAGTGTGTGCCTTTCAGTACGCGATGTATACTCTACTTGTTCTTTCAAAAGAAAAGAGAGAAAGGAAGCATCGTTTGGCGTTAGATTGCTTAGCCAGGAGTCAAGTTTATTATTGTTGATTGATACTTGAGTTTACCCTAAACCGCTTTTCGCTGATGTACTGTAAACTGTTAGGCTTGAAGCATGCTCTCAAATCCCTTTTCTCAAGATAAAGTTTGCAGATTTTTGTTAGGCCTAATTGCAGACGATTTAATATTTCTTTATCTGAGGATAAAGTCAAAATATTTGTGTATACCAACGATATGTGTCTATTTTTGGCATGCTACAAAAATTGTTGTTAATTTTATCGTTGATTAAGTTCTTAGAAAGTTGTAATATGTTTTTAGGGTGAAGGACCCCAAAGAAAGGTTTTTTTAGGTTATAGAATATAGGCCATATACTTTGGGGACGCTAATGATACAACAAAACTTTTACAGTAGGCTGGTGAAGTTGGCATTTAACTGAAAACTTTAAAACTTCACGAATGTTATTCAGTCACGCTCTAATCACACTGTTTTGATAACTCGGTGAATTCTATGTCGATTTCAGGTCAACATCAACCCTGCCTATCGGTCAAGTGAGCTAGAGTACGCTTTGAATAAGGTTTGTTCTTTCATTCTCTTTTCATTACGAGTGTACTTGCTTTTTCAATATTATCAAATAATGTACAATTTAAAAGAGACACCTTTTGATGTAAGCTACAAGAAAATGCTAAGGTCACAATAGATATAAACTTTGTTCCTCTAATGCGAATTTTGGTGGAGATACGATATTCGCTTAGGCCTTGATTAACCTTTTTCGTTACTTTCTGCAATAAATCTCTTTTATTGATGTCAAATATTATTTTCTGTACTGATAGGTAGGCTGCAAGGCGTTGGTTATGTTGCCCAGGTTAAAAACCTCAAACTTTTACGATATTCTTAAAGAGGTTGCCCCAGATTTGGAGGATTCAAGTCCAGAAGGGCTACAACTAGAGCGGTAAAACACTTTTATGCTTTTACTTGAGAATAGACATCCATGAAAGTTTTTCATCTCGGTTTGGATCTCATCCTAGTTTGAGCTTTTTCCCGATCCCTAGAAAGGTATTTGTTTATGACCAATCGTTGACTTGAAAAATCACACGAGTTATTAAAACCACGGCGAGTTAAATTTGTTTCCACATTCCATTTTAAATGTGAAATCTCGCCTCGTGATGAATTCTGCATGTAAACTGCTAGTTTTCTCAACCTCATACAAGTTACTGAGAGATACAGGGGCAAAGTTCTCTTGGACTTTCGGAATTGTTGAAGCTCGCTCAAGATTGAAATATTTTTATAAATGAGTAATAAATTACGAACCAGAAAATCCCAACCGTGCTTCGAACTCAATACGGGTTGGTTTTTTCATGTAAGGAACTCTTAGCTTGTTGTTAGCGCTTTTTTAGTTATACAGACTGTAGGTTATGCTATTTAGTGTATAGAACTCGACAGTTCTAGCTTGCAGCTCCGAGTTTTACTCTTATAACCAGGCAACCGTTGAAACTACTCTCTCTATGGTAGAAACTACTCTGTTGAAACTACTCCGTTGAAACTACTCTCTCAAATCTAGCATCTGCTTCTTTGCCCATTGTACCCTTTCAACCTGCAATTTGTATATGCACTTTTAAAACAAAAACAAAGAAAAGCCTGAATCTGGAAAAAATAGGTTATTCTGTGGGTGGATTTACTGTTGATATTCACTGTTGATAGGCGTGAGATTTTATGCAAATCTACTAAGCTGAGGTCATATAATCACTACCTAGAACACGTGCCAACCGTTATTCTTTGTTTCATTTTATAAATTTGGCTTTTCAAAACTTATTCCTATGATTTACGAAACAGAAGTCCGGTACTAAAACGTTTCAAAAAATATTCCACTTTCTGTATATTAAACAACTTCATATGCGGATATTTAGTGTATTTTTCCATTCCCTAACGAAATTGTCCATACAGTTGAACAAATAATTTTTGGTTAGCAGTATTGGTAGGGTTTTCATTCGACAAAATTCATGCTTCTGATAATTATAGTATCATTACCTTTTATTTTAATTTTAATTTAAATGCTATAGATTTTGATAATTTTGTTTTATGTTTCATGTTTTTTTCTGAAATATTGTATGTAATATGAATTTTATTTTCTCCATTAAGATTTCCTGACCTAAAGCATGTTATCCTAAGCGAAGGTGAAGCAATGAAGTATGTATACTTTTTCATTTTGATTAATGTTTTAAGAATCTTTAAAACCAAGAGGAACATTGCTTAGTTTACGTACCATTTACCCGCTCTCTTGTTGTTGTTTCTTCAATTGATTACTAAAAAATTGTCAACGTAACCTATCAGTCTCGAGATACTGTAATTTTAAAGAGCTTAAATTTTGGAAAATGTTTTTACGATTGTTTTTACGTATTTTTTTCCTCAGATTTTCACTATGTCAGTCCTTTAAATTCATAATTTTTTATGTGGATTAGTTCAACCACCGTAAGTAATTTAAAATATTTGTTGTCAAAAAAACTGAAGAATTTCACGTATTTCAAGAAATAAAGTAGTTTGGTAATTGATACTGCACGATTTCTGTCAAGTTTTTATGAACTAAAGTTTTCACAAGTCACATAAGACGCAATTTTGTATCTTGAAATGATTTAACAAACATTTATTCTACTTAGAGGCACAATGACGCTGGAAAGTGTTTTGAACTTCGGAGGTATAGGGGAGCGGCAACAAATTCACGATTTGCAGAATGTTCTTCAATTTGATGACCCTGTTAATATTCAGTTTACTTCGGTAGGTATTTGTCTATCTGTCAATTCAAAAATCCAGAATTTATCAAGTTTGATTACGATGGCCACTTTTAATTTGAAATTAATTTCATACAATAGATTGCACTTCTCTTGCACCTTTTTTGTTGGTTTCGTTAGACGATTGTTAGTGTTGTTGATGTAGCCTTGAAATCAAATTGAATATCATTTACATTTAACACTTCTTAATTTGAATTCCACGTTATACGCTAGGATAGCAACTATTTATTTACATATAAGCCAAGAATTGGTGCTTCTTGCTATCTCAGATTTAATCTTTTGGATTCATGCATGCTTCCTTAGTTATATTCTGCCTTATCTAGTAAGCTAGTTAAAAATTTTACTTTTTGCAAACCAATGTAAACAATTTTTTTTAATAAGCAAAAGCTTCCTGGATGTTTTTCCTCTTTTTGAAGAATATTTTCTTAGCATCCTGTCTGGTTTCTGATATATGAAACATAGCATGCGAATTTAATGACATTCTTGTCTTTTTTATATCAGCAAACTAGTGCCCCTCTAACAAATATCAGAAAATAAAATTAAAATTGTATTATTTATGAGATTATTACAAGACAGAAAAAATAATATTGTCAATAGCATATATTGGCTATTACTATTTTTGTGATCGATAAAGGGTACAACCGGAAATCCAAAAGGAGCCACATTAACGCATCATCAGCTGTTGAACAATGCTTATTTTACTGGACTCAATTTAGACTACAACCAGGTATTTACCACTATCTTTGTCTCTTTCTACCTGCACCAGTTATCCAATTTATGATCTAGCCAAGCCAAATGTTACCAAACATTTTAAATGTAGAAAACCTTTATGGAACCTTGAAGGAACAATGCAAACCATTTTCGTAGTCTTAAACCCTTTTGTATATTTTTAGCAAGTGAAAGCGGCCCTTTGTCAAAAAGTATGAGGGAAATTTACCGCCAAACTTATTTCTTTATAATTTTATATAAGTTCTAACATTTTGACTCACAACTTCACTTTCAAACCAAACGACCTTTGATGTACTTCTGAAATTTTGAAGTACCCATAAAATTTTGGTGTAATGGCTTTGATAAAATTTCAATGTGTTTCCAACAAGTTTACGTACTTGTCTAATATTTGTGTTATCGTTAACTTTTTATGTAACGTCCAAAGTTTTTATCTCACCTACTTTTTCGTGCAAAGTTTATAGTCAAATTTCTGTGTCTGCCTCGCTGTGTAATTTAAGCACATGTGAATACCTCAAAACTAACTCCTATGACGTCATAAACAGCCAAACACAAAAATCTGCATCCCTGTACCACTCTACCACTGTTTTGCTATGGTCCTTGGAAGGTGAGTAAATTATCTTCAATTCCGAAAATAAAATAATTAAAAAATGATTATTTCTTGCTTTAAGTTTATTTTTATTAGGTTTTTTTGTTATTTTAAGAAACGAACAGGAGAATTTCGAATTTATTTTAATAGTTTTCATATATCTTTAATGCTGTCAAGATCTTTTGGCAAGGTTTAGCATTGAAAATATTATTCGGACGTCACACCGTATGCCAGGAAAAAATTTCAGTTAGCTTAATTTCACTTATTTATTTCTTATTTTTTACGATAGAATTCGACGATGATCGAATTCTGAGGTTCCTGCCTACAAAGCCTTTTAAAAATTATTCCCAACGATACTTGAAAAACAGTTCGGTGAAGCTCAGGCGATAGGGTTGTCAGAAAGTCCATTACAACACATATATCCTGACACCTCTAATTCTATACTTGGACATGTTGTATTTATCGTAATTATTGAACAATCATTTTTACGAAATGAGTACTAGAAAATAAGTACGATTCAACAAGATGATGGACCCTTTATTTTGAGATGCCTCCACACATGGCAATCTGTTTTACCAAACTAACACAGGTTCGCAGCTTTGTTGAGCAATCCATTAATATCGCGAGCTTACGAGATAGAATTGATGCTAGTACCACGTTTATTGCTTTTAAACATATGCAAATAAATCTATTTTTGGCTAAAAATGTTAATAAAAATGTGTTTTTCTTAAAGTTTGGCTTCGATGTGTTTTGGTGCTACTGCTGTTTACCCGTGTCGTGGCTTTGACCCTCATCTAACTCTAAAAGCGATACACCAAGAGAGGTATTTCTTACAGAGATCCATTTTTTGAAGGATAAGTCTTTCAAAGGTCAATTTGTCCAAGATTAGTTGTGCAATATGCATTTTTGTATCCAAGGTTATCCCGTGACCTGAACAAAAATCTGCTTTGTTCATAGCATTTTGCATGAATGGAAGAAGTACAAATGAATCTTTAAAATCGAATCTTCAGTAGAAAAATACCTCTTTAGCCTGGTACCGTATTGTTGTTTTTCAGAAATAAGTTGCTGACCCCCCCCCCCCCATGCCGATTATATTGCATTGTCTTTGCTAGCTATTACCAAATTTTACTGAAAAGACCCTCTGTTTTTTTAACGTGCTATATGCTCAAATTATTTCCATTAATATCATTGTGAATATAATCTTGTCTTACCTTTAAGGTGTACGTCGGTTTATGGGACGCCTACAATGTTTATTGACATGTTAAGCAGCCCTGAAATGAAAAATGTTGATTTCAGTTCTATGAGAACGGGTAAGGGCTGTTAGGATTTAGAACTAACTAAATGGTTCTTAAGACGATGATGGAAATCAAGAAATCTATTTTTTTTATGTGGTATATCATGTCGAGATACTAAGACGAAGTCCAGGTTTACTTATTTGTTCTTTGTAGAGATATTTCTTGTTGTTTTAATCAAAATATTGCATTCTTGTTATTTAGAGCTACAATTTTTTTATTTTTTTCTATCTTGTAATTTTCATATAACACTTTTTGCTTTTTCTATAGGCGTGATGGCAGGGTCCCCGTGTCCAATCGAGGTAATGAAGCAGATTATAGACAGGATGAATTGCCGGGAAATGACAGTGAGTCTATTTCATACACATCATTTCCCTCTCCAATCTTCCCCAACCATATTAAAATATATACTTCCTCCAATATGTAAAGGAAGGCTGGCTGGTAGGTCTCTTGGATACATTTGGTGTTCAATAATGTTTAAGGTATTTTTATCATAGCCTTTAAATTTAGTAAAAACTGCTCATTTTACCATATTTCTTTCATCAAAAGATGCTATCTTTTATAATCTGCCTACGAAAATAAGTTCCAAGCAACCCTCGTTTACAAGTCTCCCTCGTTTACAAGTCGCCCTCGTTTACAAGTCGCCCTCGTTTACACGTTGCCCTTCGTTCACCAGTGGCTCTCGTTTTCAACATACCTTTACAAGTCGTCCTTGTTTATAATGCACACAGTAATCAACAACAAAATTTTGTTCCTATCTTAGATTGCGTATGGCCTAACAGAGACTAGTCCGGTGACGAATGCAACAACTCGTGATGATCCTATTGATCTGAGAGTATCAACTGTAGGAAGGCCATTTCCTTGTGTAGAGGTACTTGCAGACGTGTCATTGTTTGAGAATACACTGAACATGTTCAAGTACTATATTTAAGGAAAGTGATAAATGCAAAATTGCATACTTATTTTCATGCTTAATGAGTCGTAAGTTACCATTAATCCTTTGTGCGCCGCAAAAGAAGCAAGACAGACAGAGCAACTTCATTAAAATCAAAAGGATATTCTTAGGTTGATTCTGATGGAGAATCGTTAACAGGAATGTTTTTTGCTTTTTATATCAATATTAAATATCAATGTTTTCGAGTCCGCAAAATGAGGTTCTGCTGAAGTGTTATACACGGCCTGGGGAATGTTGGCTGAAACTAAATTGCTTTGTGGGATTTTATGAGATTGCAAAGATTTTGATTCCGTAGTTTGCGCCTATATAGTTCTTATCTGGATTAAAATACCTATCAGGAATAATTTTATAGATATCTAATCCTTTTTTAGGTTAAAGTCGTCAACGAGTCTGATCAAATTGTCCCAGTAAACACTCCAGGGGAGTTGTGCTTTCGAGGCTACCTGGTAATGCAGGGATATTGGAATGATCCTAAAAAAACCAGAGAAGCTATTGACGACAAAGGATGGTTTCACTCCGGGTAACGTGAAAAACATCCAACATCTGTTACTTGCCGCATTTGATGATTGTGTTTTGTTACAGATTGCTTTCGTTTTCGTCACTTTCTTCAGGGCTTCTTCATTAGAGCACTTTATTTGGACGCCATGAGCATATCATTTTTTATAGTTTTCACTTTCAAATAGTTTATGTTGTCTTATAATGGATTCGGATTTTTCCTCAACTTCTTTAATCGGATATTCAACAGGAATATCAAAATAAGCATGTAATTTTAAGACGTCCAACGTAAACGAGTATGGACGTTTTAAAACTTACAGCAAAGATATAAGTCAGAAACATAACCGACATTGGATAAGCAAAATAGGTTTTTCAAGTGAAAGATGTTTTAATTCTTGAAACTCATTTAAAAATTTTTTCGAGAAATTTGTATGCTTTTTCAATACAATTTCTGAAATGAAATGCAGTATAGACAGTCCATAGATTTTCTTGATGATAACATTAATCCTGAAACTCGGATTTGCAACTTAGAACCGTCCTGCTTTCATACCAAATCGAAAATAGCACACAATGTTTAAAGACCAATCAATCGACTAATAATGACATTATTATTACTATTTCAGTAGTATTTCATCAAGTGAGGGAAAGGCAGCTATATCAGGGAATTTTTTATTAATTTTTCTTGTTTTAGCGATCTAGCTGTTATGGATGAAAACAAATATTGCAAAATAATTGGTAGAATAAAGGTAAATTGAAGACTCGTGCATTTTCTTATCCAAATCACCTTACTTTTTGCTTTTCTTTCTTTCATATTTGGTTAATATTATCTAAAATTTTGTATTATCAATAAAATTGAAAATAAATTCTTTAGAGAAGCCAGGATAAAGTTTTCCTAGAACCGAAGTATTTTCCGAGCTTCTAGCATCTAGCATCTAGCATTTATCATCAAAGTATACAGCTCAAGGGGTAGCAATAGGGCCTGGGCAACAATATTCTAGAGGGTTCCCAAACGAAAACGTTTGCAGATCGTTCTGAGTTTTAAAATGTGCACATGTTGCCTCCTAACCCTCTCTCTAATGATTGTGTATGTTTGTGCATTACCTATGTACCTTATTTTAAATATAGGCATTTCTATATGTTGTTAAACAATTTGCCCACCCCTCCCCCCCCCCCTATGTCAAAGTCCTAACTACCCCCATTGAAACAGTGTTCAATGTCATTAATAGCGATTGTATATTCTTTCAAGGATATGATTATCCGTGGTGGAGAAAACATCTATCCTACAGAGATAGAGCAGTTTTTGTACAAACATCCGAAAGTTCAAGATATCCAGGTAACGAACATATAGTGGTCCTATTTTTAGGGTATTCTAGTATAAAATATATCTTTTAAATCAGTATGATACGCAAGTATCAAAAATCAAAATGTTCAAATTCACTCACTAGAACTTGTATCATCCATAAATCGCTACTTCAGCGATTGCAAATAAAACTGTACTATATTTTCTTACTTTAATACAATATTTAATCATACATGAACACAATGCCTAGAGTTTTATCAATCGAAAGAAGGAAGTTATACTTTAGCCTGAATAGTTTATAGCTAAAAGGTTTTTAGCTAAATTGGTTTCTCTGCTTATTAATGTTCTTTAATTCTTTGCTTATTTATTTATGTTCTCGAAGTATTAATATCGGATAATAATTAGGGGTAAGCAGAAGTTTACATCTAGTTGCGGATCGAGAGTAGCGTGAGAGGAATAATGGCGTGGTGGACAAGAAACCTATCAAACGCACCTTCTGCTTACCCTTCTCTCCAGGCATTATCCGACATTTATACTCTGATAAGTTTCTGATGAAAAGTATTTAAGTGTTTCCCCTTTTCTGTGCTATCTTCATGTTTTTTGTTACCGAAGTTTATTTATTCGTTTAATTTCTGATACATTTATCTTTAAAAAATCATTAATGATATAGTGTCAGTAACACTGATTTGTAACTCGCTTATTTTTATAATGAAATCATATGTGGGCTGTAAGATTGCCTTGCAAGAAACTGATTAAATTATCAATGTAATTAATCTTTAATCTATTTGTGCTGTTCTCCCAATGCTTTAATTCTGCTTCGCTTTCAGTAGCACAATTACTTTTCATCCATTCAATTTGTAACTGAATAAAGGTGCATTCTCTAGGTTATTGGTGTACCTGATGAAAGAATGGGTGAAGAAGTCTGTGCCTGGATAAAGTGAGAGAATTAATCATACTTTTTGACGTACTAGCTTAACTTTGCACCTTGCTGAACACGACCTGACACGTCTTATGCTGAACACGACCTGACACGTCCTATGCTGAACACGACCTGACACGTCCTATGCTGAACACGACCTGACAATTGCATAATGTCGAAATTTCTTTCCAAGAAATGTATTTTTCAAAAATTTATTCAATAAGATATTTCCTTGCTTGCATTATAGTTTGGTACAATCGACTTAACCAATATTTGTTCATTAGGTTACGGCAAAATGAGACAGCAACTGCAGAAGAGATTAAAGATTTTTGTAGAGGCAAGGTCAGTCTTGAAGGATTGTTTATTATTGATGTTTTGCAGAGAAAACGTTTAGGTCGTTTTTCATTAAAGAACCTAGGAATCAAAGCTAATAAAATCAGTTAAGGAAACTTATGTCCCCGTGAAGAAAAGCCACAATTTATTTGTAATATATCTAGGAATAAAAATTGCTCACGATGATATTGCTCACAGAAAATTGCTCAAAAATTGCACATTGAAAAGTTCGCTCAGTTTTTTTAGAGAGATATAGATGCTCTTTTTGTTGGTATATTATCAAAACTTTGGCTTGCAATATCTTCTTCGTTCTGACTCAATTTACATTTGTGATGTTTGCTTGATCAGTGTGCTATATAACATTTAATAATTTTCCTATTCTTGCTTTTTTAGATCTCTCATTTTAAAATACCAAAATTCATTAAGTTCGTGGATGGATTCCCATTGACCATAACAGGAAAGGTAAGACCATATAATATTGAATCGACTGATACTACAGTGGCTTGAGTCATCTGTTAATCGGCTATTGGCCAGTCGATGACCGTGAGAGTAGAATTACGCTTTTTGATTGGCCAATTCTGATTGATTGAAATTTCAAAGAGAACTGCAATGCTTCGGTTGCTCAGACTTTCGCTTAACAGTGTAAGGATTTTTAAAGATGGATGGACGGTATGCTATTTAAAGGAAAAGGTTTGATCTGCTATGTTTAAACATGATCTGCTATGTTTATTTTGGAAAATAATCAAATTACAGAAAATGCACAAAAGCATTAAATATTTAAAAGAAAGGGGTGTTGGCTTTGTTCGATTAAAATGTTCTGTGAATTTTTCGAGCTCATTGACCATCTTATCAGAAATATGGAATAAGAAATATTGTATTAGGATTTTTTAACAGATTACATGCACCTTAAGGCAAGTAGCAATATCAATCCATTCAACGTTTTCGTGCTCATATCGATCTGTTTTAATCTTAAAATATATCGATACCAATTATTGTAATAATATTCCCACGTATGATATTCGTGGTGATAATATTCTCACATATGATTTTTTTATCATGCCAGATCAAAAAGTTTGAGATGAGGAACCAAATGTGCGAAGAATTGTCTGGAAAGTGATGTCTCGAATCTTAGATGACTCAAATATGCAATTTACGTCATTTCGGTAACCGAAGTGTATTGTAAAGCATTTTATATCGTTCCAGAATATTTTATAAACTGTTTATGTTTGTGGTGATTTGAAATAGATTTGCGTCAGTGAGAATGCTTAAAAGATCTAACCTTTTCAAGCATATGAACGATAATATAAATGTAAACAGTGTCCGTCTTTGCATTGTATTGTTTTGAAAACTTTGTCACCTAGGAGGTAATTTGTCGTTAGAATCAAATTATTAAATTAGAATCAATTAAACCTAAGGCAAATAAAGAGCAACGCTATTGCATATCATTTTATAGAAATTCTATCATTACCAAAGAAAATCTACAACTTTCAAACTTGTCACTCCAATAACAGGAAAAAGGCATAGATAGATATTTGTCAAATAAATTTCTATTTTTCCCCAAATTCATTCTCAAATAGCTTTTTACTTTGTCATGCTGCAGTCAAATTGACTAGATACTAGGCCTCCTCTTATCACAGCTCACTCTTTTAACCATTCTGAGTTTGTAGGGGCAACAGAAAGTGATTAAAATCACTTCATTTATCTTGATCTGGATGTTCAATATTATCTAAAGTTCAGTTTGATTTCAGTTTGATGGCATAAATATTTTTACGTGAAAAGCTAGAGAATGCTCTAGATACTTTACTGTCAGATTGATATTTTCGTAATTATGTTTGTTTCTATGTAATTTCTAAGTATGATTAACCTTTAACTCACTGTAGCAAAAGTTGTTGTCTAGTTTGGGTGTATTGTAGCAAATCTTCCTTGTCGTAGCAAATATTGTAGAATCTCGCAAAGAGGACCCTTTAAATCTAAGATCATGCACTTCTTTATAACGCACCTTTAAAAGAGAACAAAGTGTTTATATACTGCTTGATTTTATTTGATCTATTTACTGAGGTATATTTCTATTATTTGTTTTTTATTTGCATCAATTCAGCAGACAACTCTCTCTATCATTGCAATATCATTTTTGATGTGTAATCATGGCCTACTGAAAATACTCAAGACAAAGAGGATGCAAATTTCTGTTCAGGGAATAAAATTATCTCAATCAATACAACAGCTTCTTGTTATACACATCGATGTGGACTCTGTCACTAAAGTTTTAGCACGAATCCTCCTCCAAAATTTTTTCTAAAAATCAATAATCAATGTTTTTCTGAGAATCGTCGAACTGTCTATTCTGAACGGTATGGAATTTTGTTAAATTTTATTCCTGGAGATGCATTTTTAGCCATTTTAGAAGGTTTAATTTCAAAAATGTTCTTCCGCGTCGGACCCAACCGGTGGGTTATCCTGTGTCACTAAACTTGATTCTTAGTCCTCCAAGGATCATTTCTTTGCGCCTTCTCTGCATTACAAATCTCTGCAATCCTCAATCTCCTCAGCGTCCTATTGGTAACCAATCCCTTTTTGACAGTTTCTTCCGTACACATTGCTACCAAGAGATCTGATCTTTTATTCCTGATTCCCCAAGTATACTCTGAATCTTCCTCGCTTTTCCTTTCTAGAGCTTGTAAACTTTGAAACGCTTTTGAACGCCCTTCTTGCACCCTAGATTCTTATAAACTGTCTTCTTTCAAAACCTAAATTAATAAACCTGATATCATCTTCCTCTTTTTCTCAGCCTTGGGTCATTGGTAAAAGGAGGGGCACAAAGATTGGTGAGTGCTTGGGGCATCAATGAACTTCGATCTGCTCCTGAATGCAAAATCTTTGTCGGCTAGCATTAATGGCCTGCTTGAAGACTTAACTTCTACAAGGTAGAGACTTCCATGTCTGCCATGCTGTAGTCTACCCTCTACCAGCAAACGATTTAACTGTATTTAAAACGGATGGTGCATACCGAAACATTGAATACAGTATCTCGCGAAGCCTGAAAGAATATGTCGGATCGGTATCCCCTTTTATTTTTTTCAAGTAGCCAACTCTACCTAAAACTTTTCAATACTGAAGCATGGAAATTTAGCAACTACGATAATAACAAAATATAACAAAATTGGCTTGTATCTACCTCCTCGTGATCGCAAAGATTCGACTCATTACAAACTGAGTGGCCTTTTTGTAAGTGTTACGTCCAACAGACTATCTTTCCCAGCGCGAAATCATTTATGATCAAAGCTAATTTGATCGGGGTGTTTATCAAGCTTTCAAGTAAGTATTTATACAAGATTAATAGCATTTAGTTGGCTTTTAGCAACATTCCAGAAAAGAACTCTTTAGAGATCTGGTAACTATAATACATTCTAAAAACTGCATTCCTGCTAAATTTCATGTCACTGATTTCATTTTCAACAAAGTTATAGAGATAATGAGTTTAGGAGTCAGGGAATAGTTAAGCATTTGGCTTGTCTAGCTAAGCATTTATCTAAATCAAGTTGCTTGCTATTGATTTTATTTTTAGCGAAGTTGTAGAGCTAAGCGTGTTAGAGGTCTGGGAATGAGTACAGGGTCTAAAAATAGCATTTGGGGGCATTTTGACGATTGGTGTGAATCTAAATCATATCACCGTGCTATGATTAGTATCTATACCAATGTTCGTGTCATTGATTTCATTTTCAACAAAGTTAAAGAGATGATCATTTCAAGAGTCTGGGAACAATGAATCATTCTAAAAATAGCTCTTATGGACATTTCTCAGACTGGGTTCCGATCCCATCATTTTCATGTCAAATAGTATGTTTGTGCAAATTTTCATGCTTTTATCACGATTTGCGCATTCATTCTGCTTACCTCCTACACTATTAACGATATAAGTTTTTGGCCTTTATCGATCTGTTTTGTTCTCATGACGAGGCATCTTTATTGCTAGGAATCACACAAACCAAGTTACCATAAAACTACACCATTTTGATATGAACTTAATGTAAAACACCTTTGAATCTACAATCACTGCCAAAATTACTTGGAACACCTAACACTTTGAGCTGTGCTTTTCTATTTTTCATTTGTTTTCTCGAATACTATCACTTCCGCCCCCCTTTCCCCCCAAAACAATGTTGAAAGTATAGAGAAATATCAAACAATCCACAAGAAAAAGCGTAGTCCATAACCCCTTTCTTTTTTCTATAGTAAATCAACAATGTTCCTAGGGGGAGAGGGGGATGGCTGAATTTGCCTTTGAAAACCTACAATCACTGCCAAAATTACTTGGAACACCTAACACTTTGGGCTGTGCTTTTCTATTTTTCATTTGTTTTCTTGAATACTACCACTTCCGCCCCCCTTTCCCCCCAAAACAATGTTGAAAGTATAGAAAAATATCAAACAATCCACAAGAAAAAGCGTACTCCATAACCCCTCTCTTTTTTCTAAAGTAAATCAACATTGTTCCTAGGGGGAGAGGGGGATGGCTGAATTTGCCTTTGAAAACCTACGTTAGTGTTCCAAGACTTTTGGCAGTGATTGTACGTTAGTGTTCCAAGACTTTTGGCAGTGATTGTAAATGCCCATAAGGACCTATGAAACAAGACAGACGAATGAAGAGGTTATTCTTCATGGGGACTTACTGTAATAGATTGTTTATATTGCTAGGGTAATAGTGTAACAATTTTTACCTTAGATTACCCCAACTGTATTTTCGAAAGCCATAGACTGCAAAATTAATTGCGGAATAATAAAACATGTTTCTGCTATTGTTTCAAAACGGTGAAAAAGTTGTTGGTGTTCTACAGTGCTCATTTCTCGGGCCTCTTCTTTTCTGGTCAATATCAGTGATCTTCCTTAGACACTTTGAGATTCAGTTACACTCATCAATTCTGATAATACGATTCTGTTCCTAAGTTGTAAGAATATAAAGAACCTGAATAAGGCTATCATCAATAATTACGTTAGGGATTTGGATTCGCGGTTAAATGATAACTATCATCAAATTATGTCTCAACATAGCAAAAACACAGGGAAGGTTTACTTGCACTAAAAATGAGTTTACTCCACTTGAAGGCAAAATGTTTGAAAAGAAGACAAAATGTCTTGGTTTTCAGGTTAACAATAGTCTCGATCGGAATGAGCAAATTTACACGTCTTTGTTAAGATGCCTAGAGTAACTATTCTTTTTACGCGAAAATATCTCTCCTGCCAAATTCCTTGAAAGCATTTTACGCCAGTGTCGTTGATCCTTTCACCTCTACGATTGCTGCACTGTGGCTTCAGAAGCTTTAAGAAAGAGCAGCTAGTGTCAAAACTGAAAGCAATTTGATGCACATAGCTTACAAAGGGGCACATCTCGTACGCCATTGGCAAAAATCCTTTTATTTTCTAGAATAAGACCTTGAAAATTCTTTAAGATCCTATTGCTTGGAAATTCATCGTACACTTTTTGGAAAGGGTTTTACACCTCTCGTAGCATATAGGCTGGAAAACAGTCAATGCAATGGTTAAGCACAAAAGCAGGGCATTAATAAAGTGTAGCATGGCAGATACACGACACGAACAGTAACATAGAGGTGCCAAATAAGCAACATGCAATTGCCAAAGTCATTTTTGTTTAACAGTTTAAATAAATCGCGTAAAAACAAAGCTTTAAATGCAACCACTTTGAATCGACTAAAATATTTAAGTCAAAAAGTTCTGCTTTGATTTAATTTTAGTTTCATATATCTCTCCAGTTATTCAATATGTTCTTTCGATTTGTAAACATTCGAGAAAATGTTGGGAATAAATATTGACACGTTATAGGAAATTAAAGAAAAATGGTGATAGTGTATCAAAACTAGCATTCTGGGTAGGGCAATGTGGTGTAGGGGTAAGGTAGGGTTTGGTATGGCATTGTGTTTGTTTTCTTCTAAACCTATTGTTGTTATCTATTGTTAATTGTTTCTTGTATTTTTATCATGGCTGAAGCACATTTCTAACACTTTAGTAAAGAACAATTGCTGAAAAGAATTAAAAAAATTATATATTTATATTTTCATGACTTGTTATGAAACAAAGGCAACATTTTTTCAATAAAATTATTTGTTGTCCTAGCTGGTTTAATAAAAAATGTATACCTAAGACTCTGTTTTAGCCCGTATTAGTTATAAATTTCAATTTTTGATAAGGCAACAAAAAAGGGGATTGGCAAAGATACCGCAACAGCTGAACTGAGGGATAATTTTGACATGAGGTGGAAAATCTTCGTGGTGTTCAACTGACCTATGCAAAATTTCACTGAAATGGGCCGTACCTGAAAGGATTTAACAGTATTTTTATATTTAACAATATCTAATGGATTTTCTATCGACAAGTATAATTTTTATGGAGAATTCAGGTTGTATCAAATTATACAAATGGCATTTTTCATGAATGGAGGACATTTAAGACACCAAGTCTTTCAAAGACAACGAGTTTTCTTTAACGTGGAGATTATTTGGGTGATAGGAATCTGCTGTTCCGCGCAATTTTTAGCTTACATTTTTAGTTTCTACGCAATAATCCGGACAGACCCGCTACTTTTGGCCGTAATTTGCCCGTTCCAGTCACTTTTTGCCAAAATTCGCATCATAAAATAGTTGATAAATGCTGCTGACTGGAAAATTCAAATGTGACTGGGTCATTTTTGCAGGACAATATGTTGAAAATTCCACAAATTAGCGAAACTTCATAAAAATTCTGTATTCTGTGTATTTTTTTTTATTAAAGAAAACCGCGTTCTTCAAGTTTGGAGAATTTCGACATTCTCTAAAGAAATTGCCAGAATTCGTTTTTTGTCATGCTGTGCAAACCCTAATGTCCCCAACTTTAATTTATAAAGTTAGTTAATAATTATTAGATATGATTTAATTTGAGACGGAGATGACATTGTATTACGGCCAGTTTGTGTTGAAAATTTGGCATTTCCTATTCCCCTCAATATTGAAACAAATATCTACAAGCATCTCATTTGGAACGTGAGCAAAGAGTATCACTTTTTTTCATTGGGTTTTGGATGACAAACAAATAATGACAATTCAGCTATATTTGTATTTGAGTAGGGTTTTCTGCGGATTGTAATCGAGAGAATGTAAATGGAGATTGGTGGTTCCAAACATTCTCCTACTCAGCCAGCAGCTTGAAGGTTTAACGAACAACCCCACTTATACTTGGAATTACTATACATGATCAAAGTTGATTAATCTATCTTCTATCTATGCTGATTAGCTGCGAAAATGGAAAATGATTTGAACTCACCGAGTAAAAGAATAGTTGCATCTTGCATCTTTGATTCACTTGTACTCTTTATTGGGACAGGCTCATCTGCACTGATGAACAAGGCGAAAGTTAACTTGGCTCTTGGTGGAATCTTTCAGTTTTTTCAAAACTTCGTGTTGCTCAACGGTCTATAAAAGACATTTGAAGATTTATCGAATTTTTTTGTCCTTAGAACAGGAATATAAGTGAATAAGGAACTGAATTGAATAAAAACATGCCTTTCCTATAATGACCTAACAATTTGCTTAAAGTCCCTTTAATATTTTGCCCTCAGTAATGAGAATGGCCAAGTATTGAAAACGACTTTTAAAATAAATCACATGATAGCAAATATCATACACGACTAGAATAAGTAGCGCAAAATTATGTGTGTTTGGATTTTTGAGCCCCCCCCCCCCCTTCTAATTCACGTTTTTATCAGATAAGTCAGGGTTTGAAAAATCTGATATCCATTTGAGTCTGTCTTCTAATTGAATAATCCTGACCGGAGCCCAAAACGTGAAAATTCGATTTTCCGCCACTGACTAGCGTACTCCGTAACTTGAGAGTGGGGGAGGGGGGGGGGGCAAAATTGCTAGTTAACTGTTAAGATGTTGCTAAAAGGTAAACGACCAGTATCTATGAGAATTCATAAAAAACTTGTTCGTTCATGAAATAAAAAGGGGATTTTACAATGAGTCACTTTTACATTATCCCATGAAATTTTACATTTTAAAACCTATGTGAAGCATCTACGAAATCACTTATGGTGTTGGCAAGCAAAAAATGAAACATTGATACATTGTTTAGATACGCAATAGAAACCTATTCTTTTTCAATTGATGTCAGTTCATAATTTTTATGTTAAGCGGGTGACTGTCGGACACAGAAAGCATAGATTTAGCAAGATCATGAGATCATGGGTAAGAACATCTTGCGATTTATCATTCTCGCGGTGACTTGCGGTAATCAATTAGATTGGCTGCATCCAGATGGTCAGAGCAAGCGTATTGGCTTTTATCCTGCAGACCGAATTTGATTACTCGATTGAAATATAACATAAAACTCCTGCCAGGCCGCCTTAATACGAAATAAGTTAGAATTTGATGAACAATGAGAATTCCTTGTGAGGTACGAATGGCTGGACGTAATCAATGCAAGTACTTCTTCAATAGCAGAGAGAAATAGCGACAAGCGTGGGCAAGATTTCTGTCAGGGTGCTGTTCTGTGCAGGTGAATGCAATTGATGATTGTTATCGTAAATCTTGCAATAAGAAATATTTTATTACAAGCAGAAAGTAGCGTTAAATGATTATTTATTCTCTACTTATTGTCCATTTTGATTTGTTTTGATGAGTGAAATGCCGGAATCTGATTTTAGTATTGAGTTTAGTTCAAAGAAAACTAGACACGTTTGAAAAATTCTGAGCTTAGTTCGAAGGCAACTTCAAGATATAGATGCAGTGCTACAAGATTAATCGAATCAAAAAGTCTCGCGTTTTAATTTTATCTTGCTGTTTAACTAAACTGTTTTCTTTAAGTCTATTATTTTTAGTTGGTACCACTTTTAGATGTCAAGACACAGGAGAATGTTTTTCTGTTTATACAGACATCTTGCATGCTATAGACGTCTTCATTCTCAAGTTAATACGAAGATTTATATCCTTTGGTTTGAGAAGATCTACTTGACTTAACTGTAAATTTGAAAACTACTATAGTCTGTGTGTGATATTGTTGTAAGGTGTGTCAAAAATCAATGCAAGTCAGTTCTTAAACAGACTACTAGAGAACCGAACGGTTCTTCTTCGTCGGTGTAGAGTGTTAGTAGTATCTCCTTTTCTATGAGCTGTTTATTCACGACTAGCATGACGTCATCGTTAAAAGTCCAAACCAAGCATCGAACTTTCAAGGTAAACAAAACAGAGAGCCCCAAGGCTGAATATACATTACAATGTGGTATTCGTACGTTTGATCTGGCACTATATTTTATTTGGGGTTGGACAGACGATCGTTTTATAATTGTCTGATTTATGATTGTATAAATGCCGTGAGACAGGTAATAAGAGAAAGAGTACAGATAAAATGTAGGTATGTAAGATAAAATTTTGAAAAAAATGATAACGCTACAAGAAACTTTTAAGAAACAGGTTTTCTAGATCTGTACAGACTTTTCTTTGAAAGAAGCAAATTTTTTCAATCAACTGAAACGCAGCTTAAATTTTGGCCTTATTTGTTTACAAAACGATATCCAAACATGCCAACAAATGATGCATTACACAGCAGCCAAAAGGTTTGTATGGAATTATTTAGTATTTCTTAGAAGGTGACCGAGTGAAGCCAGTTAACATAGGCAAAACAGTTAGGTCTTAGAATTTCAATAGTTTGTAACAGGCAAGGCATCATTTATATCTAGTTCGATAACACTTGGCATAGAAATTCTTGCTAAAACTTTCTTTGCAGTTGCAAAATATGCAGAACTTGGTTGTAGATATGCAACTAACGTTAAAATGTGCTGAGAAAATCATTCAATGAAAACTCCATTTTTGACACGAGCCAGTACAAAAAGGTCGCTGATATCACGTGATATCACCCAATATTGCATATAAGCCAGTGCCTTAAGAGATTGATGCTAGCCACGAATCCAATTTAAGAAATTTAAGCTCAAGATGTTACTGCATGTCATATTATAAATAAGGCACCATTTCATTCTTTCCCTATTCAGTTTTAGATCTATCGATGTCATTTCACAGAATTTAATGTCAAGATACATAATGGGTATGAATACGAACCTCGATGTTTTCGTTTTGGTCATGATACTTCTAATTGGATCAACAACCTGTATGAGAAACATAAATATTGGTAAGTTAAAATTCCAAGTGATGTTTGCAAGTTAGATATTTTGACTATCAAGATATTAAGCCAATGGAAGTTGCATGTGAGCTACTACCAATATTTCAAACTTTCCCGGTATCTTAAGCAGTAAAGTGATCCATTAAAATGTGTCAGTTGTGTGTTGTACTTTTTCTGAGGTACTTTAAACTGTGGTGCTTTAAACTAAGTACCAAAATGAAACAAACTGCTTAGGATACCTTTGAAAGTCGACATTAAATTTACCTTTTTAAAATTTAGTGTTCTTGATTAATGTATTCTTGGTATTTATTTACTTTATATGGATGTCTTTGTTTCTGTGTTTCAATTCGAATTTGAGAAGCTTAATGAGAGAATTTTGTGTCATTGATTGCTTTCATGTTAAAATGTCGAAAGACATGTGGCAGATTTCTTTCTTGATACTTTCTTAGGATAAATAGCTTTAACTTTGCATACAAAAGTTTTCAATTACATGAGTATTCTTATGCATGTTTTGTCATGGCATGAAAAATAAGCACCTTCTACAAATGTGTCTTACATGTACTTGTGTTACATCTATATAGGTTCCATAGTATTTACATTACCTAATTTACGTTATATCTTTCACGAAGAATTACAGAACAGCTTCTTTATGTGATAATATCAAAGCATTTCAAAACCAATGTAGTACATTCTGAATTTTAATTGTCTGTCACTGCTTCGATCCAGTTTGTAGACTTAAGAGATTTTAGTGCTTTATCGAAAGATTTTTTGCAATAGCAACAGCAAAGTAACTCTTTTTCTACCAACACTGTTTTACTTCATCTGGCTATTTTGCAAGTTAATTTTTGTCATGCTCGGCCCTATGCACGTGTGATTAAAGCTTCGTGGGAGGGTAACATAGGTGATATGTCCCGTGACTGCTAATTTCGAAATCTATTTTGAAGCAAGAATTACTTTTTAGACTTCATTGAAAGTGTCGTAGAATCCTAGCAAACTTTGCCTATGCAATTTCAATAAGGTTTAGGTAAATTTCGTTCTCAGGACTGCTGGTGACGAGGCAAGACGTAGACTTGAACAGCTTGCAAAGCAGTATTGACGTCATCAATGCAACAAATGGCGTAATCCTCAATGTGACCAAATTCCCAATCAAAAGTGGATCGCTGCTGAAACATTGTAAGTAGCAAGCTCTAAAGTAGCCAGTTATCTCACTAAGGATGTATCTTATATATTCATTATTAGAATCGTTACTGCCTGAATAAATATCTAAAAACAAACTTTTTCTTGTACAACAATTTGGCCAAATTCGAATCAGAAACTCGATTGAAGGTTTTGTTAAAAACTGTAAAGGAAGTTGATTTTCACTATTGATGTATCTATCACGACGAGATTCTCATACTTTTGCAAGATTAATCTGGAATTTTATATTAAAAAAGGATCGAGATTTTTTAGCAGTACTAGTGTAGCAGTATCGAGATTATGGTACGCACATTGACATAATCTCATGGGAGCATACCATAGGCATGCTAGCTAGAAGAAATTACAGCTATATAGTACAAATGTTTCCTTTGCTTTTTCCAAAGCCGTACATCCTGGATTTGTTGACTTTGCACACATTCTACTCTCTTGATACCAAAATAGTTCAAACTGAATCTTCCATGTCACACAGATTGAAACAAGGAGAAACTTCTAGCTTTTTCTTGAGACTTGTGTCTTTTTATAGTTTATAATATTGCTGTCATTTAACTTTATAATTCATACTTGTTTCCAATTTGAAGAGCAATGGGAAACAGACATTGTTAAGCTTATTATTCGTATAATCCTTTTCACTAATCCTCAATTTTACAGCCATCAGATGCAATCAACTTACAGACGGGCTTTCTCATGTGGCCTTTATCTTGGAGCCATACAAAGTTGACCCAATTTCATGTGTAATGAGCGAAATATTAAACAAGCCCCATATCACACTGAATCATGAGCACAGGGCACAATGTAGAAATGTGATCAGTTTGAGGCCAGAACCAGAGCAGCTCAATCAAGCTCTCATTGCCATGATAAAAGAACATCAACCGAGAGAGGTTGCTGTTGTCATTGAAGGTAAGGATGTATTTCAACCCTAGCTGTTGCTGAAGACTCTGTGATGTATAAAGAGCAGTATAAAGGTTTATAACTAATCAGTAAATAACTGTCTATCATATTATGGTCTTTGATTCAACAGATTCTTATATGCTTTAAGGAGAATGAGAATAATCCTTTCTAGGTTGAGTATACTCAAATTCAATACCTGACGACTCTTATAGGTTTTCTCAGTTACCACGACAACATACTAATTGATATGAATGCACTCTACCTGAATAACATATGTAGCAGTCTTCTGTTCCATTAATAATATTAGTAATATTCTTTTGGATTATGTTTGTGAATGAGAATGTAGAAAAATGACAACAGTTGTTGGACGAAACAGTTTGTAATGGCATTTTTTTTCCAAAGCATGTTTTTAACATCAAAGGTTAATGCATAGTTTTGATGATTGAGCTATCAATGATAAATACAATGATGCTATTAGAAAAAGGATGCTACCATAAACCGGGATAATGAATTTTACATTGCAAGATAGAAATAAACAAAACTGAACGTAGAGGGAAATGCAAAAAATATTTCATGGATTTTAATAATCTAATTAAGCAGATAAAATATATCTTTCTAGGCAAAATCTGGTCTTGATAGGCTCATTTAATGGCACAAAATCGTTTTGAAAAAATAGGCTATAACAAAATATGAATTTTGACATATGGCTGCAATATTTTTGGTTGGTCTCGAACAAGTCACATAATGTTACATTGTCCTGATTCGTTCCATTACATTGCCCTTAAACGACCATTTAAAGAATGTTTACCAAGATATCATGACACTAAAGTCTTGCAGGGGACGTCTTTTTACCCATGATTCAATGTTTTAAGATATTACATAAAAAAAGTGTTCCTTCTAATCGACCTTTTTGTGTTGATCTATTATTCTTATTCTTCTCAACAGATGGACTAGGGGAAACAGCAGCAGACATTATGTCTCATGATCATTTGGTCAACAAGTTGTTCTTTCAAATCATTGGAACAGTGGATTTCACGCAGCCAATCACAATTGGAAGGATTGTTGATGATCTTAGAGCTTCTGGAATAACAAAAGTGCTCCTGGTCGTGCAAGGAGACAACGTCGAAGCATTAATGAGAGAGGTATTTGTGGGGTTGATCTCTTGCCGAAAAAGGGGCAATTTATATCTGCATATCGGTCGAAAGTACCGCGATAGGAAAAATTGCGCCATATTCCTACCCGCATTTGGGTATAAATGTCTGCTTACCTAAAGGCATTATCCGGCATTTGTACTCGGAGAAGTGTCAGACAAAAAGTATTTAAGTATGCTTTGTTTCTGCTTGTTTGCGCAAGCTTCAATTTCAAGTTTTCAAAGGCATATAAAGTTGAATTTCCATATACATATAAACGTTTTAGTTTGAACGGAAAAGTTTAAATGCTTTTGAACAAAATATAAAGCATCAAATATGCATCATGATAAAAGATTTCAGCTCTTAGGAAGATAGATGTTCTGCAAGAGCAATTGAAGGGATCTTGAAAAAGGGTTTTTCTCAGAATAAGACACAGATCTGTGATAAAATCCTATCAAAGTGACTGCATCTATATTAACGATGGTACGACTCCATAACTAGCCCACACTTCAGTATAGCTTCATTCAAGTCAAATTCACAAAGAAGAGAATTTTCTGACATATACACTAAGTTCCCTTTGGTAAAAACAAAGTCTGGCACTTAACAATAGACCTTTATGCTATGATATTGCAAAAGATTTTCCTTGCATTTGTCATCTATAATTACAACGTTATTTAAGTTCAGTGCGCAACAGACATAGGGCGGCAGGCCCGTCTAGACCGGGTGGCTTGAGGGGTGTGGTGCTGGAGCCCCCCAGTAAATTTCAAATTGTAATATTTTTCCTTTATAACATTATATTGAATGAAGAGGAATACAATGGACACCCCCCTCCCCCCAAACATGAATTTCGTTCCGACGGCACTGTAGGGTGGTAAAGATACCAGTATGTGCATCACAGCACAAACATGGCGGTAATGGTAAAACCTTATTGTTGGTGAAATTTAATTGTCAAAATTCATTTTAGGTTAGATTTCGTGGACTGAGCAGGGCCGATTTCAGCTGGTATTTACCCTACGCAGTGAGTTATTTCTCCATATTAAACATATTGAAACCAAAGAAAACCATGAACTTTGAAAATTCACGAGTTTGTGTGAAAATCTTCAGAAGCTTTCTAAACCCGCCTGTCGATCGAGCTATCCCCCGTCACTGTAGTCAAATGCATGCAACCGTTAACATTATTTTGCTTGTTATTTGGTTTAAAGAAAGGGGTTGCCTATTGGAACCACTTTCAAGAAACTCGCAGCAAACTTATCTGACAATCCTTTCAAGGTCGTTAACTGGCATTCATTCTAAAATATCAATCTGAGGGCACATGCCGCATTTCTATATCAGCTATAAGCGGCTAGAACCCTAACATGTGTTGACAAAAATCTCGCTTGCGTGTGTGAACTTAATGTATTTTTGCATTTTAAGATTGTTTTACGGATAGATTCTTTTAATGTTACATGTTAAAATATTTGCTCTTTAGAAATAATGAATTCTTGGGACTTTCTAACCCAGATTTTTAACAAAATTTTGTAGGATTTTAGCAAATTCAGAGAAAGAGCAATATTTGAAGGGGTCTATGGATTGCAATTGCCTGTAGACAACGATCTTCTTAATGAAACATACTGTGAGCTGCGGGACTTGGAGGCAATGCGTCTGTCGAACAGAAAGGCAAGGATATATAACTTAAAATATTCCACACTTTCAAAATGCAAGTTTGAAATGATCATGTTTAACGTGTTAATATACAGACTCATGACCTCTAGCTCTATAGTAGAAGGTTAGAGCAAACATGAAGTGCAAAACACGTGCACAAACAGGTTAGTGATGAATAAGAAATAGAAATTCTTGAACCAGGTTCTTATTTGGAACAGAGTATTATTTGGATATAGGCTACTTAATGGCAGCTCTTTTTTTCAATACGAGTTATAGAAAACACCCTAATGCTCCATGAAATGTCCTAGCCTGATGAAAGGCAGTTAAAACTTACAATGTGAAACGCACGTGATAATTGTTCTTCAGCGTAGCATAAGAATACAGGCTCAAGGTTTCAATTTCTTGGTAGGGGATAGATCCGTTGCTTCATGATGCGTTTGAAGTGATTGCAAATGCAGGAGAAGAATTCAAAATCAAGTGCTCACCAGCGAATAGGCAAAAGGACACAAGAAGGTGCAAGGTGAAGCGACAAGGTGACAAATGCAGTTCAATCGTGGATTTCATTAAAAGAGTAAGTTTTTGTAGGATATGTTTGGTTGGATTTAATTGCAGTAATAATGTAAATATCTAGGTCTCTATCAAGAACACTAATACAGTAGCAGTTGGCAGCGGATAAAAGAATCCTTTTTTAAAAACCTTCAGTTTATAGGGCAAATGTTTTTGCCCTATAGCAGAACGCATATATATCAATAAAATGATACGGCAAACACCTACAAATGTTGATTTTGTCCATTATTTAGCTTCTTAATGAATCAAAATTTTCCCGTAATATTAGATGCTTCTCTTGCAACAAGTGTGCAAGAATTTTGGATTTTTTTTTCAAAATCAGTTGAAATAAAGAGTAACTTGGCTTGATAACCGCATTTCTCTGCAAAACAGAAGTTTTCACGTGGCATTTAGTTTTCACGTGACATTTAGTTCCAAACACCTACTTTTGGTGGTTTCATGGCGATCTGCTATTTCCAAGGAAGTCTTCAAAATTTTTCCTTTTGGTGCATTATTTTGCTGCTTAATTTGGCAACGAATTCCGTCTACCTTCAGGTATTAGTCCAGCGAGGCATAACTGGTGACGTTAAATTTACTGTATCTGGATACAGAAATATTACTAATCTGAGCGTGAAGGAGATTTCAGACGGAGAGGAACTACAGGTATGTTTTCTTATCTCTTAAAGGCCAAGAGAGTCCAAAAGATGCAACAAAATAGTTTTTAGGACATTGAAATAAGGTTTTCGAACCATGGTCGATTTGTATGAACAAGATGCTCCCAGGAAGTCTTGAAATTTAATTCTAATTTAAACAGCAGGAAAATAACGTAAGAAAAAGAAATAAATCAGAGAGATTTTGTAAAATGAGTACACTGTAAGTGTATAAAGTGAACGTAAAGGTTGGGTTGATAAAAATTATTGGAAAAAGTACTTTTCAAGATGGTAGAGCATCGTTCACATTAGATACGTCAAATATTTATCGTAAAGTGTGATGACAACAATGTGAGCGATACTGTCTATTGAACAATTTATTTATACCATTCTGCATGAAACCTCAATATTTTTCAACGTCCTTTGTAAGGCCAGATTGTTTTAAATATTTGTTATCTTTTTCCAGCTCATAATGCTCGTGCGTTTAAAGACTCATTTTTTAGAATATATATTTTGAATATTTTCATTCATCTTTAAGCTTGGATCATGGTCTACCAACTGTGAAACTTTCATTTGGAATCCTGGAACGACTTACGCAGAGCAAAAGCAACAGGGACAGTGTCAGTCTGCTAAGACTGATGCAGGAGATGACGACAATCAGCTTATAGCATTTAAACCAAGAAAGCGAAGGCTCAAAGTTGTTACCTACATTGTAAGTCAAAGATTTATCTTTGTAGTTTATAAGTTTATTTAAATTCAAGTAAAGGCTGAAAAACGTATCCCCATCACTTTTAAACTGGATAGTGCAAGGCTATCTTTTACCTATTTTAGGGCAAAGAAACACTAAAAATTCCCATACTTGAACGAAAAAAGCCAAGTACACATTTGACGGCCATGTTTCATTAGAATGTTTTCCTATAATCAATCGCAGGAGATCCATTCAAGCAGAACCCTTCTTTCATATTTCCAGACCCGTCGAGTGGGGGGGGGGGAGGGGAACAATTGCCCCTGGTCTCATAAGCAAAGAGAGGCCAACTGGTAATCAAACTGTCAATGTTTTTTAATTAAAAGAGTTAATTTTAAATCATATCTGCAGTGGAAAAGTTCAACAAATATAATTCGAAAAGTAAATAAATAAAGTTATATACATGTCAAATCGATGTTAAGCGCGTTTGAGGTTTATGGCTTTGGGTAAGAAGAAGCCCAAACAATAGGCCTGTCGTTAAGCCCGGTGTTGCTCTCTGCGGTCAAAGTATATAAGCAAAACATGGGCTTCAAATGCCAGATCAATATTGTCAATAATTCATATTTCAATTCAGCAAACATTTGCCTAGCATGCTTTGCCTCATAGGAAGAGCCTTTCATGATGCTCTATAACGATTCAGTGAGAAAGGGTAACGACCAGTTCTATGGCTTCCTAAAAGATCTGCTGGATCGATTGAAAAATGATCTAGATTTTGAATACGTTCTACACGTTGTCAGTGACAATACGTATGGTGTGATACAAAAAGATGGATCTTGGAATGGTATGATAGGAGAACTTATTGACAAGGTAAGGATTCAATAGACCGAAGAAGCACTCACTGCTTGTATCTTCTTTCAAGGTTGTGTCTAACTAATGCAGATAGTTGTGGCCCAAAATGGTCAATATTTCATGACATTAGATTATAAAGAAAAATTCAAAAACTGAAAGCATTTATACCAGCCCTCGCACTTTAAAGCATAAATTACCAAAATTTATATTAAAGATACCTATATATTTTTACAATAGCAAAAAAAATTTTTAATCTATTGCGTGTTTCTATAATTTTTAAAGATGTTTATTTTGTTGGGCTGATTTAGTGTTTAGTGTTAGAAAAGGTCGATTATAGATTTTTTTTCAAACCATAATTTCTTTTTCAAACGTTATTCTTTTGTGCTTCTGATAGTCCATATAAAATTTGACATCATATAAACTTGACAGTATTTCAATTCAAAATGGACTACTTACTTTGCTTCAAATACAATAAAGAGGGTCACCAAGCGGAACCTTTTTCTAGAAAGCAGATATCGCCGCAGCCCCAATGACTATCACGTCTTCAAGACAACAAGTTGTTGAGTTCACCAAGCCCTACATGGATTTCTCGATGGCACTGATTATGGAAAAGCCGAAAGGAAAAACTCTTGATCTGTTTGCTTTCTTGAAGCCATTCCATCCAAACGTTTGGGTCTCTCTTATTGCAGTGGTAAATATATATCGAATTCTTTTATTGCATCATAAAGGACTTTTGCTAGCTTTCTTTGTCATGTGCAGAAAAAGTAGATGATTTTTGCGATTTTCACACAGCAAAAAAGAATAACATCCCCAATGAAATGTATCAGCCAATCTCGATTAATAAATTGAGCCATGTTTGTTTGGTCCTCTTTGTAGTTGCACTCTTGGCTAGACTGCAGTTTAGCGAACTACTTTTTTGTTTCCTGGTCGAAAGTTGAATTGAATCGCTACTATAACTGGATATGGAGTAAAACGAATCAATCTATCTATGATGAATTAACGGGGGTTTGGGGGCTACCGCCCCCAAGGCAGCTAAAAGAATCAAAGAGCGAAGTCATCCAAACTGGTTTTGAAACTGATGTATAAAACTGCAATTGTGCGAGAGTGGATCCTTAACTGGCTGAACATCTGAGATTCGAACTTTCGATTGTTTCAGAAACCTTGCTAGATCAAAAGGTCTATAATTCAATTCAAGTTCCGACCAGGGAACAAACTATGGGTCGCTAAAGTGCAGTCGTCCCTCACTCTTTTGACAAAAGACCATAACACTCTCTTGCTTTTTGCAATTCCGTTTAATTTTCGAGAAGAATTATTCATGCGCTATTGTAAAAAATTTTATACTTCTAGCAACTAGGAAAAAGATTGATCTCTAGGGCAAAAAAAAGAAAAAAAAGCGTAAACAAAAATCATATAGCCTTAAGTTTTACATAGTAACATAAAAAAATTGCTTGATAGATTCTCGAATAGATATATGTTCTAGGTTTCCTCGTGATGACGTGTAAAAAATTCACCCTAGATTACCCTATCTCTTATACAGGGACGTCAGAGCTAGGGGGAGCAATGTTCCCCAACTTTGATAAAAAGACCTATTCTTACAAAGTCTCTATTTTTCAAGTTTTTCTAGTTCTTAGAAGGACTTTTGGAAAATTGTCCAAACAATGTAACGTTTAATATTACCAATATGGCTAAATATGTCGATATCATTTAGAACGTAAACTTTCATTTTGAAACTGATTCAAATGAAGACCTTTATTTTTCTTTTTCAGACTTTAATAACGGCAGTTCTTATCTTTCTGATCGATAAATACAGTCTCCGTGGTTACAGGAGGTTTGCCTTGGAGGGCAAAGGTGATGCTAAAGGTGATGAGTTTAGACTTGGGAACAGCGTATGGTTTGTTGCATCGACTTTGCTTCAACAAGGTGCTGAGCTCACACCAATGTCCATACCTGGCAGAATCATGGGAGCTACGTTTTGGTTTTATGCACTCATAATGATTTCAACATATACTGCCAATTTGGCAGCAGTATTTGCAAGTATGATTTTCAACTTTTCAACTCTTGAGTTTATATTTGTAGCTAAAACAGCATTTCAAAACATTTTGATCAGACGCAAAAAGTTTCATACTACTTGAGAAATTGCAGCCTTTTCTAACTCTGCCCCAAACATTGAATTGCTACTGATATCCCTGCCCTTACGTCTATAGAATGAAGAAGCGTTGACATAGTACTCAATAGTACTCAAATCCTGCATACTCTAGGCTCCTACCTCTCTCTAATTAGAGCCAAAATTGTAATTTTGATGCCTTTAGAGGCTTGCAAAATGTGTATTTTTACCGTTTCATGCGTGAATTTAGGGGAATGTTTGAAATAATTTAGGCCTATGCATGTATTTTGCAAATGACCATTTCAAAAACGAAAGTGACAACTTGAAAATTTTAGCCACTAAAATCGAGAGCAAGATCAACTCTATTGAAGATTTGGCAGGCCAAGAAGAAATTCAGTATGGTGTGTTATCGTCTGGCACAACGTACGACTTCTTTCGTGAGTCGACGATCCCCTTATACAAGACAATGTTCCAAACTATGAATAAGCATAGTTCATATGGTAAGTCGACAACTTCAGCGGTGGCCCGTGTAAGAAAGGGCGGGTATGCATACCTAACAGACGGACCAGTACTGCAGTACAAACATCAAAGGAAACCATGCAATACATTTCTTATCAAGAATCTTTTGATGGCAAAGGGGTATGGCCTTGGGCTGCAGCTGAATTCTGAATGGACACAGCTGATTTCAGTCAGGATTTTAAAGGTAGCTTCTTGTAGTTTTACTTGTAGTGAATAAAAATTCATAGCACCACAAAGATGAAATGTTCTAATTCAATGTAATTTACCACTGTTCTAAAGTATAGAAATGCCACGTTGATTCCAAAGAATTAAGTCTATTCTTTTAATATCGAAGTTAATATCAAATGTTTTTTAACTTAAAAAACATTCTGATACAGAAAAATAAAAGGAATCAATGAAATTTGAAAATATTTTGATGAAGTAAAGGAAAAACGATCTTCAGTGGGCAAAACAACTGAAATTGTTTACTGTAATTTTTGGCAAATGGCAGAAGATTCATTGTTTAAATGTCCTGTGTTTAAACGAACAATTTCAGTCCTGGTTCGATAACCAGAGAAAAGCTATCAACAATTCTTCCAAAATATTCAGGGCCCTGTTGGTCCATCTTTTAGACTCCTCATTATTTTTAGGCTAAATTTTGTATTCTATCAAATCTTGTTCTAAATCTCTACGTTGGCAGCAGGAGCTGCGTCCGAACAATGCTTCCTTAGCATCATCAATGTTCACAAAATTGTTTACCTGATGGCAGAAGATTTTAGACACAGAGCCAAAATATATGCTTTCCTCCTCTAAGTACAGCATTTTAATGGTGACAAATCTCTTGACAGAAATGCTATGTGCACTTAAAAACAACAGACACATTTATGATTCTCACTTTTTGTAGCTGCAAAATCCCTCCCCAACACAACTTACTTGGAACATTTTCCTAGCATGAAAAATTTACTATTGGACCGTGAATTTGAAAATTGACGACGTCATAATTAAGAAGCTGTTAAGGGACTCTGAGTATTGAAATTCTCAAGCACTAAAAAGTGGAATACCCAGCATCGACATTAGTTTCTCAAACAATTATTGTAATTGAGAAGTTGTTTCTTTGTTATAGCTTAAAGAAGAAGGTTTTATTGAGCAACTGCGTCTCAAGTACTGGGATGAGAGATCCCAATGCGTTCCAGACGGTGCCAAAAAGAAGGGCACGCCAACATCCTTGGATCTTTACAGCATGGCTGGTGTTTACATTGTGTTGGCAGTTGGCACAGGCATTGCATTCATTGTTATGTTTCTCGAAAACAAAGCTACTTCGTGGCTACGTGGACGATGTTTTGGCTGCTTTGCAAAGGAGGAAGTATTCTTCAAGGTAAACCCATCCTTAATTGTGTCTAGTAAACTGATTGCGAGAATTGAACGTAGACTCTAACTTCAAAAAGCTCTCAGAATTCCTTCTTAACATTTTATGAGCCAGACAATAAGGCCCTAGACGCACCGAACAAAATTTCAGGAAGATTTTCTGACACACTTAATCTCTATTGTTCATTGAGAAAAGGGATTAAGCTTGTTAGTAAACAAATGTTGGTTTTCCAGTGCGGCCACCCAAATTGTCACTGAACCAAATTCACTAATCCCTCAATGACTCCGTCGTCCTACCCCAGAGCAGGACGAGCTCTGGAAAACGGAAATGATTAGCAATTAACGCATTTTTCTGGTGCCAGACAAAACCCAAAGTAAAATCGTTCTTTGTTTTAAACCACTTCACTATAACCAAACAGCAAACAACCATTTTACACACCAACTGCAGAGCGCGCGAATTTCGAAGCGGAAATCGGATTACCTTTTTCTAACTTGAAAAGTATACTCAATTTTCCACTTTGACAAAGATTACGAGTTTTATGTAAAAAATCGGTGCGTCCAGGGCCTATCTGTTATCGTTTACACATTCCACTTAAGAATTGCTAGTCTATTTTTGAACCAGAGAAAACAAAAGCTCGTCAACTCGTCACTGTCTTTTAACAGAATTCTCAAAGAGAAAAAGCAACAAATCAGGCCATGCTCACATACATGGACTTTCCTGACAACGGACAAAACGTCGCCATGAATAATGCTAGCAGTAAAAGGGTAGGTTTCGTTGACAATGATATCGTTTATGATTGCAATCACCTTGTGGTCTTTTCTTATATGCAGAAGTGCGTCAATGCCTGCATTTAAATTGAATACATACTATTTTGGTTGTTCATATGATACTTATATTCTTATAAGTCATTTAATCGAAACTGAGTTGGATGACCATTGACAATTGAACGCAGGCCAAAAACGTACTAGCCTGCGTAGTATCAGACCCCGTTTACACTGTGCCGTACAAAATTTAACCGATCTCCTTTATGGGACCCGTTGACACTTGGTCGACCAAGTTCAATTCAATTTTTTCTTGGGTTTACACTGGACCGGAACAGTTCACTCTCGTCCCCGAACAATTTTTGTCCAAATCTTATGCAATAAGTAGGTAGGACTCGTTTTGATAGACCATGTCTAGAATAAACGCAAGGTCTATTAGGGCCTACCAGGACAAACTTTATGCAGATAAAACTGATTTGGGTTTAATGTAAACGGGGTCTCATTCGTCTATGATTATTCAAACTATAGAATTTTACTTCATTTTTGCAGCAGCGACGCGAGCCTCATTCAGATTCGCCTAGATCGACAGAATCAGGTCGATACCATGACGTGGCAGCCAATTACAGACATACCAGGAATGCTCAGTTCTATCAACAAACACACGACCGAGAGTCCACGCTCTAAGAAACGCTCTGTATATCATCGCAAAGGTTGATCTCGTTCAGTTGATATTGAAGGGACTGAAAAAGCTATAGCTTCGTTTACAGAACATTGATCTTCGATAGATGTAACTTGAATTGGTAATTGGGTAATTGTAAAGGCAGACGTAGGAAGACTATCATTAAATGTTTATAGCCGGTAAAAGAATGATTCAGGCTCAAGTTCTAAGTCAAACTTAATCTAGCATCGCAATGTTGTGTAAGGTTAAGAAGACTTTAATAATTGCATCAAAACAATTTCAGAAATGCCTCTAAGTCTATCTACATTTATCTCAGAAATACATTTAAGTACGTACTGGTACTACACAGGGCGTAATAGACACTTTTTGTAGGGTTTTTTATAGCCAAACAAAAAGGAAAAGTGAGCAAAGAAAAATGTACCATTAAAACAGCCTTTTATGCAGTGAGATGGCTACATGACGCTTTAAATTCCCTGTTTCTCATTATCAATACCCAACAGTCAACCAAGTGCACGACAGGTTGTTTTCAGTAAGCCATGTTGAACGATCCTTGTGTATGCAATAAATTTTGTTTGAAAAATATTCTAGTAGGCTTCTAGCACCTTAGTGTTGATAATTTTGGCTTACTGTTGTCTCTTAACTGTTGAACGTATATTTAAAACATTAATTGAGAAAAAGACAAAGTTATATTCAAGATACTTACTGGAAAAAATATGCAAAAATATGATCATCCAAATTGTAGGCAGTTAATCTAAAACATCTTTTATTGCCATATCGTTTGCTTGCGAGCGCTTCCAGGCACATTTTACTTAGAAATAAGCAAAGGCAAAGCGAGTTTTCTGTCTATAATGGAAATGCAAATATTGGGTACGTGTCTATTAACATGAATATTGGAAGATGCAAGATTAGTGCCAGAAACTAAAGCAATTTCATCCTAAACAAGCACCAAACTTCTTACTTTAGGAGCACCACCATTTGGCTTTTAGAGAATTTTATGACTGAAAATTAATCAAGTTCAAGATAGTTATCCATAGATTTCTATTTCATAGGATCATCTATTTACAATTTTATATGAATCAGCTATAAACCTTCCCCATGTTTGACCCAAAAAGGACCAATCATAGAAATGAATCAAATTTATAGTTAACTTCTGGAGTGTTCCTGGCCCTCTAACTACGCCTTCCTTAACTACAAGATTATCTTATCTTTATTCCCGTCCCATTTTTAATTTTGCAATATCAGTGAACAATTTAATTTGAAATCAATGTTCGCAATTAAGCTAGCGTTGTGTGTGCTGTTTTATGAAACAGTACGTATTCTGCGAGCAAAATTTCCAAAAGTACTGAGCACCGTGACAAATAAATCTGGCTTTCAATTTGTAATAATATTGAAAAAGAATTTCTATTAGTGGCGTCGTATTATTGTTGTAAATTTTGTATTGAAGTTTCTTTGGTACATAAAATCATATACAATATTTAATCAAATATAGAGTTTAGTTGGCATTAAGTAACTAGATATGACTTGAATTTTAACACTTTGTTATTATTTACCTTGTCTCTTGAAAACAAATTTATGTCAAAGAATTGATGACGTAAGTCAGTGGGTACTTTAGTATCTCTGTCATGATAAAGGTAACAATGTGTACAATAGCCAGTCATTAAACAATTGGAGAAAATGACCTATGAGGGACGTTTCAAAAAGATATAGGCTGAGTTCAAAAATGGCAAAGCTCGTGATGTTGTAGATTGTATCTTGTATTTTTATTTGGATTTCGTTTGCACAAAAGCCTATCAAAAGTCTTCCTTAAGCCAAAAAGCAAAACCTCAAAAGGCAATAGCAAAATGCATTAGATATAAAGCATCATCTTGATGTGGTTGAAAAATTCTTGTTTTACCTTTTTCCAAGATTTCTGAGGTGGTAAAACATGATCAATTACCAAATTTGGGGCAAAAACACACCATAACTACATCAGAAAACAATCCTTAGTTACAATACTATGTAAGCGCTTTGTATCAATGCCTCTAGAAACCTATCAATTTTCACGAAGCTGCCTTACGAAATAATTCAGATAAATTTACAGGATTTGCAGTAGGTAATTGCTGCATTGACTAAAATAACTCGATCAATTTGCTCAATCAACCCTAAGCCTCCTATTGCTTGCTATAGAGCTTAATTACAAACTACACAAATAGTTCTAACTTTTTATGGAGCTTAATGATGTACAATCTTTGAAAGGAAGATAGCAGCAAAACTCCATGAATGCGTAACCAAGCCCCTCTAGATCTACCCTATGCTGGACCCATTCATGGCTCACCCAAGGGAGAATAATTCGTGCACCTTAGCGTTTTGGTGAAGTTCGCAACACTCCAGTGACCAACCTATTCTCCACCACTTAAAGAATGGAGTATGGCGTTTGGGTGACTTCTATGGCAAAAATTGACATAAGAAGAACACCAGGGGCTAACACCAAGGATGTATTTGAACGTAACAGCATACTACTTAGATAACATATTGAGGTCTGCGTCACTATTTCTGGATTGCGTGATTTTTAAGCATTTAGCAACGCCAATAACCTCAACAGAATACTTGGAAGAAACACTTTAGTACGTTTACAGTGCAAAGGTGTTACTAAGGAGTCTTAGGCGCTATTACAAAGCGATTGAGGAACGAAGGATGACTGTTGTGAATCTGGGAATTCCAGGATCATCTGGCAGCGCATATATTAAGATATGTCGGATACAAAATGTTAAGAATGCTACATACTCCTATCTATATAGTCAGATAAGAGTCAAACTCTATATTCAGCCTTGATATGTGACGCCAAACACCATAATTGATACAACTGTCGTTTACAATTGCGATGGGTGTTTGTTTAAAACCAAATAGCTGAAGAAACTGTGAAGCAGTGTTTAAAAACTGAAGAACTTGGCAAAAAACTTTCTTTTTCTAGTTTAGCAATTTTTGAGTTACCTGTATTGTTTATCACATGGCTCTCATTCCATCTTTGAAGGTTACGTGCTGTTTCCCCGGATGTCTTCAGAATTAAACACGTTCGCTTTGCAATTTTCAATTCTGAATCGAGCAGTTTCTGACAAATTTTGACCACAATCCTACTCGTAAGAAACTCGAATGAGACTAGCTCAAAGTAAATTGATGAAATAGGCATTGGTAAAAGACAATAGCCTATTGTTATTTAAAACAATGCAACTAATGTAAGAGTTGAAATGCAGCGAAAGCCAGTAGCCAATAGCAGAATCTTTAACACAATTGAACACAAAGAATGTGGAAACTGACAATCTCTTGGGTTTTCATCGCAGAAGTTGTTCAAAGAAACGCAACGAAATGCATTCTTGAAAGCATGTTATTTATACGATCCACAGAAGCACTACCAATCGTCTGTCTTTCTGAACAAACATTGTTTTACATATATACTTTTATTCACAAAAGCACAGTGACAAAAGTAAGGTGCTCATTCACACACGTATATATTATATTTGTGTGCGGGTTATGAAATACTGAATCAAACAGGATCAAATTGTTCTTTTATTTAATATATCAACAAGCTTTTATGACAACAAAGTTTAGGTGATTATGAAAGAAGGGGTTGATTCTGGGGCAGGACAAGGTTAAGGTGGGCGCTGTTGGTGATGCTATCAACATTTAAACGACCAATAACATTTAAAACGTAATCGGATGTGGCAATTTCACGATTTTTATTGTGTGATAACTGATATTCATGAAGGCAACATTCAACATATAATCCAACAACACATAATTAAATCAGACTGGGATCATTATAAATGTAGAAAGTGCCTTTTTAAATTGTTGCTTATTAATGGCTTCAGATATAAAATTTTGACACAGAATTATTTCATTTTTGCTTCAGTCTGTTCTTTATTTTAAAATTTATGTCGAATGAGATTTTGCTATGTTGCATTGTTTTCTACATTTAGAGGTTTGGACGGATAAAGACAACAATGACATTGGCTTAAGCAATTTTGATCATCCAAAGGTTCACATCGTTTGAAGTTCTAGTTTAGTGAAAATAAAAGCAGGTAGACATGACAATGGCGAGCTAAAGGCAACATACCTATTTGGGACAGATTTGAGCTGGGAGCTAAAAGGGGGGAATGTATTCCTTCAAAATACGCAAAATCACATTCAAAAGATTTCGCATTTTGTTCAAACACATTTTATACACGACCTACAGTTACTCGAAAGATCATGTAAGGCTAATGAATTGCGATAGAAATTGAGTGACAGAAGACATTCTAGCTCAAACCTTTCATTGTGAATAACAGAATGACTACAGAAAGGCTTCAATGATGTTAAAATTTCAACTCTTTTTATTCACTGCTCACTCCGCTGTTAATTTGAATGCATTTTTCCTGGTATGGTATCAGTTAATTTGGAAATTGAAATTTGCAACATCGTATAAAAGAAAACTGAAAAGTCTATATTTTCAATATGTAAAATAGTTTTAAAGATCATTCTCAAAATCAGAAACAATAATAGCATGGGTGACGGTAAGGAACCTTGTGAAGAGACGAGTATCGCTCTAATGCTCGACAGATTACTCTCTGTAGTGCTTATTGGAACGAAGGCTATCAAAGTACTTCTTCGTCGCATAGTCGTAGTCCTTTGTGCTTGTGTGGTAGTCCTCATCAGTTGTAAATTGCGCAGGCTACAAACATAAGCATTGGTTAGCGTTCAAGTTATTAGGATAGAGGTGAAGAAGAGACGGCAAATAGAAAGGGTACGCGGGCAGGAATCTAAAATCATACTGACTTTGATCATGTCCTTCAGAGCAGCAAAAAACTAGAATGTTGAACTCTTATTCCGTTTTTAAAGTCATGTTACAAGTGAATGAAGAAAGCGATAATCGAAAACAGATGTAAGGGCAAAATCTTGAAAAAAATACTGGAATGAAATTCTTGATTTTTGTTTACTTAAAGAAATATGAGACAGGGTGATCATTAGGCAGTCGATGCAAGCATACAAAACAGCAATAAATTTGACAGTTGTTAAAAAAATTGAGTATCTATTCAATAGCTTTATAATTACAAATTTCAAAGCAGATACAAAACGCATACCTTGACAAGGCCACTATCAACGGCATCAAGATATTTCTTGTGATCCCCGTTAAATATCCCATTCTTTGTCACAAATTCAGAGCTTCGCTTTCCCTATAAACAGACAAGGGGAAATTTAATGAATAGAGTTTAGTGAAAAACTAAGTATATGTTTACAAAATTTATGCAGAAATCTGAGCAGCTAAAATTGTAATGATAACTACATGATATTATTGTACCGACTAGATTAATGATCTTAATGGGAAAAAAGTACATAGAATAAAAACGAAAGTAGATTATTGTTTCTAAAGGAAGGCAATTTTGAAAATGTTTAGATTTACACAAATGGCATTAACTTTTCCCGCTCAATATATTTATCATGCGTTTTTCAACTGAGAATAACAAAGCTACCTTTAGCGGGTCCTTTGGTTTCCTTTTTAGCAGACCGGGATATTTGACTTCAATGAAAAGCAAGATGAAAGCAACAGCAACACCGCATGCAAGAATGATATAAACTCCAGCTAAACTCATGAAGTCCATGGCTGTGCTCTTTTTCACTGTTGCCTCAGTTTCAACTGGGCATGACGACTTTTGATCCCACCATTTTCGTCTCATTTGCTCAACAACGCCTTTCTCTCTCAGCTAATAAAAGAAAGGGTATATGAATTTAGATTAGAACACTTTCCGCTTCACAACTTCAAAAACAATAAAAGTAAAAGAAATTAAAGAGCACTCTCCAAAATCCCGCCTTATTTTCTTTATTTTTTGAGGGAAGCTTGCAAAGCTTGACAAATATGGACCCTTTTGGTCCTGTTTGATAAATTTGGACCTGTTTATTATTACGATAACCCCCTTTTTCCCCCAAAGTCATATATCATTCAGAGTCTCGCATGAACACGAACACTTGAAGTTTCCAGCAAAAGATAAATATGTAGCTTTGAAAAAAATCAAATTTGATATATACCATGAGAATTTGAACAGAAAGCGGGTTCGTCCATTCTGAGTCAATCCTTAGGCCTAAGCCGTAACTCTTCGCTTCAAGAAGGTTCCTTAGCAACACGGTATCACATGGGCTTTGTTGGTTGTGATAACTCAGCATAGGATGTTCCGTTAGGTAAGCATATCCCCCTCTTCTAACATCCTTAATAGCACTAGAGGTCGATGTTGCAAAAGACTGCTTCGTCTGCATCTGTCCAAACATCTTTCTGTACAGCGGGATTTTTGAGTTTTTAAAGAAGGATTGCGTCTGCCCGCCATCCAGAACACCGTACGCAATGTCATCTTGTTTGGCCAAGTCCTCCAAGGACTTAATTGAGGTCTCCATACTTTTTTCTACGAATGAATAAAGGAGGTTGATAAGCATTCTAAATTTAGAATTTCCTGAAGAAAGATGTGTTATTGGATCAAGAGGACACTTACAAATATATTCATTTTGATTTCAAATTTAGATCTGAAAGGAAATATTTTCTCGGCATGCCCCTTTGAATTTTTCAAGGTTGTGTCTCAAGACAAAAAGAACCTCACAAACTGAACAGGGCCGTTTCCGAAACAAGTTTGCAATAAATGAGAATTCCTAGGTATTCAAGAATTCTCCAAACTTGGATTAATATCCATTAAATGTATATGATCTTAAAAACATTAAAAGATACTTGCTTGTGAAGAAGGCAGCAAGGTTGGCTGTATATGTTGAGACAATAATGATACAGAAGAACCAAAACGAGGCAGAGAGAACCCTCCCTCCAGCACCACGTGGAGTGTAATCAGGACCTTGTTGTAAAAATGAGGCTGTCATGAACCAGAGGCAGTTTCCAAGGTTGAATTCTTCTCCAGTACCTTCTCCTTTTTTAACGGCTTTTATTCTGAATCCATCAGGGCTGTATCGATCCAGAATGTAAAGAGAAAATCCGGCAGCGGCAATCTAGAACATTGAAGTGCAGAAGCCAGTTATGGAAAGGATCAAAATTTGCTTACTAGGGCTAAATAAAATTATTTACACAATTGCAAAAAAATAAAGAAAATTGATGGCTCTAGCAATTCAGATCAATTACTTTGAAATATATCTGAAACACTGCTCCTGCAAGAGTGAGTCCAGCCACATGTACCACACAGGTAGAGATTAAATTAACTTTGGAAAAACAACACATCTTGCACTCAAATCTGTAATAAAACGGTAAGCTCATCATGTTTGCGTATACTCTTATTGGTCCATTACTGATAGGTTTGAAGCACTAGAGGTACTTCCTTGACGTTTTCTCAGGCTCTCATTGAATCATAATCTGTTTGACTTTGTTACTGACACAAAAACAGAAACGTTAACCAGAACAACACTAATATTGCAGTTTGGCCCAAGTCCTGAGCTCACTATAACGCGTTTTTAATTCAAGGTCGTCTTGTTTCCATTACTCAGTTTTCAAGCATTTGACACCAAACCCAGTAATTTATAAGAAAAGAGAGTGGTGGGAACGGGGCCCAAACTGGTACAATGGGGCTGTTACAAGTTGAAGAAACATACCATTGCCAGTACTGAAAGCCATAATTCAAGTTGAAAAGGAAGCAAAAACGTGAAAAAGTTGACTTCAGCCTCAGGTGGCTTCTTCATGATCAAGCTCATTGTGAAATCCATGAATGGTTTTGTGAAATCAATCGCTTTTTCTCTCTCTGCCGTGATTGTCAAGGAGCCAATAGCAATATCAGCGTCCTGGAAATAATAGAATAACGCTATAGATAAGATGGTTTGCGGAATAAAGCAACTGTTTTCAAGCCCAAAACGAATCACCTGCTGACCTTAAGTGAAGTTCAAAAGCTGAATTGTCATTGATGAATGTGACGATCAGACTTCTAAAATTTAACATTTTGGATTGGCAAAATTTAAGAATGGAAACGTATCATATTGATGCAGATTAATAAGTATACCATCTAATTGAAGGCATCAAGCTCAATGAATCACTAAAGCTTTCCTAATACTAAAGCTTTTAAATGAAAATCTCATACCTTCCTGATCAAATCCCTGATCATTCCATTGGAAGTTCCATTAGACGAAGAGCCACCATAGTTCCCAGGAGTGACAATATACATCTGGTACGTGAAATTCAAGTCCTTGGAGAGTTTATCAATGAGATCTTTGCAAAACCCCTGAAAGGCTTCGTTTCCGAGCTGACTTTTTGCAGGATCATAGAAAATGAACGGAGGGCCCTGTGATGAAATAAATCTCAATGATCAGGTTGTCAAGAAGCTACTCTCACACGAGGTCCTATAGATTATTGCAAACACTAACCTATTCAAAGTCTTACCTGTGTTATTCTTGTTAAAAATAGTTCATAAATTTAAGGTGTGATACACACAGAAAAAAGTAACAAATTTAGTATCTTTATAGTGTTTATTGAAACCTTATCGTGATGAAATTTGCCATTATTGAGAGCAAACATCAAGGGTTCTGGTGCAATCGATAAAAAATCTATTAGGAGCATTCTGTGCCAACATTCAGTAATTTCTTGCCGATTCCATCACATAACGGTTTGTGTAACAAAGATTACTTTTCAACGGAAAAAATAGCACCGTTCGATACCGCACAGACAGAGCTTTGGTGTATTGAACAAGATTGTTTTAAAGTTGAAGCTCCAAGCTTAACAATTATTGATATCATTAGGCCGTGAGCAGAAAAGCTGATTATAGGATTGTATTGATGAAACATGTAAAGCATTAAAAGAAATTGATGACTACCTCGCTGGTCACAACCCTCAAATGTGTATTTTGTGGTTGAAAATCCGTATGCTTTCCTGAAGACTCTTCAATCACCCTGCATCCTGACTCGACCAGCTTTCGATCGTCTTTAGCATTTGGATTCCAAATCATCTTTTTACATTGTGATGACCAAATACCAAGCTTCAAGGAATATTCGAATAGTCAAAATCATCTATTCAAGTTTGAGATTAATTTTTCTAAACTTGTTTGAACGAATTCTACCGAATTCTTTAGGCTAGCCGGGGCGGAAGGGGTGGGGGGGGGGGTATCACTGTTTGAATTTTGTAAAGCAAGATACGAAAGTACTGTTTTAGCATCCTGAATACATTGTGTAAATTATTAGCTAAAAACTTATAAAAATTCCATTTACATTGGCTAAAGCATACATTCAAATATCTCATAAGAGCAACTTAAAGTATTTTCTTCACTTTACTTTTCTTTTCCTTACCTTAGCTTACTTTTCCTCTCCTTAACTTACCATACCTCACTTTCGCTTACCTTAACATACCTTCCGTTAAAACACTTTGTCTTACGTTGCCTTAAACAACTTGCCCGACCATAACTTGGCCAACCAGATCTAACCATTCTTTAAATACCTTACGCTACCTTACGAAAAATTTTTGCAGTCACACGCATTGTTTAGAATACTTTTGACGCTTAAGATCATAAATTTTCTACGTATCTCAAATAAGATGGGTAGCATAGGCTTCTTGTGACAGTTTGTAATGCATTTATCACAACATAGGTATCTTATTACATAAGGTAGGTAGATGTTCTTTCTGCAAATGAATTACCCCTTTTTTATTGAGCCAGCTGTAGAAATAGATGTCACCTTGATAGACTCACCTTCTCTATATTTCCGCCTTCTTTGATTTCAGTCGCTTCCAAATCAGAAACATCTCTATATCCGGATTTTAAGAAACGGACATTACCTGTCCTTCCATGAAATGTAATCTGAACGACGCAAGAAAAGTGAGACAGCTTTGTAAATATAGAAGAGATAACGAATACATGATCACTAAACAGGACAGTAGGCTGTTTGCTTACAGTCTGTGAGATTTTTAAGAAGAGTTTTTGCATGTGAATCTTATACCCTTATCAATTATGTGCTGCCTTCAAAACTTCTCATTGCATCGCATTGCATCGACTGGTAGCTTTCGACAGGGTCCTTTAGCGATTTAGTTTGCAGCAACTTTTTTATGGATATGCAGTGGCATCAAACAGCATTTCAAATAGAATAATTTGTTTAGGGTAGATTTAATTTTTGACTGATATAGTTACCAACAATATCGTTTCCTGCTCAGAAAAAATTCAAAAGTATAAATTAATGTTCACATTTAGGTTTAGAGACACAATTTTTTAGGGAGAGGGGATTTTAACATTAGTTTACCGTTAGGAATACAGTTTGTCTGGAATACAGTTTGTCTAAAAATTTATACTGATCGGCTCAAACAATTTTACTCCAACAAAACTACTGTTTAGCAGGTCTAAAAAAATTTTCTACACCTACACCCCTTAGACAAAAGTCATTGGTTACACTACAACTACCTTTTTAGCAATTTGCAGCAACTCCATCCCATAATCGTGCTCTTCTTTTGACGGACAAAAGTTTTTATCAACTCTGTCTCTGTCTCTGGCTTTTATTTCCAGAAATTTCTCGATTTTCGAAAACTGTACTGAAGCATTTAACACCAAGTTGAAGGCGTCATATAGCGCTGGGTAGTTCTGAAAGAAAAAAGTAGAGAAAGCTATTATTTATTCTAGGTAATTGTTCATCTTACATATGAACCAATGAGTTATGATATGAATTTTTTGGCCATTACTGAGTCATACTCAAATAAAAAGAGTTTTCATGGGAAGTAGTGTGTGCTGATATCATATGTATCCAGTATTTTGGTCGAACTTCTTATATTTTTCTTCATTGTGATAGCAATCGCTTTGGTAATTCTGAAGATGTTTTGTAATTTTGGACAAGGAATTTTGACAAATTATGCACCCAGCTCTCCATTCTCTGTTGGCAACATTATTCACTGATCGAAAGAGATGATCTAGGGCAAATTCTAAGACTGTCCAGTTATATCGTTTCTTTGGCATTTTAAAAGAAGCTTTGGCTTTGTACAAGCGTTAATTGTCTTATGCGAATGAATTCTTATACGCCTTCCTTGTAATCGTAAGATGAGCATGTCCTACAGAAGAAGTTCCAGAGCCACACAGCTTAGCCAACAAGTGGGTCATGTGAAAGGGTCAATTATGTTGGAAGCACTCACACATTGTCCGTTGACATTTGTCTTTGGCTGATTTGATGGGATCCGGACTCCGGCAACATTAAACAACCGATGGATATTTACAAGACCAACTGAAAATTCCTGAAACAGAATTTTCGTTAACACTACTGAACTGAAGCAAACATAGAATACAGCAATAAATGGCAATTGTGTTTCATGAATACTTTGTATCTCAAGAACTCTTTGAATGTATGACATGCATTTATTGTGCCATTTCCAGACAGAAAATCTGGGGTATACTAGAAAGAGGCTATTGTTGTTTTAATGATCATTTCATAATGACGATAAACAAATAATGAAAACACAAAAAAACATATACAAGAAGCAACTGCCTTAAATACTTGCTAAGGAGCAAAGCAAATCTATAAAATATTACGTACCATAAGTGGAAGAAACCATTTGTAGTCATCTAACTCAAGGCCTTGATTTCTAACCTAGAAGACAAAGGGTTCTAATGTAGTGACACAAATCGTAAATTTCCTCTCTTACTAGCCCCTTTTTCATCAAAGAGGATAGTATTAATTGAAACTTGCACCTCTATTTCTAAAAAAAGTTTTCATTGAACGCGTATCCTAAGTGGATTGGAAACATGATGAATTCAATTAGATTCTTCCATGTTCTCCTAAATCATTAGTTTTAAATTATTTGACCTGGGCCTTTGCACACACTGTATTACAGCAAGGTATTTCAAGTTCATTTTGTCTTCAAATCAAATTACATTTCTGTTCTGCCAAAAAAGGCGAATGCGCCTTTTTTATCATTTTCTTCTGAAAATATTTATCATTCTCTATGAGGGTGGAATATCCTTAAGAAATGATAGAGGGCTAGGAACTTTAGATCTTACGCACCAAAAACCGGCACTTTAGCCACTAATCGAATAAGTAGAGCACGTAAAATGTCAATCCTACAATCGAGGGATATACATCGACATCACATTCAGAATAGACAATGAATGCAAAGACAATTTCGTAAATATCGCAAAGCTACCTCGGCCAAAACAGCTTCAGCATGCCGACTATGCATCATCATCAAAACTCTTTTTATACCAGAATCCCTCAATTTTCTAATCGCCTTGCTAAGTGTTTCAGGCTTTTTGAAATTCACTTTCCCAACGACTTGAAAAGGGAAACGCTGTGACAGCTTTCCTTGAGACATGAATTTTATTGCAGTTTCTCCCATCGAATCTAAAGATAGAGCGAATATATAGCCAATGTGAGACAGAGTTTCAAAGAAGTAAGTTACGATGGTGTTTAGAGTGTTTATTGCTGCAGAATATATAGAATATAACAGACCGTGCACGATAGAAAAAAGTCCTTGGATACAACTAAAATGGCCTAAATTGTCACTGCTCAAGGCTGTAAAATAACCTTTACCCCATTGTTGCTCCCAGTTTATTCTAGCTTTTGTTAAAAACCTTGTAAACCTTCACGCTCTAGACCATCCCTTAAATTTTTGTATAACCTATTTCCACTCTTCTATCCTTAATTATAATTTCTAACATACGTATATACTCGTCGCAACTTCCTCGATTTTTTTAAATGGATGTAACACTTTATGACTGGATACTTGGGATAGAACCCAGTCTTTTGTTCAAGTTAAATTTCTGTGGTTTTTGTCATTTTTATTCTAATTTTACGACTAGATTTATAGCATTTTTACGCGTCAAAAAAATTGATGTTGTTCCTAAATAAACCTTAAAATTGTTGGTCTTCAGTTTTTGCTGTATTCATCAATTTCCTGTTGGATGGACTTCAACCAACTTTTGCAGCACTAGACTACAGGATATCTAACCAATAGGCAACTCACTCAATAACCTACCTTCAATAATAACGGCAACGATTCGTGACTGCGACCTTCTTATCATTGCTAATGTTGAGTCGTATAGCTGGGCAGTGTCCGGTCTCATGCTTAGGACATTTTTGCACGACGGGTTGTGTTCATCTGTGAGGGTGATTTGTGGAATCCCAAGAAGATCGCTGAGTACACATGAAAATGGGTCAACAGAGTAGGCCTCAATGATAAATGCAGCTGAGACGAGCTCCTTCTTTGCAAGTATTTCTAGGATAGAAGTGGTAGAATGCTGACGAACTAAAGACCATGTATCATCTTCTCTCGTTCAAGAAGTGAAGAAAATGGGTAATTGGTTCTTAGCGTTTCAAATGCAAAATCTTTCAAACAATCTTTTTGTAGTATACAATTTAAAAAAGGACTTTAAAAAAGCAAACATTTTGAAACGTCAACAGTCATGTGCTCGCCTTTCTGATTGGCCTATTTCAATCCGCCATTAAGTATATATGTTCCTAGCATAGTGTTTTCGATCTATGTTCTGACGTTTATACTCTGAAAAGTGTCAGACGAAAAGCTTTTGTACTGTGTTTCAAAATGTTTGCTTTTCTCAAAGGCCATTCGCAAAGAATTGAAGTCTTCATAGAATTGAAAAATGAGAATTTCTATCACCAATATAAATCAGTATTCAAGAGACCTTGGATTGCCATGAGCGTTTAATCAGCTGTGAAAAATACTTTGTGTCATCGTGACATAAACCATTGCTTCCGCGATTTAGCAAAAGAAATATGATTAGTCCAACAACTTGTAACCAAACAAATTTTTAGACACTTAGGCTGAAGCACCGCTTCATAATGTTTTAAGAAACATTAGAAAAATATGAAAATATCAATGAGGGTTGTGCTTGTCTCTATCAAGACAATTCTAACTCTTCCAGTGAATGGCAAAAGCCTCCAAATTGTGACAGGCCCTTAGACAGCCAAACTCGATTTGGGGGCCTTACAAAATACTGTCAGATCAAGCTGCACTTTTAAGATCTTCAAACACAATTTTCGCAAATTATTGGGGGGCATTTTCCCCTGCCCCCAATGTCTCAGGCCGTAAATTGTGTATCTCTTATTAGATGTTAAATGCTCGTTGCCTACCCTAATACACACCTAGAGCCTTCTAAAAAGTTCAATTCTGAGTTACAGATCATTGAAAATGTTATTAGGATCACGATATTACCTTGATCAAAAAGGCTTTCTGAAGGCACTGACACCTTTCCGACGTTTATTCGGATCGTATCGTAGTCACTGTTGCTCTGACGTAGCTCCCATTCTCTGTTGACTAGCTTCTGGCAGGAGATTATAGCTTTGTTTAACTCTGTTATGTCCTCTGCTGGAGTAGTTAGTATTGCTGAGGGGAAAGAAAATACTCTAGATATGAAAATATTATTGCATGCTTCAAGGCGGTTAAGACTTGGGCTGAGATAGATAAATTAAATTTTGATAATGTTTATTAGTTACATTTATTGCAGACAATACAGAAATTGAACAGGCAAGGAAAAAATATGGTAGAAAATTTTTGTGTGCGATTAAAACATCTCAAAATGCTGCAAGTAAGTAAATAGTAGTCCTTAGAACAATGATTTCAATTAATGCTGACAGACAGCTTCAGACCAAATCAGTCTTTAAGGAGCCCCATTATAGCTTCAACTGTTTTACTCGTGTTCTTGCATTATTCAATAAAGAAGATATTTTCCTGGATATAAAGCAGGCTGATCTTTTACAACAAGTTATAACTCTTGCAGTTACAGCTACTCCTGTCAACTAGATATCAGAGCTACTGTGAGAAATATTTGACACCTTCCTTCACTTCATTTTCATATCTTAAATTTTAAAACACGCAAAAATCCAGACCTTGAAACATTGTTTTGTGTATCAGAGATGTGAGAAGCATTTCAAACTTGGAAGAGCACAGATGTGAAGGGGCTTTACAACTCAGAAAAGTTTTTCTGATAATAGATTCTGATAAGAGAAAAAAATGGAAATCTTACCAACTTCAACCCATCTCAAAACTTTGCTTCGTACACCAAAATCAAGTTGTGCCATTCCAACTGATATGGCTGAGATGAGCGTTGCAAATAACAACCGATTCATTGTTTCGTTGCTCTTTCAGCTAGAAAAATTGAAAGCTCTTATGATGAAATCAAAACAATGTGCAGCGAAAAGAAGAATCAAATATGCAAGGATGACGAAAAGATCAGAACCATCAGCTATTTTTAGATTGATCATTATCTGTTAACATTTGTAGATATAAATAGTGGTATTTCGTTAAGTCGGACCTTCAATGGGGTAAGCAATTATCCGTCTTGAAGAATATCGGACTCATCTGGGGTACGACTTTTGGCTTGAATTGGTAGAAAGATCCAATTGGAATTGAAAATCAGTCTGACTTATTGAAAGTCCGAGTTATATTCAGTAGGACTTAACAGGATTCAACTGTTTGTATACCTAAGGGAACTATATGCTTATAAGGCCCTGATGCTACTGTAGAGTTGTCGTGACCTGACTCTGGATCAATAAGGAATATTTTGAAATCTTCTTTTCAGTTGTAGAAAAAGGTCTTACGAAAGATGGCATTTCAAGATAAAAACTTTGAGGCCATTGCAAAAGGTCCTTGTTGCTACGCAAGAAATTTTAACCACTGTTTTTTATCTTTCTCAAAAACGCAAGCTCTACTTTGTGAACTGCATCGTATCTACAAAAGAATTCAAATTGACAAAGATGATAACAATACTGGTTATGATGATTATTATGATGTTGTTATGGATGATGATCATGATTGTTTTTATTGTAACTAGGTTGATCATGTTTGTTTATTACGATGATCATGGTTGCGGTTGCGTGGCTTTCTCCAAGGCGAGCATAGCAAGTCTAACTCGTCACTTTGTCGATGATACAGGCCTTAGTAAGACAACCGGGAGATTTGTACTATCTTTGTAGCAACTCTGAGTGAATGAACCTTTGAAATAATTTCTTTTTGATGGAATTATGATAAATTAGTAAACAGACTTATTTTACTTCTAGGTTAAAGAAATCCTATTTACGCTGGTCGAAGAAATCAATCAATTTGTTGAAAATATTGTAAAAGTGGTTGATTGACTAAACTAATGAAATAAAATATTTCACCAGAATTCATGGGTCTAAAATGATGGCTTTTCGATACGACGCTTAAAATGAAGGTTAACGACCTAAAAGCGCTTTTTTGTCTTCATTAACAGAAATATGAGAGGTATCTCACCTTATTTTGCTCCACGATAATTCATCTCTTGTGAGCATCGAGATGGTAACTACAAATGGCTTGTTTCTTTTGCCTTCGTGTTCAGGGCAGCGGACGTGATCAAGCTGGTTGCAGCAGTAACGATAATTGTGTGATATTGAAGATTTGCACGAAGATAAACAGAAGAAGATTCAATTCGCCGATCTTTATCATCATATTTCTAACAAGCTTGCTCAAGATAATACAATGGGAAGCCACAAGCGACGAACATGCATATCCAGATGGTCTGAGGATAGAAAGATAATTAGCTTACAAACGGATAAGTTATCGACAGGGAGAACTGGATTCCGAGGTTCAAATTTCTGACAATTATTTACGAAATTTAAGACGTGAGATGTAAATATTGTGATGAATAATTTGTCGTCTTTTCATACAAAAAACTGTTTGACATCTATTTTAAATTACATTACTGTGTATTAAGCTCCCTCATTCCCAAGACTATCATTGTTAGGGAAAACAGAAGATCTGCAGGCTGAATTTAACCCTTTCCTTGTTCATAAACAAATAAATGTAAAATCGCTCTTAAAGCTTGACACCTAAATTTGCATATTCTTTTTAACTTTTTTTACTATGTTTCTTTCACATTAAAATTTGTTCCAAATAAATTTTAGCAAATGAGAAACTGAACCGAGCCGACTTTACTTAGGTAAAGATATGAGTTCATACCGTACTACAATTCGTCTTAATGCCCATTTTTTCTTAACGCCTCATCTAATTAGCGCCCTTTAAAATATCAAAATGCAACAAATCCACGCTAAAATTACTAAGAAAACGAAAATTCTCAAGCCATTTTTCAAGCCATTTTTCAAGCCATTTTTCAAGCCATTTTTCAAGCCATTTTTCAAGCCATTTTCGGTGGACCCATTGTCTTCAGATTTTAAATCAACTGTAGGAAATTTCCCAGAGGTGAAATATGAAAAACGTCCTCATCCTTACCCACCCTCAACATAAACATCCGCACAAAGCATTCATAGCAAGTCTGGAAGCATCTGTAAAATAGAATGCTAGTTCAATGGAGAGTGGAGATGCTATTCCGACTATTTTCAAGAACAATACGAATTTTACAGAAACCACCGTTTAGGGGTACTCATGGTACCTTCCTTGGGGGTAAAAACAAAGTAAAAATAGACCTATTTTATTAAACTTCAAGGAAAACCATTATTTCGATAGGTATCAAGCAATCGAAGCCACATTAAATATGCCGTTTTAAATCCCACCCTGGCAATACCAAGATGGGCAGTGCATAGATGCACAATGGCGATGAAAGATGCATACTTACCGTAAACCCCTCTGTAGAACAGCAAATCTTTCTGTTTCATACAAGAAACAAACATTATAAGAAATGGTATTTCTTTAATTCATGGAACCACTTTAACAAAAGCATAGGTTAGTCACTATGAGGATCGCAGGGGAGGTACTACAGACAGATTTGGACTGGCTTGATGTATCATAAAGATATGAATCAAAGCGTGGAAATAAACCCAAAAAGCAGATGTTGGTGGCAGGGGTTTGGGAAATATTTATCTCGTGGTAAACCCATATTTGAGCAGGGTAGGAAGAGTTGCGTCGATACTGCTGAGGAACCGCGATAATGTATTCATCAATCGCATATTATATTTTGATTTCAAGAATTTTGCATTGCAAGGTCCCGTCACTTAACTAAAAACGATGTAGGGAAATCTTTTTCAAAAAATTTGAAATGCTGCTTATAGGGTATTGGTGTACCGACATTGCAAATATCTTGCAAGACACACAATTGAATATATTTAAAAATCACGTTTAGTATAGGCGAAGAAGTCTTATTTATGCAATGAAGTCCAATCTGAACGATAAAACATCGCTGTTATAAGATTTCACCAAATGTGTAATACGATGTTCAAGAGCAGCGGAACTGTCGAACAATTTTCAGTAATCGTTGGATTGACAACAACTAAAGGAAAAAATTCGTAAAAGAATGTATATGAGGGGGCGGGACGGTAATAAATAAAGCTTTTTTGCAAGTTTGTAGAGCTGGGGGCTAGGGGGTGGGGGTTGTTGGGCTGGGGCTGATGCCCATTGTTAATGCCAAAGGTAGAAAATTCCCACGTCTTGAAGATGTTTTCTCAAACACTAAGAAAACTAATATTGTTATTGAAACACATATCAGTTTGTTGGATCAATGTGAATGCAGTATACTTGAGAAGTGAAAATCGAAAATTTGAACTGATAGAGGGTAAGCAGATTGGGGCAGTTTTTCACCTGGATTTTACTGTTGATATAATTTTCAGGCATAAGATAGGAACACAGCCAATTATAAAACTCATTTTCTAAGACCTACAATTTGTGCCAAAAGTCTTGGAACACTGACGTCAATTTCCAAGGTCAAAATCAAACATCCCCCTCTCCCCCACGAAAAAATGTTGGTTTACTATGAAACGGGTAAGGATTTTCGGAAGAACTTTCATTTGCGCTTCTTTTATAATATTTCTCTACATTATAAACATTGTTCTAGGGGGGAAGGGGGCGGAAATAATAATTTTTTATCGAAAAAGGAATTAAAGATATAAAATGCAACGAAAATGTGTTTCAAATAATTTTGGCAGGCATTGTAGGAATACTGAGAATATACTGTAACATCAATTTCCTTCATCAAATCACCCCAAGCGTCTCCTAAGAGAAAGAGTCGTTGATATATCATGTGTTTTAAAAAGGAGTAGACAAGAGAACAGATATCTAAAATATATCAATCAAAAAAAGTTCTGAAGTTTACCTGAGATAGTCGCCAGGATCTCTTGCTCTAGTACTGTAATACTCTGGTAAAAAGCCCTAATCCAAGTTTGCCACATTTATCTACATCAAATCAAATTTTCAGCTCTGATTTTGTAAGACGATTACATCCACTTAATGCCAAGGATTTCACAAGCAAAAATTTTGAAAGTAGTCTCATCTACAAGTGGAATAATAAATAGCAAAGATTAGCCATGCTTTGGAAAAAAGTCTTGCTACATTCACTAGCTTTCATATAGAATTCTGTCAGAATAAATAAATCTCTTATTTCGGAGTTATCTACAAAAACGTGTTTTCAATTCAAATTTAATGAATTTCACTCCACAATCCACATCTAATCAAGTTGAATCAATAATTCATGCGTATACTTGACATCAACTGAAGTGAAGTTGTTTTAAAAACATTTTGATCAAAAACACCTTAGACAGACTTATGGGCAGTGATTAATATGAATTCATTGCAACTTTTGCTAAGGTTCCGTATATTATTTAGCGATTTCATTGTCGTTTTTAAGTGAAATAAGGAAAAAAGTTTAGCATATCAAAGGATCCTTCATAGAGATGAGCTGCGCGGGCTTTAAATTTAGAAGCCCAGCTTATCAACTCTCTTGACTCAACATGAAGCCTAACTGATTGAGTCATATATGTTTAGGGAAGTGTTGGGTATATTGCGGATTGGGGAGGGGCTGAAAGCTTGTTATTTCGACAGGGTGCTGAACAAAGTGATTTTACGTGCATCTTGCGAAGCCTTTCGGGACTAACTCCCTAAACTGGCCACTTTTGCAGTTCTTGTATACATGGGCGTAGCAGAGGCTTTAGGGGGGCTTGGTATTGATCTTGCCCGAATATTGTTGCTTTATTGACCCAAAATTGCCCAAATGGACATTGAAATTTGATAAATTTTGCCTGATTTGGGGGGCTCAAACTCTCCCAAGCCCCTATGCCTCCTACGCCTTTGCTAGTGTATGTCGATATAATTATCTGCATATCAAGAAAAATTAGATTGCAAAGATACGATAAAGTATGAAGAAAAAGGTATAGCTGAATACTAATAGTGTGAAATATTGTGGTACAATGGCTGAGAAGAGACACCTCAGAGCAGAGACGCCTTATAGCAATGTCCAAAGGCATTTTCTTTCGTTACTTATCACTTATCGGCGGACACTTTGCTATGGATTAGGGTGACTGCTTGTGTCAATTCCGTGTAAAATATCGTGCGTATATAAATATGTAATGTAACGATATGGACACGTCTTTAAAACCTTTTTCTGTTGTGGACATGGACAAGCCTATATAGAAGAGGTGTAGCGTCTTAATACAACATAGGAAATTGAAATATAACATGGATGAAAATTTTAGCACCTTTTAGTTGTATACAAAGAACCCTGGTTAATGCATAAAGCTCGAAAACAAAAGAGTGACATCATTTCAGTAATCAAATCGATCATTTAAAATCACTTCTCATAAACGAGGGACTATACAAATATATTTACCGCCAAATCACAAATATGTACAATATCCAATCAGCGCATTTGCGTGAAAACGACTGCAAAAATCGGTAGCTGTGACTTTCAGGGAAGCATGGGGGGGGGCATACGGTATATCTGCGACAAAGAGCACAGCTCATCTAGGAGCGAATGAAGTAATAACTACTTGAGTAAGACCCTTCTAAATTACTTGTCTCTATCATGTTTATAGTAAATGGACTGTATTGCAAAATACACTTACACGTCACGCAAAATTGTGTGTTTTTACCCTGTTTGGGTAATGTATTGGCGGTTACATTTAGAAATCTGTACACCAGTCAAAAGCAGTCTGTTAGTATGAAAAAAACATTTTGAGCACCAGCTATTTATGGTAGAAATTCTACTCAAAGATAACGACAAAAATAGAAGCTTTAAAACTTCTGCTCTATATCTCTTTTTTTGGCATAAAACGAAAAGGGCCTGAATTAAAAAACTTAAATTGGCGTCTAATTGACCGAAAAAAAATTAAAAGCATACTGATGACGTCATAAAGACCTTGTCATAAGATTGATAAATTGACACATTGTAAGGGTGAAATAGAGAATTCATAAAAATAGGTATTTTTTCTTCAAAGTCAAAAAAGATAGAGCAGATTTCCTCGAATGCTTATTTACAGTTGTTTGCAAATGCTACGTTGTCTTTTACATCAAGATATGGATATAAACAGTTTCAAATAACTTAAGGAAGTTTTGATTTGACGTGTGAATAGTCTGCAGGCTTGTTAACAATCTTGACATTGCTTTTTTTCATATCTGGGGGCGGCCCCATTACCGACAGCTTTGATCTCACGTGGCTATAGTTTTTGGGGTCATTTAAGATTTTTACATTTGAAGTCGGTTTGTCACGTGGACTTGCATCCATTGATTTATCCGCATTAGGTTTTGGAGGTGGATCCGGTATTAGTTTCGATTTTACATGGCCATAATTTTTAGGGTCATTCACTATCTTCACATTGGTGTTGGGTTTTTCGCGAGGACTGGATGCGACAGTACTGTCTGGATTTGGTTTCGAAGGTGGATCCGGTATGAGTTTCGATTTCACGTGGTTGTAATTTTTTGGATCGTTAACAATCTTAACGTTAGTGCTCGGTTTGTCACGAGGGCTTACTTCCACAGAAGGCCCTTGGTTTGGTTTTGAAGGTGGGTCCGAGATGAGCTTGGACTTCACATGGGTGTAATCTTTTGGGTCATTTAAAATCTTAACATTAGTGCTTGGTTTTTCACGAGGGCTTACGTCCACGGATGGCCCTGGACTTGGTTTCGCGGGTGGGTCTGCAATAAGCTTTGATTTTACATGGCTGTAATCTTTTGGATCATTCAAAATCTTTACATCAGTGTTTGGTTTTTCAAGTTGGCTTGCTTCCATGGATGGCGCTGGACTTGGTTTCGCGGGTGGGTCTGCAATAAGCTTTGATTTTACATGGCTGTAATCTTTTGGATCATTCAAAATCTTTACATCAGTGTTTGGTTTTTCAAGTTGGCTTGCTTCCATGGATGGCGCTGGATTTGGTTTCACAGGGGGCTCTGTGATAAGCTTTGACTTTACTTGGCTGTAATCTTTTGGATCATTTGAAATCTTAACATCAGAAATTGGTTTCTCAAATTGCCTTGAGTCGACGGAAGGTTCTGGATTTGGTTTTGGAGATTGATCTGAAGTCAGATTGGATTTCACATGGCTGTAAACTTTCGGGTCGTTCACAATCTTTACATCTGATTTCATTTTCTCAGGTTCACTAACAGCTGGCCCGGATTCAGTCTTTAAATCGAGCGTCAGTTTTACGTTGAATCCTTGACTTTGGATTCCCTCTGAGGCAGGTTCTTTTGCGGCACCATCGAAAACACTGTCACTTGGTTTTGTGCTTTTGTTGGTACTTTTGTCACTTGGGGTAGTCAACTGACCTGAAGGAAATGTCACATTGATTTCTTTTGGGCCTTCAGATATACCTGGACTTTTGCTATTGATCTGCGTGTCTTTAGGTTTATCTACTTTATTCAAAGATCCACCAGATTGTATTGAGGGATTGCGCTGCTTTTTGCCATAATCAACTGGAGCGTTCAAAACACGCACGCTACCATTATCATTTGACGAAGAGCAGTTTCGAGATGGGTCGTTCGAAAGCATTGGCCTGATTTTCGATCTTATATTGCTGTAGTCGATTCTTTCGTTAAAGATCTTGAAATTCGGCGTCCGTTTCTGATACGCACCTTGATTGCTGCTTGACTGTGTATCAAGTGAAGACGAGTTAGAAAGGTTACCCGACGAGTTGTTTGTGGATGGACTCACTTTACTAGTCTTCGGTGGAGATTTGACTGGGGTTGTACCTTTGCTGGCCGCAGCATCGTGAGAAATCATGCCAGCCGAACGAAGTTTAGAGGGAATTTGCGACCAATCAAGTTTCTGTCCGAAAATTTTCGACTTGCCCTTATTCCCGTCGTAAATACCCCGCGGTGTTTCCTCAGTGTCAAGTTCATTAAGAAGCTTATCCAGGTCATCTTCAGAAGGCTTCTTTTGGCTTCCTTGCTTGTCATCATTCTCAAGACCCTTTTTCATGGCCTCCTTCTCTTTAGATCCATCAATATCGATCATCTCAAATTCACTCTTTTTACCCGTGCCATACTTGAGTCGGTCTATTTCTGCATCTCGCTAAAATCAAAGCCAAACAGATCTTGAAAGTTAAAAGATCAAACAAAGTATGAGCGAAAGATATCAAAACCCAAGTAGCTCATTTTCATACTATATATGGGAGAATCTATTCATAAATGACATTAAACTAAATTAAACATTCTTGGGCGATACAAATTGCTTTTTATTCTATGAAGACAAATTTTGTTGAGAAACAGAAACCATTTGAGACAGCAACAAAACTGCAGATTAACGGACACTCACCTCTGCAAGTATCTTCTTCAATTTCGCAATTTCTTCTTTGTTTCCCGAATCATCTGCATTCACATAAAGTACAGAATAACCACCATCCTTGTCATTAGCACCTGGCTGATTACTTTTGCCGATCCCTTTTCCGGGACCAGGGGCGGTTCCGGTTTTATAGTTGCTGTCTGTTTTACTTTTGACATGCGAAAAGTCCAGCTTGTTGCTGAATATCTTGAGTTTTCGCTTCTTCTTTCTTTTCCCGCCTTTTCCTTTGTCATCCCCATTGCTGTTGTCATCAGTATCAGTATCATCATCGCAAGTGTCCGATAATAAAATAACGGGTTCAGTAGTCTGGGTCCAAATTGGACGGACTTCCGGGAAATCTGTTCGTTTCAGTTGCTCTATGTATTTGTTTTTCTAAGAAGGAAACGGAAGATATTAAAACAATTGCTTCGAGGGTCTTGCAATCGTTTACGATCGGCAATCTCCGACCCAGCAGCTGAATGTTAAATTTTATGACTGCTCAGAGAAAAACGGCTAATTCCTAGAGAAGAAAATTGACAGTACTGTTTTTATAACTGCCCCGGATCTCAAAAGTTGTCTCTGCTCTTGAATAAAGCCCTGGCAAAACGACTAAACATCTCACTAAATATTTCACTCAACTTTTGTTAAGTGAAAAGTTGAGTGAAAAGTTATTCGTTTCGCCACCCTGTTTAGTGTTGTTTAGTCGTGTCGAGTGTTGTTGAGCAAAGTTTGATTCTGATAAAAAAATTTTTAGCATTGTTGAGTGTTGTTTAGCGAATGTTTAGTCGTTTTGCCACCAATTAAGCATTTGTTGTGCTAGCGCAGACGCCATAACTGTGGGAATTCAAAGGTTTTCCAGGGTTTTTCTCGGTTTTCCTGTCTCTACGTGATCCAAGATCTCTAGAATGCCTTCGTGAGACATTTGCTCCATCCTCTTGTACGCTACGGTGTCTTTTTTTAACTTTGTCATCGATGTACTGAAAAGTATTTTCTTTCCCTTTCTTTAAACAAATTCTTATTTTGAGCCACTTCTAGTACTTGAAGTATTTCATGCTAACAAACAACTAAACAAACCGAAAGAAAATTCTTATGCAAGATTCCCTACAACCCTACACAGCTCGCAGTTCAAAAAAGGTTGAGTGAAGCTTAGTGATAAGTTTAGTCACGTTTTGCCACCCTCGCTAAACTTTGCTCAACCTCACTGAACAGAGGTTGACTAAAATGTTTAGTGAAATGTTTAGTCGTTTTGCCAGGGCTTAAAGCCTGGTTTCCATATAACATTTATGAGTCGGAGATACGTCGGCGATGATATTCTCAAGCCTGGTTTCCACGTAACTCTTACGTGTCGCCGACGTATCGGCGATACTCTTAACCCAGGCCTTCTAGGGAGCCTTTTGACAACAAACCGTGCATAACGAGTGGGCATGGTGATTCATAATGGTTTTGATTGGCTAGTGTGAGTCATGTGTTCACACGGAGTTGCGATGAATGTTTCCATTAAAATTTTCAGTCATCGCTGACATCGCCGAAAAAAGTTGAACTAGATTTAACTTTTGCAGGGCATCGCCGACACGTCGGCGACAACCTTGTGGGAGTGTTTCCATTAAACTTTTACTCGTAAGCATAAAAGGTATATGAACCAGGCTTAAGAAAAAACACTTTTAGTTGATATATGATCAATAACGAATCTAATGAGAGTATAAAAGATCCCTAAAATCAGGAGTTGTAATAGGGGAAACATATAAGTTTCCAATAGTATAACTTTAAAAGATTCAGGTAAAATGAGAGGAATGTTATGGTTCGAAACATTTGGGCGATATGCTATAGGGAACTAATATCTTTGTCACTCCTAATTGTTCCTATTGTTATTGATATATTATAAGAGTTCCAAATATAAGGCCGTTAAAAATAGGACACATAGCAGCATTACTTGGAGGTGTTTTGGAATCATAGGGTAAAAATATATTGCATACCATTTCTAGCTCGCGCTGCAGTCTTGCGAGCTCAGCACTTTTATCATCACCAATGCCTTTGACGATAAACTTCTGCTCTCCCGCCTTTTCTGTGCCATTCCTCTTGCTGGAAGGTCCACAGCAACAATTCCTGCAGCTCGAGCCACAGCATGCGAACAACATAGAACAACACGCAAGCAACGGCGCACAACAGGCAAGGAACGGTGCGCAACATACCGCCAAACACAGGTAACACTTCGGGCAATTTCCCTTGCAACATCGCGTACAACAACCACACATTGAGCCAAAGCAATTGCATTTAGACAAGCACCTTGAAAAACAGTTTGAATCGTCTTCTTCTTCTGTTGCACTCATGACCATAACCCGATTTCTTTTGCAAGAGATGACAAGCAAAATCTACAAGAGGAGAGTTGCGCATATCACTGTTGCATCGAGTCCCACCTTTACTGTATACCCTGAAAACACTATACTTTCATCTCGTTGAAAACTTATCAATATTATAAAATCTGCATGGAATGATGCATTATCAATAATTCCAGTCTGGAAAGCTTTTCTCAACTGTCTCATTTTCTGTTGCATCACAAAAATACCTTTGACGCGTATCAGTGTAGACAGGACCTGAATAGCAGTCAATTCTGATTTAGAATGGAACGAAAATAGGAATTCTGCTACTGGTGGAATAGCAGCTTTAAAGGTATTTTCGCGTCTGATTTCATATCCTAACACTTCATAAAAATATTGCATTTCATATATCACACGAGACTTTAAACAGATCAAGCAAGATCGGAATAGTGAAAAACCAGAGTCCGACTTTCCCTCATTGTCCATTTTAAGTTTTGTAAATGCTTTCGTTTTTCGTTCCAGGAGGAAGCTTTATAGAAAAACGACTTATAACGAACGACAAAATCGGCTGCTAACTATTCAAGTTTTGAACGAAAATCTTGTGTTTTTGCCTGTTTATGATTGCCATTTGAATAAATTCCTGAAGTTTGAAAATAAATGAAAAGCGTGGAAACTAGGAAACTTTTTTTGGCTTCTAATCCCCCCTTCCAAAAAACATACAAGAAACGTATTTACTTCTGCTAAAGACAAATTCAGATGATACCAAGCCTTCCAATATGGCACAAATGGATTTATCCGCTGTCAGTCGTTTCTAATATTGACAATGAAAGCCTTACCTTGTACAAGAAGAGAATGATCAGCACGGCGGTGACGCAGACTATTATAATGAACCCAACGAGTCCGAAGAAGACGTCTGGAAGTAGCCTTGTTGTCATAGCAATAATAAAGCCAATCACAGTACAGGCAGCTATGACATATGCACACGTGCCACATCTCTGGGTGTCGTTTATCGTCGGTATGAAGACTTGGCGGGTCTGGTACGCCCAGTAAACAGCGATAATGACAAGGGCAGCCTTCCAAATGCACATGATAAAATACCAAATTATATCATTGCTGCACTTGCATTGTTCCACGGCAGTTATTTTGACGGTGAAAGGGTTGTCCGGCCAAATCTAAAATTTGATGTTCGGCTTACAAAACATCAATTCAATGAACTGAGTCATAATGAAGACTCTTGCAAAGTTCTTAGCACAAATTATTCAGTTTAGATTTATAAACAAGATCCTAATATTCCTTGTAAGTGTTTTGAAGCCCAGTTAAATTGTTGTTGTATCAAAACAAACAAAACTTACGTCAACATCACAGGGATAATTCACTTCATTCTTGATATATTCGATGACACGCTTGAGTGGATCGATGTAATGCCAACAAAGAAGCAGGATTAGGTTCACCAAAAAGATTACGAAAATAATCGCAAACATTATTTTCCTTCTTCTTCGCTAAAAGAAAACAAGTAAAAAAATTAGCTCCACGATTGCACAATTCATAGTTGTTGAAGTCAAATGAGAACAAAAATCACTCTTTGTAATAATTTAGTTATATAGAATGGCCTAACGTAAATGTCATAAAAACTTTTTTCGATATCAAGAATTCGGAGCACATTATCTGAAAGATTACCATGAAAGACCACTAGATGAACGAAATCAATTGCATCTGTTTCAAATTGGCAGTGGACCCATGAGCACAGGTGTTTTACCTGTCAAACATCTTACATTTTACCTAGTCAAAGTATAGAAACTCTAAACATATACTTTCTTTGCCACACTAACTCTCTCTAAGGCATTCGGTCTAAAAGCTTCCTTATTCGTTTCTCTATTTTTCATCGCCTTTTTGTCACAATCAAGAAAACCATTCCTTTGGGGATAACTGAGAAGGTTACAACCCCCCACCCCCCTCCCCCTTGATATAGAAATTTTAGTCTGATGATACTGTCAAAAAAGTGACAAACTATCGAATGCCTTGATTCAATCCTCTTAAATTATGCACCTTGTTGCCATTGTTGAAATATATAATGTTGTAGTCATTTATGACTAAAGCCCTAGCCCAAAAGAAAGAAGTTTGCACTCGGGAACAGGGAACCTTCAGTTATTTATTTCTAAAAACGCGCTGAAATAGCATTTAATGCACCACCGATTGCGTTTTTCATCAGATTTCCCTGTACTCGAAGCTAAAACATCACTTGCAGAAAACTACAAAATATTACCTTCAAACCATAAAATACACGGAGATGTCATGATAAAAGCTGAAAAATACCTTTTCTAGTAGAAGCCTGCGTGACAGTACATCTTGAGCAATCCAAAGTTTAGCAATCAGTCCACCAACTACCAATACGAAACCAATAGAGAATACCCACAGTCTTGCCTACAGGGAAAAATAGGACAATAAGATAGTCAACTGACATAAAAAAGACTTAAAATTTACTTTTACCATAGTAATTCGAATAAGCCTTCATTTGTAGCATGTTTTGAATATCCCCGTTCTCTGTCGAATAAGCCCCCTCTCTATTTTCCCTTCGCATAGCCCTTTCAAATTGTCTGGGCTTCCAATGCAGAGAAAACTGTGGGTGAAAATTACTGAGGCGTGATTTATTAATGACCGTTAATGACGGTATCATTTTTTCACTGAGAAAAATCAATAATTTCCAATTTTGGTTTACGAGGATTTGATATCATCTTTGTCACATTGTCTTTTAGATCAGATTGTCAGAATTCTTTTACAGTTCTCGAAAGATGGATCCAGTTGGCGCGCCACGAGCGTGCAACTTAGCTACTGTTCATTGAGAAAGACAACTAAAAGAGAAACCTGCTTTGAAAAATATTTCCAAAATATTTAGAAAATTGTTCAAATTTGCTATCGTTTTCTTACCCTGCAAACTTCATCCACTGTCAGTATTGGAGAAATGACGTTATCAACTCCAAACAAGAACACAGAGATGTAGACAAGGATACAGCCAATTATGATGATGATGTTAAGCAAGTAGAATGAATATCGAATTTCTCTACAAAAGAATCATTAGGCATCGGTAAGAGTGTTTAAAAGCTGATTAGATGATTTGACATTAGAAGTTCTTACAAGTGCTGAAACCTAACAGATATCTACTGACGAAACTAAAAAGAATGTTGCTGATATTGCACCGTACATGACTGTTGATGTTCTCTTTGAAGGACGTATAAATGATGTGGAAAAGGCAGAATTAACAAACAAACAACAATTTCAATACTGGTTGGCAAGTAGTCTTGTTACCGTTGATATGAAACGTTTTATGATGCAACAACATATACAACTGACACAAGCTACCTAATGTGAAAGGAAACACACTGGATCTAACATATAGAAATATATTAATATAATAATAATACGATATTTATACAGGTCACCAGATTCAGCTTAATAAAGCTGCTATCAGTCTGGGACCTGTTAAAAGCTTTAAAACATGATCTATGAGTTAAAATGTTCACTTAGCTTAATTTTAAAACGTAGTAATGAGTTTTCAGTGCTCTTGAGTAATGCGTTTTCAGTGAGTGAAATAGAAATGCTCCAGTAAGATAAACAATGAAAATAGAATTGGTACCATATAGCTTGGTGTGTGCAAAAACCAAACTTTGCAATAGAAAATACATTGATACAAACACAGTAAAAATTATATAAAGAACTCAAAATCTAGTGTATTTATACTTACATTTTGCTATTTTTCAGAAAGGTGCAATGAATAACCATACTCGAAAAACTTACTTGTGTTTGCGTCTCCATATGAGAACTACCAAGCAAAATATGGCGAACAGTATCCCAAAGGCTGCAAAGATGCAATAAGCAATATAAAGTCCTTTTGATATGTATCTCCAGTTCAGCGAGCTACTGATTTCTCTGTATGGTTGATGGTTTCCTAGAAAAAAGACAACATTTAATAGCTTTGCTTTCCAATATCTCTTGATACGGTATCATTCACGTATTGAGATTATTCCGAATACTAGATCAATAGCAGTTTTACCTAAAACACGGCCTTCAAGATATAATCAAATTTGAAAGCAATTAGCCGTTCCTTCCCAATACAATGTTTTATTACTTAATTAAGCAAAAGTCCCAAGCTTTTGTCAAGGCGTTGAGAATCATATTTTACAGAAATAATGGCAGTTAGGCAAAAATAAAAACGATTTTCTGTTTAAATAGTGATTATTTTGTTTAATTACTTTCACCATAGTTTATAATTTAGTTACAACATCAGTTATTGGAAAACAATGACAGAAGTAATACACGAGGATTGAGAGTGTGTGACTGTTAGTACAACTGCAAAAAGACAAGAGTGATTTACAAGAGTTTAAGTCATCCGACGACAATATAATACATCTACTTCATGACAATTACTTCATACAATAAATCCTTGCTCAGTACAATGAAGCATACATACCTAAGCATACATAAGTACGCCGTTTACAATTATAAAAAGCTACAATATGAAAATTATCCTTTATTGGTTTTGGTAAGTATAGGGAATGTGGTAAACTTGTTTTCTGAGCAAGAAGCTTGACGAGAAAGCATTACCAGCCTCTTTCTCGCAGTTTTCAAACTCTCAAATATTGTCACGGGCCAAAAACAATTGACACCAGTTTCTGTTGGACGATATGGGACGAGATCAAAATAAAGGGGTCCGGCCAACAGCCTTACCATGCGGCTGAGCACTTTGGCCATTTGCGACTTGGCCACTTAGTACATTTAGATTGGAAAACACAGCTAATTTGAGACTCCGATGTTTTCAACTAAGGTGATATCGATCCCCACTGTCATTGTTCTGTAATTCAGGACCTTAACCATTGAGCTATCCATTCGGAACTCTAACTTGAAGAAACATATCTCATTTTGAGACATTTGCATTATTGCTGACTAAATTTTTGCCATTGTATTTAACTAACCGAGAAAATGTCCTCTATCTGTTAACATTCACAGGGGTGTTAAAAGCAACTAACCTGGCCACTGAACATGTGGCATCTCCAATTTTGGTGTTCTCTTGACATCATACCAACCAACAGTTTTGTCACCCCCGCCTGCAATACCAAATCTTCAATAATTAGTGATTTTCAAATACAGCAGAGGTTGATAAAGAACAGCCATTTCGTACATTCTTCATAAATCATATCTATATTACAAATATCATCTTTCTAAAATCAACGTAGAAATCAATTAAACTTTTTTTCACTAGGAGTGCATATGCAACGCATATGGTTGGATTAATATACCGAAAAACAAGCAAGCATGGAAATGAAAATTCCATGTGCAACATAGTAAATTGTTAAGTGTATATTCAATTCGGCACAACTTTATAAAAAATGTAATGACACTATATGTGATTTATAGGGAAGTATGAGATATAGCAAAACTAAAATAATCTGACTCAATAAAGAAAATAAAACAAGTACATAAATGCCATGCTTTTAATTACAAACTATATCTGACATGTTATCCCAGTCTGGTCATATAACATGTCAACTTTTGACATGTTAACTTTTCACACAGCATTGAGATAGTGTAAAATTTACGTACCAAAAAGAATTTGTACGATTTTGATCTTGAAGTAGCGGTTTCCATCGTTACCAAAACTGACATTGTTCTAAAAGAATGGAAGAAAGGAGGGTAACTAAGTTTTGAAAACTTATATGAAAACGAAAGATATTTCGTAAACGTACGAAGGACGCAGAAAAGTATGAAAACTCAATGATTGCTTTACCAGTTAAGCAGTGAAATTTTTAAATAAACACAAGGCTTAAATCAGTATGGAAAGAGCTTTGGTCCTTGCCGATAGCAATTACCTGTGAAGCATTTATCGATACAGAAAAAAGTAATGAATCAATTAACAACGAGTACACGTCACTTTATAACGAGTGCATTTCCAATTGTGAACACTGCAAAAACATTATAGATCAATAAAATCTAGAAACATAGGTACTTGAATAAACTTACAGATGCGCCACATTTGTCATATGTCAAAATTTCACTTCGAAACTTCTCGCCATAGTCACGACTACCATAAGCGTAGTTTAAGTAAAATCTACTGGAATTGCTCTTGTCCGGATCAACGTTATGCAACACACTTGCAATAGCATTAACTGCATCGTATGTGTATTTAGCTGCTTCTAGCTGATCTGAAGACGCCACAGGGTTGGTACTTGTGTTGAAGAATGTCTCGTTTAGTCTTATGGTATAGTTGGCAACAAAGTGATGCTGCAATCAGAGCAAAAATGCAAGTCAGAAAAGCCTTTGTATAAGTTTCCCACTAGCCTAGTCGGTTGAAATTAAATCATTTGGTATTCATCTGTAGTAAAAACATTGACCTAGTGCATTTTGTCATGTAGCATGGGTGATCTTGCCACTGAGTGAGTTTCGATTTATCTGCCCAACCTTAAACGAAAAAATCTTCATGTCCAAGACTGCTATAATATTGGGAGTTAGGATAAAGTGTTAGGGAGGAACTGACTTCCCCAGTATCCAAATAGAAGCAAAGTTAGTGGACAATACACACAAATTTAACAGAAACAGAACTGCTTTGTTTTAGGACTTGAAGCAAAAACTTTCTCATCAAGATTGTATAGAAGGTACAAAATTCGTATTTTTTAACCATTTACCAAACAGAGCATCCCCTATCGAGGTTGCCCTGCCTCTACTTTTTGTCCACACAAGAGTGGTCACATCGAATTACATGAAAAAGAATTTGTTAAAGAACAGTTTTGCTGAATGTATTTCTGTGTAGGTCTACACTGGGCAGTCGCTTTCTGTGTCACTGAGGCTTTTGCATACTTGTATTTTTGATGAACGAATGGATAGTTCATGACAAGAAATCAGCTAAAGTTTCCATGTTGTTTGGAAGTGATGTGTTTCTGCTATGGGAATCGTAAGAAACTATACACATATTATTGCCCTTTTGTCTGCTTATTGCTCTATTGAGTACATGGAAAGCGATGCGTTAAAAGAGGCATCAAACTACATGCGTTCATAGCACATATGAACATACAAATAATCCTTTCTCACTGATGCCAGGGAGGTAATGATTGTCAGAGACACATGGAGAACTTAAGTGGCAAACCTATCAACAAATGAGTAACAAGTTTTTAAGCAGGTGTATAGTTTCAGACCACATAGGCAGCATTGATACAATGTAAGAGATTCATTTCCTATAAAATCAATGCTTATTAGCCATGACTGGGGATCTTCATGAGACTTTGGATTGTGACACATTGATATGAAGGTTCATTTGGAACATGAAAGGGGCTAATGTTCTAACCTGGCAAGTAATTGGTTCATAGTTGAAAAAGAACTGGTATCTGGCAGCACATCTCACTTGATCCAGAGTGCACCCATCAATTCCCCTTAAGCTTGTATAGCCAATAAAGAGGTAGACATAAAGAGGGCCATACATCTTCAGCTTGTAGGCCTGAAAAAGCAAAAATGAAAGTCCAATAAGCGGTGATATTATCATTCTGAGATTCATATTCTTCTAAGGGCATCCACATTGTTTGAAACAGTAATATGTTAGAAAAGCAAATCGGTCATTGTCTCATTGCTCTATGTCTATAGGTCTCTAATGAATTGAAGACTTGTGAGTATTTGTTGGCTTCTGGAATTTTGCTGTACCTTAAAGCTGCTTCTGTTTTATACATATTCATGCCCAAATCAGAAACCTCAAAGAAGGATAAGACCGTTGTTGTAGGGAGGTTTCCAAGTGTGTGGAGTGCTGATACCTTTGCAAAAAAGCAAAAAGCATCAATTTTTAATAAAAGCCCCATTGTTCTTTTTGTAGCAATGACAGTGGCATTCCCTAACCATTTTTGGAAAGGAGAAAATCACAACAAAAAGGAAATCAAGACAGAACATGGGGCTTTACGACACTTCTTAGTGTAAGCAAGTTACTTCAATGGTCAGATTAATTCTATGTGTGTCAATCTGCAGCAATGGGAAGCATAAAATGTTTAAAGACATGAAATGAATAAAAATTCACTCTGGTCATGGCAAGAGATAAATTAAAGCAAAGATGAAAGGAAGCTGTACTCACAGCACAGAGGACTCTGCTGGCTGCATCTCCAGAGAAAGAGCCAAGAACAACATGAATGTCTCTCTCCTTTGAAGTAAAACAGGACAAAAATTAGCAAAATATTAGACTTGATGCCAAAAAGTCATTAGGAGGAAAACAATGGGGTGCTTATAAGGCATTTGGAGAAGAAAGGAGCTAAGGTGAATGTTAAGGCCCAGGACCGAAGGGGCTCTAGTAATTTGGGCAACCAAAGAATTCATCTACATCACATTAGTTAACATTTATCACACAATTTATGTACTGGACAGAGCTTGCTCTAAGTTCCCTTCTTAAATATTAGCCCTTAAATAGTCTTCACTTTAGGCCATTAAGATCTACATATATATGTGTATAAATTATCAAATATTGTGTCTGTTATGCTGTGCTACTTTTCTAAATGCACTTTAATACCTTCAAATGTTTCATAGTGGTCCATGGATCTGTGACAAAATCCTCCTCAGTGCTAATTGAGATTTTTGCTTCTTGCATTTGTGTTCTCAAGTTGGCATTTAACTGTCAAAATAAAAAAGAACCCAATCAAATTATTTTCCAGGTCACTAATGCTTTCTTTAATAGGAAAAAACATTGCAAACTTTTCTTAAATAGGTGGCAATGCAATCTCAACATAAACCTAAAAGCACTTTAACAGGAGGGTGGTTTTAAAGGCTTAAAGAAAAATATCTCTGAAATGGATTCAAAACATAACCAATATTATAATTTTGCCAATTTATTTTATTCACCTTTTTGTAATAATCATCATTGCTATAGATCAATCCAATTTTTCCCCAGGAATACTTTTGGAGCATTTCAACTCTTGCTGCATTGTACAACAAGTCCAGAAATGGTTTTGTACGAAAGAAGTATCTGTAAAAAGACTCATGGTTTGTCGACAGGTCAATTGCACTTGTTCCATAAGATATCTATGGGATAAAAATAAATAACTTCAAAGCAACTTATGAGATTGTTCTTTTAATAAATGCAAAATTCTTTAAGTAGGATTTCCCAAATTTTCTGTACTGAAAATACACAGATTGGCATAGGAGGATTATATTAATTATTTGAATTTTACCTAACTAATATGAATGTTACTCACAGAAACTACCACAATTTCCCCAAAAACATGACGTTATTAGAAAAATGAAATTGAATTATATTTTAAATATATGTGTGAATAGTCAAAAATTGAGGCTTGTGTATTTATATGTTATTTGAAGCTTAAAAACCAATCATGAAAGATATTTCCACCAATTTCAACAGTAATGGTGGCATATATATAGTGTACTAGCTAGAAATATAGAATCTTAACAAGAAAAACAAAATAATGCCAAAGTAGTACTACATCAACATTCCAAATTTGTATAGGCCATATTTTTAAACTTCCACTGTAATTAAATGATGGATTTTGTTGTTTATCGAATCAAGTTATTAACAAAACACACAAAATAAAACAGTTTTCAGTAAACTACCTGCAAAATTTTATATCTTGGTAGGCTAGAAATGGCAGCCACAGTTTTTGCCAAGTCATCATCATCAGGACCAATGATTGCAATCTTCTTTGGGCTTTGAGCAAGATAATCAAGCAAAACTGCAGAGCCTGTGCTTATCTCATGCTAGGAAGTGATTGGAGATGTGTTTGAATTCTAAGAATTCTATGATCATAACATTTTCTACGAGCACAAAAACGAACTGCACCAACACTTTTTGTTTTCTTGATGAAATTTGCCTGTAAAAGCACAAGGATTTTCCAACATTTGACTTCCGTTTACAAATTAAGAAGAAGTCTGAAGCAAGGGTATAATTTGATGAGCATTTTAATGATGAAAGCTTTTCTTTGAAAAGAGACTTCTAACCTTGAAATTATTTGCCTTGAATTTTCTAGGTTAATTTTCTACAGAGAACCCCGAGTGTTATATTCTACAACTGACAGAAGGGGTTCTCTTGGATCCCTGAAAATATCAGAAAATCAATCTGTGTTTTAAACACTGCAAACTTACAAATATCAATCAACCAATTTTTACGCATAATTTAGAAGCAATACGAAAAAATAAAAGTACACGAAAAAACTCACTGTGGCAGTCTTGTAGATAAAAGGATTCCCGCGGAACACCGTTTTTAACGGGAGGCTAGAGTCACAACGAGGCCAGGGAGGGTGTAAGCAGTGCTATTGCTAGCTTTTTCGCTCTAAGGAGGTGTTCAGGCTTCATTTGCCAACAAAGTGAGTGAGACAGCCTTAATTTGCTGACAAATTTGAATATTCACCGAAAAAGCACCCACACATCGCTACAAATCCTCAATTTTGAGAAAAAACGTTGTTCAACATTGCATTTTGCAGAACCTCAGCCTCAGCTTGTTCTTAGTTTGTTCTTAACTTTTGACCAGTTTTGAGGCTCGTGTTCTTATAAAATTGTTCTTATAAAAAAATTGTCTACTAGAGTATGTAATCTTCACATAGCTTCCTTGGCTGTTCGTAAACTAACGGAAATGGATTGCAGCCAGTTCCTTATTCCAATTTTCTTTGGCTGGCGCTGGGCTGGTGGTAAATTTTTATATACAGGCAATCCCAGGTCAGTCTTTAAAGAAGACGTCTGTAGCTTTTAAGGAGTCATCCTCAGAAATATGACATTTTTGTTGCAAAAGCAATAATCTTTTTTTCCAAAACAAAGAGATTTTACAGGACGAATTTATAAAGGTTGTGGGGGAGTGCAACACCCCCAATATTTCTGTGTTGCTCGATACATTTTGCTTCAATTTGGTAAAGGACAGTTTTTGGTAGTTAGAAGCATTTGTCACAGGTAAAAGTGGCCACTTGGCCCCCAGCTTTTGCCCAATCAATTTGCGCACAGAGAAAACATGCGAAGAGTTTCCGCCTTTCTGCGAATCGGCGAAATCCGAGAGCAGAGCACAATGGTTCACGTGAGCAGTTTCCACTTCCTTTCAAACGCGCGTGCTCTGATCAATTTGGCCTAAATCATTTTGGATTCGCTGTACTTATGCGTGTCAACAGAAAAAAGCTGATGCAAACAATTTTCATTATTTGTCTCCCTATCTCCTTTATCTTAAATTTAAAAATTGCTTTGTAATAATAAGCGCTTCCATCATTTTTCATTCACCTGAAGCGTCTTGCACCGAACTCTAATCAGTACCTATTATCTCCTCCCTCCCCCAGTTCATGCTGCTTAATTTCGTTCCTGGGTGTCACTGGGGCTGAAGGGTCAATTTTATCTCTAGTTATCTTGTGAAAATGGGTCCGTTGTCATCGCATTTAATGTCTTAAAAAAGTTGAGCAAGTTTGGGGCTCATGCTTGGAGCTAGATCTCCAAAATTGATAAAACAAAATAACGAGGAGATCTTTGAAAGTAACAAAATGGAAGATACTTTTAAAAATGAACTCTTGATTAAATTTTGAACTAATCTTTTTGGGTAATTAGCTCGACTTACATTAGTCGAATTTTGTCTCAGCATTACGACTTCGTAGCCAGGAAGAACAGCGTCATTTTTGTTAATTTCTTCAATTGCCATGTCCGCAGCCACCAGAAGCTTCTTCCCCAATTCTTCCGCAGACTGAAACATACCAGCAATGTATAGTTTTGGTTTTGGTAGGTTCCAGCATTTGTAATCAAAATCTGTAGCATTGACATCTTTAGTGTAATATCCGTTTGAATTATTGAACCCCACATAATCATACCTGGTCTCGTTGCAATAGCATTCATTATAATACCCAAATTTTACATCTGTATAAAAACAGGCATCTCCTCTGTAAATTGGAGTAGGAGTTGGTAAAACTGTAGCGACTGACGATGATGTGTTTGGCGATATACTGAAGTTTATAGAGGTAACACTTGCACTAGGGCTTGGGTTTATAGAAGACGTTGATGCTGGAGCGTAGGAGCTGACTTCAAATGAACTTGTGGATGAATTCTCTGATGCTATTGTTGCAGATACAAGTATTGGCGAGAAACTAGATGACGGCTCTATAATGTAAATCTTCTTGCAACAGCAAAATGCAAAATTATCGATGCTTCCTTTAGGACAATATCCAATAGATTCTTGCGTGAAAAATACAACCAAAAGGAAACCAAAAAGGACAGGACTTCGTTTGGTGTACTGCATTTTTCACGTTCTCTGGAAAAAAGGATAAGATTTGAGTATATGATGCCCAATAACATTAACCTTCATTAATGGCATAATATAGATTTAAATCCAAAATCGTCATGATAACTAATTTTCGACTAAATTAAAACCTGACATTTGAACGTAAGGATCCAAAAAGGATTTTTTGAACCTAGATCGAAGGGACCGTATGATAAGATTTCAAACAGGTTCTGCAAGAGAACACGAACTGGTGTGATGTACCTCTTCCTTAGCTAACAGACAGAAGAAGTTTGTTTTCACCTTAGGACTCCATTGATAATATTTTCAAACGAAAAGATTCACTGATTAGGCACTCTTTACATTCATGTGCTCCTGATTGGCCTATTTTGATCCTAGCTTATATACTGTGAATAAATATATATATATACTGGGAATATATATTTCCTAGCTTAGAATTTTCGGCTACTATTCTGACGTTTTGTACTCAGTAGAGTGTCATTCCAAAAGTTTTCACATGGTTCAACATAATTGCTTTTCAAGGCAATTTTTAAATTCTGTGCCGACAATAAGGTTCCTTGAATTTAAACTTTTTTTAAAAATTTCTGAATGTTGTAAAGTGGGATTTGCTTAAGGGTGATTGCCTAGCGTTTGCACAGAGTACAGATCTTGGCATCTTTGCCTTTACGGATGGTGTGGTGTCCTTGAATAACTTGCAACTTCAGATGTCATTTTTTAGCCTCTATATTTGTGCCTTAAAATCATTTTTGGAACTGTATTGGATGCTTTAACCTACAGGTTTGCCATGGTCACTTACAAAGATAAGCCTTTATTCATGAATCTTGTCATGCTGTCAGAATTCACCAACATTTCAGATATAACGCAATTTCAGATAGACGTTTTTCAGAGGTTTCTATTTCATATGAAAGTAAGAAAATCGAATAGCCGGAGATACTCTTCGTGAATAAAAATTTTGAATTAGTACCTTGACTAACTGTACCACAAAGCAAGTGTATCTTTACATAATAAACAATATTTGCGATCTTTAAATAGAATTAGTGACTCACAGCTTAATTTAAGTTTGGACATGCTGAATTTCAACTTTATTGAGTAATTGCAGGAAACCTCCCTTCATTCCTTCCCTTCTTCCTTCTCCGCTATCTTCACAGGCAACGGCCCTGTTCATTCATGGACAGAATTATATATATGTATAATGATAATGCCGTGATAGCATATGAGGAAAAAAATGATTATCACCCTAAACCTCCATTAGCCTGGCCAAACCACTCCTATTATTCAAAAACTACTTCCAAACAATATGGTTCCTAACAACAGCATGAAAAGTTCGTTTACAAAGCTCTCAGAAAAGATTTACAAAATTTGGCCATAAATATATTAATCTTGATAGTATTGGCTTTGTGTCAACAGAGCACATTGCAAAAACCCCTTGTTTTTCTGCAGTGCATTAACATTTATACAACGAGTCTAGCTTGTAAACAAGTATAGTGAATTGATTTTGCCCGAAAAAGATTCCTTTGTCCGCCCTTTTAATTAAAACAAACAAACTTGATCGAAAGAGCCACATGTTATGTGCACTAGAGTGCAAATAATTAATCAAACAGATGTTAGCTGCATCTTGAAGGTTAGTTTAAAGGTGAAATAAATAAATTGAGAAAATATTTATTTGTTCCTGTCAAAAGACAAATTCCACAAGAGTCTTTGTCGATGTACTGTGAATAGCATTCTATTAGATTTACTGTTTCTTGTCCAACGGTAGATGATGGAAACAGTCGGGCCTATATTTGATCATCTCCTGCCCTAAATGAATTAGCCAAAAGAAATCCAAGATTCCACACAAGGTCTTTCTGAACTTCTTACAATCTTCTTTCAAATTTGAGTGTGTCTGTTCTCAATAATCATCATTTAGTATTTTATGCATTCCCGAATAATTTAACGAATGGCTCATTGCATCTCCCATCTTACTTTTTTCCCTTATTCACAAAATTTCACCAAATGCCCAATCTACAATTCCTTGCAAATTTAGCTATGTTTCCATTAAATATTTGTTTTTAGGGCATAGAGACAAGCACGTGAGGTGGCACATAGAAGACTGTCTCATCCATTTATAACCATTACTACCAACTCATTCCTCCTATATACTTTATTAGGTTACCGAAAACACTGATACCGTCTTATTAGGTGCGGGCTGCAAAAAAAGGGGCCAGGCGGTATGGGCCTGGCACAGATACATATAAAATTCAAATAAATACATAACAAAAATTGACTTTTTTCAATCGAATGGGGAAGCTAGAGTCTTGTAAAGTCTTCACATAATTCCTTACACCGTTGAGCATCTTTTCCTTAATGTGTTTAATGTTCTCCTTGTTTTCGTGTCATTATTCATAGTCTGCTTATATCTTGATTTTCTCAGACAACAAACTCTGATTCAAATCGTATTTGGCAAAAGGCACTTAAAAATGAGAAATAAATCCGTATTATACCCGTTTTATACGCCATTTGGCCAAGGCTCTCTTTGATAATGACTCGTATAAGCGTTTCCAAAACTAAGTAAACGTGGATTTGGTGGCATTGGAAACAATAACATCGTTAGGTAATAACAAGTTTTCTTTTTAAATCAAGGCTCTTCATCGTGCTCAGTGAAACTGGAAACTTAAGTATTGAATGCTGACCTTATTTCTTTGGTGTTATTTATCTTCTCATTTGGTAATTAACTCTGAACTCAGTTTGGATTTATGAGTCAAAGCAGTCCACTCCTGAGTCAATCCTTGCAGATTAACAAGATCTGCAAGCAGCAAACACCAGAATTGGAAGCAATCCGTCCTTTGTAGATTTCGAAGCACTCACAGCGTTCCATTTATTAGTTCTCACAACCCACTGTTGCTAACGTCAGTGACAAATAATTAGAAACACTGCTGGCGTAAAAAATGATAAGTTCTAACAAGCAATTTTTGAATACCCCAGGATCGAGTTTTAACCACATGCCGAAACTTTGAACCCGGACTATTTTATTATGAAATGGGTTTTGTTGGAATATTGTCACAGGAAAATTGACATCATCAAGTAATTTCTTGAACAGATTTACACCCTTCCTCGTCATTCTGAGACCCCATTTACACTGCCCCGTTCATAAACGAAATGGTGACGGTTTATAAATCGTTCGCTGTCGTAGCAGGGTCAAAACTGTTCCGAGCAAAATAATGGAAGGGCGAGCCGCGATTGTTTTATCACGGTTCCAAACTTGCACGGGAGAGTATAAATGAGCTCTGAGTTACTTCATGTTACACATCTAGGTCATTATTCAGCCTGCCATATGAACTCTTAGAAATATGTCTTGGAAAACTGATTGCAAGTAAGCTGCTAATATTGACAATCTCTTAGCAAGCTTTTTATTCACAGTCAAAGGGTAAAGCTCGTGTTGCAACATACATTTACAAACTGAGTTTTCTTTAAATGTAAAATATTTATCTTTCTCTATTCAGCTTGCAGTTGGAGCAGACTAAAGAAAGGAATACAGTGTTTAGCGTCAGTCTTTTCCTTTGGCATCCAATTTCTGTATGGCCAAGCAGTGTCAAGTCAGGAATCCTTTTAGATTCTGTATCGAGCATCGGCCTATCGGCGCCAGATTGCGGTTAGTAAGGTTAAAACATATTCTTGGCATCCAGGAGCATCATTGGAACAGCATTGGGAATAAGATAATTAGCCTCAATGCGTTTGAGCCATTTCAAATGTTCCTGTCTAATTTTGCTGACATTACTTCTATTTACCAAAATTGACGAGTTTTACAAAAAAGAAAACAAACTATAGAGAGGATAAAACAATTTTGCTGCATTCGCTTTCATAATGAGCAAAAATTTTCCTGAACTTTCCAGCAAACCTATAGCTATAGCACGCTATAATCACTGTCAGAAAAGTCCTCTTATGCATTATCTCTAGTAGCATGATCCAATAGAGTTCTAAAGTGTGACGTCATCAAAAACCTATTTTTAGAATTTTTGAATTTTAACCACATAGGGTAAAAGATCACCATGAAATACTTCCAAATATGCAAAATTGGCCAGAAATGTCTAAAATCGGTTGAGATATGGCTAATGAAAGATTTGAGGTTTGCCAACGAATCACTGTTATTTTGGCTCTGTTCATAAAGTTATGAACAGAGACCAAAATACAGAGGCTTGATGAGGGAAGAACCAGTAAACATGTGGCCATATCTCTGCCATTTCGTAATACACTTGCCTGATTTTGCACATTTAGAGGTATTTCATGATGATCTTTCAGGTTATTGAGTCAAAATTCAAAAATTCTAAAAATAGATTTTGGTGACGTCATCACTTTAGAACTCTATTGGGCATTTCATTGAAGACAAGGGTGACGTGATTGGCTGCCTATTAGTCGGCGTGATTAGTTTATTCAGTTGACAAGTCCAAATAAATGGCGGGAAAAAGTAGCGAAGAATGACCCAAAGGACCGATTTAAAGAAAAAGTTGAACTCTTTATATCAAGCCTCTACTTTAGGTAAATAGTGGGTTATACTGTGAGGCTATATCATATTGTAATATCATATGATAACATCGTGTGTTGATATCAAAATTACGACTATTTTTAGCTGCGTTTGAAAGTCAGGGAGCAATATTTTTGAAAATTAATCAATATAAATCAAAAAACGTTTTTTTCTCAAAATTATTTAATCATTGAGGGACTGATTTCAAGACTTAAGTTATGTTTTTTAGTTAAACTCAACATTTTACAGCGAGAAGAAAGCTTATCATACCTGTATTGATAAAAATATCTATAGTTGAAAGAAGTTAGACGCATGGGGCCCAGCTCATATGTGCCAGTGGCCTCTTTGGCCTACTGGCCTTCTTCGACACCAAATATTTTGCTAAATTATTGCCTATCTCTAAGAACTCAGAGAGAAAACCAGTCAATTCATAGAATAATCAGAGCACTTTACAGATAAAACCTATAGAATGAGCAAAAGAGTAAAATAAAAGTAAAATATTTGTTTTCATCTTTTAAAAGGAAGTGCTGCTTAATATTTAATATTTATTAATAACCAGTTGCCAACTGAAACATATAGATCCAAGTAAAGATTAACAGACAAGTGTGAGCTACTATCAAATTCTTTTATGAAAATCATCCCCGTGTGAATGCCAGTTTTACTGAATTTTTGCTTCGAGTGTGTACTGTCGTTATGGAAATGCTTACTGCGTGTGGCCAGGTTACTACCACAAACTTCAACTGATATGTCAATCAGGTCACAGATACTCCACGCATGGGCATCAAAATACCACGAGTCAAGAGGTTCGCAACCATTAGTGTACGACATCAAATTTTATGAAAACTGAACCTTCTTACGCGCTGAAGAAAGACACGAGGCTCCTCTAGAGATAAAACTTCCAAAAGGTGGCAGTGTTTGGTACCCTTTTGGTTGTTTGGTTTTGTTGCTGATAACTGAAAGATCATTCCTGTCCCCTTTTCTGCCCCCAGATCATTGCATAAAGCATGCAGTGGTAAAAGTTTTATTTATCGTGATGCCTTTTGATATCAAACAGCAAGCTATTTGCTGCACAAATGGTGTGTTGATAAAAGTCTTATAAGGAGGTTCAAATTGCAAACGTTATACACCCATTTTGTTTTATAGGAAACCGTCTATAAGAAACCCTGCCCAAACATTGCCAAAAATCAAGAAGCCGGATTTCTGATCATCGTCAATCTTGAAAACTCCTCGAAAATCTTTTCGACGATTAGGCTCTGGCTCAATTGACATACATAGATACAAGGAGAAAGAGCTCACTGTGACTCATTAGGTGTTCTGTTTTTTGTTATTCTTATGCTAGCTACGTTTTCGTGATTCTAAAACTTCACCCTTTGGCATTCATCAGGAGCTCAGCTTCTTATTAAAAAATGCGTGATCTCTTTGATAAAGTGAAAAGAAGATGAAAAGACGTTGAGAACCTATTATGACATATATACATTACAATATCTGCAACTCATTGATGCTCATACTATAAAGATCACGTAAAGATCAATTAATCGTGCTACTCATTGATACTCATACTATAAAGATCATGTACAGCATGACCAAAAAAGATTCACATACCATGGAAATAGTTTTGATCAATCCTAAGTATTCAAAATTCAGCCATGGCTTGGTAAAGGGAGAGCTGTTTTCGTTATAACTTATAAACTCGTTATGTGTTGGTACTAGGAACCCTCTTGCTTATCTTGTCTGAAATGAATATAAAGATACGACATTTTTTTATTCATGCACTATGCTGCACCACAGAATAAGAATTCTGTGGCTGCACGTTGGTTGTAATTAAATGAAAGGATGGTAAATGAAAAATTACATTGTCTACAGAAAATAGAAAAATGACAGTGCTTGGTAACTAATTCGGTCTATTAGATAGGATTTTTAAAAGTAAATTCTCTCAGTAGGACATAAAGGCCAAAGAATGACATCTGCTAAGATAAGGGGGTGAAAAGTTAAACATCTTTGCGTGTCTACAGTACATAGAGCCTAACCTATTCTTCTACTATGTTAGATAATCTTTCTATCAGCTCTTTAGGCGTCTTTGGTTTGGTTTGGTTGGAGCAACTATGTATTCCCAACTATTTTATATCATATGGTTCGTTGGCTATCATTTACAGCTAATGTGCCATACAAACCTGTTAATGTAATTCTCAATCACTTATATTTGTTTCCCGGCTTTATTGCCAAACAAGGTTGCCAGAGAAGTGAATGTCAGTATGCAAGAAGGCCTAATGACAGTGGCGTCGCTTGACCTTTCAAACTAGGGGGGGGGGGTTATCAATAAAAAAAATTACCGATGGAATCATAAATGGAGAAGAATTTAGGTACTATTTTGTCAACTGATAGATGATTTTACCGACAAACTAAGGATTTTGCAGACAAACTGAAGATTTGCCGGCGAATCCATAAAGTATTGTTGGTGTTACACCCCACTTCTAGCTACGCCCCTGCCTATGGCAGAGCAACAGTGATTTAAATTTACTTTTCAAAATGTAACATCTAAATATCTTTCAAGGCATTGCAACCTAAACGCAAAAGGTGATAAAAATGCGATTAACCATTTTTAGATAGATTAATCATTTTTAGATAAACATTTAGGCCTGGAGATAGAAGCAAGCTCATTTGACCTGTTTATATTAGTTAAGCCAACTTTATGAGAAAGCCAATCAAGAAATATGCTGGGGTGAAACATTAGTTTACTTCTAATTTAATTCAAATGCTTTGGCTGCTCGTTTTAAATTTGTATATCTGCATTATATTTGCTTGTTTCTCGTCGTTTTGCGGTGTTCCTACTATCCATTTATTGTCCACATCTGGCATTGCAAGATTTACAGAATTCTACGGATGGTCCTACCCCACGAAAGGTCTTATTCTTTCTTGCATGCATAAAAAGAAATATCGCTTTTACAGGGCCAGCAAAACGTATTTGAAAGTGGAAGGGCCAAGTATCAAAGGCTTGAAAGGGCTTAGGTAAGGGCGCCATCATGGTAGACGGCAAGAAAAGTTTTTGAATTATTGCGTCTTAGGGATGGCCAGAGACTGTGTCAAAAATGAATTTTGAATGAACGTAAATCCGAGGCAGTATATTTAAGCGCTATTTTATCAACATGTCCCTAGTCTCGTCTGTTGTGATCTTGATTTGGAAAAGGAAAGGTCTTGCAGAGTTTCAGATTAGTTTAGGTCTTACTCTTTTTTAGATTTATAAGTATCCAAAATAAGATGGAAGAGAAAAATAAATGAAACAAGGTTTAAAAAACATTGAATATCAACAGAAGAACTGTCAACTAAAAAAAAGGATTAAGCAATTTGTAAACTTGGGATACTGTTTTGTAACATCTGATCTTATATGTTTCGGAAAATGAGGTGCTTTTAACAAAAAATCTGGATTTTAAAACTTTCAAACTGCGCTGGTCGAAAAGAGTTTTAATAGAACTTGTAATTGAGTCTAGATTTTATCTTTTTTAGTAGGATTATCGATACAATCAAGCTTCGAAGTTTTCTTGATGTTAATTTTATAGAACAAATCTGCCCATTCTGTCTTTCTCATATCCTCAAAAATTTTCTTTTCCTCAGTTTCTTTCCCTTCAACATCGATTTCTCTCTTCTTGCAATGTTTCTGAGAAATTCGTTGGTAGCAAATAGACTGTGTGGGCCAAGTTTAGGCAATAGACAAAACAAAACTCCGTCAATTTGTGCTGGCACCAAGTTATTCTGGATCAGATTTTTTAAACTTTTTCTAAGCCAAGCTGTTACTCTTTGTAAAATCTAGACGATGACCGATTTCTTGGATCGAATTCCCATATTAGATTCATATATTTCTTCTTTGGTAAAGACATAGCAACCAAGATAAAGCTAAGGGCATATTTAAGAGAATACTAGGAACAGTTACTTGCAAATTGATATATTATATTTATTTTTACTTTTGCTTAAAATTTTCCTTTAGCGCTGCAGAAAAGTGGGGGTCATTGCCCCCCAGCCCCCGGTTTCGCCGGCCCTGTTTTAACAGAGCACAACAAATATTACCTTGCTAACTCACTCGAGCCAGTCTAGGTAAGCATGATTGGTTTTCTACAAATGTAAACCCCAACTCTCCTCAAAAAAGCAATTCTTTCGTTGTTTATGACTGTGAAATACCGTAATAATGGGTCAAACGAAATCAGATATAAGAAAATCGTTTACTCAAAGTAAGAAGATAAAAAGGGATTTCTTAACGAAAATGCTTGGCTTCCAAGCAATAGATTTGAAATCCTTTGTGAAGAAAGAGATTAAAATTCAGTTGTCTCAAATGTCTTTAACTTTTAATCATTAACTAAATATCATGAGACATTTATATCATGCCTGCAAACTCGACTCAAAGGACTAGGATTTATGTACTGTCGGCTTGCAAGGACATGCAACGTAGAACATTTGTAGGCCAAGTAAAGAGTTTTAGAGTAACTTGTATTGGGGAAGGGAGCACACACAATGGCGTAACCAGGCCCGTGGACACTGGGGGATAGGGGAGCAATGTCCCCAAATTATTTGCGAAAATCGTGTTTGAAGATCTTATAAGCGCAGCTTGATCTGACAGAATTTCGTAAGGCAGGTATAGAAAAAGCTATATTTCTATCCATGCCTCCCCCTAATCCAGTTTAGCTGTCTACGGGCCTGGGTGCAACAGAGGGAGCCGGACCCCTATGATCAATTCAGCTTGGTGCCGCCAGTTGTAAGCATTAGACAAAACAAAACATGGTAATGAACAAACTTTACATTCATTCAGACTGGTATATACCATACAGTCTTGGGATTCCTTGACTTTGTTTATCACATCCAAATATAGGCTTCAAAGTAAATAAAACATAGAAAACTTTTCCTGGGGGCCTCTAAAAGCTTAGAGCTAATTTTTGAACTTAATTCAACTTTAGTCCGTTACGCCACTGAGCACACATTTATGTTGTAGTGCTGAATAAAAATATTTGCTAAATTTCAAAATGGCTCGAAACAACGTTCTCTTGAAGTGTGCTTTATTCTCAAAATTTGCTATAGCATCCTTCAAGTAGTAACGGTTTAGATGCATTCAGAACCATTTTCGTTGGAAGCGTGTTCTCCCATCCTTTAGCAGACTTTGAAACGAAAAACCATTTTCCCATTCTAACCGCTTCATAGACAACCAAAGATCAGTAACGATAAGATTTTATTATGCAAGAAGAAAAAAACTTAAATCTTAAGTCCTTTCTCTTCTTTCACCTATATCACCTAAAATCCGACCAAGGCCCCCCCCCACCGCACCCTACTCTCCTCTCGCCTTGCGCCTCATAGTTTTCGTCATTGCTTCCAATCTTCTCGAGAAATGGAGCCTGTCAGGAAAAGCAACTAATAACTTCACAGCTATTTGACGCATTCCAAAACCCTTGATATACCATCTATGTTTGACGGCCTTAATCCCTCTATCGAAAAGTATATATAAAAACTGTAACAAAAAAGATCTCTGGCCACAGGTCCTTCCTAATGATCTAAACTTAATCCACGTGCAACTGTTTAAAGTCTTTGTTGCTAGGCTGCGCTTTGGTCTAAGAGAAATTGAAATTTAAAATTGTCAATATGACGTGGGTATCAATTCAAACGTGATTACAGTGTATGCCACGGGATGAGAAACTAATACCTTTATTGCGATAAACTTTTTAAAATGTTAGGGTATCAATCATTTGTGTCTTTTCGTGTATTCATTTGTACAGTCACATTTATTCACGATTTAGCCATGAGTCCATGAAATTTTTGCTTTTGTTTTTTTCAATTTCTTTTGTCCGTGAGGAGATCGTGCCACATTTGGCTTCGTCACAAGCTGAATCATAAAGGGTCACTAAGCCCTTCTCAGGAACATATAGGACTGGTTCAAGATTTTATATGGGCCTTATATATTGCTTGTATGTAAACCAGGGCCCGCGCCATGAATTTTAAAGTGGGGGGGGCCAAGGCTAAAAATGTAGGGGGCCAAGGCTTCTTACCACTTTTATTGCAGTTTTAAAACTACTTGTTTCGCAAAAAGTGGAGGACTATGGCCACTCTGGCCCCCAGTGGCGCCGGCTCTGTAAACAGTTAGGTAATTAAAAATGCAAATAGGGAGGGGGATGTGATAATGTTTTGGAAATGGCTTCAATCGATGGCTTTTCTCGAGAAGAAATTGCTGAAGTTCAGTAAGATCAATTCAGTCACTAGGATTGTTAGTTGAGTAAGATGTTTCCTACGCCAGTGATCTAATCTGTAATGAAATTAAAAGAGTTCCAAAGTTTCGGTGAACAAGGGATGATAATTTTGTTGACTTCTCAAGACTGAGAACATTCAAACTTTAGCAGATGAAAATAAGGTCCCTACATCACACAAGCCTCGTCTCAGTCAAATCATTACAAGTTAAAGGGTCATTAGCCTCCCTTTATTTTGGATCTGTATGAGCACATCAACTTCTTACCCTGCTGAAGAAGTAACAAAAGCCGGTATATTTTGCCTTCCTACGGTTGAAATTCAACATTATATTTGAAAGTTCTGAAGGTGAAATATCCAGGAAGAATAAGAAGCTTTTTTTGCCGATTGATTGTAACTGATACTATTTTGCTCTTATCTGGGATTTATCTGACTTTCAGCAAACTGATGTAATCTAAGTGAGCCGTTATATGGCTAATAACGGTGCAGGAAAAACTTCCCAATATTTGAAAGTATTTCCCACTTTTACATAGATATCAAACAAATATTTCTTCGTTGTATAGAATTCATAACATAATGTAATGTAGGTCACTTGTGGCAATGATAGTTGTAGGGGGAAACCTGCTCCAAGAGACTAACTAAATACAGAGTAGTAAAGTAGAGTTATTTTAATTTACTATAGGACTAGAGGGAAGATGGAAACACATCACACGAGTTTTAACTGCATATAAGCACATTTAATAATATTTATACTGAGATGATCTTCATGAATTCGACAATGTAGACAATTCATTGAAGACAATTTAAGACTAACGATATCTGAACCTCCTTTTATGTTGTAGCATTTTTTACTTTAAAACTTTGACGTTGATATAGTTTCTACGTTTCTACGATTTTGGAGGAAATTACAGCATTTTTAATTATTTCCCAAAAAGTTTACCAAACATACTGATTCGAAGGGCGTAGCTTGATACTCATCGTACAGAGAACTAATCCAATGGTTTTCATAGCAAAGCCTCAGGTTCTGAAAAGATTTCTCCCAATTAACATTTGATCGTTACAAAGCTCCAATTTAATTTCCTGTTCCTAAAGCCAGGTTCCCACATGGTCGTTTGGGTCGTCTGCTTTTATTGCCAATGATATTATTCAACATTACGATCTCTTTATTCTGGGTGCCTAAACAAAGCGAAAATATCTTGGAAAGAACATTTGTTTAGATTTTTGAGCACACGAGGCCTTTTGCTGGAATCTTTGGAGCCCACGAGGTTTAATTTAACTTGAGTTTTCATTGACTGTCTGGTATTTTACCCTATATACCATAAAATTACTTAATTTGAATATTATGACCAAGGACTTTCTGAAGACGATTACTTGAAGTTCAACGCCATCTCTGCCGAGCCTCTATAGGGTGTTTCTAATTACCAAATGGACAGAATTATTGTGAATTTACTTTTGATATGGATAGATGTACAAAAGGTAAAACAGCATAGCTACTGGACACGGAAACAGGACACAGAAATTGTTTATGGTTCATGTTGCCATATCGTGACCTTTTTAAACCGAGAAATCTTAAAGGAAATGTGAAAGAGCAAATACACCAAAGGGTAGCTTAGGGAAACATATAATTTGTCGTCTATGAAAAAAGCAGCGATAAGTAGATTGTTTATTCAATGACTATTAAGCAAAAAGAACTCAAAAACAAACTTGATATCCACTAATGACAGATAATGGAACATCTCTTGACTTATTTTCAAAGTGATCTTAGTTCCATGCACCTTTATCCGTTGTAACAAGCATCTCTCATCAACTGAGAAAATTCCCCTCGCTACATCGGGTTCAGAGTAACTAAACGGTAAATCTAAAATTGTGTGCCTTTCATCCATACAAGATAGTGTTTATCAAATGCCTGTTGTTTATGAACAGAAGTGGGAAATCTGAATATAGTACTGAAGTTCCGTCCGTTTTAAAGCGACCGCGCATGATATCCAAAATGCTGAAGACTCTATCGATCGCACTTTATAAACTAGATTGGGAATGAAGTAATGCAGACTGTAATCGTGTTGCCGAGATATCTGTTGAGAAGGTAGTGAACTGCTGCAAAACGCCATGAAAATTTCACATGCTGGTGTTTCTTCAACGTTTATAAAAATCATAGCAATCAGAGCTGACCTCGAGCCTTTCCGCGACCATGTTGCCTGCGGTGCCAGATTACACAAATTGCTATGGATAAACAACTATGCCGCTAAAAGAGATACCTAATAATGCCTTATTGATGAAACATACCTTTATTCAGCAACCATTCGAAGAGCGAACGATTAACAGCACCGTGTGTATCGCATAATTTCTTGTAATCGTTACCTGGATCCTGACTGGTTTCAAAAGACTTTGTAAGAACCTTAGAGACTTGCAGCCCGAACCTGCCTCTACCTACAAATTATCTCCTTTGTCGTACGTAGCAACGGGTATTTGTCTTACAAGCGACTGCATTTACTCTTCGCGCAGCGGCTCGCTTTTGTTCGCTGCAAACGTTTAACTCAAATATAGTTCACGCCGTCGCAATGACTCTTTTCAAGTTTCCGGGGAATATTTTCGTAAAGATCAACCAATGAACACAAAGCATGTTGGTAAGCAAATATGTTGTGAATAGGTCACTTATTTTAATCCACCGAAGTCTAGGTAAAGCGGTTAATTCTTACGAAAGGGCAAAAATGTTTTTTCATTACATTTTCAGTAGAAGCTTTCACATTTGCCGGACTTCGTTTTTTAAAACTGCACTAGATTAGATGACACAGAAGTTGGGCCGTAGTTACCAAAGACATAATGCAGGGCCTCCGACGAAGAGGGGGGGCGGGGGGCCTTTTTCAAAATCTTTTGTTATGGGTGTTAAATTTTCTCTTGCCCCCCCCCCCACTTTTCAACCTATGTCGGAGCCCATGTAATGGGGGCACATAAATGGAACCTTGGCAATTAATGATAGAAAACTCAAAGCCTGAAATTAACCAGCATCACAAACTTAATCATAGTAATACCTTTCTACTGTTAGTTTAACAATAGTGTGAACAAAGAACTTTGAAATGATTATATTTTTGGGTGATTTATTTCATTCAGAAGAGAATTCCCAATCTTTGGACCCAAAAAGCTAATAGATTTTATACCAAAACTTGTAGTTTTAACCTCGGGAACAGATATAATGTAAATTCTTCGAAATAGCTATGAGGTTTTGGGAGAAGGTGGTCTTTAATAAAGGCTGGATTAAAGTTGTGCAAACTTACTTAAGCAAATCATTGGGGGTACGGCCTCTCGTAGCCCAACAAACCCTTGTGCCCCCTGAAACCCCCGTACCCTCTTCAAACACTATGCCCCCTGTACGCCCTGTACCCAGTGGTCCCTGTCACTATCTGGGGCATGCAAAGAAGCCCATAACATTATAAAACACTGATAAATGACTACCTGAAAGTTATGATTCATATCCCAGAGTTAACGTTATTAAGAATGGCTTTTTACTATGGTTACTCTTATGTAAATAAAGAAATTGATACCCAGGAGAAAATTATGTGTATGTATGCATACACGTTACCATGCCAAATGTTTCAAAACATTCAGCAAACCATTTCCAATCATTCATGCAACAATAACAAATCCCATTCAGCTTTCAAAAATTACTCAACCTAAAAAATCACTCAGCGAACAAAAAAATATTCAGCTTTCGAAAAATCGTTCAGGCGTCCAAAAACTGTTCAGCTTTTAAAGACGTCATTTAACCTCAAGATCTCCTAATTTTCTAAAAAATATCATTCGTTTGCCAATTGCTCTTTCGTTGCGGAATTTTTTCAACTAGCGCTAAATAGGCCTATGTTAGAAAGAAAATCTTCTAAGCCTACTATAAATTAATTTCATTGTCAAACTATTATACTAGCCAATCATCATACTATCTCACCAAAAATTTACTTTTCAACAACAAACCGTTTTATTGTCACACGTAACACAATTTTTTTATAGGGATACAAATTTGCTTAAAAAGACACTTTATTCTGCTCTCAGTCAGGGATTCTAGCCTAGAGTAGCTTAGGGAAGGAGGCAAGAGGGGGCGGACAACCCCCCCCCCCCCCCCCCCCTCAACGACAAGAACACCTTTGACAAGGGGGCGTTTTTTGGCGTATTCAATTGTATAAACCTCCATTGTTCGGCTCAACATACCTTTCCAACCTCTCCACCACCCTTTCTTGCCATTCTGGCTACGCTACTGCCAACCTTTAAATTATGAGGGGTAGACTGCAAAGTTTGGGTCACCGTGCAATAGTTTTTTCCTGAAATCCTGTGCGTGCATTTTTTGAATTTATAGTAATTCGCGCAGTTGCAGCACTGACATTAGTGTGAATCTAGCGCATTGAGTCAAGATAAACCTCCATTATCGTAAAATCACAGTATATGCATTCTTTACGAAATTTTCTATATCTTTTGTTATTCCTGCAGCTTTTAACCTGAGCTTTCCCTCAAAATATATCTTTTAATAAACAAGGGCTGGCCCCCTGAGCCTCTACGGCAACCATGCTCTCGAATTCAAGAAAATGTGGAAAACCTAAGAAAGTTTATTACTTTACATAGAATGTTGTTTATGAACTCAATTAAACCCGCAATGTCTACAAGAGTCAAGGTATAAGGGTGCTTGGCCAGATTGCAGTTACAACTTTTTATTTGTTTACAATGAATCAAAGAAGATTTGTTGGGAGAGCAGGTGAGTTTTTAGGGTACAAGATTAGGAACACGATTCAACATGTTGCACCATAGGGTTCATAAGCTAGAATATCTCTCTCCTGTGAATTATAAAAAAAATGATACTTGGATACATAAATGTTCACTCTTGATCACTCACGTATCGTCAGAGCAAAGTTGATAGACACCATTATGCAAATAGAGATCGTCTTTCTGTTGAACAATTTTGGGCAACCCTAGGCAAATCAAACCAAATACTTCTTGTAACACGTAGTAGGTCAAAACGTTTTCTCATGGTGCTTATCTTATCTTAGAAAACTTCGAAAGCTTAAGTTAAGGGCAAAACTAAAATGTTTTCCTGGGAACTCAGGCCCAGACTTCTTAATATCTGTTTCTTCCATTTAATTCACCCTGACCACGCCTATCCAATAGAATCGAAAGTTCACAATCTACGTTAGTGAATGGGGAATTGGTGCAGCTTTTAATATCTGGCAGCAGCCAAAAAACAATCAACAAAACTTCTTGCTATAGCTTTGTGTACAAACATACCTACTGAAAAGCTCGTAAGATACACATGTTCAGGTTTATGAATTATTAAATGCTGAAAAAAATTAATGAAATCTTATGTGCTTCGAGGTTGTATAAGTAATTTGAAAACTTCGATCAGCTGCGACATCAAGCACCTTAATCACGGATAAGATTGTTACAGTCGAGGAGAATGCCTTTTATCAATTAAAATATATTAAGCTAGTGCAAACTTTGGATACAAAGTCAAGAAGATGGTTGAAATGAAAAGTCCTCTTGTTGCTCTAATTTCATTTCTTGATCATTTCCCACCAACCAACCATTTCTTATTACCTATCATTGCTTATCTAGAAGGTTTGAAGTATGTTTATGAGATAAAGATTTTTAGGGGTACTCATTTTTTGTTACTTTCAATTTGCAGGAATTTTATTTTAAGTTTTCAGCACAAAACTGTTTGCACTTTTGACACAATTTTTTAATCAAATCTAGCCTTTTATATATTTAGATCTCTGTCATTCTTGCACTTAACAAAAATCTAATTTCTTTGATTAAGCATATTCCAGTGACATTTTGCTTAATTTAGTATTTCTTTCTTTCTACCTTCCTTTTAACCAGGGGGTTAGACTTTAAGCATCCGATTGGAAAATTCCTTTTTCATATTCATAAGAACAAACATTGCCATAATTACTTAAACCTGCAACCATCTTAAAAAAATACTGCCATTCCAACTACTTTATGATATCCCAGACACACAAATTATCGATATAAAATGGCCAATTCTGTAATCAGCAACAGTAGCTAGTTTAATCAAGTGATTTAATATTTGCCCCTTAAAAAGAAACATGCAACAGTAGCTGTGTCAATATTAGGGAGCTGACGATCAACATTGAAACTTTATGGCTATATTGGTCCCTCTTCTGAAACTCACGTCGACTGCAGCAATGTGATATCTAAATTTACTTATCTACCTCGGATTTTGCGACCAGAACCGCTGCAATGGGGGTGGGATGGGCTAGAGGTGCGTGAAAGGATGTGATATCCCCTTGAAAAAATCTTCATTGTAAAACGAGAGGCTTTTACCACCTAGGGATACGGCAAATTTTTTAACCTGTCAGCAAGTAAAGGATGGCTTAACCATTTGGTCGGCATATGGGTCCTAGAAACCCCAAATAGGCACAATAGCTAACGATGGCCCTGCTTATAATGGTGCGTCTAGAACTCTGATAATTTAGAAATTGCACATACTGAAAAAAAGAAGCAAGTTGTTGCTTCTCTGTTGAAATCGAGCCTCTGTTTATGACTATTCTCTTCACAGTTTCTAGTATTTCAATTTTCAAGATCATTTCTTGGCGTATCATTATGCTTTTTATTAAATCTAAATGTGTTGAAAATACTCTTGTCCAATCAAAGACTATCTAGCTTCAATCTTGTGCAATCTAGTTTCATTCCTTTGTTGGTATTTTCAGTACACTCAAAGAAGTGTCCAGAACTTTTTGTTCGTTGTTTATATTCTGGCTCTTCCCTCTGGAAAAAATATGCTCTGACGCAATTTTGCTTCCACTTGTATTCAAAGCATGACGCGGGCGCATCTTTCCTTTTCTCATTTCTAGACTTTGTTGACATGTTTCTATGGGAACTAGGAACCTCGATCAGATGAATAGGAACAGCACCCATTCATTTGCCAATAAGGGCGTTTCACTGAGTGCCGATATAGAAAGAGGGTGCTTCATCTTCAAAATTTTTGAGTTAATTGTAAAGTATTGCCGAGAAGTTCCATTAGAAAGATAAAATGCTTCAATTTCACGTTACCAATGAAACAACCACGCAAAAAATCGAAAAAGTAGCTTGATGATCACCTTGAGCGTGAAACTCAGACTTGCAGCTTAGAACCGTCCTGTCCAACACAGCAAAATGTAAATATTAACACACGATATAATAACATATTCCATACCACATATGATACTCCAATAACCTATACCATCCAATGTCGGAGATCTCTAAATAACATATCCCAAAACATCTTCAACATCAAAATTACATTAAGATAATGATCCAGTGTAGTCGAAGTCACTTCAACATATAGCAAATCTGATGCTGGAATTACCTAGCATGATAAGGTAATACAGAACTACTTGTATAAAGTGCATTGCTTTTTTTAATACTGGTTTTGCCTGGAAGGTAGAAAGGAAAAATATATACCCAGAGATCAAGCTTTGACTTGGTACTAGCCTTTCCCGTACCGTCCGAGGCTGATTTTAGGCTAGATAAAAACGGCGTATCTTCCTTTTAATGACATGTTTGAAAATATGATTGTTTGAATCTACTTTTGACAAAAACATAGGGTGTTTTATCGAACTTACTTATTGTTTCGATCTTGCCATTTTTCTGCTGAAATATATAAGTCCTATTGCTCCAAATCAGTGCATTGATGTATTATGGGCAGGAACATCTGCATTCTTCAAAAGAAATTTTCTAAGTTTATGCCATTTAAATTAGGTAAGAATGTAAAATAAGCTCACCACTTGAGGCAAAATCCAATCTCCTTTTCTCAAACGTCTCATTGAAGCTGCAGCCAGAACAACAGAGTTCAGACATAAAAATCCTGGCCTTGTAGAAATATCTCTTGGCCTAATAGAAAGGAGATGCTTTGGCGTTAAGTACAGTGACAATGATAAAAAAAGTAAGATTCTTGTTGCCTTTCCATTCTTTAGTATTCATATTGATCAAAAACACATTTGTTACTTATCTTTGTAAATAAATTGAGGTTAATCAAAAGTTGAACAATGGCTACGAAAATATTTGATCTTAAAAGCCCGATCGGGTGCTTAAGATGCCGCATTCAAGTAGAAAGCAAATTTTAAAAGATACTCGAAACTGTTTTGGTTTTATTGAGATGCAGAAATAAAGACACGCCGAATTTACTCATTTATCTTATCCATAAATAATCCAGTGAATTCTGAAGCATTTTGTTATTGTTTTTGTTATTCAAACAGAGGCATTTATGTTGCTATGCAACGCCCTTTGGGCATGGAAAGGCCTAAAGAAAGAAGCCATCATGCCTCATGCCTCTGTAATTTAGCACCAGTCCACTGATGAAACCCAGCGGCTTACACTAGCCATAATTCCCCTACAAGCAAATCTCCCTTATCCAAAATTATTTTCCTGGTTACAAAAACCCACAAAACATATTTACAAAAATCACTTTTTGCCTCACATTCGTAATGCGCTGCTTATGTTTGCAAATTGTTTTCATGATTACTATCATTGCTACCACAGAAGATGTATTTCCTAGAACATTCGTGCTTGCTTCTCAATCATTAACACATTTACAATAATTCCTACACAAATTGGCCTAAGAGCATCTAGAAGTCTATGCCTGTATAGAGTTTAAATACTGTCTGCTTGCCTGTATCAGTTCATCAAGGTAAACTCCTTTTTTGATATTTTCTCAAAGCGTGTGACGAAAATATCGAAATCGCATGGACCATACTAAACGCATACATGCCTTAAAGTCTCTTTGGGCCTATGTAACTATCAGCTTTGCTCCATAATTTATAGAAATCTAGTTAACTACTCTGGGTACGACAGCCTCCGAGTTCGAGCACGGAAATAGAATATAAGAGCGAAAAGCGGAAGGAACTCCTCCACTTCTCCGCTCTTATCCTCTATTTCCTTGCTCGAAATTTCTCTATTTCCACTTTTTCTTTCTTCTGTGACCCAAGGTACTAATGAAAAATTCCTTCATGATCGAGTAATCGTGCCCCTCAAACAATTCTTTCCTTCTAGGGTACTATAACTTTAATCTTGATGCATAGCGGTGAGTAACCTTACCGTGATGCATAGACTGAACAAGTTTATATTACACCTGGGTAAATATAAAAAATGTATTTTTAATTTACTGTTATTTGGCACCTTGACGCACGTCGAAAGAATTTCAGAGAGTTGTTATGAGATCCAACTTATGTGATGGACATGGGAAAGTCATGATCAACTTCTACCCTTGAAACGGTCCAGTTAATGTTGTCAACTCATTTTCATTTTTAATGAAGTTATGTTGAATATAAATATATACATAGATTAGTGTAAACATGGATATTTTCAAAATATCCTTAAGTTTTTCAAGTTGTTTCATTTGATTTCAAATCGTTCTTTATTTAATCTTCATTATGATTTAATCTATGGGTTATCTTCAGCTAAAACTCATGCAAGCTTCCAAATGACTGCCTAACTTTAAGACACGGTATTTGCAGATACGATTTACGGTTACCAAGACGGCGAGGGTGAAGGATCTGGTTGGGATAATCCGATTAACCTCGTGTCATACACATCAAGGAGTTTTTTGACAGTATCAACGAATCACAGGTCGCCTAGGGTCAGGGAACGCTCTCCTAGAAATATGACATCAAGCAAAACATGGTAGCTCTCCGGATTTTTCAAGTCCGCCATCAAGACATTATTTGTTAGACTAATCTGAAATGCAAACCTAGCCGTATATCAAAGACGGAATTGCTGATTAATTCTACTGCACAAGGGATAAATTTGAGTTGATATCAAAAGATATACACCTACCTTATATTTATTACACATCTTTTTCTTTCTTCTTATATTTTGCGAACAACCGTATGATTCATCTCCTCCTTGGATGCTTCTCCTCCTTGGATTCATCTCCTCCTAAAACACTTAAAAAATTTTGCACTTCATGAAAAAAAGAGCAATGTTTCTTTTATCTTCTCGATGTGCTTGGTTTCTGAATTATAAATCCAAGGTTTGTACAAATGTTATCGAATGTTGTTTTGAATTAGCAAAATTCGTCTAGAAAGGTGAAATTAACAAGATGACGAAAATTTTCCCGCCAAATGTTTTGGGCTCGGTAGAACTCCTTTCTTTTGATTAGTACGAGGCTCTTCGAAAAATGAATCTATAATTTCTTTAAAATTTTTTGATTAAAATGGAATTACAAATAGGGTTGCCTACTATACAAAACGAATGATTGAGACAAAATACGATTGTAACAATAAGTACCTATATTGACAAATAAATTTCCACTATAAGCTAAGGTTATGAAATACGTACAGACGAAGGCTGCATTCAGATAGTGGGCCTAGACATTCTTTTACTCTTTCCATTTCCCGTTTTTAATGGGGTTTTTCTACAAGGATTTAATATCTACGTTCGATGTCGTTTTGGGTGAAATTGGCCGAAGGGCTGTTGCATAGGGCAGAAATCCAAGAAAAGCAAAAATTTAACTGAATATTCTGATGAATTCAGTGAAACGATTGAAGTTCATTTCTAACAATTGAAAAATTTTGAGATTCAGCCTCTGATACCCCAGCAGGACTTCAAAACGCCCCTCGAAATGCAAGCTTTAACAACTTTCTACAAAAAGGAAGCTTACATCGAATAATTTGGATAACCAGAGAACAGAAAGTGACGAGAGCTAGGAGGTACAGCTCCAGGAATATTTTGGGACAGAGTCCTGCACAATGACGGGAACACTTTGTTTTGCTCAGTTTTGTTGTCAGTCTTTATAAAACACGTGATAGAGAAGGCACATTAAAAACAAAATATTTTTTTCATACTTGGATAAATGACATTTCAGTCAATCACAAGCTCGACTTATTTGTCTCCAATTCGAGTCACTTTAACATCATCCAAAGTCTCTGAAATTGAAACTCTCAAAAACTGAGTAAAATGACACAGACATCGATTGTAAACTGTGTTTAGGTCTTCTCCTCTTAATAAAAGGATTAAGCGCAACTTTGGCCATGCCAAAAATTAGATAACAAACTATTTTTGTTTGCAAATTCTTCCTATGAAAGCCTTCTTCGTGTCCTCAAATGCACCTAGTAATTACAATCAAAAGCCTTATTTTGCAGTTACAAAAATGACATAACTTTGTTAACCGTTGTGACTGACCTGTTCCTCCCCCTTTTCATGTGCACATAACAAAGCCACGAGAAGGACGTCCCCCCCAAGGAGCCTTACCCCTGGAGCATTGATTTTTGGCTTTTTCATAAATGCCAACAGATATTCAGATGCGTGATATTGGCATGTAACAATAAACAAAAGTATCAAATTGGTACGTAACATTTGCCTGTTTGGTCACCTTGGAATTAAACGATAATCTTTATTTAAGCTGATTTAGTTAAAGCAAAATTACGAAAAATAAACATTGATGCACTGTATCTAAATATATTTGCAAACGATTTTGCTCAGTCTGTACCTTGTTGCCACAGAAACAAAAAAGCTTATCAATACATTGACAAGGGCAACAGATTCAGTAGTTTAACACGTAACTTGTTTGATAAACAATGTTTTTGTCAAACAATGCTTGCTGAATGGCTCTTTATTTTTAAGGCTCGTAATCACGAAATTTTATGGATACTGAGACACAGCAAAAAGTAAGCTCTTCTTATAGAACGTTTTTAGTCATTTCTCTTGTTTTCGGGCAAGTCTGATTTATCAACAAAATAGATATCATTAAGAAAAATTTGATGTATATTTTCATAATTTTTTCTTTAATTGCTTGTAAGACACAGAAATAAGAGCAAAGTTGAACCGGTCTTTTCAACCACTGTACCCCAGCACACTGCTGTGCCGGGAATATTGTCTGGTGTTGTGCTGTAAAAAATTCTCCAATTTCACCTAATTGGTCTAAAAAATTGAAAAATGATCGCGTCTTTCTTCCATTCCAGCCAGGATAGTACCCTGGGTACCAGACTCACTTTATAAAATAATAGAGAGTCTGGTCTAGTGCGCCCCATTCTCGTTCTGGTGAACTTACTTGAAAGAACTGAAGTCTATTTAACAGACTAGGCTTGTGAAACAAGACTGTCGGATAAATAACAAAGATACTCAGCAGTCAGAGGAGTTTTGGGAAATCTTAAAGCAAATGTGTTTTATTTAGTTCTTTGAAGTCGACATTTTTAATACAGTGGTAATAGACTTTTCTGCCTCAAGATAACAATCAAATCAGGTTTGAAACGCCATTTGGCAGCAAAAAACATGTGCGAAGCATGAAATTAGAGTTAGCACAATGCAGTTATTAAATGTTAATCATTATCAAATTGTTAATCATAGTCTTTTGTAATTTTCCTCATAAATTGTGTGTACTTTCAGCGTCTACTTCCTGACTGTGAAGGCAGCGCGCTTGGACACCGCGGCGGTTAGAATCATCACGTTGGAAGGTCACCACAGCAAATATAGGCAACACGACAAGCGAAGCCCCGTATGCCGGGCGAAATATTAGCTATAACTGATTTACTGTGTTTGTTGTTGTTTGTTCTCGGCGCCTTGCGGTGTTTCTTATCTACTGCATTTCACTACAAGGCCTAATTTCTTTGCAACGAGAGGCACAGCCTGGAATATCAGAGACTTTCCAAAGCCAGTTGGCAATATGGCGAAGGTGTCTCTTCTCTCTACAAACAAGGCTTTCAATGCTGTTCTGTGTTCAGTTCCACAACATGCGGAAAATATTCTTTGAGTACAGTTTTAACAGCATCTTCAAACTCAATCGTTACGGTCGCTAGCATTTATTTATGTTCTGTTCTGTTCAATGTTTTATACCAGAGCCAAGTTTATTGTTTCGCTGTGACCTTTAAACGTACAGAAATCTGTACACTCGCTCCTGATTGGTTAATATCAGCACACCAGAACGAGAATGGGGCGCACTAGACCAGACTCTCTATTTTATTTCATATATAGTGAGTCTGGTACCCAGGGTACCAGGATAGCAACTCTGTGTTCATCAAAACAATCCCAGGTTTCACACTGAGTGAATGAAAATTCTTCATATATTATATAATACTTTTTATTTGTGTCTTTCTTACTCCTATTCAAGAATCGAGACACTTCGATATGAGAACGACCATACATTATATAGGCCTCAAATTTTTGCTTTTTAACATTCTTCTGTTAGTGGTGGACCTTGTGATTTTCCATGGTAAAGTGTGCCGTGGACCAAAAATGGTTGAAAGCTGCTGATATAGAACAATACAAAAAAATTTATCTTATTATGTTGCGAAGCAGTTTTGGTCTCGCATCAACAGATTGTTGAAACGACATGAGATAGTAAATGCCAAAGTTGCACAAGAACCCTCTTTCCCAGAATATGTCTATTGATACAGGTACATTGGAGCACACTTTGGGGTAGGGGGCTATAGACAAATTGTCAATTTACTTTGACAACAGTTTCTAGAATCAAAAGCAAAGTTTGTTTAATTTTATTTACTCCATCCCATTTCCAGTAAGAGACCCATTACTACGTGCACATTTCCCAGGAATAAATCTCGCGGTTTTTTCTCGCGGTTTAAAAGATTCAAAAATTGTAATTCCAACTTCTTCGAAAGATATTTTGAGAAACAAGATAGTTTATAATGATTACTAGCAGCTGAGAATAGTTTTTAAAAGCTAACAAGACTTTATTAGGTGCTAGTGAGTGGAAACTTCAGTTAAACGAAAACAGTTCAAAACACTAAATAAATGAGTTTAGGATGATCACTCAGTATAGAATTCTCAAAGAGATTTATCAGATTCCAATAACTGCCTAAATAATTTACAGTAAATTTGCTCATTAATTGCCAAGACGGAACACTAAATTTAAAAATCTAAATACTTTTTTACATTCTTTACTAGGACCTGTCGTTTGTGACTAATGACAAACTATCTAGAATATATTTGAATGTATTTGAATATATTTGAATGTATTTGAATGTATTTGAATAATTAGTAATTTTCAACTGTATTTTTCATAATCTTATTGCGGTCAATATGAATATATGTAACCTCAATTCATATACTTCAAACATATGATAAAGACATGACATTTTGAAAATAACTTACAGTAGCTTGCTACAACACACTTCATTTTAAAACAGATCATGTTTTCCGAAAACTATTTCGAATCATTTCACTCTTTTTCAATTGAAACTTCTTGTCGTCGTTGAGTATATCAATGATCGGTAAAACTGATTATAATTGTTTTATATAAAATGTTTTCTGGAAAACCCATACCCTGGGTGCAAGAGCCACAAAATTTCGAGCACGGAAATGGAAAACCGACGGAGAAACGGAGGAGCATTGTTTCTCAAATGCTCCTCTGCTTTTCTGCTCCTGACTTCTATTTCCCTGTTCGAAATTTTAAGGCTCTGGCACCCAGGGTAACTGGTTGTATATTTTTTAATCAGCATAGCTTCAGGGACGCCGGACGCATTTTGAGGTGGCGGGGGCAGCAACTCAAAAAGGGCACATTATCAATGACTAATATTAGAATTATAATCGAATCATCATCATCAACCCTTAGTCTCACGACCGTAGGGAAATTGCTTTCCGCACAAGATGCTTTCCTCACAATCAGCCTCCACTGCTTTCTATCTCTGGCTTTCTTCATAATTTCATCAATCTCCAGCACTGTCCATTCTTTTATGTTATCTATTCATTGCTTCTCTTGTCTGCCTCTTCTTCTTTTTTCTTCTACTATCCAATAGAATATGAAATTAAATATAATAGAATTAAAATTAAATCAGAACAGAAATATGGCATAACGTAGTACTTTGGTACATAATAAAACGTTTCATTTAAAAGGTCTAAAATTTTCGAAAACATTCTTGTCGTCATTCGGATCTTGCAAAAAACAACTTGCAGCTTTCTCTGTACGTCCATACGGTCGTTTTGTTAATATTGTATTTTAGGCTATTGCTGGAAAGTTTGACCACAAACCTGACTTAACACGCTACATTGTGCTGAAGGTACGACCTGTAGTTATAAATGAAAATGCAAAAGACTAATACAATTGCAATAACTTGTGAAGCTCTAGCAGGCATTCTTTATGGCACTCCTCGAAATCACGATTAAACAAATAGTTTCTGCCTTTGTTACCTTCTTATTGGTTTAGCAACTTCTTTATTACAAATTTTGATGTATGTCGGTAGCTCTTTGAGGTCTTCTGTCAAAGTAGGCAGTTTGATGAGGTCGGATATACAGGCCAACTTGTTCTTGATGACCCTTGATATTCTGTAGGGTTTATCAAGCAATCATGCACTATGTTGATAAAATTTCTAAAATCCTCCTGGTCAAAACAGTTCTAGGTTACTTGGCTTATCGCATCGACCACTTCATAAAATTTCGTTGGAAAATCATTCAGTTCACCGTAGTTTGACACAAAGTCTGCAAGGCAATTTGATGCTTTTCGTTTTCTTCTAGCAGCGCTCACTTCGTCGAGACCTTTCACAAGTGGTAAAAATGTGCATTTCTTTTACCTGACGCAACACTCTTCATCTGCTTCTTGCAGACGATCATAATGCTTATCAATGCTGACGAGGGCTTGTTCTGTTGTTAGGGTTGAGCTCTGGAATGACTTGGAGTTATTTTCAAGCAGCTGTGCCAATTCCTGCATAGCTACAAGGAAAAACATTTCTGAACATGACTGTGTTTTTGCTAGCAATCCTCGTGCCTTTGATTTCCAAACAGTTCTCATACTTTAGGTGAACGCTAGACTTTCTGAAGCTCAATGTTAATTTGAAAGTAACAATTGCTGCTGGTTCTCTGGAGGTCCATCAAGATCCAGCAATGAAATAAATATAGTATGATTCAGTTCAAAACTAAATTGTACAAAGAAGCATCCATGATATAAAAAACAATTTTGCGCTTCAAACATGTCATAGTTTGGTTTCATAGACAAGAGCCATAAGGCACTTCAAAGGATTAAAGAAGAACATAACAAGCCCCTGAAATTTCACATTTATCTGTTCAAATATGTCACAGCTTATTCTATAGCAATTATTCCTGATGCATCCATAATAAAGGTATCCAATGATTATTTTTTGTTCACAACAGATATTGTTTTAATCTATTCGTATAAATACAATGAAATTTTCACAAGGGCACAGTGCTGCCCCCACTGCCCCCGTGCTTCCAACGCCGCTGTGTAGCTTACATAGATGTTTAAATTTTGAAAATGTGTTTTGGAAATCTTTTTCATTCTCATTCCAAATTTAGCAAAGAAAAAATGTTGAAAATGTCATTAAAATTTGCGGTTTCAGTTAAAATGATTGCTTAAAGAATGTATATGCATACCTCATTTTAAGAAACAGTTACCTTCAAGAGATAGTCACGTTAGTATATTGCCCATCCATGTCTCAGACACCAAAACGTATAACAGGGAAACAAGTTTAAATTCCCTTAATCCTTACAGTTTCTAAGTTATCTGTTACCCCTTCAAATTTTTTCTTCCCATAACAGAAGCTCTTTACTTGCCATAGTAATCTTCATGGCTTGTTTTCATTCCCATAACAATTTAATTTTATCTTGTCATCCATTTAAGTTCTTTTTTTAGCTATCATTACATATTCCTATTGTAGTTTAAACGCTTTAGCGGTTTAAATCGCATCAAATTGAAAATTCATGTTGTGGCTTCTTCCTTTGGCAACAAAACTGTGTCCTTGTTGGCAGTTTCCATTTTAAAGCCTGGCTTGTATGCAGTTTTAAAGCAATTACAGCTGTACCGTGTACTTTAAAGGCTTAGTCACTTAGTTAAAGGAACAAAAAAATTTTCCTAATAAAATACAATGATATTTCCAAATCCTAGCTCAAATAGTAGTGGGGCTTGCAGGACAATGCTTTGCAAGTTTTTTCTGTACATTACTTCTTTAAAGCTTGTAGCAGCAAAATTTTGCTTGGATTTAGCAAAACATCGTTATCATACCAAGGGTCTTCGTAGGACACTCAAAGCAGTATGCAATGTCTTGAAAATTATCGATACTGAAATTTCTAGGCGTATGAATTGAAATTTGACTACGAAGTGGGCCAAAATTCTTAGAGCTTTGATGCCCGTTGTCAAGGTAGAAATTCAGAAATTCCCCTCTCTCCAAGGTAACAACGTTGGCTCATTTCTTTTGCTTACTCAAAACTTGGTTGAACTACCAACCTAGTTCTAGGGGGGGGGGGGAGCGGAGTAGGTGATTTTTACAGAAAAGAATGGTTATTATGTAGAAAAGAATCGCCCAGTCAATCGTATTTTTAAAAGCATTATTGGTACTATATATACGTAAAAGCTTCTTAAATAATCTCTATACAGCCTAAAAAGCACAGGCTTTTACGTAGATAGATATCAAAAGCATGGATAGACGCTCAACCTCCCCCTTTCCATTCTAAAGGTTGTCCCTTGGTAGTTCTTTCTGCAAAGTCTGGCTCGCTGTTTTTTCAAGAAGCTGCACTTGCTGACACCTACTGCAATGATTTTCCCCTTCCATTTTGTTGCAATAATTGTATAGTAGTTTTGATAGGGTAACACTTATTTTTCACTTTCTTTTGACTATACCTCAATACTCAAGCCTTTGATACTCAAGATCTCTATGCTAATATTTTTCATGGCTAATGCGATATCATTTATTAGACATAAAAGAAATCATATTTCACAGAAAGAAAAAAATGCATTTTATTCCAAACTTCGAAAAATTGTGATAAATTCTAGGATAACCTGCTTTTGTCAAGCTGTATGATGGTTTTGCTGTGCAAAATAGGATACCGATGAGGTGTGTTGCAAATTATTGGTGGGTCTAAATTATTTGTTGGTGTTTATTTATGATCAGTTTTTAGGCATTTGAGACAGCTTTACAACATACGTAAGCATACGCCGCATTAATGTACACAAGTTTGAGCTGAAAAAGATGAGTACTCGTTATTTAATGAAATTCAAAAGACATCTTTCAAACCTTTCTCATTAAAAAGGATTGCAGATCTTTCAACAAAAATTTTTCCATAGAATTGTTTTTTTAGAAAGAAGTTGTAAATTTTGAACCGCATACTTAGGAGCTTCCATAGAACCTTACAAAATGCTTTGGGAGAAATTTTCAAAAGAACAGGAAGGGTTTCGAAAAAATCGCAGCAGTTTTTGTCTTTTTGTAGAGTACAGCTTTTGGTATTTGCAAAACTTTTTTTCGGCAAAAGTTCTGTGACAAAATTACTAAGGGTTGTAAAACCAACACAGGTGTAACGGCGAAAGAAGAAATGTCTTTCTGAATTAACTGATAAAAAGTGTTTTGTCGTTGAAATATTATTAAAATATAATGTAAAAGCCTAGCAAGAAAAACAGTAAGAAAATTAGAAGAGAAATAAAAAACTCTGAAAAAACAAACATTTTGAAACATACTTAAGATTATGTTTCAAAATTTTCTCCTTTTTTCTAAGCCATTTTTAAATTTTGTGCCACTAATTTTTTAAAAAATGCTCATTGAAATGTTTCCTCTTGTTCTGTAGTTAAATTTTGGCTTGGATTATTGCCTTGTTTAAATATTATTTTAATGTTCTTCTTTGGTTCAGTAAACTTTATTTGAATCTCAGTACTGCTACTAAAACCAGGGGCGGTTAAAAAACCGTGGGTGCCCCAAGCATTCACTGATCTTCTTGTCCCCTTTCAGCAATGACACAATCTATTGATGATGTTGACCTGATGACTGATATCCAATATAGTTTGTAGCAGTACAAAGATATTTCCATATGAAAACGAAATAAGTTGATGGGGAATGAGCAGCAGGGCTACAGCATCCCCAACTATTTCTGAGTAAACACTTTTTCAGAATAGCAGAATAGCAAAAATTCAATGACAGAATAGTAACTCACAGAAAAGAAAGTGTTATATACACGGATGTAAATGAACGACAATCGGGACAGTAATTTTCCACAATGACAACAAATAAGTTAAGTTATAAATTGTACTGCATTACATGTCTCTATATCAAGTGCATTGACAGTACAGTTTAAACAAAACAGTTTTTCGCCTAACAATTACGACAGATTACTTTCCAAAAGCGAAAAAAAGAGATGGGGCCAGCTAGGTTATGTCTGACAGTCTGACAGCTTGCCTTGCAAGTAATATCAATAAAAAATATCATTTAAAAGTTAAATTTACAGTTGTAAAAAACAGGGCAGATATAATTTTCAAAAAAAACATTTTTTCAAATTGGGGTTTTAATGGTATTTGAAACAAATAATCCTTAATTTTTTGTCTCCTTCATTTTAATGTTTGTAAAAGTTCTAAGCCCAATGACTGAAAAATAAAATTCATTTGAGAAGAAGACCTTTGAAAATGTGTGGTTAAATATCTTCATGATACTTAACGACTGCTGAAACTTTACTGTCCTATCCCTATACAGAAGTTTCCTCTAACTGTCCCAAAGATTTCTATATATAACTATCACATGAGAATCACTACGATACTTTAATTCTATTGCTGTATTTAGCAGCTCGCATAAACGTTCAATGAAATTCAATCTTTTATTAAAGCTCAATTGGTGGAAAAGAGTCCTCCATCGAATAGGCAGGTAATGGCGTGGGATACAGGTATTTGTGTGGGGACGGTTTGTCTAAACCAGCTGATGTAGTCACAGATATTCCTTGCTCTTTGGACGGACAACCGATTTGGTTTATTTCACTATCTGAAAAGCTGAACTTTGAGAAAAATTCACTACTAAGCCCGGGGCTTTTCCAGCTAGGTGATTCATCATCGGAAAAACTTTGTTCACTTTGTTTTCTTACAAGAAATCGTATTTCTTTCTTGCTTTGTGCTCTTTCTTCGTTTTTGTATTTCTTTTTCACATATGAAGACCCTTGTTTGCTTTCGATTCTTGGAACTCGTGTGTACACCTTAAAATGAGTTTTACTTTTCGAACTGCAGTTGATGAGGTAAGTTTCAAAATTGACATTGCAAGAGTTCTTGGGTTGCTGTTTCAACGGATCATGATGATTCCGTTTAGCTTCTGTCGTCATTGTGCTCTCAGCCTTGATTTCGATTTCCATCACGTGTAGTGTTTTTTGACAGATAAATTGGGAAATCTTCGCAAGCAGGCAGAATTGATAAGGTTGATCTCTCCAATAGTGAGAACTTCCTTTCTTGTTTCGTCTTAATTCAAGTATACACTACCTGGCCTTAAAGCCCACTAAATTCTTCAGCAACGGCCGTCCCTTATATGCTTTGGTCTTGAGCAGGTTTGAAAATCACAGATTGCTATGACCCCCCTGAAACAGAGAAATCACTAACCAAACTGGATAATCGTTTGTGAGCAAAACAAGGACTTGATGACACCAGCTTGTGTTTTCCATGTCTACACTTGTATTCGTCGTATTTTACACTAATTTTCATTTCAAGATGCAACTAATCTAGATCACGCCCTTAAAAACAGATGATACTTTTCAACCTGTTTACAAAGGAGTTATCATTGTTATGAAGTTGTGGCAATTCTTTCTTGCAAAAAAACAGCTTAACACAGACAGGGATGGTTCTAAGCTAGAACAATTTCTTGGGGAGTGTTCAGAATTAATGCCGACTATCATGTTGGCCAATTTTGCCGTAGATAATGCCAACGTTGCAGACACCACGAGGTGGCAACATGCCCATCCCACTTTTTTCAATTATTAATCTTTTCATTTCACCAAAAATCTTCGATAAAATGATGTGGGGGCTAGTAGGGGGGCTGGTTAGTATCGTAACTGTGATTTCCTAACCTTTGAGCTTCAATACCTGGTTTAGAACAAGCAAGTCTTGTTCGATTCAATGTTGAACGTGACATTGCATACATAACAGTTCCACTTTTCATTCACAGACATTAACATGACTGAATAATTAATACTGAACGCATTGTAATCTGTAGATGCATCGAAATTGCCGGGGCCGGATAGAACCCATCCTAGAATATTAAAAGAATCAGCAGAAGGCAGTGAATTTTATTTTTTGCTTGATTCTTAAATCCAGCCTCATTACAAGAACGAACCCTGAGAAATGGAAATGGGCAAATATCATTCCTGTATTAAAAAAAGTCGAAACACGATAAAGAAAATTACAGACCGATCTGCCTTACGAGCATCGTTTGTCGAGTATTAGAGCGAATTATCAAATCAATTTGCGAGACATCTAGAAGCGAATGATCTTTTTACAAACAACATGGTTTCAGAGCAAAATGTTCCTGTGTAACACAGTTATTAGAATTCTTAAAAGAATGGACGTCACTACTTGATGAGGGTAACAGCATCAGTGTAATTTTCTTTGACTTCACAAGGCATTTGACTCCTTACCCCGTCAACGACTTCTTTCCGAGTTAAATTCGTAAGGAATTAGAGGTAATGTACTCCAATGAATAACTGTTTTAGCTACTCCAATACACAAGACAGAGCGTAAGACTGAATGGATTCAAGACTTCTTGGTCAAACGTTTTATGTGGCGTCCCGCAAGGTAACGTCATTGGGCCCTTATTGTTTATAATTTATATCAATGACTTAGATGACATTGATCGAATCGAAACTGTTCCAACCAGTGGCAGTTGCCTCTAAAACGTAAATCGAAATAAAAGAACTGGAAGAGACAAATTACCTGGAAATTATTGGAAATTAAGTTGATACCAATCTTGAATCTGAAAAAAAATCGCCACACTTGTATAAGAAAATCGAACAGTGTCTTCACTCAATAAAAAGAACGATCAAGTATTTAGATATCGAAACTTTCAAAACATTGTACATAGCTTTAGTTTGGTCATTATTGAAATCCGCCTACTCAACTTGGAGCCGAAGCCTCGTAAAAGACGTTCGTTTGCTCGAAAGCTTCCAAAAAGAGCCACAAAATTGCCCTTTATCTTCCAACTCTTGCGTATATAGAAGAACTCGAAGAGAAATGATATTGGTTTTCAAAATCATGTAAAGTATCGTCGACCTGAAGTACACAATCTTCTTCAAGTTGTGTGCAAATAAAACAAGAGAACACGATCTCAGGCTTTTTAAGCAAAGGAATCGCTTGAACGTAAGAGAAAATTTTTTTTCGCAAAGAATCGTAGAGTCCTGGAACAAGTTACCGGAAGTCATTATCAACAGCTCAACAGTATTGAATTTTGAAAAACTTTATAATAACTTCCATTTCGAACACAAATGTAGCATTAATATAACTACTTAAATTTTATAACAAATACAACTCCCTTATTCGATATACTATTATTATGATTTATGATAAACCTAAAAGAGCTGATTCTCGAAAACATTCACCATCAGGGACATAAGCAACGTGTATTCAGTAAATGTTTCATGACAAGTTTCAAGAATAAAACAGCTGATTCATGAATAGTTTCTTTAAAACAACTTTTAAAAAGGGCGTTTCCAGGTAATCCCCCTGATTCCCTTCTATTCCAGCTGCACGCCACCCCTGCCAGACAGCTATTCCATTACCCTTTAGTTTACTAAACAAACAACCTGGGTTTAAAAACAGCTGCTTTTCTTCATGATATTCACAATTAACTTGTTTGTAGATAAACATTGAAAATGGTTTTGGAAAAAGCAAACATTCTGATTGGCAAATTTCGATCCACAACGGGGTGTAACTGTTTCCTCGCTTAGAGTTTTCGATCTATGTTCTGATGTTTTATACTCTGGAGAGTCTCAGACAAAAAGCTTCAGCATGTTTCAGAATGTTGGCTTTTTTGAAACATATTGTTTCTCGACAACATGTTTTCCCTCCGTTATATTTATGAAGTAAAATCAAACTTTATATTACATTTGTTGTTTTACTTATTGGTCCTGAAAGCTAGAGTTCTGCATCTCCAAGCTGTCAGCAACACAATGGCTTGATAAAGTCTTTTCTTTGCGCAATGTTTGAGCGATCAATCCAATTAATACCGTAAATAACAACATCCAATAGAATAATTCAGTATTGGGAACAACTTAAATGATAAATTTTCTAGCATAAAAAATATATTTCGACAGATAATTCTCAAATGAAAGGATACATCAAATTTGAATCGTGAGCACAGTTTCTTAAATTCAATTAAGCTAAAGGGAAATCCCAATAAAGAATTTAACAGCATTTAATAAAGAAGATTTTGAAAAAAAGGTTCTGTAAAAAGCAAACATTTTATAACGTATTGGCTAAAAGCTTTTATGTATTTTTTGGACCCTTATTCTTATACATTTTATGTTCTGAAGAGTGTCTAACGAAGAAGCTTTCAGCCAATATGGTACAAAATGTTTGCTTTTTTCAAAGCCATTTTTAAGTTCTGTACCGCCAAAAAAACTTTTAAATCTTAATATGCTAAGAAGATCAATGAATTGCATGTTTGCAATGTTCTAATTGCAAATATTATGAGTGAGCATCTTCGACAAGTGAGGCTGGACAAAGAGAGAAATCTTTCCTTGAAAAAAATTAACTGTTAACTAGCAATAGAAGGTAGGTATGTAGAAAATAAAGAACATCGCAAAGTGCTGAAAACAAACAACAATAAACACAAGCAAACAGAATGTAGCTAATAATTTGTCCTGGCATATAAAAGGTATCACCATCGACCTTTCAACGTAGACATCTAAGAAAGATCCTAGGATTTAACTGGCAAAGAAATATTACCAACAACGAGCTCTATGCCAGGACGAAATGTGAACCATGGAGTGAAATAATAAGAAAAAGGAGACTAACATTGCTAGGACATCTCATGCGCTTGCATCCAGACCAGCAAGGAAAACCCTTAAAGAGTATCTCGGGAAAGTAAAACGGCCACAGGTAAGATCAAAGACGATTTGGATGCAGACAGTAAGGCAAGATTTAGCCAGCATCTGAATTAAACTGGATCTCTAAAAAGAAGCACAAATATTGAATAGATTATCTGAACTGACACAGGATAGAAAGAGCTGGCGTGGCATTGTGAGACGCGTCGTGCAGTATTAACTGCGTGTGACGTCTTAGTAGTAGTAGTATATAAAAGGTATGCAGGAGAGTTGTCAAGACATTGCAACTGCTAGACACTTAATAATATAAATTGTCTTTTAAATGTGGCACAACTGAGGACAAGCAAAAACAAGTGATTGAATTGCACAATTTACAACCCTTGTTGTAAGGCTGTGAATATATAAAAAAATTAGTTCAGATATACAAAAATTACACAGTTGTTTAGTGAAAGGAGATGATTCGATTTTTTCTTGGCAATTTTCAACAAAAGGACACTCCTCTTTCCTCTTTCCTCTTTCCTCTTTCCTCTCTGGTATTAAACCTCTTGCTGAGATCTCAGGGCAAAATGGGAGATTTCCCCACTAGCTTGTAAGTCAAAAGACCCCATACAAGGATTTGCAAGAGTTCCTAAATATCTGTAGGGATGTTTGCTGGTGTTGCTCAGTATACATAGCGACTATCAAAGGGCTACAGCCTTATCATACTCAGCCTGCTCTTTGCTTTTTACGACTCTTCTTAAGATATTCGATTACTTGCAACAGACCATGCTGCTAAAGCTATCCCGCAAACAGCAGAAACTTCGAACAAGACTTTCTAAACAATTTTTTCACACTAATACTAATACCAATTTGGTTCAAGTGCCAAGAACTTATGAGATTAAAGTTATGAAAGAAATCCTTATGCATTGCATATGTCAACCGTTTGTGCCTGAAAATTGACGATGATTTCGATAAAATATAACTGAGGAAAATGTACATGATGTCATTCAAGAATAATGGGACAGGAATGATGTCTAAAGCAATGCTCACTATCAGAAAATGTGACTAGATGCGGCAAATCTTGATCGGCTTTCTGGGGTCCCTGGTCTAAATGCAAATTTAGAAGAAAAAGCCTTGATTAACCTCTGTTGAGAAACTCAAATGACAATGTAACTGCCAATAAAACAATTTTTGAAACAGCAAGTTCTTTCGTCTAAGTGTGAAAAAATCAAACTTCAAGTCTAAAACTGCTCCATCAAACGCTGGAAAATTTTATTGCTCTTGTAAAAACGGAGAAATTACTTTTTAGGAGACTTGAGCTAGACTCAAACGAGATCGTTTATGGAAGATCGTCAACAATTTTGCTTTCTAAATGATTAAACTTCATCAAATTCGACAGATCTGTGTGGAGTACCGCAAAGATCCAACGTAGGCCCAGTGCTTTTATGCTGCATTCAAGTGATTTTGGGAGCTGTACATGAACGCTATGCCCTGATATGTACGCTGAAGATGCGAGCGTCTCGATGTCTTCTAAAGATGTAGAAAAACTATGGAAGCAGTGACTTTGCAGATGGGTAAGGCAAACTAGCCTGAATGCTACCAAATATATGTTTTGCTGATAGGCTACAAAAGACAAATGAAGCAAGTATGATGTGTCTCTACTATGAATATCAACAAAGAAAACATAAAAAGGGTTGACAAAACGAAATACTTTGGTATGACGAAAATCCTAACTGGAACTTCCGATGCAAAATATTGAATGAAAAGGCAAAAGGGGGTCTCAGTTCATTGAGAAAATTACAAGGAATCAAACCCCAATCAAAGTTATACAATCAATTCTCTATAGATGTAGTTGATATAGAAATAAGTGGAAGTCATATCAGATATGGTAACATCATTTGAGGTAACTTATCAGAAACAAAATTGAATCAATTACAAAACCTGCAAAAAAGAGCAAAAGTATTGATTGAAAATGCATATGGATGAGCAAGGAGCACAAGTATAAGGATGACTGGATGAGTGGATTCATAATTGGCTTTCTATCAAAGATCTCATTGATTCTGATAAACTAGTTATGGCATACAAAATTACTCATCGTTTCTGCTTCGAGAAACTTTTGACATATCCATAACCAGGTCTCAGGTATCAAACTACCACACCCATGATGAATAACTTACATGTACCCTGTGTAATCCACAATTTGTAGTTCTGACTACTTTTGGTATATCGAACGCACCACACCAAAATCACCAGCAGATAACACAGCAAGAAACAACACAGGTTTTGAGGTGATGTGTTAAACGTGGTTCGCTAAAGAAAAATGTTAGCTATTAACATACATGAAGATTATAAGTTGAGAATACGACTAGAAGCTTGATATTTCAATATTATGAAAACGAATAATTATCAAAGGTAAATGAATGTTAGCAGTATATAGATCTACGTAGAAACCCAATTATATAAGCTCCTTATATAAGCTCCTTATAAATAAAGTGTAAGATAGCTATAGAAAACCTATAACAAGGGCTATTTGCACTAACACCCTGATTGAGATTTGCCGAGGAAATCTTCAGCTACCAAGCCGTAGAAATTTGGAACAGTAGAAGAGATACCGATACCGATAAAAGTCTCTACCGATAAAAGAGAGGCAATTCCTTTTGCATCATTGAAACGAAATTAAAGGCCGGGGTGTGCCGATGGTGGGAGGCCTTGGGGTGTCAATGTTTACAAACTTTCATAAAGTTGGTCATGCAGCAGGAACCTAATAATTAATTAGGAAGTTTGACCAAATTTCAACCTATGATTCATTTATTTTGTTGGTCATGGTTGGTCGTCGAGAACTTTCTTTTTTGCAATACACTCTTTTTTATAAGAATAATTTTATAAGAACAGGAGCCTCAAACTTGGTCAAGAGTTAAGAACAAATTAAGAAAAAGCTGAGGCTGAGCTACTGCAAAATGCAATTTTGAACAACGTTTTACCTCAAAAACGAGGACTTTTAGCCATGTGTGGGTGCTTTTTCTGTGATTATTCAAACTTGTCGGCAAAAAAGGTTGCTTCACTCACTTTGTTGAAAATTGATGCCTGAACACCTCCCTAGAGTTAAAACACCAGCAATCCAGCCTTAGATTTTTAAAAAAATAGTCAGCATGAACATAAATTTACTGGTTCGTACAAAAAAGAGTGTTTTGCAAATAACTTGCTATAGGTTGCAAGCTAATGACTATAAGAAATGACTGCAAGAAATGACTGCAAAATGACTGCAAGAAGTTTTATGAGGTGCATTTTAAGCTAATCTGAAGGGTGTGGTCGCAAAACTTTCTGCTTGCTCCGCTCGCAGGGGCCTCCTCTTTCCATTTTGCCCCAAAGCCTCTGCAACCTGTCAGCGGTTCTCCAGCCATACTTGCCATGCAAGCCTTATAACTCTATTGATTAGCGGAAATTTTATAAACTGAAATTATTGTTATGAGGAGTCAAAAATGCGAAATCCAGAAATATTAGTTTCCGCAAACTTAATTTCCTTATATTTTCATGCCATTACTCTCTGCTTTGTTATCATTTAGTGTATATATGATAATCTATTTCATTGTTAATTGATTTGTCTAGGCCCATCACTGGGTGAAAGAAAACCTATCGAGCTGGGAATGACTTCATCAGATTAAAACACAACCTCCTGGATGATCTGTCATTCTTTTAGCTATCGATCAAGTATTTTCGTAAGAAAATTAAAAAAATTGTATTAGATTATAATTATCTTAAGGAATATTGTGTATTTTCCACGAGTGTCTTGTTAAGGGTGCACCCATTTCGAAGACTTCTTCTTTCTGAGACGCATGTGGACTTGTTGTAAGTCTTCCTTTCCTTAGCTTTTAAAGTAAATTTACAATTTTAAATTGGAGTGAGTGGCTAACATAACTGAAACTTGATAACGCTGTGTCTATTTCAGCTAAGGCAGCTATACATTTGAGGGCATACTAAGTTGTGTTTGCGTGTTATGAAAATTCTGTTTGATGTAAATGGGTCCTTTAATATTTTAACATCATGTTATCTCTGTTATTGGTTTGATATAATTAATGGTTAATAGATCTGTCATATGTTATTTATCTTATCTTATCAATGCAAAAATCAAAACTTGAATTTTTTTTCTGATAGCAGTGGTTTGCAGAACATACAACTCAATTCTCAATTCTTGGTTCTTGAACGGTTTTCTTTGGGGGTACAGCTCTGGGTCTTTGCCTCTATTTTCATTCATGCAAGCCCAAATTCCTTGAGCTCATCAAAACTTGTATGTCCTTCAGAATGAATGCATGGTTGATCAATTGGTTGGACGGCATCCAACCTCCTATTCTGGCTATGTCACAGAAAAGGGACACAACTCCACAAAAGTTTTTACAAACATTTTAAAGATTTGAAGGGATGATGAAGATCAATTTATCACTGCCACGGTAGAATATACCACATTAATAAGAATTGCTTTATTAGACCTTCCCTCTAGATCTTCAAAAGATTTTGTCCTTAGATGATCAAGGAAATTTTGAATTCAAAACATTGAAAGGAAGTCCAGATATCTTTGATCTTGTAACGTCTTTGAAAACTAGGGTCTTTGAGACCTAAGAGCTCATTTGCCTACGTCAGTATGAAGCTCCTTAAGGCACTTTTCTAGATGACCAACTGTGAAAATGAAAGACCTTTCAAAGGCAAGTGTAAACATTTTCACATTCATATTCATATAAAGTAAGTTTGTTAAAGTGATGTAAGTGCTCGTGTTGACATTATTTATACACTCTTTTTTTTATAAGAACCAGTAAATTTAAGTTCAGGCTGACTGTTCTTAATTTTTTCGAAAATCTGAGGCTGGATTGTTCTTAATTTGTTTTTAAATTAAGAGGGTGTAAGCAGTGCTATTGCCAACTTTTTCGCTCTAAGGAGGTGTTCAGGCCTCATTTGCCAACAAAGTGAGCGAGACAGCCTTAATTTGCTGACAAATTTAAATATTCACCGAAAAAGCACCCACACATCGCTAAAAATCCTCGATTTTGAGAAAAAAGTTGTTCAAAATTGCATTTGGCAGAAGCTCAGCCTCAGCTTGTTCTCAATTTGTTCTTAACTTTTGACCAGTTTTGAGGCTCGTGTTCTTATAAAATTGTTCTTATAAAAAAAGAGAGTGTAGTTGTGCAGTTTTTAATGTAGTTAAATTTCCAATTCTTCTGAATCTGGGCGTTGAGTTTCTATAATGCTGTGATGGAAAAAGCATAAGAACATAATCAGGCCTTCAATGTCTTTTAAGGGTGGCACGCACTCGCCACACTTTGGCCTAAGTCAACCTTACACTCCCCTCCCCCAACTCCCAAACTTGTCGCCAATCGATTTGCTAAAGATATTTTCAATAACCCGTAGCTCACAAGCCATTTGCGCTTTGTTCAGATCTCGTATCCAAACAATCGTATTGAATCGATTATGTATAGAAACGAGAAACCCAGGTAGGAAAAAATACTAAGATAGGATTCTTTAAGATACTGGGAACTTTGTTTCATATATTTTATAGATTTTCATGGGCTAAAGAATGTACCATCCATTTGTCACAACAAATATTGGTGTATTGGTGAAAGTCTTCAACCCCTGTGCAATATACAGTATCAAAGTATGGCGTTATTAAACATGTATTATTTGATTTTTTCACTTTGACCTTATAGCCTGAAAGAAAAATACTGCCAATATTACAAAATCAATTAAATATATTTCAAATTTGGTGAGATATGGCCGATTTTGAACTCTTGCATACTTGTGCATGGAAACATTTACAGCTTCTCTTTGTCATTGGATTTGGGGGAATTACGTGGGCGATCTTAGGGGATCATTGAAAAAGAGCACCCGTGTCTGAGACTAAGGTGCCAATCACTTCTATTTCTCTTTGCAAACAAAAGGTGGTTACCTTTGCCGAATTTGTCATTAGAGAAAATGTCAAGGCAGTTGGATGTTATTGGCTAACAAGTTCAACTTTAACCAGATTTCATTTTACTGAGGATGTGGGGGCGTTTATATTTAGTTCCTGAAAAACGATCGCGATTTCAAAAGACACATTTTAAAGTCACTAATGTAATCTTAACATTGAATTTCCTCATTTATATAGAAGTGAATCTTTGCTAAAATTAACAGGCCTATTCTGTCGAATGAGTGACAACCCTAATCACAAGATAAACCAACGAGCTTTAGACAGAAATAAAACTTGGTCTGGTTTGTTAAGCTACTACATAGAAAATACTAAACAAAGGGCATCTATGCTAATTTCAATACAGGCTCGTCATAAGAAGCTCCAATGCTAGGATTTGTTACCAATCTCTGTTCCTAAAAGAACTTAATCCACAAAGTGGAAGTATAGCCCATATATTAAAAATAAATCTCTCCAAAGCCAATTGAATTTTTTGTGCAAACAAGGGATTGGCTTCGTTTCCTTAGGAGACCTTGAATTGCCTTACATCATGACATAACGTTATTCAGAATGTCACATCCAAGCTTCATTTTCAGAGGGTAGATACAGCAAAAATATCATGATTTGAAACCTGACATCGTCTTCACATGAGTATTCTATAAACGATTATGATATTTACCGTTTATTCCAAAACATCGAGGCGCGATTTTTCTCAATTTTTCGTGAATTATTACTACGATGAAAGCTTAGAACAATTTAGACAAGAGACAATGTTTTACTGCAGAAAAACATTGGACAGGTAAAGCTATCTTTCCTCTTGTAACTCTGTCATGAAAGAGAAGCATGCTCTTTCCTTAATAGCAATGCTCTTACATCTTTAAATTTTATTCACCTTAGTACCAGCTTGTTCTAATTGTCTCTTAATCTTTGTAAAATTTTGAGACTCGTGTTATTATAAAATTGTTCCTTTAAAACATATGTGTTTAATAGAATTTGCAATATAAGTACCAACATTATCAAAAATCGATATGATGTCCTTTGTTAATCTGGATCTAGACTAAAAATCATAGCTTAGTTTGGACTAATACCCAAAACAAGGCCATGAATTGAACTGGTACATTTTTAAAAAGTTATCCATTGTATGAAAGTTATCTCGGAAAGACATTTACTGCATGAGAAGAAATTAGTGGGCAAATGTATTCATCCGTCGTTTGGAGGTATCCATTTTAGAGTTATTCTTTAATGGGAAGATATCTACTGATTAAGGTTTCTCCATAGCTGCATTAAATTCAAACCTCTAAATGGCTCTTCAACCACTTCCTCGTCAGCATCATGTTGCTTCCTTGTCAATCTTGTACCAATGCTACCAGCGACATTGCTCCTAGTAGATCTCTCTATCAAAGATCATCTTCCCTTTTCAGATTTATAAACTCTCAAAGATAAATTAACAAAATTGATCTTACCCCTTCAATTCTGTTCTTATCATATTTCTTTCTTTCCTTGTTAGGGCTTTGCCGAAGGCCTCCAGAGCTCTCTCTACCATTACTGACTAATAGAAAGTCTCCTGACTATGTGTATTTGGTCCATTGCCACCGCTGCTGAGACTGCCTGAACATTTTAAGCCCTTCATTGCGAATTTAAAGTTTGATTTGAATTTTGATATCATATTTACTGTTACAGTAATGACCAGGTGTCATCATTGAATAGTATGTCAGGTTTTTAGAAGCTTTTTTGCTATAAACTTTTTGAATTTTCAACAGTTCTCATAATACAGACATGGATGGATTTAAGGAACAATGATTAGGGGGAGGTGTTAGACATTAATTGGATTTTGGTGCCACGCCCTTCAGGTCACCGAAAAATGATGAAAACGCCCATTTTCAAAATTTGGCTTTTAACTTCAAGGGAGGGATGAAGTCTCAAAATTTAACAAGGGGGGCTCTATGAAATGTCTACGTTAACCTTTTCATGTACTCATTGCAATTTGAACTTGACGAGGGTTGATGTTTTTCGAGGGTTGAGGAAGCAGCTGCAATGAAAACCTTGGTACCATGAGAAGGGCCGGGGGAAAACTTCATTGAAAGTAAGGGGGCTAAATGTTTTTATTTCTCAGGGGTTTAGTGAAAGCCGCCACGGGTTGGGGACGAGAAAACTTTTGAGATCTGGCATTTTAAGGAGGGCAAGAAAATGCATCTAAAATGTTTACAACATCAATAAGGAAGATCCAAGGAAATATTCGTAAGCTTTCTTTCTAAAATCATGACCCATTGGTTAGATTTGAAATGACAAATTTTCTCTCGTGTTAACAAAACAGAGCAGATATTATCAGCTAATGAACCGTGCTACTAAAAGTATCATGCAAAACTGTCATCCAGTGGACTTAGAAAGTATTCATAGATTGCAGATAAAGAAAAATCAATTTTGAAATCAGAACAACATAAAGAACACCCGAACCTGAATTTATTGAAAAAATAGGAACATTGAGCGTCTTGTTCTTATAAAAAAATCGTGCAGTGCATCAAATATTAAAAGTAGGCAAGATAGAGTCACATAAAACCAACCGTCTATAAAAAATGCAACTAAAATACTCAGTAAGAAATCTTTCAAGAATTTCTTTTATATATATGTCAAATTTTGTGTACATTTTCATGCTTAAAAAGCCTGCAATGCGTTTTTCTGGTTTAGTCGTTAATGGGTGACCTGTGGTGAAGCAACAGTTCTTCACAGTTTTCTTCGCGTTAGATAATTCTTGAGTATATCCAAGCTCAAATAATAAGGGGGCTGGATCCACCACCTTTTTTGAAGATTTTAGCAAGGGGCTGCGACCCCCTGAGCTGCGAGCCCCTCCATCACTATATCCATGCTTTCAGTGAAATGAAGTAAATAAAACCTTTGCGTTATTTTGTTACTACTAACTACTAAAAAATGATTTTACAGAATGGAAGCAAAATTTACCGAAAGAAATATTTGGGGGGAAGTGTTGCACCCCTTACACCCCCTGCTTAATTCGTCTCAGTCTTTTGATCGGGCTTCCGACGTACAGTATTGTGTGCATTCAAAAATATTAATTCTTCGTAGCTTCAAAAAAATAAATTTGGCGTAATTTTACTCAAAAGCTGTGTATTATTATTAAATCTACATTTTTGTTTGATGAGCACCCTTACTTTAGCGCGGCAGCGTTTCCCTTCAATTCAGGTTACTGCTTAATTTTTCTTAAACTCTTGCTGGGTTTGGTAAGAAATGGCCAACTACTTATTCCTTATTTATTCCATATCTATATATTCCTAATTTTTAGTGATAGCAAAATTACAATCAAACATTTTTCAAGAATTTGCTTAAAGAAACATTAAACTGTTAGTCCATTTTACATAAGAAGACCCTTCAAAATAGAAATGTACACTCATAAATATTGTGACGATAAATGAGTTGTCACTGGCTACTCCTATATGCATAAGTACCTTGCTAATCTCAGAGGCTTACCACAAAATCTAGTTCGAAAACGACCCACTAGTTATGCTAGAAAGCAATGATGCAGCCGTGTTGGCATGTCATGGAGGGGAAAACATGAAGGCCGCACTAAGAGTTGGAGTTTCGAAAGACGCTATTTCGTAAGAAAAATGAAAGCAAAAGTCTGGCTTTATTGTAAAGGACTATGTAGTGAAACCAGAAAAATGATTTAACAAGTGATAAGGTTGAAATGACGGTTTTGTTTTCAAATTGATAAAAACAAAATATCCATACCTAAACGATTCATTTATCGCGTATCAAAAATGAAAGTCACGTTTGAGATAATAATCAGGATAAGATGGATCACTGATTTAATAAAAGTTATGACTTTTTTCAGGAAGGAAAATAAGAATAGCTTCCTTACAAAGGTATGATATCGTTCTAAAAAATGACACCAATTATCTACGTCTCACCTTGCCTTTATGATCAAATCACTGAACCATTTCTAATTTTCCCAACCATGTTACTGAAACGACGACTTTTTTATTAGATAATGTTTTATATCAAGTTGCATGTTAGCGAAATAACGCACCCTGTAAGCTTGAACTTAATTGTGTTATACTGCATGGATCTTGGGATGTCACAAGGATTTTCCCAGCAAGAGTACTGGCCTTTCAAACTTTTGGAGTGCTGAGCTCTACAAAATAAGTTCTGGCCTCCCCGAGAAAAGTTATTACCTCCCCAGAAAGAAGTATTGGCCTCCCCTATAAAAGAGTGCTTTTTTCTCCGACAAAAGGCATAATCATCATACCGAGCTGCAAAACTTTCCACGCCATAACTAAACAATAGGAGATTCTGCTTAAGGAGTTACCCGACAATCTACGTAAAAGGGTTGTAGCCCTGCTTGCCTGTCCAAATCTAGTGACAAGCATATATGGGAGACACGCCTCTTGCATTTCATGCTGGACTTGAAGTCCATCAAAGCCTATATCATATTTTACCAAAGAGCTGGTTTGAAATATAGTCTTCTGTTACCTACTACATTTTCATGTATCACGTTTCTGTTATATTTGTATTAATTGCCTTCAAAATTCCTGTCGATTTAGATGACTATGGAATTGCATCCTTAAGAGCGTTACCTCTTTAGACCTTGTGTTTAACATCTCTCCAGGCCTACGTGCCATACACTGTAAAAATTCACATTAAATCAGTTCGTTGAAAAAGAATGTTTGTAGGCTGTCGAAAAAGAATTAAAATTTGACGGCTCGAAAGGGACATCCTTGTTAAGGGGCTATTTTTTATAATTTGAGAAAATGAAAAACTTCAAGTTACGGTAAAACGTTGTACTTCTTTTCTCTATATCAGTTTCCAGATTTTTTTATAGGTTGTTTCAGTCGTTGATATAACTATGCTTTTTTTTCTTTACACTCTTGCTTTGAAATTGATGAGTTCAATCTACTTGTGAAACTGAAAATGAAATATTACCTCAAGGAGGAGATCTTGAGGTTTTAGATTGATTCACGTACACAGATTTAAAAAACATAGACACAATGTTGACATGCATTTTAATATGATATCGAATAAAAAGTACACCTTATTTTTACTTTGTTCGTGTTACTAGTTGAAGGATAAAATGAAAAAAAACTCTTTTGAGTGGAACACCCTTTCATTTTTCAACTTATCATCTTTGAATAATATATACGAACTAGGTAGATTTATCCAGTAACAAGGTAACATGAAAAAGAAATTTCGTTTTGAAGTTTGGAGTCTAGAAATAAAAGCTTTGTAGATAATTGCATGATCAAACTATATGTATAATACCTTAACCACTTAGTATAAGAAGTCTTTGTGTGTTCCTTTCAAGTGTCTTATAGTCCAGAGGCTGGACGAGGGGGGGGGGGGTATTGTCACCCGAGCGGAGAAATGGACAAGTTGACTTCAGTTCAAGCTGCATAGAGTTGCTGTTCACGATTCTTGTCATCACAAAGAAGAAGAATGAAAACACAAGTATATTTGGCAGATTGATTTGCATATGCAGTTGTTTCAAATTGAAGATGGGGGAAACAGATTAAACAAACACGTAAGCACAGAGAGGCAGTGCTACCAAAAAACGGCGTATAAGAAGTGGAGGCGATTTGGAAAATAACAACATCCATACGTGCGTACTATGTGAAGGACTTCATTCAGGCCTTTAAAAAATCTATATACTTCTTGAAAACAATTGGAATTCCTTTCAAAAGTTGATTCCTATTAGTTTTTCGTTTACATAAACAAATAAATCTTAACAACCAAGTAGAAAGTATTTTTTATGTCAATTTGATCTAAAAGTGCTATCATGAGTCAATCCAGGTACACATATAAGGGTGCTTTTCCTCACAGGGCTGCCACTTTTGGCCTACCACCAGAAACAGACTAAATTTTAATAGTGTTATGTAAAAATGAAAGAAACAGCTAAAGCACAGTTTTCAAATGAAATTCTAAAACTTCTAAAACCTTCAGAAACTTCTAAAAATATCATGTTTCCAGTTTACAGTTGTTAAATTGTATCATTTATCAAACTACATTCCCCTAGCTATTAAATCATGCTCCAAAAACAATGCTTTTAATTCCTCAAGGCTCTAAGAATTAGATTATAAAACAAGCTGTTTCTTACAGTAAAATATTCATATGAAATTTATCAAAAAATTGTCATTTCATTAGCAATTAAAAACCATAGTTCTCAAGTCGACTAAAGCAAGGATAAAATGAAAAGATGAGCATCTCGTAGATTTTCCTTAATGTAAATATGTAAATAAAAGCTCTTTTAGAATTAATTGATAACTAGGAATTAGATGGTAAAGTAAAGCATAAGAATTTAGACTCTTTTAGTTGAGACATATTGTTTTAATAAACTAAAGCCCCTGTTTTCTTGGCCTTGACACAATTGTGCTTGTCCATCTGTCTATCTGAGCCTCGTTCTGAGCACTCTTCCCGTCCCGTACAAAATTTTACCCGCGCCTTTAAAGACTGCAACACCTTAGTGGGATTTTTCGTTCTAATATTTTAATGAGAGCAAAATTCCGAGCAAATTAAAATTATACTTCAGTAAAAAGCAACTTTTATTTTTCATACGTTATTTTTGTTGCTTGATTTCTTACAAATTTCAACTTTGAAAAATGGCTATAATAACAAATCTATATGTCATGCTTTTTTATTTTTTCAAGAATCAAACAAAATCGTACTGATTAACAGTTAGTTTTTGGTATTTACATAGTAAATTAACAAGAAAACTCTCTTGAAGCTTTTAAATTTTTTTAAAACCTTGTCTGTTGATCTTCTATAGGCTTTGCTAAGGGTGTGATGCTTTGATTTCTTTTAATTTTTACGCGGGTTCAGATAAACGTGAGTGCTGTTGATCAATAGGTCCAGATGAAGACTGAATAGAATTTTCTTGAAGCTGAATAGATCAAACATTAGGCCCTTTCTCTGCTGCATCAGCAGGCCAAATTTGTGCTTTAATCGGCAACTGCCTTCTTCGCAATCGTTCACCGTGTAACCGACAATTTTTCTAGTCTCTGTTTGCCATCATGTATTATTTTGCTTTTTCTCGACCAAAGCATTTCCTTGGGAAGATGGGGATCGATTGATGCTAGTTTTTATAACCAATAGGAGCTCAATTCTAAATTCAGCAAAATGTAGAGGTGGAGTTATGAGACGAAGTTTCTGTCTTATATCTTACCTCCTCTTCAAGTTCATTCTGCATACGAGGTAGAATACTTCAGCGAAAAAACTGCCTAAGGAACAGTAATGTTTCAATTCCACGAAAGTCTATGGCTAGAGGTTTGAGAATAATTACAACTGCATTTTTACTTTATTTCTTATACTGTGTCAGAAAATGTTTCTTTTCATTTCTAATTCTCTGGAAGCTTCTTTGTAACTGAACAACATTTCTTTTTTCAACAACACGACCGTTTCCTGTTCCGCTTGTGAAACATTATGTGTATTTACGATTATATGTTACTGTGCAGTCGCTTTTATGGAGTTTGCATAGATAGAAGACTGCTAACCTGGTCTTCTCCTCACAAATAACGATGTTTTAAAATGATTCATGGCGAACAAGGAAAGGAAAAATTAACAGCCTGACAATTCCTTTCAATCCAGTGGCAACCAACGTTCACTTCCAATAGAAGCGTTTCAGCAAAACGTCATCAATGAAGAAAAATTCAGTTAAGGGGCTGCTATTTGTAGTCATGCTTTGTGTTTTCGCGATCTTCGCCTTTACTTACGAGGTGCGTTTTGGTATGGACTGGTGCGGTTGAGTCTCTCACACGAAGGTGTGAGCTCAGCAAGATTAGACCTTATGCGAAAATGAGTCGCGAACGACAGCGTTTTTGGTCAGCTACAAGCTAATTCGAGGGTGAAGGAAATTGATCTTGGACTGGACTTTTCTCCATGATACTTTGCCTAGCTGTAGACCACCTACTGAAGAAATTTGATCCTTTTTAGAAGAGTCTAAGGAAAAATATGACTGCCTCTTCTTCAAAGGCAAAAAAGATTGCAACTGTAGAAAATTCCTACTTTTAATTCAATTAATACTATCATGAGTAACGAAATATTGGTTAAATTTTTCTTCAAGCATTAAGTTGATTTCAAAGCAAATTTTTCAATTTCATTTTTAAGTATATCTCATTTTTAATAATTTTAAAGTAGTTTTTGTTTGTTTGAGTAGTTTTTTGCTATCTAAACCACGTACAAGGGGACTTATTCAGCAAATTTAATAAAAACAACATTCTATTTCAAGTCAGATGATCGATAATTGTGACGCATGAGATTGGGGCAATACTTTTGTTTTGAGAGATTTGTATATGCATAGCGCAAAGTCCCCTTGTAGTCGCATAACAAATTTTACCGCCAAATCTGTACATACTTCGTCGGCAATGGAAAGCAGAAGTAGAGATTCTGTTCTGTAGAAAATAACAATCAATTAATCAAAAAAAACTAGAGATAGCTAAATTCTCTTAATTTAAGCAAATGTTCTCTATCTAAAAACAATAAACATTAAAATGATAAATCTTGCAGAAGATGATAAATAAAATGTGAAGTAATGCCAATCATTGATGGTGGGATGTGAGAGGTGCAAGGATATGAAATTTAATTCCATCAAGTCGAGCCCTGGGTAATTCGAACTCTCACTAAGTCGGATTGATTTTTGATTCCGACTAAATTTCCTTACCCTATTCAAGTCAAATTTTGCTCCTCGGATAAATCAGAAATTTGTTTTGTCTGACAATTTCCTCAAATCCTTCGAAAGCCTGACTCAACGAGAATCAACTGTATAATAATTTGGGAAGTATAATTCGAGAAATTTCGAGCAGGTAAATACAACGCATGCCAGTATATGTCTTAAATTTTAGCTTTTAGATATATCCCCTTTATATAATACTGTAAATAATATTTGTTTGTGTACATTTAAGTATTTATTCATTTATCCGTGTAGTTATTTAACGATTTGGATCAGTTTGCTTTGTAGTATGTTATTGTATATAGTAAACTAGAAGTAAATGATTGATGTAGAACAAGTAAACAGCAACAAAAAGAATCCTTCATTGGAATATTTGTGATAGTCGTGTCAGTTTTCATGCAAAGTTTTATATGTATCGGAAAATAAACACTTTGTCAATAATTGAAAAAGGTAGATTTCTGAGCACATTAAAACATGTGCCAATAAAGAATACTAGAAATACAATTCATTGAGTCATTAAATCAAAATTTGGCCTGGAAGTCGGAGTTTGTGTTGTCTTTCGGCTCACAATATCACTCCCACCTATTCTAGTTTTCATTGGAAGTCCAGTATTCACCAAATTTATAAGTCATTCAACCGCAAATATATATTGAATGCAATAGAGTGTATTTCTGTTATAATGATATTTAAAGAAAGCTTTGATAATTTCAGGTTTCAATGAGTTTTTAATAGGACGAACGTCACAATAGTACTTGAAAGGTGTGATTCAGCATGACAGTCTCCAAATAGCCATTGGTTAGTAAACAATAGCCAATCAAAGAATCAAAGTTACCTTAAAGGTTTGGGGGGGGGGCTGGGGGTGCTTTATCGTTATAAGGTAAGAAACTACCACTGATATTAAGTAAAACACTACCAGTAAAGCCTCTTTTTATCGGTTTTAGACCCCCACACTTTTCTCAACGCTCGGCGGTGCCTGTAAGTATAGCAACTTTGCATAGAAATATATATCTGGCATGTTTCATTGATGACTGATCCAAAAAATGTTTTTTTTAATGACTGATTGACTTTATGCGATTAAGCTGGGCCGCATTTCAGATCTAATCAGCAAAAGCCGAAGCCATATTTTGAATCTTTGGAGTGTATTACGATTAAGTTACTAGTCGAGTTTAGCGAAATAAAACCACATTGAATGGCCTAAATCAGTCAAACTGAATGAACAATTTGAACCTCATAATTTGAAGATAGAATTGAAAAATGCAATCGAAGCATACTAAAGTACTTTTTTCTAGACAGTCCTCAGAGTAAAAACATCGGAAATCTTCCACCAGTTGCCCAATAGTATGTAAAAATTTTATAGATGTCGGATTATACAAATTGCCTGGCCGATACTATACCCTTTTTTCTTCGGTAACCAGCAAAATCATTAAGAGATGGAACACCTCAATTGGCAGTGGATCTTTTATTTTTAATTTCACACTCTATCAACATATCTAGCTTATGTTTCTATCCCTCCTGAAATGACTGCGATACAGTAGGCAATAGCAAGATTTACCTTAGCAATAGGATATCTCTTAAAAGCAATGCAGATTTAATTCCTAGTAAATTGCCTTCTTTTGTTACCTTTTATGAAACATCACCATTTTAAAACTTTCGATTGATATTTTTTGTAATTTTTCAAATTATTCCTTGTTCTACCATAAAAACAGGTGCTGATGGTTCTACCAGCAAATACGCCAAAACCTTCCGCAAAAACAACAAAGACAAGTTACCGAGTCCGGATAGGGCGGTTGTTGAAACCAAGGACCGCAGAGGGCGGTTGTTGAAACCAAGGACCGCAGAGCAAATTACATATTGAGGGGGCTAAAACATGATAAAAACCAAAAGCAGGACGATTTGTGTATGGCTTTGAGTACGTTTTGGAAAATAATGCGGGAGGGGGGGGGGCTAAAGTTACCGTAGTTCACTGCTTCCGCGGTCCCTGGTCAAAACTATTGCCTTTCTGGTATCATTACTCGAGGGGCAAATCACTGCTTAAAATCACGTACGCTCCTAACAATAATCACACTTTAATCACAAATAAATCACATCAATAAAAAATATCAAATTAATCAGAAAGTATAACATCAATCACAAAGTACTTAAAACAAATATTAGAATCCTTGCCCACTTTTATCCGGATATGTTATTGAAAAATTCAATTTTTAGAAATTTCCTTTCACACTTTTCCAATCTTTTCATTAACACGTTGGAAAATCTGCAAACACACGCTCGAGAACAACAAGCTTCAATAAGTACCCTGCAATGGAGCAAAAATTAAGGCCTCGTTATGATGTCGGGGTCGCTGAAACAACCATTGCTGGTTTTGTTGCCCAAATGCCACTGAAGTTGATGTGATAGCAGTCATTTTTCATCCATTGCTACAGGGGCGGATCCAGATAGTTCTGGATTTCGTAGTTGCAACTGCTATATTTATGGGAAATGATTATGTCAGGTTCTTGTAATTTCCACAGATAAATCTTGATAATCAAGTTCCATATTTCTGGAACTTGTAATCTTTTACATCGGTGAAAGTTTCAGGGATGACAGTTTAATTTTCCATTAGTGACATCAATTGCGAGGGCAGAGAACAGAGCACATGCATTTGTCTTAATGTCTTTCACAAGGTGTTCAACAACTGTTCACTGTTTTTTTCCTTCCAGGCTATTTGCATCCATGTTACTAATGCTATTGTTCAGGAAAGATATCTTTTTTGATGCACATTCAAACTCTTATGACAAAAGTTGACGGCCCACAGAAAAACAACTTTTCATTTTTTTCACTTCAGGCTACTGTCACCAACCTATAATACTGATTTAATACTTTGCTTATGCTGCTGTTCAGAAAAGATATCTCTGTTTTAAGGTGTTAATGTTATTAAACTTTAACAACTTTTTCGTTTGCAAATCTGTAACAGACAACGTTTTTTCTGGATCCACCTCTGTGCTGAGCTGCTAATTTTCCTTTTTCAATTTCATGTAGTATGTTGCAAAATTGATGACGACGTTTATTGAGCATGAAATTATTTGAGAGCACTTTTGAATCTATGATTCAGTTTCTAAAGAATCAAAAATTAATGAAAAAAGTTTATCACTTTCATCACTAAAAATCGGATTAATGACACAAAAAATTGATTTAATCACAAATTAATCACTAATTGTTATTCATCTCGTGCACCATTTTCAAGAATGATTTGCCCCTCGTCACAACTCGTGGTATTCTTTGATTCAGCCTTACGAAAGACTGGTTGTCTGAAAACTGCGTTGCACTTGGTTATTCCAAGCTATCGTCACACATTCTGTGCTATCGTTTTCTTTAGAATGATCCTTCACCTTCGCACCTATTTTTCCTGACATGATGATTTCTCATGTCTATCGCTGATGAAGCAATGTTACATTACTATCTAAGATTTTTCGAAATGAGGAAATAGAAAATAAAGAAATTTGATGGCCCTGAGAAGCTTAGGAAAGATACACATTCTATCCATCAAAGTGTTAGCGGAAGGCGGTCAAAAATTTGGTCAGTAAGGTTGGTAGAAGGACGGTCGAATAGCCCTTTCTTATTGACGTACAAGAAAGGTTCGAAACTGACAGTAAATGTTTGTCTGTTTGGAAGATCGCTGACTGGAGTGCTGAAGCATGCGGAACATCATAAAACCGCATTCTCAAGCCATGCATCTGAATTGCTACGTTTATCATCTTTCAATGTAAAAGCTCTTTTGTGTCAGAAAAAGAGGAACAAAAGTGGTGGAAAAGTCAATAGTGTGTGTAGGCTACAAAACTATCATGCGAAAAGTCCAATACCGAAAAAGTTACACATTTTGCCGAATTAAAAGATTGTCACTTTTTTCAAAGTAAAGAAAAGCAGGCTTTATTGAGTGTTAGATAGCTACGCAAAAAATGCTTTGAAGTAAAATATTTTTTTGCAAACTGAACCTATCGAGAGATGGCAGGCCTTTTGATTAAAAGAAATGTAAAGTCTTTTTCGAAACCTTTTTAAAAATCATGACCTGTGACGATGCTTAATGCACATCCATGTTGTTGTAAAACTTTGCATTTAATTTACGAGAATATAACAGATATTGAAAAACTAATTGACTTCCTCCATGAAGCAGAAAAGTATTAATCTTTTTTAGACATGTTTTCAAATGAGATGACGCTCAACCGCATCTGTATACGCTGCATGGAAATAAAGGAAAAGCTTAGATAAAATCAAAGAAAATATCTCAGGGAGCAGAATTTCTCTTCATATGCTGTTATATGTTATTTCGTTGCGTAGAGTGAATACTTAGGCTCCACAACTTTAATCAAATTTTGTTAAGTATAGGAGCCCCAAAAAACTACTTTCAATAAGGGCCCCATATTGCTCCGTTACGCCACTTTACATCTCCTAGCCTTCTTAAAAAAGAAATTGTTTGAAATCACCAAGCACTGAGAACTAGGTCTTTCTGAAATTTGCTTGTTTCTTAATCAAATGCATAGAGAGATGGCTTAGCCTGGGGAAGACAGCTCTTGCGAAGAAAACTGCCTAGCTTGGCAGAGGGTTAAATCAAAAGGATGGGAGCAGACAAGCAAATGCAAATGAGACAACCCTCGTTCTTTGATAGAATTTCTCTTGGACTGTACCGACGGTTTCCCCAGTCTTTCAAAGGATCCCGAAAAGCTGAAGTTAGGCGTCGTGAAGTTTTGTTGCTAAGAGGTCTAGTAAAACACGCATGAGATTGCAATCAACATTGCTTTGACGATTGCTTGCAAAGTTAGATTTCATTGACGCATAGGAAATAATTATTATTACAATATCCCTCTGTGCTTCTTTCTTACTACACTCAATACCTGTCACCTGCCATTGACAAATGCAGTTACAGCTCAATTAATCGGCGATTTATGTCTGAAAATTAACGCAATTTGTCTGACTTTAATGTGGTCACTTATAGGTAATTTAGAATGCATATCTGAACAAATAGAAATTGGAAATTATTTCAATCGGAGGGGCTTTGAAAACATATTGCGTTCAATTAGTATCAGATCATGAAAAATTTACATTATAAGAATCAGAAAATTTCTGCTGAGGCTTGATGTTTTTTAATTGATTGATTCGAGGATCGAGGTTTTAACTGCTGTTTTTGATTCAAAATTGATTTTACTTCCTCCGCATACCATAATTGTTTGCAAAACCACCAGAATAAAAGTTTTGCTTGAAATTTTTAGTAGCACAGTTGACTACGTAATAAGATCTGCTTAGTTTCTTTAAAACACGAGATTACACTTTCAAAAACACATTGCTTCATCTGAAGGAAGTCAAGTTCTCGAAATCGAGCTTCGATGTTCTAATGAAGTGCGTTCTTTTAAAACAGTGTACAATCACTGTTGTTCAGTAGTGTTTATTAATTTTTGGAAGCCTACCTAATATACGCAACCAAGCATCTACTTACGAAATGATTCAATCATATAGCAATAAGCGCAACAAAGTGTCAAAAAACGCCTACATCTTCCTACCCACCAGCGTGCGTAATGCCCCTGGGCTCAAAAACGCATGTGAGATATACGTCAAAGGTACGCAGAGGTACTGTGGCAGATTCGGTGAAATTGCTGAAATTGCCGTCATATCTTTTTTGTAAGTCGATAAAGCTTGTAGCTACATGCCCGTCCTTTGTCAGGCAGAAAAGAGAATATGACCCTCACATCCACGGTTCGATCATCTTTTTCGCCGAGGCTCTGATATCAGTGTACCAAAAATGCTGAGTCATGATGAAATCAGCAAATAGCCCTTTCCCACTGAGACAAAGACGACATAGTAACTGCAAAAAAATGTGAGCTAGTTAGTTAGCACGAGCATGCCTGACATTTCTTTAGACAGACGACTTTAGTGAGAGACTGGAAAAGCAATTTTAGGCTTGGCTAGCCGAAGGAAGACCGTATGAATTTCATAAACCAGGGGGCGTATGGTTTTAAAAACAAAATTTTGATTTCACGGGAAGAAAATTAGCAAGCGAATTGCTGGCTAATTGAAATTTTCAGCACAGTTTTTGTAGTTCTCTTTCTCTCATACAATTAAACCAAACTTCTGTTTTTCTACTTAGTCTTGATCCATGCTGTCTTCTGTCTTGCATCCCGAGCTAGTCTAGCTAGTTCAGCAGCATATTCTCAAACAAACGGCAGCCGTTTCGTCAATCCTGTTCGATTTATTCATTCAACATGCCGCCTTGCAGCCTAATGTAGCTAGTTCAGCATAAGAGCATATTCACAAACAAACAGCAGCCGTTTTCATTAAGCAGACTTTTTGCTTACACGATATCGATATGTTTGCACGGAACCTGCACCTGATGATACATGTATAAGAGTTTTGGCGTCATGCACACACGCACATGGAATTATAAAATGTCTTTTATCGTTAACGAACTATCAAATTTGTCCATAGGCGCCTTTTGCGTGGGGTTTTGTGGGCTTGAGCCTCCTTGAGAACTTTTAGAGCGGGCTCAACCAGGCATGGAACAATTGACCTGCAAATTACGCCAGAATATCAATTATTTTTAAATCAAAAGGATGCTCCAACTTCCTATCGAAAGGACCTTGCTGAAACAGTTATGTCAAAAGCGAGAGATTTTTAATACCTTGTCCAAGATATTAACAAGCCCAATTTCGAAATTTGTGTCGCCTCTCGGAAAATTAAACGTTAGCGCCTATGAGTTCACCCAAAATTCATTCTCATTAAAACCTGCCATTTGAGCAATCTAAAAAAAGAACAAGAGCAGCTATGCAACATTCCTAGAACTTTTCACCTGCCATTTTTCTTTCTTTAAATGATTTGAACGTCTAAAAGATACAAACTACAGAAGAAGCCTGGTCTTCCTAAACTATCAAACTGTTTTCTTTATTTTCCAGAGCATGAAATGTCTCTTAGCATAAAATAAAAAGAGCATGAATTTTTTTACCAATATGTAGAACTGAATACATCTAAAATAACGTACAGCGGCAACGCATAAACATGTACAAACCAACGCAATCATGGGAGAGAGGGTTAGGAGGCAACATGTGCACAATTTCAAATTCAGTATGATCTGCAAACAATATGGTTTTGGGACCCTCTAAAATATCCAGACCCTGTAAACCCAGGCCCCCCGTCACCTCTCGATACACCCTGGTTCAGTATCAAAATACCAACTGAGAAGTAAGGCACTATGCCCAGAGTCCTAGGTGAGAATCAGGGAAAATTGAGGCCAAATATATCGATTTTGATTAGGTCGCAAAAGTAAACGAAAAAAGGTTAAGTATGCTCATTTCAGTTTTTGTTATAAGAAAACATAACATTTTTAAAAACATATTTAGAGAACATTTAGAGAAAAGTTATGGCATAATGTGGTAGAAATGAAAGTCTTCCAATAGTATGAAATTGAGTGTCATTTCAAGCAATCATGTTTCCATTTATTTTCTACTGGTGGATATTAATTTTGCATTCTCATGCCCTCTTTATGTTTATTTTCCCGTAAGAACGCATGTGATTTATTTTGAGTGCAAATATTGGAGCCTTCACTGTATGTGATAACCGATCTTTTGTTTACAGAACAATATTACTATTGTTCTTTCCGGTCTGCGAAACAAAGCCTGTCTCCAACAGACGTCAGGTCTCGTCTGTGATTGGTCAATATCACGTGACTTGCAATGAAGTCGATCAAGCCTTCCACTGGGTTGATCATGCAGTGAGAGACTGTGTTCGCGAGAAGGTACAGTTCTCCTAAAATATTCTACTAGTGAAGACTCCAAAAAGTAAAAGGGAAAATGAAGGAATATGTTACAGATTAGTCCTCTAGTCATGACAAGTCTTGAGCACGGAAACGGCCCTACGAAACTTCGGGTTACGGGTAAGTAGATATTAGGCCATGAGCATTTATTGATGTCGTGTTTTGTCCGTTGATTCAAACCGGGTATGCTTAATCGTTATAACAATTTGGCCATCGCCAGTGTTCATTCAAAGGCAATGCTTTATTCACCCGCGACAATGTTTATTTTTGTCTTCTGCTAGCTACGGTTGCAGTTCCAGCTATTTACATGTTACATACTTGTGTATCTTGATGGGTGATCCTCGGTTATTCTCAGGGAGGGGAAAGTTATATCATGCAAGCTTTTAAGTTTAGTTGCCTTTGGATCAACTGCTTACAAATCAAATAATTTACTGCATTGGGAAGTGTACAATTATGGCTCTAGAAAGAATGCACGGTTTTTGTTTTGTCGTTGAAAAACCTTCGGATCCGACGGAGCAGTTTTGACACTTCGGTTGTGTCTTGCTCACGTCGCTGTCGTTTGTCGAAGTTCTCTCTCTTTGTCATCGATTTAAGTGAATTACTGTGAAAGTTTACACCCTCGTTAGTACATCATAGCCAACTCAAAGAGACAACCGAAACAGAAATTTTCATAAATTCATTAGAATAAGCAGCATGGTGGGAACTCTGTTGTAAACAATCCTATGTTTATTGGCCGAAAGCAGTTTCATGCGGCGACAGGCCATCAAAAAACTACTTGACCCTGGTAATCAATGCTTTGTCTCGCTGTTTTACTTCCATTTTTGGAATTTCCAAACATTCTAACGTTTACCGCAGGTTTATTAACAACAGTATCATTCCTAAACAAACTTTTAGTGTTGAGCCATTCACTCCTTTCATTTTGGAGTTTTATTTATGTCAATTCAAAATACAATTCTATACAAAAATTAACCTGCAATTGTGCCACTTTGTTTGATGTTTGCTTATGATTGTCCTTATTATGTCTTTTCCGTCTGTGCATGTCGAGTGAATGACTGGTGAAAAAAATGTAAGGCTCGTTCTTGCATAGCTTTTCGGGTTGAATTTGCGAATTTAGAGAGAGGAAAACCTCGCATGGTTCTGGTAACTTCCGATCGCCCTGTTTCGGAATCTCAACCAAATGGAATTAACGAACTGTGTAAAACACCGGATGTAATCCACTGCCCATTTAAAAAGTCTTGTGTTTTATTTAGGTATTATTACTGAAATTTAAACATTTATTCTTGATTTTAGTGTTATGTGCCAAGAACTTGGTAAAAAGAGATTCGTTTCGTGAGTATTTTTGTTTTCGAATAAACCTATCACATTACAACTGTGGCATTGTATAATTTATTGCGTCTTTTTGTGCGATGTTGGTTGTGGACTAACCGAACGATTTGAAACACGCAATAGTAACACACGATGTGGAAAGTGAGAAGCAAAGAACAGTACTTATTGTTTGGTTTGCAAGGAAAATGCTCGCGCATATTGTAAATATGATAATTTTCCATCGAATTTATTCAGCATGCTTGTAGAGTTTGATACATTAGGTATATGAAAATCCTTTGCAGTCGTTCGTCACCCTTCAGGAAAGGCAGAGCCCATTTTGAGTGGTGGGGGAGGGGGGCTGAAGACCAATTGGCAAACATTATTGGTTGTTTGCCCCCACAATCTTTGGTGCTACTACCTGAATATCATAGTTCGGCAAAAAGTGAGTGGGTTATAGCCCTCCAGCCCCCTGGCTCCCTCAGCAAAGTTTACAATTTTGGAATATTTATAAAAGAAACTGGGAGTATAGATGGTTCATAAAGATATTTTTTTAAACTTCAAAGTTGTCTGATGTAAAAAATTATGTGAAATAGTTATTTAGACAAAAAATATTTTATCTAACTGACATCTTACCATTTGTCAGTTTCCTGATTTTTTAAGAATATGTATATATGTAGCAATCAATCATTTGTTATTTAGATGTATATGGTGTATGAATATGAAGGTTCCACACCTATATATTTATATACCATTTTCCATTCATTCAAGAGCATCACATAGGTTTTTTTCAAAATACCCTCAAAATTATTCAATGAAATTTTCAAACTGCATATAATATTGTACTAAAAATTTTGCTAGCAACTAAAGGTGTTGCTCAAATTTCATTTGTTTTAACAAGTGTTATCATAATTAAAATGATGCTTTCTATCTTGTAATAATATCAAGCAACTTGTAAGAAGGTCATTACAATTTTGAGAGTTTTCACCGTTTAAACCTATATGAAAATTACAACACTGGTGATGATAGTTAGATTATAATTTATTAAATGTTTACTCTTTTAATTATTATGAACCAAACTGAACTTGGCAATTTTTCAGTCACAAGTGTATTTATTAGTTGTTAGCAAGTTGTGTGTTGTTAAGAGTTTAAAGTTTAAGCTAGATTTTGTTTTAAATTGATGCTATCTTTATGTTAAAATTCAATGCAATATGGTTATTTACAAGAATACTTGTAAATATAAAGTTTCCATTCCTTAAAGAGAGACAGTGTTTTTCCAGAAGTTAATTATGTGTCATGAGGGTCATAGCTCAGATATGTAGCACAGAAATAAACCATGTGAAATCTGAAAATCAGTTTTTGAAGGTCATTGAATAACAGTACTAGGTTTTACCAATGGAGTTGAAGAGAAAAGGAAGGAACCTTTTCAAGAACAGTTTGCAAGGCCCTGTAGTGTTTTCCTCAAATTACAATACCCCTAAATTTGGCTGTATTAATGCCAAGGTAAAGGGCCATTAATAATTTTTCCTGAAGCAATGTATGCCTTCTATCCTTTTATAAAAGATGTTTTTAAGAAAAAATTATTAATTTAGTTACAGGCTATGATGTTTTCTTGTGCACATTTTTCAAATTCTATGTCATGTGTTTAAAGTTAAACTTTTTGTTCTTTGATTGTTACCTTAAAATTTTTAACAATCAGTTTTTCTTCCAGCTGTAACACTTGAGAAATCTGCAAAATGAAATTACAATTTGTTTTGCATAAATATTAGATTGTTTGTACAATTGTGATTGCCATTGAGTTGTCTAGAACATCTAAAACTAAGTAAGCCCCCAGAATTAGAGCTTTTATGGGACTCAGAGGGAAAACAAGCTTTCCTGACACATTATTAAAGCTTTTACAGACCTCTAACCATAGCTATAGGGTAGATTTGTGAAAATTTGAAATTTTTACTCGTTTTATTTATCTACATTAATTTGGCACTAACAACTTCACACCTCTTTCCAACAGGGTTGCCTGACCCATTTGCCAGGATAGCGGTTGATGGAAGCGGCCAGTGTCATTCAACACGATCAATTAAAGGGACTTTAGATCCAAAATGGAACCAACATTATGATCTGTGAGTATAATTCAAATTTTGTGGTTTCTGGTTATTCAGACTTTATCTTCCAAACAAGGTTGTGGAAACTGCTTTGCATTTTCCATACAGAGGTTTTTAATTTGATAATAGATGAATGTCAATGCATTGTATCATTTTGGGTTGAAACAAAGTTATGGTGCATTGATGTGATAAATACTTATCTCTGTTTGCAAAACAAGTTGGCAGTGTCACAGGGTCCTTCTCACCAACTACAAGAATGGTATCTATAGGTTTTTGATGGTAGGTATTTTCCAAGCACATTGCTATGTATCAAAGCTTCCTGTCATATACAAGGTTTTTGTGTCTATAAAATTTAACATAGGTTTAAGCATGATGGTATTTTGGCAAGCAGGAAAAGCATGTTCCATCACAAGCTTTGTTACATGGTTTTGGCTTTCTTATTAGATAAAGGAGAGCATGTGAAGTATATATATGAGTTATTATTTATACCCAGAAAAATATTTCCACAATTCCTTTCTTTTATCAAACAATATTTTTCACCTTTAGTTCTAATTTTGTGTAAACAACTGGTCTAAAGGGGGTATGGTTAATCAGTTAATTGTTAGTTCAACAAGTTGTAGTTCAGTTAGTGTTTTCTTTTGAGTGAGACGTGGAGTGACATCAAAAAGATGCTATTTTGAGATATTTAGGTACTTGACAGTGCCATTCACAGATAGTCTTGGGCTGTTGAAATTTACTATACAGCAATGAATTTGATTTCTTTGTTAGATATTTGTTTTAAATAATCTTGATTTTAAAATATGTTTCTAACAGTTCTGTAGTATAGGAATTAAGGTAGAATATGATTTTTTTATGTATAAGTTGCTTAAAGGCTGTGTACTGCTGTGTACTAGTCCCCCCACATTTTTAGAAAGTTGTTTCTGAGATTCTTAATAACCTAATGAGAAAACTTAGGGGAGGGGGTTGAATGTATGCTATCTAGACCGTAACATCTAAATGACATTTCTTGGGAAACAAGAGGTGTTTCCTCCAGCAGAAAATATTTCAAAAACAGGGAATAAAGGGCGTGGTCCGAAAGGGTGTGGTCCCTTACACACCTTTTGCCCCCTTCCACTTATTCCAGGCTGGAGCTGCCCCTGGTAGCAAGCACATATCCCCCTCCCCACTTATTCCAGGCTGGAGCCGCCACTGGTAGCAAGCACATATCTGCACAGGCAGACAGTTGGTATTTCAACCAGGGAGAAATTCCTTTCAGCAGTGAATTTTATCATATTTGAACCCACTATTGTATCATATGAGGCTGGCTTGTTCATGTTTCGCCCAGTCCATGTCATGTCACAATATGTTTTCACCATGTTGACCTAAACAGGCTGCTAACTTCAATATCAGGGCGATGATGGAAAAATGCTGTCACTTCATGTCTGAGGTGCATACCATAGCTGTGTTTTTTTTTGATGCTAATTTCAACTTTACCAGAGTTGAGCTCTTCTGTCAAGATCTCATTCTCACTTTGAAGATTCCTTATTACTGTTTCACTTATTTGTTAGCAGTTGACATGATAGTGATATCTTCTTCTCCTTTTTATATTGAAGTAGATTTAAATATTTTCAGTTACAGAGTACCGTGTAAATGCTTTATGAAGTTCTTTTTAAGTCATACGGACAACTGGTGAAAGTGTTTGCCATCCTTCGTGTGGGTGCCGCTTCACTCTCTTAACCGGCGGCCATTTGTATAAACGTATCAACCAGTTACGCTAAGCCAAGCCAAAGTTCGTGGTTGAATTGCTTGCCATTTCATGCCCTCAAGTTATTGAATTATGCGAGTGGTGACCCTTTTGAAACATGCTAAGCGCTGTAGACCATAAACGTTCAAAGCGCGGAAAATCTTCTTGATCGTTCTTCTTTAGTGGCTATCTTATTGCAATTATTGTTATTATCTCCTCCCTGTAACTTAATTATTGATCTCTGATTATCCATGATACCTGAATCACAATAGACTGATACAATAGATAAAGGGTTTTCGGCCATCGCTTGACCCTCTTCGACGTCTAGGTTTGCTAGGCAGTTACAGCGTCTCTTCGATCAAATCTGCCCGTAAAACCACATGTAAAGCTTTTCTGACACTAGCTATTCATTTTTCTGCCAATTTCTTGGTTTCAGAGATCTAGTTTCGTAAGAACTGTGTTGTTTGGAGAAGTTTCCATGTTCACTGCTAGCTTTCAGATTACCTCACCTGTTTTGCCTGGCCAACAGTCGATTGCCAGATAATTTTTATTGCTCACCAAATCTTTGAAGTTTCCACCACTTTTGTTACACGAGATAGTGACAGTTTTAGCCTAAACCACACAATTTGAAAACATTTCAACTATGATCAATTTATATCGAAGCAATGCTTTAAATCAGCGGATGGAAACGGGATAACCTGGGTATCTATAACATTTAGCTGCATCCGGGACCTATAATCATCAGAAATGTCATTGCCTTTTTGTAAGTTGTCTATTGAAAGTGTTGGATTCTGGGTAATTGTTTGATCGTAAGTTGCGTAATGAAAGGGTTGGATTCTGGGTAATTGTTTGGTCGTACCAGAGTGCTCTTGCTCGAATATATAAGCAGGCCTCTTCTTAATTGAGAATCGTCACGACGGTAACAACTATCTTCCTGATGAACCAGGGGCAAAAATACACAATGTACATGCCTTAGCAAGGTTTGTTATGCTCTCTCCACCCTTTCAGCCTTAATGTTTTTCCTCATATTTTCCATCTTTTCAAAACATGATACCAGAATGTTACAGAAGTAGTGTGATTTTTAAACGGTAGTTGATGTCAAGTTTTAGGTTAAAATGCCTAAGTCCCCAACTGTCATTTACCTGCCTAAACCTGTAGCCGTTTAGTTTTTAAAAATAAGTAGCACCAAATTTTGTAAGCAAGTTCTTTTAATCTCGCTCGTCTGACTGTCGGCCCCTTGAGGAATTTTGAATTAGTCTCAAACGGGCTGTTTCGAAAACTCCAGCGAAATAAAGGGAACGTTAAATTAACCACTTGGGCTTCATAAATTAGAGCGATTGTTCTATGAGCTGAAGGCGTGATTTTTAAAGGTTTTTTTCTTCGCACATTTCCACCAATAAAACTAGTGGCAAGATCGATGTCATTCTGTGGCAACTGGTCAAATTGCCTTTGGAGTCCCTGTATACAGTCTCTTTAAATGTTGTTGTAGCAGTTGTTTTTGAACTGGACTTTTTTGATAGGCGTGTTTTTATTTTCGAATACATTCAAGGAAGTAGAGCGCTCCCCCCTTTTTATCAATTATAAAGAGTCCAGGTAGTGGTAGTGGTTGGACAAAAAGTTGATGCAGGGCCTTTTTTAACACACTGGCCATTGGGCAACTTTACATGTTGACGTTAGGGCTCACCTTCTTGCAATCTATATTTAAGTGTGTCGCGGTGACCTTGGAAATGGAACCGAGAACTGACAACATATTCGAGAAATGATTGTGTTGTGAAAGATTCACATTCGGATGAATTGTTCAATATCAGAGTCTTTTCTCGAAAGCTTTTTAACAGAACCTCGAAAACATTATCAAAACACTTCCAATTTACTTTGCATTATCATTGAATGGAAGTTTAACCATTGTTTATACCGAATTCGTTCAGAGGATCCCGAAAATATAAAATGAGTTCTTTTGAAGGGTAATGGTGTAAAATACGGACTTTTCTTCTTATCGCAGAATGAAAGCTATCAAATGAATCAAAATGCTTTGGCCTATTAGAATCTTAATCCCTGTGTATGTGTCTAGATTAGGGCTTTGTGGGTTTTGCCGGAAAAAACCTTCCCTGCAATTTCATTAAGCTTTCTCTTTCAAAGGCAAGGGGTTGGAGCACCGTGACGCCAAAGTACCAACCTCGAAAATAGCCAACTTTTCTGTCCCATTCATGCTCTACGCCAAAATTATGAAAACTGATAAAAGAAGATATTTTGGCATTGATAAACTTCTCGTTAGTTTGTTTCCTTTCCACAAGGATTTGTTTTGAACCCATCTTGCTGGGAAATTGTAATGTTTCCTGTTTCGTCGAGATCGTTATTGATGAATCTTGATCTTGCTGACGCCATTAGTTACTGCTTGGCTCGGCACCAGCCCCATTGCTTCGCTACGGACCTCAAGTGTATCACGTTGCTCAACTGAATACAGATAATCTCACCAACTGTGGGTAGATCAGTTTTTAAAACCGAATTAATGATTCATTGCTGCTGCTTGTTTAGTTGGTCGAAAAGGCCTAACGTTGAAAGCTACTCCGTTTCATCGAAAACCCTGTTCGCGATTAAAGAAAGTGCTCCCAGCATTAGCAGATGATTTTGAGTAACATTTTTTTAGTTAGAATTACAGATTCTGTTGCAAGTATGCTGAATGATACGGTGATAAGAAGCGTAATTTGATTTTCTATTTGAATGTGTATTTTGACCAGATGTATGGCTTTAAAGTGTTGGTTTTCAAAGTCGATTACGTCGTCAGACCCAGTCTCCAACTGAGATCTTTGGGAAATTCCATTAACAAAGGCTACTAATTTTAAGTTACGCGTATAGTTTTCTCCCGGTTAAAATTTCAACGCACTTTCAAATTGGAAATGGCCAGCTCCACCTGCCATCTTAGAAAGAAGACGTACTTTGTGCGCCGTTGTTCGTCTGAAACATATCTTGAGAGCACTGCCTAAAACAACAGACTTTGGGTTAACAGGGGCAAGGTATAAGGACTCAATAGTCTCACGTAGTGTTTCATTCGGAGTAGAACGAACAGACTGGATCAGCAGACTGTAATATTTATAGTCACGGTAAACCTTCCCGAAGAAGGACAGTTCGCTTCTTATAGTCACATACGCTTCAATAATAGTTATAAAATTCACCTGTTATGTGATGTATGCCAATCACGAGGCACTAAAATTCACGATACAGGAAAAGTCATTATCAGAATAATCATAATCATCATAATAACGAAAATAACAAGTTACCTAATACCTTGTGTATCTGAAATTAATAATATCTCAAATTTCAAATCCCATATAACTAAAAATTTTATTAGAAGTTTATAAACAATTGAAAATTATAGAACCCAATGAAAGCAGTCACCTATGATTGAAAATTCCGATTATCAGTCTGTTTAGAACAAGCTATCATCTTTATCCTTAAACAACAACAACAGGTGTAAAAGGCAAAGCAACGGAATTTTATCCGGTCGGTAGATTTTTGTTCTGCCTGAAGTGGTTTCACCAACAGAATGATTTGTAACTTGCCAACTCTAACAATGATCTGAAATATTTTTTATGAGACTCGTAAAGCCCGACACAGTTAACTGTCGAGGGACATTACGCAATAGCCCTTGTGCTGGAAGCAAGTTGGTTTTTGTATGAAGGGGTTGCTGCTCACTAACCGTCTCAGTGGCGGATATATGATAGGGAAGAGATTGTTTGGGGTTGGAGACGAAGAATGGGCGGCGGAATACGATGGGGGGTTGGAGGTATGGCAGCAAAGTTTTGTGGTAGTAAAAACGTATTGTCGGTACATTCTGTTTGTGAAAGGGTCCCTATCCCTATGAACATCTCTTTGTATCTTCTCGTTGTCGCATTGACTAACATTGTCGCCTCTGCACAAAACTGATGCCCTAGATGCCATTGCATTGTGTACGAATAAGATGAATAACCGCAGTGAGGTATTGCTTATCAAAAAAGTTGATCTGATCAGGTTACGGGATTGAAGGGCGAAATCTCTCCTAATTTTTCTCTATCGGACTTTGAGAGCCTAATGCTCGTAAACGACGTTAAGGTATTCCCGCGACTATAAAAATACTTTTGTTCAACCACTAATAATTCAGACGGAACCATAAGCCTTTCCGACGTCGTCTGACTTTTGGGGTTAAAATTTAGTGTCGCGTCCGCAAATGCCAAAAATGTTGTTAAAAATCCCTTGGTTGTTATCATATGGTGAAATTTTTTATCATTGAGGACTATAAAAGTAAACTGACTTTCGAATATAAACCTCTGCCAACTGGTCTATATACATGCAGTCCAATATAAAATTGAGAGGGTGGTCACAGATTTAGGAACCTGGGGTACCATGTCCCCCCTGTTTTTTGAACAAGTGGTGCTCAGTAACCTCTACACGTAAAATCACAGTACAAAACACAGTAAATCAAGCTCTTTAAGATAGCTACTTTTGAAGGCATTTTAGAACAACTTCTCCTAGGGGACATCCCACCTCCAAATCCATAAATCTTCAACGTTGCTGAATTGGTATTGGAAATGAATTGCGCCGGGAAGAGGCTGTTAGGTAATTGAAATTGAAATTTCTTGTTAGGTAAAGAGCAGAGCCCCAGTGATGCCGTGGAGGGGGCTCAGCTTCCTTGTTAAATTCTGAGAAAATTCGGGGACTCATCTACCCCTCCCCTCAAAATGCGAGCTCGTTTTTGGTTGGACGAATTTTGTGTTAGCAGCTCTTCATTAAGTTATAAATTTTTCGTGAATGAGCGATTTCATGTCAGTCTTTCTGAGTCAGCGAATTGTTAAAATGATATCATATACACAACAGATAATCTTGGATGATTTTGGATGTGGTCATGGGTTTGGCTGCGAGAAGTTGCCTATGGCACAGCCTCCTCCTTACTTTTAGGACGGCACCCCTCACGAGTTCCTATCTTAATACAGGTAGAAGGAAATTTCGCATTAGTCAATACCCAAAAGATTACTTTAGATACGAGAAAGATCGTGTTTAATTTTTTTTACCAACCACCACTTCTGCCCTTTCTATCCAACATTTCCCCGAAAAACATTGATACGAAGATATCATGCAAATCACAGGGAAGAAACATACTTCCTAGCCTCTTTTGTAGCAAACCAACATACTGTTAAATTTGACTTCAGAATTAGGTGTTAGTGTTTCAAGGCTTTGGCAAACTTAGTGCCACCGGCAGGCAAGAAAAAGTAGGATGTATGGGGTTATCCACGGATCAGTCACATCTTGCGTATATCTTCGCAGTTCAACGGGCAAAGCCATCTTGCTGGAAGTGTTTTCGTGAGTACTAGGGCAGGTGATACGAATATGGCGGAGACTGTTATTCGTGTAGTAAATTGATCACCAGCCAAGCGTGTTCATCAGTTCTGGGCAGCATTGTTCGGCAAAATGTTGTTTTCAATTAAAGCGCAGACAATTGTCTAGAAGACCATTTGCAAAGACTTCCTCCGAAGTCAAGCCACAAGTAGAGACGTATGCACGGAAGCACACACGGGCGCCACATTGGATAGCGCACCGAAGGTGTTGCCTGTTTGTTATCAATAGGCTATCTTTGTATGAAAATTTCAGTAAATTTTGGGGGCAGGTGTTTTCAATTTCAATGCTTTCATAAAACATCGAGATTTCAGTGTATTTACAATTATAGCCTCCAATTTTTTTTCTAAAAAATTATAATTTCAAGAAAATGAGTCAACTTTTTTCGTTAATGTTTTTGGCGATGGCAAGATTCTTTACTGCAAGACTACCAGAGCTATTCAAAATGTAATTTTAGCTAATCTAAAAGGCTGAGTCGCAACTGTTCCGCTTCGCTCGGCAATAGCCTAGTTCTTCCTTTAGTCTCAAACGAAACCTCCGGACGACCCCTGTTTATGTGTCTGGTGTTAGTTGTAACTTCACGTAGCTTCATGCGAGATTTCAGGAACACAAACATGTCGATATCAAGGATACACGCTTTTTATAAGAATTAAGCCCCTATAAGCGTTTTAAGGCTCAAAATCGCTGAAATTTAAAAATATTTTGAGAATAATGCAATTTTTGTTTTCAACTTACTTTGACAGTTGCTTAGACTAATAATTGTCCAGGCATTGATCAACGAAAAGACTGAATTTCTATTAAATTAACATTTTTTGACAATAGATTGACAATAACATATATTTATTATAACATATTTTTATAGCACGTTATATTTGAATTAGCTGTTAAAAAAATAAACCGGTGAAAAAGAGAAGGACTTCTAAAAATAACTTTTTCTGGCGACTACACTCATTTTTTTTGTAAGAAACTGGCTATAAGAAACGAGTACTGGACAGTCAGAAAAAATTAAGAAACTTCAGTACTCGAAGCAAAAAAAATTAAGAAACTATTAAATCGTGATAAAATTGAGAACAACGAAATTTTATAAAATCCAAAAACATGATTGCCATGATGGCCTAGAAATTAAGACACGAGGGATAAAATATACTTCCCAAGTCTAAATACAGCGTTAGAACGTAAGCGAATTTCTTGACGTGAAAAAAGGCCACGAACATTTCATAACATCATTCATGACATCATAATTAAGAAACTCTTAAGAAACAGTGAGTATTTAAATTTCCAGAACATTAAGAAACTGGAGTACTCAACATCGACCTTTGTTTCTTATAAAAAAAATGATTGTAGATGACATCGTTGTGGCAATACAACTTTTATAAATAAACCCGCATTAGCTTTTATTCTTTGTTATTAAATGGCTTTTACCTTTTCGTTTACCGAATTTTCCCGGCAGTTGTTTTATGGCAGACATTCAGTATGAAGCGAACCAATGAGAAACACATTGGTTTAAAATCTAAAGCAAAGGAAAATATTTTTCAGTAGAAAATGATTACATATCACGCGTAGAAGTAACAACTTTATTAGATTTTGAAAAACCTGTTAGACCGATTTTGGACACCTGTTAGAACAAGTGCACTTTATAACATGTTTTTTCAAAGTCATTTCTCTGATGCAAGTTCTGGCACATTTTGCCTTGTAATAAAGTGCACTTGTTTTTCGTATATCTGAAATTAAAATGTATTAGTTGTGCCATTTAGACATCTGAATCTCTTCTGTATTTTTTATCTTACGCACAATCTTGCTAAAACTCTGCAAAATTGTGTGTTAAACTCGTTAATAGTTTAGATTGTGATGCAGCATCGTCCAAAGAAAATATATTAAAATTGTGGATGTTTCATTTAAATCTAGATGAAGATTTGTAAAGGACAGCCCTTTCTTCTCTCAATTTCATTGCTATTGTAGATGTTTTTTTAATCAATATCTCTTGATTTTAGATTTGTGAGTAAAAACGACTCCATCACTGTTAGCATATGGAATCAGAAGAAAGTTCATAAAAGACAAGGCGCAGGTTTCCTCGGCTGCGTAAGACTGACGTCTCAAGCAATACTGCGTTTGAAAGATACAGGATGTAAGTGTAACTTGTGACTTGCATTTGCATGCATTAAAACTCGTTAAGTGCGATCCATGAAAAGGACACATGAATATTGTTTCAAAAGCGAGTCTTGCAGATAAACCCCAAGGCTTCCTGACGATATTCGAAACTTTGATGCGCTTCAAAAACTATTGAGAAAACCTCTACATAGGTTTTGTGCAAGGCCTCGACGGACAGGAGCTGAGTTTGGGTCGAAAATGTCCCTATTGCTTGTACATAATCACAGATGACGTAATCTGAGGGGAGTCAGATATCTGTTTCCTAGTTTTTGATTGACAGTGAGGTTTCATATCTTATAAAAGCTGTCTAGACATTTTGTGGTGACACTATCACAAGGTTCCGATCACCACACCTAAAACACACCTCTATACTTTTTGTTTTTGCATTATGGTTCAAGGGCTTGGTATGTAGAAATGGCCAACAAAACTAAGGTCCCAAAGTGCAGAAGTGACTGGAGTTCGTGCATTAATCCTTAAGCCAGTTCTGCTTAATAAATCAGTGTTTAACGTGGTACCCGTTTTATCATTTATGATCTTCACCTCGCCGAAAAACATCTCCAGTGTCTTTGTTTAGGACTCTAAACGCGGCCAGATTCAATTTGCAGAAACGGGCAAATTCTTAAACCCCATTTATTTGTCTTTCAGATTTCAGCATGAGCCCCTTTTCCTGTTGATATCGTCTTTTGTGTTAGTTGAAAAGGTTCTATTAACAAGATGAATTAGGCCATTTGATATTAGCATCATACAAGGAGGTTACAGAAATGTGAACATAATTTGTTTTTATCTGCTTGTTTATCCTACGTGGATGCTAAAAGAAAGTAGCTCAATTCTTACAGCATTCAACGTACAACAATTTAATCTCATTAGATTGCACCCTGAGTTGTCGTTTTTACAGCGTCGATCACGTTCCCATTGATTCACCCTTTAGGGTGCAAGGACATCAGGTATTAGAATGATTTGATGATCTTTCCAAAAAGCCACGTACGGCTGGCCAATATCAAATAAGCTTCATTTATGCCGATCAGCACCAAGCTCTTGCAAATTTAAGATACTAAAAGTTTATCAACTTGAACCATAAGTATTTCAGGAGGATATTTCTCTGAAAAAACGATCCTCTAGATTGGGTAAAAATGAATCCAGAGGGAAGATATTTGGTGCGTCACGCTGTTCGAGATACGTCTAGCCGTGGGGTTTTTGTAAAGGCAGGCAAAAGATATTAACAGGGTACTTCTTATGAATGACTGCTATTCGCTGCAGCTGCTTTTAGGAGTAATGTCGATAGAAAATCTTCAGCTCGGAAGCTAGGATTTTTATCCTTGATTAATATGCGTCCTGAATCTTCGCATATGTTCAGCAAGCTGGTTTTTTCTGTACTAGCGCTTGAAGGAAGAAATGAATGGGAGCCACAACTCGAATACCTGAAGGATCCCGGTAACCAAATGCGTGACCCATGACGCTTATTATTTTTGCAGATGTGTCTTTTGATTTTAGGCATTGTTGCTTGTGTTCATCGCCGTGTAATATCACAGATGATCTGGTAATCCAACCATTATTGCCAAGGAATATAACAATTAAGTAGGCCCTTCCATAAAAGACTTTCTGAGTTCGGTTTCTTGCTTTTCTATGAACGACCTTCTAACCGCAGTTTTGGAGTCAATTATGCTTTCATGTTTTTAATAACTTTGAAATTCTGTAGTTTGCCAATTAAGTTGTAGCTCTAAGGGCTTCAAGGTCTCGCAGCGGCAGCCCAAAGTTTAAGTTGTTGCCAACACGATTGAAAGGTGAAAAAAATTTAAGAAACCTTACCACTGGTCAGCCACAACCTCAAGAAGCTGCTTGAATAAGATTCGTTTGAAGATGGGCTGTAACATTTTCTTTCTTTAGACGATCAGGTGCCTGTTTCTAATTCATTTGACAAAAATAGTAAAAAAAGACCTCCTTGCAACTAATTAGGTGTTTCTGTTGCTTTTTTATGGTGACTCAAAATTGGCAGTTTCGTGGGCGCAACCACTCTTTTTAGCGTCGCCTAGAGGACTGTGCCTTGGCTCAATTCTATCAGAACCAGGAAATCCCATTAAAAGTGGGGAACCAGAATGTTTAGTTTGACGAAGGTGGCCATCTCGATTTAAACTGAAGGAATGAAGGATTTAAACAATATGCCAAAGTTGCAGTTCAGGGTTTCGATTAAGGCCGCCACCATGGATAACGACAAGAAGAATTTTCCTAATTTGATGTTCTAAGAGGGCACGTGCCATTCACCCCCCCCCCCCCCCCCACTCCTCCAACCCCGATCACAACGTCACTGTACTGGTTTGATTTGTACCGACAATCTTCTTCAGGTCTCTGCAATCTTTTATTTTCTTTTTTCAATTTTCTTTATCGTGCAATTATGATTCCAAATATCTCTTAATATCATTCTACATATGGCTCCAATTATGTCGAATGTTTAAAAAAGTGAAGTTAATTAGAAGTTGGATTAGGAACACCATGGAGTTTTAGTTTAATTATCTTCTCGAGTGGTCATTTTAGATTTGTGGTTTTTCCCTTGATGCATTGCGAGTCGTGTTTCTCTTATCTCCATGGCACCCGAACGGCCTTATCCTGGATTAAACTTTATCTTAAGCTAAATACAGTAACTGCAAATTATTTTGTCGAATTTTTTAACAAAACTTGCCGGGTTTTAGGAAGGGCTCTTAGTTTCCAGGTTCATTTAAAGTGCAAGAAATTGTTTATTGTGAGCTTCAAAATCTGAACTCCTTGGTTATGTTTTTGTAAGTTGCTTATGTTTGTGACAAAATATCCCCCGTTTCTGCATTTAAAGAGCATGCCCAGGAACAGGAGAACTATTCGGCGCATGTTCTTGTATATTATGTACGGGGGATTGCTCACTCTTTTAAACAATTACTGTTGCTTGTTTTCGCAATAATATTATTCGGTACTGTGCGGTGATTGAAAATAAAACCAATCAAATCCTCAAGAATTTTTATTAAATTTAAAACCAGTTATTTTGATATTTTTAATGCAGAGTTGTTTTGATTAAACTTGAATGTTGGTCAGACAGTACTTCCTCTTTTGTAGCCAGGGGTAGTGTTTTTATCATATCACATTTTTTCTAGACCAACGACTAGAACTGAACAACATCTCCCCATACGTTCAGGATTATGTACGTGGACAAATAGTTGGTGAGCCATTAATATTATTCCTAAAAGGCTTGATTTTGTTTGATACTAAACGTCTATAGCCCTATGCAATAGGCTTCTGTAGCCGGTTTCTTTGGCAGCCAACTTCCATGTGATGCAGTCGTATGGTCACACATATTAAATATATCCATGTTCTATCATCATAGAAAATCAATATTCTGACTTTTTGCGTAGAAAAAAAATTGCGTAGGTTTTCTCTCGACCTGCACCTCTCAAACGTGGCGTCTTCAATTTTTTTTGGTGCCGAAATCTTATTTTCTAATTCCAGCATACAGAGTAAAGGATGTCTCACCCATGAAGAAATTGTAGCTCTGAAGGCTTACCGAACAATTAGATAAATTAATTTTGTACTGGGTCGCCTGGCATTTAAGGACGATGTTTTGGCATCTGCACCTGAAGTGCGAGGCTGTCAGCGAACCCGAAATCCTTTAAGATACCTGTGCTAGTTCACATCTGCTCGTCCAAAATCTCCGAAAAATATTAACACGCTTTTTCTGAATAAATACCTTTTCCATAATATATGCATGACGCCCAGCCTAACCAATTATCTTTTTTTTAGTGAGCATCGAGACAAAAGGAGGAACCAATGCGATTGTTGACTCTCGAGGTATTGTGACATCAACACCAGCTGTGTGCACCGATATCTTTGAGCTCCCCCCAGGGTAAGATTTTCTCTAAATAGGATAGTTAGTTGCAAGGTGACGTTATTTGTTGCAAGCAATGCAACTTATGATTTCACCCTTTGGCGCTGTTTATTCTCCTCCCTTAACCTTTTTCTCTTGATTTTTTCATAGTTATGCATAAGAGCCCTCGAATTTGTATTGCTAGCTTGTTATCTCAATGTTATTAAAGACATGATCATCACCGCCGACTGATGTCATCACTGCCACCTGTCGTCATTACGGCAAACTGTCATCATCGCCGCCAAACTGTCATCATCGCCGCCAAACTGTCATCATCGCCGCCTGTTTTCATTACTCCCGCCGTCGTCACTTTATCTTCACTTATTATTATTATTATTACTGTTATTATTGTTAATTAATTCTTCGATTAAAGCTGGCAAATAAAATATAGCTTAAAATGCCTGTTAAAGCCAATTATTTATAAAATATTGTATTACTATTACCGGAGGCCCACTATTAACTCTTCACCGCGAGATTTGTAATCATAAAGCAATTTGCCCAGTTGCTTAATAATTATTTAGTTGTTACAGTTTCATCCTTCACCCACAAATGGACTCTTTGTTAAGATTACCTTTTGCTCCTTTGCCATTACGTTCGTGAACCTAAGAGAAAAGCCTGTTCTTGAATAGATGCCGTTTTTGCGCAAGTTCGGTAATTTCTCCACTGCGCAGACATGCAGCCTTAATAAGTTACAGTTAAGGTAATCTCGATCTTTGATCGATATCAGGCGGTTATGCAGAGTCTTACCATACTTGAACAATTGAATAATTGTCATTAAAGTGATGGTTTAACCACAGCTTGCTGCAAAGCCCTGGGTTTGTTTAAAGACTTTCCGTCTTGGTTTCTCACTGTCGACATCGAAAGATTCGATCTTTTCGTGGGTAAAAATTTATTAAGAGTTTTCAGTGCGACCACCTTTGAATATTTTTTGATTGTCGAGAGCTCCACACATTGTAAGAAAGTTCGCTCAAGCAGACCGCTAGACTTCGCTTGCAGTTGCCTTACACCCAGAGCCAATATTGAGCTACTAGTCATGGCAATTGTAATTTGTTTAGGGCACATCAATTTTCGACGTCTGCTGTCTGATAACATCGTTATTTCTAAAATTAAGCCTTCTATGAATCCTATGAGAAAATACTTAAAATATAGCGATTTTCCATAAGTAATATCTTGTCATCTGTTACGCTTCTCAGAGAAACAGTTTGTATGTTTCATTGATAAAATTTATCTCCGCATGCTTTTCTAAAGAAATCATGGACTCGTAGACGATGCAGGCTCGGGTTAGGCTCTCTTCTCTTCTGGATCAGCTTAAAAGACTCACCCTCCTCCCACCCCCCAGAGCCAACTAGCTACCTATATGCATGTAAAGGCCAACTAAACCTCTGATGTTAAAACTCGCGTATTTGTAACCTAAACTATAAAACTGATTTATCTCACATTACTGGTTAACAATTTTTTCACCATTCATAATATTCTCATTGATTATCATCGCCCCAGCTGATTTGTAGCATACATGTCTCTTGATAGATGGGAGGAGCGTACTACCCCAAATGGACGCATCCAGTATGTTAATCACGTTACCAGGACCGTTCAGTGGGAAAGACCCACAAGGTAATTTCCTTAATGTGTTATTTTTCTGTAATTATTTGGTTTCTTTTCGCCGTTTTAGGCCATTGTTATGTTTTTCGCAGTTCTTTCTCGTGGTTGCTTGGTTACAAACTCGATCATTACATCCGTATAACACTCATTTATTGAAATTTATCTTATCTTTAGGATCATTTCCCGCCTTCTCAGCAACTATGTTTACACTATAGTAACCAGTTAAATAGTTTTTATCTTCTTCCACGAGCCTTGTAGCTATATCTAATAGTAAAAAAACCTTGATGAAAGCCAGTACCTTAACGAAATAAAGTTTACTATGTTCTTAAGCCGCCTCTTCCTCCTCCTTTCAGCGTTTTTTTATTCGATGATCGAAAAACTGATATCTGTGTTCCATGGCTGCAGTTTACAATCATTCATTGTTTCCTGGACTCTAGGCTGCTCCTTAACGCCACTTGTTTCGTTATACGGGTAGATCTTTTTAATTCGACAATCTTATTTCTTGACATCCATTATAGGTCTGCTTACGACTATCACGTATCTCGAGCAGAAAATGGCGTCATCGTCCAACGTTCGGGAACAAATTTATCGTCATCACTTTCGAATTCACCTCCGTCATCAATTAGCTCGTCACCGGGATCCTCATCTGCTTCGTCCTCTCGCCTTACAACTGAATCGAGTTCGTCCGGCGAGGATCCGATCACGAACCGACTGAGAGAGCGTCGAGATAGGCGAGAGCGTCGGCAATCAGCTCGCCACGAGAGCTTCATGAATAGGACTTTGATTCACGGAGCCCAGGCTCCTGAAAACTTTGACCGTAAAACGACACCACAAGGACAGGTGTATTTTGTAAATAGAATCACTGGTCATACCACTTGGCATGATCCCCACATGCCTAGGGACACAAGTTTTCTGACCGAGCAAGAACTTGGTTCTTTACCCGATGGCTGGGAAATCAGGCATACGGCAACTGGTAGGGTGTATTATGTAGACCATAACACACGGACCACCCAGTTTACAGGTGAGGGCACACAAATTCCCTACTCCTGCTTAGCCTCTATTGCCAAATTTTGCACACATTTCGTCAAAACGCTTGTTGAAAAGGCGCTTCATGCATCGGTAGGAATTGATCGAGTATATTTGTAGGCAGCTTCCAGGATGAATGCCAATAAAATAGTTGTTTTTACTTGTTCTAATATGATAATTTTTCTTATATTGGTACCTTTTTCTTATATTGGTACCTTCTAAGTTTCTTATAACTCAGAAGCTGAAGACTTTTATGAATTTAGCTTTTTATGCGACTTTTTCGTGAACATTGCCTTTTTCTCGCTAGATCCAAGACTTTCGCAACTTAGACAGCTTCGCTCAGATTCAAGTAGAAAGACGTCGTCGCTAGTTAGCTCGCCCAAGTAAGTTTGAATATGTTTTGTTTGATCTCCATATTGAGGCATCGATGGATAGGGGTTTTCTCCTCTACAAAAAGTACGAGTTAGTCTATGAACACTTAGACACCAACAAGAATCGCTTTGCCTGCTTAATCTTTATATTTCGAACAGAGTAAATGAATGGCTCAGTGTTTGAAGACACGTACTACAGATCCAATATTTTTGGGATTCGTGCCAGCTGTCACTAAGTTCAGGAATTGGCATTAGAAGGTTGGGTCACATTGAAAGAAATGACCTGCTACTGCTCGATAAACAGAGCTTCTCTGTGTTCTATAGGCTACCTTTGAACTTTAAGGTAGATACAAATACAAATACGTACATTCTACTACTCCTAGCAAATTCTACTGCTCCTATCACTGCTTCGCTATATGTGGATGCTATTGATGTTTTATTTAGGACAGTCTTTCAAAATCTTTACCGATTTTCTAAGCAAGATGCGATTAAAGAAAAGAATAGGGCACAAATGCTGTTTGCGCATATATATAGATATATAGAAATGACAACCAAGTCCTTATATAACGATGCCTTTTTACATTTTTAACTTCGACTGCTTTTGGCGACTTTAGCATTGTTATCCTTTATTTTACCATGTGAATGAAATTTCATCACACTGAGAACTTTTAAATAATATTCGCCACACAATTCGCGTTTCTTAAAGAGATTGTTTTGAAAACACGAGCTTTTCCAGTTTTGATTTCATGAAATTTTCTATTCGTACCGTCGCTCCTCCTGCTAAACTCACAATGTCTGCGGCAGGCTGTTTTGGATTCTGAGAGTCTTAAGTCGAATAAATATGGCGTCTTTGGAAGTTCTGTCTCCTTTAGTCCGATCGACGTAAACCATATACCATTAAAGACAATATTTCGATGTGACCAACAGATAAAGCAGCGTTGTTCTTCTCATCGAAGCAGGAGCATCACAGCTAACTGTGCTATAATTCCATCCATGGCGACATGGCCGTTCAGTTCTTCTATGCAAAATGCAAGTTTCTTTGCGTCGTAAGCCGCTCTTGCTGTGAAGCAGATGTTGTCATAGCTGCTTTTCACAAGAACCGTTTGTTTGTATTTTTCCAGCAGACTCACTGTCGCCACAAAAAGAAATTAATGTGATGCTTGTCCCAACAATACTGTTTTGCGCTTACAAGGAAAAGACGAGTTTCTCTTGAAAATTAAAATATATCCCAAGAGCCTGAAAGTTAATTACGACAGTTTCTTCTCCACAGATTCTTTTGCTATATTTTAGTGTGCTTTCTATTTTGAGTTGCAGATATAAAAGAGTTTTCGCATATTTTGAAATTCAGATATTTATGTAGTCTTGTTTACGTTTCTAGTCTTTTTTCAACGTTTTTGCATTACTCCAAGAGAGAAAGGGCTTGTCATCATTAGCTTGCCCAGAGCGTGAAGTAGTCATAAAATTTTTATAAAGAGTCTGATACTTTCATGTGGCTTAATTATTCTTTAAAATGGTTTTAAATTCAATTGAGTTAAAATTTCCGATCTTCATCTTTTTTCAGAGAAGAGTTACCAAAGTACAAAAGAGATTTAATGCAGAAAGTCAAAACGCTGAGGTCGGAATTATCATCGTTACGTCAGATGGTCAGTATGCCGTTTAATTTCTTACTGATTCCATCAATGTAATAGCTTGCGTGCTGTACATTGTTATAGAATAAAACTAGGAATTTAAGTAAAATGTACTATGAAAAATTGAAAAAATTATCAACATTTATAAAAGAAAGACGTTAATTTTAATTTCGTAAATTTTTCATAGTACAATTTACCTGAATTCCTAGTTTTATTTTACTTTCTTACTGCGCGATATACTTTCCCTTTTCTACTAATTGTTTACGTTTTATTGAACTCGGAGTCGCTAGGGAAGCTTACAATTTTGACTAGGCCAATAGCATGTTGATGTTTTTATCGAAAGAACCGTTGATTTCTAAACGAAAGTGTTCGTGAAGCTAAGTAGTATAGAATTGGCCGGTTTATTTAAGGAACTGTGAAACAATTTTTTTGGAAGTGATAAAATAACACAGTGTATCGTTTGGAAATGATGGGTTTTAGTTATTTAGATTGAACGTACCAACAACTCTATTTATCCTGGAATATTAGTAATGGTTAGAGTCTGCCTCTGGATTTCCTCGATCTCCTTTCCCTTTTCCATGCTTCATACACTAGTTTAGATAACAAAGGAAAGAAAAGTGATTTTTCTAAACCCCCCTCCCCTCCATTGCTAGTCGGAAACATTTTTGAGGCTCAGAAACCCACCGTGTGGTATATCACACTATAAAATTCAAACATGTACTCGATTTTGCAATAGGAAGTTATTTTTGAAGTGTAGAAGTGCCAAGGAGCTACTATGCATGTGAAATTTTATTGAAATTTTGTTTGTGAATTCATTACATGAGGTAGCACAAACGTATTGTAAAAAGAGTCTGGTGCCCATTAGCTTTACACATGACAAATCTAAATCTATAGCTTTTCTTTTACCCATTCATCTCCTAAGGTTATTTTTATTAGCATTCGGCAATCAAGACTTTCTAATTTCATTGTTTTTTCTTCTTACCTGGCAAACTTTGTCAGGAATTCGCTTTATTTAATCAAACAAATTGGTATTATTTTATCTACTTTATAAAACTAGAAACATCAATATGACGGTTTATAGAAAAAAATAGAATAATTAATTTTTTCTTTTCAATCCCAGTCCGGTCATGCAAGGGTGGAAGTTTCAAGAGAGGATGTTTTCGAGGTAACTATGATCAGGATCTATTTTCTTTAGATTGTTAGAATTTGGTTCTTTAAGTGTTTGTGAAAACCCAAGGTTTGTTATTTTTATTGATTCTGTTGTGTCATCATAAACAGCAGTTGTTTTTCCGGGGGACTGATGCTTTTTTTATCTGCCTAAGGAATCTTATAGAGCTGTCATGAGAATGAAAGCAAGGGATTTCAGGAAACGTTTGATGGTGAAATTCAAAGGAGAGGATGGTTTGGATTACGGGGGCATCGCAAGGTATCTATGTTCGTCACTGCCTTGTGTTTTGTACGTAATGCTTGCCACTGTTTACCTTGCGAAAAAACCTCTATATTTTTGTTGCATTGCAGCTAAGTAAAATTTGCTATTTCTTATGTATTCACTGTACGGTATCCCCTCCTTGCAATTTTTGTTTTCGTTTTAGCCACGATATTCAATTATGCATTAAAACAGTCCTTAAGTTGATAAGTCATATAATACTGTTCTTTTGAAGAGTAATCTCGCGGCTAGATCTTCTTTATAAATATGTACCAAGCATTCCGTAAAGTGAATTCACTTGCTTGCTGCTTAAATCCCAGTTGCTTTATGGGGATAATACTTTTGTTTGTCGTGGATTCTATTGAAGCAGATCAATGCGAGTAAAGTATTCCATTCAATTCTACACTGCTTGCTAAAAATTGCCAAGTGTTTTTCTTCGTGCCCAACTTATGTGGCCTAACAGAACAGCTAGATCGATTAGGAGCCATGCCGCATCAGTAACGGCAGATTTCAAAAATATTCCTAGCCCTCTCTGGATAAGAAGTACGATTGTTCTGTCCTAGTTTCGACTCGGAGTCATGCATGACGAGGAAAGATAGTGGATGGTAACTTATAGTCAGAAAATAAATTTAAATAACATAACAAAAATAACAAAGGAAAGTTTCAAGTCTTGAAAAGGTCATCCTTGGGTCCCCTACCCCTCTTGAAATGAATTCTGGAAACGTCCTATTATTGGAAGGTTTTTTCATCTTATTTGGCCGCACACCATGATCACTGGGGTGCTCCGAATCGCACAAACATTTAACACCGTCTTTTATGTACTGAAGCATAGTTTTCTCGACCGCTACCTCTGATAGAGAGAGGCGACGGGCAGTAGATGGGTAGCATGCAAAGACCATTAAACTAGCACAAGTGTTTTGATATACCTTAATAGATGTTTTGTCCTGAGTCGACCCATTTGAATCGAACGATATAACATCCGTATACGGAGTCGGTTTCCTGTTTATGTAACTTTGCGTATTTTATTGCTTCCCATAATGCATCAACTGAGAAAAAAACAGCAAACCATATTAACCTCTACGTCATGCTATTACAATTTATATTTGCATAGGATAATTCGGTAGCCAGTGACGTCCTATTTCAAAGAACTTTTGTTTTATATTATGACTAGAACTTTATTTTATGTTTCATTCTTAATTGGTACTTCAAAGTGGCCTAAATTCCCAATTTACTGCTTCAAGTAGCTAGATTTATATAAGCTTTCAGATAAATTACTCTTGATTATGAATAAATGAATTTCTTTAAACTTTCTTCTAATCCACCTAATCAAAATTCTTTTTAGGGAATGGCTGTTTTTATTATCGCACGAAATGTTTAATCCGTATTATGGACTTTTCCAATATTCCAAAGACACTCAGTATACACTAGAAATTAATCCGGATTCGGGCGTTAATCCGGTAAGCATTCGGTTTTATATTTCTTTCTTGGGAAAGGAGTTGCACCTATTTGGAAATTTATTCTGGTTTTTGATAAATATTTCTATTGGATTTGGATGCATTTTGAAGCCTGTGCGCTGGAGATGGGTGCAGCTATGATTGGCCATTGCTCGTCATATTAGCCTTGTCTTTACCTTTGTTTACATATAGAATAGTTATTGTTTTTTAAATCCTTAAAGATATTCACCAGAAATTTAAAACGTAATTTCCACAATACCTGTGATAGATTAACGTACGTATCCTTCTCTTTTTGCATAATTCTGATTTTTTACTTATGAAACTAAAGCTCAGGATTGATCAGAACTCTGCTTCTTAATTTCTTTTTTATTTTAAGGCTAAAAGTTTCCTTATAAACCAAATGCTAAAAAGCTGCCTTTTAGAAACTCAAAAACGTAGCTTAAGAAAGCATGGAACTAACATGACAAAGTATTCTTCAATATATATTGCAAGAGATCCTTCCAGCTACTATCTGTTGAACCAGAAATAGGTTATCAGTTGAACCATTAGTTAAAATTATCAAGTGAACCTTTCAGTCTTAAGTCTCATTGGTCTTGCTCGTCTAGTTTGATAAGAAAGCCACAAACCTTTCACTTTCTCTTTTCTTTTTCTCAACTGATAAATTCAATTATTTCGTTGCATTGCAGGATCATTTATCATATTTCCATTTTGTGGGCAGAATCGTCGGCATTGCAGGTTAGTGACTGCTTTATTGGTACTTTGTTTATCGGTGCATGTGATGAGTTTTAATAAACAGAGACAGGGTTGCATTTAACTCTTTAAGTAAGTCCTCATCTTGAACAAATTAAGAGCTCAAGTCTCCAATTTTAAGTTTGAAAATAATCCTTTACCAGATGTTAAGAATATTTACAATAAATTTGCTCATGAATTTTTTTGGTGTCTTATTGAATCGAGCTGCTGCCTCGTAGCCACTTAACTTTTATGGACCAACCATCTTTAAAGTCAATATATAACCAAATTAGACTTAAAAATGTGAGATGTTTGGTTATAGTTATATGCTTAAATAGTAATTGTGGCAAATATAAGTTGGCCTTTTCAACACATTTTCAATGAGATCGATATGAGCTGCTTTTTGAATAGGTTTCCACAGGAAATTTTTCGGCAGCAGAATGTTCAGTTCAACACTTGCAGTTATTTATAATATCTTTTTGTAAACAACTTGCAGTAATTGAAATTTTCTTTTTCAGTTTTTCATGGTCACTATTTAGATGGTGGCTTCACGATGCCATTTTACAAGCAGATGCTGTCGAAACCTTATGAGCTTATTGATCTAGAAAGTGTAGACCCAGAGCTTCATCGAAGTCTAGAATGGATGCTGTAAGTACTTAAAGCTGGATTGCTTCCTTTCTCAATTTAAGCCCTGGTTGTAAGACCGCAACGAGCCAAGCATTAGTTAGAGATTTGTTTTAGGTCACCAAGCCAACACACAGGTCTCAGGTCTCAGGTCTTTGGTCTCAGGTCTTAATCAAAAGCGCTGTAACAAAATTGACAGCCCCATGTTCACTGTCTGGGCCATTGAAGCATTTAAGTGCCATTTTCTTTCGTTAGAAACAAGTGTATAGCAAGCCAGTGGATCTTCTTTTGGATAATGATAGCAAGCTAATAATAACAACCAATCGATGTATCGTAGGAATAGCTATACGATCTTAAATGCCTGCCAAAAGCCTAAACGTTCGCATATCTTCAGCAGCATGTCTTTCTTTCACAAAAACAGTGCTAAATATCAACAGTTTTCAGACTTTAGTAAATCCATCCAATGTAGCTCCGTTTGATACTTGAAAACCTTTCCAATTGTAACCTTTCCATTTGTGAAATAGGGTTTTCAACTTACATTCTTTTGGGAGGATGGGACTAAATTTCTGTTTTCTGCAGCAGAAAACCTGTAATTTTGCTTGATCGTTTGTTGACTAAAGTGTGTTTCAAGGCCTTTGGCACGAATAGTATTTGTTGTACAGGGAACTTAGGTGACAATATATCCTCTTTATAACCTAACCTTCTGTTGCAAGCTGTTTTGGGCAGTCCTGCTGGTCACTCCTTGTTTTAACTTAAGAGCTGAAATTAGGGTTATGCAAGGAATCCGTTAATCTCATGTCTTGTTTGTCCTGTTTGACAAATAACCACAAAACGTTCATTTTCGTATCATATGAACTTTATATATATTGTTGGCATTTTGATTCGTTTAATATTGAACCTCGTTTTACAGGGATAATGACATAACGAACATAATTTATCAATCCTTTGCGGTCGAGAAAAGTTCTTTTGGCACTTTGAATTCATTTGAGCTGAAACCAGATGGCAAAGACATCCCTGTCACTGAAGAAAACAAGAAAGAATACGTGCAGTAGGTGTTTTTATATTAAGCTCAATCATTCACTTTATGCTGGCACTAGAACGAACTATGGTGGGAGATTTGGTGAGCTCTGACTTGGCTCTGACTTGACTCTGACTTGACTCTGACTTGACTCTGACTTGGCTCTGACTTGGCTCTGACTTGACTCTAACTTGACTCTGACTTGACTCTGACTTGGCTCTGACTTGGCTCTGACTTGACTCTGACTTGACTCTAACTTGGCTCTGACTTGGCTCTGACTTGGCTCTGACTTGGCCCTGACTTAACTAGTCCACAATAGTAGTTTGCATTGGGTAGTTGGGATAGGGGTTTTGTAAACGGTATGAATTTGCTAATTAAAAATCTGTTGGTACTGATCAAACTAGTCCAATGTTATTTCTAAAAATTCGATACTAAACCCAACACGATAGCTAGAAAGGAACGTTCTGACATTTAAACTTTTGGAGGTGCCCCTCTTTGCGATTGTTTTTGGTTATTTCCCTTTTGCTCAGGTTTTCCTGTTTCATTTTTTTTCGGCCTCTTCTGGTGTCTCCACAAAATAATTCAGATACATTATTTGTAAAAGTTTGTATTTTTCTATTTTCTGCAACACTGCATTGGCTCGGTTTTGCCCTACCATTTCTGTCGTTTTTGGTCACTGACTAGAAGATCCTAAAATATTGATTTTACAGATAGTTAACCCGGGAAACTATTGATTTAAATGAGCTATAAACCGTGTTAATTTGACACTTCACAAATTGTCAAGTCGCATTTCGTGAAAGTTACTCTCACTTTAAAGCCAAAATTTTACACCAGAAACCACTTTGATTGAGTTCATCGTTATTTAACGATTTTTTTCTTCGTCAAATGCAACACCCTATTAATAAATTTCTAAAAAAAGCTCAAAACCGTTAAAGTACTATTAAAATCACGACGGTTTGTTTTGTTTGTACTGGTGCATTCAGCTGTTTTGCCAGACATCCAGGTGATATTGTAGTTAAATCTATTTTTGTGACCGCAACACAGTTTATGTTCTTAGATACCTATGCTTTGCTTATGTTTGTCGGCAGTTTGAAATGCCTAATATCAATTGGAATCCCATTAACCAAATGGTGGCATTACGCAAATCCCCTTTGGCTTTACCGCCAGCCTAAACATCCATTCATTTTGATTACATCTGAAATGCTATCCAGCACGCTTCCATTGTTCTGGACCTGTCTTGTTTTTGTTATTCTTAAAATGCTTTCGCGTGCTTCTCATTCCAACTGTTGCCATGTTCCCGTACTTTATTACTTTGAGAAACAAAATGATTTTTGATTCAGGAATATTAATTGTCGTGATGGGCAATTAGTCATTCTTAGAATCATTTGTGACAATGCAGTTTGCGGTCAGACAGCCACAGTTCTTTTTAATAGCAGAGACTCGCCTGAAACTGGTCTGCTCATTTAAAAGATCTCCTCGACAATGGCCCAGTTAATTCCCAGTCATAGTGTCCTTCAAAAATGTTTAAAAGATCTCCTTCAAAAAGTTTTCAAGCGAATTTCTGCTGATAAAATCAATCGACGTTTTTGCGGCCAATCAGACCGGCAAAAAAGTTGTTATACAACCAGATATTTTTGGCAAAACATCGGCATCATGTTTGTCACCAATTTTTTTGGCAAATCTCTCGCTTTTTTGCAAATTTGATACAAAAATTTTAAGAAAATTCTTTCCCTTGGCCAGCTGTAACTAAGCATAGCCTTTCATAGCTCATAAATTTCATCTCACAGCTCATATGAAAATTTTCAAGTTCAGGTCAACTTTTTGCTCAAATTTGTCCAAATCAAAATATTATAAGGCTTTGATTTTACCAATTTTACCTCCTACAATTAAGAATTGTAAATTTCGGATTCGAAGACAATAAATCCTTTAGTGAAAAATGGTAGCAGGAAGTATCTTGCAGAAAGTCAACTTAGTAGCTTCAGGAAGAGAATAGCTTCCGATTCATATTTTTACATTCGAAGGATTTCTTTTTTGGAACCTTTTTCAATTCGCGTATTCCCTGCTCGTATGTATTTCCCCTGGTCCAAGTATATTAACCGTACGAAATCTTCCCGAATAAAGCAGTATTTATTCTATGATTCTGTTTATGTGGAAGCTGCATTTTAATTTCTATTTACTTTTAAGGCTTTTTGTCAACTGGAGGCTAAGACATGGCATTGAGCCACAGTTTTCTGCATTCCTGAAAGGTTTCAACGAAATCGTACCTCAGCATCTTCTCAAAGTCTTTGACGAGAGAGAGCTTGAGGTATTTATTCTGAATACGTTCTTATACTTAGTTAATAGTAATCAGAAGAAGCATTTACTGTTTTGAAATCTTTGAATCTTATCCAGTTTTGCTTAAATGCACGTTTTCGTTCAATCTGTTAAATTTTATTAATGCTAAAAATGTAAAATCTTTGCATGTAGAATAATGAAACGATAGGGAAAGAAGTTTTCTGATAAAAGTAGAAATTATAATTTTAATCAAAATTTTCATTTGAATGTTTTTTTCTATATATCCATTGAAACCTTCTCATCCGAGCCTCGTAGGGATGTATCCCTCGTTCTGACCAGCGCTTGGAGATATCTGTTATTAACAATCTCCCTTTAAAATATATTTTACTGTATTCGACTGTTGTCAATACAAACAGCTATTTGTACGAGAGTAAGTTATATGGTCTTGCCTTTCTTTCGAATACATTTACTACTGCTCGCAAACAATACACCATTTCGACTTACGGCCTCATTTTGAAAAAATTTTTTGTACAAAATTTTTTACCTCAGATTCGGATTGACAGCAATAATTTTAGTCTACGTTAGTGTAAGTTTTCATTATGATATTGCTCACGATATTGATTTTATGACGACATAAAGATAAAAACTTTTTAAGGAATTTGACCGTGATTGGCGACTAGGGGGGTAAAGTTTTCCCTAAAAAACGATTTTTGCGGTCAAATCCCTTACAAGTTTTCAAACTTCATTTCTCAGTAAAATCTAAAATACAAGCTCAAACAATATGAAAAATGGTATCCCGCCTAAAATTATGACGATAAAACCAAATCTGAGCTTAAAAAAGTCGTATAATTAAGTTTTGAGAAATTCCCAAAACGAGGTCGTAAGTCGAATTGGTGTACTTCTTTTTTGGTTTTTTCCTTTCACGTTGAACTATTATCCTTTCAGCTCTTAATATGTGGATTGGGTAAAATCGATCTGAATGACTGGAAAACACATACAAGGCTGAAGCACTGTACAGTTGACCATCCCGTTATCAAGTGGTTTTGGAAGGTGAGTGCATCAACTCTTTCTTAAGCAGCGCCTTCGTTGCGGTAGCTAAGACATCATGGGTCACAACCACTGATCTCTATAAAAGACTGGATCGAGCTTTTGCCGTTTCAGACTGAGGCCAATGTTGCTTGTCCGCGTGGGACCCACCGTAGAGTGTGGGCCTACCTAAGATTACAAATAACCATGTCCAAGTTAAGTTATTGGATAAATTTAGTTTGAAAAAAAACCAGAATTGTAACATTAGAAATTTCCCAACGTTCGATGTGATCAAAGACGTTAATTGTCGTGCTATACGCTGCGTCCAATGGCCCTAACAGTCGATGCGCTGTATGTTTTGCTTTACTGAAAAGCTGGTCAATTGGAGATAGAGGTAGGTAGTTTGTGAAAAGTACTGTTTGACATTGGGTACCCCGTTTAACACTCAGATCGGTTCCTTTCGGTGTTTCGCGGTGAACGGTGGGTCCCACAATTCTAGCGCCTAATCAAGTTTGGCCGGCCTCGGTTCTCATGTGGGTCAAACAATAAGAAGCTCGATCCAGTCTTTTATAGTGATCAGTGGTCACAACCAGCTAATTATTGAGGTAGCTGTGCAGCTTTAACTGGACGCGCTTTTATAGTTTAGCGGATTCTATGCAAATTGACCTCTCCGGTTTGAGGAATAATTGCCAACCTACTAGTTGCCAACCTACTAGTTGCCACATTCTTAAGCAATCAGAGAAAAATGGTTAACAAGTTCTTGATTTCATTTGCATTTTTGCCAAATGCTAAATTTTTCAGCAATCTACATACGTCATTTAATAAACAATATAATAACATTCAATGATACAACGAGTAAGAAGTTCCAGTCAGTAGTATGTTAATTGTCTTTTTTGGCCTAAAATATTTTTTCACCTTGATTGACTCAAAAACAATTTTTCCACTTCATTTCAAACTAATATTAAGGAACGAAAGAGTTTCAGACATGGTGTAAATTTCATTAAAATGTAACCTAACGTTCCTCGTTACTAAATTTTCCCTTGTTAATATTGGCTGGATTTTGCTTTGCAATCTTACCAGGAGGAGCAAGTAGACTTTTGCAAGCATCACTCAACTGGGGTTTACATGTTGCAAGCACCACTTATATTCAATTACAAATTACTTTAGTTCTTTTTAATAAGAGTAGGTTCAACAAGTTTTACATGCTTCACCTCCAATGCAAAATTTCGCGATTCTCTGTTATTTTGCTACCATTAGAGCTTATTCTTTTTCCCTGTGGCCTTAAAGTTTTCTTTTTGGGATGTCTCTGGAAAATCTCTTGTTTCAGTGACCTCTCTTAAATTAGATTTTCAAAATTTATTAAAACATTGACGTCCTGAAGATACGAAAATATTTTCATTTTCACAGTTGCATTTTTAAGTCATTGACTTAGGCTGTACAGATCATACTCCTTTTGAGCTTAGCATCTTGTGTTTTCTCGCCCATGCTTACTAGAAAAGCGAGCAAATTTGTAAGCCGTGGCCTTGTCATAGATCTAGCGCCGCCCACTTTCTGTATCTGCTATGAAAAAGGTTCCATCTTCTTAGACATGCTTTGTGCCAACAAAATAGATAAGACCCTTATTATTTAATCTGTCGTGTTATTCGTCTGGAGCGCTGTTGAAATGTGATTATGTTGACCATAATCTATTATAATTGCAACTGAAAAGCTGTGCCAATCCGGTAAAGACGACATCCTCTAGCGTCGCTGTTTTTAAGAAACTTGTTTTGTTTTATTAACTGGAATAGCCCAATGCTGAATTTCCAATTATATCTGCTTGCACAGTTGCACAGTCGGATTCTATACGCTTATAAGCATACGTTTTACCTGGTCAAAATATGTTAGGTACAAAGTTTATCGTGGAGGGTATGACTCATTCTATGATAATTGCAAGCTGCACACCCTTATCATCCAAATATCTTCTGTTCTTTAAACCCTCCCGTTTCATCTTTCAGAATTTTTACTCAAATCTCCTCGAAATTCTAGATTATTCCCCGGCAGGCTAGCTGAAGATAGAGAATGAGGGTTGTTTTGTTTGCCAAAATCTTATGATGTATTAAAATGTATAAAATAACGCTGTTCGTGTCATTTCCTACATCAAATCTTAGCAAAAAGCAAAAATTTCATTCATTCGGAGCGATTAACCAGGAACAGTTAAATTGTTACAGCTTGTTGTAAGAGGATTACTGCCATCGATCATCAACATAGTCCGTCGAAGGTTTTTTCCACTGTAGAATATGAATTGGTCTGCATGTATCAGCTGCAAGAGAGAATTTTGGGTTATTCGCGACCTCTCGTCTAGAACATGGTTTCAAAGCTCGTAAATCCAGGCGCCATTTTGAAGACCGTAGATGCTAATTGTAATTAATTTGTGGTTTAGGAAGCCATTTTCGGTGTTTTATTCGCAGTTAAGTAGCCGATTATTTGCTGCTGTCCTGTTTTGATGGAGCGACTCAATTCCATGTCTGTTACTTAGTCACCTTTGTCATCTTTTTTAAAATTCGTGTCGGAGAATCTTTCAGTAAAGTTTAAAATTATAAACGTTGAATTTGCAGAAAAGGTTGGGAAAATTTTAAGTTTAATCTATAGCCTAAACATTGACGGCTGTCACTGGTGCTTAATTATCATTTAGTTTTGGGAGACACAATTAACTGCACCGATCGATGTTGGGACATTAACGATGACCTTCCTCCTTTTTTTAAAACTGTGGTTGTAATGAAAATCAATTTATGGCAACTGCAAAATTACAGCTTGATGTTAAGCAGACAGCTAGATTCTGAGTTCTGCAGTTTCTCGATGCTGCAGTTATTTTGTGTGCTCGTTGTTTATTTAGAGTGTTTTAATTTAATGGTGTTTGTGTAACAACTTGGGTCCTATGTGTAAGATTTCGTGCTAGGGAACGCTTTTGTTTTTATTCAAGTGTCTTTTTATTTTACACGAAAGATAAGACTTCTTGTGAAGCTTTTGTGATGATTCGAGGAATTTTATTTGCTTTGCTTCTAAAGTTTTATGCCAACCAGACAACAACACTGATGAACAATCATAAAATTTGTGGTTTTGCAGGGTGGTTTTGAAACTGTTTTGCCTCGAGTTCTGAATTTTCGCATTTTATCTGAATGTCCAGTATTGGTTTCTAATATCAAGTTTCTTATATGAAAATTACTGTATTTTTCATTCCCTTGCCTTGCTTTCTCTTCCATTTCCTTCCCTTCTCTTCCCTTGCGATATTTGTCGAAAGTAGCTGCTTGTTTTTTCGATATAGTCGTTCATTTAATAGACCGAAAATTAATTAAAAGCCCAATTTATGCAAAACTACTAACAGCCCGTTTTATTCCTTCGATTCCATGTCTCAAGTACAAGTTGGTTGGCGACAGATTTTCTGTTGATTGTCTTTCAGCTAATTGTACGAAGAATTTCTGTTGCTTTGTGATAATCTTTCTTGATGAGGCAAGCGGTGTTTTCTTGTGATAACAGTTCATAGACATGTGCACACTTCCCAGCCGCGAGCACTTAAAATTTTCTTAAGTATTTTATCCACAATTTGAGCCTCGTCACCTGTCTTTAGTCTGTCATTTCAAAGAAAACAGACAGTTAAATTTTGTTATAGTCTCCTTTCAGTTCAGACTGGAATCAGAGAGACAGCATGCTTTCAGTTTTACAAATTTCCACGATTGTTGTCAAATTTTTTCTTCAAATAACCAGCGGATTTTGCGATATTTCACGATAAAGACTGTTTCTCTGGCGCCATCTTGTGTTATGCATGATATCGATACGGGATAACCGATTGCTTCTGTCTATGCGATTGATTAAATTAAGCACTTTATAAGCGCGTGTGGTGTTCGTTTTGAATGCCTCACGCCAGCTCTTCTGAAAATGCATGCATGATAGACCTAATCTTGTTAATATGCGAACGTTACTTCTGTCTTTTCTCTGTAATTGAAATGAGCAAATGCCAAGAAAAAATATACCTGGCTTTCTGAATGTTCAACCTGTAAATAGTTTGACAGTGTTGACTCATAATGACTCAGATCTTTGATTAAGGTTGCTTTTACTCATTAAATCGTTGCAAAGATTATCCCTGACAACAGATTGTCGTAATTTTTCGGTGAAGTGACATTTACGGTCTATAAACTTTGAAATTCTTCTGCAAAAAAAGTTTTTATTGGCAACGACAATATTACTTGATAATAGATAGTATCATTTCGTAGCGACTTCGGTACTTGATGTTCTGAGGAGTGTCAGACGAAAAAGCTTTTAGTTGATATGTTGTAAGATGTTTGCTTTTTTCAAAGCCATTTTCAAGTTCTATACCGCCAAAAAAGTGGAGTGGATGTTATGATGTTTAGCAGCCATTTTAATATTATCTCTGGTTTTCTTGCAAATAATGTCTGTCGGTTTAAGGAACGTGATCAAGTTGTATTCAGTATTTAAAATAACACAGCACATGTTTCCGCCGTAAAATGCATAGGATATAGATGTTTAAAGCGTTTTACAGCGTCAGTGATCTTTGAATATGACTTCGTTATGCGAATATAGCGTTAAGATATAAGTGTTGTTTTTGCAGGTTGTTGATTCATACGACGAAGAGAAAAGAGCTCGTCTATTACAGTTCGTCACAGGGTCATCCAGGGTTCCTGTTCAAGGATTCAAAGCTTTGCAGGGTATGTGATAGCTCATACATTACTGCCCACTTTTCTTCATAACCTCTAGACATGTATTCTCTCATATTTTTATTTTATTTTATCGACCATTCCTCTGACTGCTCGTGACATTCAATTTTTGCCCAGTGCTCAGGTTGGTCGGGTCAGGAGATGATTTCTTTAGTTTGCTCCGTTCTTGAAAGTAAATGAAATTTCAAAGAAATGCTCTTTCATTTCTCTGTCTCTGTTCTCGAACATTATTGGATTCTTCCTCTATTACATTCTTCCCCTCACCTTTTTCTTCTCTTCTTTTTCTTCGTTCCTTCCTTGTTTCTTTCCTTCTGCTGTTTTTTCCCTTTCTTTTCATTTTCTCCAATTAATTTCTTCCTTTTCAGTGTATAAGATTTATAATAAACCTAAGTCGAGCTTAAGTGCTACGTTTATGCTTGAAATTTCGTAACCAAAGAAATATGTGGATTGCAAATGTGCTCTAATACTTCCAGGTTCAACTGGATCAAACGGACCACGGCTGTTTACTATCAACGTGACTGAAACGAATCCTAATAGTTTGCCCAAGGCACACACATGGTAAGTGGACAACATATATAGTTGTTTTGGAAAATTACTGTTTGCCATTCTGGTATAAAGTTATGCTGTACAGGCAGAACTGTACACGGTTTGGTGAGATTCTTCTTCAGCAGGGCCTCTGTTGTATTCATTCTCCCGCTTTTTGTCATGAGTTAATTTGTTTTGTTCTTCCAGGAGTTAATTTGTTTTGTTCAAGGCTTGGTTCTTCCATCCAAGGTTTTAGCTATATATATGGATCTTGTATTTTCATACATTGGAACGGATGGAGAACCAAGCCTTGGCAACGCCTATGGCAAGCATCAAAATATCCATCCCAAAAGGTCCTTTTAAGTAGCACTGTTTTCTAGCATCCCACACAAATAATTTTAAAATGCGTATCCATTTTTATAACACTAATTTATTTGCTGTCAGTTAAAATAGACAGAATGTTTAAGAAATAGTTCCAATTGATATTACATATTTTGGAATGTATTTGCTACGGACAGTTGTGTGGGTAGTTTTTGGTTCTCATTTTAAGTAAAAGTTCATCACGGAAAAAAATAATTTTACTTCATCTGCTATTTCCTCTTAAGTAATAACATTTAGCTACACTTGATTCTGTCCAGTCGTGTGTCTGTAAGTTAAGAGGTCAAATTTTGGCTTATATTAAATTGGGTAATTTAAAGAGTTACACGATTCTAGATCAGCCGAATCATAGTCACGTTCTTTGCAAAATCGACTCGAAAAATTGGCTGGATTTTGCTGAGCTCTATTGTTACGATGTGTTGTTTTTTCTTTCAGCTTCAATCGTCTGGATTTACCAACCTACGAATCGTTCGAGAAGCTACACGACAAGCTGACCCAGGCTGTCGAGGAGACCTGTGGATTTAACATCGAGTGAGAGTCCACTTTTGATGTATATCTCGCAAAGGGTGCTCAAAATACGTATCATTGAACCCCGATTATCAATGACGTCGAAACTGGCCGTTGTGTTCTTTCTGATCACAGAGTCATATTGCTCTAGCTCTGCTGTCAACCTTGCAGAGTTGTTGCGAAGGAGCAAAACTAATGACTGCGGAAGAGTTCACCTGGAATAGATGCTTGACACAAATGACATTGTGACAAATACTTATTTGTACCTTGAAAACGGTGTGACTGTTATTGGTGGTAGTTACCAAAAACCTCTCCCCTGAAAGTCTACTCTTATGCTCAAGCTTGGCACATACATTCTTGTATATTGGAATTGGAAATTGTGCTGAGCGGTGTCAAAAAGTCGAGATCATGGTATTTCTACATCCGGTTCTCGGCTGCCCATCCAGCAAAAGCTATTTAACCTTCAAAAGAAGAAAACTTATGATAAACCCGGTTGGATTTTCAGCAAACAGTATCATAGCTATGTTTCACCAGCATTTTATATTGCTACTAGCGCACAAAAATGCTGCTTAGTGGAGCGTGTATTTGGAAGATATCTTTGGTTTAATCTCAAGACCTTTGTTGACTCCTCTTAGGAAAGGCAATCTTGGCAGCTTCCCCAAATAGTCACGGCCGATAAATTCTGGTTTTCTAAATACTTAAAATTGAAAAGTCATAGCTCAGTAATTAGATAATCATTCTTGCTCATGCAGTCACCTCGTTCTCTCAAAAGGCGTTATTTATTTTTTTGAAGTGAAAATATTTTAGTGATCGTGTACACCTGTTCATAGTGCGAGCCAAAAGTCTCTAAAAGTCACTGGGTAGGAATAAGGTCCAAGGTAGCAGTGACCAAAGACTTCAGCGGGGCTTATTGAATTGGCAGTAACTTAAGTGTCATTGTAGACGTAATTTGTTCCTGGCTTTTCTTTTTTCTTCACAATTAAGAATATACCTAGGCTTTTTGGTGTGGAGTCACAAACGATCAAACAAGTTTGAGGAAGAAATTTTTCTTCTATGAAAAGTTTGCGCTGATTGAGAATCAAGAACGCATATATTCTATTCAACACATATCATATTTTATTTATAAACATGTGAAACTGCGGATTAACATATACACCTCCACAGTGGATGAATTTTAGTAAGGCGTTTTGGCTTTTTTAAAATGGAAAAATCTTCAAGTTGTTTATAGTTTGCAGTTCTTTAAATGAAAGCCCTCTGAAACACATTGAGTAAAATTTTGCGTGAACGAGGTTTTTTAAATCAACTGTATCGTGTATTATACGAATTTAGTATCTTAGTTTGGTAGATATATTATTTTATAGTTTTAATATTGACCAGGTCTGGCTGTCTATCAGCTGTCCTCGACTATTGATCGATAGTACGCCTAATTGTATCCCTCTCTATTACCTTGGCAACCCCATGTCTTTTTTTGGAACCGTCACCCCAAGCATATCAGGGCAATTGCTACTTGAATTTGATGTGGTGAATGAAAACTGTGAGAATGTTTAGTTCATTTTTGCCACAAATAAACGAACGGCAACCGTCAGTGTTTTCCCTCATCAAAGTTGCCTAACTCTAAGCCTTGTCCCACTCCTTGAAATTTTACCTCTAGGTGAGACTGCTTATACACAATAGAACGCTTATTCTTGAAGTTATCTATTTTTTCTGGACTTAATTTCCACGCTGTTTTATTTATGTTGACACATGGAAACAAGGCCTTTGATCTGATTATAACTCAGCACTTTTTAGTTGCGCTAAAAAACTTGTCTTTGCATATCATTAAATTAAAGCCAAGCAAGAAGCTTACAATTGTTTGGCCCCTCTGTTTTATACACCTACAGTCAAAAATTCCCCTGTTCTGCTTACCATTACAAGAAGCAGACATTGGACAAAAGTTCAGGTCTTCAAAATCAAATCGAGCTCAGAATCTTCGATCAAAGGCCTTAACTTTTTGTGCCTCCTGTCTTGAAGTCCTGTATAACCATACATGTTTTCATAGCTTTGTAAATAAATTTATTGTAGATTTGCCTCAGATCTTATGTTTTCTATAATACGCCAATTGATACCAAAATGGAAAAATTCTCAAAATTAAATTGCCAGTTTGGGTCTTTCATTCTTGTTTTTCTTTCTGGAAGTTTTAAGTTGGCTGCGTGCAGTTTGAGTTCAATTGGCCATTATTTCTCAAGTATTCCTATTTTAAAGCATTGTTTGTATAGTTGCGCAACAGATCCCAGGGGAAGGTAAAATCGTGCGTATTCGCATTTAACCGTTTGGAGGAATGCCCCATGGAATTTGTTTTTTCCAATTGGGAAATAATATGATGGCAAAAAGCATTGGAGAAAAGTCCACTTGGGACGAAGCTTCATTATTGCAAAATTTAAAAATTTGAACCTTGCGATCAACGTGTTGATCGTTTAAATGGTTATATAAAATAGCTTGTATGAAAAACTGTTGCAGCTAAAAGGAGTATTGTGCCTAAGCCAACGTTTTATGGTTGATAGAAAAATGGTCCTGGCGGTGCTGAATTTTCTAAAAAAGCTTTTAAGTAAACAAGGTGTTATAGAAAGAAATCAGATTGACGCGGATGGACATTGATGTAGTTGACTTCATTTACGATTTGAGTTATGGCGACAAGATTCTACTCAACAGTGGGATTTCGCAGTAGCCATGATTGACGATGAGAGACGCCCTCGATCAAGTTGAAGAAGTTCAAAGTAAGGGCAACGACAAACGCAGCATATTCGCAGGAAGCAAATTCTGGTGAGTTTCTGCCTTCATTTTCGGAATGTTTTAGTTAAAAGGTCATTACAACGCACAAATACAACGGTGCAAATTGTTTCACATTTGAATTCGAAGAACATTTAGATAACGGATCACCCAGACTACTTCATGAACTTTATGATTCTATTTGTCCCTCTAACATCTTGATAAGAGCTAAACACGTCTAACGTCTACCTTTAAGTGCCTAGAATCATTAAAATCTAGACTGCTCTTTGCCTATCCCGTTTAAACAACAATTTCGAAAGTTAAAGCATATTAAATTGTTCAGGAACGAAAAACAGTAGAGGGGAAAGTTGTACTAAGCGGCGAGCATAAAAATTTGACTCGTTTCTTGATTTGGACAACAAATAAGAATGAAGAAATAAAGATAGGCGTTATCATACGTATTTTGCGATGAAGAAACATACTTTCAGAATGTTAAGAAAACGAAGCTCAGATTTGAAGTTATTACATGACAATTCACTAGTTAGAGAATACAGGGAAGCTTAGTGAGTGAAACGAGCAATACCAAAAGTATCACTGTTTTAATACGTTCGTATTGCCTTAATACTTAATCTATATTATGATAGCATAGTAAAAGTATCATTTCTGTCATCAAATTTTATAGGGGAAGTAAACAAATAATATGAGCTAAGAATTGGCCTGAATTACAAGTCGATTTGCAGAAGTTCTATTGAACAATATGACCGTAAATTAAAAACTACCAACGGCAGTATCAAAAATATGAAAACATAAAATATTTTTGAAACTACCATTGGTAGTTTCTAATTATTATTTAACACGCTAGGAAATGACGAATTGGTGGCTCTGGTCGTATACTTATTCTATTTGTCGACATTCGTAGCCAGTGCACTTATCCCGGGCAATTGCCAATTTACATCAGTTATATTTCAGAACAAGACAGTCCCGGTGTGATATCCAGAAATCAGTTTCCTGTGAAATTCTTGCATACAAATTAACATCGTTAATATCAACTTCTCCATTTGATAACATGACCAACTTCCCATCTTCTAGTTTGTCCCGTGAACTGATGGTATGATTGCCCCGTGTCTACAAAATTCTCTAGATGGCTGTTTACTACCTTGTACCTTTGATATCAGATTTTTCGTTGACCTTGTTTTGCGTCGCAGGCGTTTTGGTTCCCGTTAAATCCATAACTGTGTTTGCTGTTTCAGGCTCGGGCCTGCTAGTAGCATTGACAAAAGTTTTTTCTATATTCTGTTCACTTGTCTTTGTCACAACTTCTTGCATCTCATTTAAAGTTTTTATTTCACGAGATTTTATCCGGTTCCTATCGTCTTTTTCAGCGGCTGCTTGGTCCTTGTTTTCGCGAACCAAAGCAGCTTCGTTCAACGATTTTATCTTATCGTCTCCCTTGCTTGTGGCTTTAGGCTGAGAAATTGTCACTGGCAAAGATGTTTCTAGGACCGTGTCTTTTCTACCACCATCCTCTACCTCCTCTGGAACTATTTTTGCATTTTGTTTGAAAGGTTCTTCTTGCTTTCCAATTTCAAGTTTAGATTCTTCTATTTTCTTTTGATCTTTCTCTAATTCAATTATCTTCACCTTCTTTTTATCCTCTTCTCGCTGCTCAACGTCGACATCCGGTATCTTTCCTCCTTTCTCTCCAGCAGCTTCCTTCCCTCTATCAATATTCCCAGACTCTTTATCAGGGCCTTTGATATCAATGTTCCCTGGCATTTGGAAAGGCTTCGCAAGTTTGGCAACCATATTTGCATCAGGTGGGCTATTTTCATGTCCTGGGTGTTCTTTGTGCTCTGTATCCATGTGTGTATCGTTCGCAGACAGAACTGCCAAAGTACTGGCAACCAAGCAAATCACGCCAACAACAAATATTACCTATAAAAAACCCAACACGAATCATCAACTGCTTAAGCACATATACTTACAATCTTTTGGTGGTACAAAACTTGTAAATGGCTTTGAAAAAAGCAAACATTTAGTAAACTAAAGCTTTTCGTCTGACACTCTTCAGAGTTTAAAACGTCAGAACATAGATCGAAAACTCTACGCTAGGAAATATATATACCCAGTTGTGGATCGAAATAGGCCAATCAGAAAACACGAGCACATGACTGTATATGACTCTGAAGAGTGTCAGACGAAAAGCTTTAGTTTACTACACATATACTTAGTTATTACTGTCACATAAGTTTGTAACAGACGATATCTTACGTTTTTGTAACAAGGCACAGGCCTTGCGCGCAATTCATCACTTTAATCATTTCAATTTTTCAATTTCATTTTGCTTTTTCCTGTCTAAACAATGCTTAATAGCATAAAGTCATGATACGATATCAGTCCTTGCATTTTTCATGTCCTGGGAATAAATGGGTTAAATAGTTAAAAATTTGCACCAAAATCAAGGAAGCGTGCCTCTTAAATACGAAAAGAAAAGAGAAACAAAAAATGCGGTCATAAAATCTGAGAAATCAAAAAAGGAAATTATCAATATATATTGTGTAAAAAGCTACAAAATAGCCTACTGTACATAAGTCGTTCATGAAGATGCAGAGGTTTTGTAATTTTTAATAATAAATGGGCTCGATTCAGGCTGATTTGTAAGACATATGCAGCAAATACGTGAGTAAGCTTAACTTTTCAAGGTTCTGCAAAATAGCAATGCAGTCCACATTGACTGATAAAGACAACAATAGTGAATATGGGTTGATAAAGAGGAGCTAAGTCACTTACCTTTGCAGTTAAGCGGGAACTATTTTCCTTAGATGTTGACAATATGTAAAGTGCAGCGGGAAATACGAAGCACAGGAATGTTCCAATGACTGCTCCAGTTATTGATAAAACTGTCTCAACTAGAAAATACAATAGATTTCGGTGACTATTCATTGAAAACAAATATGTTTTAATAAGTAACAAAAAGGAAAAGGGTTCTTTGCCTTGGCCTAACAAAAGTAGTCCTAAAAATTATTATATACCCTGCTTTTTATAAATAACCTTATAAACTAATTAGTAATTATTTTTGATGCATGAAATGGCAAATTCTCATATGATATTTTACATGAAAATAACACTTGGTTTTTATAATGAATACGGGCTTTTATTTTTCAAAACTACATTTCACAGTACCCTAGTCTCAGCTTGTTCTGAATTTTTGACAAATATTGTGGCCCTGTTATCTTGTTAAACTGTGAGTTATAAAAGCATGAAAATAGCCTGCTTTTTTCACTAAAACGCATACGTCTTTAATCAATTTATATGTTTGAATGTTCTTCCACAACTTTACATTTATTCTATTCCAATGAAAATTTGAATCAAATATTCGCTATTGGCACTATCCTGAAAATGTATCTTCGATTTTCCCAAAATCATCCACTTTCTATGAAATGCAGTTGGTATCCTGTTTCTTTTCAATTTATTATCCTTCCAAAAGTTTTTTACCTGACTCCATAATGGATTAACATAAATTCTGTATTAATTGTGTATATCGAAATATGCCAATGCTGTCTTTGTTCAACAGGCAATTCGCCGAACTTGGTAAAATAAGGTTGCTTTGAATTGATTTGGTAGACTTTTTTAGAAGAACCAGATATTTTCTGCCGAGGCTCAAACAGATATTTTCTGCCGAGGCTCAAACAGATATTTTCTGCCGAGGCTCAAACAGATATTTTCTGCCGAGGCTCAAACAGATATTTTCTGCCGAGGCTCAAACAGATATTTTCTGCCGAGGCTCAAACAGATATTTTCTGCCGAAGCTCAAACAGATATTTTCTGCCGAGGCTCAAACAGATATTTTCTGCCGAGGCTCAAACAGATATTTTCTGCCGAGGCTCAAACAGATATTTTCTGCCGAGGCTCAAACAGATATTTTCTGCCGAGGCTCAAACAGATATTTTCTGCCGAGGCTCAAACAGATATTTTCTGCCGAGGCTCAAACAGATATTTTCTGCCGAGGCTCAAACAGATATTTTCTGCCGAGGCTCAAACAGATATTTTCTGCCGAGGCTCAAACAGATATTTTCTGCCGAGGCTCAAACAGATATTTTCTGCCGAGGCTCAAACAGATATTTTCTGCCGAGGCTCAAACAGATATTTTCTGCCGAGGCTCAAACAGATATTTTCTGCCGAGGCTCAAACAGATATTTTCTGCCAAGGCTCAAACAGATATTTTCTGCCGAGGCTCAAACAGATATTTTCTGTCGAGGCTCAAACAGATATTTTCTGCCGAGGCTCAAACAGATATTTTCTGCCGAGGCTCAAACAGATATTTTCTGCCGAGGCTCAAACAGATATTTTCTGCCGAGGCTCAATCTTCTTTTTATGGAAAACTTGAGCTTCGAGGTTCTCAATTTTGTTCTATTTGTATTGATTTTTCTACAATTTTCAACTTTTTCTAAATACACTAAATATCAGTCACATTGCAATTCTAGAAGCGCGATTATTGACCAGCTGATAAAATCTGCTAAAATAATAGAGTACTTTTTTTAAAAAAAAACTCTTTTTTCCTTAATTCTAAATCGAAATGTTGTCATTATTGAAGTTGTTCTTATTTTACTAACTGGGAATTTTTCGGTGCTCTTATTAAATGTATGTTTTTAAAAAAATTGTGATTTCTGGGTTCTTGAATGTCCATTGCTTTATAGCTTCCTGTTTTTGTTGAAAAGAAAAAGTGTGTCAGAAGTGGGATTCGAACCCACGCCCACAATCGTGGACCAGAATCCTCAAACTCTGAGGAAGATTGATCTTGAGTCTGGCGCCTTAGACCGCTCGGCCATCCTGACATATCATCTAGAGACGCACCAGTAGGAAGTTTCCCTGTGCCCGATATGCTGATGGAACAGCCCACTGGTTTTTGGAGACAGGGTGGCAGAACGGCAGGGGGGTTTGGAATAGGGGAGGGGGAGTAGGAGGCTCGCTTAAAAATTATTTGATAAAGCATTAAGACAAATGCATTACTGACCAATTTCCATGATCAAGTTTGAATCTGGACAACCAGCAACAAAATAAGGGGAGCATGGAAGGACAACTGACCTTTCTACCTGACAGAATTAGAGACATTGGAACTTCAATAATGGCCATTTATTGGAGTTCAAGGAGCCAGATTTTGAATCACTTAATGATCATTTGATTCACAAGTATTATATAGGAACAAATGTTGACATTAAAGGGAATGAAATCCTCTCTAATCTGGTACACTTTAAATAGAATAATAGATACTCTTCTTACAACGGATTATATTTACTGTATTTCTCCAATAACTGTAGCAGCAATAAATCCCATCTATTATTTTACCATAAATTGCAGTTTTAGTTGTGATCCAAATAAAATTTCATACAAACTGGGAAAAACGCATCTACACCATTAACATTGGTTTGAAGACCTTTTGGGGCTGAAACTTACTGTGTGGAATGAGGATACCAACAATGAGGGTCCCGACAACTATTACCAGAGTTAAAGCCGTGAATTTGTCTTGAGGAATGTATCCAGGGGCACTGGCTACCAGCTGCTGCCCATGCTGAAAAAATAAACAAGATATGCCATGAAGAATCTGTTTAAACTTCAAAGGTTGTGATCGATGAATAGAATGAACGGCTCGTGACCAGAAGACGAAGGAAGGGTCACGTTTGCGATTCTATGCAGGTTTGCCTCTCGTCTATTTAATACGTTTAAAAAGGTAGAGAAAATGAAAGGCAAAGATAAAAAAGAAAGTTGAAGAACACTAATATGATGTCGATATGATCAATCAGCCTTGTCAATCATTTGTTCTCTTGGATGGTCCAGGTCAGGGAGCCACTTGATCTTGAAACCCTCAAGATGTTTTTCAGATCCCTTTAAGGTGAGACGCCGTCCACTACAGTTAGTGAAACAACCTCTCGCGTACTGTGGTATTTTAAAATTTCCATGTTAAGGACATCAGATTTTCAGAGATGTCTCATTCAGAGGGGGGCGTGTCTCTGGAGCGGGTTGAACGATGACGCAAAAAGTCAATCAACACTGAAGAAACGAAGGGCTGATAAAATCTCGCATTGGGGGGGCCCCATGAAAACCAATTGAAGGGCTACCATGTCTACAAAATTGAAACTGAAATGAAGGTTTGCGTTTACACTCACGTTTTTGTTGTTTGCGAAAAGCAGCGAATACAGAGACATGCGAAGTGGGAATATGATCAGAGGGAAACTGATTATCACAGACACCCAGAAACCTGAAAAGGAACGACAAAAACATTCATCGAAACACATTTCAATTATCAAACAAAATAATTCACAACATTTATAATTCACGTCTCTTGTATAGTCAAGAATCGGTAACTCGTTATCGGCTAAATAAACATTGGCAACATTATACATTTGCTAATACACTCGTTTTATAAGAACAATTTCATAAAATCACGAGCCTCAAAACTGGTCAAAAGGTAAGAACAAATTAAGAACAAGCTCAGGCAGAGCTACTGTAAAATGCAATTTTTGAACAACGTTTTTCTCAAATATGAGGATTTTTAGCCTTGTGTGGTGTCGAAATCTGGGGCATGCTAAAAGAATTTTTCTTTTCGCAGAAACATTTTTCTGCGAAAAAGTAGAACACTTTCCTATTTTCTTGCATATTCGCTATGACAGGCACATCGGATCAGGGGGAGGCTGGGGGGAGACTGGGCTAAAAATGCCAAATATTAAGGAATAAACTACCAGTAAAACCTCTTTTTATACGGTTTTAGCCCCCCTTTTTTTAGGCCCCCACTTTTCTCAACGCTCCGCGGTGCCTGTATGAATTCAAAAATCTAAACCCCTAATCAGGCAAAAACTATGACATTCAATCTGGCAAGAGTAGTCGGTCAACTTTCCTTGGTTGTGAAAATAGACAAAGAAGGAACCAATCAAACTGGTTTGCGTACCATCAAGCTGGTGGGGACCGGTTAAGTTTTGCGAAGCACTGGTGGTTTGATTGGGCGAATTTCCCAATTTGCTCTTTTCATTTAAATTTGCTCTCTCAGACATAAGCCCGGCTAGCTCAGTCGGTAGAGCATGAGACTCTTAATCTCAGGGTCGTGGGTTCGAGCCCCACGTTGGGCGATCTTTTGAATTCTGCTCACTTCATTGTGAAATTCATTCCTGTATACCTGCCACCGCCACCTACTGGCAAGCCTCTGCTCTGACTGGTTAAAATCTAAACACCCGAGGTCTATATATTTCTTGCTATCTATGAAATTTTTACATGCTTTCAATGATAAATACATGATATAATTACAAATAAGGCCACTGATCAATTGGTACAGGGGGTGATGCCCTAGACTTTGCGCAGCAAAAAAGCTTATTATTTAGAAATTTTTGGAAGAGTATTTAATATGCCTTTGCCCCTACCACTTTGCCCCTACCTTGTAACAGAGCTCTTTTCACAGTTAATATGGTAACAATGACTTTAGGATTTTTATTCATTTTTTTTCTTACCTGTTTTTATTGCATCAGCTAATACACCACTTGGAAAATTGGCAAGTATGTCACCCCTGATTCCACTTTCATAGAAAGCAATATAGCCGAAGATACCAACCTGTTTGTAAAAGAAAAAGTATTATTGTCAAAACAATCTTTCATAAGATAGATATATTGGAGGACATCTCTTCACAGTGAACAATGCCAACAGATCTTGATTTTTTTAAAAGTTGTTGTGGAACAGTATAAGCAGTTAATACTTTAGAGAGGCTATTAATACTTTAGAGAGGCTATTAATACTTTAGAGAGGCAGTTAATACTTTGGGTAAGGGACTTAGCAACCTTTTATCATAGCTTTTGCCATTCTCCTTGAGACCACAAAATCAATATCATACTGCAGCAAGAACGTGAGGGGGCTGCGACCCCCAGCCCCCTGGCTCTGGCATTCCTGAGGTAAGGCCCCATTAAGAAGGAAGCAGTGGGGAAAAGATGACAAGACTGTCTAGATAAGGAGCAGATAGATATCAAAAGGGGCTCATCGAATTTGAGAAATGTCAGATGGAGCAAATGCTTCTGCTTTAATCAGCATATTTTTATATGTCACATGTCAGATTTAGGGCAAAGTTTCATACGAAGAAGCAGGTTGCATACAAAACATAATTTTATCACACCATTTACCAAAATAAGAGTAAAATTCAAATATTTATACATACCGATAAATACATGACAGTAACCATGTGTATTGCTTTGTTGATTATATCCATCATGATGTTCACTGACTGCTCTGGTATTGCTTCATACATCACAAAAACTTGGCTATAAAAAGAAAGCCATCTCTGATTTGTAAGATTGATGCTGATTTTCTTTGTGTAAATTATCATTGATTAAAAACTAAAAAGGGAGCAAATCAAAAAAAGTTTAATGCAGCATAACTTCTTCTTTTTCTTAATGTGTCATGTATGATGGTGTTGATAATGATGCTCTTTCAATATTCCCTATATTGACATGTTTAATAAGTTTAATTCAATTTTTATGTTAGCCCATTCTTGATGTAGCTCTATCTGCCTCTTGCTCTTTTCATTTCTAATTTCCCAGTCAGTGATGGAATTTCTATGCCATTTCTCAGCCTGCAGTGTTCTAAAAATGTTTTTGTTGGTCGGTAACAGTTTACAATTAACAATTTTTAGATCTCTCTCATTTGACACATCAGGAAATTTTCAGCCCTCTTCTTGAAAACCATATTTCTGCAGCATCAAAATGATATTTTATAACAGACTAGATATTTCATGTCTCACACCCATGTCTTATGGATGTTTAAACTTAGAACAGACCTTTTTATGTTGAAATGCAATAATTTTGAAGTGTTGCCCCTTTTAAATCTCATTGCTTTAACATCAAATTTGGTTGTTATCAGTCATTGACTCTTCTTCCTTCTGGCATAATAATGAGATTCCTTAGTCAAACAAACCAAACAAGCCTCACTTTATGAGCTGTTTTGTTAAAAGCTATATGAATAGTTTTTTGACACAGGCAAGTGTCCTGCATGACATCTTACCTTTGACAGCTAAATGCAAGTGAAATGATTGGTAAGCAATGGAAAAACCCTTCTGGTCTCCAGAAATTAACATGAACTGTCCACAATCCAGAGAAAATATTTTTCAGTGACATGATAAATACCTAAAATTGATTCATAAATTTAAGCTTGATTATATTATGTAGCTTCAATACATAATTGCATTAATAATTGCATTACATAGCTTGAATAAGTAGCTTTGGGCTAATAATTTTCACAAATACATCATAGGAAATCACAGCATCAGCATTGCATAATATTAATCAACATATATTTCCTGAAACTACATAGCAGGTATCAAGCAAAATATGATTCATAGTATCAGACCAAGCACACAGCCTCTTTTTGACAATTATGTAAGACACCACTGTACCAAAAGATGGATTTGTTATTCAATCTAATATCTTATTTGCTTTGTAGCCTATGAAGGGACTATAACAAAGCTGTACTAGCGTTGAAGGTAAGGAATTCTAAATAATTATATTGAAATGCAATCTCTATGTAAAATACATCACTATAACTTGTGATACATTTCGTAATTCAAATCAATTATTGGACTGGTAGAGTCTCAAATATAATGGTAAAATAAACTTGCTCACCACAAAAATAAAAATACAGTAAAATCCCATAGACATTGCATTCATGTTAGCAAGACTGCTAATATTTCTCATGAGACTCAAGGGTATCACTCCAAGTGACGATAAGCACATTAGCATAGTTCTAAGACTCCATGTTTCCTATGAACAGATACAAGGTTTGAACAAGTTATGAATGCATCAAGATTTATCAAACTAAGCTTATCACTAAGTGAAAACTACCACACAGATACAATTGGATATGAAATGCTACTTGCTGAAATATGCAACTTTTATGGAAATTATTTTACACAACCCTACCACCAAGATTTTTCCCCACTCTCACTGATTTTTGATTTTTGGAAAACAAAAAGTCAGTATTGTTTTGGAAAAAATTTTGCTCTTTCTAAATGAACTTAAGAACTGTGTTGGAAAACTCAAACATTAAAATATGAATCAGGGACCATGGAGGTAAGGGTTTTTTTCATATGATAAAACCATACGGAAGATCATTTAGTGCATTTTTCCAAATTGTGGATTTATCCCTTGGCTGGAGTCCTCTTAGCACCATCCTTCTCTAAATTCCATGGTCCAAGCTAGTTTAGGCAAGCAAAGGTGAACCAAATGAGAATATGGCAAAAATAATGATATATTTTCTTACTTCAATTCCAAGAGCATTACTGATCAAAGCTGGAGACAAGTCACCAATTACTACTTGAAATGAAATCAATGTGCCAAGCATCAGGCCAATTATTCTGAAAAAAATTAAAATAGGAATAATCTTATCCTGTAATATTTGCAAATAATCAAAGATATAGAAGAAAAACTCAAAGTTAAACCAAAAAAAATAACTGGCTACTGTTGTCCTTATTCTGTGACTGCATATGAGAAGGTAATAAGGAAAAATTTGCAATGAAAGGATCTGGTGACAGTATAAGCTAAATTTAGGGTCAGTTGATAAAAGTCCTCTTATTTGAAGAAAAGAAAACATTAAGTTTACTGCATGGGGGTTTTGTGTTTATAAACTTTTGCAACATTTCATTGTTTGTTTATGTCATCAAAATGACACATTTTCATAAGCACTATGTTAAAGGAAATCAAAGAATACATAATTCATTAATAGAAAGGGTTTACTTTGCCAAAAATGTGTTGTTTTGATTCTTACCCTAACTCTGTGACTATTTTACCCAATGGCCCAAGATGATGTTGAGCTGGAAAAAAAATGAATCACACGCTCATAAAAATATTTATCCCTTGAAATATAAATTGCTTCTTTCTATTCAGGTTCCTCTTAGCAAATTGCCACACAATAAGCTCATTCAATAGGCAATAACAAGGAATCTTTTATTCTTTTTAAATTATCAAGGATTAAATTCCTAGATCTATCTCAATTCCTTGATAAAAAATAATGCTCAAATCACTACTTAGAACTTATTATTTTTTTTAAATAAATAGAATCTAAAATGTTAAAATAGCAAAAAGGTTTACAGTTCCTCAATATAAACATTTTCAAACTTGAAAAGTTCCTCATATTTGCAAATCAAATTCTCACAGAAAGTGTCACAAAATCTAATATATTCTCAGCATTTGAGAGAGAAGAAATAACAGAAGTTAATTAGGAACATAAAGCTGACAAATGTTTAGGAAAGATACTTGAAAGCGAGGTATTTTGTACCAAAGCTGACAAGCCTGAAATATCCAAAAAAGTAAAAATATTGGGCTATTTCAAATTTGACAATATTGGGAAAAAACAGTTCATTTTATGTCTTACCTAGTGACTCATAACCACTTTTTCTTGTCAACTGTCCTGCCTTCAATAAATATTCACAAGTCTTTCTTGTCACAACATTTGTTGCTAATATCATCAAAACAGCTATACCTATTCCACACTAGAAATAAAATAATATTTAGCCTGAAAAATGATGAACTGTTAAAAACCTGAAGTATATAACGAGTAAATGCGTAGTAGTTACAGGAATGTTTGCATGAAATAGGCCTCCCACATCTACTGTTTTTACACTAAAAAAATTCCATGGGCAAACCTGTTTTAACTAATCATATGCCATGTAAATTGAAGTTCTTTCATTTAACAACTGCAAATTTTGTGGGCAGTTTCAGAATTTTTAACACAGCATTACTCTTACCTAAGGCTCAGGCAACTAGGGGGCCCTGTTTTTTTGCAAAACAAGTAGTTTTAAAGCTGCAGTAAAAGGGGAAAGAAGTCTTGCCTTGCCCCCTACTTTTGCTAGCCTTTTGCCCCCCCCCCCTTCCCCTTCACTTTCAAATTTGTGGTGTTAGCCCTGTACTTTGGATGTAGAAGGCAATATAATGCAGGCTAGCTTCCAGGAACAAAGTTTACAAGAACTTGAGAAACAATTTCAAAATTTTTCAAGGATTTTAAAAAGCTAGTACTCACATGGCTAAAATGGTAACAGTAAGTGAATCTAAGTTGGTCTTGAAAACCTGATCAAAAGTTTTAACCAACAAAGTAACACTTTCTACATTACCAGGTAATCTTTCTGAGATCAATATGCAATTGGTTTTTAGCAATGTAAAAATAATTTTTTCTGATTCAGCTTGATTTAGCTGTATGTTAAACTTAATATATCATGTGATGAAGCAATAATGTCAGAAGCTGAATTTTTTTAATAAAATCAATAACGTTTATGAGCATCAACTTAAAAGTTATAAATGTGAAATTGTTAACTTACTACATGGAAACAAAACGGTATAGCCAGAACACCAACACCGACGATGGTATTTGCGAAATTCAGAACCCATGTGTTCATCTTCAAATTGGTTATCGTTGCCAATCTGATTGCTCAGGTGAAGCCGGAAACTGCTAGAGTATCTTCTTCTATGGACATGACTTTAAAAAAGAATACGATAATAGAAAAACAAATTTGTTACCTTCTTCAATATGAATATCGATAGTTCACAGGCATATAAGTATTCAAAATAATAAATTTACCCTTAGGCCCATTTGTTTCCACTTCAATTCAGATTTTGTCTTTCGTGGCAAACCAGCCTCGTTCCTGTTGTCTTGACAAGTTTTTGCATTTTGTTTTGTGAACACTTTGAAGAAAGACAAAACAAAACTAGCATTTTGCTATAATTCGGTATTTGTTGACAATATTTTTACCAATCCTGAGAAAACAGATTCAAAAACAATCAAGTTAACTCATTCATCTACTGACATTAATTTACTGTTGATGTTTTTTAGGGATGACTCCAAAGTAAAATTCATTCTCGAAAATTTATAGATTTTCAGATTTTTTCTAAGCCTTTTACCTTGTTTTTCAAACAAAACTAACTCGTTCGACACGTTGACATTCCGGAGTCGAAGTTAAAATACTTTCGTAAAATTTTTTTTTCAAAGATTCATTTTTGACAAAAATAAACCTAGAGAAATATGTAAGAAGCAATTAAGCCCTCTGGCTTAACCAAATAGCAAAAATATGATGTCTCCAAGCTGCATTTTAGTAACGATCCCATTGTGAAATTCTTTCTAAAATTTTTCCATAGCTTTTGGCCAAAATTGACCTACCCAGGGAAAAGATTGATATAAAGACAGTCGAGAACTCTAGCTCAATCAATTTATGTTTTAAAGAAATCTACTTGCTGTTGAGCCAAGGTGTGATTCAAAGGTAAAATTCTATTCGAGAATTTCCCTTCTCAAGTCTTTTTTCATTCCACTCATCTAGTTCAACTCATTGACATTTCAATGACGAATAGCTACAAACTATTGATACAATTAAGTCATCGTTTAAAATAAAATACTTCCCAGAAGTCCTTTTGTGTTTTCTTTCTTTATTAGACATTTATCGAAATATATTTGGCTAATTTTCGAGTAATGCCTGAAAACTTTCACTGAAGGAACAATAATTATGTTTGTTGAAAGTGTCCTTTTTGGTCACTATCAGCTATTTTCTCAAATCACCTCCTTTTTAAAGAATAAATACCAGAGATTAAGACCCCCTAGGCACTGAAATCATGAATGTGCATGACGGTAATAAAGTGTATAATGTTTTCAACAACTTAGCTGATTTGAATTATAGAATTTGGGAATTTGGCGCCACGACTTGAACAATACAAAAAAATTTTCAAAGACAATGATACTGATAAAATTATATTATCTTCTTTTTTTTTCTCCTTCTTCTTTTTCTTCTTCCATTTTCAGCTTTTGCCGAGTCGGGCACACAATCTGCTCCAGTCCGCTCGATTCTGAGATAGCCGTTTCGCCTCTCGTCAGTTGGTGTCAGTTCGTCCAAGGTCCTTTTCCATTGTTGCTTGCCACGTGATTCACTGTCTTCCTAATCGTCTTTGGCCTTCTGTTGTTCTCCACTCCATCACCTGCTTTGCAATTCTGCTGTTGTGAGACTCGCCATAAATAAAATTTTATAAAAATACGGAAAAATTTAAGAAACAAGAATCAATCTTTCATACTTTGATTTATAATTGAGAAATTATGGCATCTTGTGGATACTGTTTTAGTAGCACTGTGGTAGAAAACGCAGTATAATATAATTGGCAAATAAAAAGTATGATAAAATTTTTCTTCTTTCAATAATTATGTAAGATTAGAACGGAGAGGTATCAACTAGATAGTTTCAATTATGTAAAAAATATAAAAAACAGTTTATGGACTTGGAAACAAAGTTCTTCTGGGACAAATTTCTTCATTACTTTACTTTATATATTGATGTCAGAATCTTTGAAAAAGATCAAGGCATTGGAGGCTTACGTACTCAAAAAAAGCAAAGTTTACAATTTTACCTTCATTGAAGTCCGCATCTTTGAAAAGGTAAAGATTTTCTGGGTTTTAAATTCTCATAAAGAAAATAAAGCTATAGGCCTAAGAAATCAACAATTTTTTGACAGAACTTGTTTTATTCAAAACCTTTTACTTCACTCTAGATCAATCATTGATAGACAAGAACCTATTTTGCTTTTATTGAAGTCGGTATTCTTGAAAAAAATCAAGGAACTCTTCCCTCCGAAAAAGGCAAAGCAACAGCCTTCAAAATGCCTATTTTTGAAGAAAAATTGTTTAAAACAATACCATTTTTTATCGTAGATCAATGTTTCAAACATTCAATTATTTCTTGAAAATTAATCTCATCAATATATCAAGGTAATATGCTTACAAAAATCAAATTTTTCCACACAAACGTTTTAGCTCATACCCTTTATTTTTGGCAAAAGATAAACACTTTGTAAGAATAAACCTTGTCTTGTTTTTATTAAGGTCGGTTTTGTTGAAAAATCAAGGATTTCTGGATTTTCGTTTTTATCACGAGAAAAGGCTATAGGCTTAGGAAAATCCCCATTTTTCGATGGAAAGTGTAGTTCACAATCGTCTTTATCTGCTCTAAATCAACCTTTTTTAAAAAGCTTTATCTTGCTTTTATTGATGTCGGCATCTTTGAAATATTTAAGGTTTTCTTGATTTACTTCTTAACTAAAAAATAAAGATTTTAGGCTTAAAAGAATGCTCATTTTGCAACAAAAAACACTTTATTTCAAAGTCTTATTTTTTCTGCACTAGATCAACCATATCCTGCTTTCACTGAAGGCAGTACCCTTGAAAAAATCAAGTTTTTGCTGGTTCTGTTTTAATCAAAAAGAAAAGCTATAGACTTGCAATAACGCTTAAACGAATCAATCATATCTTGCTTTTATTGGTGTCCCTAACTTGCAAACAATGAAAAGTTTCAGCGTTAACGTTTTTATAAACAATGCAACAATACAGACTTGCCCATTATTCGAGCCAACAAAAATACCAATTTTTTGATCAAAGTTTCTTTAAGTTCAAAACCTTCTTATTCTACATTAGATCAAACTATTCTCTTAATAAAACTCAATTTGCTTTCATTGAGGTTGTTATCCTTGAAAAAATCAAGATTTTTTTGTATTATGTTTTCATTTAAAAAGCAATGTTCTAGGCTTACCAAATTTTTATTTTTTGACAGAAAGTTTTCTACTTCAAAGAATCTGTTTTTTAATCCAGATAAGTATATATACAAGTAAACCTTTTTCCGCTTATATTTCATTTTGTATCTTTGAAAACGTATCTTTGAGACTTTACTCACAAAGCAATTTGAAAGTCTCATACAAAGAACATCTCATTAATTTTGTAAGTAGATATAAGTATTTGGGAGTGACAATGGATCCATCACTTAACATGAATGACCATCTTCAGAAGACTCTAAAGAACGTGGCTGTTCGATTAAGGCTCTCGAAGAAAATGAGACATTCGCTATCAACTTTTGCAGCTGAATCAGTCTACAAAGCTATTGTTCTCCCTAAAATATTATATTGTTCAACTCCTGTGCTCGTAGTGTCTGACCCGATGGCGAACAAATATGAACGATTGCAAAGGAGCGCAATTAAGATCATCCACAAACAGCCAAAGGACAGCAAAGAATGTGGGCTCATGAGCATTCAAGATCATAAGAAATTCAAGGCAGCGATACAGATCTTTAAATGCCTGCAAGAAACTGCCATCCCAAATCTTGCATCATATATCCAGAAAGTAGACCACAATTATAACACGAGAGGAAGTTCATCAACCCTCCGCCTTCCAAAGGTCAGGACGGAGGCTGCGAAAAAGTCATTTCATTTTCAAGGCCCTTCTTGTTTCAACGACATCCCAATTGACATCCGCCAATTAACATCGATTGTTCAATTCAAGAATCGATTAAAAAGAACATTTCCTCAGCAACTAGTCCACTTCAGATCCACTTAAAACGATTTTTACCCTTTATTACTTTCATTTTTTAGCTTTTCATTTTTAACTTGTAATTACTTTTCATTTTTAACCATGTAAATACTTTTATTTAGAACAGGGCCCTTATTGATAACAGCGCCTTTGGCACTGAAAAGGTTTTACCCTGTATAAATATTTCTATTATTATTATTAATATTATAGTTATCACGGAGTTTGATTCTAAGCCAAAATCAAGGCTGTTATTTAAATACACTTACAACAATGGCTTGAAACGTAAAATCTTTTACTGTAAAATGCTCGTTTTCACATTACATCCAAGTCATAAAAAAGCAAACTTTTCTGGTTTTTATTAAAGTCAGTATCTATATAAAGTTTACAGGTTTTTTGGGTTTTGGTATTCAGTAAACATAAGGCGTAAGACTAACAACAATGATAATTATACTTTAAACAAATCTTTACATTAAAAACTCCATTCTTCAGCTCTAGATAAATCTTTAAAACGAGCAAAATTGCTTCAATATGTTTAGAAAAAATTACAATTGAACTTAGTTTGGAAAAAAACCCTTTTCCTAAATAAGAAGAATCTTTTTGGGGTGTAGATTTTTGACCAAGAGTTAGGCTATAACCTTAAAAAAATCAAAAACTTTTTTTTCTGTAGAAAAAGAAATTTTTTCCTCTTTTTACATTTTAATACGTAAAAGTATGACAAGAGAAAACGAAAATTGAACTAAAATTAGAAAAGAAAGCTCTTTTTTAAAATAAACACGAGTTTTTGGCAGTGTAGACCTTTAATAAAAAAAGTACCGCTATAGCATTAGAAAATTTATTAAAAGATTCCGAAATCATATTTTTTTTACTTTTCAATCTTTTCAAGTATAACTAGAAAAAACTAGAATAAAATATATTTAGAAAAAAGAAGCTCTGTTTTCAAAAAAATAAAGAGTTTCTTGGGGAGTAGAGTTTTGGTAAAAAGTAAGGATAAAGCCTCAGAAAATAACCAAATCTTTTAAAGATTTATGTTTTCATTTTACTAGTTAGTTCATTTATGTATGATTGAAATTTGATGGAATAGAACTTAGTTTGGGAAATAAAGGCCTTTATCAAAATAATTACGAGTTATTAGAGGTGCGAAGTTTTGATCAAAGAGTAAGGCGATAGCCTCGGAAAAATCATCAAAAATTGTAGAAATTAGTTTCTTCTTTTTACCTTTTATTTCAATTAGCTATGATAAAATACTACTAGAATTGAACTTAGTTTGAAAAAGTAAGCCCTTTTTTCAAAATAATTACTAGTTTTTGAAGTTTATTGCTTTGCCAAAAAAGTAAGGTTATAGCCTTGGAAAAATCATCAAAAATTGTGGAAATTAGTTTCTTTTTTTTACTTTTCATTTCGTTTAGGTGTGATTAAATACTACCAGAATTGAACTTAAATTGGAAAAATAAGCCCTTTTTTCAAAATAATTACTAGTTTTTTAAGTTCATTGCTTTGCCAAAAAAGTAAGGTTATGGCCTTGGAAAAATCGTCAAAAATTGTAAAAATTAAGTTCTACTTTTTACTTTATATATCGTTTAGATATGATTAAATACTTCTAGAATTGAACTTAGTTTGGAAAAGTAAGCCCTTTTTTCAAACTAATTAACAGTTTTTTTAAGTTCATTGCTTTGCCAAAAAAGTAAGGTTATAGCCTTGGAAAAATCGTCAAAAATTGTAAAAATTAATTTCTACTTTTTGCTTTATATATCGTTTAGATATGATTAAATACTTCTAGAAATGAACTTAGTTCGGAAAAGTAAGCCCTTTTGTCAAACTAATTACCAATTTTTTTTAGTTTATTGCTTTGCCAAAAGAGTAAGGTTATAGCCTTGAAAAAATCATCAAAAATTGCAGAAATTAGTTTCTTCTTTTTACTTGGTTTTCGTTTAGGTGTGATTAAATACTACCAGAATTGAACTTAAATTGGAAAAATAAGCCCTTTTTTCAAAATAATTATTAGTTTTTTAAGTTCATTGCTTTCCCAAAAAAGTAAGGTTATAGCCTTGGAAAAATCGTCAAAAATTGTAAAAATTAATTTTTACTTTTTACTTTATATATCGTTTAGGTATGATTAAATACTACTAGAATTGAACTTAGTTTGGAAAAGTAAGCCCTTTTTTCAAACTAATTACCAGTTTTTTTAGTTTATTGCTTTGCCAAAAGAGTATGGTTATAGCCTTGAAAAAATCATCAAAAGTTGCAGAAATTAGTTTCTTCTTTTTACTTTTTATTTCGTTAAGGTATGATTTGACACTACTAGAATTGAACTTAGTTTGGAAAAGTAAGCCCTTTTTTCAAAATAATTACCAGTTTTTTTAAGTTCATTGCTTTGCCAAAAAAGTAAGGTTATGGCCTTGGAAAAATCGTCAAAAATTGTAAAAATGAAGTTCTACTTTTTACTTTATATATCGTTTAGATATGATTAAATACTTCTAGAATTGAACTTAAATTGGAAAAATAAGCCCTTTTTTCAAAATAATTATTAGTTTTTTAAGTTCATTGCTTTCCCAAAAAAGTAAGGTTATAGCCTTGGAAAAATCGTCAAAAATTGTAAAAATTAATTTTTACTTTTTACTTTATATATCGTTTAGATATGATTAAATACTTCTAGAAATGAACTTAGTTCGGAAAAGTAAGCCCTTTTTTCAAATAATTACCAGTTTTTTTAAGTTCATTGCTTTGCCAAAAAAGTAAGGTTATAGCCTTGGAAAAATCGTCAAAAATTGTAAAAATTAATTTCTACTTTTTGCTTTATATATCGTTTAGATATGATTAAATACTTCTAGAAATGAACTTAGTTCGGAAAAGTAAGCCCTTTTGTCAAACTAATTACCAATTTTTTTTAGTTTATTGCTTTGCCAAAAGAGTAAGGTTATAGCCTTGAAAAAATCATCAAAAATTGCAGAAATTAGTTTCTTCTTTTTACTTGGTTTTCGTTTAGGTGTGATTAAATACTACCAGAATTGAACTTAAATTGGAAAAATAAGCCCTTTTTTCAAAATAATTATTAGTTTTTTAAGTTCATTGCTTTCCCAAAAAAGTAAGGTTATAGCCTTGGAAAAATCGTCAAAAATTGTAAAAATTAATTTTTACTTTTTACTTTATATATCGTTTAGGTATGATTAAATACTACTAGAATTGAACTTAGTTTGGAAAAGTAAGCCCTTTTTTCAAACTAATTACCAGTTTTTTTAGTTTATTGCTTTGCCAAAAGAGTATGGTTATAGCCTTGAAAAAATCATCAAAAGTTGCAGAAATTAGTTTCTTCTTTTTACTTTTTATTTCGTTAAGGTATGATTTGACACTACTAGAATTGAACTTAGTTTGGAAAAGTAAGCCCTTTTTTCAAAATAATTACCAGTTTTTTTAAGTTCATTGCTTTGCCAAAAAAGTAAGGTTATGGCCTTGGAAAAATCGTCAAAAATTGTAAAAATGAAGTTCTACTTTTTACTTTATATATCGTTTAGATATGATTAAATACTTCTAGAATTGAACTTAGTTTGGAAAAGTAAGCCCTTTTTTCAAACTAATTACCAGTTTTTTTAAGTTCATTGCTTTGCCAAAAAAGTAAGGTTATAGCCTTGGAAAAATCGTCAAAAATTGTAAAAATTAATTTCTACTTTTTGCTTTATATATCGTTTAGATATGATTAAATACTTCTAGAAATGAACTTAGTTCGGAAAAGTAAGCCCTTTTTTCAAATAATTACCAGTTTTTTTAAGTTCATTGCTTTGCCAAAAAAGTAAGGTTATAGCCTTGGAAAAATCGTCAAAAATTGTAAAAATTAATTTCTACTTTTTGCTTTATATATCGTTTAGATATGATTAAATACTTCTAGAAATGAACTTAGTTCGGAAAAGTAAGCCCTTTTGTCAAACTAATTACCAATTTTTTTTAGTTTATTGCTTTGCCAAAAGAGTAAGGTTATAGCCTTGAAAAAATCATCAAAAATTGCAGAAATTAGTTTCTTCTTTTTACTTGGTTTTCGTTTAGGTGTGATTAAATACTACCAGAATTGAACTTAAATTGGAAAAATAAGCCCTTTTTTCAAAATAATTATTAGTTTTTTAAGTTCATTGCTTTCCCAAAAAAGTAAGGTTATAGCCTTGGAAAAATCGTCAAAAATTGTAAAAATTAATTTTTACTTTTTACTTTATATATCGTTTAGGTATGATTAAATACTACTAGAATTGAACTTAGTTTGGAAAAGTAAGCCCTTTTTTCAAACTAATTACCAGTTTTTTTAGTTTATTGCTTTGCCAAAAGAGTATGGTTATAGCCTTGAAAAAATCATCAAAAGTTGCAGAAATTAGTTTCTTCTTTTTACTTTTTATTTCGTTAAGGTATGATTTGACACTACTAGAATTGAACTTAGTTTGGAAAAGTAAGCCCTTTTTTCAAAATAATTACCAGTTTTTTTAAGTTCATTGCTTTGCCAAAAAAGTAAGGTTATGGCCTTGGAAAAATCGTCAAAAATTGTAAAAATGAACTTCTACTTTTTACTTTATATATCGTTTAGATATGATTAAATACTTCTAGAATTGAACTTAGTTTGGAAAAGTAAGCCCTTTTTTCAAACTAATTACCAGTTTTTTTAAGTTCATTGCTTTGCCAAAAAAGTAAGGTTATAGCCTTGGAAAAATCGTCAAAAATTGTAAAAATTAATTTCTACTTTTTGCTTTATATATCGTTTAGATATGATTAAATACTTCTAGAAATGAACTTAGTTCGGAAAAGTAAGCCCTTTTTTCAAATAATTACCAGTTTTTTTAAGTTCATTGCTTTGCCAAAAAAGTAAGGTTATAGCCTTGGAAAAATCGTCAAAAATTGTAAAAATTAATTTCTACTTTTTGCTTTATATATCGTTTAGATATGATTAAATACTTCTAGAAATGAACTTAGTTCGGAAAAGTAAGCCCTTTTGTCAAACTAATTACCAATTTTTTTTAGTTTATTGCTTTGCCAAAAGAGTAAGGTTATAGCCTTGAAAAAATCATCAAAAATTGCAGAAATTAGTTTCTTCTTTTTACTTGGTTTTCGTTTAGGTGTGATTAAATACTACCAGAATTGAACTTAAATTGGAAAAATAAGCCCTTTTTTCAAAATAATTATTAGTTTTTTAAGTTCATTGCTTTCCCAAAAAAGTAAGGTTATAGCCTTGGAAAAATCGTCAAAAATTGTAAAAATTAATTTTTACTTTTTACTTTATATATCGTTTAGGTATGATTAAATACTACTAGAATTGAACTTAGTTTGGAAAAGTAAGCCCTTTTTTCAAACTAATTACCAGTTTTTTTAGTTTATTGCTTTGCCAAAAGAGTATGGTTATAGCCTTGAAAAAATCATCAAAAGTTGCAGAAATTAGTTTCTTCTTTTTACTTTTTATTTCGTTAAGGTATGATTTGACACTACTAGAATTGAACTTAGTTTGGAAAAGTAAGCCCTTTTTTCAAAATAATTACCAGTTTTTTTAAGTTCATTGCTTTGCCAAAAAAGTAAGGTTATGGCCTTGGAAAAATCGTCAAAAATTGTAAAAATGAAGTTCTACTTTTTACTTTATATATCGTTTAGATATGATTAAATACTTCTAGAATTGAACTTAGTTTGGAAAAGTAAGCCCTTTTTTCAAACTAATTACCAGTTTTTTTAAGTTCATTGCTTTGCCAAAAAAGTAAGGTTATAGCCTTGGAAAAATCGTCAAAAATTGTAAAAATTAATTTCTACTTTTTGCTTTATATATCGTTTAGATATGATTAAATACTTCTAGAAATGAACTTAGTTCGGAAAAGTAAGCCCTTTTTTCAAATAATTACCAGTTTTTTTAAGTTCATTGCTTTGCCAAAAAAAAAAGGTTATAGCCTTGGAAAAATTGTCAAAAATTGTAAAAATTAATTTCTACTTTTTACTTTATATATCGTTTAGATATGATTAAATACTTCTAGAATTGAACTTAGTTTGGAAAAGTAAGCCCTTTTTTCAAACTAATTACCAATTTTTTTTAGTTTATTGCTTTGCCAAAAGAGTAAGGTTATAGCCTTGAAAAAATCATCAAAAATTGCAGAAATTAGTTTCTTCTTTTTACTTTGTTTTCGTTTAGGTATGATTAGATACTAAAAGAATTGAACTTAGTTTGGAAAAACAAGCCCTTTTTTCAAATCAATTACTAGTTTTTTTAGTTTATTGCTTTGCCAAAAAAGTAAGGTTATAGCCTTGGAAAAATCGTCAAAAATTGTAAAAATTAATTTCTACTTTTTACTTTATATATCGTTTAGGTATGATTAAATACTACTAGAATTGAACTTAGTTTGGAAAAACAAGCCCTTTTTTCAAACTAATTACCAGTTTTTTTTAGTTTATTGCTTTGCCAAAAGAGTGAGGTTATAGCCTTGAAAAAATCATCAAAAATTGCAGAAATTAGTTTCTTCTTTTTACTTTGTTTTCGTTTAGGTATGATTAGATACTACCAGAATTGAACTTAGTTTGGAAAAATAAGCCCTTTTTTCAAAATAATTACTAGTTTTTTAAGTTCATTGCTTTCCCAAAAAAGTAAGGTTATAGCCTTGGAAAAATCGTCAAAAATTGTAAAAATTAATTTTTACTTTTTACTTTATATATCGTTTAGGTATGATTAAATACTACTAGAATTGAACTTAGTTTGGAAAAGTAAGCCCTTTTTTCAAACTAATTACCAGTTTTTTTAGTTTATTGCTTTGCCAAAAGAGTATGGTTATAGCCTTGAAAAAATCATCAAAAGTTGCAGAAATTAGTTTCTTCTTTTTACTTTTTATTTCATTTAGGTATGATTAGATACTACTAGAATTGAACTTAGTTTGGAAAAGTAAGCCCTTTTTTCAAAATATATACCAGTTTTTTAAGTTCATTGCTTTGCCAAAAAAGTAAGGCTATAGCCTTGGAAAAATCATCAAAAATTGTAGAAATTAGTTTCTTCTTTTTACTTTTTATTTCATTTAGGTATGACTAGATACTACTAGAATTGAACTGAGTTTGGAAAAACAAGCCCTTTTTTCAAAATAATTACTAGTTTTTGAAGTTCATTGCTTTGCCAAAAAAGAAAGGTTATAGCCTTGGAAAAATCATCAAAAATTGTAGAAATTAGTTTCTTCTTTTTACTTTTATTTCATTTAGGTATGATTAGATACTACTAGAATTGAACTTAGTTCGGAAAAGTAAGCCCTTTTTTCAAAATATATACCAGTTTTTTTAAGTTCATTGCTTTGCCAAAAAAGTAAGGTTATAGCCTTGGAAAAATCATCAAAAATTGTAGAAATTATTTTCTTCCTTTTACTTTTCATTTCGTTTAGGTATGATTAGATACTACTAGAATTGAACTTAGTTTGGAAAAGTAAGCCCTTTTTTCAAATCAATTACTAGTTTTTGAAGTTCATTGCTTTGCCAAAAAAGTAAGGCTGTAGCCTTAGAAAAATCATCCAAAATTTTGGAAAAGTTTTTCCTCTTTTAACCATTTTTTCGTTCAATTATTATTAGAAACTACAAGAATTGAACTTAGTTTGGAAAAATCGTATTTTGCTCAAATTTCATGTATGATTCTGAAAAAACTTCGTTTTGGTACCCCAGGCATGGCCAAAGATCTTCAGGGAGGGGGGGAGCTTGTTTTGAAAACCACTTTCACTCTGACCATGTTTTGATAGACGCACAAAATGCATTATGATTCGGCATCCATATGGTTTTAATGGGCATTCGTTAGTGTCAGCGAGACATATGCAAGGCTGCCGAGCGGTTTTGGTGAAGTGAATGGAGCAGAAAGGTTTGACGACCAGGCCTTTTAGATTAGCTAGTAGTAATTTTCATAACATTTCTTGCACTAATCTTCTTGCAATTTTTGAAACGTTTTGCTTTTTAGGCATTTTGATGTTACGTTTGGTTAATTCCATTCTTATAATGGTATTCATTTCTTTATGAGGCTCCTTAGACCTCTAGGCCTAGGAGCAAATCCTTATTCATTTGAAACCATTACAATAAAATGATATATAGCATTTTTATTTCTTCTATTTTCTTCCACTATTTCTTATCTATCTTTGTCAAAAACTTTTTCAAGACTTATCATATACATATATATACATTGTGTATCTAATTCAGAGATAAGGATTGCTTCAGAAGTGGAGTTTATTTGCCAAAAGCGATCTATGTTATAAACTTGCTTTGATAGAAAGCTTACTTCTCCTTGAAATAGAAACAAGAGTCATGAAGCAAATGTCAATGAGTTCAATGAAATAAAATTGTGAAATATTACAATCACTTGGGTGAATTTAATATTATTCATGAGTTCAGTATTTAATCAACTATGCAACCTGATTTTAAAATTTAATCAACCACTATTCTACAGTTTCAATTGTGTAAAGAGAAAAATTGAAGATTAATTTTAAGTACTATGAATTCAGGAACACGATTAAGTGCAAAGTTTCTTAACAAATGCGCATATGTAAGAATTCTCATCCTTTCAGGTTACAAATTACCCGAAATAAGATGGGGGAAAAAATAAATGAAGCACAGATTAACAAAAAACATTAACGTTGAAATATCAACAGAAGAACTATCAACTAAAAATAAGAAGTTAAGCAATTTTGTACAGTTAAGATATAACTTTGAAACGTCAACTTAATTTTTTGGAAATTTAGTGCTTTAACAAAAATTTGAAAAACCTTCAAACTGGGCTTGTCAAAATAAGTTTAAATAGAATTTATAATTGTGTCGATATTTTCTCTTTCTTAGTAGGAATAGATTATCCAAATGATCAAACTCTGAAGTTTTCTTGATGAGACTTTTTAAGAACAAATCTGCCCATACTTTATTTCTCATATCCTCAAAAAGGTTCTTACCAGCTGTTTCTTTTCCTTCAAAAGCCGATTTCTCTCTTTTTGTAATGTTTCAGAGAAAGTTCTCGTTAACAAATAGACCCTGTGTGTGAAGTTCAGGCAATGGAAAAACGAAACTCCGTCAATTTGTGCTGGCACCCAGTTATTCAGGGCTAGATTTCTCGATCTATTTGCTAAGCCAAGCTGTCACTCGTTGTAAAACTTAGACAATGACCGATTTCTTCGATCTAATTCCCATATTCAATTTTATGTATGTCTTCTATGGTAAAGACATAGCAACCAAGGTAAAGCTAAGGACAAATTTCAGAGAAAACTAGGCAAAGTTACTTACAGAATCACATACTACATTTATTTTTACTTCTGCCTAAAACTTTTTTTTAGCTCTGCAGAGAAGTGGGGGCCATGGTTTGAATAGCAGCGCAAATAAAAAGTTATCCATAATTTTATTATTTTTGTATTCATAAATGTGTGTTTATTCAGACGGAAGTTTTTAGCTGCTACATTTAAGATATGAATGGGAAGATTATAGTCGATGCTTGTATCTCAAATATGAGAAAGTAAAAAAGGAGAGGTTTTATCTGAACTCATAATGTATATAAGTCATGTAAGAAGGTACTTTAGGTGCCAATTCTCCAAATGAAAGAATGTGTCTTAGTGCGTAGGAATAAATAAGTTTGAATTTGCAAAATGAGTGATGCATAGAGATAGAGTATGGCCCCCCTTTCAAAATATTTTGCTGAAAGAAACTCACCTCTCTAACGCGAAAAAGTGTGTAGAGATCAAATGGTCACACATGGAAAGACCACAAGGTGCTTAGTTGGTTTTAATTAGCTTGTATGCATAGCTAGAAATTGTACCAACTTTAAATAAAGAAAGAAACAAAAAGACGTTCATCGTATATTTGGATTGATCGCACTTGGAATTTAGCAACACCATGAGCCATCACATCGTAGACTGTTCGGTTCTCGTGGTAGAAACAGACAAATTCGACGATGGTTTGTACATTTCATTTCTTGCCTGGGAGCTAGTAGAGCGACAACAACCAGATAAACGAGTAGCAACAGATCTTAGAAATCCATTCACATCGCGGTGCATTTTGGCATAGATCAATGGGTTAATGCAGCCATTTGCAGAGGCCAAGAAAAACAGCAAATAATTCCAAGTGTAAATCAATTTGACGTCAGGCATTGGATCGTACAAGATAAGGTAGCTTCCAGCAAAATAGAAGAGTGCGTATGGCATGGTAAGCAGGAAAAATATGATGACGATAATGGCAAACATTTTGACAATATTTCTATTCTGCTTATTACGCTGTTCCATTGCTTTGCTATTGGCATGCTTTAGGGTGTTGCGTTTGAGCGCAGCTCCGGTAAGGCAGTAAACGACGATCATGATGATGTTTGGAATGCCCCAAATGAAAAACACCCAAAAACCAGCATATATGATAAACTCCTTTGGTTTTATGTAATGATCGCTTGAATCCCAGCACATATTGTCGACGAATTCAATACGCAGGAGATATGGTATGTTGATACAAATTGATACTACCCATATGGAAATAACAGAGCAATAAAGAGTGACTGCAGAAGGCTTCGGGGCCATCGGCTTTAAAATGACCCTAGGAAAAGACAACAAGGAAAAGGTTAATTCACGTGAAGAAACATTTATGGAATATAAATGAAGTGTCTACAAAATCCTATAAAATATGATGGCTGCACTCTTTAGAAAACGCCAGGAATTTTATCAAAAAGGAATGAAAGAGTGATGATTCAGAAATGAAACATACTGCAGAAGTCACAGCAAGGGGGACTATGGTCCCCGCTTTTTCAGCAGGATGAAATGCTATCATTTGAAGCAAAATTTTTCTTTTCTATAGCACTCTATTGAAAAGTTCAAGGGGCGATCTCCACACTGAAGTTAAACCATTTTTTGCACTGCTTAAAGGGGGAAAGCTTCGGACAACTACGCTGAGGAACAAGAGAACACTTCCCGGCCTTGTTTTGTAGGCAAATGTGTAACTAAAGCGGGTATGTAGATGCCTCGCTTGCTAGACCTCAAAGTTTTATACGGGTCTTTGATTGGTCGAGCGAGTTCTTTTTCAAGCAAACTTACATTCACGTGTTCCATGATTATTGAGATAGATTTTCAAAAAAGAAACAGGTTATTACTCTCTGACACCGAGAAGAAGCATAAAGCATTGTCAAGCTTCTTGCGTTTTTACTTGGGCACCTCTGTCTTGTTTCTTACTCTACAAAGCGGGTTTGATGTAATTGGGGGTCAGTCGAAAGAGGTGGGGCTGGGCGGGCTGCAGTCCCCAAAAGGGCTAAAATGTGCTAATTCCTGCATGACATGATACTGAATGGAAAGTAACTGAGTAGTCAACGCCTTTCATCCTTCCCTCCCCAAATATGATGTTTTTGCAACGAAATCTGTGATGCCTTTAAAAAAAACCGAAATATTGCAAGCTGCATTGTCTTGCTAGCATTGGCTGGCTACGTGTTTACATCCAGCAGTCTGACTAGAAAGACACAAAGCAGTAATTTGCCACCAGCAAATCACTGCTAAGGCTATTATGGTATCAATAAAAACCTTCCATCATTTTATTAAATGCTCCATGCATTTATAAAATCCCTGTTTGACTTTAAATTAACACAATCCCGGAAAAGTTACGTGTCTATTACACATGCAAATCCGATTGTCTAAAGTTTACCCTATGCTGTAACTATACCAAAGATTCCTAAGAGTAAAAAGTTAAGTAGAGGTAGAAGAGTTAAGAGTTAATAGTTACGTAAAAGTGAATTGATGGAAAAGGAAACTGTAGTTATCGTGTGCTTTTTGGTATTCTTTTTAATAGTTCATATCGCTTGATTCAGGTCGCTTCGTCACACATTTGTTTTAAATATGATTAACTTCGTTTTCATGGTTTCCCACTTTAAAAATCAAGAAACTGATGAGAAAATAAAAATCATATGTTTAATCAACATGTAATGAAGTGTTTTAGGAAATTGAAATTGCAAATGCATACCTGTATCTATCCAAGGAGATTAAAACCAGCGACCACGCAGATACCACCATGGTTGTGGGAGTAATGACAGGAAAAACATAGCACATTGCTTTTCCATAGTACCATTTTGAGAAATCTGAGATCAGATCATTCAACATGACAACTGGAATGAAAGCTGATGCCAAGAGGTCAGCCAGTGCCAGTGATAAAATGTATACGTCGCTGCCAGCCCGTTTCTTCTTGCGATAGCCAATCACGTAAAACACGATCATGTTGCCACCAACACCAAAGAGAAAGACAAGGCTGTAAAAAAGATAGCAGAGATATTTTGTGGCACCTTTGATCTCCAGCGGGGCTGACCCACCGCCAACAAGGCTGCTGGCATTTGTTGGCACAACAGTTCCATTGGAACATGGAAATGAGCCATTGAAATTGTCACCACCCAATATGCTGCTATTGCTGCTACAAGTGATGTTGAAGTCCATTCTCGCGCGACTGAATTACTCGCTGAATGCAGATGTTCTGACTTATATCTTTTGCAACGGAGCACCTGTTTGCACAAAACAATAATACGGAGTTGAGCTATCACAAAAGCTGGAGCGCATTTGCAATAGGTATTCCGAATAAGTTCGATGAAATCATAACGCGAACTGAATAAAGTAAGTTTTCATTTGTAATGAAGTTTAAATTGGCCATGGTAATCTATATGGTGCTACGGTCAACCGGATATACCTATTACATTTATGAATAGAAGATTGAAGAAGTTCCATTTTGATTTCAAAAAACCCTTTTCAAATTGTTCTTTAACAGAAGTGTCTTTGCTATTTCAGAAAAGCACACTTTCTACTTTTAAGGATGATGCATTCTGTACACCTCCATCGTTATTGCTTAGCGATAATCAATAATATTATCAGTTGATTAGTAGGTGCTCCTTAACAGCAGGAATGAGTGTGATAAGATATTCCTGGTCTCGAGATGGGCGTTGTCTACTGTTCGAATGCTTACTACATTCTTCAATCAACACCTACTCGAATTTTGATAACTAAAAGATAAGCTTCGTTGATCATCCAGTTCGGCAAAATATCCTAACTACAAGGAAAAAGAGAAAAGTCATAGAGAATCCCACAATATTGTTCGATCAATTAACAAGAAGCGGTCTCGGTGACTCTAAACGAGCAGCTAACATTTGACTATTGCGACAATGCCGAACGAGCACCTTTAAAATTTTAAAAGACCAAAAATCCAAACGAATGGTTCCTTAAACAAAGCGCAAAATCAATATAGGAAATATAAAAGAAAATGCTGAAATAAAAAGGCCAAACTCCCAAACACAAATAACAGCATTCTATCAAAGTTGGAAGTTCCATAACAATATTTGCAGACATTTTTGATACCTTCAAAAACTTGCTATTGACAAGATTCCATTTGAAAGTGTTCCGAAAATGATAAGACGCCGCGTTGCTTTGCAATTTCATTGAATGTTGGCAAATAGGATACACTGGGTGTTTTATATGACCATATTGAATACTCAAGCTCCTTAATACTGCAGCAATTTTCAGCACTCGTTGTTTCTTAAGAGCTTCTTTGTTCTAATAACATCAATTTTAGCATTAGGGTAAAATCGTGTAATTTTGCCTGTACCTCTGTGTTATATTCTATCCTACGAAACGATTTTATTTCATATTATAGCAACTTATTTCATTACATTGGTTGAAAGTCAAGAAATTTTTCGGATTTCTGCTTTCTTAACAACTTTTTTCATTTGCTACAACGAGTACTTCAGTTTCTTAATCATTCAAAAGTTTTTTTGCTCTGATGAAGCCCCGTATGCGGGGCGAAATATTAGCCTTCTTCAATTTACGTGTATTTATTGTTGTTCATTCTCGTCGCATTGCGGTGTTTCTTATTTGCTACATTTTCATCAATTTCTCGCTGCAAGAATCCTTTGGAGTCCGTCGAGCAGATTGCTTTCGTGAACTTTTCTTTATTCACAGATTCATTCTTTTGCTTGTACGAGCATAGCGAGCAAACATTCTGAATGAGCCTTGCATCGAAGAAGCTTGCGGAACTGATTGACTCTAAAAAAGAATGGCTAAAAATGAGAAATTTTCTACAAAAACCTATTTGGTTGCAGTAAACATTGGTATTCAAAAGTGCATTCATAATTTCCAAAAGCAAAGGGTCAAGTCCCATCTTGCAGATAATTTTCAGGGGTGATAGAAGTAGAAAGGGGTTATAGGGATGCATATCAATGGCTAAAGATAAGCAAAGTTTTTACATAAAACTTTTTAGTAACAATAAACATTCTGTAGTCAAAAGGCATCAAATAGCATTTTCAAAGAGATAAGATCATGTTTAATTTTCCAAACACATTGTTAGCAAATTAGCCTTGGCAAAAATAACTGCACCCTGTCACTCTCTTTTTCCTTCCTACGCTTTGAGCTCGTGTGATCAAATCAAGACCAGCCAAACAAGAATGAGTGCTATTGAATATCAGGAGCCATAGATCTTATGACACTTGTTGTTTTCTTTGGTTGAAGAGGCAAAGTCCTTGCAGATGTTCTACTGCAAAGATACCGGCAACCTCAATATCTCATGTCTAAACCAAACAAACATCAAAGAGCAATTTTTTACATATTATCTTATCAGAATTTTGCCGCAGATTCGCAAAATTGATAAATCAAATTGAACAATAAGGTGCGAAGAAAATAAAATATTGCTTGCACTTGACAAACAAGTGCGTCGTGATGCAGCCGCATGTAAAACAATCTAAGGGCATACAATGATAATGTTTATCTATCGAAGACACTTCTCGTGCAAAGAAGCAAAGCTGAAGCAAATAAGAGTAACGGCATTCGATTAATACCACAGGCAAATTTAACGAGAAGAGAAGGAGGGAGGAACATAGATATATATATACTCGACGAATACCAGGCTTTCTTGGAAGCAGATTAGATCGAATTATTCTCTATTACACTCTTTTTTCACAAGAACAATTTTATAAGAACACGATCCTCAAAGTTGATCAAATGTTAAAAAATACAAACAAGCTGAGGCTGAGCTACTGTAAAATACAGTGTTGATCGTTTTATCTCAAAAACGAGGATTTTTAACCAAGTGTGGGTGCTTTTTCAGGGAATATTCAGACTTGTCGGCAAATGAAGGTTGTCTCACTCTCTTTCCTTCCTTCCAAGAGCGAAACAGCAAGCAATTTCGCTGCTTATACCCTATCAATTTAAGTAAAAAATAAGAACAATCCGGTCTATTATTATCGAAAAAATTAGGATCAGTCAGCCTGAACTTAAATTCACTGGTTCTTATAAAAAAAAGAGCGTTAAGCATTCATTCATTGAGTCTAGTGCACGTTCCTACCTTTTAAATGAAGACAACTTGTCTTTACGTTGTTTATCTGAACTTAAATTCACTGGTTCTTATAAGAAAAAGAGCGTTAAGCATTCGTTCATTGAGTCTAGTGCACGTTCCTACCTTTTAAATGAAGACAACTTGTCTTTACGTTCCTACCTTTTAAATGAAGACAACTTGTCTTTACGTTGTTTATGAAAATTAGAGCTTTTTAAAAAAGTAACACTCAGCTCTTCAAATAGTTAAAAAGCTCAGTACTGGATTTTTGAAACCTATAAAAGTTGAAAAATTTAGGTAATCACTAGTTCAAAGAGAAATTTCCATGCAAGCGCAGTATCGTTAGTTTTGTGACTATCATGTGCAGAAAAGGGAATTCCTAAGGTTCGCAAGTGTCTCTATAGAAACAGATGGTGTTGAAATTATTTGTTCATGAATTTTCATAATTAGTTTATACCCATTGCGTCTGTTTATAGGGTTTTCTTCAATAGATGATGGTAAGAATGTTATTAATACCATATATATACTATATAGTTATAGCAATGTACTTATTCCGTCACTGCGCATGCGAAGTAATATAAAACTTTTATTACGAAAGCTTTAAAAAAATTTTAGTACTGAAATCGGGAAATAGCTAAGACAGTTTGAGTACTGTGTTGAAAAAACTTTTTAATGAAATAACGTGTGTACTTGGCCTTTTTGTGAAAACAAACAAATGTTCGAGATGGTGCGAATCAAAAAATATGAAACCAATTCTATTGTTTAATCATTCTCTTGAAAAATGAAAGACAAGAATATGGTAGCGTACTTTTAAGTTCAGAAAAAGGGCCTTTCACCAACAGGAAATGACATTTTACTATTAAAGAATGCCCATGACCATGCTTTGGCTACGCAAGGGCACTTTAAAAACCTTGAATAACATCCAACAAACTATTATTCATTCCCTTAACACTTTATCATTGAATTAAGACGCAATACAAAATTGGTTCTGCCGAGAACTAGAAAGACGCATCCCACCTTCCCTGGCCATAAGAATAGGTAGATTAATTCGAAATAGGTAGATTAATCAGCAAGTGCATTTTTTGTCAGTAAGCAGAAATTGAATAACTCAGTGAGCCAAGATGATATTTATAAAAAAAATTAAAAAAAAGCATTTTATCCGTCACGTCACTGAGAAGACTTTTCTTCCTTGGCAACAAAAAGAACTGACAGATATCTGTAGGCTTAAACAATTTCTTTATTGGAAACACCAAAATCTAACATAAAGGAAAACATACTTTGATAAAAAGCAACGTTCAATTTTGATAGACCATTCTAAATAAGTCCACTTGCTCTTTAGAAAATTTTTGAATACAGCATAAAATCTTTGTGAAGCTAGACAAAACATGAACCTTTTTAAAGAAACCTCTCAATATGTTTTCGAAATAACCCCTTATTCTACTGAGATTAGAAAGTGAGAAGAAATTTAATTACAGATGGTTCAAATCTTAAAATATAATGTTGATTTGGTCCGTAGAAACAGGATTTTGTCCATAGGTATTATGTATGTCCGTAGAAACAGGATGCCTCGAGGGCAGCTTAACTTTATCATTATGGTGGGGCATGGAAGGGTATGACCCCCTACCCCTTAGAAAATACTTTGTTCCAAAAATGGTGGTCTTTTTCCATGCCCCATGGGGGTATTTTGCTGGAAAATTTTTAGACTTGTTGACGAGTAAATGATGGCTTGCCCACTTTATCGGCAAATGGGACCTGAGCACGGCCTTGTGTACTGTAGCTAGAGACGGTCCTGAGTCTATGTGACAATAAAAGTGATAATATATTTATTTATACAGGGTTGCCTTTTCAGCAACAAAGGTGCTGTTATCAATAAGGGCCCTGTTTTAAACATATACAATGTAAGAAAAACCTAAACTTTAAAAAGGAGTTACTTACAATCAGAATCTTGAAATTAAAGCTTTAAAATTATTCTCTACTTTACAATTTCTCTTACGATAAAAAATGTTCTCTCAACTTGGATTTAAAAATAACAAGCGATTTCAGGGAACGCATGTCTCGTGGAAGTTCGTTAAAACAGTACGATTCTTGAAAGTAAAAAGATCTTGTCGCAGTTTCTGTTTTAACAAAAAGAAGTCTAAGCAATGATTTATTGTTTCTTGGGTTGATGGTCAACATTGTCTGGGTAAATTCTGAGGGCTGATATGCAAGTTCCTTGATGAGATTTGAACATCTGTATGTCAGCTTTCATCTGTTTTTATTATTGATCGAAAGAAGGCCACATCTGTTGTCTGCCTGCAATCCATATATAACTTTTTGCGCTCTATTTTGTACACTTTCAAATTTTTCATCATTGTATCAGAAAACTTTGATAACTGGCGTTGAACAGTAAAGCATTGTTGTGTGAATACAACAGGTTTTTAAAGATAACTAATAGATAGTTGGTAGAATGAAAGAATTGTATACCGCCTTAGCAGCAAAAACCGATAGTGAATCACGCACACGGGACAACAGCTTCATTCGGGCATTTGCTTTTCTTAATACTTTCATTCATTCATTCATTCATTCATTCATTCATTTATTCATTCATTCATTCATAGGGGTTTATTCATATCTAATGTTGCTTCCAGCCAAACTCCAAGGTACTTGTACCCATTAGCAACTTTTATAAGTTTTTCATTTTCATTTCTAAACCAACAACGTACAAGTAGCTTGGTCTAAACCAACAAAGTACTAGCTGCTAAGTCTAAACCAATCAAAGTAAAGTATACCAAAGTAAACCAATCAAATCATAGAACAGCTGAATTCAGGTCAGTATTATGATTTCATCAGAAGTTGAACCAGAGGCAGATTGAGAGTGAGTTCCTTGGTGCACAGAACTCAGTCAGTTTTCCAACATACAGCTAAAAATAGTGTTGCCTGAAACAAGTAAAATTCCAAGTTTTATCACAGTCTCTTCAAAATCTTAAAATTGCCAGTTTCTTCTCTGTCGTGATTTGGAAACGATTTTCCAGACGCTGTGGAGGGCAACAGCAGTCAATCCTGGAACTCGGAAATAAACGTTTTGTGCCTCGGAAGTGAATGAATTGAAACAATAAACTTTTTGTAGCAAATATGAAACACCGCAATACGCCGAGAATAAACAACAACAAATACACGCAAATCAGTAAAGGCTAATATTTCGCCCCGGCATACGGGGCTCCATCAGAGCAAAAGTGAATAAACTTTTTATTTGGAACACGGATGGAACTCGGTCAAAACAGCATCTGAAACTCGGAAATGATACCATATTTGTAAGAGAGCTGTACAATGGTCTGTAGTTGATTGGCTACTTATTGTTTCTGCTCTATTGTGGAACTGCAAAACATTGAATTCGAAATGGCGACTGCAGATGTCTTATACTCACGACCATCGCAGCATTCGAGCAGATTATTAAGCGCTTGAGATAAAATCAGGGGATATCGTTAATTTTCCAGGAGTGTTAACTACCTTTGCTTTAAATTGCAGTCTTTGATGGCACGGAAAACCTGTGCTCAGAACGGAACACCATATTTTGATGAATAGGCTGGTGTCTACGGAGGCAAAACAACAAATTGCGAGCAAAATAAAAGGGAAAAACTTTGCTGTGACATCCAAAACAAACAAAGGGTATTGAGAAAGGGAGGGGTTGAAAATTTTTTCACAGAGGCGCTGCTGTTTTTTGTCGGAAAGAAATCTAGAATCTAGATTTAGTGAGTAGATAGTACCTACCCCCCCCCCCTTCCCTTCAAAGGTACCAAAATGCATAAATAGCAATGATAATGTTGTCTTATGCACAATGTTGTCTTTTTGTTGGATCCGCCCCTGGTTAAACTGTTGCGTGCGCATGCGGCTGCAACCCATATTGAAACAAGGGCCGTGTAGGAATGAGTAAAAAGAAGTAGGGCACAGTGAAAAGGAACATTGTTTGTGTTATTAGGGCATAAAAGGGACCTTTTTGGGTGAAAAGGGCATTTCTTTGAAAAAGAGGGCACACTAATAGATATACTGCTTTTAAGAAAACGATGTTGAGTTGAAAAGCAAGGCAATATGGTATGGTCTTCAGAAAGTTGATACAGGCCTGGCCGTTTGAGGCGAGCGATAGCTCGCGCTCGCCTCCACGCTCCCCTCGCAACCTGAGGCGAGCTATGAATTGCTCTCCTAAACAGAACATGAAGGGAGAATCGCTCCCCTAAAATTTCCATTCATTTGCCTTTTTCCTATGCAGAGAGCCCTGAAAACGTACAAGGGTTAATTGGTTTATTTTTGTAACAGCGATTTCTCCCGTCATTGCATTTTTTTGCAATTAACTTTTTGCTTGTTGGGCGGTTTTTGTTATGATAGGCATAAACTTCGATCTATTTGGAAAAGGATATTTAACCGAAAGGTAAGTTTGTAGTGATTAGAACCTTTCAATCTTAAGAAAACAGGAATATTTTTGGAAGGAATGTCGAAGAAATTGATAGGAATTGTAGATTGGGGATATAATAAGACAGCAGGTCCCTTCCAGCAATAGAAACAAAACTATCCCTCAAAGAGAACAAGGTACTCTGTTTTGCGAATCAAAAACGACAACCAAAACATGGAATTCCACTATCCAGCAGCATTTACTGAAAAACCCAGATTGGGTGAAAAACTATAACGGCGACATAACGACGAGCGATAGCTCGCGCTCGCCTCCACGCTCCCCTCGCAACCTGAGGCGAGCTATTAATTGCTCTCCTAAACAGAACATGAAGGGAGAATCGCTCCCCTAAAATTTCCATTCATTTGCCTTTTTCCTATGCAGAGAACCCTGATTGGTTTATTTTTGTAACAGCGATTTCTCCCGTCATTGCATTTTTTTGCAATTAACTTTTTGCTTGTTGGGCGGTTTTTGTTATGATAGGCATAAACTTCGATCTATTTGGAAAAGGATATTTAACCGAAAGGTAAGTTTGTAGTGATTAGAACCTTTCAATCTTAAGAAAACAGGAATATTTTTGGAAGGAATGTCGAAGAAATTGGTAGGAATTGTAGATTGGGGATATAATAAGACAGCAGGTCCCTTCTAGCAATAGAAACAAAACTATCCCTCAAAGAGAACAAGGTTCTCTGTCTTGCAGATCAAAAACGACAACCAAAACATGGAATTCCACTATCCAGCAGCATTTACTGAAAAACCCAGATTGGGTGAAAAACTATAACGGCGACATGTTTCGCATTATTGGCAAAGCCTGATCATCGTTCCATCTATGTAGCAGTTGGTGACATTTTCAATAGGAAAGCGGCACTTATTGGAAAACCTCAACAGTCATGTCCTCGCGTTTTCTGATGGCCTATTTCGATCCAAAACTGGGTATTTTAGCGTAGAGTTTTCCATCTATGTTCTGATGTTTTATTCTCTGAAGAGTGCTGGACGTATAATTAAGTTTGTTTCAAAATTTGTTTTTTAAAGCCATTTTCATTTGTGTTGTGCCAGATTTACATAAAACTGAAAGAGCCTGCTCTTTTAAATACTTCAAGTAAAGGGGGTGCCAAAGTCACGGTTAAAGCAAATACAAATTGAAAGAAGTAAAACAGCATACTCCTTGACTTCAAGACTGTTTAAAGGCAACTGATAGATACTAAAGGGGCTTATTAAGTCATCTGTCGATTGTCTTTAAAGTACATTCTATGTGTTACTGATTTAGCTCACCTCAGCAAATGAGGGGAGTGATTCACAGCTAACCTATAAAAATACAAACGGCCAGGCCTGTTGATATTTTCTTTTCTGACTTGTACCTAGTTTAAAATCATGAAACTGATGATAGATATATAAAAAAGTTCCAATCAGGTGAAGAGCAAGTCAAGCAGACAAATAAAAAATTATTAGGCTTAATGGATTAACTAGTATCCCAAAAGAATAAGCAGAATAAAAGACCTACAGTAAAGACGCAGAAAGGAAAAATCTTGCTCTCTTCGTTGGCTATTGTTTGTTGAATATCAAGGGTCCTTGAAACTGAAGAAGCTAGCCTGTGTGCAGACTCGACTATGGGAAAAGTACTATTTCTCGTAGGAAGTTTTTAAAGTCTGCATGCAGGCAAAGAGAATTGTGACAAATTAGTACAATCAATAAATAGCTAGTAAAAGACTTCCCTTGTTAAAAAATAAAAACTCAGGTGTGAAAGGTGTTCATAGGAGGAATATATTGAAAATGTTCAATTGTTATGACTAAAATTTGCCTTTGCATTAGATTGTAGGGATTAATTATTTTATTGGGAAATTATAATATTTAAATCTTAAAATTATAATTTCGAAAAATGAATAAAGAAAGGGCAGAGTGGATAACTTTTGAAGAAAATTGGAAGAATTTCAATCTATTCTTATCCAAGTTTTGCAATGATTTATATCACCAAAAACATCACTTAAAAATAAATTTTTGACACATGCTTTCCTTCAATAAGAAATCTATAAAAACTCAATTCCCTCAAATTTATCATTGTCTATGAATGTTTCATCCAAAATAATTGTCCCATCTACTTTAAAAACCATAATATATGTGCTTATATTTCCTGCATCTTCTACGCTCCTCAAAGCAACAATTATATTGTCATTGGTTCCTGGAACAAATTTAAATGATGAAAAGCCATGTGTTGGGATTACTTCTCCTATTTTGACCCGAGTGAAATCCTCAAAGCTTTCATTGCAAGATAACAAAACATTTGTAGCTCTACGTTCATCTGATTGGTCATCATACTTCTCATGACTTGCTCTTCTTGGAAGGAAAAACCATCGTCGCTTGGCACTACTCCACGTAACAGCTTCATGAATAACATAGCCAGGACTTACAATACCTAGTTCAGTTTTGACTCTTTCATAAACATTTCTCCAGTTATGATGGACAACATCTCCAGATGGTCCAATACTTTTCACAAACTGTGGGTTAAAGTTCACAAGCTCTCCAGTTGGCGTTGTCCATTCCTTCCCAAGACCACCGACATACAGTGTGTTGTCTTTAACTGTCATCCATTCTCCTTTGAACCCTTTTGAAACAGAGCCATCACCATCAGGCAATATGACCCATTGAATGACTTTCCCATCCTTTATTTGGTACACTATTCCAGTGCGATCATCAACAGTATATAGTTTTCCATGAAACATGGCAAGTTCTGACAGCTCTAGCCCCCTTCCTTTTTCTGAAATTTTTGATGTTAGTACAGTATTCTCTATTTTCCATTCAACAGAGTATTTTCCATCAAAATGTTTTCTCAAAACACCTTTTTTGAAGAAACTTCTCCAGGTGCTCTTTTTCCCAGGAACTTTAGATTTGTCTTCATCCAAATCAGAAACGATTGCAATATTAAACTCGATCCACTTGTGACTAACTAACGGCTTCGACAACTCCCCGTGGTTGTCAGCACAGTTTTCTATCCCTGCTTCGTGGGCAACATCTCGGGCGACACAAGCAGGCCTATCCAAACTGTTGCCACGGTCACTCGATTCCATTCGCACTTTAACGTGCTCTTTACTTGTAGCAGATGAGCTTGGCCAAAAGCAGAAGAAAATTCCAATCATAACAAGACATATTACCGATAAGTAACACAAGGCTTGCTTGACATCTCGGTTTCGCCAATAAACGCCGTTTGGCATGAAGTAACTAAAAACCTCCATCTCAATTTTTGAGCTAGTTAACATAAAATCTGCACAACTCCAGAACAGAGCCAACCTGCTTTGGGAGGACAGCTGAAGTATTCTCACATACAAAAAAAACAGAATAACATTTTCCTTTCTTACAAAGGTTCACTAGTGAAACAAACGCTGGCAAGTTATAAGATTAGGCCAACGATTCAGTAACCTCAACTCCCTGTAGCAGCCTCATTTGCGAAGATGGGCCAAGATCAGTGGGGCCATACTGTAATTTTGGGGGCGTGACTTTATTACCACCATTCATTGAACTGCACTCTTTTTGCTGGACTGAACACAGAGGCGGATCCAGCAAAAAACCTGACTGAATTCCAGGCCAAGGCTAGGGACTTTCAGATAATGCATTGATCATTGTGCATAAGACAAAATTATTATTCATATTTATGCATTTTGGTACCTTTGAGGAGGGGGGGGGGGGGGTTGGTACAATTTACTAACTAAATCTAGATTCTAAATTTCTTTCCGACAAAAAACAGCGCCTCTGTGAAAAATTTGTCAACCAACTCCCTTTCTCAATACCCTTTGTTTGTTTTGGATGTCACAGCAAAGTTTTTCCCTTTTGTTTTGCTCGCAATTTGTTGTTTTGCCTCCGTAGACACCAGCCTATTCATCAAAATATGGTGTTCCGTTCTGAGCACAGGTTTTCCGTACCATCAAAGACTGCAATTTAAAGCAAAGGTAGTTAACACTCCTGGAAAATTAATAATATCTCAAACGTTTTTATCTCAAACGCTTAATAATCTGCTAGAATGCTGCGATGGTCGTGAGTATGAGACATCTGCAGTCGCCATTTCGAATTACAGCTCTCTTACAAATATGGTATCATTTCCGAGTTCCAGATGCTGTTTTGACCGAGTTCCATCCGTGTTCCAAACAAAAAGTTTATTCACTTTTGCTCTGATGGAGCCCCGTATGCTGGGGCGAAATATTAGCCTTTACTGATTTGCGTGTATTTATTGTTGTTTATTCTCGGCGTATTGCGGTGTTTCATACTTGCTACAAAAAGTTTATTGTTTCAATTCATTCACTTCCGAGGCACAAAACGTTTATTTCCGAGTTCCAGGATTGACTGCTGTTGTCCTCCACAGCGTCGTTTCCAAATCACGACAGAGAAGGGCAATTTTAAGATCTTAATTTTAAGATTAAGATTTTAGAATTTTTCGGTTTCAATTTTTTCATTTAAATATTGATTGTTTCAGGCAACACTTTTTTTAACTGTATGTTGGAAAACTGACTGAGTTCTGTGCACCAAGGAACTCACTCTGGATCCGCCTCTGGAACAGACAGTAACAATTAAGAAACTTTAGAACTCAAAACGGGCAATAAAGAAATAATAAAGTTGCGAAAATACTCTTGACTCCAAAATTTCGTTAAAACCCATCAATTTGATAAGTCGTTGGCAGAAATAAAACTTTAGAGAAATAATGAAAATCATTTATCTCACTGATTCCAAAAGACAGCGAACTCTGTCGACATAAATATTACGACCATTCGAAAACAATAATAACAGTTATAAGTTTCTGCTAGCAATCATAGATGTTGAAATCATTCTGAAGTTTATCAAAGACATCAAAATAAAGTTTATCAAAGACATTAAAACTAAATCACTCTCAAGAAGTAATTGAGTATTGAAGGAAACAGAAACTTCAAACAATCCGTGAAAGAGGGAAAAAGTCCTTGGAGAAATTATATATTTATTCTGCCATTAAAATCCCTTGATTCACACTCAGGGACTAAACGCCAGTATCTTTAAGTTTAAAAATCAAGACTGTATATCAGAATTTTCAAAGGTTGAAGAAGCAATTTGAGTTAAACAAGATTCAGCTTGATTTGGCAAAATTCACTAATGTGGACTTGTTTCATTCTTTTCATCTAGGGTTTCCAAAAATTAGGGCCATGTCCCCCACTTTTTCGTAAAACAAATAACTAAAGTATAAAATATTCGTACTAGCTTGTAATTAGCACATACTAGTCTAGTCATTCGTACTAGTCTTAATACTTAATAATACCCACGTGTGATCAATTCTTCAGAATTCATTTTAAATTATTGCTGAAGCATACTATCAGATATACCCAACAGCTTTTTGTGACCTTTCCCGAGGCTGCTTTCTGCGACTAAATCGTCCATAAGTGTCTAAAACTCCCAAGAAATACTGAACAGCAGTGAAGACAAGAGAGCGAGAGGATAAAATGACGATTTGTCTTTCGCCTAGAACTCTTTTCAATAAAGTGCACGTTACGAAGAAATCGTTATTATCAGTAAAACACACTACAGTTTGTAATCAGGGTGAACTAAAAAAGTTGACACTACAACATCAAAAAATTCTTTGAAAAAACTGCAACATGAATATCGTCTTGAAATAGCCAAGCATGGTAACTTTAAGTGGACAAAGCATTGGAAAAATGCAAGACATAAAAATCCTAGCAGACAAGTCTTGGGTCTTAATCGGCTAATTAATTTTAAGGCGGGAAACTGACATTGTGGAAACGTTTGCTTATCTTAGCAACCAAAGGGGAATTTCAGGCTTAAATAATAACAATGAAATCTATGGATCGGAGGCGCATCTCAGAAGCCGTCGCGAGGGCTTTTCAAGACGATCTCAGGTCCACACAGCTTGTCCTTTAATTCATCTGCTCTTCGCAAAATTTCTTCTCTGTCTTTAAATCAAAGTACTAGTTAAGATTTAACAAAATAGGACTATGATTATTTCATTTATTCAGTAACTTATTCATTAAAGTTTCTTTCGTAAGACATTTTCAAATCATTATGAAATGAAACGAGCATGAAGTTTCTGCCCAGTCAATGTGATACAAACGACTTTAGGTATTGTCAGAACTCCACCAGCAAACCTATGGTTCCAACTTTTAACAATTAACCCACAGATGCCAGATAAACGAGGGTGTAGCTTTTCTGTTTCGCGATGTCATCTGAGAGGGACTTTCATATTAAGAACGAATTTTTAGCAGTTATGTTCCAGCTTTCGTCCCTGATTCAGTCTCTGGAGAAAGTATATGACAATTAACAATTCCCCATTTCTTAGTTCAGCCTTACGTATTCAGTCCAAGACGAGAAATGACAAACATTAACAATTAGCCCACCGTTATTCACCGGGCATCTGAGAGTAGCTATCTTACAGCATTCAAAACAAACATGTAAGTGCAAAAAGTTCTGAAAGGCATAACCAACGATACGACATAAAATAGAGAGTAATGGGGCAAAACTCTATCAAATAACTCGGAGACAGACTGGCATAGGAAACCAATGCTGGTCTAGGAACCACATTCAAAAACTGAATGTCACTGTACCTTTGTAAAAAAGTACCATCTGGATGAAATTAGGACGAGCTATAGTCTTCTCAAGTATGAAAAGAAACGGGGGTAAAGGCTACTGCAGACAACGCAGCAACAAAAGTTAAATCACAAATGGGAATTGGGGTTCTAGAGACCGCCATCAGTAACATTACATTCTGCAACCCGTTCTGTTAATTCCCTGAACATTCCTTTTCTACGAAAGAACCGGGGAAAAATCTTAGTTCAAATAAAGTTTATTTACCTCCTTAATCATCGCTTTGTTCTTGCATGGCTTCCGTGTCTCCATTCGCTTCGTTTCTGACGTCATCAGCTGAGTTCTTGCTTTTTTCATTTCCTTCCTCGCTATTCTCTTTTCTGCCATCAGAACGCTCGGATTCTGCACTCTCCCGTTTTCGACTCCTGCTTTGAGACCTGCTTCTGCTACGACGACGATCACGACTCCTGCTCCTCTTTTTCCTTTCTCGGCTGCGACTTCGACTTCTTCTGCTTCTTTCTCTGCTGCGGCTTCTTCTTCGCTCCTTATCTCGACTCCTACTCCTTCGTCTTTCTCTACTTCTGCTGCGCTTTTTATCACGAGAGCTCCTTCGCCTATATCTATCACGACTTTTGCTTCTTCGTTCTCGACTTCTGCTTCGACGTTCCCGACTTCTGCTCCTACGCTCCCGACTTCGGCTTCGCCTATCCTTACTCCTGCTTCTCCTTCTATCTCGGTCTCGCCGACGATCTCGGCTGCGATTGCGATCCTTCCTCTCTTTACTACGATTCCTATCCCTACTCCGCTCCCTATCTTTACGCCGGGAACCCTCTCTGCTTCTACTACTAACTTCGGCTTTTTCATCCTTTGAATCCTTACCTCCTTCCTCTGCTCCCTTTTCCTTTTTTTCTTTTTCTTCTCGAATTTTCGTCCGCCATTTGCCCTCCTGTAAAAAAATCCGACTTACTAAAAATTTTCTGTTTAGAAATCCGTTACCTCTAAGTTTTGGTAGTGGTAACGTTTATCTGCAACCAGCTTTCTTGACAAGATGCTGCAAACTTGCATGTATAATGTATCTAATGTAATAAAAATATGAATTCTGCGAACACAACTTCTATTCAAGGAAACACTGGCAAACACTCATTCATTTTTAAGCCTTATCAAAATTAGTCAGATTGATGACAGCTAGTAGAGGAAGTTCCACATGAACTTATAAATTTTCACTGTATTTTGATATTTCCCACAAACATGGACAAATTCTCTTTTTACTTTCAAGTAACAGAACCGTTCTCAAGAGGGTCGTAATGGAGATGCGTCTTCATGAGACAGCTGGGACACTTGGCCTAAAATTACTTATAATTTTGCACTTTGATAAGGCACTTTCTTGAGGGAAATCCCTAAAGTTGTCCATTACCAGTTTTAGAAAACGAACTCATACATTTCCTTGAATAGAGAGTTGGTGTCTGCTTTTATTCTTGAAGCATTGAAAATACAACGTTATTAGACTGTCTGGAGCCAATAAACTCATGATCCATTCGTTTCCTTTCATAAATATCGTTGAAAATACCTCTAGGCCATATTGCTAACTCTTCTCTTGTTCAATCGAACATCGACAATATGAATCATTCCTGTTCTCAACCTTTGTTATATATGCTGTAGAAATATTAAGTAGAAAAATGAAATGACATGATTCCACGAGGAAAGCCCTCAACCCAACCTCTCAACCAAAGCATCAACGCTCACCTTTCTGTCGGACTGGTTTTATAGAGTTTCTCAATCGATTTATAGAATTTCTCAATCGGTTTAATTTAAAAAAATTCTGTTTAAATGGTAATGTATTAAAATTTACAAGTTCTTATTAGTAACATCATTTTTATGATGCTACGAGATTTTTATGATAAATCTTTATCAGTTTAAATAATAAAGTTTATGTATAATGGTGGATACCTAATAAATTACTGGCGGGAAACCTCTGTTCCTAGAACAATCACATTATTCATGGTTTAAATACAAAAATAATGTTCTTCCTAATCGTATCTGTTAACGGAGAAAAAGTAGGCTGTGCAACGTAAGTGCCCGCCTTTATGCAAACACTTTGATGCAGTAGAATTGCACAATAAAAATTAAAAGATTTTGCCGTATGCTTGGGAAAAATTCAAATTTGACATAAGTATAAAAATGCGTTTAAAACTAATCTTCATTTTTAATGCAAAATGACTACATAAATATGAATAAGTATAAATACAACAATAATAAATTTTATACATTATTACTCAATGCTGAATAATTGTCCAAGAAAAAACATATTTGTGCCAAATTTGGATGTACATCATTTATTACAATACTTCCAAAGAAAAGGGGAGAGACATTTTGTTAGACTGCAGGAAGAGATCCATAGTATATATATATAGATGACATGCAGTTGCTAGAAGTTGTAAATCAAAACCTGAAGTTGACTGCTACAGACGGGCTAAACAACAAACATAAGTGATAGGAAAGTTTTGGATATTTTTGTTGAATTACTGAAAAATATAAGCACAGAATACCTGTAGGGACTGGTTCCGATATTTGCTGTGATGTTTCAGCAACAGAAAAGATGCCTTAAGACTTACCTTCATATCTTCAACAGCTGCTTTGATTCTTGCATATCCAACATGTTGTTTACCTTGTAAATGATCATCAACTCTGGACTGTGCATCACCAACAATTAGAAAAGCACCACAGATCTCACAGACTTCCATTTGCTTCTCTTGGGATGATAATGGGTTGAGTTTGCTCTTAAAGAATGAAAAGATTTTGATATATACTTTCGAATAGATTTGAAACAACGTTGATACGAATATTTTCTACTTTGGAACAAAGCTGTGTAGAGTCAAGCTCTTCTCAAGGTTCAAAACTTTTATTTAACTGCTAACAGGTTGTTTCATACATTTTGATTGGATGATTAATCCCATCTATTTTAGGCAAACAGGAAAAACTGGGTGATTCTTTATATTTTTAATAGACTCAGCTCTTAAAGTAAGTCATATTTTGCTGCTCTCAAACCTTAGGTATCCAAGATAGGAGTGGTGCATCAACTCTCTGATTGGAAAAAAATGAATTTTTCTTGTCCATTCAGTGCCCAAAAATCTAAGTTGATTTGCAACTTGAGACCATTAAGTTATAGTTAAGATTTAGGGTTCTAAATTGGTTGGACAGAGCAATTTACGCTGATGCACCAGTAGCTATTTGTTGCATCCCATGATGAGGGAATGTAGCCTCAAGAACTCATTTGATGAGGTATGTGGCAATGTCATCTAAGGGGGGTTATTTCATTGAAATGGACAGAGCATTTCACTGTCAATTAAAATCAGCATAGAGAAGTGCTGATGTCCAGAAAAACCAGTTTAAAATGATTTTGATAGTACCATCTGCATCAATGTTTCCTTTTCTTCTTTCAGTTGATCCACTAGCTTCATGATTCCCTGTGCCTCTTCAACTTTGCCTTCTGATCCAAGAGTTTCAATCTAAAATAAATGTGCTTATGAGGTTGCAAGTTAATTTTTATACAATTAAATAAAATAAAGCAGTATAAATATTTTATGTTTTAGTACACAAAAAGCTCCTACTGTGCAAATACTAGGAGACTGAAGCTATAATATACAAGAGTAGAGGAAAGGAAAACATACATAATGCTAGCTTTTTTAAGGCACTTGTAGATAAACAAGACTTTGTTTCAAAGACACTTCATTTCATGACATATATATGTCTATAACTCAAGCTTGAATCTGGTACTTAGGCTTAGGCTTAATTTTACAAAGTATTTCTACCTTTTGCATTCACAACTCTGCCTATACTGCAATAAGCATTCAATTACATACCAGTAAACAAGAGTCTTCATTAAAGTTTTCCAATACTTAATCTCTTTACATTTTGGTTAAAGTTAATGTGTCCATACAAAAGAACTGCCTATGCCAAACTTGTCAAGCCAGTCATTAAATAACAGCTTGCGATTGGTTAGTATTCTTGCGACGCAAAACTGCTCACATGAAAAGCTAACCTCACAGCGGGGTAGATAAACAGAATGAGGGTAATGGCTGGGGCGATGACATGAAAAATCACATGTTCCTGAAAATTCCCGCAGAGCTGCTTGTTTTAGCTGGACACATTACCTTTAAAGTTTAAGAAAACTGAGTAAAAAAGTCAGTGCCATGTGAAATACCAGAATTTTGTGCTCACTATTTTGTATGATTGGACAATTTAGCAATGAGTATGTTCCTTTTTGAAGTCTAAAGGTCTCACAGATTGGCACTATGTGACTCACCTCGCCTAGCAGTTGATTGATATGGTCAGTTATCATAGAGAGCTGGTCATCATCTCCTTTTGCTGTTTTCAATTCTTGCTAAAAAATGTTCAAATATAGCTTGTTTAAACTTCAAGTAAGCATATCCGAATGCTGCAAAACTATGAACTTGCGGCAGATTGCATTTCATTGAATTTTGCATTTCATTGAATTTTGCATTTCAGAACATTGCATTTCAGAATTTTGCATTTTGCATGTAACTATATCAGAACATAGTTATAAATAGAGTTAAAAAGAAATAGATAAAAATTAGCCTTTTGATAAATAATTGAATTGAAATTCCTGTATGTAGTCAAGTGTTTAAAAATGTGCCTAAATAAATTGATTATTAACAGGGTTTTTTCCTAAAGAAGATGTTAATATAGAATTGCATTTACAGCCAATGAAATAACTACAAGTTCACTGCTTAGACATTCAATATGTCACACCTTGATGCAATTTAAGCCCTTTTTGTGTAGTGCTGAATTTTACATCATATTTTGAGATGTTATTACTGCCTTGAGTATCTACTGTCTTATTAGCATATTTCATTTTTACCAAGCTATGGTTGTATAAAGAAAAACCCTTAGATTAAAGCCTGCAGGTAGAATGCAAGTTCAAAGGCAGTGGAAGAATATACGGTTAAGTTTGTTAACCTTAATCATATACACTAGGGTATCAAAAGTATTGCACCACCTCAAATGAAGAGAAATGGTGCATGAGTGATGGAAAGTTATGCGAATTATTCTGTTTTTAAGTGGCAAATGGCAATCGGTCGAATGCAAAACAACCACTAATCAAAACTTCAATCTATTTACAGGATTTGTTTGAAAAATAACAGTACCAAATGCCTTTTAAACATTTAGTGGCCTTGTAGAAAGATTATTTCAATTTTATCGAAAAGTACCTGTTCTTTTTTAGCATTGAGGGCAAGCCTTTCATGTCCTCGTCTTATTCGTCTTTCAACATCTGCCATTATTCCTTGCAGAAATCTATGAAACGTCTCTTCATAACCCATTAAACCTCTTCTATTGCTCTTTTCATATCTGAAATTACAAAGCATGTAAGAATTCTGTATCTTGAATAGATTAAATTTGTATTTTGGAAAATGAAGGATATGTTTTAGCAAAGAAACTAGTTGCAGTTTTCAGAAAGTGGCTGTAAATATATTTATGCAAATATATTTAGTTTCATCATTTAAATTTCTATATTGAGAGGCCAATAAAATGATTCCTATTATTGTTGTTAAGAAGGGCTTAGAACTTCAAAAAGATGATAAAGAGTCTGAATATATAATCCTATTGGTTCCTTAAACTGATAAACAAGACTTTAATAATTGGTTCAGAAATTCTGTGATAACAAAGACAAAAAGGGAAACTATTGAAATAATTTAGGACAGATGCTTGATGAAAGAATCCAGTACTACTAGAATTATCTTCTTTGGACATTGAAGCATGTACATCTTTTTCTATCAGGAAAGAGACCAGGTAACAGTTATTTTTATAAAACAAATTTTATAACTTTACACTTACTCTTTTTTCAGAGCTTCATCATGCGCTTTTGGACAAGCACCTAAAAAAATTGGATCAAAGTTGTATGTTTTTTATAACTGAATAAAGATATAAACTTCAGAATAATATAGTTGAAAGTTGAATCACTTTTTTCAATTCAATCACTATGTTGAATACAGGGTAATGTTCAACTCCTAAATTTTCTGACAAACCTTAAAAATATTTATACACATATAATTCAAAATAAAATTGAGAGCGTACAGAAAAAATAATTTTTCAAAGATAACTTGATGACAGGCAAGACAGCCAACACAGGCAAGACAGCCAACACAGGCAAGACAGCTTTGTTTCAACACTAGAGGAGACAGCCTATAAAGAATTGATTCTATGGACAGTTTTTAAGCATTGTTTGAACAAGTTTTTTACCATTCTTTAATGAAATTAACCAAACTTTTTATAACTTCTTTGATCTGGTTATTCATATAATTTGTATATACAAATAACTGATTAAGCGAACTAGTTGTATTTTGTATTGAAGATATCCTTACAGATGCCATTATTGATTCTGAAATTTAAAAAAAAGCATATACATTTATCAATAAAACATACCAAGATCTGCTTTGGTGTTTGTAAACAGCTCATGAGGACAAAAGCCACACAGAAAGTATTTGCAAACCTGAAAATAGATTTAATATTATGTTAAGCCTAAACCTTGTGAAAGAAATCAATGGTTGCAAAAGAGTGAATAGAAATCAATAGTTAGACATTATGAACAATTCCGCCACCCTCTGCTTTTTGACTGTAAATGAACACTTGATCATTCTGGAAACAAAGTACAGTCCTGACAATGGAATACTTCTAGTCTTTCATCAAACTAATAAATACTCAAAATTTAATTGTTGAATATTTGAACATAAGACTGCATAACAATTATTAGCTAAAACAACTAAAATGAATTGAATGTTAACTTTTGTTGCCATGTCCTGTGAACTATAGTGTGACAGTGTCAATTTTCATGTGTATTGCTATTTCTTCAAAATCATATTCCACAGTGGCATTTGTCTGATCTTGTTGACCAGTTCAAGACCAAGCCTCTCCGGGAAAAAACAATGCAGGCTATAAAAGCTCTTGCCAGTTTGGCTGCGTGGGCTATTAAGCCCTTGCAGAACTGTTGTTGATTTTTATATATTTTGGTACTTACAAAGGCAAAAATACATTACCCTGCCAATTCTTTTAACATTATTCACCTTAAAGAGGAGTTTTTGTGTGTATTTCTACCTTTAAATTTTGTATTACTACTCCTTAAAACGAGACAAAAAAAGAGAAACACAACTTTTTTGGAATATAGCAGAGTTTTTTTAGGTTTTGCCAGTCAAATGAGGCTTTTTGGGAATGCCTAGTTAATATGTCATTACTTGTAAAGAGATCGTATTTGACAGCATGGCGCAAAAATAAACCAATTAACCCTTGCACGTTTTCAGGGTTCTCTGAATAGGAAAAGGGCAAGTGAATGGAAATTTTAGGGGAGCAATTCTCCCTTCGTGTACTGTTTAGGAGAGCAATTCATAGCTCACCTCAGGTTGCGAGGGGAGCGTGGAGGCGAGTATGAGCTATGGCTCGCCTCAAACAGCCAGGCCTGCATTAATCACACTATATATATATATGTAAATTCCTTTCGGACAAATACATTTCCTATTCCATTGCAAGTTTTAGCAGATAATACAATAGTTTGCTAACATGTGATAAGCACATAGAAAAGTAAGACCTCTTTCTCTTTATTTACTAACACCCTGATATTTAGCGGTAAGTAGTACAAACACTTGGAAAATTGGTTTGCATGGAAAAAAGCGCTCACAAATTTTTTTGTGTGGGCGTGTGAATAGCCTATAACAATTTTTCATCTAGTTTTGAACAACTACTCCTCAAAGACAACAAGGTGACCATCCACACAAGAAATCTAAAACAACTTGCAACAGAAATTTTCAAAACCATTCATCAAGAAAACCCAAGTTACATGGAAGATATTTTTAGCATAACTGAATCATCTTATAACTTCAGGGGGCTCACTTTCTCTAGAAATGAGCCAAACACTATAGCATACCGATTAGACACTGTATCCTTCAGAGGTCAAAAAGTATGGAGCTCATTTCCCTAGAAATAACCTCAAGCTCCAATATAAAAATCTTTAAAGCAAGTATCAAAACTATGTCAGAGATTTCTTACTCATGCTGCATTTGTAAACCATTTATAGGACAAGTGGGCTACATAAAATGACAGGGAACCTACTGTACATTGATGCATTTACTCTTACTGTTACAGTAATTCATTCATTACTGTTACGTTGTTAAATTTGGTTTTTTGTTAATATATCTAGCTGGTTTTAATTAGCTTTAATATAGCTAGTAGTGTATGTTTACCAACTTAAAAGAATATAAAGAAAAAAATATCGCATCAATAAAATCAAATGTTGCATTTAATTATCATTTTGAGGCAATGTTTTAAATATTCCTCAAAGGGTACATGTACAACCTGAAAATCTACTTGGTACACAAAACACAGGGTTATATTGTGAGCTTTTCATGACTAGTGAGCACTTAAGCATTTAAGGACTCCATTTACAACTCCATTTTGCGGAGTTTGGCCGAATTTGACAAGATATTGGGTGCACCAATAGCCCTGCACCTCATGTGCTGATGCACAAAAGTCAACCAAAAATGCCAGGTGTGCAAGAACTATAGGTTTTCTTTTAAAATCAAATAAAATCTAGTTTTTCCATTCACCCTCAACATTACCATGACAACATCTTGGGTGCACCCACCATCCAGTATGGAATCCATGTACATTTTGCCAGAGATAACCGGCATAGACTAACAACTTCCCATTGTCTTACTATTGTTTATTGGCATATGTCTGGCGTGAGCTTGTAATGGATTCCACCCTGGCCCACCATTCTCTGCAAGCTGCACTTTTTCAAAACATCCAGGTTTGCAGCTAAATATTTGCAAACCAAACATTTTAATATAGATACAAAGGTATGAAAGAGAACACGTATATAACTTAGATTTCTCTTCCAGCCATTATGTACCATGGAACTATTAGCAAGCTTTTTTTTGTTGAAAATCTTTTCCTTGGCAAGCATTTGCCCAAAACTCAGTGGAAGGAAGTCTGCCCTGTCTGTAGCGCAAAGTAATGATTTTTAATGGTCTTAGCATTTACAGTAAGGAGACTCGCATCACTAAAATGGTCGGACGACAAATACATCACAAGGCATGTTAGTATACTCCTTTCGTCACCTTAAAGGAGCATCCCCAACGAAAGTTGCATTTTTTGCCTTATTTACACTAAAAACAAATGCAAAACATTACCAATTTAACCATAAAATTGTCATAAACTATTCCATATCTTGAGTTGTCTTACATCTACACTATTTCAAAGGTGCAATCAACAGTGAGTCGGCGCCAACACAATACCGAATGGGCCTAGTTCATCATACCTCACTGTCTGACCAATGCATCCTCGAGCTTGGCTCACCAGGAGCTCTGTTCCTATCTTTACCCATAAGTTCATCGAGTAGCTGTGCAGCTGACACCGCCATTTTCGCCACTTTTTTCTCTTATAACACTTAAACGTTTTCCTTTCCACAAACACACGCGGACGACATTAACCAACCGAAAAAGTCGCATTCCCGTATGTTAAATATACTCAAGCAAAGTCTCCTCCGCAGAAACAGAATGGAGCAGAGGGAGATATGTAAACTCCCTATAACTTTCTCTGCTTGTAAATAAATACTTGGAGTTAAATCATAGACAATGGTTAAATCTACTACTTGCACTGAGGCTATTTATTCTGAAGTAGGCAGAATTTCCATTCAGTGTAGCAGACACATAAATATCTTAAAATTCTTGTTCAGGCTTGAGTCACTTCTTGATTTGGAACCAGATAGGTACGTTTGCAAATCATTTGAAGCGCTCTTGAACGACACAAAAAATGGCTCCCCCAACTGGGTATCGAAAGTCCACAAATTGAAAACCAGATATGAAATCAGTCACAACGATACCACTGCTGCGATAAAATCTAAAGTTAGAAGTCATGAATGCGAGTGAAATAATGAACAAGCTTAAAATGCACGTTGTACTAAACAAGAAATTATGTACATATGCTCTAAGTTAAAACGGTTTTCAAATTCAAATCCTATCCTGACATTGTCAAAGACTTTAACAAAAGACGATGCCTTTCACGGTTAAGACTAAGCGCTCATAATCTAGAAGTAGAAACTGGCCGTTTTGGAAAAACCCCTATTCCTAGAGAAGTACGACATTGCAGTTTCTGCTTAGCGACAGGTTTAAGGGTTTTAGGACATGAATTTCATTTACTTATGGTGTGTCCCGAATTCGCTGATAAAAGATGCTATCTCTTAAATGAACTCCAACGAACAGCCCCTAATTTAAAGCAGCTAACAAGTTGGAATCAATTTATCTGGATATTAAGCCAAGAAGACTTAAAATGTCTCAATTTAGTTGCCACATTTATATATAAATACTTTAAAACAAGATTGAAAGAACAGTAGGACAATACTAATTCCCAAGATGCTCAAACCCCGGATTCTAATTATTAGTTGATTATATAGATTTTTCGCTGTAAAATAGCTTTTTGATATTGCGTATGATCAATTTTGTCGTGCTTTCGTAATTAAAAGTTGTATCATTTAAATTTGAGTTGATATTAACGTTTGACAAGTTGTTGTAGCAGTATTTATATTAACTTTTATTGTTATTTTTATGTTGTAATTAGGTTAGAGGCCATCTTGGCCTAGATAACTTTTTAATAAGAAAAAAATAATAACTCGAATTCCTGACAGCTCTCACATTCACCACCTCGAACCATTGATCGATTCCCATAAAGGCTTATTTCCTCGTGGTTGTTTTTGATGAGCAGGAAGAATAACAACAATATATGAATCCACTAGCAGGCATACCGGAGCCGAGGGGCTAGGGAGGGGCTATACCCCCCCCCTCGACTTTTTGAACCTTTAAAAGTAGAGTTAATGGCACCTTCCATGCTTGAGAATGACTTGATGGAACTTATAGATTTTGCAAAGCTTCCAGTGTCTCCTTCGTAATTTCGGGTCACAACAAAAAGCCAGATATTCATCCTGCTTCTCGAACATTCGACAACTCGAACCATTTCATTGGTCCGTTGGAGGTTCGAGTTAGCGGAGGTTTACTGTAGTCAAAGTTTACGGCATGGATGTTGTCTTATCAAGGTTCTACAAGGTACTGTTCCTGAAGCTTTGAAAATGAATGGAAAAGCTACTCTGGGCATTGAACGTCATGAACAGAATGTAAGCAAATTTGATGTGCAGGAATTGCAGTTTTCCGAGAAAAAACACAAAAATGGTAAGATAAAGGCATTGATTTAATGGACTACACAATTTTTTTTATTAGAATACCTTAATTCTTGTTGTAATACCTTAATGCTTAATTCTCAAAAGTCTTACAAATTTGTGATTCTGACCCTTAAATTAGTCTTAAATCATTCTTCAATGTCACAATGCGTAAATATGGTAAGAATCGGAAAAAAACACAAACCTTTAATACCATATTTCTTTAACATACTAGGAAAATTTGTGGTCGATGATGATGATGAGTGATCCTCAAACCTCTTGCAAAAAGTCATTTTATTTTCAATTAATTATTTAATTTCATCATCTCAAGCCTCAGAGGCTTGAGAGGAAGACAGCTTCAAACAATAGAAAAGCCTATTGAGAAAGGGAATGCCATCAGAAAGTCATACATTTCCTTGATAATTACAAAAGCCATTTGCAAAAATACTTTCATGTGAAGGGGTTTAGGCCCACTTTCGATATTGGGTTTATATTAGAACGGTGAAAATCGACCAGTGAATAGAGCGGTCTGATGGGCTAGACAAATAGACCTAGTCCAAATAAGTAGCACGCAAAAGATAGTATTTTGTTTACGTTATTGCTATTATCAAAGCAGTGAGACCAGAGTTATAGAAGAGGGGGCTCAGGGGGGCCTAGCCCTCTTCTACTTTTAAAAGAGGGCTGCACCCCCTCCTCTTTCTTTGTGCGATTCTAAAATATCATAGCTAATTTCTGCCAGGATCAAATCTTGGCTTGAAACGGTATTACTTTTTGACATTTGCACTCATGTGTGCCCTCAACAGTCCTCTTGATAACTGAAAACCCAATAAATGCTGGCAAAATTTTGCTACTTTAAATTATTTATTTTTAAGATTTTTCTACCCAAGTAACAGGTAAACATTGGAAGATGATTCAACCCAAGAAAAATGGAAAGATAAAGAAATTGATATTGAGTAGCCATGAAAAAGAAAACACTTTAAATATTCATATTGCAAATACGCGTTGCCATTCCTACATGTTTCCATGAATATAGGCGTTCAATTCATTAGAATCTAACACAACATTTGACTTATGCAGCAACCGAAACATTATTAAATTGACTAATTAAAAACATCTACGTAGGGCAAGAGGGAATCTTGCCCCCTTCCGTCTGTGCCCTCCTGTCTTTTGCCCCATCTGTTATACATTCATACGAGTTATGGTTTAGGAATATTAGGGTTACTGATAACCCAGTCTTTGCCATAGTATGGCACGAAGGGTAAGTACTTTGTTAATTTGAACCTCTGCAAGTACGAAGTGATAAATGGAATGTCATAGCAATGTACTGATGCAACGCCCTTTTCACTGCTAGTGTCACCAGACACGGCAGTCTTCCATTTTGTTAGTCCTCTTTCTTCTAACGTTCCTGGCAGCAAGTTATCAAGAATAAAACCAGTTAGGCCCCCAACAGCCATATTCGTGCTCAACACTACAGTAACCACCTGGTCAAAATTCGACGATCCTGCAAAGAATGGATAATGGACAGCTGATAAACATTGGACACGGGGTGTCATCGTAAAGTGATAATTCTTTCAAATATGTTACAATAGTTGCCAATATCCAGATATTGGATATGGCAGTTTTTATTTGAAAATTGGCCAGAGCTACACTTTAATATAAAATAAAAGATGAAAAAGTAGCTGTTTTCTTTGTTTCTTTGTTCGGAGTATTCAGGTAAAGTAAATGTTTAATGTACAGTGTTCATCTTAAAACCCACGAGCTTGCTTTTTTAGCAAAAAGACTTAAAAAAGCTACGGTTTCTGAGTTGAAGATAAGAAACCATTCTAAAATACAAAAATTTAACATGCTGCTTCTTTTGTTACGACCATCAAAGTTTCATTCCCAATTTAATGTAGTTTCATACCACATTTTTACATCAGCACTTTTGTTAACATACTAACTTGGGGTGGGGGGTATCGCCCCTCAAGTCCCAGTGACTTTCCACTGTCCTTATCAAAAGGCTATCGTCCTTCTCTCTATGTAAACAAAAGTTTGCCCCGGCAACTGAGTGCTCTTCGATTAGGCTATGATTTGTCCTGTAACAAGCCTGTCCCTTCCTTTTTTGTTAGAAACAAACAGAATTTGATGTTACTTGATTTTGAGAATATCATTATTTTCGCAAAAAATTTAGAAGAAATAATCAGGAGAAAAAACGAAAAGTGAATTATATTCTACCCTTCTTTATAAATTGCATTTTCCTTATTAAATGAGATTAAGCAGTAGTAGTGAAATTTCTCTTCCGCCCTTCAAATACCACATAAAGGCAAAATATACACGATTAAAAAATCAGGCACTTTTTGTTCAGAAAATGAAAGGCCAGATGCAATGTCAAACAGTATACTTACCGTTACTAGAGAAAACGTACGCCTCATAAATTTAAACTTACATTAAAAACGCCTCATAAATTTGTATTACCTGTTTTGATAGACCCTGGATTCCGCTTCAACCAGAACGGCAATACCATACCAAAAAACAGCGAATTGCCAAGTACAAAGAGATTTCGTATTGAGTTCAGGTCAACAAATTGCAATGGAGCAAGACCCACAGCAGTTAGCAAACCAAACAGGGCGATGAAAATTCCTCCAATAACAGGGTCAGGGACTGTGACAAACAGTGCACCAAATTTGCTGAAGATAGCCAGAATAATCATGAACAGTGCACCAAACTGTATAACTCTCCGACTTCCGACCTAAAAATGTATGTTATGTTAACTCAATACAAAAACATTTGTTGCTTTAAAATATGGTTTTTGTTTAACTTTGATGATATCTGTATTTTTCACACTTTAGTGCTCTAGAAGAGCAAGTTTGCTGACTAAGGGTGAGAAAAAAATTGGTGGGTCAAGATTTTCCCGAATTTGCTAAAACTCAAACTCAAAGCATGGTTCTCCTGCTGTTATCGTACCAGGTCTGTTATCTAGAACACAAAGTTGGGAAATTTGGCTTGAACCTTTCTCAAAACTAAGCATTTGGTGTATATTTGTTTAATTTTCCATGCTAAAATTGATGCTGTGTAATTTCAAAAACTTTTCTTCACAAATATTGCATATCATGGACGACTTAGAGCCTTAGACTACTTTTCCCTTTGAGGAGTATGAAAACATACCCGAGTTATCCCAAGGGCAGCAACATTTTCACTATATGACGTCGTGCCATTCCCTGTTCCAAAGGCTCCTGTTAAGATGCACCCGAATCCTTCAATTCCCAGGCCCCTGTTTATAGCGTGGTTTGGTAGCGGTGGTGCCCCAGCAATCCTTGCGCATGCAAAATAGTCACCAATTGATTCTATAACTGAACTGAAAACTCCAGCCATCATTCCGATGCATGTAGAAACTTTCAGTGTTGGGGTTCCCCATTGGCCTACGGAAATGATTTCGATAGTTGAATCTAGCAAAATTCTGAATAATTGTTATATTTTTTACCAGAGAGAGCTAAGAAATGCTACAAAAAAAGTATTTTTATGCATAAAAGCTGGACATATAATGAGAACACACAAGTTGAACAAGGTAAGTCTCTTTAGAAGTTTTTAGGACATAGAACAACATTAAAAGGCTAAATTATTATAAAGAGTCCAGAAGAGTCATTAGCCTTCCTCCGGTCAAATCTTTTCCCCGTCAAAAACTTCCTTCAACTTTTGAAGCAATCACCATGGACAGGGTGTGGCTAAGGAGTAGCTAGGGAATAAGGGGTGACAATCGCTATAAATCAAGACAAAATTATGTGTTTGGGTCGACGGTAATTATCACATTCGATAAAGCTTTGCTAGAATAACATTCAAAACATTATAGCTCAAGAATAATATTTACTTTTAAATTGCGAATAATAAAATCGACATAAACATGCTATAATATGAATTGAAAAATTTCAAAACTACGAAACACGAATAACATTCTCTTTTCAGATGTATCTACTAGTTGTAAAAGTGCGTAGCATAAATTTTTTTTCCAAAAGGCCTAATGGTTCACGTTCCCAATTGACCCTGCTACAGATTCAATGTGTGCCTTGAAAGTGCAAAAAAAAAACAAATGCAAAATAAGTTGTGTCAATTTTTTTTCTCCAAAATTCTATTGCTTCTCAAACCTTCCCCCGGTCAATGATTGTGGGACAGTTATTTTTGCTGGACTCTGGCTAAATTCAATGAAAAGAAGTAGATAGTAGGGTGTAAATGAAAAAAGAAAATTGTTAGGAAGGTAGAGAATAAAATGAATGAAAAAGAGAACAATATAGATTACAGATAAGAGAAAAATATACAGAGAAAAACAGCGAGGCAAAGAAAAGAAAAAATCGACAGTAAAAGGAAAATAATTGGAGTAAAGGCAAAGAAAAGTAGAAGCAATGAACGAATGAAAAGATGAGAAAGAGGAAGTAAAAAGTGAATTAAAAAATAGAAAACAAAGAAAGAGAAAATAATGAAATAGGAAATGTAGAACGGAATAAATAAGGAAAGAAGAAAACAAGAGGAAAGGAGTCTTGATGAGCCAAAAAAAATTGAACAAAAACCTGGATATGGAACTCTGATCCATGGAACTTGGTGCAGAACTGCTGACCTTGTGTCTGTTCGAGCTTTGTGTCCAGGTGGGAATACATCAGTTGCTGTTAGAATAGCGCATAAAATCCACGACAGTAGGACAGCACATAAAATCTAAAGGGGTTAAATTATATCACTGTCTTGTGTAAAACAAGGAAATCATCTCACTTTCAAACAAAATGAACCGAAGAAAACAAAAGATACAAGGAATTTCAAGGTAAAGTGATAAAGGACTTTGAAGAAAGAAAAATACGGACCATATGAAGAATAGTGATTTTACACTTGGCTAACAGCCTTGGATCAGAGTTTGCTCAATGCTTTATTATGCTTGCAAAAATTTCGAATACAGATAAAATCATTTATCTCTTTCTTAGATATGCTCAGTAGCAGCACTCTGCAAATACTTTTCTTTTCATCGTTAAATAAAGAATTCGATACACAGTGAAGCTTTATTTACAGGAAAAAGCTTGAATATAGGAATTTTCTCAGAACGCCAACTTCCACCAGAGTAAAGAGGAAAAGGGAGCTTGATGTTTCCTAAAACGTATGAAAACAGCGTCGTCAGGAAAATTGTCCTGGAAAAAATCAAAAGGATGAACGTAAATAGAAAGTTAGAAAAGGAAACGAAAATATATGTGATGTGCTGACTATGTTGATGGGCAAATAAATGTTTACATTAAGCCTATTTCTGGACAGAAGTAAATATGTTATCGATGCTATAAAAGCAGCTAGTGAACTACCATTGAAGCAAAATTCAATACGTACAGCATTGATATCCCCCATTGTGTACCTGCAAGAAAATAATATATTAAGAAGATGCTTTCTTAAACAAATATTATTTATAGCATTGTATAAAATATCATTTTACGAAAAATGGTAGCGGAACTTGATTACAACCAAGTAGGATACTTTTGGCCAAGTAGGAGATTTTTATTTAGGCAGCTATAAAATACAGAAAAATGATGTTACCACTATTGAAAATGAATGCTCTTTTAAATTTATAAAATTGAGTAAGAAAGCGAATATATTTTCCTTAGACTGTTATGAACCTTTGCTTAAAGGGATTTTTTTCTGTTACGTTCTTTTCCAATGCCGTTTAAAAACCCTTCTAAATTATTTACGACAAAGCATCTCACAAGGAATGCAATCTAGGACAAAACATTTCACCCTTTTTCAAAAACTTAATTTCCTCAAATCATTGGTAGGAAAAATCTTCGAAAAATCAGCCTCACCTGCATATTGGTAAGCTGTTTCAAAAAGAGGCAAAGCAACTAAGGTTATTGTTGGTATGACAGTCAATGGACCAATTGAACGAAGCAACAGTCCCATAACACCGCTGAATCCAATCACAAGTTGGAATAAACCAGCAATCATAACCGCTCCTTGAATCTAGGCAAAATCATAGAATCACCTTTTGTGTAAATAAGAATTTAAAGCTTTTAATCAGATATGCCAAAACATATCTAATTGGGAACATAAATGGTGGGAAACTTAACAAGGACATTCAAGAATCCATTATTCGTATTGGAAGTTTCATTTTTATAATAAAAATCTTACCTCTCTCATGCGGATTAACCATTCAGCTTCTCCTGTTGCATTTGTTGTTGCTGAGGTAAACGTTATTGTGCTCGCTGTGAGATTTTGATACGACGTTGGCGGGACTATAAGTAAAACAATGATATGATGAATGACTTTTGCAAACGTAGCATGAATCAAGTAAACCAAGCTCTGTAACGAGCTGAAGCGTTTTGTTACAGCAGCCGTTTAATTTAGATAAAGTGGATTCTGCATGAAATGAAAAAAAAACGTAAGATTTTTTCCAGTACACGGAAATATGCTGATTCAGCATTATTCTGAACACAACAATATTGTGGTGTAATTAACCAAGCAACAAAAATAGATGACTATAGAATAACAAATTCTTATACATAAGTGTTTTTTTATAAACTTTGACATAAGTAATCTTGTATTTTACTAGCGCCGTGTAGCTAATCCCTTGACTGGAACCTTTGTTGCATGCCGGCAAGATATTGCTCAAACACAAATTTTCCATCCTTGCGCCTTTGTATATTGGACATGAAAATCCCTTGTAAATAACATTGAACATCATTTACACTATAATTCTTTAAGTATGCTTGACTTCAGGTGCGTAGCCTGAAAACTCCAATATGAACTAGTCCGCGCTAGAAACAAAGTCCCAAGTTTCTAGAGCCTGAAATACCTGTTGGTCGTATAGGTTGACAAGGCCCGCGTAGTGCCATACTGGAAAAAGTCGGAGCGAGAAAGGCGAATGTGCATCCCTGGATGATTGGTAGCCTAGACGGAGAAAGATTGAGAACATGATGAATCTCAAGAATACTCCAAAGCTAAAATACACAACCTAATAATTTGTGTCAGTGGATCCAACTGAGCGAGGTTTTAGCCAACGTACCAAGATAGGTAAGGCTAGATTGAAACGGATTATAACGGATTGACCAGATGATACAAAGGGTCCAACAGGATTAAAAAAGCTAACATTTTTCTTCAAACACAATTTGCAAGTGACGGCCTAGTTCCCAAAAAAATCCACATACCTATCTAAATCTTATTTCTGTAAAAAAATTTAAAAACATATGAAATTATACCCAAGACATTCACCAAACTTAAGGTTACGGTAAAGTTTTTGGCACGATATTTGGTTTTTTTCTCCCTAAAAGCAAACTATTAACGGAATCAGATTAAGCTTTACATTATTTGATGCAGAAGAATGTGGCAATTTCAACCATATCAAAATAATTGGCAAATATGGTAAAATGATACTTTCCAGGCAAATTTATCGCTTAAATAAGTGTACCACCTTCAAAAGCTATTTTGTACCCTTGCATTTAAGGTAAAAAATCTGACTTATATCAGCAGAAAGCGCAGATCCTTAGCTACCAAATTTAGTCTCAGATTTTTCAAATTCCTCCTTCCCTTGAAACTATACCATGTCAAAAAATGGCAAACAATTTTTCTTCTCTCTCATAGCTGTATTTGGCTATGAAAGACAGACCAGAGCAAATACAAAACTTTTGAGACACATGCTCACCCGACATCTGCTCTGGCCGTTCGATTGGTTACTTGGGTACAAAATAGCTTTTTTGTACCTGTATGTAGACGAATTGTAAGTCCGGAGAAAAGGGGATTTTACTGATCGAACTTGCAAGGTACACTCGTAAACCACAGTGTAATCTGGGTCAAGTCACTTGAAGCTTTAAGATCAAAAAGCCTGTTTAAATAAACACGGCCGTACATTGGATACATGGATGTGTCATACGATTTTGTAAAGCCTGGTTCCCATATAATCTTAAGACTGCCGCAGACGGTCTGCGACGGTCTGCGACGGTCTGCGACGATCTGCGACGGTCTGCGACGATCTGCAAAAAGTTGAACATGTTCAACTTTTTTTCTCTTGCGGTACCTTCCCGGCGCTTCCAGATCATATGGGAACATGGGTCGCAGACGATCTGCGACGATTTGTGACACGCCCTTGTTGACAAATACCCACGTGCATTCTGTCGTCCAATCAAAACCTCTTTTTTATATAATCCCGCGCTTTTTCCTTTGTGTTGCAATACGTGTCATTTCTTCCTTGCAATCATAACAAAATGGCAATGCAAATTGAGAATGAAATTGATAACGAAACATTGATGAATTGCGTTCAAAACTACCCGGTGATTTACGACAAGATGAGCAAAGACTATAAAATTCCACTTAGAAAAAGAATGCGTGGAAAGCAGTAAGCAGGGAACTTGGAATTGATGTGGAAGTGGCACAGAAACACTACAACAACATCAGATAAACGTTTTCAAAGTACGTCAGATGAATGAAGTGCGTTAAGCAGGATCGTCGCAGATCGTCGCGGATCGTCGCAGATCGTCGCAGATCGTCGCAGATCGTCTGCGGCAGTCTTAAGATTATATGGAAACATATTCACCGGGAAGGTGCCGCAGACCGTCGCAGATTGTCGCAGGGAACCAGGCTTAAAAGAGGCATGCGACCACAACCGCAAAGCAACGATAATCGGCTTAACAGGTCAAGAGATTATCAGATCTCAACTAAAAGTTCTGATAAAGGAATTATGGAAACCTTCGTTTACATGGGATTTTTTCCATTTTCAAAATTTCTGTTAGTTTCAAATTTGGTTTCATTGTGTACCTTGAAAGCTCGGCTTCTTGAATGTGAAAAAGTCGAAAAATGGATGTTTTCATCCAGAAAAGTTTACCGTAACCTTAAAAGGTCATATCGAAAAATGTGATAAAGATTCATAATCTAGTTTTACTTCTTTTTTAGTGGAAAAAAAGCTTTTCAAGACGCCGACGCTCGATTTAAAAAAAACGGGAACAGCTTAAAAACATGCCAAGCTTCAGATTAAAAGTCAGGGAAAAATAATGTAACAATTTAATTAGGTAAATGTTTGTTGATAAAAAATCAATGGCAAGATAAGAACAATTTCAAGCAAAGCAAATAAGTTTTTCAGACTGCAAAATTTGAAGATGGCACGAAATAGCAGAAATATAGCACACTGAAGCACTTTTCATCCAACACTCTTCAGAGTAGAAACGTCGAATAAAATATGGAGAGGTTAGCCGTGGCTGATTGGTTGAAAACACACGAATCAATCAAACGCGTCTATTTTCCGCTCAGGCTGCTTTCGATTCACACCTAGATAACAATTTTCTTCTCACTTACGGTACCTATGTGTGGTTGTTGTGTTGTTTTATTGTGATTGACATGCAGTTGCATGTCATTCATGTGATTGGTTGTAGTTAATAGCATCCTACTATTTAGTTGAATTTAACATGCGTCCATATTTGGAGAGGAGGATTTTTTAAGAGGTATTTAGGAAGCGTTTTGAAGAGGATTTCAAGAAGGTTTTAATAGCGTTTAAGTAATCGTTCTAAAAAGTTACATATTCATTGAGTATTGGCATTACGTATTGCTGAATTGATTTTGTATATATCTGATTGAAACAATGGCGTTTCCAATTGAATCCAGCCTATCATAGCTGAACCACAAATGAACTTAATAAAAAACATAACACCTACTCTTTGAAAATCTAGAATAAATTTGACAACCATCAAAGAACGGTGGATTTTTTCTACTTATTCTAAAAACGTTAGTTTTCTAAAGATTGAAATTCCTTGTGGATTACCTTGTGCCAAATGTTGCTTGCAGCAATGTCACTATCCCAGAGGCCAGCATAATTGTGCTAAGGATGTTGCTAATCACAACAGGTTCATTCGCAAAACATAGCGGTATCGAAAGTATAAATGGCATCGTGAACGTCCCTCCAAACATTGTCAGGTATTGCTGAAGCATGATGAAAATCATTAATAACAAATGATAAATAATAAATAGTACTATTTTGTAATGCGTCCCATTATTCGGCGGGGCATTCTTTATAGTGGAAATCCTTATTGTATAGAACAAAGTTGTAAAACAAACAATTTAGACAGCAAAATCCAGCGGCATTACACAACGAATCCTACTATCATGTTAACGTTTTTGATCATGTTAACGAATCCTACTATCATGTTATCCGGTTACGGTAAACGTTTTTGAGACAATATTTGGTTTTCTCTCCCTCAAAGCCAAACTATTAACGGAATCAGATTAAACTTTACATCATTCGATGCACAAGAATGTGGTGATTTCAACCATATAACAATAATTTGCAAATATTGTAAAATGATACTTTCCAGGCAAACTTATTGCTTAATGAGTGTACCACCTTCAAAAGCTATTTTGAACCCTTGCGTTCGAGATATCAAAATCTGACTTTATGTCAGCAGAAAGCGCAGATCCTTAGCTACCAAATTTTGTCTCAGATTTTTCAAATTCCTCCTCCAATTGAAACTATACCATGTTAAAAATTGCCAAAAAAAATTTCTTCCCTCTCGTAGCTGTATTTGGCTATAGAAGACAGACCATAGCAAAATTTTGAGATACACTTTGCTTACCCGACATCTTTTTTGGCCGTGTGCAAATTTTTGAGCCATTCAATTGGTTCCTTGGGTACAAAATAGCTTTTTTGTACCTGTATGTAGACGAATTGTAAGTCCGGAGAAAAGGGGATTTTACTGATCGCACTGACAAGGTACACTCGTAAACCACAGTGTAATCAGGGTCAAGTCACTTGCCTGTTTATATAAACACAATAAGCCTGTTTATATAAACACAGCCGTACATGGATGTGCCATGCGATGCTGTAAAAGAGGCATGCGACCACAACCGCAAAGCAACGATAATCGGCTTAACAGGTCAACAGATTTTCAGACCACAACTAAAAGTTTTGATAAAGAAGTTATTATGGAAACCTTCGTTTACATGGGATTTTTTCCATTTTCAAAATGTCTGTTAGTTCCAAATTTGGTATCATTGTTTGCCTTGAAAGTTCGGCTACTTGAATGTGAAATCATCGAAAAATGAATGTTTTTTATCCAGAAAACGGTTACCGTAACCTTAAAGTGAGTGTTAAAAGTACAATAAAACAACTGAAAATTTCAGTCTCCTAGAAATGCAAAAAAGTATGTACGTTCCGAAAGAAAAAGTATCATTCTGCATGTGATCCGCAACTTTTGCCTTCGTGTATGCGAACATGCATGTGACAGCTGGAGTTAGCCCAGGCTTACCCAAGGCTCATTTGACAAAGATATACTGTTATTCCAACCAGGGTTTGGTTCAGCAGAAGCTGAATCCTATTGACATCCACGTGCTCCTCTATTTTATTGCCTGTTCACGTGTGGAAGCTTATTTCGATGACTGTGTTGGAAAAATTTGTCGTGTTTTCGTATCCAGGTTTCTGGCGCATAAATGTTATTCAGACAAATATCGTAAAAGATCAAACTATCCCTATGGCCTATAATTTTTATCAAAGCCCAAACCTGAAACCCTAGGCCAACTGCTAAATGCCAAGGTGGATTTTCTTCAATATTATACAGCAACTCAGATTTGGATTTCTCGTATTTGACATCACTGTTCGTCTTTTCTCCCTTGCTACTGCCGTTAGCCCTCTGATCACGGGTTGTTTCAATCTTCTCGATCTGCAAAAGAAAGCAGACATTTTGACTTAAAACTTCCAGTTAAAATGAAAAGGATAAAACATAAAAGACATCATAAACATCATAGAAGAACTCGCCCTTAGAATTAGAGTTTTCTAATCTTGGCTGGTCTAATCTTTGGCTCAACTCCTGTTTCACTTTAACTAAATCTAGCTTAGTAGCCATGTTGATACTGTAGTCAATTTTAGATGATGAACAACTTACGAAGAGAGTACACCTCTCATCATTTTCCATTGACTTCGCTTAAAATATTGTCTGCTGTAATTCTTCCTGTTTTATTGCTCTTTCTTATTGCGCTTTCGTCCTAATCCTCTAACGGCGTTTGTCGTTTGTGCATTTTTTTATGACACTATCTGTACTGTTCTCTACTTCAATATCAAAATGCAGCGAAAAGCAACACACAGTTTTTTCCATTTATCGGCAAAAATGATTGTGCATAAAAAATATTCAAAAATGAGAGGACCAGTGGCGAAAATCTTTCTTCCCAAAACAAAGAAAAAAAGCCGCATCAAAACGCTTATTGTGCAGACAAAAGAAGTTACTCCAGCACTGATTGCTGAACCTTAACAGTCACGTGCTCGCGTTTCTGATTGGCCGATAAGGGATTTTCAGATAAAACAATTGGATTTCCCGAAAAAGTGTCCGAGATTTTCTTGGAGTGATTTGCCCCTAGGATTTTTCGATCAATGTTCTGACAGTTTACTCAAATGTTTGCTTTTTTCAAAGCCATTTTCAAGTTTTGTACCATCAAAAAAATTACAGAAAGTCTTTGCAGCATCTGCATTTACTTCCCGGCAAAGCGGGGAAATAGATTCAATTTGCACACAATACCTTGACACAATCTACTCTTATTATTTAGAAATAATGGCTCTGAAGTTATCCAGGCAGAACGGGAAAATATCAGCATATGAAAGGTCTATAATTTTTTCCCCGGCTACCGGCCAGGAGAGATTCCCCCTTTACCGGGAAATGGCCGGGGTAACTTTCTCTATATGAACAGACTCTATGATAGCTATATGGCCTAAGCTAAAGTTGTAAATAATCAGACATAAAGGATGCAGGTGAAGCTGAAACAAACCTTGACTGGCCATAACCACATATCATCAGTATCATCATATTCCATGTCTGCTTCGATTTATCAACGTTAATGGAGGAGTACTCTTTTAACTATCGATTTATGCTTGGGAAAGTGCAAACTTATTGTCTGTTCAAATGTTTATGTTTCAACATAACAAAAGGTCTATCAAAGCGTGAAATTGTGTTCAAGGAATTTTCTTTGTCGTTCAAGCAGAGTTCCTGACACCAAGTAAGTTTCGGAGCTGCCGATCCACAATCCTTCACAAAATATATTGAAACCGACAGTGATCTACTAGAATTGTATTTGACCCCCCCCCCCCCCCCCTCCTTTAAGCAATGTTGTTGAGACTTTGCTGTTGTATGCGGTCTTCGCACACATGATTTGCGACAATTTCACTGGACTTGCTAAGAGTCTCTCTCTATCCATCAAAAAAAAGGGAAAAAAGAAAAAATGGGAGGGAACTCCTTCCCTTCCTTTTTTTTCCCTTTTCTATATTTTTCAGGTTAGTCGCCTAGTGGGAACCAAGCTTAAGTAGATAGAGATAGACTTGTAGCAAGTCCACTATTTCACCAACTATTTCACCTCAACAAAACAACATTGCTTGGAGGGGGCGGGGGAGGGGTGGGGATTGTGGAAGGATTGAGCAACAAATAAGTCTGTCTGAAACCCAAGTCAAAATTACGAATTGCTTTTGGGAAAAATACGCCAAAGAGACGTTCGCATTATTGTGAGGTGGGAAGGAAAAGAAGTCTCACAATTTTTGTGGACGATTGCAGATACGATGTTTTTAAGAAACAAGGTACATTTATCGGGCTTATGTTTGAATTAAGTTTACAAACATGTTTCAATAAGGAAGTCTAGAAAGGGACTTTTGCTCTTTCGTGACAAAGTTTTCAGAATGATTAAAGAGAGGTTGGGGAGACGGCAGGGTTTTTTAAGGAAAATTTAGAGTTGCACATTTTTCCCAGGGGCACTGGGTTGAAGGAATAATTATTGGTTCCTATAAGTATAAATAAAATGTATGTGATGCTCAGGTACTGGTAGCTTGTACTCCAGACCAGTGACACAGCCAGGGTTGGAGGATTCAAGGGGCAAAGAGGAGTCCGACAGCAGAGGTCCGTGGCATTACCCCCGGGAAAACTTTTGCTGACAACACCTATAGAAATTTGGGAAAACACCCCATTTTGTAAATGAGTTTTGAAAAGCAATGGTATTTTTAAGTGGCAATGGTTGGCTAATCAAGCAAAATAATCTTCATATGAAACTTTTTGTGGCTGACCCACATTCTACAACGTTGATATTCTGAATTGTGTAAGGCGAATAAGTGCTACGTTTAAAATCTGATTTTCCAAAGTTGTAAGCAAATATCTAAAAATAAAAGGCAGTATGCATAAGTTTGAAACTAAGTTCGCTTTCCTTGGAGAAAAATCTGCAAAATCTCCAACAAGCATTTCAGAATCCAGCTTTTTTAAAAATAGAAGCGAAGACTTTTAAAAAATTGGGCATATCTAAAGAACGTGAAGGACTTTTCTATATAAACATTAAAACGAAGGGAAGTTACAAACCATTCAGTAGACGTACAGACGAGGGCCCCTTGCGAGCGAAGCTAGCTGAAATTTTTGCAACCACGCCCTTAGGATAAGCTTAAAATTTCAGAATATTTCTTACAGTCGTTTACTTGCAGTCTTTAAAACGTTTCATTTTTGTCTGAAATATCATCTCCCCCCCCCCCCCCTGAGGTACTAATTTTATTGCAGATTTGCACTTTTCTCAGGCACCAACTTTTCTGAGCATTGGGAGGGGGGACGGACAAAACTGATGACGATGAAGCAAGGTATAAAAAGAAATTGCATAGCAGCTTGAAAGGTTAATGTTAAATTGTCTCCAATTTAGTTGTAGGTGTGACTCAAAAACGATAAAGCGACTCTGATCATGAACAACAACAATTTTATGGGCATAGTACAAACTTCAATGATACGTTAAAATAATAATAAGGATAATATTGTTGGCGCCTGACAAAGTAATGGAATTCTACCAAACAATTTTTAATTCAAATCAATTAATTTAATCATTTTATAAATCCAAGATAATTTTCCTTCAACTGAACAGAAAAGACAAATCTGCAAAGTCTATAGCAGGGTTGATTTGCCAAATAGTCCTTCCTCCGGTCGCTTCTCTGTACAAACCTCTTTGCTACCAAATTAATGTCCAATTTGTCAAAATCTGTTTTTTGTATATGTGCAAACATAATGTCTTCAAATGGTTTGCTTTTGCTTTGGCCCTTAACCACGAGCCTAGAAACTGCGCTCGCAGGTAGATAAACTAAGTGGCACTGTTTTGTAAAGTTTAATCAAAGATATATCTTTGGTTTAATCGTCATTCAGAATCGGTCAGAATTCCGCATTCCCGGAAATGAGAAGTGCTATAAACAAAGGTTGCTAGCCAAAGTCAATAAAGGGATCTTTAGAAACAGGGGCACGAAGCTTAGTAAATTACTTCCAAGATAAAAGCTAAGGTGGATTCATTGAACTCCGATGGGTGTATCAAGGGTGCGACAGTGCAAATTTCAATTAATCGTTAAAGCAACTTTATAAGCGATAGAAACTGTTTTCTGTTTCGAAAAAGGCGTTTTTAGAAATATTTTTGGTCAGATTTTGCAGGGCATGCGGCGCATTACCAGCTTCCCTTGACGCTACGCCACTGTCATAAATCTCCCTAAATAAAACTGAAAATCGCACTAGAAACAAAAGCAAAAACAGCAGGCCAAAAGGTAACCAGTTATTGCTGCTGGGATTCGCAGGAAGCTCAAGCAAAAATTTCTTTCCACCAACTGCAAGTTCAGCGAGGAAGCAATTTAAGAAAAGTTTTACTTAAAGTTAATCTTACAGGGCCGTAGACACTTGGGGAACAGGGGGGGCAATGCCCCCTTCCCCAATAATTTACGAGAATTGTGTTTGAAGATCTTATAAGTGGAGTTTGATCTGACAGCATTTCGTAAGACAGGTATAGAAAAAGCTATATTTCTAGCCATGCCCCCCAATCCAGTTTAGCTGTCTACGCGCCTGTTTTATAAAATCAGAAACAAAGGGGTTGGGGAGGGATGCAGAAACTTTGTCTACCCTCTGCTGGATCCAAAGCAGCATCGTTAGCAAAAAGACAAAGTTTCCTTTCTTCATGTGTTTTCATTGTGAAAAGGGCGGAAATGTGTGCCTGCATTAATTACACGTGTTTAAAGTACTTTTGTAAATCCTAAACTTTCAGAAAACCATTTTTATCTCTGAATATACAAAAGTTATCGCCTTGTTAAATTACTTTATTATCGCCTATTTCTGATGCGAAGCAAGTTAAACAACTCAATGACATTGAACCAAAGCAACAGAATTCCAGGGCGCAGACTGGAAAACTTGCATATGCATGCAGCTACGCTAGAGTATCATTTGACTCGAATACCTACATTCATTGCTCTAGGGTTAGGCTATAATTTATATAAACATTTTTTACAAAATTTTTAACCCTTACCTCGATGGCATCCATTGTTCTCCTCGATTGCATTGCACTGGAGATGATTTGAGATTGTGTCAGTGCTTCCACAAATGACAATGCGTTTAATGAAACGAGACTGAAATTTCCTCAGATTTCCTAAGACGTCATTTGAAATTTCCTCGGATTAAAGGTAAGGTGTCCATATAAAAGGACTGCGTATACCCAACTCGTCAAGCCACCTATCAAAATAACGGTTTGCGATTGGTTAGTATTCTTGCGATGCAAAACTGCTCACATGAAAAGCTAACCTCACAGCAGGATAGATGAAGAATCACATGTTTCTAAAAACCCCCACAGAGTTGCTTGCTTTAGCTAGACACATTACCTATTGAAACATTATTTCAGCTATTAGCTTATCGTTCATGTCTATAAGTATGCTGTGCATCTGATATCTTTCGGTATCAAAATATGTACCAAGAATTGCTAGCTGACTTTGTCTAGATCGATCTTTTTTCTCGTCAATGAACAAGGAGATCGTGTTACCTTGTAGCTTTGGGGAACCTTCTCTTAAAAAATTGAACTTGACGTATAAGGTTAGTTGTCTTCTGTTTTCCAAGTGAGCATCTGCTTAATGTCTTATCCTTGGGATATATTGATAGGCAAATTTTTTTCTGCAATGAAACTAGCATTTTTAAGTTCCATCCTTGAAGCTTCCTTGTCACTTTTGCCAGGCATGGACATAATTTTCTTGTTTGTTGTTTCCAGTGTTGCTGACCTTGCCATAACTTCTTTATGGGCAAGGTCTTGATATATGGCTAGAGGTGCTTTAGAGCAGCATACTTTCATCTTACCCACTTGGCACCAAGGTTGAAATTTGCCAGTGTCATTAGTTATCTTCTTCAACCATTGCTTGAATGTAGGGATTGTTTAGCCACGAATCATGAAACGTTTGTTCAACATCATTACGTTTCATTTCTACTCCCTTAACCCCACCATTTTTTAACCAAAGTCTTAATCCAAACAGTTAACAGTAGCTGCCCTACACCAACAACACAGCAGTCCAAAGGGGGGGGCCCAAAGGGATTATCTGAGAAAATTTTCTTTAAAACACCCATGTGCATAAGGAATTTCACATATCAAATCGATTTAACAAAGCTGTTCTGACGATCCAACAGCGAGGAATCACAAAAAATTATAGTAAAAAATGAAATTTAAAATTTCCTTAAAATTTCCTCAAAAAATCAATTTCCCTAAAAATTTCCTTAAACGGACCAAATTTCCTTAATCTGAGGAAATTTCCTTAAAAGTGGAAGCACTGGATTGTGTTCAGCACCTTGCGCGGCGACTTTTATACATTTCTACCCAACAGTATTTGGAAAGAAATTATTAAGCCGAAAACCCACTCCAGAAAATGATCCGCGGATCGGATCAGATTTTGTGTTGCGCAAGCGCTTTGGATGCAAAAATGGTCACATGACTGATCCGTGACGGATCGAAACGGATCGAAAAAAAAGTTCAACTTTTTTTGAACCGTTCAAGTACAGTAGTTTTCTTTTGATCAAAATCGAATTAGAGCTTTTTAAAAAATAGAGCACTTGCGTCATGAGGCACGAATCCCGTGGAGATAATGTCAACGTGCATTCCAATCTGAAACGATCCGCGGATCGAAAGAACAACAACACGATGTGATCCGATCCGCGGATCATTTTCCGGAGTGGGTTTTCGGCTTTACATGACCAGGGGGGGGGCAATAATCGTCAAACTGTACTACAGTATATTTCCAGCCCCCCAATATGAGTTTCGTTCCGACGGCACTGATTAACGAATACATGAATAGTGGCCCCAGGGTATTAATGAGGAAAAAATTAATTTAGGTATCTTCTCTCTCGAGCTTTTTCTTTCTCGCAGCAATTCATCAAGTGTCAATCTTTTGAATTTTCTTTTAGCTATAAAGAAAAACTTTCCCCGAAATTCGGATGTAATCAGTATTGAATGGGATGGACCAGGTTCAGGAAAATTGGGGCCCTTGTCAGTTGTTAATGATTCTTGGATGAAATCAAAATAACAGGAATGTGTCCTAAATTTGTAAGGCAGTGCTATTCAAATCATTACCTTTATACGTAGTTTCAATAAATGGAGAGAGTGTAATATGGCTAATTTTGTGCTTTTTACAGAAATTTCTGTGCTTTTTATGATGAAATTTATTGAAATCATCAGAGGGTGCATTGGCAAACACGCACCACCTCGGGTTTTATAACTTCTTTTTCAAAGAAATTTTACTGTTGTGCAAAATTAGAGAAAAAAGCTCACGCACACATCCCGAAGATATTTTTGAATTGAAGCACAAGAGTTGAGGTAATTGTGTATGTGTGGAAAATGATTAGTGCCGGTTCAGAGTTTTTTTATATATGCAAATGTGACATACAGTAAAACCCCGCAAACAAGAACCTACTTTTCTTTAGAACAGACTGACTAGGTTCTTATAAATGTGGTACTCATGATATTTTCAGGGTGTGGCTCTTATCGCAAGGACACAAACAACTATGATGCATAAGATAAAATTAACTAGATTTGAGAATGGCCTTAAGGCCTTATTACGCTATCACATTCAGTTACAATTTGCTTCACATTTTTTATGTGATAGTTACCGCTTCGAGTTGCTTGTATTCGCTTGTTGAGTGGAAATTTAATCCATATTGGGGAATCTTAATCCATCTTGAGGGAAAAACTCTTGATCGCTGTTCATAAAGATTTCCATCATCTTCAAGTTTTTCAAAGGAACCGACAATTAAGATAAAATATTCCCACGTAACGAACATTGCTCACGTCTTTTTTATTCAACGTTGCTATTGCCAAACATAATTCACGCACGAAAATATGGGGGAGGCCATAATATTTGTTAATAGCTGTAACGTCTCAAGACGGTACTAGTTGTACCAACTTTAAATAAAGAATAAAAAGAGGTAAATTTGTTGCTGTTAGGCTCAGCACATGACCGGATCGACGTTTGATATAGGCTCTAGGATACCAAAGAGCGTATTCCTTAAAAACAAATCCAGCTATTATCAATGATAGCAAATATTTGAGTAGCAAATCTCATGGTCTTTCCTGGATCTTATTTTATTCCAGAACCAGGGGGCAAAGCCAAGCACTTTTCAGAGGTGTGCAGAAATGCCTTTGTTGAAACAAGGGCTGGGTCTCAATCTTTTAGGGTAAGGTCATAAGATAAAATATTTTATATGCTGCTTTTATGCGTTTCTATTTCAATACACGCTCTTTTCATAAGAACTCTTGTCTCTAGTTTCAGCCTGGTGTTTTATATTTTTTTTGGATAATAATTTTCATCCTCACGTGTTTATTATTTTGCTTTTTATTGCTGGTAATTTTATTTCTTGAGTTTTGTTGAATTTCAGTCTGCCTTATTTCTTATGTTGTTCTTATCTTTGGGCAAATCTCAGCCTGATGTTTCTTATACGGGCTTTATAAAAATAGCGTGTATTCAGCATTAGCGTGTAATTCAATTTCGAGTATTTAAGTAGCATACTTTGAGGGTTCAGCTGTTACAGAAATGTTTATAAGTTAAAACTGTTACAGAATGTTACAATTGTACTCAGGGCCGCCGAGAGGCGGCCTGGGCCCTGGGGCAAAGTCCCGGTTGGGGCCCTAGAGCCGGATACAAAAAAATTCCGGGACCACGCCCTTTATAAAATGGGAAACGCCCATTATTTCCAAACGTTTGCGCACGGTTGCTTTTCAGTTGCAAATTGATCAATGATATTGTCGTAATCAATTGGTATTGCTAGTTCGTGCTCGATCGAAAGAGTCACGAGGCTTGATAGTCTGTCTTGAGTCATTGTTGAACGTAAGCGGTTCTTTATTAATGCTAGTTTGCAGAAAGGAGCCCCAAAAATATAATATAGCTTTATGCAACGAGTCTAAATGCAAACATAACTCACTTGAACGGGCCATAGATTAAAACAAGATTATATGGGTTACCTGATTTTTTATCAGGGCTCCCTTCCCCCAATAAGTACAATTTTGCGAAACTCAGGGAAACTCAGCTTAAAAGATGAATCCGTAAAATTTGTGATCTAAGGTTCATTCAGCTTTTCTCGGGGCCCCAAACTCAATAAATATAGCTGATAGGCCTTAAATTCAAACAAGACTCAGTGTACGGACCCAATGAAATTACTGCCATTTTACTGTCTCAAAAGAAGACATTTTAAAAAGATTTTCAGAATTATTTGGGGCCCCTTTCAGGCCGAGGCTCTGGGGCAAATTGCCCCCCCCCTGCCCCCCTCTCTGCGCCACTGATTGTACTATAGGGTAACAGGAAAAATTTTGAAGGATTAAGTGTTGGGTGGGACAGCGCCTCGCGTACACCCAATTGGTGGTGCCCCTGGCAGGACAGGGTAATTTTTTCCTGCAGGCATATCCATGTCATTTTCTTCCGAAGGTAGACCCTCCGGGCGCGCTTTTTACAAAATTACGATTTTTAACTTTTTGTTATCCAAACAACAGAAGCCCTGTTTAGGTTTGGATAAAGATTTTGTTTACTTGCGTCATAGTCTATCCAAGAGAACACCACAGTTATAAATGTTGATAGTAAAGCAACTACAAAAACAACAAGTGCGAGAGGATTCTGCATCCTTTGGAGCGATTTTCATGTTCCAACCAACCTTAGAAAAAACAACATGTTTACGAAAGTTTCTGGCGTTCAATAATAATTAAACAACATGTTTACGAAAGTTACCGATAAATGGACCTCCCCCCCCCCCCCCAAACCGACGTTTAATAAAGTAGAGTAATAAGAAAAAATGTATTGATAATGAAAAATCATAGAGGCGAACTTGGCCCTTTCCTCGCTCGAACTTTTATCTTATTTAACTTTCAAAATTTAAGGAGTGCTAATTAGGGTTAGGGTTAGGGTTAGGCAGGGATGTAGAAGAGGGGGGCTGTAGAAGAAAAGAGTTAGGCAGGGCTGTAGAAGAGGGGGCTTCTACTTTTCGAAGGGGGCTGCAATCCTTCTCCTTTTCTGGGTAATTCTAAAACATATAGCTAATTTCTGCCAGGATGAAATCTTTGATTGAACCGATATTACTTTTGACATGTGCATTCATGTGTGACCTCAATAGCCCTCTTGATAACTGAAAACTCAATAAATGCTGGAAAATTTTACTACTTTAAATTCTTTGTTTTCAAAATTTGTCCACGCAAGTAACAGGTAGACATTGGAAGATGATTTATCCCTAGAAAAAAATGGAAAGACAGAAATTGAGATTGAGGGATCAAGCAAACGAAAACAACTGAAACGTTCATTTTGTATACAATAAAGAGTATAATAATAATAATAATAATAATAATAATAATAATAATAATAACAAGAACACTCGAGGCTATATCTACAGGGCTCATAGGCGCATTACAATTGAATATATTAAGTCTAATGTAACGACACAGGGTTCCCTTACGGACAGCATCACGTGACAATTGCATCTTTGCGCTGTGATTGCATCAGCGTCTGTAAATATGTTTTTTGTATTACGTTATTATTATTTTAAGGTTTGCTTAGGGTATATGAAGGGTTGTTTCATAAGTTAGGAGTAGTCTTGTTGAAAGTTTTGCCGTACCGCTAGGAGCTCTGTCGCTAGTCTTGTCGTGCCTGTTGAAGCCGTGTCGTAATTTGTCGAACTTGTTGTTAGTCGTTGGTCGTATCATTGCCGTAAAGAGAAGAATTTTGATTTTATCCGCTGTGTAGCATGTGCTTCTGAGAGAAGGTGGGGGACTTTTGGAGTGTGCTGAAGCCTGAACAAGGTGTGCAAATACTTGTGAACTAATAATAGACTTCATTGACCCTGTGTCAATGAGAGCAGGCACTTGCACACCACCAAGTAAACAAAATACAAGAGGTTGGTGAGGAGCTGAAACTTTATCAGAAGCACATCCAACACATGTGTGTCAATAACAGGCCAGCCACTGCAATCTACTGGTTCTGTATCTGCCTCATTATCTTTCCCAAGTAATGATTTTTTGTATGCAGGAGATTTTCTAGTCTGTGATAATGTACTACCACCCCTTCAGTGTGTCCTTGGATGGGATTTTCTCACCGGTAATTATTTACAGCTTGCTGTATTAGGGGGTACCTATTCCCTGATAGGTCCACACGGCAGTACACCTCTAGCACCTTTGCCCCTCTCTGCTGCACTCTCTACCCCTTAGGTCTCATGCTCCTCTGCTTTACCTCCAGCAAGGCAACCTGCCTGTTTTTGTACAGTCTTCTGACCATGGTCTAGCTTTTGTGACTGTTGAATCCAGCATGGGTTATGTACAGCACCAGCCACATTTGCAAGAGCCATAGGCATTTTATTATCAGGCCTGACATATGATATATGTTTATGCTATTTTGATGATGTTATAATATTTTCAAAGACCATTGACCAACATTGCCATCGTTTGCAGACTGTCTTACAGAGGTTTCGTGCCCATGGCCTTAAAGTCAAAGCTTCCAAATGTTCTTTTGGTGCTGATGAAGTTATATATTTAGGTCACTCAGTTTCAAGTACTGGAATTCACACCGATCCATCTAAAACTAAAGCAGTTCAGGGCCTTCCTCCTCCCACAAATTTAGAGCAACTCCGATCTTTTCTTGGTTTAGCAGGCTATTTTAGGAAATTCATTCCCAACTTTGCATCCTTAGCTTCCCCTTTAACTGAGCTTACTAAAAAGGGTATACCATTTAATGGACTGAATCACATCAAAATTCATTTCTAAGAATTAAAGACCTTTTGTGTTCTGCCCCTGTTTTAGCATATCCCAACTTTGATGAAACTTTCATACTTCAAATAGATGCCTCTAACATTTGGCTCGGGGCTGTCTTAGCTCAGTTTGATAATTATGGTCAGGAAAGGGTGTTCTCTTATGCAAGCCGAACACTAACAGCCAGGGAACAAAACTACACTACCATGGAAAAGGAAGCACTGGCTGTGGTATTCGCAACCCAACATTTCCTAGCCTATCTATTGGGTCACAAATTCCAGCTGATTACTGACAACAATGCCCTTAAATGGGTGCATTCTGTTGAGGCCAAAGGCCGTCTTGCTAGGTGGATTATGGATCTACAAGAATTTGACTTCCAGCATCTACCATCCAGCATAGGCCTGGTTACACAAATGGAAATGCTGATGCACTTTCTCGTTTGAATCATACTACATCAGCTACTCAGTCACATCAGGCCTCCTTAAATGTCAAAAACAGCTTAGCCCTCAGCTGTCTAGTGGGTCTAATTCCTCACACCAATTTGCAGCAAGCTCAACAGAGTGACCCTGATATTTCAAAGGTATTTGAAATGAAGGAAGGCCATTTTCCCAAGCCACCATTATTTGTTTGGAAAGACAACAAAACTTTAAGATCATTTTGGAATTGCTGGGATGAACTTTATATTAGCAATGGCCTTCTTGTTCGGATCTATACTTCTAAAAAGGGGTTTACTAGACAGAGAATTTGTTCTTCTCCAGTCTCTAGTCCCACAGGTTCTTAAAGGTCTTCATAACAGCCCCTCTGCAGGCCACATGGGTATCACACGGACTCTTCTCCGAGCTAAGGAACGTTTATTCTGGCCCAGAATGGATGAATGCATCACTGATTTTGTCAATTATTGCATCAAGTGCAGCCAAGGTAAGGATAACCCCACATCAACCAAAGCCCCTCTCAAGCCCATCCAGGCTAGTGAACCATTTCCCTTCTGGGCCTTGGATTATATGGGTCCTTTATCTGAAACTGCACATGGTAATCGTCACATTCTGTTCATGATGGATCACTTTACAAAGTGGTGTGAAGCTTTCCCCACTAAGTACCAAAAAGCTTCCACTGTCGCTAAAATCCTTGTGTCTCGGGTTTTCTCCCGGTTGCTCTCCATTCAGACCAGGGGCGAAACTTTGATAGTACCCTTATGCATAATATTTATGATATGATGGGAATTAAGAAATCTCGTACTACCGCCTATCACCCTCAAGGGGATGGACTTGTGGAAAGGCAAAATCGCACAATGCAGCAAATACTGTCTCACTTTGTAGCAGATAGTTTTTAATCAAAGGTACCCTCGGGATTCTAACACAGAGCTTGTTGGGGAGACGAGAGAGCGAAAGTCCTCAAATGAGTGAGGCAACCCTCCGTCCTGGATTCAGAGAGCATGCGTAATAATAACTTCGTTCTGTGCGCATGCTCTTTGACTCCATGACGGAGGGTTGCTTCACTTTTTAAAAATCTTTCTCTTGCTCGTCTCCCCAACAAGAGCATGAGTTTAGAAAAAATTATGCCATTATGTTAAACAAATTTACTGCCTTTGGAGGATTGAATGAAAACTTTTGAGGAGAATTCTACTGCATTTAATTGCATTGTGTTGTTGTTTAATTTTTCTATATTTTTATTATCAGTATTTTTTTAACAATTATTATTGTAGTAGAATTTGAATGATAAATCAAATCAAATCAAATCAAATCAAATCAAATCAAATCAAATCAAATCAAATCAAATCAAATCAAATCAAATCAAATCAAATCAAATCAAATCAAAGTCTTTAAAACCATAGTTATTGGAGTCTGTAACTACGGTATATCTCTTGTGACGAAGTTATAGCTTAACAAACCATTTAACTTGCTCTGGTGCTTCTGTCATTAAAATGGAGGCCAGACAGAGTTAATTAACAACGGCCGGTTATCTAGTCAGTGAATGTATTTATCTTGGTACACAAGAACATATCAAATACCAAATAGAAACTCACTTATAGTTTTTAATTTCAAGGCTTTCGATAGTTTTTCAAAAGGCGTTCTGCCATCACATCATACGAAAGTTGATTTATAACACTAAACCTGGCCATTAATGCAACAAAAAATTTATTTGTCAGTTCTGTGGAAGCCTCGTGTAGAACCTAGTATCTAACTAGTATGCATTGCCGCAGAAGGTTTGAAAGGGTAATTTCCCAATAAGTGGGTTAGCAGAAAGGAAAATCGCCGAAAGGAGGCTGGAACTCTAGAAAGTCAAAACATACAGGATTCTTTTCTTTTTTTAAGCGCAAACAATGAGGGAGGGGCCGAGCCCCCCGATCTTTTCAAAAATTTTGACAAGGGGGTCGCCCCACTGAGCCCCCCACCCAACCATTATATCCCTGCCTTTGAGCTTCTGATAAAGACTATAAATCTACAATCTCTATAATATGGTAAATTTTGGCGACCCAAGCAGGCCTGGGAAACTTCCAGTCCGAGAGTCACATCCCGTCCTTAGGACGTTTTGGTCCGGCTCACAGGAGTGTGTGGTCAATAAAAAGATGAATAAAAAAATATCATAAAACATGTTATGATGTTCATGCAATACAACTCTGTTACTTTGATTTTTAAAATCTTGCCCTTTTTTCAAAATACTTTTGTAGGAGTATATTCCCATCTTGTCATTTTTTCAAATATTTTTGTAGGGGTATTTTCCACTTGACCTGAACAATAATTTCGTATACTTTCTTAAATATTAACGTAATATCTATGTCTTTCTGGTAGCCAGTGGCTGCTGAAATATAAAACAATTCAGTGCTTTTTACACTTAGAAAAAACGAACATCGAGCAAATTAAAGTTATCGTTGCTTCGATAGTTCAGGTTTCTCATGTGGCCCCTTGTAAAAATTAATTGCCCACCCCTGTTGTAGAGCTTACCATCATATCGACATGGTAAGAAGGGAGCACATAAATAGCTGCAAGAAATTCGAGCTAAAGATATTGTCGAGCTCATGCTGCTAAGTTCCCTTTATTTTTGACATTGTTACATTTCGATGTTTACCGATTTTGTGCATCAGATTTACTCTGATACCTTTTTCAATTTATGTTCAACGAATCTCCCATAAAATTAACGATGATGTGTTGATGTGCAAATTTTTTATCGTCCTTACGATGATGTTAACAAAAGAATCATGATGATGTAATGACCAGCACTGAAACTCTAAAAATTGTATCAAAACATTCCATGGAGGCAGGGGCATCGAGAAGGCGGTTGGGAGGGGCAGAAGGTCCGGGGCCCGTGATGCAATGGGGCCCGCAATAAAGTAACAAGACAAGATCTTTTTATAATGTAAAAGTCACTATTTAGCTACTTATATGCAATCAACGGCTATAGAGAAATGTCCACATGTCCTTGACTTATGTAAAATGTTTATGCACATTCTTGTCAAAATCTTTAAAAAACTTTTTCAACAATTGTACCTAAAAATGGCGTTTCTCTTGTTCTCCGGGAGACTGGAGGTGAAGGGCGTGACCACAGGAAATTTTCTTAAAGGGGGTCCAGTTTTGTGAATCACCCCTGGGCCCGAGCTGCATTGTGCCTTTTTAGATGATCGCTACTGAAAACTCCTATTCACCCTCCACCATCAATTTTGTTAAAACACGTTTAACATTAATTATAGACAGTCCCATTTGAAGGCCTTGTATCATTAATCATCAGCTATATATAAGAAACATCAGTATTGGTGTTCCACAAAACCCTCATTAGGGCCTTTGATTTCTATACAGTTTCAGGAGGCAACAATGTATGCTTGAGATACCAACATCGCTTTTACCCTGCAGCGTTTTTGCTCCGCAGGCCTTTTGCTCCGCAGGCCTTTTGCTCCGCAGCCCTTTTGCTCCGCAGCCCTTTTTCGTCCGTGTCCATCCCGCCCGAAAGCAGTGGTTCTGGGAGAGCTCAGTACAAAGAAACCTTGCAGGCTGTTATTCAATTCTTATTATTCTAAATATATTTATTCAAAGAAATTTTATAAGCGCGAAAAACCAAATAACAAAGATCTAAATACAAAACATTGTCAAAATCTCTACATACTTTCATAAAATCTTAAACGTAGCAATTGTTGTTTACAGTTGTAAGCAGTGACATTTACAAAGGTTTTATTGTGGGAAATCAGTGAAAGCAAGACAGTCTTTAATTCTCTCTTAATTGCAAAAATACGCTGGGTTTCGCTGGTATAGACACTTATTTTGTCAATGTATTTGCACATCAACATAAGATGCCGTTCACCAACTGCGATGTTGTGCAGTATTGATCTAAGGAAGGTCCACGGTATGCTGCAATATGTGGGCATATTTGCAATAAACTGGCTAGATCCAGTCAAAATTATGCATATGTATATTCAATGCATATATCATGTTTTGGAAATAAAAGAAATAGGAAGTTTCACCTATTTATTTCGTTCTATACAGCGAATCCTCTATCAAACGCCATGGGCATTAAAATCACTTAATCATTGATGGGACGTTAAATAAAATGAGCGTTATAAAGGGGATATGATTCCACTTTAATCAGCTGAACAGAGGGCGTTTAACGAGCAAGGAAATTCGCCTTGTTTTGGAATACTGATTGAAATCAGAGAAATGGTAGACCCAAATGCCTTGTTCTTGAGCTTCAGACAAAAACATATGCTTCCAAGTATTTTTTGCTCTGTGTACGGTGTATATATATGATGTTAAATCATTCTACATTATTCCTCTCATCGAGGCGATTTTACGACGAAGATGCGACGAAGATGATTTAAGTTGAAACAAGACAATAACTTTAGCCGGTAGTATCAAATGAACGATTGTTCACAAATGGCTCTTGTGCATAGGTTGAATTCTTTGTGTGTTGTGATACCGACCAGTAATGAAAGATGCATCGGGTAAAGAAAATATCGAGAACAGAATTGTAATCCCTAATTAATTTTGTTACTTTTGGCCGTGACCTTTTTTATTGATCAGATGAACCAATCAGCTGTGAGAGAACGTGTTGTAAAAACAATGACCACTTCGTCTAAGAAGATCCAAGACTAATATTCGAGGGTCATTGTTTGGTTGCCATAATTAGGCTAGATATTTACCAAATATAAGATAAACTGCTATGAAGTCATTCCGTTTGATACCAAATGAATATTTGCTTTATATTCAACAGCACGAGTCAAGATGTTGCTTGCAATGATCTTGAATTAACGAACGGTTTTTCGTACATGAGAAGAACATCATTGAAGACTTGAGTTCTGGTAGTGCTGTATTCTGGTAGAGGTTTGGGTACAAACTTAAAGAAGCTCACTCAGAAATGAAAGATCGTCCGAGAGAGGAATTATCAAATACTGCGATCTTGCTATCATGCTTATATGATCATACATCAAGAGCAACGACAATAAATAAAGCCAGACTGTGACAAATGTCTTCTAACCACAATCGGCAATGTAGCCTTAACTTTATAAAGAATTGCAAGATCTACTGCAACAGATTCATATTATAATGAATCCCAAAGGAACAACTGCTCGAAATCATTCAGCTCTCTGAACTAAAGACACCTAATAGTTATTGTCGTAAAAACTCTACCATCATCTAGATATTCTATTACTTGATTCAAACGCTGTTCTGTTCTACAATAAATAAACTCCATTCCTTTTACAAAAATGTGAGATAAGAATCCTTTATGACTTTGTCTTTTTTTCTCATTTACTCGTTTCTTTGAGTGAGTAGTAGCACTGATTTTGTGCCAACGACTCATCATTTTCTTGTGCAAACCTTTGTTGCTGCACAGGATAAACACCATCTCGTGCAGTTGGCATACCTCCAATACCACTTGGCATAGTTGCAAAACCAACTGGTACTCCCATCATTCCACCAGGCATACTTGCAACGTTGCCAGACATACTTGCATAATTGCTGTGCATCCCTGCAATATTACCAGGCATACCGACACCTGCAGTGCCACCCATCATATGTGGCATACTACCAGCCATACCGGCATTAGGCAAAACACCTGGCGTTCCTACAAACATTCCAACAGGCATACCATCCAGCATACCTCCATTTATACCGCCTAACATTCCAGGCGGCATACCTCCATGTATACCGCCTATCATACCAGGCGGCATACCTCCATTTATACCACCTATCATACCAGGCGGCATACCTCTATTCATACCACTCATCATACCAACTTGCATACCTCTACTCATGGGCATATCAGCCGGCATACCTCTGTTCATGGCACCCATACTCATACTTGGATACTGATGCCAGTTAGGCATCCCATATGCCTGCGGGTTCATTTCCATTGAAATCTGACGTGCGTTGTACATTGGCGCGGAACTTTGTAGGATGTTTTTAAACTCTATCTCGTATTGACTCGACTTACTTCCACCTTTTACAATTTCTATAAGGAATGTAAATATACCAATACTAATCTGGTCGTTATTGGCAAGTTCCATTATCTGATTCTCTTTGATCTCCTTGTTACCATTGACAATTACAATCTTTGAAGTACTTACGTTCTGTATTTCAGCAAACAACCGTGGATTCTTACTGTCCCGTGTGTCTCTACGAATCCTAAAGTTTGCATGTTTCCGCGATGATAAAATATCATGAAGGTAAACATCAACATTTTCACCTCTTCCTAAAAGTGTCCATTCGTCAATCTCCTTTATGATCTTATTCGTTGGTAGAGATCCCAAAATCTTAGATATAGGTTCTTGATTTTTGGAATATTCTTTCACGCCTGATATTTTCCAGATAACCAAAGTATTTCGACACTCTGAAAACGTGTAAGAAATTTTTTATACATTTTCTATGGTAGATAATGTTTTTCCAGCTTTTCGAAAATTGAAAATATTCATTGATGGTTGCGGCGATTCTACGTTTTAACGTTTTAATTTTAAAATTTCCCTCGAACCTTGATACTTCAGTAATTATTGTTAACATTTATCCTTGAGTTTTATAATATCTAGAATTGGCTATTGGATAAAAAAAGGAGGTATGAGTGAGGCAAAACATAGCTGATTGGACTAAATTGATTGTGACAGGTCGTTAGAACAGAGAAAACCAGTTAAGTGAAAGGAGCACACAAGAGACAACATTCAGTGGATTGATGCAAACTCTCCACATTAACGAAGAATTCGGTTAAGAGCAGGGGCGGCTGGGAGTAGAAAAGTATTGGTATTAGCCTCCGAAATTAAGACATAAGAAGGTCCCCCTGCAAGGTCCTGAAACTATTAAACAGGGGTGGAGCTTATATGTTCTTATTTAAGAAGGTGGGCAAAATGAACTTTTCGATATGATGGTTTAAAATAGCTTTTGGCAATACCATATCTTACAAAATTATTTGAAGGCACTGGCCCCCGTTGTCTCCCCCCAGACACTGATGACTGTGTGGTAATGTAGTTCATCCTACTAGTTTTGGGTGAAGGATCGGTCCTACGAAATACAAATGAATTATGGCTGCGGCAAATTACACGAGCGAAATCGTGTTTTGATACAGCGGTTTGCTGCCCAGTAATGGAGCCCCAAGGTATTAGCCCATTAATTCTAATACCATGAGGCTTTTGGCCCGCGAATGAGATTCTATTACGATAAAGCGAGCGATTTACTTTAGAGTAATGCAGCAAAAAAACGTAAGATGTATCATTTGATTTGAGAAACCGAGAGAAATAATGTGAGAATGTTGCCTATGACTCTACAATCATATAGAATCGAAGTTTTACAAAACATACAGTTCATACAAAACAACTTTTACAACTGCCTTTAGCTTAAACAAATTATTTCATGACTGTTGCTCTTTATATTCAGTGTCTAAATTTTGTCAATCAAATTATCTATCCAAAGGCATTGCTAGCAAAAGTACAGCTACATTTTGTAAATTCATAAAGTTAATTTCCAGAAATATTTTTTCTATAAGCTGAGGCCTTAGAATAGAGCTGGGGCTCTTTCCACCGTCTCTTCCACTGACAGTGGCCCTCGTAGTATTAGAAATGAAAAACTAATACCTTACTGCTGTTCACCCATTCTTCTACCATGGCTCAACAAGAGAAATTCACGTCATGCAGACCACAACAGACAAAAGAAATTTCGGGGCAGTGTATTAGTTTTTGGAGGCTAATACCATGGCCAGGGCTGCTGATTATGGCATGGATTACACTTTTCAAAGATTTCAATGAGGATTAGGAAAGCTTTCATTCAACGAACAGAAAAGCAAATATAACTTGGCTATATGAATAGAGCTGGTCGCATCGATAAAATTGTTGTGAAAAAGTGGCAGCGTACAAAAAGCAAAATAAATTTCCTGCAATCTCAGAGACCCAAAGTCGCCTTCCTTTGAAAATAAAATGGTATTAGACTAATACCTTTAATACCACCCCACGCCGCCCCTGGTTAAGAGCTGTATAAAAAACTCAACCGCCCCAGTTACAAAATGCCAAACGCTTGATAACAGTTACATACGCAATTTTCTAAAGATGATTGGGACAGACATGTGCAGAACTGGTGGTCGAATGCAGCAATAAGAGCCAGGCGTTAACAAGCTTGGTTCTCATAGGCTGCCATTGCTGTGCATTGCTAAAAAGGTATAACACGTCCCAACAAAGAGCAGCATCGAATTTGAAAAGAAATAATAATCACCTTGTTGGGTATCTTCTTCTTTATCGTTACCTTCTGAGGTTTTCCAGGCACGGAAATCTGCTGGAGTTGCGCAAGTTCCTTCGACCAAAACTGAGTTTTCGTCATCTTCTTCAGTTTTGAGTTTTCTGATATCATCTGGTGGCAAAAAAAATAATAAGTCTAGACTTCACATAACGCTTGCGACGTTGAAGATTTTAAATAGTCTACTGTGATTTACTTTTTTCCTATAAGGATTAATAACAGAAAACAATTAGAATTTCTTCGTCTTCCATTGAACTAATCTGGTTTGCAAGGAAAGAGCTTGAGTGTATAAATTTGCCAATTTCCAGAACCCCTCCCACATTCGCAAGACGGAAAATTTATTTTATTGTTTGAGCTTATAGACCAATAGAGATATCTATATGTATGCCTTAAATGACCGATTAAGCGCCCATGACTTAAATAAACGCCCAGAACTAAAAAAGGCCCAATCTTCCGGTTATTGTTTAGTAAGCTTGACCCTACTTTATCATGAAACCCTGAATTCGAAACAAGAAACAAATCATGATGGAGGATACCCAGGGACACCGGAGAAGGGGGCGTGGGGGGTCAATCGCCCCTGTTGCCTTTTGATAAAAGGGGCAAGGAGGGCCAGAGTGTACTTTTCATTAAAGTGTCCTTTTCATTAAAGTGCCCTTGAAACCGTCCATTTCTAATAATCAGGGAGATTCATATGAAATTCTGATTGTAGTGCCTAATTCATGATAACATTTTTCAAAACTTGTAAAATAATTCCTTATGCCAAAAGATAGCCAACTTTCAAGATACCTACAGAATATCGAAATAAAATGGCATTTACACAAGAATTAGTAGAAGCTGGGAATCATCTTTCAAATGTTCTTTTACTCAAGCCTGCCCCCCTTGCCCCTTGGTTGTTCCAGCGTCCCTGAGGATACCCATTAGTTACTCACTTTCTCATTAAATGTAAATAACTTTTGTAAATGTAAATGTAATGTATGGTGCTTCTTTATAAAGACAAAAAAATTAAAATGCTGAAAATCTCAACTCTTCCTATTATCAGTGCCCAGGAGGCAAATAAGCAGCAGCCCTGAAACTTGTTTATTAAGTAAGTACCTTAGGCACTTAATCAGTCATTTTAAGCTGTCCTCTATGCTCAATAACTGAGCAGGCCAAAATACTACCAAATACGCAAAATTAGTCAAATATATCTAAAACTGGTTGACATATCTCTGAACAAAGACAAAAATACAGAGGTTTGATGGGGAAAGAGCCAATACACATGTAGCCATACCTCAGTCATTACGTAACAAATTTCGCATATTTAGAGGTATTTGATGGTGCTCTTCAAGGGTGTGGGATCAAAATTCAAAATTCTCAAAATTTATTTTGCAACATCACCACTTTTGGGAAACCTGCTCACCTTCTTCAGTGGCACTTTGCCGGACCAAGTCTTTACCAGTTGCACCTTCACCCTCATCAGTTGCACTGCCTGTGATATTTCCAATTTCCTCAACCTCTTTTAATACATTTTTCATCATCCAAGATTGCCCTGCCGTTTCCTGCTCTACCAAATGTTGTCCAGGATGACTGCCTGTTTTGCTTCCTTCAACCCCATCTTTCTCTTCTGTTAACTTACGGCAAAAACTAATTTGCCTTTCAGCTTTTGTTGGACTACAAGGCTCTTTTTCTTTTGAATCGCCGAGGTTAGTTTCAACTTTACAAACATCCTCATCGTCCTTCTTTTCAGGTTGGTCTTTGTCATTTGTTTTATCCATTCTTTAACAAGAAGAGGTTCCATAAAAACATGAAAATTTCAATAAAGTACACATCCCAGTAGGAAAGAAAGGAATTGTTTTGAATTTCAACTGATAAATTTCTAGCCATCTATTTTAAGCCACTATTTGATTAAAAGGCTTGAATTCTAGAATACATAAAATCAAAAAAGTTGGGGTAGGTGAATATGAGAAAAATTTGTGCAACATAAATCCCAAATCATTTCTTAACCATACAAGTCATTTTGAGGGTGCCAAAAATGATATTTATTGAAATACTGGTGTGAGTCATTGGTATTGCAGACAGACAGTACTTCAAAGTGGGGGGGGGGGGGGGGCTTGTGTTGATAGTTTTAATTGACTAAGAAACCAAAATTTAAAAGTGCATACTTACCGTAAATAACTTAATCTAGTGAGAAATTAACCAGTATATTATCCTAAAAAACCTATTACCAGTTTGCCCCAACAAACGAGGGGTCAACAATCTATGAAGTATCAACTTCATGGCTTAAATGCAAGATATAATCTACTTCTACCATATATCCAAGTTAGTCTTGGAAAGAAAATCTAATGAAGCCTCTTCCCATTAAGATTTACTTCTAGATGTCTTACATGGCAATATTCCACGACTTAATAATTGTTATGAGACTGAATTAAAGGTTTTTGAAATCTTTTTTTGTTTGAAAGCATTTTTCTATTCAAGTTGTCAGAGTATGGCCAATCTTGACATGACCTTGGGTGCACAAACATTCCCACATCTCAGACACAAGTTTCCAGAAAGGGGGCTGAAAAGCCTGGCCGTGCCAGTACTTATAACTTTTCAAGTATATAATTTAATAGACTTTCAGAGTTTTTGGCTGCACCTTTAGCATTACCTTTAGCATCTTGGGTTTGCAAGCAATTTAAACAAGCAAATCAGCATGATGGCAACTTTTTGTTAGGTTTTTGGGTGATTCTGACTCATCGTTTGAGTAAGAAGGAAATATGTTTATGAGCCAATGATAGAGTTAAGTTCTTAGAACTAACTTTCCAATAATGGTGTCAACATGTGACTATCAAATTACATGTTATACTGTAAAGAAACGATATAGGAGAATAATTTTTAAATGTAAAGTAACAATATTTAGGAAAAGAGGCTCTTTACAACGTGGCAGTAACTTAACAAAAACAGTACATTTGCCTCACTTGAGGCTAGAAAATTAGATGTAAATAAGGCTTTTTCAAAGTAGCATGTATCGCACCTCAATGGTATGTAAACAAAGCTATAGGAACACCACACAGCCACGAATGTCTTAACAAAAATACTAATGTAATTCATTTTAACTTAACGACTGGATGTAGTCTTAGGGCGTATATGATTGAAAGAGCAGCCGGGATTCCCCTACGTATGATTCTTGACCATGTGGTAGGATGTTTTCAACAGAAAATAGATTTTTGCAAAGGAATTAAATTATAATTCCTTACTTGTATCGCTCTCCAGAATTCATAGCTAACTTGAAGTCTTGAAGGGAACTGCCGAACTGGCTTGACAAGGAAAGGGACACATTGACAATTATTTTGGGTTGGCTGACTGCCAGACTGGAAACTTTGCTGCGCGCCCGCAATATATTGCCCGCGCACACCTCTGCGCGCTTTTGCATATTGGCCGCGCAAAATCCCCTAGATCCCTTGACAATAGGATTTAACATTATTAACAATAAAAATAACTAAGAGTGCATGATTTCAGGCGCGCAGTCTCAAATTTTCAAAATAAACTTGCCCGCGCAAGAAGCAAAGTTTCCAGTCTGGGCTGACTGGCCAATTCCCCTAAAATAGAATACTCTCCCTAACAAAACAGCGAATCTCTTGAATGTCTGCCTATACCAAACTAAACGGTCTTCTCATTCTCTCTTTCTGCTACAAACAAAGAGAGGTAAACAGAAAATGAAACAGAACGTACCTTTCACTTGCCTTCACAAACCATAATGCAGACTAAATTACAACATCCTTTTGAAAACAACTAATTCTGGATGATGTCATCCCCAACCTCGTATTGAAGATATTTCCTGGTTATTCCTGTTATTTCTATTTATTCTTATTATTGTTCTTTTCACGGGCACAGATGCAGGTTCTTGAGACTGTATCGGGTGGGGGCAGGAACTGCAGAAAGGGCACCAAAGTTTTAGGTGTCAAAGTTTGGTGCTAAACAAATCGGGAATCGTCGTTTTGCCAATGGCGAAGCTTTGTTGTAGGAGGGAAGCCCAGGTAAAGGAGAGAGGGTCGGAGGTCTGTGGGGGGGGGGGGGGGCAACCAACAGCTATTCAAGTCCAAACAATTGCGTTAAAGCTGTGTAGCTGAAATAATTTCCAAAAAATTCACGTGCTTTGTATTCTAGCTCTTTTTACATATATTCACATATATTTACATAATATATTTACATTCTAGCAAATCGATTATTTTCAATTAAACGTTAAATGAGCCCCATTGTTAAAACCTTGCAATGAAAAGGAACCTCATTAGAGACATAGAAAGCCTCACAGTGGCGGCGCCAAGGGGTGGTAATTCCCCCCCCCTTTTCTGAAAATATGGTCTACATATTTCTTCTAAAAATGTATTAAAAACGCTGGATAGGTGTAGATCAAATTCCCTAAGGAAAGTTAACTAGGTACAAATCACTAAAACGAGGCAATAGGGGCGTGGTCCCACTAGCCGCGCCCATTACCCTCCCTCTCTATAGTAGCTGGCGCCGCCACTGACGCCTCATTGTCCTTCCCTGTTCAACTCCCATTATATGTTAGATGCCAATTTTTAACAGATACGGAAAAATGTTACTTCGATCAATTCAATTCAACATTGTGTGATTGATTCTTATAAACAACGCTATTTGTAATGGCGGAAGAAACTCTGCGGTTTCGTCTTAAAAATCAGAATGCTGGTGGCCAGACACAAGGCAACTCAGAAGATGAAGCGAATTTTAGGGTTCAAGCACCAGTGTGGTGTTTTGATGCTCAAGAGACATGCAAAGGAGCTTTTCAAAGGTCCCGAGTTTGGTATTTGTAGAAATATCGTTGCATTTACTGTTGTTTAGATAGCTGTCTTATGTAAATTATGCTTTACTTATGCGCAGTGAAACTTGTATATTGCTAAAAGAAGAGAAAGCTTATTTCAAAACTCTGTTCTTTAACCTATAGAATGGCCTTTGCTATTAAAGTTTTCAATGACGAGAAAATTACATGCTCCGGAAGTGTTTCAAATTGGAAGAATTTGATGTGGAAGTTTATGAATGGAATCATGGCAGGATTGTTCTTCATTGCTGCATTGTTACAGGTAATTCTTGAATGAACAAAACCATAATCGAGTATTTTAAAGGCAAGTGTCATGATTTTTTAAAGGGCCACTCCAGCCCAAAATTTTTATTTCAGAACACGATGTAATCAGACCTCCTGAAAACGAATCTCTCATTATTTTTTTCATATCTCTAACCGTTTTGTAGTTATTAGCGTTTGTAAAATGGTCATTGAGTTGAATTGTTTTTCAACCGTGTTATCGGAGATCTTCGGATTGACGTCACAGGCATTTTCGGCCTCGGTAAGTTCGCGGCAAGTATCATCGGCTGTCCAAAGGGTCAACGAGAACCTAGCGAAATGGCAGACAGGGCCTAGCAGCGGCATGTTTGTTAGAAGGCCAGACTTTTATCTGGAATCGATATAAAGAGAGAAGTATCGCTCATCAGTCTTGATACTCTGATCGAATATGGAAGTTTTTTGTCGCACGAATCTTTCTGACAGAGAAGTCAAATTGGCAAAGTAGGCCAGCGAGACAGAGACATGAGGATGTTGACAGACTTTCATGGAATGTTGCTTTTGAAGCAATTTGTATTGGCAGGCCAGTTCCCTGATTTTAAAAAGAAGATTCGCGCTTTTTCATCGGCCCCTCCTTTAGTGCAACAGCTAAAAAACCATCGCGCAATTAATTCGGGAGGAAAGAAGAAAACAAAACCAGTATACCGGGAATGAAAGCTGTATGAATTGATACAACATATTCATTAGGATAAAGAGCTTCATATCAACATGACTTATTGGAAATAAAACAGGACAAATGAGAACATGGACAAGAAAGAATACAACTTTCAAGACAAGACTAAAAACCTACCATTAGTCATGAGTCAAACAACTTTTTCAAAAATTATAAATTTGTTTTTATACAAACAAAAAAGGGATTCGAGATTATATTAATAATTCAACTTTTTCAATATACTTTTGTAAATATAATTTTTGTATTTAACCTTTAAGCTATTACAGGGGCCTTGTCGGCTCCTTTAAGCTGTCAGAATCTCAACCTGCTATATTTATGAATAATAAATACATGTTTGTTTTATTTAAATACTTGGCTACATTGAATTATACAATCAGGCCAGTGAACTAGCTAGCAATTTGTAATTTCTATTGCACATGAGAAATGTTCTTATAAAAGTATCATGAAACAATAATCTATTGCAAAACTTCTAGAAAATACCTATATGTTGTTACTAGCTTTAAATAATTTGCAAACATTATATATGACCAAATTATATATAAAATTTTGATAATTTTAGAAAAATAGTCTCCTTTGTGAAAATGTTAATACAAAAACAGAATAATGTGTTGAGGTCTTTGTGGTAACTCTTGAATGGAAGAGAGGGGCAAGTTATCACTCCCACAAAGCCAGTAGCCAGATAACAGGATGCATGCAATCTCCAACCTACATCTAGCATTTTTTGCAAGATCCTTTCTGCTGATCCATAAAAGAGTTTGTAACCTTTTTTATGCCTAGAATAATAAGGTTGACAGGGATAAATACTAACATACCAGTGAAATTTACTTTTGAGTCATATTAAAACATAAAATGATCAAAGAAACTTGGACACTCAGGGGCATTCAGAGTATAGATATTTAGAAGGATCAAAGAGAAATTTAGGGGTGAAAGGGCAACCACTGTTACTATAGCAAATAGCATCTAAGGATATTAACTTGAAGTAACACAAAGATGAATTTAAATGATATAGGCCATGCTTATATGAATCAATGCTAGAATAGCAAAGGTAAATTTAACAAATATAAACAATTCTGCCTTTAAAACATTAGAATGAGGATATTACACATCTTTTTTCCAAAACCAAGGGTGTAAATTCCATGTTTTTTCTTTTGGGTAGTAGATCTTTTGCCCTGGATATTGATCTGGCAAAATTTTGAAATTGTGCATCAATTTTATGATGAAATAGGCAGAACTCCAAAATTGAAGGCAGAACAAGGTAGAACATGAAGAAGAAGGGTTCAGGAGACAAACCCTGGGAAATTTTACACATCTATACCTCAGGCAAAGGTGTAGTGCACAGATCATTGGCAGGGATGTAGTGCTAGGAGGCTCAGGCCCCCTTGTTGGTACAAAAAAGTAGCAAACTTCTACTTTTGGTAATATTTTATGTGACATTTTGCTTGAGAGCCCCTGTTGTACTTTTCATATTACCACATTTCTGACCATTTGGGGGACAGTTCACAAGACTGGCTGTTAGAAAACCTGTATTTAGAGCCCCTCCAAACCTCTATACCCTGCAGTTTCGCCTAACATTCAACATAGTAAAATGATAATAAGGATGAATTGTGACTTACGGGAAAGTTTCCATCTTGTGAATGGGGTTCTTCTTCTACTGCGGTGAGACATCAATTCTATTATTCAGCTCCCTGGAAATCCCTGAGATGACACGACGATAAGAAATGCCTTCGGTCAGAAATCCATTCACATCTGAAAATTCGTGAAGCATTCCATATTGAAAAGCTTGCTGCGTTGCCAAGATGAGGATATGAGTTCAGGTTGAAGCTTCCATCTTTGATTTGTCGAATTACTAGTCCATGTTGGCTGGAAGCCTCCGCTGAACATCAATCGCAATGAAGGAAAATAAATAAAACGACAACCGAGATTCCGACATGAATCGCCTCTTCCGAGCCTCTACCGAGTCGTGCGAATTTCAGTGCGAACGTATAACAATAGCGCCGAATGTTGAAACAATAGCCCTTTCACACGTCACAAAGTGCTTTTTCCGAAAAAAATTTTGTCGTATTTTTACGGTGATTCTCAACTTTGAGCGTCTATATCTGGAAAACGAGTTAAGCTTTTCGAAAAAAAAATTCACGATAGCTTCTTTTTCTCGACTAACTACCAATTTATGCAAAAAAAGTTTTGGGCTGGAGTGGCCCTTTAAGTAGAAAGGGAGAGTAATCAAGTTAATGTTGATTTGATCCTTTTTTAGTTCTCGAAAATGATGGTGGTCTATTTTCAACCATCGCTTCATGTTTGACTAGAAAATTTCCGAACCAATAAATCAGATAATTTTTCAACTGATTATTCATTTATCAATGCTCAGCCTGAGTTCATAAAACACAGAGTCATGAAATCAATGTTTGGCTACATAATCATTTTTGTTTTCAGCTCAGCAAACTGTTATATTGTACCTGACATCAGGCAACTGTCAATTATAAGCAATGTTCTTCAGCACTGTTTCTATGCTTGGAAAATCAATGTGCAATTCTGGATACAATCCAATTTTTACAGTGACCCTGCACACTTTGATCTCAATTTTTATGCAGTTAAGATCTTGCTGTATGCAGTTTGAAATCCAGCTCAGTTTAGAAGCAGCAATGTCACAAGTTTATCATCTTTTTTCAGGTGAATGACCCAGATCCTGCTCTATGGATAGTGAGTATTTGCTGTATGTTTTCACTAAATATATTTCAATTTCAATTGGGTATTTATGCCTTATTAATTCAGTTACTGTGTGTGCATACAGTAAGTAAACGGTCTGATTTAGCAAATTTCTAACTAATGTAGGGTAAGACTAACATGAAGCTTTTTTACTTATTAGTAGAGATATTCAGTGGAAATTAAAAATTGGTGCAACACCCTTAAAATCCACTTTATCTGGGGATCAAACTAAACATGGTTAAACTTCAAATAACATCTACCTATTAGCTTTTCTGCCCTAGGGGTTGTACATGATACCAGCATTCATTTGCATCACCATAGTGGCATACCCTGCACTACAAGGTTTGTGTTAAGATTTTTCTTTGATTTCGATATAAGCTTATGATACACCAAAATGTGGAAATTGCATGGAGAAGTGGGAGCATGTCAAACAAAGTTATTTTGCCAGACCATTCACGGAGTATCTTTTCTTCCTTGCCTGTTACTTTTGATCCATATCAAGATATAAATTTGTGCTTACATTGTTGGCCACTATCAAACATTTTATCTCTATGGTTAGGTCTGCTTATAATTAAAGTCAGCAATAGTACAAAACCTGAATCAATTCACATAATTGAAGTGTTAATTATAAAACTTTGTTTTACTCACAGGTTTGAAAATATTCAAAGGTCTGGCATTGTTCCAAATATGCTTATGCCTAACTGTCATATTGTACACAATTTATACTGGATTGAATGAGTTGGTTAAACAAAGAGGGAATATTTTTGTTGCTGAAGAAGGAAGGTATGAACACTGTTGGTAAAAAATTTCTAATATCACCGATATTATCACAATGTGTATTGCTGTCTCCAAAAATTAACATCTGAACCCAGTAATATAAGCCCATGGCAGTAAATAATTTTGTGATCTCATGAATTGTTTCTACTTTCATTCTTTCTTTCTTTCTTTCTTTCTTTCTTTCTTTCTTTCTTTCTTTCTTTCTTTCTTTCTTTCTTTCTTTCTTTCTTTATTTCTTTCTTTCTTTATGAAATGAGTTTTTTTTCTAACAGAGAGGCAACTGGATTGGCAATTGTAGTGGCATGGCTTTCTGTAACACTCCTGACTGATGCAAAAAGGTGAGTGTTAAAGTATCTGATCTGATACAAAAATATCACTTTGAAATGAAGCACAGTGTTTAACATTGGATTTACTAAGGTTAATCTAGCATCAAAAAAAGCAAAAGTTCCACTCAATGTAAACAGGCAAATATGGGTATGTAAACCTTACATTGGAAATAATTTTTCTTTCTTTGGCTTCAAGCCTGCTGAAAATTGTTATCTTAGAATACTTGGTTTTGTTTTAAGGGTAAACTAAATTGCAAATTATTTCACAAAAAGAAATAGGCTCCTTTTTACAATTTTATTCATCCCTACTTTTTGTTCAGTTTCATGACAGTAACATTTGCCTGGGATTCATAGCATTGGTAACTGTTGTTTTATATACAGCATTCTAATGTAATAAGGGATTAAAAGAGGGACTGGATTATCAGAGAAGCAGGAATAACCTTTCAAGGTGCTTTTAGATTTTCAACATGTTCTCCTGTGTTTTGGCAGAGACTTTGCATGTTAATTGCAAAGAGTGCTGACAAAGGTCAATTGGCTGGTTGGCTAAAACATTATTCACCCTGGCTGTCATAAAATGAAAACACCAAGACATCATACTTAATGTCTAAATGCCATTTAAAACTCCAAGCATTTGCAGTCCTCGTAATATGAAACTTAGCGGCCTGCTGGTAATGGACGCCTTGAGAAGTTTAGGCGTGCGATGGCATGCGATGGCGTGCGATGACCTGGGATCCATAAAATTGAGATCTTACTATTTTTATGAAGACCTGATGTCATCTTTGTATTAGAAGGTGTGTTTCAAAAAGCATATGAAGTTTTCATAAAACCAAAATGTTTTTATTCAATTTTAGACAAAGTTTCTTGAAAACAAAACAATTTAACAAAAAGGATACTGTTTTTAGGCCCTGTTGCCATTACTCCATTTCCGTATGAGAACAGATTCTAGTGAATCTGTTTTAGATTTTGAGTTTCATTAATACACTCAAAAACGGTGTCCTTTGATGCCAAACGGAAGTTATACAAAAAGGCTGCTCAAAGTGGAGTCATTTGAAATGGAATCATTTGAATATGCGTCCTTCATTGGGAACAGCAAAGACAAGAGAGGCATGCAAAAACTGAGTCATTCAATCTCAGTTTCAAAAAGAGCTCGAGCAAAGGATATGAACAAACAAATATGGAGTAATGGAAACACCCACGTTATCGTTTTGACAAAGACAGAGTGGCCCAAGGTAATGTGTTCAAGAAAATACGAAAAGAACGGAGAATGAGAACGGAGACACACTAAAACAGAGTAATCGAAACAAAGTGAGGAGTTGAAATGCCTCTGATAATGCCATCAATAAAACCCACACAAAAGAAATCAAAAATTCCTTTAGAGAAGATAAAAAAGAAATTAAAATGAAACTGCGCGTGTGATAAAAAACACGCCTCTGGAGTTTTAGGCATGTTTGGAGGCAAGCCTAATATTACCAGGACTGCATTTGCAATGCATTGGTTCTTACTTTTATCTAACCTGCATGCAGGATTAGAACAAAGGGATTAATAGGGAACCTGGAAAATTAGAGACTACTGAAATAAACAAGAGCTTTGCTTTAACCAGCCTTTCAAAATAAAGGCACAAAAGTATTAAATTTTGAGGAGAATATAGATTGGTGGGATATTGAACCAAAATTATATATCACGAATTGAAACAGTGCATGTTTTCATTTTAGCGTACAGACCATGAACATATTTAGCTGGCTGAAGGTCATTGCAATAATTTCAATTCCATTTGTACTCATCACAATTTGGGCATACACCACTGATTTAAGCAGTGGTCCAGAGCATTGCCATACACTTATCAAAGGAAAATGATGTAACAGATTGGTGCCAAAAAGCAAGAAATTAGATTTTATTCATGAGAAATACATTGGAAGCAGCTTTTCACAGTAACTTTGTCAATGCCATGCAATCTTTGCATCTGACTGACTTAGATTTTAGGATGCTTCACATGGAGACCAAATATTATGCTGACAGAAGTGGATCTTATTGTAGATAGTTAATACAAACTGAAAAGGCAGTATTTATTTTATATATTTATGAATATTCTGAGTTTTAAAATCAGATGGCTTGTTGTTAAGAAAGTAAAACTATTTTAACAAATAAAGTAATATCATTGTTTACAAGTTGTGGGCCCAAACTGTATTTAAGGTTCCTCGCAATATGTATCTACATACATTGGAGTAAAACAGCTATTCATCTGTCATAAGAGTATGTGTGGGACAAGAGCTTTTTCCACCGACCTGCATAGTTTTGATGGCAGACATCAAGCTAAAAGGGAAGCAGATATTTCTGTTTATAGAGGGCATTGTCCAATATTTGTCTTATAACACACTATGGAGAAATGGACACTCTTGACATTATATATTTTGAAACCAGAAATAACGATAGAAATATAAATTTCATACAGTAATTAATTATAATTTTAGTTGTAAATTTGAGACAACAATTTACACACTCAGGAATCCTCTTGAATTTTTTGCTGTTAGTTTTATGTTGTTAGTTGGCTTAATTCAAAAAAATATAATAAATTAAATAAAAAATGCTAGCCAGATATTCAATTTGGTATCAGTGCATAATTTTTTATGAAACTTCGAAATATTTTTTCTGTGTGATTTTCATTAATAAAACAAAGCACGCACTACACAATGGCAAAATATCAGCTCAAAAACAGTTTTTATTAACACTGTCCTTTTCTTGTTATTCCATTGTCTTTTAATTACATTATCAGTCTTTGAAATTTGAAAAAAGATTATTTTGATGACTGTACATGTGATACAAACTGAAATAACTTTTTATCTGTCATTTTTCATTCCTGTTATTAAGAAATATAGGGTGCTGCTTTCAAGAAGACCTTTGTGTTAAAACCGAACAAACACCAAGAAATTGCACACCCTTATTTCACACTTGTGAGGTCATAAAAAGCCTTCTTTTAGAATTTTGACCACATGATCTGAAAGAAAGGCATAAAATACCCCTCAATATAAATCAGCTAAATATGTTCAAATTGAACTTCAAAACTGGACAAGATATGGCCAATGAAAGATTCCACGTTTTTGCCTGGTTCATAACGTTATCAAGAAGGATGCAATAACAAAAAATTGGATGGGCAAGACCAGTAGCTCATGTGGCCATATCTCAGACAATGTGTAACACATTTAACTGACTTCGTACAGAGTGGTATTTCACTTTGCTCTCTCAGGGTATTGGATCCAAATCAAAAATGCTAAAAATAGATTCTTGTCACATCATTATTTAAGAACTCTAGGTTCTGGTGTTTTCCTTTGTATTTCTTAATTTTCAATTACTTTATTGTTTCCCTTTTACCACCATCATTCAAATCTTTCTATCACAATTATTTTGTGATAAACTTGTGAACAGCTTACCCTTGATCAGGTTGATTAGAACATAGATTGGAAGTGAGGCATTTGTCTAGGAAAAAAATTAAGTTCAAAAACCAACCTCATCCAAAATTTGTCCATAGACGTCTGAGGCCTTCTGAGCTTTGTCTTCAAATTCCTGTCTTTCCAGTTCAATCTTCAAAAGATTTAAAAAACAAATGTACAAAAACAAAATACTACCTCGTTAAACACAAAAAAAAAAATATTGTGTTTGTGAAGCAATTTCAAGGAAATGGCATTGCATAACACATCTCTGCAACAAAGTTTGCAATATCAAGAAGCAATGTGCACTGACTGCACAAAGACTGCAAGTTTGGGGGTGACTAGTCCCTCTACTTATTCAGAAAGTTGGTCTTTGAGATCCTTGCAGACTTGAAGAGAAAACTTTGAGGGGGGGGGGTATGTACTTTATCTAGATCATCACACTGAAATGACATTTCCAGAGAGACAAGAAATGTTTCCTCTGGAGGAAAATGTTTCAAACAGGGAAAAGGGCATGGTCACTGTGGACACCTTTTGTCCCCCCCCCCACACATATCCAAGGCTGGAGCCACCACTGGTCTCTTTTCTTCTCTCTACATAGCATCTTTTGACAATTGTTTGCATACAATTTTACAAGGCTTTGATCTACACACTTACAGGAAACCACCAATAATGGCTTACCAGTTCAGAAATTTCATTTAATTCAACATCTACTGTTGCCAAAGCCTCTTTTATCATAGTTTCCATCTCAGTCTTCATCGACGACATTTTCCTACAAAATTAATAAGACCAATTTTGCACAAAAAATATACTTTGTGAAATTAAAAGCAGAGGGGCTTGATCAAACATAATGGTTGCAATAGACATTTTCAAGAAATGGGTCCAAATCATACACTGTAAGTAAAGCCTGGCTAAATTTTCAAAACAAAGTGCCAGTTTTGTATTTCAGAAAAACCTAGTTTGAACATTGGCAACATTTCACAATAACAGTAGGCAATTAAAGCACTTACTTTCGCTCTAAAGTTGCCAGCTCATTTGTGGCTGAGAGACGCTTGCGACTCTGTAATTGAATTCTCGTAAGCCTGTCACGCTTTGAGTTGAACTGTCGTCGCATATTCTGAAATGAAAGCCAATAATACCGAAATACTTTTTAGTTTTTTGTTTTTAGTTGATTAAAACTAAAAGTAGATGAAACCTTCTTTATTCAGGGTGTGACAACTTGTTCAATATATGTGCTGCTCCATACACAAACCATACTGAAAGGGTTCCTTATGTGTATTTGAACTACAAAACCTATTAAACCAACAGTCACGTGCTCTTGTTTCTGATTGGCCTATTTCGATCCACAACTGGGTATATATATTTCCTAGCGTAGAATTTTCGGTCTATGTTCTGACGTTTTAAACTCTTTAGCTTTAGTTTACTAAATGTTTGCTTTTTTCAAAGCCATTTTAAAACCTATTAACCATAAGTATAAGTTGTTTTAGTTTATGGTAAATCTATGGTACTCTAATTTATGGCACTCTATGGTTCTGGTAATTAATGGTACTTATGGTAATTTATGGTTCTAATTTATGGTATGGTAGTATGGTACTCTAATCCACTTAGAAGTATAACAGGAAAATTCATAGCAAAAACAGCCAATTTCAAAAACGATAGTTTTTTGAATCCCTTATAGAATTAGGTTTTATCAAACAAGATCTTTATTCACCTGTATTTGAGCTGCAACATTTTGGCAAGCCTGTTCCAATGAACAAACCTTATCTCTAAATTCCTCCAGATCTTTCACTCGCCCTCTAAATAATTAAAACAAATACGGAATGAAAAAGTTACAAGAAAGTTAAAAGTTCAAAATAATGAGCTGCTTCCTTTGAGAATCTGATTTTTGAGGATTATAAGGCAGAATTGTTTTCCAATTTTTGTATTCTTGTTTTGCAGTTTGTCAATTGCACCCTCCGCTGATCTAGAATCCTCTCCCTTTCTTCCCTCTTCCTTTCACTCATTCTCTCTTTCACTCCTTCTTCCTTTATCCAATCCTCTTTTTTTTCAATCTCCAAACAACGTTATCCACACAATTTTCAGAGGCACAGTTTTCGCACGTGCAAAACAAAAACTCTGCGAGGAAAAGCTTTAAAGTTCGAAAAAATTTTCGAAGATTTCTATAGCATCAGGAAGGCATATTTTATGATTGCCACATAATCGTGAAAAGTAGCCCGATCAAACAACAAGGTACCCGTCCCTTGATATGAGGATCGAGGATTTGTCTCCAAAATGAAGGAAAGGTGTAGGTTTGCCACACAATCGAGGGATTTTCACTTGATAAAGGGACTGTAATAGTCTTTCGATTAGAAAAAACCCGGATCTATGGAAATTCCACATGTCGAATTATGTGAAAGCGCTTTATGAATATCCTCAATGATAGCCACCATCTTAGCGATCATACGAAAGGCTTAGAAATCGAAAGACGTTTACACGTTGCAGTATAACTTTCGATACGGATAGACTTCCTGTTTACAGGAGTACGGATACATCAGATTTTTTTCAAAGATTGGCTTAATTTGAAGTCAAAGATTGATGAAATTCTCCTTGCACATTCGCAAGTTTTCAGTCTATTTTTCGGCACGACAATATCATTGATAAAGAAATTATCACACAAAACGCTTGTTGGCTTAAAATATTTTAGTCTCATCCGTATCAGAACTTATCCAGCATCGTGTAAACACATAGCATTAATTCAAGAGACCGTAGGGTTTACAAAAAATGAAATTATTCAATCTAGATATCTTCACATGAATGCAAAACAATTCTATGATTACTTCCTGATTTTAAAACGAATTAAATTTAGCATCTTTAAAGAAGAACAAGAATAGTTTCTTTGTCAATTTACATGGTTTCTCTTCAGTTTATAGCACAAAAGGTTTCTTTTAAAGCAGTACATTATATATATTTCTTGATAGCAGGAATGACAAATGTTGATAAAAAGGTGTTCGTATCGCACGCCATCGCACAAGCAAAGTAGTTAAGACGTGCCAAACGCTGCACTCGGCCTATTTTCATATTACAAGGACTGCTGTTCTGTCCGAAAGTAGTAAATATGTGGCGAATCTTATCATTGATAATTAGATGTTAAAAGCTTACCCATTTTTCACCAAGAGACTGTCAAAACCCGTCATTAGTTTCAAAGCAGCTTTTGAATCCTGGAATGTGTAATAACAAAATAAGCAATAAAAAAATATGAGAAAATAAGGCAAAAAGTGCAAACGATTAAGGAAGCTGTCGAAACTTTGAAAACTAGGGCTAAAGTAAGTTACAATTGAACAAAGCAAAATCTTTTATTGCAAAATCAACTGAAAGTCAGCAAAAATGGCTTCATATTGATATTTAAAAACCTAACTCAGCTAGCAAAACATGCGAACCATCTCTAGATTGTTGCTTTGCGTTAGGCAAGGTCATGGGTAAAAAAGAATATCAAAGGAGATTGTCTGTTATGTAAAGGTGCAATGCATCTATTTTCGGTAGAATTAGGCATGAGCCTACATCATGAATAACAAAGATAAGAAGTACAAGCCTCGTCTAGCTGCTGCAGCTGAACCCGCTTATAATGAAGTTTGTTCAAGAGATTTGTGCGTTCCATTGCAACAGGCGTCTTTTCATTCCAGTCGTCCTCTGTTTTCAAAATATCCTGTGGAAATTCATATTAGGATATAACTATTCCTCTATAAAGAAGAAGCGGTTTAGCCATCATCAATTAATGACATTGACACTGAAGTTTAACTTTGATTTTTAAGACCCAACCATGACAAATAGTGTCCAATAATGGTTGTAATGATGGCAGATAAAAATGATGTAACGATGAGCTTTGGGTGTAGTTGAATGAAAATATATTCATTTGGTTTTTACTTGAAGATAGGATTTTTTAAAGAAAAATTCAGACAAAGTTTTATCAATGATCAATTTTATTCTCAAAAAAAGGAAAATGAGCAAAGCTATGAAATTTTATTTCCCCAAGCGCAATGTATTATTTTTCCAAAGAAAACAATTGAAATTGGGGCTCAGGCTGGAAGTTTTTGTTTTTCTGAACTTTGATGCTGAAATATCCGTAATTGATTACTGAATTTTTCGGCTGTATCAAAGAATTTTTTACATTAGACAACTACTTTACCATAGGTACTTTTTTATAAAGTTAAAAATAGGCATACCCGGTCATATGAAATGAAACGTAACAAACACATAAAGCTTAACAAATATCAATAGCTTTACATTACACCACTTGCACTTCAACACTGCAAATATCGTGAATAGATATAGTCCTTTGCCATCTTGATATGCTACCTTGGCATGCTGAAGTAGAGTTTCTTACATTTTTACTTTCTTTAACTAGAGTTTCTTAGAACTGGGCTTCCTATAAAAATGTGCCATCCAGGCTCTGCTTATTTTCATGTTGTTTATTTTTTGACTAATTTTAAGGTACCTGTTCTTGCAAAATTGCTTACTCGCAGCTTACAGTGTAAAAGAAAACAAATATAAGCAAATGATATTCAATTAGATTATCCTACCAATATAATTTTTTTGTCTGTCAAGTGTCTTTGGTCTTCCTCAAACTCTTTCTTTTTCTCACTCTAAAATCAAATTAGCAGCTATTAAAAAGAAACAGCTAAGGTCAAGCAACGCAGAGAACAATAGTGTTGCTCTTTTCCATACACTGATTTCCAATCCTCATTTTCACTGTTAACGATATTCATATAGCTATTGTCCATTGCTTATGAAATTCATAAGACATTGGTAAAGTCGGGATTTTCAAGGTATAACTACTTTATCAATCATAGAGAATGCAATACATAAAGAACTTGAACAGCAAGCAATTATAAAGCCTTGAGCATTAAGGCTTTGACGATTGACAACATATTGTTGGATTACAGTTGTCATTTATCAAACATCATAAGAATAGTTTGTAGTGTCACGTAGTTTGTAGTACAGTTTGTAAAACCCTACAGTCTACAGGGAAAGAGCCCTACAGTTGCAAGATTTAGAGTAGGAGACAAAAGATAACACTGAATATATTAAATCATTAAAAGTTAACCAGAGCAACAGAATGAAACTCTGTTTGTTATTAAAGGGACAGGAAGAGGCACATAGGAAAAATCAAAAGGTAAAAGGGCTAGCAAAAATATATAGCAAGGTGTAAAGATGATACCTGCAAAGTGGTTAGGTCATTCAGCCGTGTTCTCCAAGCTTCTGCTTCGGGTTTTAGCTGTAAAAATATTGTTATTAAGATTATCATTTCTTTACAGGACCTGTAGAATGGTAGGACCTGCTTCTTATCAAATCGAAATAAATTTTCATGACAAAATGAGCTTTATTTGACATAAACCTTGCGATATTGGTGGTAGCTATACTAACAAAATAATTTACCATGTGTGGACATTTTTTCTGACTACAGATGGGACACTAGAAGGCTAATGACGACTAACAGAAAGTAATTTTTAACTCAAAGCCTAGTGTTTTGGCTACATTGCTGTCATATTCCAAACCTTAAATTAGCCATTGTTTATAAGCATTCCAAAAAACAGCATCTAGATAAAAATAATGAGCCATATTTTATTCTATTTACTGTTCATCAATGACAAAAATTGAATTTTAATATTCTCTTCAAAGAAAAATGAATTACCTTTGCTGTCTTGCTACCCTGCTCAGCAATCCTAATTCTGTTGGCAAAAACATAATAAAGTTTAAACATAACTTGCAATCAATCTAAGATATGCAAAAAAACAAAAAAAAGTACAGCAATAAGTAAATTTGGACCAAATTATTTGTCAAAGTTCTGATTTTATGGGTGAAAAATCTTTGTATCAGAAAGACTTTTGTAACAAAAAGATAAATACTAGTTAATAAATTAAAAATAAAATTAGTGGTTTGTTAAAAATGTGAATCTCACAAAAGAAAAAAAAAAGCACATGAGACATTGACTACAACAGCAAAAAAACCCACTCAATATCTTCATTTCGTTGGATTAACTCATCTCTATTTGACAGCATTTCTGCTCGTTTTTGCTCATATTCACACTGTTGAAAATAATGGTATATAATTAGTCTTAACCTCAGGCTAATAACTAACATCCCTATGCTTGCAAAACAAACCCAGCTGTGGTGGTTCCTCTGTGACACAGCTCAAAATCAGACAAAATTCAATTAAGAGATAAAGGGAAACTACAAAATGTCAGGAGAAACAGAAAAGATGAAATTTGTAGGTTGTGGTATCAGATGTTTGCATTGAAGACTCATCCATACCATCAGCATTTCATTCACCATAACATACAAATGAATATCTAAGCACCTTCAAGGCGATCATACATCTCAGAGCAACATTTTACTATAAATGTGAAAGTAGTAGGAATATAACCTGCTTCAGATTGGTAATAACATGTTTATGGCTAGCAATCATATTCATTTTCTTTTTTGCCAATCTGTCATAAATCAAAATCTTGCAAAAGGTTTGTTATTGGACAGTAAACATCAGTGATTATAAATCTGCAATATTGTTTCAAAACAAGGACATAAGTTCATTTCTAATGGTCAGAGTGAGAGGTGGTGTTTTTAAAAGAGTCTGAGGAGAGTGACTTAATCTGGTGTATTATTCCATGGTTCCCAAGGAAAGCTGGAATGTCCAGCAACCTGTCAATCTGATAATGTAATGTAATAAATGGATTTTGTGAATATTTCATTATTCATGTCGATTGCATTTTTTCACTTTTCATGTCAATGGAATTCATTATAATCACACTGACTAATCATTACTTTCTTACATCAATATATTTCTGAAATGCTTTGAGAAATTTTGCTGTGCAAGAAAAAATTAAAACAATAAATTCAAGTGAAAAAAACTTACAGCATAGTTTAGTGATTCCTCTACAATATCTTGCTTTGAATGAACATGTCTGATGTAGTTCAGCAACGAGCTTCAATAAAATGGCCATAAAAAACCACATGTTTTTATAGAAAACTTCAGAATGCAGACAACAGACATCTATTTGAAATTCTATCACTAAATATATTCAAATAGTACTTGAAAGTTTCAATTTCTGTACCTACTTAAGACCAAACACAATTTAAACAAAAACAAGAATCTAGAAAAATTTGCAGATAATTGTCTTTTGCAGAAACATAAAGAATTATAGCCCAAAAGAAATATTTTCCAATCAAATTATGGATGTTATCTAAAAAGCAATAAATACAAACCTAAGCAGCCGATGTGTTCGCTTTGGTTCTAATAAAATGGAGATGTGTGATCATATCATTGACAAAATCTATATGTTAGTAAATTTCTCCTAATATTTATGAACTGCCACCCCCCTACCCTGTTTGGCTCCCATAAGTGAAATAAACCTGTCTCTGCTATTGCTCTTTAAAGGATGCTCCAGAGTTTAAAGGGGTTGTTAATGAGAATATGCCATATTTATATAAGTCCAATAGAGAGCAGAACAACATAAAGTTGAGCTTTTCACTTAGCTGCTGCTATCACTATACAACACAAGAAACTGCCTGTCATGGCACGTCTGAGATTTCCAAGGCATTTAATTTACAACACACCTCAGTCCTTTTCGTTTAGCGCGTGCGATCGCACCCGCACACGCCTGCACACGCGCAAGTTAAATTGCGCGTGCTTTTGACCACACGCGCAAACAGGTGTTTTTGCAGTTTTCTGTTAAAGGGCCTCTCCAGCCAAATTTTGCACTTGCATTTTATTGGCAATTTTTATAAAGAAGTTGAGCCTGCTGATCACGAATTCGTTATTTGTTTTTCGATATTTTTTTACAGTTTGTGAGATATAAGCTCTTGCATTTCGATAATTTAATTGAATTAACCGACAAAAATTTTTGGTTTGGTGACACTGTGACGCAATTTTGACGTCACAGTGTATTTCGGATAGTCTCGCCTCAAACCGAATCGAACGACGGCGATTCGCAAATTGAACACTGCAAGTGATGGTACTCTCAGTTCTGTTCCACCAGCTTTTAGTTTGAGCATTTCAGACACCAATTCTGAAGCCTTTAGTTGTTCACCGTTTCTGGAGAACAACTGAAGTGATAATTTCGATTAATTATACACGAGGGAAGAGCTGGAACAGGAACTGGAACTGGATGCAGTTATCAACGCGTGACCATGAGTCCTTCACGCTTCGGTGGAAGATATACGAAATTCATGGCGAACGAGAGCCGCACATTGTGACGTCAGAATGTCATCAAACTGATTCGGCTTTTGTCGTTTTTTTTCTCGGAAAGGTGCAACTGTAAAGCCTTACAACTTCTAAACTGATTGGAATTTTTCAAAAACAATGACTTTGTCATAATACACGCACCAGATGCTAACTTTTAAGTCATTAAAAAAAAATTTTTTTTGCTGGAGAGGCCCTTTAACATCAATTTCCCATGGTCTCATGATTGTTTATCCTTTCCCTTGTTACTTGATTCGCACTTTTGACCACAATATGATTTTTCCAATTTTCGGAAGTGATGTTTGGCTTTTGACTGAGTGCTCCATTCAACTTAGCGTCTCGTCTTTCAGCTAAGTCGCCATTAGCATGTTAAGTGTAATAACTGATTTCCTGTCAAAACGTAATTAGGCCCTGAAAGCAAGTAGCTGTTGGAAACAATTTTTACTTGCTCTTGTAACTTTGGAGAGTGACGACGACTTTTAAAAGATGGCTGCTAAGGGCAACAACATCTGTTATGTATTGATTAATTTTGAGTTTTGCTCTTGCACGTATTCGAGTGGCTTTTTCCTTCTTGCTCCTTTTACCAATTTTATCAGGTGTGTACTTCAAATTTTCTTACAAGTGCGATCGCACGCGCAAATTTGTTTACATGTGCGATTTGCCACACACGCGTAATTTTGCTCACGAAAAGGACTGACACCTGCAAACACTATATTGGTCTTTATATTATCATCATGTCATTAAAAGTAGAGATGGGAGAATTTCTAAATGATTAATCTATATACAGTAATTAATTCATTTAGTTTCTTTAATTTCACTTACTAGGATTCACAAGATCACGTATACCAAAACTGTTTATGCAGCAGGCTTGGAAAACTCTGATTCTGAAGGGAAAAGTTTTAAATGTATTAAAATGTTTGAATCTATGAACTTTTTTAAGCTATAAAATCCACAGGTACACTAAGAAAGATGAAACATAAAAGCTTTAAAAACATTATGATATTAAAATCACATTTCTTTACTTACAGTGCAAGACATAATGTAGACAGCAACATGGCATCTTCATAAAGACAACCATCCTTAATTCTTTCCGCCAACTCTCTATAAGGAGCCTTGATTATAAGGAGAGGAGAAAAATAGAGAAAATTGAGTGGGCAAGTGTGCACTTTGGTATAACAGGCTTTGCCCAGAAAGGCACTACATTAAGTGGGAGCATTTAAAGCACACCTCAAAGAGTGATTTCATAAGCATCTGAAAACATTAAACGGAATTGCCATGAAGAATAGTATTGTTTTAAAATGGTGATGATCAAACTTAAACCATCCTCTAAGTCCTGACATAGCTTTGCCTGTTTAAGTCCAATGTGTGTCTGTGGCATTGGTAAAGAGGACAATGAGCATTTTCTCCTGCACTGCCCTCTATACAGCATGAAGCACCAGGATCTCTTTGACCAGCTCTCGGGTATCGATGGATTCAATGTTGCCGATGTAAATATGAAAGACCTTTGTCAGTCACTCTTGTTTGGAGATCGGAATTTGGGTACAGTTGCAAACAGAATTATATTAGAAGCAACAATTTCCTTCGTTAAGGCCTCGGCAAGGTTATATTAATGCCAAAATACAGCAGCAGCACCCTTTTCTTTTCTTTCTCTAATTTTTATTCTTTCTTATTTTCTGTTTCTTCTATCTTAGATGATGTAATATGTTGCTGAATTGTATGTGGAATTCATGGTGAGGACTCAGTGACCTTGTGTCGTTCCTTGCCATGAATGACACAGCTCAATGTAATTGTAGTTTTAGTAGTTTTAGATGTTCTTAATTGATAAAAAACCATCCTCTCAAATGACAGCAATGTTATTATTTATAAGATTTATACAATAGTTTATAGCATTAATCTTTTGATGACACTTTGTACTTTGTTTTATACCTGGTTCTTCTTAACCCTGACATTTACAAATAAACATTTATCAAATGAAAACATTTTTTTTCTTGAATCGAGACTACAAACTTACAGTATAAAGACAATTTGAGAGTTTGATTGGTTTTACATAAGAGAAAAAGGGCAAACTAATGAAAATGTTGTGTGTATATATTTCCAGAGACTTGTTCACAAGATGCTGCATACAAATAAAAACCACACAAAATGCATATCCAGGGCCTAGGGGTGTGGTGCTTAATCCCCATTATAAATGCCAAAAAGGAACAGATTTATACTTTTGCTTCAATTTTTGCAACATTATACACTCTGCCCAAAGATGCCATCAAGGCAATTCTATTTATAGGTGTGAAAGAGAGAGGCCTGGTATAAGTGGAACTTCAGTTGAGCACATCAGTGTGCACAACTATGCTACAGCCCAAGGATATCAATTAAGAAGTGAAAATGAACAATGACAAGAAAATTTTCTTCAACCCAAGAAAGTTATTTTGTTATCAAACCAATGCAATATTATGTTGATCTTGTGGCAAATTCAATTCTTCATTTGCCCTTAGCGATAGGACACACCATTATCCAACCCAGAAAAATTGTTTGATGTGACAAATTTTTGGTTAGGTCCATATATATCTATATGTCACATGGCAATCCAGCGGCTGGTTATGTTTTAGAAATTTGTAATAAGAGAAGATACTGAACTGATAATTTAAATTTACCTGACTAATCTGTTCTGATGCTCTTTCAAATAAAGAGAAAAGTAGTGCCTTGTATATTTCAATCACTTTCTCAGACTACAACAAAAAAATAACGTGAATAAAGCATGGGAATTATTTTAAAATCTGCCATCGTTTCAATGCTAGCCTGTTAGAAGGATTCATCAGGGGGTCATTGCCCACAACATTTACCCAATACCATAATGGGCCATGGCACCCGGAAAACCACCCTGGTCAAAATGCCACTTGTTATATATCATATGATCTACAAAACATATTTTGATTACTTGTCACAGTCTAAAAGCGTTGATAACTTTAAATGAAGTAGCAATGATAATAGTAGGAAAAAGGCCGGTAGTTTATAATGATCTTTTAACAAAATCCATGCACTTCACTCAGAAAAAGGATTATCGATCTCCAATGGTAATGGTTATCACCAACAATTGTTCTCAGCTCAGCTAGAACATCCAGCTTAATCAAAAAATTTACATATGAATTTAAAAAAGCTATACTGCTTTCAAGCGTTACACAAACTTTATAAGTGCTGAGTTTCCTGCTTGGCTATTAGTATCTTTTAAGTATAAATAGGCCAGAGCCCAAAATAGCAGAAAACTGTAAACACTAACAATCAACAAAAGTTAACAGCGCAGCAATAATAAAATCAATTATACCGTTATTTTCTTTAGATCATCAACTGAAACAGTTAAATTTCCATCTGATGAATCGGCAATAGCTGCAGTAATTGCCTCATATTCCATCAAAGGTATCGTACAATCTCCATCATTTGCCATCGCCATCTTTAATTTTGGCGCCGAAATGATTCAACTGTTTTGAAGCTCCTTCACAACGTTGTTTCACAAGTGGGAGTTGAGCAAGGGTTTCTTGCCCAACAGGCAAATGAAAATGCAACGCAACTTGCCGTAAACTCTCTTTTTAGCCCCCCGGGGGGGCTTATTGGTTTTCAGCACTTTAAATGGGGGGGTTTATAGGAGAGGGAACTGAATTGAGAGAAGGAGCTTAATAAATATTTTGTAATAAGCCATTTATAGTGGTAAAATCTTTTGTTATTTGCGAAATAAAAAACATCAAATCAGCCTTCTATATCAATAATATTGTCATCGTCATCATCAATAATTATTAATTCTAGAGACATGGTGTGAATTTTGATTTGTTGCGAAGAATTGAACGAAAAATGAATAAAATGAAAATCTCTGTTTTTTGTCAAGTTTACTTATTTCAGCATCAGTGAAAATTGGAGAGGGGTGGCTAAATTGAGAGGGGGCTAATTAAATTTCTCTGAAAAGGGGGTCTAATAAGAGAGAGGGGGCTTAATTGAGAGGGGGGTTAAAAAGAGAATTTAAGCTACTTTTTATTGATAATTATATTCATACTTCATTCATTTGAGAAATTCTTCGCTGTTTTAGCTTATGGCATCTATATATCTCGGTATAAAGATTTCAAATGAATAGCTTGAAATTAAAATGGATAATTGAATGAGCTATTTTGTTTGTCTTGAAATATTCAAAAGTGATACGTGCAGCTGTGGTGTTACAGAAGAGAGAGAGAGAAGAGAGAGAGGTGGCACCAACGACATTGGAAACAAGTTTTGGCTGGAGAATTATGAAGTCGCTATTCCGGTTTTGATTATGATACAAAAAAAGGGAACGGCGTGTTATTATGCTTCGGCAAGGAGTGGATGTCTTTTTTATTTATGACAAACATTGATGCCCCAAGAAGGCGATGTGCGCTCTTTTTTTCTAAGAACAATTTTGTAAGAACACGAGCCTCAAAATTAGTCAAAAGTTAAGAACAAATAAAGAATAAGCTGAGGCTGAGCTACTGTGAAATGCAATTTTTAACAACATCTTATCTAAGAAATGAGGACTTTTAGCCATGTGTAGGTGCTTTGTCGGCGAATGTTCAAACTTGTCGGCAAATGAAGGTTGTCTCACTCACTTTGTTTGAGAATGAGCCCTGAATACCTCCCTAAAGCGAAAAAGCTAGCACTCGCGCTGCTTGATTTAGGAACAAATTAAGAACAATCCAGCCTCAGATTTTTGAAAAACGAAGAACAGTCGGCCTGAGCTTAAATTTACTGGTTTTTGTAAAAAAAGAGTGCAGCACACCTTTTCGTCAGAGTGCCTTGACTCTTTCAAAAAAACCTAACTCGAGCTATATCTTTTGAGGAATTTTCAACTGAGTAGCTACGAAAAACTTGCAGTTTCCTTTTTTGACAATTTGTAATTGATTCGTTGTTCTGTTTTTGACTTATCGTGGCTTTGTAACCTTTGTAAGCTTGATTTAGTTATTTGTAAGCTTGGCGATTGTAAAGATAAAGACATTGGAGAACTGTAGCATCACTTTGGTGTTTTTTTCTCCAAATTGAGTAGAGTACGCAAAAAGACGTACTTATGATTATACTTTTATTGGCAAGTAATTGACGTAGGCAGTAAAGAGAATTGGTCCTAACTTCGATCCTTGGTGGATTCATGATGTAACTTTGCTATGTGCGTATTCGACTAGACAGGAATAGGCAGACCAAGATATCAAAATATAAATGACAGAACGGATTAAAGGTAATGTGTCCATATAAAAGGACTGCGTATACCCAACTTGTCAAGCCACCCATCAAAATAACGGTTTGCGATTGGTATGTATTCTTGCGATGCAAAACTGCTCACATGAAAAGCTGACCTCGCAGCAGGATAGATAAACAGAACGACCGTAATGACTGGGGCGATGACATGAAAAATCACATGTTTCTAAAAACCCCCGCAGGGTCGCCTGCTTAAGCTGGACACATTACCTTTAAGTCTATGGTTTTACACGTGATGGTATAATGGTGATTCTTAAGGAATTAGTCTGGCAAGGGTACTTGATAATATAAAAATATCAACATTATCTGTAAATCTCATCATCAAATTGTATCTGGCTACGAAATGATCACCCATACGTAGACAGGAAATGAAAAAGTCCCGCCTGAACTGTCTTTAGATGGTGTCATTAATTGAAATAGTGCTCTTGAACCAAAATGTCTGGAATAAATTTCTTGCAACCATCAAAAATAAAAACCGTTTTTGAGGGAATCTAGAAAAAAGATATTGGTAAAATTTGGTGGGCTATTAAAAAAACTACTCTTATTGCATTGGAATTTTTTTCTAGCCATTTAGCGTTGTTTGGGATAATTTACATCGTCTGATTCTTACCACTGGAAACAATGACATGTTTCTATGATTATGAAATGTGACTGGGCTGTTGTAATGACTTTGTGTGAAATCGTTTGGACAGAGGTTGCAAGCGTCATTGATAAGCATAAAAAGTGTATAATAATTGGCTTTTGAAAAACAAACATTTGAGTATACTTAAGCATTTCGTCTGACATTCTTCAGAGTACAAAAGTTGGATATATATATTTCCACAACTGTCCACAACTGGATATATATATATTTCCTAGCGTAGAGTTTTCGATCTATGTTCTGACGTTTTATACTCTGAAAAGTGTCAGACGAAAAGCTTAAGTATACTCAAATGTTTGCTTTTTTCAAAGCCATTTTCAAGTTTTGTACCACCAAAAGATTATTTTCATAATAACTCTGAATGCATGGAAACTCAGAAATTTCATTTGCCTCAAAACTCTCGTTTCTGTTCATAACAATAAATTATATACATGTAGAGTTAAAAATTGTGTTCTCTGTCAGCAAGATGATATAACTCTATAGAAAGATCACATCTTAATACTGTAAAGAACTCAATTGACGCAGTAAAATATTGCTATTACATTAATACTTGAAAGTATTGTAAGATAATCAAATGAGTCACGAAAGATGTTTTATGTTTGGGCATTTTTAAGTTCTTTAATTTTTCTTCAGCTGGCATTGCTAGGGAGGGGTTCGAAGGCTTTTAGCGAAAGTTCTAACAAGGGAAAAAAGAAGGGTTAACAGAGAAAAGTGGGATCACGGCTACTTTTAAAATGCCTTCATACTTTAACTAAGGATGACAAATGTATACCGCTTGTTTAACTATGAGAGCTTCTGATTGCCATGACAGCATATTCATTCATGTAAATGTTCATCAACAAAGACCACATATCACATAGGATAGTGTCGCCTACCCTGCCACCATAACAGCGTTAAACTATGATGCTTTTCTAATAGTTTGTTTATTCTTTGTTACTTCTTTTCTAATCCAAAGGCTCTGGCTAAAAAAAGAAACATTATCTCATATAGATGAAGCTCTAATGATATGCAAGTGAGTGGAATGTATCAAACAGAAAAATCTCTTGACTGAGTGAGCAGGAATCATCAATTGTTTTGAGAAATCATGTGAACAATAGAAAGGCAAACCTCAGAACTGGCTAAAACAGTTACTAGGACTCATACAACAGTATCGACTTCCAAACAAACATATCTCAAGACTTTATGACATTATGATTATTATTTGTTATAAAAATCACATATGAAAGACTTATTTAGTAGTAATTCAAAACTATTACCTCGAACTGTCCATGATTTCTAAAAATAACTCGAGAAGGCAGTCCACGTGTTTGCCTTATAAAGCACATCCAACAGCTTCTGCAAATGGAAAAAACAAACATTCTCGCTAAAGAGTTGAATGACGAGATTTCATTTTAAGAAAGATGAAATTCGGTTACTATAGATTTATGAGTAATTTTGATTAATTTTCAAGAACTGAGTAAATAATACAGATGGAAAAATTCCTTTTCGTCTCGTACCATTCCACTTTGTCTCGTACCAACGTCTTAAATCGTATATAAGTTATACCCCAATGGCGGATCACAGCCAACCTGGGGGTTTATTACCTTTTGCTTAGTCTTTGTAAAAGGAGTCTTTGGGGCTTATAGGCGATGAGCTCCTTACTAATGAGTTCTCAGTTACTTTTAAAAGCCTCTAGCTAAGAAGTCTCAATTAACCCAAGCCTCTCCTTTTCTGTTTTCCCCTTAAAAACAACACAATGTAACTCAGAGAGGTCTCTTCTCTTACCTATATGATGCGATGATAATTGCCAGGGCGAGCCACAAAATAACGACTAGAAGACCACATAGCTCCCTGCAGCACAAAAAGAAAAGGCAATAAATAGCCTTGCTTTTTATTCAATATCTGATAGTAAAATGTACTCGCTGTTCAAAGAAGTTCAATTGGCATAAAGAGTAGACGTGTAACTCTAAAGCCTGTAGATGAGGACTGAATGACGAATCAAATAGCACCTTACCACCCCTCTTCGACACTCGTGATGTTTGGAGATGCAGCTGAGATTTTCTCCCCATATGTAATCGAAAGGTAGATCATGCCTCCTACGCAGGCACTTAAATGAAGAGCGGCTAAAACCTTCCATAAGATGAAATCTACAAAATGATGCAGTGTGATTATGACTGATAGATTATTTCGATTAAATATTCAAGGCGATTACGAATTATTCAAGGCATTGAGTCAATGGCATTGATTTAAGGCAATGATGTACATGAATGGGGTTGGGGTAAGCACCCTTGACAAAACTTGTTTACAATATAAGTACGAGATAGCTTCACGTGATCAGTTTAATGCCCACCAAAGCAGTGCAGCACGAAAATCATGACTCAGCCTTTTTTGGTATACCCTATCTTTTTATCATGACTCAGTGTCTTTAAGATTTATCATGTTCAAGAAAATCAATCAAAAGCTGTCCCTTGAAAAGGGATGAGATTCTTGAAGCAAAAGGCACTTCAAGGCGACAAATTCTAATAGATCTAAAAAATCTGTAAAAGCTTCTTGATTATTAGATAAAACACACACCCTGAATATGAATCCAAATCGTCACACCAATTGAAAGCAAACACGGTATAATGTACACAGTCTGAAATGATGGAAAAGGTGCAAATAAAACTACAGCATACATAATGCATTTACAAACCAGTATCAAATATTAAAGGAAGTAAAACTATTCAGTTTAACAGAATCTTCAAAACAGCAGTCAATAAAAAAATTACATTTAGACGGAAATGTTTTAATTGCACGTTTTCTCCGTCTGTGCTAAGCTTTGCCATTACACTTTATTGCACATTATATGAATCAAGATAACACTCAAAACATTTTTGTTAAATCATCTCTGCCATGTGAATTAGTCATATCATCTTACGATTAGAACATCGAAATTATCAAAATTAAATGCAAAAAGAAGAAATAAGAACTGAAGTTTGGTTCTAATAAACTACTGAGAATGAACAAAACGATTGACCTTTTTTCTGCTGTGAAATAGATTTTATAGGATCCCTGCCTGTGCTACTAGTTCGAAATAAAAAACCATGTAATTGCTCTTGAATTGAGAATTAGGCCCTGTTAAATATTATTTAATAAATATAAAAAACATTTTTACCGTCCATGCATGGGAATCAGGATCATTCCACTACAAAGAAGGAGACAGTCTCTTAATACGATACAAAATCTCACCAATGTTTTCAATAAAGATGAATAAATTCAATAATTTGCTACTGAGATCTTCTATAGCTGAAGCATAAATACAATGAAGCATGAAACAGAAAATTCGGATAGTACTTGAAATAGCTATTAGACTATTCTCTGTATGTACTCTTTAGATAATTGGTCGGAGCTGGAAAGTGAAACTGTGACGTGGGACTGTGACGTAGGGCTGTGAAGTAAGGCTGTGGCGTGAACTATACACTGATCTGAAAATTGGAACTATGATGTTGGCATGTTGGGCTGTGACGGAGGTTGTGACGTAGGGCTTTGACGTAGAGCTGTGACGTAGGACTGTGATGTGGAGCGGTGACGCAACGATATGACGTAGACTGTGATTCTGAAGTCCTACTCTTAATACTTCATGGCCAGTGTTTATGAAAAATTATATTCATAATAGAAGCCACAATCTAGAAAGTGATTTTCATTCTCAATTTTAATTATAAGCCACCCTTCGAATAAGTTTCATGTAAAAATGTCCTGATGCAATTAAGCCCCCGGGGGCTATTCGAGGATTTGTGGTGCTGGTAAGGGACGCCGGAGAGGGGGCAATCACCCCTGTTGCCTTTTTATATGAGGGGCAAGGGGGCTAAATGCCCTTTTCATAGAAGTGTCCTTGACTCCGGTCTTTTATAGGAAATCAAAGAGATCCATATAAAATCCTGACTCTAGTGCCTTATTTATGACGACATTTCTCCCAAACCTGTAAAAAAAATTCTTATGCCGAAATTTAGCCGATTTTTAAGATACCGACAGGAGATCGAAACAAAATAACAGTTACGAAAGAATTGTTGGTAGCTAGGAATTATTTCTCAAATGTCCTTTTACTCAAACCTGCCCCCTTGCCCCTTGGTCTTCCCTGGTGCTGGTGTTCAGTAATGAAAACATTTTCACGTGAACATTTTGGCTCCTTCACATGGTTACAGGCAAAAGCTGCACATTTTCACCGTTTTAGGATTCTACAAGAATTTAGGACAATAAGCATCTTGTAATGTTCACCTGTAACACTGCGGCTGCCCCAAAGATAACTGCCATTAACCCATTTATAACTCTCCATAATATTTGTTTCCAGGAGAGAGATCGACATCCACAGTCTAAATACCAAGGTTGTTTTCTGTTTATGAGAAGAAAAAGGAATTAAATATTTAATCTCCTTTCAACAAACTTTTGAAATTTCTAGCTTACAGTTTTAAAGCTTCTTTAGTTCTTGCTTTCAATCCAGATCCTAAGGGATGACACTCAAACTCAAACTGAAAGCATCCCAAACTCAGCAGAAAACAACCTACTTACAATATAAACATTTGTACGATCTTGTTACTATATTGCAATATTGTAAAAAGGAAGGTACTTCAAGTGTTACTTTAACAACTTGAATCGGTACTTGAAAAACTCAAGTAGAGTTGATGAACCAGGTTTGTACCCAGAGTACGAAAACACGTTACTCGTATACCTGGTTTCTTCGTCTGTAACAAGATTTGTCTGGCTGATAGCAGACCCAACTGGCGCTTGCATGCACGCCTGTCCATTCATGGATTTATTTTCACCATCCATTTATCAGCTCTTGTAATCTATCAACTTCTACGAACATTTCACTTTGACATGCATTTAGGCCACGTTGATTTCCAATGAATCCTATCAAGCGAGACTTGCCATTGTGGCTAACAGTCATTGTCAATATAATAGCTCGACCTTTCTTTATGGATACAAAGGTAGAAAGATAATAGCGCACAATGTTTTTTCAGGGGCTGCTTGACAATGAATATTTGATGTCCTTTTCCTGCTGCAACAGAAGAAAAACTAGGGCCTTTTGAACATACTAACAAGGGGGCGATGGCACATTTTTTGCTCGGCTTAGGTCTCCTAAGACGGCTATTTTAGCTCATGGCTCGTGCCCCCCCTAATAATTTGATGCATCACAACAGGCACCGCAGAGAAGGGGGCTATAGCCACTCACTTTTTGCCAAAGATGCAATGAATTTACAAATGAATCACTAGTCAAACCACTTTTTATTCGGTTTTAGCCCCCCCCCCCATATTTCTCAACGCTCCACGGTGCCTGGACAAATCTAATATTATCGGCTGTGCCTATTTAAATATGTCACCAAGGAATACCCTAACCCTCCCTCCCTGAAACACAAGCATCTAGCAATGGTACTGCTGATAGCACAATGATGCCAGCATGGAAAAGACCTACGAACTCTTCTTCAACATACAAGAACGTGTTTCTACTAGACAGAAGAATGGCAGTCTCTAGAAATTAGGTTTAATGGCACTTCGTCCCGATGCATTTCGATGGCCATTCAAATTCCCATTGGTTGGAATGACTGACAGGAAGCAATGTCTTTGATTTCGGCCATTTGATAAGAATCATTTGAATTTTGTTAAAGTACACAGTTTATTGATGAATTTTAATCTTAGGAAAGCCGCTAGTCGAGTCGATTATTTGGTCTGCTTTTACAATGGGCCTAAATTAGCACGAAGAGATAGTTACAAGTTAGACTTTCTTAAGACCAAAGGAGTAACGAACTGTCATCATCGCTATCGCAATTGAGATAAAACTTTCTTACCTTGAACAATCCTGTATGAAAATTGCTTCTTCGTGGCTTCTAAGCTCCGATTGCTTTGCAGATAGAATTGTAAGACGTTCATCCGACATTGCTAAAAGTTGTTACAACAGTTGCAATGTAAAGAGAAGTTATGTTAGAGATTGCTGCAACAAATCATCTTGATAATTGAAAAGACGTAAGAGCCAGCAAAACTGATAAAAGAAATTATTTTAGTACAAAACTGACTGCATTTGGCTCTTAATGAGCTGCTTTGCCGCGACGAAGTTTGCTTTGCAAATACAATAATATACAGGTCAGCTGCAATCAGGCATTCAAACACACACCTGCGTAAACACCATTTATTCACTACCCGATTGCTTTTGAATGTTCATTACGGAATGGGCTTCTACTTGAACACAAATACACCTGTTCTAAGCAAACTGACTTTACGATAGCTAGCTCTGGTTGTGAGATTAATCGATAACTTAAGCGTCTAGAACCCCGTTTACACGAGCAAAAAGAGCGTAAATATCGAATTCGGGATGCCGAGAAAGCGTGCTCTGTAAACAGCTATGTCGCAATCATTACTCTAAAAGATTCAATCCAATTGACTGAATGATTCAATCTAATAATCTAAACTGGCCCTGGGTATTCAATGTTTAAAGCTGATACAAATATGTACAGTGTAATCCGGATACAACGCACTTTTAGGGACCGCCGATTAAGGACGCTGTATCCCAAAGTATGTTATAACCAAGAACGTTATACAGGGATTATTCTGTAAAAATATATAATAACTAAATAGCTTTTCAACACCTTCCTGGTTTTTCCTAATCATTGCTTCAGGGAAAAGATACTATACAACACTGGGGTTCAAGCGAAGTTAATCCAAACCTAAGAGTAGCCTATGTTGCTATTTGTAATTGCTCTTCGTTTTTGTTGCTTATACTGCCCCTGTTTGCTCTTTGTAACTTTCCTTTTAGAGGTGTTTCTTCAGATTCCTGATTATGGTAACTACTATGCATAATGAAATTTTAGGTCACGTGAATGCAAAATGACAGAATCTGGAACGCGATCGTCATCCATTGTTTAAACGGGTGTAACAACATCGCTTTTATCACGTCATTTAGGTGTAAACGTGTAGGAATATAACTTTCGTGAATTTATCGATGTGCATTGTTTCCTGGGTACGAGAGACACACAGAGTCAAAGAAAGCATGACCAGGGGAGGGAAATCGCAAATATGAATGGAAAGGAAAGGAAAGGCAGCAATAATGGGACATTATTTAAATATTTAGTATACATGAAATATACTTAAATAATGTTGTTGTTGTTGCTGTTGTTGTTGCATTAACTGAACAAAGTATCGGCTTTGTTTCTGTAAAAGCAAGAGTCAACGAAAACAAAACACCTCGTGCGAGCCTGTTCTTTAGTTCTCTAGTATAAGCAGCAATATCGGGCGTGAAATGACAAACTTCAAGATGGCTATGAAGTGTTTTAAATCCTACAGAAACAACAATTGCATCACTATCTTTAACATCATTAAACAATTCTAAACTACTTCTTAAGAGAAGGATAGCATAACCAATCTAATGTAAACAACTTGCATTTTCGTCCTTTCTAAGTACCTGAGTATTAAAGTCATCAAAGTTTGCTGAGGAAAATCTGTTTAAGAGCCCCTCCATCGCCAAATTCTTAGTCAGACACACCAAGGTACACTTAAATTGCTCTACTCCAAAACGTGAACGAATGTCATTTTTCTTCTTTTGTTTCAGATTATTTCATATGACAAATATATGGCTCATTCAGACAGATTTCTACTTGGGTTTTCAATAAATTTCAAAATATTCTAGACAAATTCAATTTAGGAGGACAATTTAGAAGAAAAGCATAGCAGTAAAAAATGCTGAATGATACAGGGGAGTTTATGGAGTTGGCTATTGAATAGTTAACCAGTATAGAACTGATTCAAAACCTGGCATGGCTAGGCCTTGGCAAAGGATTAATTGCTTCCCTTGCTCAAACGATTAATATTTAGATTACTGTTATATTTCTTGCAAGAATCGACAGGAGATTGGCTTCGTTAGAACTGATATTCTTAGCTACTGCTGTTGATGCAACGTCAACAATAAACAACTACTGCATATCAAACCGAGCTCATTTCAGCTATTTGTTAAGGGAAGTCGCTGAAACTTTATGCTGTTAACTACCAGCACAAAAACAATTCAGCTACCTAAATGAAATAAAAAAATACCAAGGTAGCAACAGTTACCATTTGCATTTATTTGCATAAATAAGGATAAATCCAGCGAGCATCAATAAAACAACTTAACACACAGCATCTTTTTAGTCCTCCCTTAAATCTAAAAAAGGACAGTTACTCTAGCTGCTTCTGCATGAATCTAACGTTAAGGCAACATAACTGTCAAGTTTAAACAAAATACATAGACGAGGAAGAGAAATTTCCTTAATAGCAAATTTTACAACTTATTCAATAAAAGAAATTAAAGCGAGATTAAAATACTGAGAATTCTGAATATTATTTACTTCGCGTCCAAGAATTGCAGGATTCCATCCCCCAAACATACACATTCAACTTAAAAATAACTTTTTAGCTTCAAAATCGGGTGCAGTTTAAACTGTTGCGTTTCTACAATTTATCATTTTTTCGATTGAGCTAGCCTTCCTTTTGATTTTGCCAGGCTATCCCCCATTTTCTTGAATTTTTCTTTTCTCAGCTTGACGAAATTACTTGCCAATGCATCCTTTCTTTCCATCAACACTAGAAACACAGAAAGATCGGTAATGACATACATAACCCTTTGCCATGAATAGCTGCGGGATGGAAGCCATATTCGTACTTCTTTCACCAAAGAATGGCATTCAATCGCATTCTAAACTTTTCAAAGAGGAATCATTGGGTATATCTTTTATGAAGGTTTCTTAAAATTGACCTATTCGTTTCGATCTAAAAATGGACATCTCAAAAAATTGGACATTGTTATGAAACTGGTAACAAGAAGCATCATTTCTTGTTCCTATCCTCCTTCAATTCAAAACGAATAACTGCGATGTCACAATTCTTTGACCAGAAATAGGATTATGATGTCGATAAAAAGACAAGCATTAGAAAAATCGCAAAACTAAATTGAACTGAATGGAGTTGATGTTATCAAGAAAACACAGTAAGCAAAGGTAGATAAAGCTCAAGCATTCAAAACGCAGTTCAAAAATTTTTACTAAAACTCAAAACCCGCAGAAGAACAAATAACCTAGAGTAAGTATAATCAAACAAAAGTGAAGGAATTCAATACCTTTAAATGGCTGCCCAATTAGAGACCCGTGGATGAGTGGAAGTTCTATTTGAGGAAGGACGCAGAATCCACCAGAAATGTTCTGTTCTAGCCCAAGAGTGTGATACAGGTCAACAAAAACTTCGCCAGCGATGTCGTTCTCGTGAAAACGATCCCTGTCGTAAACAGTCAGCAACAGAGTGGCACCAGGCTTTTTGCATGTCTCCTCAGGGACTTCGCTTTGATAGACAGATAGATAATTGAAGAATGTATTCATATTATCATTGCCTATTGCACTCTATAGAGAGAAGGCTGTCGTAATCGTTTTACAGGTTTATTCTGTCTTTAGATGCCTTTTAACTCTCACTATTCAAGCATACTGATTCTCTCATCGTTGCGTCTACAAATTTCCTAATTAAAAGGGCCAAAAACCAAAAACCAAAAAGACAGAAGGTAAATGAAATAAATAACACGTTTCTGTACTCTGTGGTATAGTCCATTTTAATAAGAACTGTGACTGCCTAAACCGTGAAGTTGCAGGTGTATGCTATCCTATCACGCCAGGTTATTTTCGACACTCACTGTCTGGACTTGCCTTTTTTACTGTGAGAAAATGCACATTTACCAAAAAGGAACGCCAATTTTGCCAATAAGGAGTGCCCATGACCAACTTTTGGTTACGTAAGGCAGTTTCAAAATCAACATCACAAAAAATACATTGCCAAAATATTACCCCTCCCCTAACATTTTCTCGTCGAACTTAGGCCAAATACAAAATCGATGCTGCCGAGAACTTGAGGGGACGTGTCCCCCCAAGACCTAAACAATTATCATTACTTATAATTAGTATAGAAAAAATTTGACAAAAATATACTTACAAGCTAAAATTCTCATCAAAGATGGCAAACCGCGTCTCGTGTTGCACTCGAGTTCGCTTTTCTGCCTGCCCCTTGAACATGTGCTTAGGGACCAGCTCGAGCTGAACATATGGGTCAGCTAGCTCTGTATAAAATGATATGCATTGAATCATGCTCTTTAAACTATTACTAACTGAATCACTCTCTAAGATGTCACTGTGCTACATCAGCTACATAGCAGGTATTTCTAAACTGCTGCTATGTTACTGTTGCGGCACCAGAAAAAACGTGAGACAAGCATCTATAGGTGACAAAAAGACTGTCTCTGTTCCCTCAAAACATGTTGTATATAACCTGAAAATCGTATGCACTCAATGCTCTGAGTGGAATTTCAATTCTATATAATCTTAACCATCCTCCGTTTATTTGCAAGATTGCCTGCATCAATGCTACTACCGATATTGTTTGAAGATCTAGTGGAACACACTCCTTCTTACATTAGTCTATTAAAACACATCTGACAAACCATAACTAAGTCTTTGTGCAACATAACCCTTCTGTGCACCATTTTTTCCATTAAAACATAAATAAAAAAGCCTTAGAAAATTGCTTAGAACTGATCACTTACGGTTGCTGTCCATTGGCAGTAAGTCTCGGACATTTAACACTGAAGAAAGAAAGAAGTTTTATCATTTTCAGCATTCCATCAATAAACAGATATCTATGAAAACATGGTACCCTTCTAGAAGTCATACATGCCAAAAAGCATGATAACAAGTTGATATTAGATTCAATATATTATTCAGATTCCTTACTCACTTATTGAATATTGTCATCAACTCGCAGATATCCGCAATGATGCAAAGAGCGATAAAGGGACAAAGTTTGTATCATCTTCATATTTAATCAATAAACAATTCAAAAGACAGAACATACCGTCAACATGCAATGCTTTATTCTCTTGCGAATAAAATATTTTGAAGTTTATTGCTCCAAGAGTGTCATCAGTTTTAGCCTGAAGATACGAGAATAAAGTATTTAAGAATATGAATTACGGACGGTGATTAAAACAACTGCAGCTTTGGAGCCAGTTCACCTCCAAAGTTAAAAAGATCGATGAAAAGATTAGATTGACCTGTCTCTCAATGTTAATATTAACAAGGTAAGAAAGAAAAAGAAACAATACGAAGAAGGCTTCAAACACGAAAGATTTGCTTCTATAAAAATTACAATACATGATACCTATGACGAAGGAAGATTCTGTTTAAAAAATAGATCCTCTGTTTTGTTTAAAACACAGTCTTTACTTGAATGTAGAAGACTATTTCAAGCACCAACATTACGGATAAAATATGTGTATGTTTGAAACACAAAGGCTTTTCTATTTTGATCACTAAGATCTTGAGTTTGTTTTTACAACGAAATATCGTTTGAAAGAAAAAAGCGAGTTGTGAATATTACACTAAGATTGGATTTAAAAAACTAAAACAATGTTTTTTTTAGCGCCAGCATCACAGACAAAATATTTAAGGCTTAACAATTTGTTAAAGGCACAAATATCACATGTTTTATTAATAACATAATGCTCTTGTATCAGAAATATATGTGTCGTAAACATCCCACAAAGACGGTAGTTAAACAGCACAAAAACCAAGCTTCTCGTGTGTGCAGTTTTCATGAGCACATATCTTGTGTTTAAACAATAAACTCTTGCCTTTTTAACGGCTTTTGTAAACATCTCATGATTCGCTATCTTACTTTAAATCAATATTATGAGTCTGTCAGATTAGGACGCTATGTACCATTCTCATACGAATCAATTTAAAGCTATATGATGATCATGTATGGCAAAGAATCAAGTCGAGAAAGCTCACAGTGGGATGATTTTTCGCAAGTCTGTTTAGCAAATATCTAATCAAATCAAATTTAATTAGATAGAGACTAATAAAATCTAGATATAAATACTCACGAACATTTAATATAGTATAAGAATGAGTATTTTTCAAACAAGACCTAGGATACGCTGATTAGGTTACAACATTTTCACAAATCAAACAGCTGTGTTCTTTTGTGTGGATACGAAACTGCTTTTGGAACATAAAATGAACGATCAAGTGTTGGTGAACGATCATATGGTCCTCGCAAAATTTATTCATATCAAACCATCTGACCGACAACAAGGTGAAAATCACTTACCTGCTCTTCGCATTTCTCAATATAATACTTCTCAATGATTTCAGCAGAAGGAGAAGCATACAGTGATAGCAAGCGGTCGATACTCTACAAAACAACGAAAAAAATTAGCTAATTCTCTTTTGAAAAAAATGTGGAACAAATCTTTCAACAAATCCTCTGCTTGAATCTAGTTGAAGAGTAGGACATCAGTGTCTTGGATAAAAACTGAGCTTTAGACTTTTAAATATATAGTCTTCCTATTGATTATGCTATACTTGTTCTACATATTTTGAAGACTAGCTTATTCATTTAAAGGCTAATATGGAGCAACTAGTATCTAGACTGATGTACAAATGGATGGTAACTGTAAATTTAGCTCTGTGTAGTACTGAATACTAGAAAATCAACTGTTACGTCACTCGGTTTGTTCACTTGTTTTCATTGATGGCCACGCTTTATCTACCTGGAACACCCCTACGCGCAACACTATTTGCAGGAAGGGCAAGCAGGAATGAATATAAGACGCTAAAAGGAATGCCCTTCTAGAAGAATATTCTTCTTATCAAGTTCTATTTTTCATTTCAGTGCACCTTCTTTTTTGCAGTAGAAAAGGTACATGATTAGATAGAAGGAGAAAGGGGAATCGTCATCCGTTAGCTATCGCAGGAATAGGAATCACCAAGTGTAGCAATTTCAGAAGTATAGACAAGGGGAATGCTCGTTAAAAATAGCTTCTAAGAACTATATTGAAATAATGGCAACATACCCGAAGAGTGTGCGAGCTGATGAGCTCGTTTTCAATGCCGTTGCCTCCACCTTGGAAGAAATCTTGTGCGATCTATTCAAATCAAGGTCAAAACATTCAATTACGTAATTAACTTTTTCTTAAAAAGCAAAATCATGGCGAACCAGGTGAAAGAAAAACTACTAATTTTTGAAAGAGAAAGCAGACACATTGTTGTTGGAACAATGTTTGCAAAGTCAATCATGCATCCACTTTAAAAGAGTCAACATCTACAGTGCTTGCAAAAAATAGTTGGAGCACCACGATACTCAAAAGTTGATAACCCCAAGATTTAACTACCCCCCCCCCCATATCTAATTTCTTCCCTCCCTCCCTCCGTACAAAGTTGATGCCTTCACATAAGGGCATCTATAATTCAAACCTCAGGTAGTCTCTCACCATAAACCTAATAACATTGAAATTTAGAAACAATACAATAGGGGAAGGCAAACCATCTGTTCGTTTAGTTTGATCTTGGGTTCCAACACTTTTGGAAATGATTGTATGTCTTCAACAAGAATAAAAATTTCAAGCCCTCAACCACCTCGTGTTCAAAATGAATTAACATAAATCCCATTAAAATTTATTATAAAAAAGCTAACTTCTGAGGAAATACTATGAATAGCCTACTCATCATGATAGTTCGTTAGGACGTTAGAATAGATATAAATAAATATGTTATTACAGCATGTCATTAGGGTCTGTATATAAGTCTGTGCTAGCTTTAACAAAAGGGTACTTACATGAAGAACTTTTTGCAGGATTGCAAATACTTTGGGATCCCGCTGCAGAGAAAAAATGTACACTTGTTAGGTTCATCATTGTTCACTTGGGCACAAAAGCTATCAACTGCTGAATATGAAATAAGGAATAAAGGAGTAAAAGAAGAAATAAATCAAATACCCTTGACGTATCTCTAACAACATCCTCCATGCTGAACAAGAAAACTTCCCAAACATGAATCAAACATCTACAAAAGTAACACAAGACTACCGATCAAACATCAACATAGCATTTAAATACTATTAGACTCTATTAACAGACTTAAGAATAAGTTCCTATACTTAAATGAAGCAGCAAAAGTTTTCCCGCTACTTATATCGTCTTTTGGCTGGTAATACGTTACGGTCATAGTGAGCATCCAAGCCCTGCAAGAAACCCTAACAAGAACCAGTGAGGGGTTATGCATTAAAAGTTTAGATGTAATCAAATACTAATTATTATCAAATGATATTGCAGATGAACGGAAAAGTTGCATCCTGAGCAATGAATGGCGAGTAAGGAAAGCTGAAACAACAAACATCGAACAAGATCAGCTGGATATTTTAGCTTGAAAATTGTTCTATAAATGTTTTTGCGGACAATCATCTTTAAAACGTGGATTAGCTTTTGGATTCTACCATAGTTTTTGTAGGTAAGCAATGAACAATGGCCGCCAAAAATAGTTGGACCACCGAGATTGTGCTCGTAATAAATGTGTATTTTGAAGTTAATTTCCCTAATTCAAGCAGACGGATCCCCTACCACCCCCCCCCCCCCCTAAAGCAATGTTGGGAAGGAAGATGAGCATGTTGCTAAATATCGGTTACACAATTTACGCTACAACCTACATTTGTTGTCATTTTCTAGTCGTAATCCAGCATTGTATGTGGGGGGAGAGCGGAGACGCTTAGTAGGAAAGATGAAGAGACTGTTCCAACACTTTTGGCGGACATAGTAGATCTTCTTACCTTGTTCACTATTCACAATAAACAAACATAAAGTTTAAGAAGATTATGCTTACTAGCTTGAACTAGATACTTAACAAGATTTGTACTTACCTTTTAAATGCTGGCAATAATAGGCTTTCATTCAGGGTGACAAGATTGTGGTCAATGTATGACAGAACACCATGAGCTAGCTATAACACCAAGAGACAAACAGTTGTCAGTTTGGACACTTAACACAATTGTTACAAAATAAGACTTTTATCTGCCACATGCAATATTTTGTTATGTTTTATCAAGCATTTATTCTGATTTCGAAGTAATTGCAATGATTCAAAGTGACATTCTGACAAACACATATTTACAAAGAAAACAATCTACCAACAAAGGGAGTAATAAATTTGATTTTGTGATAAAAAAGCACCTCATATGGGTCATCTTCATTCATAGCATTTTTGCAGATATCATGTAGATACTTCGTTATTTCATCTTTCATCTATGGCAAATTAAAAAAGGAAACTTTAGACCTACAAATAAGCAGATAAACATTCATTTTACGGCACAATGTGGTCGCGCACAAATTAGAAAAATTCTTGAGCAGTAGATCTGAGAATTAAGATTTTTGTAGCGCAATATTTGAAAATGTTGGAGAATTGCGTAAACGTTTCCCGTGTAATTGGGGAAAACATTTTTTTCAGCAAGTGGGAGCATAAAAGGTCTGAAGTTAGGCTAAAGATCAAAAAAAATTTATACTCAGTTTGGGATGGCAAGAAACATGATGGAACGATTTGCGAGTTAAAGCTTGTGTTTTTGATCACATGAATCAAAACAGTTTATGAACTGATTGCTGGGTTTAGGAAGGGTAACAGGCAGAACGCAAGACATCTTTCGTTTCTCTCTCCGCTAAGTTTGTTTTTATGCTGCGCGAAACTAAACTGATAATATGGCAGAGGAAAATAGCCATTATCTATTGGTGGTCCATTTTAAAACTGCCCAGACCTCCGGCCGTGGCCACTTTCAACTCCTTTGATTACTTTTAAGTAAGTTTTATCATTAAGGGAAGTTCTGCTTTGTTAGTTCCTATTGTCCATAGCTTCATAGCAAATCAGAAACTCCCAGAACTCGATAAAAACTAAACAAGAATCTCTTCATTACAACTTGCCACACTTTCATTTATAAATTTCCGGCCCAACAAGATAAGAGAAGAGTTCAAATGGCCCCAAGAAACATTCTTAATTTCAATTTTGATTAGCAAATGATCATAAAAAGAGGTATACGAACGAGAACATAAGATAAAACCAAGCTCGTGGTATATAGCCACATACACGTTCACCAGTTTTGACGATTATGCGGTCGAGTTTTTGTCGCATGTCATCTTGAGCACAGCTGATTACGTCATCGAGAGTTTCTCTGAGGCTCTGCAATCTCCCTTCGCCATGCTCTTTGCCAAGCTCCGTCAGCAATGCTTCAAAATTCAGCGTGTCCGGTATGGAGTCAAGGAAGTGCAAGACATGTTCCAGGTTATTCATTGTAAGGCAAAGCTAGGAAAAGGATTTGCTTATAAGACGCAAAATATACTTTTAATGAACTGGAAATAATTTGAAGATTAATACAAAAGATAAGCAATTTTAGGAAGGCGGATAAATGCAGAGATTTTTTGCTTCCTGAAAGCTGTTTTCCTCTAAAGAGTAGAAACAAGCAAGCAGAAAAGAGATAGCTTCTGATTGCAGGCCTGCACCTTTTAAAACCACACAGGCACGCCGTTTATAGTTACATTGTGCAGACACTTATCACTGGCGGACACAATTATATAAAAAGGCTTAAAAAATTGATAGTAAGTAAAAATTCGCTGAACAAAACAAAGACGCATTTCCACAACTTAAAGTTGCTTGTCCTTCCCAGACATATAAAATTCCAAGCAGCCCTTTTTTCTTCCATGCGCCACCGAATATGTTGATGACGCTTCGGTGTCAGTTGTCATTAGGGTGGAAGGAGCATTGGAAGTTTGCTTTTGAGAGATTTTTTTAACATATGGGGATCGTCACTTGATTTCATCTTGCCTCGTTAGTACCTTAAGGAACTGAATAGGGCAAAAAGGCAGGTCTCAAATGAGAGTGGGGCTCTTTACAGGCCACAGCAAAATATAGCGATACTTTCATTGAAACGAAAGTCATCTTATTGACAAAAACCAACAAAAAGTCAACTCGAGAAAGCTAAAAGGCAATACCTTTTCTTTCACGTCGAATTCGTTAGCATTTCCTTCGTAGTAGCTTTCTTTTTCAAGCTGATCAAGAACAATATCAGCGTATTCCATCGCACAGGATGCAACAATCTGCAGTGAAATCACATGTTAAGTTAAAGCTGACAGGTAAAGAACAATGTCTTGTAATGTAAAGGTCATATACAAATGGTATACGTCGCCATTTTCTACACTGGCATAGTTTCACTTATGCAACAATGTGGTCTACTTTGGGTGTCTTTGATATCAGCCAATCACCTTTACCAAGAAAAGGAGATGAAGGACAGGTGTGCTTATGATTGGTTGATAGCTATAACACCGAGTGGTGATCAAACTGCAATTTTACAAAAAACTGTACATATATTACTGCAAAATTCCACGTTGACAATCACTTATCAAGCGGCAGCTCTTCTTTGACCCAAAGCAATGTTTCAAAAATAGGTCCATGCATTAACAAATTGTTTATCGAACTTTCTTTTGCAATATAAACATTGGAACAAGGTCAAACTCTAGCGAAAGATCAGTCAATTTGCAGATTTCAGTTCCAGTATTGATAAGAAGTCAATATCTAATGATATGAAGACTTACATCGGTGATTTGTGTAAGAAAAACGTATGAGCCAGCTATGTCAGGCCATTCCAATTTATTCCAGAAGGCACAGATCTGCAAAAGTAAGAGAGTATTGAGACACGGAAAGTCAAGGTGTTATGGCCTATAGCTAAAACAAAGAACTTAGAAAAGTCAAGAATGTTCAATACATGAATGCAGAAACATATCATTTACAAAAATACTCGAAATATTCAGAAGTAAAATGCTTTACATGATGGATAGCCTAGTAACAGCAATATCGACAAATACATTTTCAAGAATCAGTGACATTATTTGCAGAAATAACAATGAAAGGGTGGCTTAAAAAGGTAATAAGCAGATATATGAATAAACCCTATTTCTATGTACCAACTAACTTAAAAAACACTTCTATAATCTAAAAATTGTACACTTTTGAATTGTACACAATAAAATTGTAAAATTATAAGCACAGTTCTATTAATGTTATCATAAGGTTACCACACCTGGCCTAAACAGCACGTTACATCAACAGCAGATGCAGAGTGCTTTAGCATGGAGTGAACAACTCTGACCTAAAAATATAACGACACAATAGCACAGTCAACATGAAACTGAATTCTAACGAAATTCGATGCTTATGTTTCCGTAGTAAAAGCTACGTGCCCCTTTTTGCTCATACTTTTACAGGGGGTGCAGTCTATTGAAAGAACTTTATCGGAAAAATGATTCTGTTTACAGTATTTGGCATTTGCCTGGGTTTTTTTGCGGTTGGTTAAGCTCTTTAGAGCGTGTAGGCATTCCGCTGTTTTATGTTTTATTTTGTTGTGATATATTTTATTTGTTGCTTTGAATGAAAGGATGACTTGACTAGCTCATTCAAATGCTTCGTTAAACTACAAAATCTTATTAAGAAAAAATGTCTCAAACCAATAAAGCTATTAAGAAGATTGTATTAAAATATTTTTCAGCCAACCTCGTCTAATTCAACAGCTTTTTTGATTCGCTTAATGGCTTTAAGTTTCGCAAGATCCAGCCACTTTGTCATGGCAATTCTGAACCACTCGTGGTAAGAGTCAATAGGTCCTGCAATCCTGTCCCTTGAAAGATAAATACTTGATCAGTTATCAAATGGATGATAAAAATGGGTAGATGGAACAATTTCAGACAAAGCGCATCCGTCATATTTCGATCATATTTCATCCGAACAATTTCAGACATATTTGCCGCTGTGGTGAGCGGCAAAAGTGCGCCACAGGAGCGGCACTGGAGCTTAACGGGTACACAATGATTCCCTGTAACACACTCAAACTATTTTCGTCATCTTTCTTGGAAGATCTACAAGTTTCGGCTAAATAGCCGAAAGAAAGGTGAAAACAATTTTAGACTCTGGTCATGTTCAGTGGTCAAGGATGCACAAAGTTTGATTCATTTGTGTTCACAGATTTTTGCAGTGGCATATACCCATGGCGCTTCTTTGGTAGGGACTGGATTCAAATGTGAGGGAGTTATTCATCCTGAAGAGCAGATAACAAAAAAATTCACAAAATACGAGAAAATTCCACAAATTACACAAGAAAAAATATAATTTATTGAGAATTTAAATAAATAATATTATTCTTAAATAGTAGTTGCTTTTGTTGAATTAGTTAAATGATTTGAAATACAAATCAAACAAATGGCAATGTTCGCTTCAATAATCTTGCTTCATCCCCGAAACCAAGCGAGCACCTTTGCTGAAAAGCCATTCTTCTTTTTCATACCAAGCTTTTTCTCAATCTTCTTCATCTTCTTCTCCACTTCACCAAATTCATCAACTGAGTCAATCACATCGATTATCTTATGGCTAATATTCACGAGATTTTGACACCGCGCTGTGTTGTCTTCCTTCAGATTGCGATTTTTGCACAAAAGTTCTTCATGAATCTTTGTCATATACTCCATTTCTTGTAAAATTTCATCGACATTAATCAAAACACCTTTGCTTTTACTTTCGCTTTTAGCTTTTGCCGTCTCTGCCATTGCCACAACCTTTTTAATTTCTGCTTCAACCAAAGACAATTTTTTAGTTTCTATTTCCATCAAAATGATAGTATTTCTTACACAATCTGCGACTGCAGATTGAAAAAAACCTGGAACATTCAAATTTCTCTCACCCTTCCTTTCAACCTCTTTCTTAAACATCCTTTCACCACCTTTCAGAGGTGAAATCTGTTCAACGAGGTTATTAATCTCAGTGTCATGCTGCCCTAACTCTCCAACTTTTTCTAGCCTTAAACGCGATCTTTCAAGTCCTTTTTCCTCTTTCTTCGTTTCCTTCTTCCAAATGATTAACTTTTCTTTGATGCTTTCGAAACCTTTCTTTTCTCGCTTCAACGGCCGTACAGTGTAGTCAAAAATGGCTGATCGCTGTTCAACAATAATTCCATTAATCTTTCTTTCAATAATAAGCTTATCCAGTTTTTGATGGATCTTCCGAAGTTGATCTTCTTTAAGCATTATTGCATTTGTCTTCTCTTCAAGAATCACATTAAGCTTAGCCAACACGGCTTCTAAAGCCTCGTTCTCGGCATGCTGCACTTCAAGCCTCTCTTCTATCTCTTTGATTTCCTTGCTCATTTTTTCGAAATTTGTTGAACTGTTTGCTAGCTTTGGTGTTAATTCAGCGCAACTTTTATTAACTTCAATAAGTTTGTCTTCCATTCTCGACAAGGTAGTGACCATTTCCTTTTTCTGCTGCTTCAATTTTTGTATCTTCTCTGGCTCTTGCTTCAGTAAATCTATATTCACTTCTCGTTCAAACAACAACCTTTTTTCCATTCGCTCTTTTTCATTCCGAAAACCCTGCATCTAAGACAAAACAAGGAAAATGAGTTAGCTATTTATATGAATCAAGGTTAATGTCAGCAAAACCTAACAAACCTAACCTATCAAGAAATATTTTCGCATTCTTTCTTAAACTTATTTTCAGCAAAAACAGGAACCGAACATTTAAAAATAATAATAATGGTAATAGTGAATGAAACCATTCAATTTAAACGAAAAATATTAAAATAAGTTGCACTCACTTGGATTGCGTAGTTTGGTCCTTCTGTTTTTGGATCTTCTAGCCTCCTGAAACAAACTCAAAATTCTTAATGGAAATACTTTTTCTTCTGGATTAGCTATTTGGTGACTCCTGACTTCGTCAATTTACTAATATGCTAATCAAGAAAGAAAAACCAACTTCAGCTGCCTTATAAATACATTTCACTAGATTTGCCTAAAAAAGGATTGATAACAATATTCAAATAGGCATGACGATGTTTCTTAAATTTCATAGTTTTTGTGCTGAGAGATCTTTCTATACATAAAGATAATTCCCTTCAGACTCTAGATCAAGAGCCTAGAAGTCAAGAACAATAACTTAAAGAAAGCAAATCTCCTAAAACAACTTACCTCTTCAAAATATCTTTTTGTTTTTTCCCATTATCAAGCTTTTTTCGTATTATGGCGATCTCTTCCTGCAATTTCAACTCCAAGCTTTTCTCAGAATCCATTGCTTGTTGCATGGCCATGAATAATAATCTGCTTTTCCCATACACAATTAAACTTACACCAAAACAAATGACAGCCAAAAAGCCCAGTGTGTCCTTCAAAAGAACATGTTCTCTGCGGCTATGACTACGACCGCTGTTTCAACCTCGCTATGTTCCTGTCTTAGGCTCCCTCTAAGTAAACTCATGCAGTGTTCGAATGATGTGCTAACATTAAGATAAAATAAATCGATATTCGATTTTTCTACTAAATGAAATCGATTTTCCCGCGCAACATAAACATTCTGCATGCGTTCTCCAAACTAATCGACAGGTAGTTCACAGGAAGAAAGATGAACGAGATGTCATGCAGTTGAGCACAGGGTAGGAGGTCACTGGAACATAAATGCCATTCATGAAATTATCCAAATCCCTCTTTGGTTCTAAAAAGACCATCTACCCCGGTTGTGCATTTTATATGCGTAAACTATAAGTATTTTTGGATAATTGACAAATACAAATACTCTCTCGTACTTTCCTGAAACTTTTCACAAACTTGAAACATTTCACAAAAATCGTCTGGCTAACGAGGCGGATAGGTACTGATTCGGAGTGTACTATTTATAATTATTTATTACCTATTTAATTTTTAAAAAGCATTAGCTGCATGGGGAAAAATTTTCTAAAGTAAGCCATATCACTTTATTAAGTGCTACAAGAATACAAGAGTTAACTAACCTTTGAATGATAGAGCACTTGATAAAAACAGTATTTTGATATAGGTGGGCAGTTTAGCAAATAGATACTCACTCTTCAGGTATAACATCTTTCTTTTCTTTGAAATTCTTCAAAGACAAATAAACTTCAAAGAGAGCTGTTCCATAGTCTTGATACTCCAGTCCATACTTCATACGGTCATACACATCCTGCAGAGTTGGCTGTACGGTTTCTGATAACTAGAAAACGAGAATGGCATCATAGGAAAAGACTTTCCAGAAATGCATGCGATTCCTGGTAAACAATAAAAAATCTTATGAGTGCCTTCTTTTATAAAGATATAAGTTAAGACTACACTATATAATTAAGATATCAAATGTCCAAGTTAGGCCTTGACTTCAAGGAAATGAATTTGCTAAAAGGGAATGTCCAGAAAAAGCCAAAGTTTATTGAGCAGAAAAGTACGTACCAAAGCTTCGAGCTCAGTGTAAACCAAAGGATAGTAATCGACTCCCGTGCTGCAAAAAGAGCCAGCATTAGTTAGGACTAACATACTTTAAGCAAACTTTAGGAAACGTAGAATTGAACTGTATTTGATTAGGTTATGCTTCCTGTTGCATAGGATTTGTTCGTGTCTTATTTGCACTATAAAAATCTTAATTGAGAAGTATGAGAGCATTTAACAGGAAGTACTATGATGGAATAAATACAATTCGGTAAAATTATCGATGTGACTAAACAAAAATTTATGTTAAAGAAGTTTAAGCAAAGCGAGCAAAATGTAAGATTATTGGACGCCTGGGTCATTTATTTGAAGTGTTATTTCTTTTTAGATCATATAACCATGTCGTTCTTGTTTTTCTCGCATTGATAAGAAATTCTACGTTGTGGCATTTATCTTTCTATTAGCACTCACAAGGTGAAACACGGACTTGCTAAGTGACAACTTTAACCAACAGTCGACATTATAAATTAAATAATGAAAGGTCGAAGAAGACACAAAAAAGTCGGCTTGACAGTCGTACCAGATAATCGGGATGGTCACTAAGCAAGTCTCGGAGTGAAGCAACCACAGGTTTCTAAAGTACCAGCCTGCCCAAACGCTAATATTTTCTTCCCCTAGCTCCCACATTCCCCCCTCCCTCTAAATAATACTTTAGAGCTAGGCTTCCAAAAGAATATTACTAAAAGAACAAAAGAAGCAGCTAAAATTCCTAGCAACTTACGGCTTAAATAATCGGACATATTTCTTTTTCGCAGCGTTTAGAAAGACTGTGAGAGAATTTGTTACTCCAACAAGGCTGGCCAACCTCGCTTGGTCACTCTTTAAAGAATAAAAAATTGCATTAAAAAACATGAAAAAATTACACCACTACCCCTAGTGTTGGGGACCGATAAAGAAATGGGGCAGGAGCGCATTATGTTTCTTTAACTAACTTGTAGCCAAATAAGTTGAAAATAGGGAAAAAATACTACGAAGTCATCACAGAAATTGAAGCAAAAGTATCATCAAAAACTTTGAACTTTATTCACTCATGCATTATGGACCCAAAAATGACTTTTTAATTACAGATTATATATAAATTTCTCATTTCATAATTAACAGTAATGGCTGAAATGATAAATTTACATGATACCTTCTGCAACTTGCTTACACTTGATATTCATTATGACTTTATTGAAATTATATTTTAAGAATGAAAGACAAATCAAAGAATAAAGAAAAAATTCATCCAGGGAATTTGTGGAAAATTGATTTTGAGAATCTTTCAAACTTTTGAAGAACTTTCACTAAAAAAGGTTTTTCCAGACGTAGCAATACGAATGATAAAGAAGCAATGAAAAATCAGTAAAATACGAAGCCGTAAGAAAATGCAAGAGATGGAAAAAAATGTGAACAGCCATTTGTCTCAGTCAATACTGCGGCTAAAATGTTAATGCAAAAAATTAATTAAAGGAGCAAAGGCATATGAGCAATGGTGACATGAGCCTACCATCTCTAATGGTTCATTATAAGCAATAGCCAGACTATACCATTCCTTCATGCCAGCCTAGGATAAAACAAAGAATTAGCAATCTGTGATAAGAAATACGAGCTTGATAAAATATATCACAATGAGTTAGACAGTTGCCTGTTAATCGTATTAAGCGTGAAACTCAGAGAAGCAGCTTAGAACCGTCCTGTTCCATACATCAAATAGCAAGTTAGCAATAGATATATGTTAATCTTATGATAATATCAAAAAACTTATATGATTTAATCCGATTTATATCAGGTGAAATATTGGGTATATCAGGTTTTTGTGAAGTAATTTCAGAACTGCTGGAGTTATGTTATCAATAAAGCAGATCATGAAGGTCGTAGTATCAGCATTTTAAACAGATCATTATAATCAAAAGCCAGATCATACCATTCTTTCAGACTAAGCTATGAATTTTTCCAGGTGATGTTTTGCATAATAACTTTAGACCTGATTGGGTTACATTATTTACAAAGCTTTGATTGGTATTTATAAACGGTTACATCATAAAGGTGACAGTATGGTCAGCTGACTGTCAAACTCAGTCCTACGATGCAAAATACACAAACTTTGGTTATAGAAAAAATCGTGTGAAAGCAAAATGATCTCACTGATTACCTTGAGTTCACTCTCAAGCTCACGTGATATCCTTCGATCCGGATACGTAGTCTTAAACAAGGGCAGTTTGTATAAATTCAGCATACATCTGCAAAAAGATTGTTTGCGAAATCAGTCAAAGCATATCAAATACTTCCGGGTTCCAGTCAACAGGACAGAAAGCTTCCTAGGTTTACCTGCTCAAGGTGGGGGGCTGAGAATTCATTTGTTCCGACCCATCATGCTTTGGAGACGGACTCCTTCACGTTCTGCAGCAAGTCTGGCGGTAGCTTAATGGGGAATTTTCTTAGTAATCATTTGCAAAGGGTTTCTTTTCAGACAAAATCAGACACGTTTATTGCTGTATCGAATATGTATATCAAAACACGTAACAAATTTAGCAAATGCAGAGAGTACGTACAGAAGTAGCTGTCCGAGGCGAAGACATTGGTCTGGTCCTGTTGGCGGAAAAATCAAACAGTGCCTTCTTATTAACGCCATCGAGTATGTGATAAAATCATCCACTGATTTGATGAAAAGTTCTGTCTGGAGATAGAAGCAATTTGTCAAAAAGAATCGAAGAGCAAAGTTTGAGCATTTACAAAGAGGAATAGAAGTACTTCAGTTCAGAACCAATTTGATCTACATCCAATGTTGGGCAAAACTGTGAAAAATATTCAAAGGCGTTGTCAAATAATGTATCTAACAAGTATTAATACAAATAATTAGTGGGTTGGTGGCTTTTTATGCTTAATAACTAGGAGTTAACAAAAAGTGCATATCGATATCTTTTATCAAAGTTTGGATATTAATATCAATTCACCTTGTGGTCATTACAATTCACCTAGTGTTTGGTCGAACAAAACACGGATGATGTTCATGATATAAAATTGTGTTAATTTTACTTTGAAAACTGTGCCATTTTTGAAAATACTTTTACAATATTATCTTAAACTCGACCTTCGCCATAATTTCACATATTGATTTAGATATTGATGTAATATCTGTATTTTTCTGGCAACCAGTGGCGGCTAAAATATGGTGTAATTTATTGCTTTTTACATAATGGAAAAAATAGACATTGCACAAAATAAAGTTATCGTTGGTTCGGCCCTCAAACACAGTGCACATTTCTCATGTGGCTCCTTTCGAAATTTAATAACCAACCCCTGTTCTAGATGGTTCAATCTATCCTATAAATCACAAATGACATTAAACGTAAGATAGACATATTCAAAATACAGAACTAAATTAAACTCTACGAGGATATAAAAAAAATTGAATCGGTGCTAGAGGATGTATCAAGTAAGCTTTAAGTAGACCAAACGGCAAAACAAAAATAATGACTGCTGCTGAAATTATTTCCTAAAGACTTAGAAACTTTGTTTTAAAAACTTAGGTAAACAAAGAAGGGTACAGTATCAAAAGTATCAAGATCAAGACTGGGGATTTCTGAAAGCTTGTAACAGAGATTGTTGAGCATTTCACCTTGCATGAAGCGATGAAAAGGAAAATGCTTATTATCTTCAATTCGAGAACAATACGTGCCGATTTGACTAACAGAATCTAAATCGCAACTCTGGTTGTACAGGGAGCAATACTGAAGAAAATTCTTATATCCTTGTGCCTAAACTATGCATGCAGATTTGACTTGACTGGCATGAAAACAAAAACCTTGGTAAGCTATAAAATGTTTCCAAAATAAAGGTCTTATTCTGTCTAAATAAACTGTAGGTCAGATTTTTTTGAGCCGTAAAAATTGGCTCGTTTGCAATTAAGGTTGATATTACATCTAAAACATACCTCGTATTCATCCAATTCATTCTTCTTTCCACAGCTTTTTACAAACTCGATCAAGCTTATAAGTGGCTCCATTGGTATAACTACATCTTGAATGCAACTGGAATACACCTCAAGCTTTCTGGATAAAAGAGGGTAAACATATATACTGTGATACATGAAGTGTACTATTTGTGTGAAAACTGAGAGATAGCGCTTTGGAATTTCGTAGTGCTGGCGGCCTACTCAAGCAATGATTGAACACTTATATCAATTTAACGATGCAATGGGAAAATAGTGTCAAATACTTGGATTTGAACAAATAACGTCAAAAGGTTTGATGAGACTCTACTACGCAGGGCAGATATTAATCACATTTAAATCACTGCGAAGTTTTAAAAATATTTTTCTCATCTTATCCAAACTGAAATTTCATTTTAAACATGAAGAGAGTTCCAGAAACGATTGAGGTACCAATATGAATATTAACGATAGGGGCTGAGAATATCAATCTAAGCTAGAACCAAATAGTTGTTTTGACTGAGAAAGGACCAAAAAGTAAATGATAGCATAATGACAAAAGCAGGACCAAATACTACGTCAACCAAGGGAGATTGTTTCTTATCCGTAACATCTTATCTGTATATACAGCAGGGATCGCTCGTAATATACGTTTTTTGCCATAGAAACAGAAAAGTCACACAAAACAGGTCAACCGATTCAACTTTTCTGTTTACTCCCTTTGACTGGCATCAAACATCTTGGACAGATGGTGTTGAAAATTTGTATCCGACCCCTTCCCCCGAATCATTGCTGACATTTCTGCTATCAAAAACACATACCCTTCGATTCTGGATTGGAGAGGAGGTAGTTGTTGCATGAATGAAAATGGTAACTAGGTCATCATACTCGGACTGAATCACTTTTCGGCCATCATAAAACTGGCAAAGAGGGTTTTAGTCACGTGTGTTAAATGCTTATTTCCTTTAGTGCTATCGTAAATCTTTCGAAAACACGATGAAATCACGTCATAAAAATAGGAGAAAACCTTAAAAGGAGCTTAGTTTTCTTAGAAAAAAGCCATGATGAAAAATACAGTTCTAGATAAGATTATAAGAAAGGTTAATTTAACCAGCAGGCTTACACAACAGATTCTTGGTAGGGCGTCAGAGAACCTTGGATTGTAAATTGTTTTAGTAGATAGGTGGCATGGTCGGACAACTGCATATTCCAAGCTTGGTTCTTGAACTCCTGCAAAAAACACTATTTCATTACACAAAGCAATAACCTCTTCACTCTGAAGGCAAAAGTCTCTAAACATGAGCTTCATATGACTGATTTAAGTAGAATTCCTGTATAAAACTAGGCCGGTTAGAAAACTGGTGTTGAGGACTAGCTTTTTAAGCTCTGGAACACAAGACATTATCCTTCAAAATCAAATTAATTTTTAAGGCTACCTCAGTTGTACTAGATGATATTCTTTAAACTATGCTTCTTATATTTAAACCACATGAAGTACACAAAAAGGAAAATAAAAGACACGAAGCACGTTAAAATGTTTGTTACAAGCATTATAAGAATTTTTGAATGAAACAAAGGAAAGTTACGTTGATCGTGGTTGAAATAGCTTTAAAACCGATGGATGTAGAAACATACCCCTGAATTAAAGAACTGGTCATAATCGTGTCTCAGAAACTGCTTGAGTAGCCTCCTTTGGAATTTCATTGGTGAAGAAAGAGTGACGTCATCGATCGGCTCTCTGTTTTCCTGCAAAGAGTCATTTGAATCATTGTATCAAAATCTAACATATTTTCAATATAATCATTGTTTTAAACAACACCATATGAAGTCAGCTGACTATTTTCAGCAATATTCATTGGTTTCAGTTTTTGGTACAATCTGGGTTTTCTAGTAAATGCTGCCCGATAGCGGAATCGCATGTTTTGGCTGTCGTTTTTGCTCTGCAAGACCGACAAGGCTGTTCTCTTTGGGGGAGTGTTTTAATTCTAATGCTATAGGGGACATGCTGTTTTATTCTATCCCCCAATTTTGTTGGGTTGTGCGTCCTACATCTTCAGAATCACACTGGTATGTAAACTCGTAGATAACGGAAGTCTTTCGTTTGGTAGGAGCGTGATCCTTTTGAATTGAAAGAAGTTTCAGTTTACAGATCAGAAGATGATATACAGAAACCAACTTAAGGCAGCTTCAAAAAATGAAATGTTTTGAATAAAAATCGAACAATTAATTCAGTCCGAAAAGGGGTTCTCCCCTAGAATATTTATGAAAGAAAGCAATAACACAGCCCTAAACTTGAGGGCAACATGCAGTCCACGATATAGCTTCTGACACACAGCCCTAAACTTGAGGGCAACCTGCAGTCCATGACATAGCTTCTGAGACAAATACATAAACATACGCCGGAACGCCGGATAGCCAACATACAAAGTACAGCCTTTCACCCTATCTCTACGACTCAAAGTCTAGAAGATCATATATTTAATAGTACATATATCAAATTTAAGGTAGGGGTGGAGGAAGGTGTTTGTCCAGGGCTGCAGTCAAACATGGGCGTTATTTTGCAAAGTTGCTTGTTTTCTTTACTTTCTGTTGCTTGTTTTCTTTACTGAGTTTCAATCAATAGAAATTGCTATGGCTGAAGCTCGACTAGTTACCTGATCAGCTGAGAGCCTTATTTTCAGTTTCAAGGTGCCTTGAACATGTGACTTATGGGTCCTTGGTTCAAGATCAAAATCCTCCTCTAGCCCATCTGTCGGTATGTCCTACAGGAAAAATGGAAACAAAATAGAATATGTTGCATCATTGAGGCATAGAATGAAGAGAGCATCGAAGCATGAAGGTTTGTTGAATACTGCCGTACATAATAGATTTCATTACAACTGATAGAGATTTTTTATATTTTTTCTAACAACAGTCTGATTGAAGCAGCTTTTGAACAAAATGATTTGGCTGCTGTTTGAGGTGTCATTTTTGGTGTCAGATTTTACCACATTTAACAACACTGCACAATAAACACAACAAACAGCGTTAAAAATGACGATGACTCACCCGCATGTAGACTTCGACAAGACCTAGGAAATCATCCATTGACTTTAAATCACATTTGGTAGACTGTGCAACTTCTTTCAGAAACCTTCAAGAACAATTAAGATCTATAATGCACTGCTCTATGTACAATCCAAATTACAAAGATGCCAAATGGTCAAATAGTAACATGACCAAGTATGGCCAAAGGTCAAATACAACTTAAAGGTAATATGATGACACTCTCAACGTAACAAGAGAGTTTCCTCACCAGTCGTATCTGAGAGATTGAGAAATAATGTCGATAGAAAAATTAGTTAGCTTCAATTATCTTGCGGTACGAAAGGAAATTAATTTGGCATAAGTAGTTAATAAAGAAAGTTTAAGTATATACAGTAGAAAAGTGGAAGAAATATAAGATAAATTGGCGACTGAGGGCTTGATATTTTTTTGATTGAATAATAGTTGAATTCTCTAAGTTCTTAAATAGAAAGGGGGTCGAATAGGAGAAATGAGATATGAAAGGTTTAAAATCTGACAATGAGCAAGGACTGGAATTGAAACGGGTAAAAAACATGGCATTCGATCAAACACACTTAATGTAGCTCAGACGACCATTTGCACGCATATACATAATGATGTAGCTAAATATTGAAATACGTGTCCAATGGTAATCCTCCATATTTTTCATGCTACTTAAGAGATCATTAGTTCATGACACTGAATTCAACCTAAAAAGAACTGAAATGTTTACAATCAGTAAGATGTTTAAAAGCAGTTGGATAACTAGTCTAAATAATGTGTAGATAGCTGAATAAAGAGTAATTGAGGTGAAATCATGAGGCTCCTAACCTGTTGAAGCCACTGAAACCCTTGATTGCTGTTATTCGATTGTCTTCATCCAGAAACACTGACGAATCATCCTTATCCCTAGGAAATATTCAAGATCAGCAAATAATTAATGGGAACAACTAAATCAGAGCAAGGAGCAAACCAAACGCACTCTTCATCTTCGATTTAATTTTAATCCATATTTGACCCATACAAAACCTCACATTTTGGCCATAATCCGATGTTACATTATCGGAGGGTTGCCAGCCGAAAGATTACTTACAGTTGCATTGTAATCTATAAATTTTCCGTAAGTATCTTAACGTGTGCACATTCGAAAGGGTGCAGATCCAAATCTGAGTGAAGATTCAACACTAAGCAATAACCCAATCCAGTGAAAAATTTATCGTATAGCTGAACCTGGGAAATATTCATATGCATAATTTGGTGTAAAATAAGGTGGAATAATAAAAATCAACGAAAACTTAAAAGAAGCTTTTTATTTCATAAAAACAAGTATCTGCCCCTGTCAACCTAGCAACATAAACAACTTTTCTGATGACATCTTCCATTCGTTACTTTGACCCAAAAAAGAGTTCATGCATTATAGCATGTGATCTCTTAATTGTTAAGTTAGAAATGACAATTCTAGATAGATTTTCTAAGCTATTATCACACAGATAGTATAAAAAATCTCATTTAACATACCAGAGGTCGATTCTTAAGATCTCATTTTTGATGTCACGAAGTTCGCTAAAAATTAAAAGTATTTCATACAGAAAGAAGAAATCGAAGCAGGCAGTGATTAGAGATACTGCTTGTGATTGGAGAAGTAGTTCAATGTAGAATAATTTTTGCATCACATTTTCATGCTCGCTGACAACTCAACAGCACCGGTAATAAAATAATGGTCTGATAAAATAACATATCTATTTTACCACAGCTTTAACACAATATGATCTTCCTGTTGGCAATTTTCTATGATAATAATACTCTGTGATTGTAATTTACCCGTTTAAGATCTTTTGAGGTAACTTAGCATAAACAAAATAATGTACTACTTTGGAAACAGCAATAATAAATACAATCGAAAAATCTTACATTATAGTAAACTCTGAACATGTAAGGTTGTAAACAGAGTTCAGAAAGGTTTACAGTCGTAATTAAGGTAAATGACAGCAACAGACGTACTACCCCAGACCCTGCCTTGACTGTCCTCTTGAAAAAGACTCGTAATCATTTGTCTCATAGGCAGATGTATGATGACCACTTTTCGTTAAGAGGTACCATCCCAGCTAAAAGCTTTGAAACAAAGATTCCAAGAGCAGAGTCAGCCATCCTCCTCTTTCCCTTGAAACAATTTTGCTTTTCTACGAAATGACGTAGGGGTCAAGAAAGCCTGCTTATTTATGTGACATGTATTTTCCCTGAACAATCAGCATGGTTCTGGGGGAAGGGAGGAGGAAGTATCGGTAATTGGGATAAGAAATGAAAAATATAAAAAAGACAAATAAGTTGTTGAGTGTTACAAATAACTTTGGAAGAAATCATATGGTGTGGTAAAATGAACACGGTTTTACATTTCCTCTGACCTAAGAGCCATCTATACTGGTATGTCAAATAGACATTTCTACATTTGAGGAAATGCATCATATCACAGCATTGCATATTACAATGGATACAACTTACAGAGAAAACTGCTCATGCCACACAGGATTCAATGTGTTCATTTTTATTTTGCTTATTTGCACGCTTTCTTCATCGCGAATTTCTCGCAAGACTATTTTTTTATTTCTTTTTCCATCTTTGCTCGTTTTTCTCCCTTCAGTATCTTTTAAGATTGCCAACATGCAGTACGGATCACTCAAACCTGAAGTACGAACAAACGTTTAAAGGCATGTGTCTTCTTTCGGGCATCAACCGACAGAAACCAAAAGATGAAAAATAGAGAGTTAAATAAAAATGAAGTATATTAGGAGCTGTACCAGTAGAAATGTTTACTACAATGGATATGAAAACAAATGAAGCCAGAATTAGCACAAGACACTGCACAGATCCAACTGACAGGGACTCATTGAAATAAACAGGGCCCTAGAAATTCTGTCATGCAAAGCATTGCACCTTCAAACGATTGCCAAACATTTATTCGAAACATAATTTCGTCTGTTATGAATTTGCATCCTTTCTAAGTAAAATGTTATCTAAAACAAGGGGAATTCTCGTACATTTTTGGTAGAAATACTATTGTTTTATCGGTATATTCTGGAAATCCTTTTGTTTTGGAAAAAACTTGAACCCTATTTACAAAAGTGAATTGCACCTTCATCTAAACATGAGACACAAACAAAACATTACACAGGTATAAATGACCCTTTTAGAAACCTTAAACCATTATGAGAACTTGTAACCTATTGCAATACTATATTCTTACAATTAGGATACGGGTAAAATTTATCAACTCAAGGAATATCAACGTAAAACTTGCTTTCTAATTACGCTGTTAGTCGTGTACATATTCATAATTACAGATGCTGGTAGCACCTTTGTTTAGGCTGAGGCTTACATAAACAGAATCACGCTAAAAGCAGGTGGTAAAAGCTCAACATATATGGAAAATACGCGTTTATTTTCATGCTGTTTGTTTCATATCAAAAGATTATACACAGCAGCAAACAGATACTCGGCAAACGAAAATGGTAAACAATCCAATAAAAAATTAATAGCCTCAACAAACAGGAAAAAAATTGACAATTCTGTTAGAATAAGGCTTTTACATACAGGCGCACGGGCAATAGAAATTGTGGTTAGTGGGCTACTGAGATTACTTTGCGCTTATGAATAGGGCTGTCAGAAGCTATTGTGCTCCAGAGGGGTGTCGAGGTACCATTGTGTTGAAAAAGTGGGCAAATCATTATTTGCCGAGAGGTTTTAAAACTCGCCAAAGAAGCATTCCTGAATAGCAAAATATCCTTGTTACTGACACGAAATATTTTTGAAGGGAGGGGGGGTGGGTGATGTCACACCTCACATGCTCCAATAGGTATGGCCCGGTTGATGGTGACGGTGGTAAATAACGCGCAACATTCACTTGGATCTAAAAACTTATGGCCTAGAAACTTACGTCGAAATAGAGCTATCTACTGTCACATTCTAAGCCCATCAAAACGTTGCTACATGCTTGAGTATCCGTTTAAGAGGTTTACGTTTTACAGTAGTTGGAAACATTCTTAAACACTCACCGTTAGCATCCTTGGCCTCCAAATTTTTTGCTTCCACGACTTAGAAGAGAAAAGAGCAAATGATAATCGGGGACAAAATCAGTTGACAACGTTATCATTGGAACAAATACCAACGTGTCAAAAAATATATCAATCGCAATGACTCAATTGATGACTGGAAAGAAATGAAAACATTTTATCATAATTCATATATTACTCTTTTACAAAGAATCTCGAATAAACATACCAGTGACGATGGCAAATGTCCTTGGAGGCTGTTTGTGGACAAAGCAAATGGGAATTAAATAGTGCTAAAAACAAACTCACAACATCTTCTTGGGACTCGGCCACAAACTGCCAAGAAAAGGTCACTATCATTAAAACCACTTCAGCCTCAGACAACCATCTGGATTGGATCCAGAAGATAACATATAGGTTTTGCATTTACATTGATGATTGGAAAACCCCTTCAGAGATGCAAATTTATAAACGGATGGACCTGGTCCAGGTTTGATCCCCATAGAATTTTATTTGAAAGTGAGACTCAGGTTTTAAGATGTCATATATTCACAAGTGTATCTTGGACTTTTAGAATGGTGTGACATGAAAGTTAATATCTACCACAAAAGGCATTCATGAATACAATATTTTCTCTAAAATTACTAAGATTATGGCTATAACGGAAACTAAAAAATTAAAAGATTGCCATGTCCACCAGGTTGCAATACATTCAAAAACTATTTACCCTTCTACTGTACGAACAAAAAACAATTACCTTTCTATCCCTGACCTTCTTGTAAATCTTTTTATGGTCATCTCTACTGATACCAAAGGCCTAATGAAGAAAAGTTTAAGATAACTTATAAAAAGGATTTTAATAAGCCAGATTAGGGCTATGGAAGTGTAGTCCTTTTCTCTTGGGTGACTTAAAAATAGGTTAATTGCATTGCCAAACTTTTTTTATTTTCTCAACATCCTTTGTTGATCCCTCTAGGAGACACTCAAAGGTCCTTGCCCCAGCTAGAAATATGTCTTCCTTTCTTGGAAAAGTATAGTAGAGTTCACTTTGAGTTTCATGGCCAATATACCTGTCAAGTTTATCATGCAGTAATCAACAAAATTTATACTTTGTTGGCAAATGGGATCAGAGCAACCCATGTGAGCACAAAAGCTAGCAACAGCCCTGTTCTTTAGGTTGAGTAAAGTTTAGTTTTGTAGCATAGGATTTCCAGAAATTAGTATTGAATTCTATGATATCTGGTTTAAGCTATCTCATCTCCATTGATTCACTGGCTATAGAAGTTTGTTATGTAATACAAACAGCTGTCTGTGAAGAACATTTGACACATACAAGTTACAAATCTACTACCTCTTGCCCATATACTATTAGTTCACCAGGACTTATTTCATTGGCTCCAACCTTTCTTTTTCCAAGTTGATGGCTTGTTACATACAACAGCTCTTCATACATCAGCTTGGCCTAAAGAAAATCTTTATTCAATGAAAATAATAGCTTGAATACCCAGAGATGCTGAGACATGATTTTTCTGCTAGGGACAAAAACCTACAGATAATGGAGGAAGGTAAGGTGGTCTGGAAGACAACCTAAGAGTATATTCCTAAGTTTTATCTTGATATAAGGCAATAATGTGAACAAGATAAACAGACAGAAAGTTAATTCATACTATATCAAACTGCATTCAGAATGCATTTGATTAACAATGGTACCTAACAAGTTGTTGCCTTGGTAAAGACAAACTAATTGCTAAGTATTTAATGACAATCAAGATCAAAAGATAAATAGAGTTGGATTGTTATATTAGTAGTTAACATAATCGATTAGAAATTGCATAAGATAATAGAAATTGTATACCTGATTAAGTGTAAATGAATCCTTTGAAAACAAGGGATAAAATACAGAATTTGTATCTGCTTCTTGCTTCTCAATGAGTGTCTCTGCCTGTTTTTTGGATTCTTTCTTTGCCTTCTTTATCAGACCTTTCTGCTTTTGATCAACAGACGAGAATGCTTCAAAGAAAGCACCATCAAGAGCTTGTGCTCTAAAAGAGATTATTATCATTATTATCAGCTATTAGAAATCATCAGATTTTGTTAACATTCCTCATTTTCTTAAAATATTAGTTCTTAAACCAAATCAAACCTAGGGCTGCTGTTGTACAATGCTACACATGTAAAAAAGGACTGATTTAGATAGCCATAATTATTGCCACCTGTAAAAAATAAAAGATTTAAAAATACTTGTATTCTAGCTGATACAATTCAGGCACTCTGCCAATATTGTAAGCTTATAAAGTCTAGTTTTCAAAATGTCAAAAGTCAATTCAAGTCTATTGTTTAGCCTAGCACAATAAAATTAAGGCAACTGTCAGCTGGTTAACCACTTTGAAACTGTTCTTTGGCCCTGGAAATGGTGGGTTTGAACAGTGGGCCAGTATTCAAAAAACTTTTTGTGTAAGGCTATTTAAAAAGCTTTCCCAGTTAGCGTTGTCAATTTGTTATCTTCATATTTGCCAAAAATGGATCATGGAACTTGAATATTCATGCAGAAACTAGTCTGGGCCAGAAATTTCATGTTGTTTAGACAGTCAAGATTGCATATTATTTGATATTGAGTTTTTCCTCTATAAATATATTTCAATGGAACTTTCTATTAGAGTGAAAACTGGTTAAATATCTGAATATTCAGAATGAAATAATTTAAGACTTAACAGTTCCAACATCATGAAGTTTTCAGTATAGACTAATTACAACATTAAAATTTCCAATCTAAGATGCAAGTTTGATGATGTCAGTTGGACAGAGAATATAAAAAGCAACAAGGAGAACATTGAAAGTTATGTGAATGTATTGCTTTGTGTGATATATAATCATATATACTATATATATGTGTTATCAAAGGCAAATTATTTGCAGGTAAATAAAAGAAAATAACCCTGTTGCCAAAATGCTAGGTGTTATGAACAACTGAAAACTTTCAACATGGATTAAATTGCACGGTTCAAAGCATGAAAAATTATAATCTTAACAAGACAAAAGGTTCTTAGGAAGATCTATTCTTAGCAAAACAAAGGCTCTCATCTTTTCCGTTTCAAAAACAACAATGCCCGCTAATAAGTGACCAGTTTTTGATGAGCTTGGCGGTCGACGAACCTTAAATTCCACTAAATACTGTTGAAATCGTTAAAAAATATTTTTGGTAATAGAGGTTTTGGAGAAGGCAATACACTGTTTAAATGCTTTAAGGTGTTAGTTGTTGCCTTAGGTGGGCGGATGCTCGAAAAAATGAACTTTGTTATTTGTTTCGTCTCACCATGGTCTCACCCATGGTTAACCAAAACCTTGTGCTTGTTTTCGACAATTCATCACATATATATGAATAAATATGGTGAATCATAGAAAATAAAAGCTATACATTGTGCAGCAAAAGTGCAAAACATGTCATATATGAAATCGTTTGATGCAACTTCTGTTTATGGTTTGCTGAAATTTGATAATGTCTATAAAAGCATGTTTTTGAGAATTACCTTGCTCCTTCTGGTTCATTTACACCATCAAATTCGTCACCAGTTAGGCTGATACGGGATGCCTGATTTGACAAACCAACTCTTGATATAGCTACAGAAACACAACCTTTCCTCGGCGAACCTGCTTCCAAACCTCCTCCACCTCTTGGGATCATTTCTTATCTTTCTACGAGTGTCCTTCTACAATAAACTTTACTCCATTCAACGAACCCCTCACGTCGAAATAAATGCAGCACGAGAAAAGCACGGTAGCATGCTCCTACTCATGTTTCATTTGATCTCCTTTCACAATGTGTTGCCTTCCTAATAGAAACAGAAATTAAAAACTCAAACAGGTTGCCAAAACATCGGATTGCTCCTTCGCATCGAGCTTTTTCGTATGGCGCACCGTTACAGCAGAATGCAGTTGAAAAAATGTCCTGCCCTGACTCTATGGGGCACTGTGCCCTTCTGAAATTGGCACTGTGAATGGAATAGATATATAAAATCTCAAGTTCTTCGGTGACAATTAGATAATCCCTATTTTAAACGCGGACGTGCCATTTTGGTTACAGAATTTGGACACATAATTCTGCATCTGTCTGAAAAAATGTGACCCATAATTTTGCAAACATGATGAAAACTATACCCAGGCCCGTCGGAACCGGGGGACTGGGGGGCTGAAGCCCCCACAATAATTATCAGACTGTAGTGTACTAAATGAGAAGGAATACGATGGGCAGCCCCTTAATATGAATTTCGTTCCGACGGCACTGATACCCATAATTCCGCAAAGCTAATAACATTTTTGAAGTACAACAGAATCATCAAACAAATTTTGCATGTCCACTTTTGTGGCCTCGACTCTCCGGAGAAAGAGGTTAACAAAAAACACAGGTAGTTCTTAAGTATTTCTTCATTTTGTGTAATTCATTTCAAAACTTGGGTTCTTTGTCCTGGGAACAACTTTATCTATAATATCTATTTTTTTGCAAACAATTAAAAAATTTAAATTGGTAGTGAAGAAAAGTGAAAGTTGTGAAGAATTCCTTTTGTTTGCACTAAAAAGTTTTATGCTAAACAGTCAACAATATTTGAAAATCACGAATTTATAGAGCTTTGCTTTTTGCAAAAGCTTTAATTGAGACCTAAAATCATTTGCTTTTAGTTCTGAACTACTCTCTAATAAAACAAGTCTCTAATAAAACAAAATGAGTGTATAAAGCGGAAGAGAAGAAGCAACTAGCTGTAAATCTACCTCAGAATAATAAAACACTGCAAAATGAACATTAAGGCATATGCCTTGGTTATTACAGACGTTGTTAAAAAGGGAGTTTCTCATTTACCTCCTGCCGCATTCACCTCCTGTCAATGGAGTTTCATTTTGTAATTTAAGATTCACTGAGCTTCATAAAATCAAAGCAAGGACAAGTTTTGTTGAAGCAATGTGAAGACGCAATTGCAAGGCTTAAGGTTAACAGAAACCCCTACATTTAATAACAATTTGTTTTATATAATACTTATGAAAATTGTTTATAATCTATATCATAGAAGCTGGTCATATTTATTGGAAAAAACAGAACAGATTGGGATTAGGGTGCAGCATTGAAATGGTGCAAAAAGGGTCGTTCGGTAAATTAGGTTGTTGAGTCTTATATTGTTCTTGCGTGGTATCTGCCACCTTGCCACCTGGTTGACACATTCAATGGCATTTAATAAGCTTGAAGGCTGTTTCTTGGATGGAGAAAAAAGAAGTAATTTTATCTTACAAAATGGATGTCTAGTTTGTAAAAACTGTCTAATTTCAAAGAACTTATCGAGAAACCATCCAGGGTAACACAACACTTCCGACAGCATTTATCATAATGCCTGTTGCAACAACCTGCAAGCGAAACGTTGTAACAGTCGACTCCAACTAAAGTCTCGCTGCCGGTAACGATTCATGTTAAATTAAGACCGAAATGCATTTATCATAATGCCTGTTGCAACAACCTGCTAGAGAAACATTGTAAAAGCCGACTTCAACTAAAGTCTCGCTGCCGGTAACGATTCATGTTAAATTTAGACCGAAATGTGTATGACTGTCCAATTAAATTTGTTTTCATAAAAACACATGTTATTTTTTTTACAATAAGGCTTATAGGCCGAAATAAGGCAGTTATAAGAACACTGAGGCTCGATTTGCCAACGCAAGAGCATGCTCAACCTCAGATTATAAACGAAAACAAGAAAGCACATTTGAAAAACTTTTTCTTTCGTGTCAACAAATATTGAGCATATTTTATCAGCTAATCTACTGAAAAAGTCTCGTAAAACTAAGGTTTAGTTGCCTTCGAAACAGTTTGTAGTAACATAGTTTTATGAATATAGTTGTAAGTAGATGAAGAAAAATTAATGCTGAAATACAAGCAAAGTTAGGATAACTCGAGCTTAAAACGATCCAAAAAATATGTGAACATAGATCCGCGGCAAAAAACATTTGGTTTTGATAAAAAAGTGTAACATCTATTGAAGAAGAGGCATGCATACGATTCAATGGCGACAAAAACGTAGTATTAACACCAGCAGAAAAATGAAACAGGATGCTTTAGTGAAAGGAACTCTATCACTGTACCTTCCTTTGTTCCAAAAACATGAACATCTAATATTTTAAAAGGTATTGAAGATTGCCAATGGATTTTCTTAATTTATCTCCAAATGCCCTGTCAATATTATCGATAGATATTGAGAAAAGAGCAAGTTGCTATCAAGAGCTTATTTTTTGTTTGTTTATTTGAATAATTGATTTTGAATTTTTGATAATTTGATAGCTGAAAAAGATTTGATTAACATCTATCTCCACGAAAGGATGAATTGAGTCTTGTACTTCGTTCGCATACAAGGATGCAGTCGACTCTGTCTACTTTCGAAGTCTTGTAATTTGAAGTTCTACTAATTTGAACAAAATTCTCAGGTCCCTTGAAAATCCCAAAAGACCTTTTACAAAAACCTCTATTATCTGAACCTTTGTAATTTGGACTTTTTGTAACTCGACCAGTCTCAGAAAAGCAACCTTTCTATTTCGAACTTTCTGTGAATTTTATGAAAAAGCTTTAGACATAAGTACTTTCTCTCATTAAATTACACAGGTAAGTCTGTAATTATGAAAGAGAGGAAAAAATAAGTGAGGTTGGGTTAAGTGCAAAATTTTGTATCTATCCACCCTTTATTTCCGACTACTAGTAATGTCTCTGTAGGCATACCTCCATATGAATACAAAAGCCTCGTTTTGGTTGGTCATAATGACGTCACATGAATGAATACGCTAAGGAAGAATCGATAAGTCAAACAAGCAGAGCTTTCTAGAAGCGTTAACAAATCGTATTGAGACTTATCAATGAATCAAACATGATGAAGAATTTTTTATTTTCCATGGTCTTTCACTTCATTCTTGCTATTCTTGTTGTCGTCCATGGAGAAAACATCCCGTTAGAGCCTGGTGGCGACTTCAAAGTCTGGGATACACAGGAAGACTATGGAGACGGGGTTGAAGTAGACGAAATTCAGATGGTAATGGAAAATAACGCAGAAAAAATCAGAGTCGGCCACAGCCATCGAGAGTATCCAAATGAATTCCACTTGAACCTGAATTATGCAAATTTGACCTTTCTTTTGAAAGTGAAGGCAAATGACGTTATGATGGGAGTAAAGCCCAAGCTGATTTACTACGATAACAATGGAAAGAGAATTGTGGACGATGATCATGATGATGGATGTTGCTACTACCAAGGCTATGACGTAAACACGCCAAACACTTCAGTAGCGATCAGTGTATGTGAAGATGGCATGGATGGAGTCATAATGATGGGAGACAGGCAGCTTGTAATTAAACCCTCGAAGAAGAAGATGTACATGCGTGAGTCTGCCGATCGATTTACACTTGGACCCCATGTGCTGAAAGAGAGTCTGGCGCAGAAAGAAGAGAAGTTAAAACTTGATTATGTTAATATACCTGAGATCGATGAAAACATGCATAATTCAAGTCAAAGAATTCGGAGAAATGCTCAACTGACAGAAACGAAATATGTTGAAGTTTATGCTATCAACGACAAAAGTTACTATCTTTGGTTAGGAGGAAATGTAGACGAAAACTTGAAAAGAATGAAGAAAATTTTGAACATTGTTGACTCTCTTTACCATCCCCATAATATAAGAATAGTTTTTATGGCCTTAGAGGTTTGGAGTGACAGTGATAAGATATATATGGGGCGTAATATTGAAGATGCTCTTTCTCGCTTGTACGACTATAGACAACATAATGTCATGAAGAGGAATCCAAATGATAACACTATGCTGGTTAGCCAAATCGAATTTGATGGACCAGCTATTGGAGTTGCTCCTATGAGCGCGATGTGCACTGAAAGATACTCGACAAATGTTAATCAAGATCTCTCTTGGGATTACTCACTAGTAGCTGGCACAATCGCGCACGAGATGGGACATAATTTTCGGATGGATCATGATGGTGACTCGTGTAGATGCCAATCAACTCGAGGAAAATGCCTCATGTCTCCTTATGCACAAAATCCAACTCCTTTGTATTTCTCCGAATGCAGTGAATCATATCTGAATAACTTTTTGGAAAACAAACTGGGAGCATGCCTCATGAATATCCCAGATCTCGAAAGCGCCCATTACAATGGTGCAAATACTTGTGGAAACAACAAGTTAGACCCAGGTGAAGAGTGCGATTGCGGAGAAGAGAGGTTTTGCCTTAACCCTTGCTGTAATGCAAAAACGTGCAAACTAACTTCAGGCTCACAATGCTATACAGGAATGTGTTGCAATAACTGTAAGCTAAAGCTGCGTGACACAACCTGCAGGCCGGCTGACAATCCATGTGATATAGCAGAAAAATGTGACGGTGAGAACGGGAAATGTCCTGAGAATTTGTTCCTGCAGAACGGTAAGGCATGTGAGCACTTGGATTCAGACGGCTACTGTTATGAAGGAAGATGCCAGTCACTGACTACCCAATGCCGTTATGCTTGGGGAGCCGCGACAATACAAGGGGAAGGAAAATGCTTCGATTTGAATACTAGAGGTGACAAGTATGGCAATTGCGGTACTTCTGGAAACTATTACGTAAGGTGCTCTTCTGCTAACAGGAACTGTGGGAAACTTTTCTGCAGAAACGGCCCATCCGGATTCCCCGTCATTGGGAGGTCGAAAGGAAGGCAAGTGGTATCTTTCAAAAGTGGTGGCAGAGCGTACAATTGTTTGGCGGGTAATGCAGAGTTGGGCTATACACACGAAAATCCATGTGAGTAGTTAATCTTCAATGAAAATGGTAGCATAGTTATTATTTTTAGTTTAAAGCGCAGTTTTGAGAAAAGAATCAAAACTGACTTCCTAAAATTGATTTTAAAGCTAACATGGTATAAAAAGCATATTTTTTCCTGGTACAATAGAATTTTCTGCCTAAATTCCTTATATATTGATATCATAAAAGGATCAAACAGGGCCATTGCAAGCAAGGGGCTAGGGATGGTGAGAGAGGCAATAGCACCCCAAGTAATTGGTAAAACGTGTTTAATATCTTCATAACAAAGTATTGAATTGCCAGATTGCCAGAGCGTACATGCAACTGGCAAAGCATTGCCAGAGCGTACATGTGGAAAATTATGGTGATTATTTCTTTGAACCGAGCAGAACCGAAAAAGGCTAATCAGAAACGTGAGCAGAATACTGTTAAGATTGCCATGTTACTTAAGCTTGATCTTCCTTTCAGTCTTGGCTTTCACTGGAGTCAAATGTGGTGAAGGATTTGTTTGCAAAAATACTAAATGTGTTCCGGTGTCAGAAATTCAGGGACCGGATTGTCCGGGCAATTGCAATCGACATGGAGTTTGCACGCAGAAAGGCACTTGTGCTTGTGATCCGGGCTACGTTCCTCCTAACTGCGCGAAAGAAACCGTAACAACAACAAAGGCACCTCTTAGCGGAAACACAGAAGTTCCGAGCAGAGAAAGCAGCAGAAGTTCTCAATTGGCAACTTGCTGGACATTGTTATTCGGGCTGATTGTTTTCAGCTTAAATGTTCAACTAAGGACACATTCTTCTCAATAAAATATTATCTAAATAGATGGTCAAAATGTTTATCTTGCTGATACTCTGTAAAAAAAACAATATTACATGTCTTTACCATTGTATGACGTATTCTAAAAACTTTGAAAAAACGAATCAGGCGACATCGATCGTAATGCTTACGAAATTGTCATCTAACTCAAGATTTTCTGCATATTGCTTTTACTTTGAAATGGTTCCCAATTTGCTAATCAACTGTTCAGGAAGATAAGATGCAGTACATTCATTTTCTAAAGGACATTTATTTAACACCTGAGGTAGAGTGAACATTTATTATATTTAAGTTGGAGATTCTAACAATGGTTAGTTCTACGTGATTTAAAATATTCTTTTCAAAATGACTCGCACGTTGGGCAGCCTATGCAACAACCAAGCACATATGCAACGTGCAAATATACTGGATTAGGCATGTTTACAGCGTCTTTAGGTGCAGCAGGAGTTCCTTGAGGAAAACGACAAAAAAGCAGGAATTTCTTCCAAATAGCATGTGATATTAGTATCTTCCTTTCAAAAACATAAAGGGCAAGTGTTATGTGCTTAAATCCGTGTCAAAGAATAAATAAAGTTTGTGGCATCAAATAATGCAACATCAAGCTATGACTCGAATAGGCCTTTTATCGCAAATAATAAAGCTATAGTCATTGGGAATTTCTTATGAAAGTGTGAACCATGGATAACAAGAAGGTCTCGGTATTTCAAGCCCCCTTGTCGTGAAAGCGAAACAAGAACTTTTCCAATAAAAGGAAGAAGGAAAACAATAGTGAAGCAAAAATTTAGTCGATTGAAAGAGGTAATGTTACTGGTAAAGTTATTTGCACCGACATATATAACTATTAAAATTAAATTGCATATACTAATATTTAAGATGTACAGTGAGCATACAAAATTTTCGATTTTCAATTAAAAAAAAGTAAGTCTAAGAGTTTTTGAAAATCTAAGGCTCAAACTGAAACGAATGTTTAAACATGAATTTGGCAAAGTTTTGAAGTTTCAATAGCAAAATGGTATAATAATCTGACACCCATAAAGAAGGTTGGGGTGTTTTGTAAATAATATTCATAATCGCAGGTATGCTGTTTGTAAGAGATCATTCACAAGGTATGTTGGGTTATATTTCTTAGCAGATAAACCCTTCTTTTATCTTCTAAACAACATTCAGTCATTCATTAATCATCTGTACTGATACATTAAGATTGATTATCCTGGGTGCCAGAGCCACAAAATGGTACCAGTGTGTAAACATAAAGCCAGGCGGAGAAACGGATGAGCTTCTAGCTTTTCCTTCTTCTCAGATAGGTGCTCAGGGGGGTGTGGGGGTGGGGGTGTCTGTTTCCTCGCAGGACAGGCTTTAGAACAAGACACCAAATCGTATAATGAAAATCTTATTCGATCTAAAACAAGTAAATTATGAATATAAGTAAATACATAACGTCTTACAGCGGCGATAAACTGAATAACGGGAATGGAAACTGAATACGAAAATACAATAAAATAAACTTACTTACTTATGGTGATGTCTCTAAAGTGTCTTTGATAAGCTGGTTTCTGTCTAAATATTATTCCTGGTTAGCATGCGGTAATGATCGTGTCCTATTTTCCAACGTGTGAATACTACTAACTAAAACTAATTTGCATAAGAATAAAACAGAGCGGGATAATACAAAGCAACTTGTCAACATAATAATAATGTCCTTTAAGAATATATAATCAACGAAACAGTGTCACACACCCCAATAGTTTCTCAATAGGAAATTTCAGGTAAAATCCGCTCGGTGGAAGAAACGCTTTAGGTATTTCAGAGACCTTCATGTCATAAAGTCAAGAAAGGATCAAGCAAAGGTAGTTGTTCCGTTGGTTAAATATGATATTTCTTGATACGAATGAAGGTAAACAAACTAATGATTTGAAGATTTCTTGTTGGCACTAAATCTAAAAATCCAGGCCCTCTCTAGGTAAAATTTTGACCTGTGTCAATTTCTTATAAAGTTTCTCGGTAGAAGCATCAACTGCATGGTGTTGCTTGTTACCTAACTTTGGAAGTAACTGACAACATGGTATTTTTCAAGACCATGGCGAAATTGTACCAGTTATTTTTATCTGCTGTTCAATTTGTTTGCAAAAAATACTTTTCAATAGGATTAAGAGGATTGCTTTAGGAGGATTGAAATGTGCTTAGAAAGTGCATTTTCCAGGTAACTAGAAGCATCGAATTTCGAAAATTTCCTGTTTCATCGGCGGCAACCATGGTGCTGCCTCGGGTAGTGACTATATCCTTTGCCCCCGATATAGAGATTTGACAAAACTATTGGGAAAGTCCGTTATCATTATATAAAAATGAACGTTGCGAATTATAACTAGAGTTAGATTGACATAATGTATTGCAGAGGTTTGTGACAGCAACTAAAGAATTTCAGGCAAAAACTTTTTTAATCAGGTAAATTTGTAGTCCACAACCCCCCCCCCCCCAAATAAAAGGCTTGCCTCGTGACGGCCCTATAGGCGCTCCTCCGCTTTTCCATTCCTATCTTCTATTTCCGTGATTTCAAGATTCATATATGCAAGCCTTTTAGATGTTTTTTGAACAATTTGCAACCAAAACTTTGCCATTAGAAGTGAAAAAGATGTTTGAAATACGATGACACAATATATGCGATGACAAAATTAGTTTATAATGAATGCTAAATTAGTATATAATGAATGTTAAAGACGATTTGATAAAACAAAAAGATCTTATAATTTCAAGACAAAAATCGTGTTCATGAGTTAGTACAGGGTGACGGTATTTGGTGTTGAAACTGAATATATGGGGAAATATGGCAAAGTCTTTTTTTCACAGACAGTTATTTTCATTACATTGTTTCATGTAACAGACCAGTCATGCTCGGAAGACAAAACCTTTAGTCAATACCGACTAAACCAATCAGTGTCGCAGGGTCATGGCACATGCGCATCAATAGCAGTTTTTCATAGCTGTTCTGTCTTCTGTGACCACAAAACTCTTGAACTTGCCGCCAGGACTTCAAGTTATAATGTGTACGTGCAATGCCCCCGAAACGGGTCTGGCGGACGGGTATGATTGGTCTCCCGAACAAAGTCTATAATATTTCTTACTAATCTAAGCAAAATTTTGATCAAGAGCTTTAGGGGACCAATAACGAGAATGTCAATGTTGGAGAAGTTGATGTTATCAATTTTGCTGAAAAATGAGTCTTTTATTGTTGATCAGTTCCCGGCTGGTATAGAATCTAATGATCCTTGAGGCTGTAATGCATTTTGCAAGTTTCATAATCAAAGTATCTTTGGAGTTCTTGATATATATCATGATGGTGTATGCTTTCTCAAAAGTTTTAAAAATAAATTAGCTGAAAACTAGAGTGTCTTGATAAGTTGTCCTTTGATTGCCCTCTAGTTGGCTATTGACTGCTTTGACGATGAACATTTGATAGCTCTACTCTCTAAAGAAATCTAGCAAAGTAAGGAAAGACAGATAGTTCCGTGTACAAAAAGGGGCATGAATTTCAAATTGGTCACGCATTTAATACTTTCCTTAGGTGTTTCCACAAAGCTCTGTGTTGGGGCCTATGCAATTTAACTTCTTTGCATTTTGAATGACACCGACTTTTGTTAATCGGTGATAAATAAGAATAAAAAGACTATCGGGGTCATACTTGACGTAAGGTCGAGTTCTTAATCTGATGTAGACAACCACTGCAAAAGTAAAAATCTCCGTGTATTGGACCTAGCATCAGTTCGGAGAAACTCACATTGGCTCTACTTGCAAATTTCCATCACGTGTGGAGAGTTTAATAAGAATGAGAACTATATTAACGTACATGGTGCATGAAGTCTACACGCGTAGACAGAAACATACCCTTTTTACATTTAAAGAACCAGACAAATATATTTTTGTAGAAAGTTAGAAACACCACATCGTGCCAAGAACAGACAACAATAAACACTTTAAGCAGGTTAATACTAGCTAATATTTCGTCCCGGCATACAAGGCTTTTCTTTGTCCCGTCGCTGCAAATATTTATCACTCTAATGACTTGTTTCCTCTACGTCCATTGCAATTCCACTCCCGTTGTAGAAAAACGAAGTGGCATAGGATGAATGTAAGTATTTACTTAACTAATCAACATTTTAAGGGCAAAGAAAAAGGGGAAACCCATTTTAGGCAGAGTTTTAGGTAAAAATGTTAAAAACTAAGCTGATAAAACTTCAGCTGCTTTTAACCTTCCAAAACCTATATTGCTTTCAAAGAACTTTGCGGCTTTTTTCCATCACCACATCAGACCCCTTGGCAAAATGTTGGGGAAACTTTGAAGCGATTCAAAAGTAAAAATTTCAATTTCAAAACAAATTATATTTTCTACTGTTTAAAATATATTTCTACTGCTTCCAGTTGACTTCGATCAAATTTGTCCTTTTTTCTTTACTACATCAACAAGTACGTTGCAAAAGGTATCAGTAGAGACAATAAAAAACTGCATGCCAGCATCCCACTGCTGTTTTGACCTTCAACGACTTCAAACTTGTCACAAGTAGGTGGTGCGTAGCCCGAAATACACAAGCATGTCCCCTTGTGGGTACACAATCCGTTTCCATGACAGTCATCAATACAAGGGGGGCTCGCAATCTCTGTGACGGGTATGCATTTGCCAGCTTTGCATGCCTTACCATCACCACATTTCACCCCTGTGAATACTGAAACTGCAAAAGCAAAATAAAGATATGTTTAAACGTTTGCAAAGAATATTAGGTATATTAAAACATTTCAAATGTATGATTTATCACATCGAAACCTAACGAAAACGAAATGTTCAATTGCTCAGATTGCTTTAACTGCGATGCTTGAGATTGTAGGCTCAGGCAGAAGCACTACAAATGCTACTGGTGAGTACCTCTGTGAACCCGGCAGAAGGATACCTTGTAGACGCACTGGCAAGGATATGGACTGCGATTTTCATTCGATATAGATCTTCTTCTTAATTCTAATGCAAACTTTTCCAACTTAATTGCAGTCCTCATTCAATAGTTCTGTCGTTTGTTTTTCCCTTTGATAAAAAGCATTTTTTTACTTCTAGCAATTTAAACAAGTTTCAAAATCTCGGTGGTGGCCGTGAAGGTAACGACGCAGTTTTTCAAAATACGCTCTGATGAAATATGGGTGTCTTCGTTCAAGTATAAGCTTGGGAATTGAATATTTGAGGCATGAAATAGAGATGAGGATAGGTAATGAGATCTTAATAGGAAAGGAGATATAGAAGTTTATTGCTTCATATCAAAAACGTGGTCTGTTTCCCAACTATTGGTCCCGTCCCTTCCATTCAAAAATCGAAGTAACTGATAAATGCCCCCAAACAGATGTCCGACTTGCGTCCCAGCAGATGTTTGACTGAAAACATCATGCAAAGTCAAAAAGAATAGTATGTGCTTTAAATGAACTTACTTGGATCGGGAGCTTGTCTACCAAGATCAACCTTGGCAGTGACACACTCATGGTTCTGGCCATTTCCCCACACACTCATAGTGTATCGTCTTGGCATAAAGCCAATGATTGGTACTGAATCATGCGCTGGAACGTTTGTGCAAAACAATCTTCCACACATGGCGTCAGCCCCAGAGCAGCGGATGTAGCCCCCGGCGTAGCCACAGTTACCACGTTCGTCACCCCTTGTATTCAGGGTGTTAAAACATACAGAGTTTGATTCTTTTGACATACCTCCCCACACGTAGCGACATTGACTTTTGAGTGTTCTACATTGGCCATCATAGCAATACCCATCTCTGCTGTATTCCTTACAAGGCTCGCCGTTGGGGGAAAAAGCGTCCTCCGGGCATTCTGGATTTTTCCCGTCGCACTTATCATCATAATCGCAGAAATCCTTCGAGCGCCTGCATATTGTATCACGTGGCTGTATTTTACAATCAACGCAACATCCGCCTTCATAGCATTGCGAAGTTTTCTTTAGCCTGCACCTAAACGCGTCGCAACAAGGATTCTGGCAATACCTTGGTTTACCACAATCGCACTCTTCTCCGGGATCAATCTTGTTGTTGCCACAAGTTCTGTCATCAATATACAACCCGCTTTCAAAATCTGGAACATTCATCAGACAGTATGCAAGGTCCTTTCTCAAATAGGCTTTAAAATCCCATTCACTGCACTCTGAAAACCTCTTTGGCATTGGATTTTGAGAGTATGGGTTCATCAAACAAGCGTAATGCGAACAGCGGCAATCATACTTATCGTGGTCCATACCTAAATTGTGTCCCATTTCATGTGCCATCGTGCCAGCCAAAATTGTCAAATCCGAAGTGGTGTCTTGGCAGACATTACAAGAATATTTTGTATTGCACATACCACTCAGTGGTGCAAGACCAATTGCAGGTCCATCAAACTCTACTCGACTCACCAGTATTGTGCAGTCGTTTTCAAATTTTGGCAAGACATGCCACTTACGATAGTCATACAGTCTTTCTAACGTCCCGCTTATACTCTTATCTACATTCATTTTGTTGCCGTCTGTCCAAATATCCACAGCCAAGAGAACTACCCGTACATTCAATGGAAAATAAAGTGAATCAACTATATTGCTGACTTGCTTTATTCGCTTCATAGTCTTATCAACGCTATTTTCCATCCATACGTAATACGTATGATCGACAAGCATATATAATTCGATATACTTTGTTTCCGTCATCTGGTCCAAACTTCTTTTAGCTCTATGATTAATTGTCAAGTTCTCCGGTATATGAACATAATCAAATTTCAACTTCTCTTCTTTCTGCGCAAGACTTTCTTTCAGCACATGGGGTCCAAGTGTAAATCGATCGGCAGACTCACGCATGTACATCTTCTTCTTCGAAGGTTTAATTACAAGCTGCCTGTCTCCCATCATTATGACTCCATCCATGCCATCTTCACATACACTGATCGCTACTGAAGTGTTTGGCGTGTTTACGTCATAGCCTTGGTAGTAGCAACATCCATCATCATGATCATCGTCCACAATTCTCTTTCCATTGTTATCGTAGTAAATCAGCTTGGGCTTTACTCCCATCATAACGTCATTTGCCTTCACTTTCAAAAGAAAAGTCAAATTTGCATATTTAAGGTTCAGGTGAAATTCAGTGGGATACTCTCGATGGCTGTGGCCGACTTTGATTTTTTCTCCGTTATTTTCCATTACCATCTGAATTTCGTCTACTTCCACCCCTTCGCTAACTTCTTCTTGCACTTCCGTGATCACCTCAATGTTACTTTGTGCTTGGCCAGGATTTGCAATAGCAGATTTACTCAGCAGGCGGCCATTGGCAAAAAGGATTGCAAACCACAGAAAACATGCAACTTTTAGAAATTCTCTCATCTTTTCAAACAGATGATTTCCCAAAGCTAAACATATTTTGCATTTAAAATTTCCATTTCTGACCATTGATGGTTAGCACAGAACAAAAATGAAGCGAGTATTAATATGACGTCAGTTTGAATTATCCGAACGAGGTCCAATATGACGCAGAATCGAGGCCGGAAAGAAACTTGATATTGTATCGAGCTATCGAGCGAATGTTCTCGCCCCCATAAAACAAAATTGATAAACAATGCATAACTTAAAAAAAATTCCTTGTAGTGTTCTTTAAAAAAAGAACCATAACTAGAAACAAACCTAGAGAAAAACGTTTAGATAGAAAGAAACTGGTTTGATAATTAATTCAATAAACCTGCGACAAATAATGAAAAGATTAAAAAGCTAAGTTTGAATCGAAGAAATATAGGAGCAATAGCACGAGAAAAAGAGATAAACGAGAGACAATTAGAGGGTCATATTAAGAGGTCAAACTTGATTCTTTATTACTTCGAAGCTATAAAATGTTCCTAGTACTATACTAGGTGTGAAGTATATTACAATTTTCTACAAACAAAACATCCACAAACCAAATAATTATATTTAAAATGCTTGAACCCATGCTTCTGTGACTGAGTGTAAATTTCTTTAAACTGTTAACCATATCTACAAGTCTTCTTTGTGTGACCTGAAAAAGTAAAAATGTCCTTATCAGATAAAAGTTCTTACTTCTGCTTGAACACCTTAAAGCTCATAATAGTTGGTACACTGGTGGTATTGTTTGTTTTAATTCTTTTCTACACTATTTTTCAGCAACAGTAAAGATTGGCTTTAAGTTGACAATGTTTCGCTAAATGGTACATCAGGCCTGCAAGTCTTCAGCATTTGGGAAAATGAATTTTCGTTACCGTGACTTAAGGGTTGCAGACGGGACCATGTTTGCCATCATTTTTCGTGTTGCGGAAACGATGCATGAACATGAACAACGTCAACAATAAAAGGAGATAATTTTCGAAAAAAATTCAAATTTAACTTTTTTTCAATGCTCTTTCAAGTGTTTCATAAAGCCCGTAAAGTTGAAATAAAATTCGAAAATTTGCAATGAGGCAAATATCGAATCAAATATCGAGAAAAGAGACACAAAAAGCAAAAAAACATTAAGAATGCTGGAAATTCTCATTTATTTGACAGAAATACTCCGCCGCGGAAACGAAAAGAGCGTTTCCACCAGCTTTCCAGGCATGTACCTTCTCTTATTTTGAATTGTTTATCAGATAATAATTTTATATGGCTATCTTGCTTATTATATAAGGGAAACAAGAAATAACTATTTCTCTGGTAAGGAATCAATTGTATAATAATTCACTAAATTGGTTATCAAACCAGCTTTGTAAAAAATTTTCTAAATAAGATACCAATACAATATCACCACTTTTTGACGGACATTAACTGCATAACAAATTTTTTAATCAATCTACAGAAAATTCATATATTTGTTAAAAATATTTAAAGTTATCGGAGACAGCTCCAGTGTAATCTGTAAATAGTGTAAAATGTCAACAACTCGTAAATTTGAACATAAATAGCCTCTAGTTTTGGATTTCAAGACCTGTTCGCATTTCAATTAAGCATCAAAATTTAATATGCAATTATTTTGAAATTCTGCACCTTCTTCACCACAAGCACCGCATTTTCTTTTCTTTTGTCCACCAGGTGCTGAGCCCGAAGCACCTCTTCCTCTGCCCCCTCTCCAATTTCCCCGTCCCACAAAGCCCCCTCTTCCAGGAGCAGCATTTGACTGGTTGCCTGTGTCACCCTCATCTCCCCACTGAAAGAAGCCACATGATTGTCCAATTGGTTTCGAGCACGAATAAAACGGTCGACCTTTGTTAGGACCATCCTTGCTTACTGTGCGGCTGCAAATCAAAGAAAAAGTCAGACATTTAAAGTCTTCTAACAGGTACACAACAATTTCTTCTTCTGTTTTATGAGCAGTAGAAACGTCCCTACTAGTAGACTGTTTTTCCATCAGGCAGAAACGACGCTGTGATTCACCAGATTTTTTAACGAAAAATCCTGTTAGTGTTGATTAATTTGAAGTTTGAAAAAATACGTTTCTTCAACTTTCAATACAGGAAAACAAGTCCATTGATTTTATATATTTTACAACGTTTGATTCCTAAATGGTTCCTATCAAAACTTTTCGTACTAAATTCTATGACAGAATATTGTAAAACTCCTTTAGGGTAAGGCTATACATCCTCCTTAACTTATGGACTCAGGAAAAAATTGTCAGTCTCGTCGTAATGTTACACACCCTTATTTTGGAGCTTTATAAAGAGTTTGAAATTTCGATAGACAATTAAAAGAAAAGAAGTTATAGTTTTTTCAAACCTGACAGCGTCCATATTGCATTTACATTTAATTTGATCTCCTACATCTGGGCTAAAAATGAAATAACTAATGATGAAACAAGCAACTCTAGATTGCTTAAGTTGATTCAATGATAAACAATTAATAAATAATAAACACGAATATTAAAATTAATAAATAAGTTCAATTAATAAACACGAATATTAAACAAGCTTTCAAGATAAACTATTTAAAGCAAAAAGAAGCGGAAGGTTAAGTTATCGAGTAAAATGCTTGACTAAGAATGATTGCTATTAAAGCGAATAGTTCTTACCCAGCACTAAACGAGGCAGTTGGTCGGTTTGGCTGAGCAGGAAAAGCCCCTAAAACAAAAGGGAATAAGTATTTAAACTTTGAATCTGAAAGTGATTGTGTTAAAGAACTGAGAAATGAAATGAGAAAGAAATGAAAAGCACTGAAAAATAGTCATTTGTTATACAATTTCTTTAGGGCATAGATAAAGGCGTGAATCAATGATACAGACGGTAATGTTTTACTGTTTTGCTATCACTGTTTGTTCTACAAAATCTTAGATTGTGATCGAATGTTTTAAGGATTTCTACAAATAGCCGGTATTTGCAAAAATTATATATGAATGTTTAATAAACTTTTTGTATATATGAATACAACAAACCTGCATTTCTCGTTCCAGTATTTGTTTGCCCATCATCAGCCCAGAGGAAAAAATTACACTTGTTGTCATTGCCACATTTATAAAACTGACGGCCTAAATAGCGACAGAGATAATAAAATGTAATGCCATGTAATTTATTGTAATGTATGTCATATATCATTTGTCATATGTCATATGTTATGTCATGTCATGTCATGTCATGTCATGTCATGTCATGTCATGTCATGTCATGTCATGTCATGTCATGTCATGTTATGGCATGTCATTTACAAACAATTAATGGTAATGTTGCACATTCTCATTTCAACCATTATGTTGTAAATTTTGTCATAAAAACATATAAAAATACGGGAAAGGACAAAAAGCAAATTCAATAAAAAGTTAGCTAGAAGTTGCAGGAAGCTTTTAAGTCAAACAAGATTTTGTAACAAACCTTGATTTGGACCGTCTTTTCGTACGGTAAGCAACAATGCTACGTGTTCGCAGTCACAAACAACAGAACTGTCACCGGGGGTTTGCCTAAAATGGGTGCACTTCATTGAACAATTTAGATTAGACCAAATTCATAAAATATACAAGATCCAGCCTTTTAAGAACATCTTGAATACCAAGGAAAATAAATATCCGGATTTAAAACTTAAAAATTGCTCTTAAAAAGTGTTTAGTAAGCTTTAGTATAACTCAAAATGTTCGCCTTTTTCAAAGCCATTTTTTAATATTGCACCACGAAAAGATTGATCTAGAACTTGAAAACTGCACCAAAAACTGATGGTAATGTGCATGGGCATATTTTAAGCTCCGATTATAATTTGGTGCTAGTTGAGAATATAATGTATAATTAAGAAAAAATCTAAAATATCATAATTGAACTAAATTTAAAATAGATGATTGATATCGACACACACGCAGCCAAACAGATGAATGAAGAAATAAATAGGAGATGAAGATTCAAAAGTGGTTTTAAAGTTGTAACTTGAGTTCCAACCTGGAGTTAAATCCAAGCCCATTATCTGAGCCAGTGTTGCCTAAAAGTATACGACAAATATTTAAATCGAAGCATATTGGCAAAAGAAATATCTACATTTTAACAGTACTGAAATGAAACTAACTGGCAATTTTGTATAACTGTCATCAGTGGTACAAAACCTCAAATACTGAAGCAACGACCAGGCAAGGGAATGAATAAGTCTTCTGGTAGTAAAATCTTACAATAATTTAAAAAGAAACTCTTCCTGGCTTAAAAAGTAAGTTGAAGAATTTTCTCCACCAGGGTCTTGAAACAGCGTACCCTGGGCACAGTGCAGCAAAAATTAACAGCAGCAAAAGAAATAGTTTCGTGCCTCTGCAATTCAATTCATTCACACAGATATAATTCATTGACCTTAAAGAACATTAAGGAGTCATTTTTATGAAATGAGCAATTTAAATAGACCCAAAAACTACCTTGCTTATTCACTAGCGTTGTCTCCCGATACAAGTTTTGTTCCAGTTTCCTATAACTTATATCTTAAACAACATTGGTAAGGCACTGAACATGAATATATCATCAACACAAGCTACGGATATGTACACATCCATCAATCAACATGTACACAATTATGTGTATACAATAATTTCACATCCATCAAACCAATAGAGATAATTACCCCTTCGTCCATCATAAGATGAATTATTAGAAAAGCCAGTGTCATTTCCATCACCGAATCTCCCTGCAGTCGAACCTCCTCTGGCTACGCCAGCACGTCCTGACCCGTGCGGGTTTGTAGAGCTTCCAGCTCCTCTGGTTGAGCCTCGACCTCGAGAGGGATCACTTTGACGCGAACCCCCAGCTGCACCGTTCCCTCCCATGCTGCGCCCTCTTGCCCCTCTGTTCGTATTATGTGATCCTCTAGTTGGCTCGCCACGACCCCGACCTCTGCCACCAAGATTGTTAGGCCTGTCAAATGTTTGTTGCTGTGCTGGCCTTGCCGATGACGCTACAAAAATAAATGCTTTAAAAGCAAGGCTTATTAAGGTAAATACTGCTTGCTATAAATATCGATTTGACCATTCAAAAAAATGATTTCAAAATGATTTCAGGAAAGGACATGGTTGTCAATCTTAAAAATTTCCCGAGTTTCACCATTTTTGAAAATCTAATCTTCCTTAAGCAATTTTGGTGAAAGATTTTTTGAGGTTGCTTAAGTACAACATGGTCAAAAGGCTGCATAGAATCACTGTTAAGAATTTTAATCCTCAAAATACATATCTCGATAACCAATTCTAAGATAAGAACAACAGCCAAACAGACAGACTACTTCATTTTATCTTGTATATTCTACGAAAACCAGTAGTTATCCTCCAGAAACCTCAAAAAACCTAAAAGAATAACAAGGGATTTCAAGAAACCTTTAGGCATCACCATCACAATACATGGTACCCTCCACTTCGTGTTATTATTGTACAAAATTATTATTGAAAACAAATGGTAACGAACTATGGTAATTTACCATCTCGAACATCTATCAAGTCGAGGAGCTCTTTATCACATCCACCGAGGCAACTGACGTACCTAGTCGCAAACAAAAAAGGACTCATTAGCATATTTACAATGATGCACATTTAAGCGATAAATTATTTGATGCATATACATGTTTGAGCACACAGGTGAAATGTGATATTCTCTACCTTGAATATGCATTTGGATATACCAGCATTAGATATGAAATTAGGGAAGAAGAGATATCTTTAAGGCGAAAGAAAATGGTCAGGCTTTATGATCTGCATATATTCTGCCAGAACGTTCGTGCCTCGCATACATTAGAGTAAAAGCTGCATAAATTAAACTCAAATTTGGAATCATTATGCATATATGAACAATTGTCCCCGATGAGTTACTACAGACCAGGTAGATAATACAAATTCTCCGTTTATATTATGAAATAATCCTTGCCTGAATTGCTACTGTCTAAATTCAAAAATCTTCCTCCCTAGCAAAACATAAGAGTTGGTTTGCCCATAATGCTGCCTCATCTTAACAGGTATACATCAATACTAGTAACTCGCAAATTAGAGAATACATAACGAAACTAAAACAGCCATCTCACTTCAAAGGCATCATTGGTGGAACCGAGCCTCTTTTAAACTCAAACTCGATTTTATGAACAGGGCTTGGCCGGCATCGCGGACAAACTGATGCTAGTCGAGTTGCTTTCAAAACAAACTTTGGAAGGAAAATCCCGTTTTTGCAGGTAGGGTAACCTTGACATCCAAGCATCAGTCTGTAAGAGAATAAAATATCAAATGAAAAATTTGAACTTGAATGACAACAAATGTATATGTCAGCAGGCTTAACGTAAGGCCAGGAACATACCTGAACAAGAGTAAGCAATAGTTAATGGTCAATCATTGAAAAATGCGAGATTGTCAAAATGGTATTGATTGAATATCACTTAAGAAATATCACAGTTTCAAGATATTTAAAAGTTCAATACAAAAACTAATCCGCATTCTAACAACACTGCCGTAGATTGAAGAGCTTGAAAAGGGGTGCAATCCACAGCCTGTTGACAGATACAATCAAGTAATGACCAAGGAAGAAATAATTTTTCGCTTGTCAGCATATGATCTAAAATGTATTTACAAAGGGATCTATTGAAAAGGTTGTTTCAACATTATAGTCAAAGAATGCGGTTTAGATTTACCTTCCTTCTCTTGTTGTTCTTAATACTAAATCAAATCGTCCACAATTCGGACATTTTCGAACTGGCTCTGATATTTGCTGTTGCTCTTGAATATTAGGTACACCTGTTTATGAAAGAAGATCAATGGAGAATCACACAAGTTATATTGTATTTCCAACATAAATTATCATGATTTTAGTGCATGCTTAATTACAAGTTAGTACATTTGTAAATGTAAAATTAAACAAATCTATCGCTCCTCTTTCTATAACAATGTTGGTTGTAGCGTTTACCCTGGCATAACTATCTAACCGCCACTTAATTAATACGAGTCAATTAGACAACACTGAGGTTCTGGGGGGAAATGCAGAAGGGAGAGAGGAGCAGGGGAGAGGTCTATCGACAAGATTTAAGAACCGAGTGTTGTTTGTAAGGAATCGTTAAGAAAGTTAAGCATCATTAAATAGGTCTGAAGAATCTGTAGCCAGCATGTATAATGACCTGGATCTGCTTGTGAAGGTTGGCCAAAGTAAGTTGATAATGCATCATCTAGTCGTCCAACCTATTAGTGAGGAAGCCAAAATGGTTCATGAAGATTTGCGATGACGTAAGATTCATGAAGACTGATGACAAGAGCACGATTAGCTATCATTGTAATTTGATTATATTTAAGCTCGAAGGGGATTCATGCCCGTTTTAACAAGCCCGAGAACCAATACTGTTCCAAACTAAGGATATTGTGAATGTAAAAAGCAATCCTTGATACGATATAAATTAAGCATGCGTCTTGGGGTCTGGTAGCAACCTAGAACTGTCCTATTCCATGCACCAAAGTGTGAACAGCTCTGCCTCTACGGCATCGAACACTATATGACAGACTGGTTGAGAGTTATTTTCATGGATACGCACGGTACACACTTATGAGAAAAATTATCTAAGAAATAGAAAGAAGCACGGAAAAACGCATCCATTTGGAATACCATCCTAATAAAAGTAGGCAGAGGGGTCCGAATTTAATCAAATTTTGAAAGAAAGGAGGATGATAAAAGGGATACAATGTCAAAGTTGCAAGCCTTATTTGTTAACCTATTACCAATCAGCGTTCTCTTTTACTATAACATCATATCAAGAATCCATTTTGCAGATCGTCAAGTCAGGCATTTTGATTTGATAAAACGAACCTGCTCTGAAGCTTGAACGAAAACCTCCTTGTATTTCTGAATTTGTTCAGCAAGCACATCTGGCAAGATTACAAAGTGAGAATCAAAGAAGTAATATAGGTTAATTGATAGGCTAGGGTTAGGGTTAGGGTTAGGATAAGGGTTTAGGATTAGGGTTAGGGCGAGCAATAGATTGGCGAGCAATAGATTGGTGAGCAATAGATTATAAAAGAACATATATTGTATACTTTTTCTTGTGCATAGTAGTTTTACCTGTAATTTTTAAATTAGAATATTTTTAGCATTGCTTATTTTATCGTCTTGTTACCAAAAATGTGATCAAGCTTCCCTTTTTTATTAGCCAATTCGATTTTGGAGCACTCTTTGATAATAGTTGACGCTGCTTATAATAAAGACTAACGCTGTTTAAACAAATAAAATGAATTGTTGAATAGAAATATCCACCTTTATCGGGAGAAGGCAGAAATACACAAACTTATGGCCGGCATTATAAAATCACGATGGTGACGTGTTTTATACTTCAAGCAGAAAACTGATTAAAATTCTGACGTGCAATCAGGAACTGTAGGTTAGTGGATAATTAACGAAAAATGTGATGATAGACACAATAAAACAACTGAAAAAGAACTTTTGTTGAAATGGATACTGTTCAACATCCTTACCTTCCTTGCGTTTTCTACCTTCACAAATGCTGAAAATAGAGACAATAGCTATACCTGATCAATGAATAAAAAGATGGTCACATATTTTGAGAGGAGGGGTGCAAGACTATTGTTTTGATAAGATGACGTCCCATTTCCCATTATTTTAGAACAAATCATCATTGTGCTCCAAAATATTGGGTGACCGCCTCGCCCCCTGGGTGTCCACCACTGCTCACAATCCAATGCCCGTAAAGCAAAGCCACAACAAGGTGAGCTATAGATTACTTCCAAACAAATAATTTTGTTTCATATGTATTGTCAGTGTGTTCACCCACCCGTTGTATAGTACGATGTAGACAAAGTTGTACAAGCTTTGGCGTTTAGGAAGTATGAACTATATACCAAATAATTTACTAGAAAATACACACCTGTTGTTCATTGATTGGGCATAATTCGTCAAGTACTTGACAATGATATACTTCAAATTGAAACCAACCAAAATTCCTTAATGCTTTTAATAATAAACAAAGCTAATTGCTTGTCAGTCATTTACGTGGAATCTTTTAAAGATATGGGATCGCGGCCATGCGATGAATCCTTCTCATTCTCTCATAAATATTTGAGAATTAATGGGTAGGCTACTCCCATTATTAAAGCATAGTTGAAATAAATAATATAAACGAATGATCATATAGACAAACCATTTCAGGTCATTTTCTAGCTCGGCTCTCAAATGTGGTTTAGACATTTCGAACCCCATCGAATCATAGCCTGTTGAGGAAAAATTAAAACAAAATACATACATTAAGATGAAATTGATCAAAAATATGGTGTCATATCAATGATGCTACAGTATTCTTTGGAGTGAGAGGGAGGGAAAGCAAAGAATTAAAGATCCCTGAAAAAGGACATTCAGTTACCTTACCTGGAGCAATATGAGAAAAGCCGAAAAAATTCAAGGTTGCATACCAAAAAAATTAAACCAGTTACACCAAGAAATGCTTCTAAACATGCCAAATTAGTTTGATTTGTTCAAAAACGAATGATCGATTGTCAACAAAAATCTGAAGTTTGCTAACGGATTGTTATTATTCTGTCTTGGTTCACAAAATTACGAATAGATACCAAATTACAATGATTTCATGGGGAAAGAGCCCGTGTTCAATTGAGCAGCCTTTTGAGGAGGTAACACAAAAGGCCAGCGTTAAACATTTTGAGCCTTCTTTTCATATTGAATTTTTCATATAGAGAATTAAAATATGCACAATAATTTGAAGCAAAAACACTGGTAGTTTTATGCAAAATAATAATCAATAATAATAGATGGTAATTTCATCAAAAGTAACAGCTGGTAGCAAAGACCCAGTCTTAGAATATCAATACTTCCTCTATTTTTAAGGAAGTGGATGTAACAAACCTTCAACGAGGCCCATTCCAAGTTCTCCTGGAACCAGCGATCGGTCATTTTGCTCCCCAACGTACTTTCTGTTTTTTATTGTTTCAATGTGCTCTGCATGAGTGGCATCAGTTCCTAAGAAAACATTTTGATTAGTTCCACGCTATTAATTTGTAGTGTTTTAATTGGCGTTAAAGTAATTCTATTAAAAGATAAGATCATGCATGGAACAAAAAATTTGAAAATTTAAAAAATATCTGAAATACACAAACCAATGCCATGTTTTTCCATCAGTGCAATCAAATCTGCTTCTGTTAGTAAAGGAGGGGGTGTTGTTTCGCCAGTAACCATCTGTAGAATACAAAATACGCGAATAACTTGACATACAATAATGTATAATTACATACAATATTCTTTTCTAGTTAATAATACGAAATAATCAATAGTATTGCAATATTAAAATGCTAATAGTCTTAACGTAGGAAATGCTAATACGACTAATAAAGATATGTACATAAAAGAGAGGTGCAATTAAAGAGCAACTTAAAGCAGTTTTGACAATTGTCAATACAGTTAAACACGGTTTAGGATCTTACTATACAGGTAAAAAGGTTCAACTATTTTTAATTCAGTGTAAACAGGGTTTAGCGAAATCTAATGCAATTTAAACAGGTCTTAGGGGTTTATAAACATGTTAAAACAAGGCGTTAACATTTAAATTGCAGTTTAAATTTACAATGCAGCTAAACAATATCATATAATATGCAGTACAGTTTCAACGCGGTTTGGAAACTAAGAACGCAGTTCAAACGCGGTTTAGAAACTAAGAACGCATTTTAAACGCGGTTTGGAAACTAAGAACGCATTTTAAAAGCGGTTTGGAAACCAAGAACGCAGTTTAAACGCGGTTTGGAAACTAAGAACGCAGTTAGAACAGGGTTAAAAAAATTATGATGTTGGTTAGCAATTTACAAAAATTGATCATAACACACCGTTGATCATATTGCATCAAAATGGCATAGAGAGATTCTAAAAAATATTGGATGCGCTTCTCTTAAAACGACATAAAAGTGAATAAAATCCACTTCTGGCCTCAATAACATAAATGTGACTGTGTTGAATTGGGTTGACATATTGGAGCCCGTGTTCAAAAAATTAAATGGTATAATAAACTCAAGAAATATTTGAAACTAAAAGCATTTGGAGAAGCTCCAGCTTTATCCTATACATCAATTTTTTATTCAGATTTGATTTACCACAGGTGTAATGTTCAGTTTCGTTATGGCGTTCTGTGGCTTTATGTCTTGGATGTTTTTAATGAATGTTTTTATGTACAAATAATAGAAGAAAACATTGACTATTATCTTTAGATTGGATGCTTCAGCGATGCAAATTGCTACTAAGAAGGTTTTAAACTTTAGAACTGAAGTTCAGTTTATAGAGTTGAAGAAAAGCAGCCATTCATGTCTGTATTGAGTCAATTGTTTCGTAATCTTCTTTTCAAAAAACGCCTCACAGTCTTTAAAGGGCACAGCTCTTGCCGGGAGGACTCAGACAAAAATTTTATACCTAGACAAATCTTATTCAAGAGTTCACCGCTAGTTGTTTTCAAGAACAATGGGAAATGCTATCGATGAGCACTTTTTGACTGTTTAAGTCAATGAGACTAACAAAACGATGTGCATAGATGTCGAAGTGAAATAACCTGTAAGAAATATCAGTAAAGAAAACGATAGCTTTGTCTCATCAAGTCGTTAACACATCAACAACACAGGCCGCCTGAATAAGCAGTGTTACTCCTATGACCCTTTGTAGCGGCACACCCAGCCTTCAAAGAGATCTAGTTACATGATTGCTCTTTATAGAAAGCTAACGGCTACAGATCACTTTATATTGACAAACGGTTGGAGACTACAGGGTAATCTCTTAGAAAAACCAAAAACAGCGAAAATGATTAGTGGTGGATCTAGCTTTAGGATAATGGCGACACTCTTGATGTTCCTTCTTGCGGGTTTATTCCTGTTCTGGTTCAAAATGCCTGGTTCTGGACATCTGCAGAATGCTCAAGATCATAATGAGAGAATGGCTGAAAGTTATGAAGCTTCATTTGCCACCAGAAATTATGTGTATCCTCAAGGAGATATGCATATATCAAAGGACGAGATCGAGAACAGTTCAAGGATGAAAAGGATGGCGAACGCGGGCAAAGAAAGTGATAGTCTTGTTAATGTTCTTCGTGTTCTAGACATAAAACTTGACAGCAAACCAGGAATACTGGAATCAAGAGAATCAAATCAGTCATTAAACAGCAAGGTGAGGAGGTTGGAAGAAATGAGAGGTAAAGCACCGGCCGAAGAATTAAAGAAAGATACACTGGACAATACAACGGGATTTGCTGAAGCAACCATAGCAAGAAGAGAAGAGTCTACTAATGGGAGTAAATTGGTACTGGCTGTTGCGAATATTACAAGTAGGAAAGTTATAAGAATTAATGATACTTCGGATGAGCCTAAAGGAAAAGGTATTGAAGGTACGTCAGTGAAGGAGATCGTAAATATGACATCCTCATCAAAGTCTTTATCAAAACTTGAACTAGGATACAAAAAGGATTTAGAAGAGAACGAAAATCCACATTCCAAAATTACGGTTAGAATAAAAAAGATTAACCAAACATATATATCTCGTAATGAATCTACTATTTATGATATAGAGGAAATCCTCGAGGTGAGAGTGCATACAGTTATTCAAGGTAACGAAGACGTCTTCCAATACACAATACCATTGACAGATGAGGCGAGCTTTATCAATATAACCGTTAATGGAAGTAGTCCTCAAAGGCCAAATGGTTTGAATACTTGCAAAGGGAATAACAAGGAGACGGTCGGCGAAATAAGACCTGAGATTTTTGTATCGTCCGCCAACATCAAAGGATCTATAGGAAAATACATTAAAATTGAATGCAATGCTACAGGTGAACCAATACCGACTCTCAAATGGCAGAAAGTGGCAATGAGAAATTCAAAGCGACAAGTCATATCTAAAAGGAATCGTAGTGTATTTTTAGAGATTCAAAATGCCAGCATTGAGGACGGAGGAGCCTATTTATGTTCAGCTGAGAACAGAGCTGGAAAAGATTGGAAGATAGTCAACTTGCATTTTGTGGAAAAGGACTGTTCGGCGTGGAGGGACCTTGGCTACAATGAGAGCGGAATTTACACCATCAGCCCTGATGATAGTCCTCCTTTTGATGTATATTGCGATATGAAAACAGGTAATCGAGGCTGGGTTGTTATACAGCGTAGGGTGGATGGTACAGTAGACTTTTTTAGATCGTGGACTGAATATAAGAATGGCTTTGGAAACATGACCGGTGAATTCTGGCTTGGGAACGATAGAATACGCAGGCTTACGAAGAATGGTGACATGATGATACGCTTTGATTTGCAAGACTCTGCAGCACGTAGGGCATATGCAGAATACAGACGGTTCTATATTGATGATGAGCAGCAAAAATATGCACTACATGTTGAATCGTATAACGGTACGGCCGGTGATTCCTTAACGTACCACAATGGTGCAAAGTTCTCTACGAAAGATAGTAATAATGACCTCTATCGCTTGCGATGCGCACAAAGGTTTCGCGGTGCCTGGTGGTTCCGCACGTGTTTGAGATCGAATCTAAATGGTGCCTACGCTAAAGAGTCTGGGTTTTTCTATGGAGCCGAAGGAATCAAATGGCTGTCCTTCAATCATAGACAAGCAGTACTTGTAAAAACTGAGATGAAAATAACACCGCCTGAACCATAAGTAGAGTAAATATAAAAAAGTACAGGCAAAGGGATCTCAGATCGTATCATATGATGTCAGTAGCGGTATTGTTCAGAATCTTATTCATAAAATCAAGCTTTTAGAATGCTTTTTTCCCTATCAGCAATATCAATGTAGCAGAATACCGCTGCATTAAACAAAAAGTCAGGAAAATGATACTATGATTTGTTCTAACTATTCTTTTTCACTTTATTCTTAGCTTTGAATACATATTTACCTCATAGCAAATATCCGTTCTTTTGAAAATATTCCCTGGTCAGAATCTTTCACCTAATAGTTTAACATTACATTGAAAATGCACTAGCTGGTATAAGAATAAATAAACTCCACAATACTCTTTTTAGCTTGATTTGACAAATACCCCCTAAACAGATGCATTTTTAAAAATTGTGTTTAAAATGCCCGGATCTTTATATAAATGTATCCTTGACAAATACTGTTTTAATCACTGCGCGTCTTGCACAGTTATTGATATTGTATTGTGATGTTTGCGATGTTTTAGAACTTAATAGCTTTACATGTGTTGTTCCACAAGACAAATTATTGGCCAACGGTCAATCATAAAGCTTTGATATTCTCGAAAAATTTCCGCTGCTATCAAACAAACTGAAAAACCAACGTAAAATGCCTACCAAAAGTCTTGGAACACTGACGTCAATTTTCAAGGTCAAAAGCAATAACCCTCCCTCTCTCCTACAGAACAATGTTGGTTTACTATCTAACGGGTTAGGATTTTAGGAAGCACTTTCTTTTGCGCTTCTTTTATGATATTTCTCTAGATTATCAACATTGTTTTAGGGGGAAGGGGGCGGAAGTAGTAATTTTTTTCGGGAAAAGAAGTAAAGATATCAAATTCAACGCAAATTGCTGGGTGTTCCAAGCACTTTTGGCAGGCATTGTAGTTCAAGAAGACTTTACTCCTGAAAAACTGTTTGCGACCAGTAACATTGGATAATCGAATTGAGATTAGTTTTGATATTTTTATAATTTCTTATCGCCTTTTACTTATCTTCTGTTAATTACGATTATTCTAAGATTTTTTATTGTCCGTGATTATTTGTGATTATAAGATGCGATTATCTGACTACTAATGATACATTCCTGAGTATTTCGATCGTTCTCGGGCCATTTCCTGTTTATTTCTATCATTATCTTACTAGTGCATGTATCTTTAAATAACGATTGGAACTTGCTACTCGATTCAAAACTATCTGCACCTATTACAATGTTTTCAACATTACCTCTATGTTATCAGGTTGAAAAGTTGTTCCTTGCTGGTAGACAGGAAGAAACTGGAAATAGAGATAATAAAAAATGAATATATAGGGATAAATGGATTACAGAAAATAGAAATATAGAGCAATGATATATTTGTGCTATAACAGCAGTCAAAAGTTTACGAACACCGAGATTGCGCTAGTAAATGGATAGTTGTCCTTTTAGCTTCTTATTCAAAGTAAGACGATTCTCCTTTCCCCATAATTTTAATATATAAATATAACAATAAAATAAACATTTTGTTTAAAGTTGATGAATAAATCTAAGAGCTAATCAATGCTGAAGAATTATTAAAAAATATTGGAAAAGAAGATAAACATTTTGCTAAACGTCTGATAAACTGATTCCGTTCCTATTGTCATTTATCGCTATTTTATGTTTGGAATCTATCATTGTATTGGGGGGGGGGGGGCAAAAAGGATGAGGAGGCTGTTTCAGCACTTTTGGCGGGCATTGTAGTTGTGAAATTTCGAGAAACAAATTCATAAAATTCTTTCTGGTACCTTGGCATTCCAGGATTCGTATGGGTAAACATCCAGATAGTTCCTTTCTAGGATGACAAGACCACTGGCTGTAAACTAAGAACAACAAACTTCGTAATAGAATTCATTGGTGCAGTAAAAAACCAAACATTTCTTCTGTGTAGTTCTACTGAACGCTGTGATGAAAGGTTATGATTTAATGTTTGACTTGCGTCTTACTTTACTGTCTTGTTTGACTTACTCTTTCTGAAGACAAAGGGGGAATGGCTACCTCAAAGAAGAAAAAAAATTCATGCTAGTTTATCTTTAATTATATATGAAAGAGAACAAATGGGAAAACCTCTTTAAAGACATTTGCTGCAAGATGAAAAACCTCTGAAATAGGCTGTAGAGTACTGGTTAACATCCATATTGCAGAAACGGTACTGTCCCTTATTGGACAGGGAACATAATATTTTAGAGGAAGGTGAACTTTAGAAATAGCTATAAACTAACGACAGGAACAAACACTATAAATAAAGAGCATCTTTAAAAAGCAAAAATAATCGACAACTGTGTTGTTGACACAGATAAATTCAGATTCAAAACATTGATTCAGTGGTATGTTAGTTATAAATTATATCAAATATCGTTTATAACATCAAGTAAAGGACATAACGTACCTTCTCGTTGGCAATGCTAATTTTAACTGTCGTTTCGCTGCCTTTAGCATCCTGAATAATAAGACGTTAGACCAAAAAAAGGGGTCAGAAGAACAACAGCTGAAGATATAAACAACAATTCTCTGAAGTCTTCGCTTGACATTACGCATTTTGGGTTTCGTTTAATTGGTTCTCTACCGCTCTATGTCCTTACAATGATTTCATGATTACCGGGTTAAGGCAATGTAGTTTGAGTATGTAAATAAATTGGATTCGCAGAAGTTTTAGGAATATTCTTTTACCTGTGAAAGGCAAGCCAAGAAATGCCGAACAACAAACTCGTAAATTCTTCTTTCGTTTCCCTAATAGGAAGAATGAAAAAGATTTACTGAGAAAATTGCAGAACTGAACTTAAAATTGCAGAACTGTAGATATTTGTGTCTACATACATACATTCATGTTATACCAGCTTAATCAGAAAATCGCAAGCGCAACCTAGATTGTGCAAAACTCTATACTGACGACATGTTTCGGATAATTGGCAGAGCCCGGTCGTCCTTCCATCTAGCAGTTTTGGAGTCGATCTACATACAAACGAAAAAGCCGCCATTGTGTAGACAGAAGGAGTTCGTTCTCTCTCTTGGACACCAGTGGTTATTGGTCAACTATACCGGTCTTGTGCTTGCGTTTTTCTGATTGGCTTATTTCGATCCATAACTGGGTATATATATTTTTCATTATACCAGCTTCTTATACCAGGGTACTTCCTAACCAACCAAGGGATCTTATTGCCTATAAACTCTGATTACTGTAAACTATTTGGGCAATTTCGGACTTACTTGAAAGAGCAAGTAAAGGACTATTAATCAGCCTCTAAATGGGTTGAGGTAATTTAGCAATCATAATAGTGGTTGACATAATATGTTGCAAAGGTGAATAATCAAATACGCCAGAAATGAAAAGGAAACAATGTATCGAATTTTCTGATTGGCCTATTTTGATCCACAGATGGGCATATATGTTCCATTTTGTATGGTGACCCACCGCTGAAACAGCAAATTAAAGCACCACAGCAAATACCAACGTAAACTCTCACAGCAGATTCAAACTTTCAAAGCAAATTCAAACTCTCACAGCAAATTCAAACTCTCACAGCAGATTGCAGAGTTTGAAGTTGCTGTGAGAGTTTGAATTTGCTGTGAGAGTTTGAATTTGATGTGAGAGTTTGAAATTGCTGTGAGAGTTTGCATTTGCTATGAAAGTTTGAATTTGCTGTAAGAGTTTGAATTTGCTGTGACAGCTGTGGGCCACCGTAATTTTGTGCTTTCAGAATCTTATTTTAACGTTTCACACACTGAGGACTGTCAGACGAAAAAACTTTTAGCATATTGAAAAATCTTTGCTTTTTCAAAGCCACTTTGAAATTTTGCACCGTCAAAAAAAATACTTAACAAGGTTCAGCTTCAAACAGACTTGTTAAAGTTTCCTTCCTCAAAGGTGTGTCAATAAAGAACAGGGTGACCTCGGCTACCAACTCGTTGATTAACTATGGATCAATTATGTCAGATCTGTGTATTCATGTTCAATGATAGGGTTAGTGGTCAAGTACCTCTTAACAGAATCTTGCAAGTGAAGATTTACTGACATAAAACTTTGCTAACAAACCTGGAGGTTATTTGTATATTTTGTCGGGTGAATAGGTGGATGTGCATTATCTGTTTTGCGTCCATTTCTTGGATTCACTCCGAAATTAAGAATGTTTGCAGCAAACTCTGTTGAATAAAAATAAACCTCAAACTTCTAAACAAATATAATCAACCCTCAGGGACCACGCCACAAGGGACAGGAGGGCTATGGCCTCCCCAATATTTCGCTAAATGAAAGATAAAAATCAGCTCAAACAATCTATACGGATAAACCATAAGATTGTAATAAATCCAAGTACACAAGTAAAAGAGCGTCAGTAAAATCTTTGCCCTATCGCTCGTCCCTCCATCAGTGGTGCGGACCGTGGCCCTGGTACCAGCTTTAGTCCTACTTGGAAAAATCCCTTACCCAAAACAGCTACTTTACACCTCCATTTATGTTACTGGTTGTCGAAACCGGACATGATTCAAAATTAAGTTGACTATCTGCAAATTTTACGAAAATTGGTAATCTGCAAAATTCAATCTTCCCTCTTATAGCAGTACGAGATACTCAACTTCAACCGTTACAGAATAATTGTAGGGTCCCAAACCCAGATCAAAGTGCAAAAAAGGAAAGTGTTGCCCTAGGTGCGATTAAAATATAGACAAAAGTTTTAGCTGAAAAAAGTCCAAGTTTCAGAAGAATGGTGCTGACAAACCAAATCCTTCAAATTTTAAACAAGAATTTGTAAAATACACTTGAAAAGCCAGTAAAATTTGACCCATAAATATCAATGAATGTTTTGGAATGCTATCGTTGGTAACAATGTGAAGTTTTAGAAAGTGGCGGATATGGTCTTACCTCCCCAGTTCGGATCTTGAGTCTGATTTTGAACTAGACCAGCTAAGTCGAAGTCCTTCGGGAAAATATTTGTCTCTGTACGTGGATAGCTTATGAATCTGCGTTGAGAGATGAATGGGGTTTGTTAGTCGCTCTGGAAGAAGTTGATAAAGGTAGAACTGTATGTTGGGTTCTTGAAAGCCTTAAAATAAGGGTACGGGAAACGGTCATAAGAAATAGGCTCCTGGAAAATTCAAGATAACGTTTAAATTGAGTACTTAAAGTCCCATGTGAACTTTACTGCTTAACTTTTCTTTAAAATTTCTATTATTGGCGGAAAAAACAAAGTCTAATTGTCTCACAGATCCTGATTGTATCGAAGCGTGGAATTTGAAGGTTCAGATTTTCTTAGTGCTTTAAATAGTCAGGTAAAAGACAGAGTAACTCTCTGAATAGCCAATTGTGATAATGAATACAGTGATGCAGAGTACTAGCAAATAACTACAGTCTTCCTCTGTCTTCTTGTTACAACCTTCCAGCAACTACTGCTGCCTCTGTCAACCTGGCTACTTTGATGAAATTAAGTCATCATTAATATCTCCCTTTAACAAGGCTATCTCAATATTTCTTAAGCTATATTTCAAATTATTTTCGAAGCTATTGTGAAAATCGCTTAGCTGGGGCGATGAATATAAAATCCAAGAAACAACTTTTGCTTATAAAACTTAGCCAAAGCTGTAATTACCCTTGCGTGTAAAGTTTTTCTGCTATTCTCATGGTTTCTTTGGCGGAAATTCGCATCTTTCTTGAAGCTAGTTTCTCTAATTCCTAAAGAAGATGAAAAAATCAAGGCATTTCATAGTATAGTAAGTTTGAAATTAACAAGGTTAACCTTGAGAAGCTCTTCCATCACACAGACATCTAGCTTGAAAGATAGCCATTAGCATAATTTTCTAAATGTTATTTGTCTTACTAATCATTGTATAATATAAAGACAATGTTGATACAATGTATCCAATGTCGATTGGCATGATGAACATACTTTCCAGTGTTAGCATATTAGCAGAATCACAGAACGGGAGCGAGCTAGCAATTGTTGTTTGAATGAAGCAGAATTGAGTTAAAGAAGCCCGGCAGGCTACAAAATACTAAGCCAGCAACGCAGACCAAATAGAACATCGACTTGGTCTGTGCAACGAAGAGGCTCCCCACATTACGTGAGGAAGCTCCCCACATATTGAGGGAGATTATGATTTATGTGAGAAATCAATAATAATTTGTAAGTTTATTGTCAACGCCCTTATTTGATGTTTTTCTACCATCTACCATTTGTCTGTCGTTTGATCTTTTGGAGAGCTTGTCACGCATTCAGTAATTTTTGCATCACGTGATGGGACAGGGAAAGCCACTTCTCTGGTATCAAATTCGCAGGCTAATGAATATTATTCTATAAAAAAACTCTCTTTCGACAACATTGCAAAAACAATCTCAACACTAGAACCATTGGTTTAAACACGATATAGATTTACACGTGTTAATTGCACTAACGACAGGTAGAGATGTTCGCTCTACAGATATTTATGTCGTAACGTACCACTGTGTCTAAGGCCACTGGTCTCCACTTGCTTTTCGGTTTTGATGTCACGTTAACAACAGTTGCTGTAGGGCTCTGAATAAAAATCGAGGATGGGATTCAAATAAAGGATAAAGTCCTTTACGAATAGAAAATCTCCTAATATTAACCTAAAGTACGACCTTATGAATGTATGACATACTATAGTATAATATAGCTGATTAATTGAATGGAGACGAAAACGTAACTTATTAAAGCATTCAATATATTATGATGTATCTCAAGAACCCTTTTTATAACCAGTGCAAGATATTTTCTTCTTCGATCCAGAACATGCAAGTATGGATGTATAAGTAAATAAAACTTCTGAAATGCTAATTCCCTTGAGTTGATAACGCCCTTCTTACAGAGGATAAATTGTTTCATTATTTTGAAATGAGGGTTTCAACACATTTATAGTCACTTTGTCAGTGAAGTTTCAAACTGAATTGCAAAGGTGCACACCCCTTTAGAAACATGCACCTTTTTTAATAAACATTGCTGAAAATTGTGTCATTTCTATGCTTTGGTTGTTTCATTATTTTAAAATGAGGGTTTCAACACATTTAAAATCACTTTGTCAGTGAAGTACCAAACTGAATTGCAAAGGTGCACACCCCTTTAGAAACATGCACCTTTTTTAATAAACATTGCTGAAAATTGTGTCATTTCTATGCTTTGGTTGTTTCATTATTTTAAAATGAGGGTTTCAACACATTTAAAATCACTTTGTCAGTGAAGTACCAAACTGAATTGCAAAGGTGCACACCCCTTTAGAAACATGCACCTTTTTTAATAAACATTGCTGAAAATTGTGTCATTTCTTTGCTTTGGTTTACAAGATAAGCAATAAAGGAAAAAGGTTATCAGGAAGATAAAAAAATTGCAAAAAACAGGATTTATAAAGCTATGGGTGGCTCATATCTAACGATCAAGCACACATACTTGTAAGCACATGTTGTGAAACATTCGACAGATTCTTTCTATAAAGACGCGGCCTCTTTCCCAAGAAAACTCCACGTTGACTCCATCAACAGTATGTCTTACTACACAAAATAACCACAAAGCATTAAACAAGTGTCCACATTGTATATAAATTCGAGGCAAACAACATTTGTAGCCAATCCATACCAAAAATCACAAAAGTCAAAATTTAAAGCTTAATATACCAAGAGCAGTAATTTCACATTCTTGTTAGATGTTTTGTAGTTTCTCGATTGACTTAGATTTGAACTGAAGAAGATTATATTTCCATTGAAAAGTTAATGAGCGAAAGGCCAAATCTTCAGGGTGATCATTGAGATATACCTTGATTCTTTCTTTGCACAGTATGTGAAACTCAGCTTTTATTAGAAATATATAACTAAAATTTTCTAATAGCGGACACCTCCCAAAAACGGAAACCTTGCATTTAAGATCACCTTAGCAATGGACAAATAAATTTGTCCCAAACTTTTTACTGTGGCCAAAGCTTTCCCACAGGATTCTGTTTTATGGAGATTTCCTTGTATCTATCAACGAATGAGCAATTCTTTACGTACATTTGACCACTGCTGGGTCATATTATCAAAATTCAATAACGATAACCGAGTAAAGACCTAAATTAAGCGATTCACCTCTTAATCAACAATATTACTTATTGAAATTAACTGCAAATCTCAGTTTTCAATAAGATTTGATAAGGAAATTAAAATGGTACTTAACCCTGTCAATCGTTCTTTCCCGTTAAAGATTTGGTTGGTAAGAGCACTCGCTAAGAACGTTGTCAAATTACGCGAAGATGTCAAAATGACATGGGCGTGTATCCGAGAATTTTTACATAAACAAAGAAAAGCCTCAACAATTCAGCATTGATTCTAAAAACAATGGAATCGTGATAACGTCGACAGATATTTCTTTCCTTGTCTCTTGGGCCAAATCCTTATCTCTAAGAATTGATAACTTTTTCTCCTTCCGTGCATATCTAGCAGCAACAAGGATGCCAAGCTTCTGGCAGTGAGCGCAGCCTTCCTGTCTTTTCTCAATTCTAAAACGTTAGCCTTAACACGACCATGTTCAAAAGAAGAAATGGGCCAGACTATCTATACAGCTAGCATAAAAATCGCCCTATTACATTTCAACGCAAACGATCCAATCTTCATGAAACAAAGACATGAACTTTGCCGTGTTGAACAAAAAAACCTACTGTATGCACACGAGAGTTAACAAAACACAGATATTAAATACGAGTGGTTTTAACAAATCGTAAATTTTCTCCTTACTCTTACTTTCTGAAACTTATTCTTTTAATTGTGTTCCACCCTTATACATAGCTGAAGTCGAAAATTTTCCATAAACAAAATTATCATTATCATAAAGGACTAGAATAACTTTTGTACAAACAACATTTTTGTCGCAACAATCAAATCTTCGCCCAAGTTCTTAGAAGAAATGAAACTTGGCTTAACTGTAATCTATACAACTGGCTTTTTCACATGCTTTTAATTGTTAAATTTGATGAGCATAGATAGAACTCCCTACCTTTTATTCTATAAAAGGTCTCTGAGATGAAGTCTTGTATCTCTTTATACTGAAAATATAAAAGTCAAAAGAAATTTCATTATCATATAATAGATAGAGGGTCACTACACATAAGAACAGAAATTCCACGAATGGAATGTAAGGAAACATTAATACCGGGAAATGGTTACTGTATCCAATTGAATTTCGATTATTTACGCGAAAAGACAAATAGAAAAAGAAACATCCGCCAGGAACCAATATTGTGCTTACCCTTTCAACGACGAAACCGAGTGTAGGAAACTGGCAACTTCCTACGACAGAACCAAGAACACATAAAACAAAGTAAAATAAAACCTTCTTTTAAAAATAAGTTTTGAGTCACTCGATTTTTTTACTCGATTACGCTCATATATTTTTTAAGCTTGCTAATTTTCTAAAGCGTTTAGAAATGATAAAGCAGGGTCTGCCAAAAATATGAGGCGTGGGTTGACAATGCAGTCTATTCCAAACGTTCGACTGACCTACGGAACCCTATACACAGGTTGTCGACAAACTTGGAACCGCAAATTAATTACAGTGGGTAGTTGCTCATTATTTATTATATTTTCTCCGCAGCAGTATAGCACGTGAATTATAGTATAGTATAGCACCATAAATTATGAAGATCTGGAAATTCCCAAAGGCCAGGGTACGCAAAGCGATGCTTCTGTTCCTCTAGGGTTTAAACTGTCACAGCTACACTATAAAGCTTACGAAAATAACTCAATCGCTAAATGTATTTCTAATTTCAGAAAACACATATTGAGATTCATGACCAAAATACGACTTCTCGGTACAACACCTTATTCTCTTGTTAACTTACTATTTGTACCGATGTTTGTCTATAAAAGGAGCCTTATCGACACATGCTTTTACTGATACCATTTACAACCAAAGGATACCTTTACCAAAAAATCCTATTTTGATTACGAAAAAGTGTTGATAATTGGTTACCATAGCTTATGAGTTGTTCAGCTAGAACAGTTGGAAATTTCTTCTGCAGGCGAAGGGTTTGAAATCGAGTGAATGCTGCACCTGGAGAAAAATAACACAATACGACACTGGGTTAAAAAATGCCTAAACAAAAGGCATCATGCATACCATGCTAGACCCAGTAAATATTAATTTTTGATTTAATGTCTTTTAGTACCAAAAAAGTACTTAGTACCTTTTTTAAAGAGATACGGTTTAAATCAGCATTTTTAGGGGCAGTAGACACGTCCCCCACTGCTGACCGAGTTAAAGACCCAGCAACGTTTGACTTTAATCAGCAAAGATAATGTTTGAATCATGATATCAAGTGATTTGATGTGATTGATATGAAGTCAAAGGATTTGATAAAATGTGATTAGATATGATAGGCTGAGAAAATCCAGTTGGTACTTTCAAGATGAAAGGAAAGCAATTGCAAGAGCCATACCAATGCGAAGGTCTAGTTCTCTTCTAACTTCGACGGCAGCCGCTGCATTGGCATCAGGCTCAACCAGATTTCTGCATGCCCTGTTTATGGACCTACAAAAAGATAAAGAAAATATTTAGGGAAATTTACTCTTTAGGAAAAAACAACGAGGATAGCTTATCCAATACAATAAAATATAAGAGACCAATACATATATATTGAAACCGTTCTGTTGAAGATCAATATTAAAAAATCAAGATGGATTCTACGGACATGAAGAAAAAATGCAGAGATTCGTGAGGAAATCACAAACAAAACAGTGATAGCTTTAAAAGTCATGTGGGATATAAACTGTGTTATGCAGCCTTCTGCATCAGATATCAGCTATGGCAAGCTGAAAACTTCAGCTCTCGAAGGCCTCGAGTTGCCCTGACAAAATCAATTGGTCAAAAGATTCTACTTTTGAAACAGCTACAATCTCGATATAATCAAGAGGCGTTCTTTCGGTAGGAATGATAATCTATGCCAATTGCTCTTTTATGGAGTTGGGAAAGGTAAACTGTCCTTTTCCTCCAATTTACCTTCCTTAATAATAATAACAATAATAATAACTTTTTTCAGTGTCAAATTGATTTAGCATTTCTGCTAATTGGGGACACTATTTACATACAATTTATTAAAAAAAGTAATCCATAAAAAGTAAAATGTTAAGGTGAAAATTTCAAGAAAAGTTACAGATCCTACAATGTTCATTGCATGAGTTGTCTTTAAGTAAGGCCTCAAGGTCCTCTTGTCTAATACAGTTGCGGAAATTATCAATACTTGAACAGGTTCTTTCTTTCTGATTTAATTTGATTTTTTATTTCTTTTCGAGAAAATCCTTGACTAGGAAAAAGATTCTACTTACGCATAAGTGATTTCTGAGAATCGTGCTCTGTAAACTGTAATATTAGGCTTCACTGAAGGGTAAAAAGACAAAATTATTACTTTATAGACTGTGAATTTGTACCAACTAAATGTAGCTAAAAGAAACATGATACAAAATAGGATATCTATTAAACTGAGCAGGCTTGTACTGCGGAATTTCATTACAAAACATTTACGAATCTAGTTTCTGAATAAATTTGGTGGGTAATAGTTGGGAAATCAAATTTGACAAGTTTATCTAAAGGTACACCTTTTATAAGCAAAAATTTGCTGATTTCAATAATATATGTTGAGTTGTTTTTTCTTTCTGAACCGTCTAAAAATTTAGGTTGAATATACCATTTTCACGTTTTCGACTGTGACAAAGCGCGGATTATCCGTGACGTCACAAAGTTTGCAAGCACGGAAGCTATTCTATTCGGTGGTTTAGTATACTATACAAAATGGAGGTCGCTATTGGAACTACAGTTAAAATAACCGAAGGGGGCAGTTTTAAGCCAGGGTCTATATCCAATCTTTTTTACCGCATCAAACTGTTCTTTTCTGCAAACTTTCATACTGTTGTATCAAAGTAAGACTGTAATACCAAGCACCGCGGAGCGTTGAGAAAAGTGGGGGGTCAAAAAAAGTGGGGGGGGGCTAAAACCGTATAAAAAGAGCCTTTTCTGGTAGTTTGATACTTAACATTTGGCATTTTTTGCAAAAAGTGGGGGGGGGGGCTAAAGCCCCCCAGCCCCCTTGCTCGGCGGTGCCTGAATACGATAATACCATCTAATATGGTCTGGGACAAAGTACCCTAGTCTACAAATAGCCCAAGGGGGGCAATTTTCAGTCGGGCCTTTATCCTATCTTTTTCAGCGCACCAAACTGTCCTATTTTGCAAAGTTTTGTGCTGTAATACTAAAGTACAACTGAGATGCGATAACACCATCTTCAAAGGTCTGGAGCAATGAACCCCAGTCTAAAAAAAGAAAAAGAGGGCAATTTCTAGTTAGGTTCTATGTACTATCTTTCGTACCTTATCAAACTGCCCCTTGTTATAAAGTTTTGTGCTATTGTACCTACTTTCAGAGGAGGTATTAAAATAACGCGGTTAGGGGCTTGAAGCGATAAACCCCTGTCTAAAAATAGCCCAAGTTGGGCTCCGTATCCTATCTTTTGTACCGTTTAAAACTGTCCCTTCTTGTAAAGTTTCGTGCTATTGTTCTTACTTACCGCAAAGATATCGTAATAATGATGTTAGGGGCTTGGGGCAAAGAACCTCACTCTATAAATAGCCCAAGGGGGCAATTCTCAGTTTTTGCAAAATTTCATTTCACAGGCACTTTAAGTAGAAATGGAGACACACTATGTAGGTGATTTTTGAGGTCTTCTTTGATTTAGACTAGCTGTATAAGGTTTCAATAAAAATTGGAATCAAAAAAGGCTTTTAAAAAAAGGAGAATATTGATCTAGAATTTCGTGTCTGCATATCTAAATGATAACGCTTCGTACAATGATCAAATTGAATGTGAGACTTGGAGTTGCAATCAAGAACTGTCCTGTGATATAGTGTTGTACAGCACTGCTTACAACGAATCAAGCACTATTTGGCAGAGGGTGATATAACAATTTTCATTATCAAAGTAGAAATTAAGAGAGGAAACATAAAAGGTGGGAACTGTTGAAAGATAGATAAATGAAAACAAAAAGTGATATTATTGGGAAGTTGAATTTATGTTAATCACAAAATATGAGGCACATTTAGATAAACAAACCACTTTTGCAGACTTCTATGATTTCAAAGCCGATGTTTTCACCCTCCCTGTCACAATCAGTCCAGATGATTAGAACCTGGCATTTTCGCACCTCTCTTTCCAAGGTTCTCTGAGAAAAATATGACATATAACGAATAACTGACAGTGAATTTTTGAAAAAAAAATTTGCAGTTGTCATAAACAAGGTAAAATGCAGTGAATTTTTCTAATAAGTTGTAATCTTATCATGTTCTTTTATTAACAGAATCCAAGGGGGAGGTTTATTCTTACAACTTATGCATGGTGGGGGGGGGCATCTAGGTAGCTCACTGCATTAAAATGTTTTCAAAAGCATATTGGATGGGAGCTCATGTAGGTCAGGGTCCTGAATACCTTAGAATACATGCAAGGGAAAATCATAACTTCCAATTGTTGTCTCATTCTATCCTGAAATCTTTATGGCAAACCAGGAATATCAAAGTCGATGGTATATTTGAAGATAAATTTGATTTATAAAAATGACATGAACCATGCTAGTTGACAAATAAGTGGATGACTGCCCCCTTGGCAAGATGAGATGAGGCAATTTGTGCAAAACAACAAGACAAACAATTTTGTGTTTGGGTACAAATGCTAAAAGCCTGGATGCACACAATTTTTCCTCAACTGAGATTGCTGAGTAAATTTTATGGGCTAACTTACCTTGATATTCTGGTATTGCTCTGGACAAAATCTATCAATAGGAGCTGAGAATAGTGAAAGTGGTGGACAACCTTGCCTGCAAATGCAGGTAAGATGACAATAAAATTAGCCAGTTCAGTAACTAAAATACTCCTTAGATTAGAAAAATAAAGGCGAAATGATGCAATATTATTTCTCAATTTAACAGCAGTTTTTATTTAGATTACAGTAAATATCAAATAGAGTAAAAAATGCAATAAGAAGAAAATTACAAAAGAGTATAACAGAAAACTGAGATGGGATATGAAAGAATCATAATTACCAATTTCTGTATACTCCAGCAAATTCTAAGTTTAATAAATGACCAGAAACTGATGTCATGATCATTTTAGAATTCTGTGGATAGAAAAGTAAAAGCAATAGCATTAGAAAACAGAGAACACACCTCATTCCATGAGATATCTTCAAAACCACAATGTTTGTTTACTTCTAACATAAAAACCACTTTTGACCAAGATTGCCACATAAGTTACCACATCTTTATAATGACTTGGATGTCAAATTCATCCCCAATGTCATATTGTGTTTTTGTCCTTAAAATTAAAGTATCTTTTCAGATTTTCTTTTTAAGCTTGTCATTCAGTTCCCTGTCTGTATAAAATTGTTTGCTGTAAGACTTTATGTGTATATGTGCTCACAATTAGCCAAAACAGCCAGTCACATCATTGAAAATTTTTAAACATTATGGGAATATGTATGGGAAAATAATTTGTGTTTTATTTTCCCATACATATTCCCATGATGTTTGAAAATTTTCAGTAATGTGACTGGTTGTTTTGGCTATTTGTGAGCACACAAGTAAAGACATAAAGAGAGCCCTTGAAGGACACCAGTTTGTCAAAATATCCCACATTTGAAACAACCTGAATTTCAACATGGAACTATGAGTTATTTTTTTAAAATAAATAAAATAGAATAATATAATATAATATAAGGAATTAACAATAAACCATCTGTTTATGTTTATTATTTTCAGAGTGTATAAACTTACGCTATTTAAAATATTGCAGTTGAATTCATAAATTTTGTTGAACTTTGAGATTCCTTCTCTCTATAAAAAAAGGAGGCTTTATTTGAGAGGAGAGAACAAGCTAAAAGGTTGATTCTAAAGACATCCCAAGTCAATAAAAAAAATTTCGAATTCTATTAATATCAATAATATTGTTTGCGAAAAGACATCTTATTGTAATAAATATTTTATCATTATCCTGTTGTTTATTCAGATATCTTCATGTCAGTACCCTTTGTGAGTTTCCTGAGGACAAAACCCTTGAAATCTCCTTGGCAGCGTCATTCTTTTCGGCAACACTCAGAATCGTTAAATTTCCTTGTCTGCCGGCCATTTATTGAAGTAACGGAATTACAAGTCAGCTTCATACATATCCAGAATATGTTATTTTTAGTTCATCAGTAAGTAAATCAGTATTCCTTCAATCGTTTCATGAAATGGGTCAGAATTTTAAGTTTTGAGCCAAAACTTAGGCCCATGTGCAATTCAAATTAATTTGGCGCCAATTGAAATTACTCGGTACCAGTCTTCAAGTCTTACACAGGTACAGGAGGGGGCGCAAAGTAGAAATGTTATGGGGTGTCACAAAAATTTCCAAAACAGCCGGTCCCACAATGAACAATAACTGTGAAAAGTCGGTCCTCTCCACGTCTCTATGACCGGTTGAGAATATTATAAGCAAGATAGAATGTTGGTCTATTGATATGCACGAAAGAATTGCCAAAGAGGTAGTCCTTGGGTGTAGGTCCTAACCAATATGTGGAGTTTTCCTGTTATTCATCCTACAAATCAGTGCTAAAACAGAGGTATTTAGTGTGGAACGAATCTCTGGGAAGCTATTCTTATCTTGAATATACGAGAAACCAAAATACGAATTTTGATGTGCCTTTAACGTCTTGCTCGAAAGGAACAGGTTATCATAATTTCTTGACGGTGAAGTCTTCCAGCAGGGTCTGAACCGTTTCAAAAATTCTTGGGATTATGGGGAAGGCCTCAAATCCTATATCACTCTTACTTGCTTCTCTTATTTCGTAGCTAACAGCACAAATGTAGAGCTATTAAATTAAAGAGCTACACAATCAGTTTGCTATAATTCTACCCATCTAACAACAATGGCAGTCTTCGGGTGGTGGGATACTGCAAAAAGTTTTGCAATTACAAAAACAAAGGAATTGACAAGATCTTATTCACCTACAGAGCTGTACTCCTGTGTTTACATTTCTCACATTTGTAAACAGATACATTTTACAATGCACTTTGGTGGCAACGTCTCACATGAAAATCCAAATATGCTGCGTGATCAAGCAAGAAAGAAAAAGATCTTTACGCGAAAAAGAGCAAAATTTTGACTCGTTGCGCATCTTTTATACGATACCCTGCAATAACAACAATTTGAGGTAATACGTACTTACATTGGTATACGATTTTGACTTAACGACACAACAATGGGACTAAGTATGATATCGCTTTATAAATAACTGTCAAATTTTACAGTGTTCACGAGTTCATCAGACAATAATAACATAAAAATTGAATATATACTGAGAAATCTTTAAACAAAGATTATTTTTTTTCCAATATTGTTGTGTTCTTGAAATATCGATTGTATTAGACATAAGAGGAAAAGCATGATAAATTTATTTTGGAAAAGTTTCTTGGATTTCTTGGCACTGAATCTTGGTGGCCGGGTCTGGATCTGTAATTTGGTTTGGATACAAATTTCAAAATCATATGTTAATTATCTAATGACAAAGAGTTAAATAGTTCGCTTGTGATGAGACTGTGGATAATCATCTCAAGTAAAAATTTCAAGCCATTTCGTTTTTTATGTCAACTACTTCAATAAATAATTAGGCAAGCGGCACTGATTGGTCAACCTATACAGTCATGTGCTCGTGTTTCTGATTGGCCTATTTCGATCCACAACTGGGTATATATATTTCCTAGCGTAGAGTTTTCGATCTATGTTCTGACGTTTCAAACTCTGAAGAGTGTCAGACGAAAAGCTTTAGTTTACTAAATGTTTGCTTTTTTTAAAGCCATTTACAAGTTTTGTGCCACCAAAAGATTGTTTTCAATAAATAATCTTAATTTAAACAATGGACAAAGGAGCACAACATGTATCTGTACTGAGATTTGAGACGATCAGTCCCGGGCCCGGTGCTTAAAATCTTATATGAAAAATTTTAACAAGAAACAACTTCCGTATGCAGCTATATAATCAACGGGTCACCTGAAGAAAAATAAGCTACAGGAATAAACTGCCATCTAGTCTTTTCGCAGACGTGAACAATAATCCTAAGGTCTCAAACCTTTGCAACGACCAAGACTTTCTCCTAACAGTTATAAAAATAAACAATTTGCTCACTATAAATACATTCTAAGGCTACTCAATAAACTTTTCTGCAGTGTTTTCTAAAGATTTGAGGTTCCGCAACAACGGTATGCAAAATCCAAAAGATAACGGCAAAAGCGGAAACTCTGGTTCGGAGACGGACTCATCCACCTCCATTGAAGAAGAAAGAGGGTATTTTTCTAGGAAGTCCTTTGGTGCGTAGTTTTTCAGCCAAGCATAAATTCGTTTGAATAATCTGAAAAAGAGTTGTAATTTCTTTAATTATTGGCACATTAACTGCAATGCAATTATGTTTGAAGCAAATTACTTGAATTTAGAACTACCTGAACATCTGTAAAGATGAATTAAAAAATAATGAAATAATGTTAATCATTTATGTTACATTTCTCCATAACATTATCTAAAAATCCCTTTGTGTCTCAGGATATTTTGTCCAAGCTAACATCAGCAAAGATTAGTTGAAATAAATCTTGTTTTTCAAGCGGATAAGGCCCACCCCTAGAGTTTTCTAGATAAACGATATCACCCAGGGGGGGGGGGGGGGGAGAGACTGCCTTGTTTCGTTTCTTGAATAAGATAAGAGTCTGTAACAGGAGTAAGGTATGTTTCAACTATTGAATTTTAATTGTTGAAAATTCTGAATACACATATATTAATAGCACAGAACTTTCTAACAAAAATTCTACAACTAAATTAAAATTTAAATGATAGACAAACTTACCTCGGCAAGGCTTTCTTCATATGCAGCATTATCTCCTTTTTAAACGCCTCAGATGGATTTCTAATGAGTCTGTCCAAGCTCTGCAGTACTTTAATGATCACCATCTCATTATACATTCGGCTATTTTCAATTCCTTCTGCTGAACCTTTATGCTTTTCATACCCAGCTTCGTTAAAGTAGGGCTCTTCGCATAAAATCAGGCCTGGTGATAAAATTACGTGATACAGTGAGTAACATGATCAAATCGTCGGTTTGTTAAAATGAAACAATGCTTGTAAAGGTACTTGGAGCCTGTCCTGAATCTAAAATCGTCAGCTCTTTTCTCGAATACTACTATCCGCTCCTCTCTCTCCTTTCTCCAGATGCATATAAAATAAGAATAAAAGACAGCCGAGGCAAATTTCTAAAGACACAGCCATGATAACGCAAAAAATTAGCAGAAATTTAGAAGATAGGCACTGGGCAAATCTGAATTGATTTATTGATGACGTTATACAAATGAAAACTGCCTTATATACCTTGAAGTGATAATATCAGCTGGGAGAGATTAGACTTCTTTGTCCAGTTCTCTGAGCCTTTACCATTCCACGTTCCGAGAAGACTCACGCAAACCGTGCCATCTTCATAGAGATTTGGGTTTAGCCGCTCGGAGCACTGCGACAAATAACGAACGACAGGCGGAGACTTCGGATAATCTGGAGGCAGTTGCAGGTCAAAAATGAATAAGCCATCTTCATAAGGAGTCCCAGCCGGTCCCTCGATCATGATTGAGCCCAAATCCTTGAAAGACAAGTAAAAAATTTACTGCCTGATACTAAGACAGAAGTGGCCTCAAATTTGTGCTTAACGACTTGCATTCATTTCTGTTAATCGAGCTTGCCGCTATTGCCTGCCAAGCCTAATCCAGATCAAAATTATAAAGAAAACCTACTTTTCTAATACCAAGACTGCCAACTATTACATCGTACAATAGCTAATTTCCAGACATCATTCTATATGTTCAGCTTTCTCAATAAGTAAACTTTGCAGAAACCACATAGAAAATGATAAACAAAACGAAAGTGAAAACAGAATTGGTAGAATTTAAAACTTACGAATCTTGATTCAAACACTCTCACATAAACCCCATCAGACAGACTTCTCTCCATTTCAACGGCTTCTCTGTTAATGGCCAAATTGAACTGACGAGGATTGACTGGTTGAAACGTTGTGGAAGCAAATCTGTGTGAAGCTGGAAGATCTTCTAAAATGCTGAACTTATCTGCAAGATGAAGAGAAATTACCAGTAAACAAAATATGTTTCAGTGAACTCTACTCTGCAGAACTGATGAAGAAATGGGGGGGGGGAGGGGGGTCTGTTCTTTCTAGCTCAAAGTTTAAATTCATCTCCACGATACGTACATCTTTGAAGGATTCTTGGGCAATGAAACAAATTTATGGTTTACGAAATTCAGTATGCTACGGAAATGGTCGTCAGACGTTTTGCACTGTCGTTTTGTGCTGACGTTTTGTGCTAACGTTTTGTGTTTTCGATGTTTTGTACTTGCCTATACCCATACGAAAATAGAATTTTTTCCATTGAACTCAGATCAAATACAAATACCAATAAAGATCATTGCTGCTCACCCACTGCATTCGGTGTAGTTTCACTCACAACTGGTGCTATCTTCAGCTTGACATCATTATTTGCTGTAGCCTCGACATGATCTTTTGTATCTGGTTCAGTCCCATGAATATCCTCTTTACTGTTCTGTGATCCTTCGTTTGCTTCTGCGGAGGCACTTTGCGATTCGATTGGTTGACTTTCAGTGGCCTGGTCATTTTGGTTGGCATTGCTAAGAGCTTCTACCGATCGGTGGCCAATGTCATCAAGAATCTGCATGTCAGAGAGTGGGTTATTTCCTTCAAGCAATTGTTCGTGGTCCGTGCTCACTTCGCTGGTTGTTTCCCATTCTTCATCGGAGCTTGAGTGATTGCTACCAGATACTGACCAATCCTGGGAGAAAATGACCGGATGCTTTTAATTTTACATTTGAAGCACGTCTTGTTTTTCCTGAAACCCAGCTCCAATCTTTCTTAATAGATATATTTTCTTGTGACGCACTTGTGGTGAAAATGTTGAGACCTCGTTCTCATGTGTGATTAATATTAATGATCTTCTACCCTTTCTTTTGCATGACGAAATAATTTCATGACGTCAAGTCATAATTAAAAGGGGTGGGTACCTAAGGAATTAACAAGAGATTTTGCTACGCGTAAATTTTCTAGGAAATACGTAAACTTGCTACACGATTATATATCACACTTTTTAAACTTACTGCATTCTACCGGTATTTCATCTACTCCAAGTTCAATTGTTTTCTTTGCCACGTGAGCAAGGGCGGAATAATAAACTTTTAGGATAGAGACTGCCAAGTTATTGGTAACAAATACAATTGAACTTTATAAACAAAGTCAAATTTTGCAATCTGAGGCACTTTTGTCACCTCAAAATACACTGAATAGTCCGAGATGAATCCATGGCAAAATAATCATTTCGTAGCAAACAGGTTTTATGAGATACCCAAAAAACGGTATCAGGTTAACAAGAAACAATGGATAGGTAAACACTTACATCTATATGCACTACGAAAAGATTTTGCGGCGGCAGTGCGGACCTTGTGCGGTCTGACCATAGAACATTGATGTTTCCTTCAATGTCCACGAACAAAACCTGAAGTATCAAAAAGTCAGCAATAACAGCGCAGCAGCAAAAATTGTTGTTCAACAGAGTAGTGGTTTTCAAATTGACTCTGATAGCTGATCAAAACCAATAACATATTTGCCAAAAACACTATAACAAAATTGATAAAAAAAACAGATAAACTCAGCGCCTACTGGCTGCCTTTCCCTTTATCGCTTCCTTGAATTAAGCAATGGATTTTCAAGCAACCTACATAGAAGATCATAATACTTTACAAAGTAAGTTAAACTTCTTAAAATCATCAAAACACTGTAATTTACTTCCGTATCTAAGTCAAGCAAGAATACATTAAATAAATTCAAAACGCTAATTTTAATTCAATCCTCTGCTCACCTGCCCACACGTTGCCTTGACTTCTTCTTTGCCTCCTTCGCTGTTTTCTTCATTTTGTTCATCTGCTAGTCGAAACACCACATCTCCGAACTTGAAACTGTAGTCAGGATGGTCTCCGATATCATAAACACTTACACAATCATCGTAAACATTTTCTGTTCTGTTCATCCATTTAACTTTACAGGTACGCTGAGAACTATCGGCTTTTTGAACAACCCCAAAACCAGCCTCGGAAGGGGGCTGTGCTGCAAAGGAAGCAAAGAAAGGGTGTTAAACAGAGCTGGTTAAACGTTGCTTGAAAATGAGGTCACAGTGTGAGCTTGGTTAATTTCACATTGCAACAATTAATTCAAATTTGTAAGAACCTTGTAATTGTATCTGTAACAAGCACACAGCCACATGTACCCCGTATCAAAACTGGCATACAGTGGCGAAGAAAACCTGAAGCATGAGAATTAAAATTATAGCCATGAAGGTTATTACTGAGAGGAGCATTAAAAATTCTCTAGGGAAATTGAGTACACGTTGTTGAAATCACCCTGACAAAAGCGATATAAAGCATAGATGCAGGCCATCAATCATGACAGACAGCTCATTTTCTAATTTTTCTTTCAATGGTCCAGCAAAAGTTTCAAGAAAAGCTAAGAGATAATTCAAGAAAAACGTTTAGAAAACCCGCATGCGAGCTACAAGTTGGGGAACACTGTTTAATACTTTCGAGGAAATCAATTTCTTCCCACCCCTTGGAATACAATGAAGCTTGCAAACGGCATAACAATTTAAATACCCAAACTAAAATTACCACCTTCTTACAAAGAATCTTTGGCAAATAATATGATCTTCCGCACTGAGACTTACTGAAATACATCTTCATAACAAATATATTCTTACTTTTGTCAATGACAAAATCCCCTGGAAAAAATTCGAAGTCATCAACATGGAGAACGGGAAGAAGTTCAGTGGATGGAATATCAGCTTGCTTGCTGCCATCTTGCCACGTGATGGTCAATAGTTTTGAAGTCGCTTCTACCTCCACGCAAACCCTTTCACCAGCCACGAGTTTAACAGGGATTTGATGCTTCTTCTTTTTACGCCGAAACTGCCTCCTTTTTCTATTTGCATGCGATCGAGGCCCAACAGCTGCAGCTTGATGCCTCCCTTCATTGCGGCGACTTGAAACGGTTGCCGATTGACGTGACTCCCTTGTGTTGCCATGGTCACTATCCTCGTCATCCGCTGATTCATCTGTCCCGGTTGAATCATTTTCTTCGATTTTTTCATCATCCTGTGAAGAAAAAGCAGTATGTAAAGTCAGAAAGTATTGATAATTCAATACAGCCAAGTTTTCCAAACAAAAATGTTTATACTAGCAGTCAACGGGTTTAAGGTACACTGGCTTGGTCTTTATTGAAAATGTGCCTGGGACTGATGGTCATAAAATTTTGGTTAAAAAAACTATTACTATTAAATACGAAATATGCAAAAACGGTTTCAAATGTTATCTAAATGATGGGGAAAAATTATGCAATGTAAATTACCTGTCTTTCAATATACAGAATATCAAATGCAGTATAACCCAAGGATCATGCATAGGTACACTGTCACCCACTCCTAAATAATCTAATAACTGAAGGTCAATATAATATATTTTAACTTCCAACTTCAAAGCAGAATTAGACAGTACTTCCAGTTTCTCTGTAAAGCTTACACTTCCCAAATTGCTAAGCATCTTATGAACTACTATACTGTAGGAGTACAATTTCTAAGTTCTTGGAAAATAGCTAGAAAAATATCTACAAAACCAGTACCAGTACTCATCAGTAGCAAACTTACATCTTCTCTTCCTTGATCCTTGCTTGCAGAAGAATGTTTACTCTTTTTATTTTCTGGTTGCACCTTAGAACATTGGGCTAAATCTATGTGTTCTTCTTTATCTGGTGGACATTTATTTGGATCAATGTCTGCTTCCTTCAAAGTGTAGAAAGCCTTGTCACCAATTTGAATATTTGTTTTGTTGAAATGATCAAACACAGTTATTCTGCAAAGTGATTAAGAAATTTATTAGCAGTTGCTCTTGACACTGATATAACAAAATTTTGCGTTTAATTCCAGATGAAATTGCAAAAAGGATACTTAAAAAATCATACTTTGATAGAGTTTCTTCTGAGATTTGCGTGTCTGGTGGAAGATATGAGGATTCTGATGAACTGGTGGTGTATCCTCGTTCTAGCCAATGAACTCGAAGGCCTGATGCTGTAACCTACAATTGAATACTTTCTATTTTTAGTTCTGATAATCAATAAAGTATTCACATTTAACATAAAACACTCTGCCATAACATCATAACAACTTTTAATCCAAGCTTAAAACTAAAGCAGCACAAAAACTGAAGAATGAATTGATGCACCAAGAACAAAAATGTTAAATTCACCAACTGGTTGCTATGTTAAGGTAAGAGTAAAAAAGAAATCAGAAATCACTGATTATTGTCATGATACCTCATCAACAATACAGCTGATTCTTTGATTGCTGGAAAAAACTGGGCGAGGTCCATTTATCCACTGCACATCTCGAAAAACCCTTGATGTTCCTGTTAAACTTTGTCCGGGGTAAAACAGCCCACAATAAAAAGGTGAATCCTAAAAAATTAAATAATCAGCACTTAATACATAAATAATTTGGTTTCTTTTCATAAATATATTGCTAGAAATGGAAAGAAGAAGGTTGAAGTAGATGAACTTTATATCGCTTTAAGCAAAATCTGGAGCCATTGTCATAGAAACCAAAATTGGAAATAATTTTCATAAATAATTAAAAACAAAGAATTGAAAAACTTATTACTTTTGAGATAAATAATATTGTCAGGCCACTTTCCATTTGATCCATCAGAATCAATGATGCATGTTCGAAAAGTTTCAATATGCAAAATGTCTGCTTGGGAAATATGCTATTAAGGCATGCATTTATCAAAAGAAATAGAAGAAAAATAGAAAAAAAACATTTATACCTCATCTCTATTGTCTGTATTGTCTACCAACATGTTAACCTGTTCACCTTCAACTATGCATCTAAAAATAACAAAAGAAATATGCCAAAAGGGGATACTAGTCAGACAAAATAGTTGACTACATCATAGGGTATAATGAGCAGGTTTAGTCTTATAGAAAGAAATACAATTCAGAATGGATTGTACTAAGATTTTTCTAGTATCTCTCATTTTCAGTGTTAATGATACCACAATTGAGACAGTGAGTCTGAAACTGAATGAAGAATTTTGAAATCATTTTACATGCTGGAATGTGTTAAGTGCTAGTATCATTTTGCTGTTGCAATGCCGCAAGAACTCAGTTAAAATATGTTACCACCCATTGAATGATATGAAGCTGTGTACTAATATTTGAATCCAAAAAGAAAATTTGATACCTGGCACCATTTCTGAATTTCAATATCAGTCTCAAATGTACTTCACGAACAGTGCCAATCCAAGCTCCAAGGGCAAAAGTTAACTCATGGTAGAACTTCTAAAATTTTAATCAATTCACAATTTAATTTTATAATACGTTAAGTTTGACTTATTCTTTTTAACATAATGATGAAAAAAAGACAAGATTTGCTTTATGAAGCCAATTTATTGGTCAATGATTCGATTGCTGCAAAGGCAAATATGCAGAATATGATAGTTCTCATGGGACTTTGTATCTGCACAACCATTTCATACATTTTCGTATGCAAACCTACTTATACCTATGGCGAGCAAATAGAAGTTTGCTATAATGTTGCTTGGTGTGCAGAAATGTGACCTCATATGTGCCACTGCCATACTCAGCAGACTGGTTAATCAGGCTTCAAATAACATTAAATTTTTGAAAATTTGTTGTGACATTTATTAGAGGGAGGCATTAGGGAAATTTTTATTAAAAAACAATTTAAAATTGTGTTTTTACTTGTAGGAAATGTTTAACACAGGGATTGGCAACCCACAGCCTGCAGGCCATATGCCGCCTGCAAGGTATTTTTGTGTGGCCCGGAGGCTCATGTTAATCAGTTGTTAATGCGGCTTGATGCACAAGTATCAGCCCAATATCGGTTCAGTTCCAAATATCAGTAGCTCTCTGTCCAGATAAACATTCCTTGTACATTGACATTACTTCAAAGGCATCCAAGGTCATTTTGTGAATGTCATGTATGAACATATTGTCAAGTTCCAGCATATGCTACCTTTTCTGAATACTCAGCTGGGTCAAGGGAACTTGGCTTGCTTTCAAACTTTGGAAAAACAGCAGCCTGTTGGTGTGTCTATGTATGCATTTTTCTTTGGTGACCTCTGCATGCAGTTTAATGATTGATTTCAAGATATGCAGGGTCAACGTAAAAACTTTAAGAAGTTTCCTTCACCATTTGAAGTCAAACTTGAATCTGCTTCAGAAGATCTTCAGTTGATCGAGCTGCATGCAGGGTACCAGTGAATTGAAACTGAAATACAGGGAAACTGATATCATCCATTTTTATAAAGAGCATCTCCAGGATGATGGTTCATATCCAGGTCTGGTGCAGCATGCAAAGAAAATGTGCTGCATGTTTGGAAGTATTTATCTTTGCGAAAGTCTCTTCTCAAAGATGAAGTATGCAAAGAGTTGAATGCAATCTTGAATGACTTATCAGCACATTTAAGGCACCTTGCAGCTGTCAACATAAACAATTCTGCCAAATTTTGAGAAAATGGCCAAGGACATGCAGCACCAAGTTGCACATTAGCTTTTTGTAATATACTGAACAGGGAACATGTACTTTACATTTGCCTTTTTTGTATTTACGAACTGCTTCCAAGTTACAGTAAATTTACCAATAAATACATTTTTAATGATTAGATTAGTAGTTAGTTAGAATTTGTATAGATTAAAATTAAATTGTATTTTGAGTTGCGGTTGCGGACCCCTGGTTTAACATGTAGACAAACTGGTTTGTTAGAAGATAATCAAAACACAATACCTAATTTTGTTCCCAAATCAAAATGAAAAATGAACCTGACAGTCTAAATATATATGCTCCTATTTGTATTTCCTTTAATTTTTCTTACACAATACTACTTTGTTTTATTTATTGGATGAAGACATTTTCACTTGTGTGTGAGACACATGTTAGGGCTGTATTGACTTGTGGATATGAGTTGATTAGATGTAACATGACCAATTACAATGACGTTAAAACAGCATGGTGCTTTAAATCATGAAAAACCTTTGACATTTGTTAGCCAGCCCTACCTGAAGAGGAGCCAGCTCGTTGACATTTACATTCTTGGCCAATGGCTGCAATGCCCCAGCAGTCCTGAGGTTCACTTTCATACAGATATCACTAACAATGCCTTTCATTGACCCTTTACTTGGGTCTTTCCATCTTGCAATTTCCCCTTGCGACCAAGATCTGTCAACAGCCTGCAACTATAAGTAGAACATATTGAAAAAGGAGACTACACTTGGCTAACTCTTCGTGCCTTGTATGGTATGCTGAAAATCTATTGTTTTGACAGATTGTTTATTTTGCTTCTATTTTTCTTTCAACTCTAAATTCTGGAGACTCCTGCTCAGTGCAGGAGACTTGGCACCGATGGGAAGAGTTAACATATTCCTAAATTCTCTAAACTTTTGATTTTTGTTTCTTATTTGAATTCTTACGTTGAAAGGCTGCGTTATATTTCATTCAAGTCACTCAAATGATGGAAATCAGCCACACAATGGGGCTAATTTCTAATTTCTAAATTAAAAACTTGAGCATGACGAACATGGATGCAATTAAAATGTTACCAAGCCTTCTTCGATTTCTTCCTCGTCCCCTTTGGGGTACCATGACACCAAAACCAATCCTTCCCCTACTCTCTCCTCTTCATCTTCATATTCTGAGTTCGACTCAGAATCATTTCCATTTTCAAGTACAATGCCAATTCTGTCCCGACGCGTTGCATGGCGAACAACGTCTTCACGAAAGACGGTTTTGGAAGTGACAGGAAGATTTCCTTCCATGATCTTTCCACTTTTCCAGAGAACTACAGAATTCTGTGGAACTGCTACACTTCCGACAAGGCTAACCTCTCAATCATTCTGAGACTAATGATGTCACGTTATTGACAGCACATGTTTATCCTGCTCGAAGCCACAGATCAAAGAATATACAGTAAATCCTCGAATTAGCCCCCTGGGGGCTCATTTATTTTTGAAATTTTTGGATGGGAGCTTTTTCGAGACGAGGGCTTGTACGGAGGGGGGGGGGCTTATAACATTATTGTAGACATTAAGAAGACATGATTGAAAGACCTCGTTTATTTTAGTGGGAATTGAAAAGTATGAATTGTTGTGGTAATTCAATAAAACCTAAGGCAACCTCAAATGGCAAAAGTCATCGAATGGAGGAGTCCAGTTAGAGAATTTACGGTAGCAGTTGGGGCTTTTTCGAAGAGGGCCTATTGCCAATTTGTCGTTCTAGGGTGGAGGCTTATTCGAGGGGGGGGGGGCTTTTTCGAGGGAAGGGGGGCAATTCGAAGATTTACGGCTCATAAACACAACCCATTGAAACTCTATTTTTCTGGTATTCCAACTTATAAACTCATATTGGGGGGCTGCTCATTGTATTCTTTCGCATTCAGTACACTGTTATAAAGGAAATACACTACAGTTTCACAATTATTGAGGGGATTCAGCCTCCCCCCCCCCTGCGCAACAGATCATTTCAGGTAGAATTTAGAACATTGTTATAACTTATTACTTGCTACTTAGAACAAGTCTCATAGCTCTTCCAGATGCATAATTCATCGATCACCAGTCTGGCAGCGTCTTTTGTCAAATTGATTTGCATCACAAAAAGGGTGCCTGAGAAGGGTGCTGGAATACATTCATTGACATTTCCTTAACTCGACACTAGGTCTTGTTTCTCAAAGTGGGTAAAATTTCACATTTAAGGAGAATTGCAAGGGTACATCAGTTCTTTTTTGCGCGATTTTTAAAATAATTGACTACTACGTCTTTTCCTCATAAAAATTATATAATTAGAGATATATTTTATTTTAAAATGATCTCATTAGAGGCATTTTAATTTCATCAAATGCTAAAAAAGCTGTTTCTTGTTACGACTGCTTGATTTTTGCTTTAGCATTATTAATTCTCCTATTTCATTATTAGTGATGATGAGGGGGCATAAACTCTAATAATTTCCAAAATGTACTTAAAACTTTCAAGCTCCTCTCCTTCAACAAGTAATATCCTCCGCGGTCTGAGGGAGGAAGATACCGTTAGAGACAAAATAGCGGAGAGAAAAAGAATACTAAAAACATTCCAAAAAGCCCTTTTTATAGAAATCAAATTTCTGTGAAAACATTGGTATCAAGTTACACCGAAAAAGGGGCAATATCAAAAACAAAAGTTCATTTATTAGTCCAAATGAATTTCCTCATAAAGCAATCAAATTTAGCAACTGATCGGAAACAACGACTAAATGATAGGGAAAAAGTAAAATTGTTGCTATTCACATGTTTTTTGTACACGATAAAGTTAAATGATATCAATAAAAATGTTCCTTAAAAAGGAAATTTCCATCTGAGAACAGCACCATCTGCACTAACGCTCACGACGTGTTTTTGTTGGGGGCAGATCTTTACTCGCATGATGTCCCCACTGTGGCCAATCCCAAGATGTGTCACTTCACCCTCATTATATTTCCACACCTAAAACATACAAATACAGATTTATGTCAAAAAACAATGAAGTCCCAGCATACTCGTTTAAACCGAGTATAATTTTAACGAAAATAGACAACCAAAGGTTTATACCGGAAAGTTCGTTAAATAGGGGGGTGGTGTCGTTGTATCTGGATTCCACTATCTCCAATATTTAGATTATTGTTAAGCCTTGAATTTCACAGCCCTTCATAGACTTCAGCCCTGATAAGAGATGGTTAAATCCTGGGAAATGTGCACTTCTTTCCACTGCTTGTTGCTTGAATATTAGAGAGATCCGAACGGTCAAATGGTCGAAACCTCACAATTCAACAAAACCATAATTTAATGTTCATCTAGGCAATAAATTTAGTCATTGATACTAAAAATGAATTATACGCCCTTTTTCAAAAAGCTTCTTAAAACAACTGCTTTATAAAAAAACTTCCCTACATTGATGCCGCTACTTGTAAATTGTTTTGGATTTCCTTTCCCTAATGAAATCCCTTTAATTCAATGTTCAAAACTTCTGAGTATTTTTGGCTACAAAATTCGACATTGAGCAGCACTGGGTAAAAGATCAGGCAAGGAAATTGAGCTGTTCAATGTTTGTGCAGACGTAAGCATTGAGATAAAAACAGATTAAGAAGTGGCCTTTTACTTAATTTGTAAAAAAATCTCGAGTTGATTAATCTTCAATACATCTCAAATATCTTAAATAAACTTGACATCTCAATTCAGCTGCCATTTGAAAAAATTCAAAAGACTCGTACCTTCAGCAACTTATCTTCTCCACCTGTAACAAAATACATTTGGTCAGGAGACACATCCAGTCCATTTATGGATCCACTTTTGGTGCCATCAAGCTCTCTTATTTGAGTGCCATCATACGTTTCCCAATAGCCAATCTATAGCAAGAAAAACATAACTCTCAAATAGAAGACAAACAACATTTGCTAAATGAGCAATCGATTGCTTGCAATAGCAAGAAAGAATGAAGCATGCATTAAAGAAAGATAGTATAAAATCCTTTCACTAGAAATATTTCACATAGCTTAATCATTTGAAGGTGAACCTGGATAAACAATATTCTTATGTTTGATGAGAAAAATAAAAATCATAATTTTGCTTTATGATAAATATGGCAAGAGAAATTATTCTCCGAAAGGGAGCAAAATGTATAGTTAGCTTTCGAATCCATCAACGTTATGTATACTGTACCCCGTACAATTTTAACACGTCTTGAATGCGATGATACTTTGAATGCAATGTTTGGGTATGCTTGGGGAATAATTTTTTTCTTCAAATCCCGTCCGTGCATTTTTGCAAATTTAGATTAATCCGTGAAGTTGCAGCAGGGACTTTCCAGTGAATCCAGGGAACAGGTTCACCACAAGACTGAGAAATGCTATTTAACAATAAAATCCCACAGCTTTTAACCTGCCATTTTAATACTTTGCACTCAAAAAAACTTTGCACTCTAAAAGTTGAAATTGCAGAGTCCAGAAAACCTTACGGTCACACGGTCATCGACCGGAGGAAGGTTTGAGAAAAAATAGAAATTTGAAGAAAGGTTTTGACAAAAAAGAATTTAAAAAAAACAGTTGAGACAAATTTTTTTGCACTTGTTTCTTCGTTGCACTTTCAAAACACACGTTGAATCTGTCACAGAGTCGAATGGTGGCACGAACAGACGCAGATTTTTTAAGCCACGCCCTTCTACGGCAAGTAAATACATTATACATCTGAAAAAGGAGCACTGTTTGTGTTCCATGGTTTTGAAATTTTTCAATTTATGTTATATCGTGATTCCATCGACTTAATTTTTGGACATTTAAAAGTAAATATTATTCTTGAGCTGTAATGTTTTGAATGTTATTCTAGCAAAGTTTAATCGTATGTGATAGCTACCATCGAGCCGAACACATAATTTTGTCACAATTTATTGCGTCTGTTGCCCCTTATGCCCTAGCCACTCCATAGCCATGCCCTGTCCAAGATGATTGCTTGAAAAACTGGAGGAAGGTTTTGATGAGGAAAAATTCGGCCGGAGGAAGGTTGAGGACTTTTCTGGACACTGAGAAATTGATAACCGCACCAAAGGCTTAAAAAAGAATATCGACACACCAAAGAATATTGACCCCTGAATAAGGTAGAGCAAATGGGAATCAAAGCTTTCGGATTGGACACCCTGTTTTTCTGTTCAGATGGTAACAAATGTTTTAGCGACTCCATCTAATTAATAAGCACTGTACAACTTTTAGTATATCTTGACATTTTTCGCAAGCGTCATTAAAAGTTGAAAATGATAACGGCACCAAAGACTGAAAGGAGAATATCGAAGTACCGAAGCATATTCATCTTTGAATAAGGTTGGCCCCACTTAGCTCTCCTATTAAGATCCAAAACTTATTGTTGTTATTTATAAAGAAGCATCCTAAATAAAGGAAAATAACAAACCTTCCTGTCAGTGCCAACTGTGATGATCTGACATTCGTCTGGGTGATAGCAAACTGCTTTGAACATTGTGTTAGCAAAGATGATTTGATTTCTCACAAAACGACTACGAAAAGGGAAAATAAAGTAACCATGCAGAATCGAATACAATCCTATTTATACTCAAACTACGCTTTTGATAGAAAAACAACATTGCCCAAAAGGACTATTTGATATATTGCTAACTGTTTCTTTAAAAATAATTTAATACGACCATATTAGAAAATAAAAATGAGAGGTTTTTTCAAAAATAATCTTTGTTCCAGGACCATCTGTATTACAAAAGTGGCCAAAAAGCAAACATACTCAAGATCCCAGATAATGCATGTTCCATCAGTGCTTGAAGTAACACACTGCAATTAAGAAGAGTACAATGAGAGCAAAAGCTAAGAGACATGCCAAAAAGCTCTTTTTTACATTTAAATACCTCAATGTTTAACACAATCGGAGGCTTTCAACACCATCGGACGAAGAAGTGAGGCTTGTTTAAGATACAGGATCTTAGAAGCATGATTACAAAACTTTAACCTCGTCAAACAAGGATTGGAACTTTTCAGGAGAAAGCTTTCAACATATTTGCATCTCACGGAGAGGACACTGAAAGGCAATCTGTCTCGTTGTGGATTGGTTAATGAGAACAATAGCTGGAACAATAGCCTAAACACGATTCCAGCGCTCCGCCATTTTTTTACTATGCGATAAATTAAAGGGGGACTGGAAACAATAAAAATCCCTTTGTTCTTATAACCAATCAACGTCGTGACAGATTGCCTTTAAGCTAAGATAAGGAAAACGAGGAAATTGGCCTAGTCACTTCCATGGTGGGCTCTAGCTTTCAGCAAGCTTAAACACAAATTGTTTTTACAAATACAAAAAATCTTTACATTTGACAGAACTCTAGATTCAAGTCCAAGTCAAGTTTTGATATGACGTAATTAGCAAAACAAAAGTAGAAGCGTCAGATCAACTTTTCTTAACTCCATAGGTTCACCGGACCTGACAAAAATACTGGATGGATAAATCATTGTTTCAACTTCCAGTTGAATATTCAACAAATTTTAAGTAGAAATGACAAATGCTGATCACTAATAGCAAACTATTGCAGAAAAGATCATTCGCCATATTTATTTGAGAACTTACCTCTTTGTCATTACTCTTCACTTTGATGCAAGTTACGGTGCCTGGTGTAGAAGAAATTCTTTTATAAGAAATCTGTTAACACAGAGTTCTTAAAAATGTTTGAATCATCTTTGAATTAAGTGGACATTCATTTATTCTTCATTTCGTTTCGAAGAAAATTCATACCAAACTACATTACAAACAAAAAGCAACGCTTGCGAGTTAAAAACAAGGGAGAAAAAATATATGTGAGAGGATATATGTTGTCTAACAAGCAATTGAGAAATCATAAGACTTGCTTCTTTATGAACAAGGACGAAGATCTGGATGCCTGATGCCATAGATATAATTGAGCGCTAGCCGTAAAAGTATGCTCCTCTGTTACATCTGCAAATTTATAAGAGCTGCAGGGTAAATCTGAGGGATGTTATTTATGACCTAGCAGGTCTGAGGTAAGTTACTTAATGGATGGTAGGTCGTAAGCATCATCTGACTCTCTTGGTTTCGTTAACATCAAAATATAATTGAACTTTGGCAATATGTATATGTTCCTTCATTGCATCTGCAATTTTGTAGGTGTTGTTTAAGATCTGGTAGCTCATAAGTCTTTAAACTTTATCTGATACAAATATAACTTACATTAAAAATTAAATAATACATTAAATATTAAAAATTACATTAAACTCTGGCAATACCTTTATGTTCCTTCATAGCACCTGCCATTTTGTAAGAGCTGCCGTTCAATCCAACATTCCAAACTCTGACTTGACCCTCACCACCACCACTTATGATTCGTGTGCAGTCAGATGTTGTTGCCACCGCAGTTACACCTTTATTGTGCGCATCATGAATGGTGTACTTGAGTTTTCCAGATTCAGGTGTGTAGGCCCTGATCTTTCCGTCATTCCAGGCTAAAAGATTAATGGCTGCAATATAGCATTCTATGAAGAATCACCAGTACTTTTTAAAAGGGTCTTAAAATATGACCCACTTCTATGTGCAAATGGCTAAATTAGTTGAAGCAAGTCTACTCAAATGGCTGTCCCCACAGGAGGCTTTTCTTATGGAATAACTATCTTGTTTGATCATTACCTATTAAACGGTATTCTATGTTACCTTTGATAAACTTAACGTATTTTATGCATGACAGTAAATTCTTATATGCAGAAACCTACCAAAACAAAAACATACAGACTACCTGAAATTATGAATTAAAAAACTGGTTCAGTTTGATGGAAAAATAGCTTCTTATTACAAAGGTAATGAAAGGGTCATTATTTTTTGATCCTTTTATTCCTTCAAATTTAAAACTAACAAATGAAAATCAGATAATTAAACTTCATTGCCTTATTCAGTACTGAATCCCCAAAACATAGGTCACGGCTTTAAGTTATTGTGTGTTAATGAGTCATTAAGAAATTACTCAAAGCAGTTATTCATGATCTCATAGTGATGACACCTAAAAGGTTTTTATATGCACACCCTTAAAATATGAGTCATATTAACCTAAACTAAATCTAAGTACGTTGCAATTAAGAGCACGGTTCAGCTTAGGCCTTATAAAATCTGTTATGAACCTGGACTGATGATACAAAAAACATACCGCTTCTGACTGAAATATTAAACAGGTCCTTTCTTAAGGCAAAATAAGCCATATTCAAAAAATTATTGCTAAAAGGGTACAGTTAGATGATAACAGGAATTAAGGGTTTACTGATGACATAAATACATCCACAAGATTTGTTGTAGGGCGGTCATTGCAAGTTCGAATCGAGGGTCAAGCTTTTTGGGCTCTAACATGGGTATCTTACTACCACCATTCCTATATATGTTAATAAAATAAATAAAATACCGCTTATGATCGTTTTCCCATCTCGCATAAAGTCCACTGCGTGACAAGTCATGTTTGGGACAACAATCCGAAGAAGTTCTTTGCTTGTATGGGCATTCCACACTCGAATGTCTTCTTTTGAGCAAGTTGCAAAGACATCAGAGTATTCACTGTTGAAAAGAGAGCAGAGTTGATTCCTCTTTGTCTAATTACATCTCAAGAAACTGTTTTAATTTTCATTTTAATTCGTTTAAAGAGGGTTGCCCTTGGCCCGGAGCTCATTTACAAGGGGCCCTTCCAATCTTAGTGCATCTTTAAAATTTTCTTTGCTACACAACTGGGTTGTTTATCCAAATCAAAAAACTTGACAACAGAAAAGGTTGAAAGAAATGTTGCAATTGGTCTAGTTTGGGCTGTACCTCGCTTGGCATTGCCAAAAAAGTGGCAAACTTTGTCTTCTTGCAATTGGTTTTGAATTATTTTGGACAAATCCCGAATAATTATTTTCATAGTTATAGAAATGTAAAGAGATTTTAAAAAACTGCCCAATGGTTCAGTGAAGGTCAAACCACGGACGCATATCGGCACGTCAAAGACATTACAGGAATCATATAAACAAATGCATTACTTACTAAGGAAATGAAATGTCTAGCACACTCCCAGAATGACAAGCAGTTACCAGGTCTTTAGAGAACTCTGCGTAGCTGAATTTGTAGATATCTGATCTCTCTGTACCCGCAAAGAACTAAAAAACAGTTGTAAGCAATATATGGCATTTACATACTGCTTTCATTTGTCGGTTCTTAGAGCAGGACGGTTCTAAGTTGAAACTCAGAATTTCACGAATAATTCGTTCTATTCATAACTGTGATTCAAATTCCTCAATGAAAGACTTCTAGATGAAATTCATTAGGTTTCTGACAGAGCTTTTTGATAAGAACTGTAATTCGTTGGGTGAAGTTATTGCTAGTAGTATGAGACATGGGGGGTCAGTAGAGAGATGATCTCAGGCGGTGTATCTTGCAGCAAACTGGACGTTTATCAAGTAATCTCATTAAAATCCCTCTATTTTGCGCCTTTATCGACAATGCTATTGCTTATAAAACCCAAAATACGGCGAGCCTTGCCGAAGATAAGCTACAATCCTGGCCAAAAATAGCTGAGACATTTGAACAAAAAAGGAATTCGCGTGCTATATCTTCATATTATATGCGCTGGTGATTTGTAAGATTGTAACATTGATTTGAGGGGAAGGGGGCGGGTGATTTGTAAGTAGCTTCCTTTTTGCAAGTGTCTCAGCATTTCTGGCCAGGATTGTCTATCTTCTGGAATTATTGCTACGTGATTGGGAGAAATCAGTTATCTTTTCTTTTGAAGTGCACATTACGGGTGTTTCACTAATATGCACATTACGGGCATTTTTGGCCATGATGGAATATCAATATATATTCAACCTGGGCAGTATTCAACTTAAATTCATGCCTAATAGCTCCAAAATACGAATGGGAAATAGCCAGGACCTACAATCCTTGCAAACAATATTTGGAAGATCTCAACTATTCAATGCAGAAATTCACAACCAATTTGATTTAACTACTTCCAAAAGTTATCAGCACTGTCTCAAAGTTAGCCTCCCTCTCCTTCAAACATTGTTGATTACTTTAATACAGAAGTTTATAGCTACAGTATCTGTCAGATTTTTACAGATAACTATTTAAATATTGAAACTTAACAATATCCTAACGCGGAGGGGAAAGGGAAGATTTGCAAAGCAGTCAAGGTTTTGTGTAGGTGTTCAAGCAGCTTTAGTGGGAATTCTATTTTTTATGCCAACTTATCTCATTAACTGCATTCGTTTTTACTGAAAAGGCTGCACATGTATGTTGTATTCTCAATCTAGTAGCACTAGCTTACCTGGTGACCAGGACCTCGTAGAGCAAGAGAGGTAACCCCCTTTTCAACATCAGTAGATCTGCAACAAGAATAAGGATAACATGTATGTATACTTGAAGGTCCACATTTTCTCGTTTTTGTGAGGGGGGGCAACAAAAACTGAATACATATTGTAAAAGTATCTACTTGATGCATGAAATACCTCTTCAACATAGTGCACAAAAATAATTTGAATTTAATCAATGATAACATGGCATTGTTCCTGATATCTCACTTGACTTTCTTGTAATTTTCCCCACGGACAATGGCAACTGTACCATCCCCAGCTCCAATCAGAATTTCTCCAGACTTGAGCAAAGCCAGTGAAAGAACTCCTTTACTAAATTTGTCCTTTGGAGGTCCGTAATGGCAGAGGAGTTTTGTTCGCATGTTAATCTGCAATGATACAAGAAAAAACTTATTTAAAGCTATGAAGGAAACAATTTTTCAAAAACTGGTAATGCAATACAAGAACTAAAAGTGAAAACTTATCTATTCATAGTTCACATTAAAAATCCCAAGTTCCAAAAAGACTTTATTTCAACCAAAGTTTGAGGGCAGGCCATAGGTGGGGATTGTAGGTCATAGCCTATAAACCTTTTGCTCCTGCCAAAGTTCTCTAGTGTCAATTATAGCTTAGCTTCTATATTGACATTGTTATCTCTAATTATTTGAAGGGCATAAATCAGGTTTTTGCCCCCTTCCCTAAAAATTCTGAATCAAAAGCTATAACTAAGAGTTATCATAAAACAATCAGCCTTTCAAACATGAATCATATCTTGATTGGCATGTGCTTATCTTCTTTAAAGAAAAGTTCTCTAGGCAAAAATTTCAGGAGAAGTGAAATATTGTAATTAATACCTGAAGAATGTCCCCACTGGTTGTACCACAGTACATAAATTGATCATCATCAGATACCTATATGTTAAAAAAAATAAAGTTAAACAGTTAAAAGTTTTTCAAATTTCACAGTTAATGGGATAAGTTAAAAACAGTGCCATGGTTTCAAATGTAGCAAGCAGGACAGTGTCTCTCCAATAGCCTTAAGAGAAAATATTCTTTAATTGCCTTTATAAGCTTCCAAGTTTTTAGAGATTCATTCACTTACAATTTATTCCAACCAAGTAAATTTTGGATATAATTTGGAATGAATTTGTCAAAAATAAGTGCTAATTGTTATACTAGATGTAATTTTGATAGACAATGGTATTCAAAACTCTTAAAAAAAATTTTTATCACAATAAAAACAAATACAAAAAACTGAAGTTGATCATTGTTGAGATTGAGGCAAAAAACATAAAGTTATTGAGTTGCCTCCACATCCAACATTACAAATATTCTTGAACTTTGCATGATACAATATAAATACACTATAAGTACACAATACAGAAAAATACAGCACAATACAATACAATACTATACAGTACAAATACAGTACAATACTGTACACAATGCAACTTTGTAAGGTCTTGTGCTAGTTCAGGACCACATGATTCAATCTTTCAGATATAGCATACAATGACTAAAGATTTTCAAATCATTCTCAAAGATACTTAAAGTTTAACACACTTAAAGATTTTCAAACATATATACCTGGATGCATTTGACAATTCTCTTCAATTGGCCCATGTTGCAGTCAGTTGGTCTGAGTATTCTACTTCCTTCATCAATTTCCCAAACTCTAAGTGTTTTACTGCAAGATCAGACAAAGATTGATATCATGTCTCAAAAATTGTTTTCCTTCAAATAAAAACTTTAATGTTAATTATGCAAAGGAGAGTAGATTCTGGTTTATCAGGGTTAATCAATAAGTCATCAAGCTTTATTGAGAAAGTGATAATTCATAGCAGTGATAATTCAAGCATTTTATAAGCTAATCAATAGTAAACATTACTTCATACCATTCCATTTTTCAATTAAATTCAGCAATTTTGATAAAAGATGCAACTCACTTTCCACCACTGACAAAGATATTGTCACTGTTGTTAGCAAATGCAACACAAAATGTAACACCAGCACTCAGCACTGCTGCAGGAGAGCCACAAACTGCATCCTTCTTTTTCAAGTCCCAGACAACAACACTAAGTAAAAATAAAAAAAATTGACACTTCTGTTTCCTCTTATTAGTTCTTGTAATTGAAAATCAATTTACAATTATTCAGATTATTATACATCTTTTTCAATGCTATCAAGTACATTTCTACCAGATCATGCAATGAGCACAACTTATGTACATGGTTGGTCATGTCCTTCACTTTACACATGAGCTAAATCAAGTGTAGAAAATTTTCATGTTGGAGCCATCAACACAGAAATGCAAAGCTTTATAATGTTGCATATCATCTCAATGATGCTAGCAGCTTTTGGGGAGGGTGAACAATCTTTTTGTTAATTTTTGGCACAGAAATTAAGACCAAGATGAACAGTTTATCATTAACTATTTTATAAACTTGGGTCACCATTTTCAAATAAAAATCTGAAAAAAGAGTTTTAGCAAACAAAGTACTAAATAAATGAGCCAGTAGAGGGGGGGACAAAGTGCATTTATTTCATGGCCTGAAATATATGATACATGCAGAAAAAGGTCAAGGGCTTGGAACAGAGCAAGCTACCAAAAGAAATATTTGTGATAAATCAATTCCTCAATGCTTAACTCAACCATCAAGCAATACTTCCGAAGATGTCAAAAAACAAATGCATCTTACATAACTATAAAGTCTAGAACTTGAGAGAAGATTCTCCAATTAGGTTAAGTTTTAGGCAAATGACTGCATTTTGTGCACAATTTTTCATTGAAATAAATTTCTTAGAGCTAAATGTTTGAACAATTGACAAAGCTAGGCATTACCTTCCATCATCTTCACCACCAAGTGTGACAAGAAACTTGTCATTTGGTGAGAAAGCAAGGGCTTGTACCTTGACTTTGTGCAGTGCAAGTTTCTTGTATAAAGATTTAGAAGGAAAATCCCAAACTATCACATCTGCTTTGAAACCCATGTGGGTTACTTGACCTGAGGCAACAAACCGACCACTTTTTGAGACTGCAATGCAAGAAACATTGTTTGTGTGCCCCGAGAGGAACTGCTGCCTGCTCTTATCGTGCTTTGTTGCCATTAAATCTTCAATGACAACAGTATTGCCAAGTGGGTAAATCAAATGATTTGCATCTGGATGTACCAGAAGCCCACCAGGGACACTTCCTGAAAAAACATTAGAGAAAAAAGTTTTGTAGAGGATATACTCAAAAAAATTTTGACAGATAATTTACATTACATGTTTAGTGTAATCATCATAAGATACAATATTAGTCTTAAGAAACAAAATAATTAGAATTCTATTATATGTTTTAATAGTAGCAGAAATTGAGATTTTTGTGATTCCAAGCAAGCAACCTACAATAGAATATTCAAACTTCAAGGTAAATTTTCTATTCAAATCAAGCCAAGAGGGCTTTGCAATTGGTCTAGATGATACAGCTAACCAAGATCATAGGTCAGAGAAACAACTTTTTCATGAAAACAAAATCTGAATAACAAGTGAAACCTGCATATTTATTTAGAACAAGCTGTTTCCAAGGTGTTACAAAATTTGCTGCAGGGGTACAGCAATACAGCGCAACTATTAATGCTGGTGAATATGTATATTATGTACACATGCAAACAAGTTTAACAATGTCACTAAACATGTGCCTCAGCACAAAAAAATCAAAAGTAAATACAAATAATTACATAGCGATTGTCACATCAGATGTCGCATGAAAAATTGTGACAGTGAGTAAGGGAAGAAGTGTTACTGTAAACAAAGCTGAATTGAAAAATCTTTAAAAGTTAGAATCTAATTCTTATGTGACTGTAACAGATAACTTGACCTTAAACAAAGTGTTTATATGTGGTGTAATAATATTTCTATCAGTTATTATCTCAATATGGAGCCATTGTGAATTTAGTTTTGTTTAGCTATTTCCTTTTCCTATAGTTACATTTTAGGCACAAATAAAAAATATGCTACTTTTACTTGAAAATTTTACTGATTTACTTTGCAAAAAACTGTAGTATAGCATAAATGTAAAAAGAAAGGCACGGTGCAATACATCGTCAAACGTATTTAAAAAATCTTGCGACTAACTTCATAAACTGTTGATGGGAAGCACTAAGACAAATTACTTTATTCGGCGAAATGCAAAATGCAGTTTATTCATGTTGCATAACTTATTTTCAAAAAATAATATGCTGATACAATTGATCGTTTTTCTTCAATTTGCATTGTTCCTGTTAACCGTTTGTAGCACGAAACTGCACTAATTCTATAGAAACTAACTGCGCCACTTCAGGTCATCCCGTGTTTAAGCAACCTTTGGCGTATTATCATTAAGGAATAGTAACTGAATCCGTTGCCGTATTTTTTAAACTGCTTACCAGCAAACCCTATTGTTGACTCAAGTTCTAGCTTTTCCACGTCTTCACTCCCCATTTTGCTTTTTGGAAAAATTGCTCGGCCTAGAATAGATCTGCAGTCAAAGCGCTGTCTACCATTATGGTTTCACACGAAGGGTTGGCAACACCCGAAAACAGTCCATAGCAACAGCAGAAACGAGGCTTTCTTCAGTGTCAAAATGCGTTCTGCGTAAGTCATGAAAATACTAGGGTTTAAAATTTTTGGTTAAAAATGTTAGGCCCCTACCCATATTATCAACCAAAATTAGGGCCTGCATCACAGGGGGCATGTTCTCCTAGCTTTTTGCTAAAAATGACTAAAATCAGCTCAGTTTGTTTAATAAATAATTCAATTAAACCTGTAGATTGCAACAAACTCAGTGAACCGAAGTCTACAAGTAAGAAAAGCGTCAGCAAAATGTTGCCACAGTTGGGGCTAGAGGGGGTAAGAGAAAACTTTTTTCTTTACATTGTTGGCCCCTCCAGTTTAGGATCAGTGGCGCTGGCCTGTGGAGCAAATTAAGACAATGGAAACTGCTTGTACTAATCATTTTAGTCTTTTAAAATGCGCGATTGGAAAGTATAGGCAATGCCGTCAATCTTTTAGAGCTATTTTAAGAAATCAGTTATTCTCCTTTGCTATTTAAAGAAATCGGTTATTCTTCTTTGCTTCTCTCTGTGCATATTAATCTATCTTCTCTTGCACTTCTCGCTGCCGATTTCTCAAAGCAAGATCAGTTGATGCAGGTTTCCACCAGTCTCATCAACCTCTTTAATGGCAGGGAATATTGGTGGCTCACCTACAGCTTTACGTCTCCTTCCCGGCTTATACCTGCATTTGTAGGTGTTTTCTAGGTAACAATTTTTTATCAATGACCAAAAACCAGGCTACATTTAAGATTCAACTTTTGAGAAGACCTCTTATAAAAGTTTTGCTTCAAGAACAAGTCTTTGAATAGATTTTCTCAGATGCCGGCCTTTTTAAAAAAAATTAACTTAGATGCCCTGGAACGAGATGATTGCAGAAATTTCATGGCTTTCAAAATTGACGTCTTCAGTCTATCTACTTATAACAAAGGATGAGAGCAAAAATGCACCTTAAGCCACTGAGCCATGAACAAATTACTTATAAAATTATCAGAACGTTCCTATGATTACTTATCAAATTATCAGAACAAAGTTTATAAGGAAAGTCAAAAAACACATCAGATCCATGTGAGATATTTTATTTCAAAGTCAAGATAGTTATAAAATCTACTTCTGAATGATAAATCATCTAACCCTGTTCAAAATACACTAGCTAACTACTGTTCTTAATAGTTTTTAGCAAAAGACACTAAGCAACTCTCCAAACAGTTGAGTACGGTCACTGCTATACATGCACCACAATACAAACGAATGAAGGCTGCCTTGGCTAATACCAAGCAAACTGTACCAACCTTACAAATAATACTACTCTTAAACTTATCAGCACGAAAACAGATCGTTTGATCGAAAAACAACGGAAGAATATCAGTTTCGTTTTAACTCTCACGATAAATGAGTGATACAGAAACATTAATAAATATGGCATCAAATATGACATAAAACATCCGCACTTAAAGACTAAATTTTAACTTGGACGTAAAAATATTCTCAATGCAGAGGGCCTCAACAGTGAATATTATATTCTTACACCTGGGAGATATGGATACTCTTACTGTAGACGGCCTAGTAAGTGAACATTATATTCTTATCCCTAGGATATATATATATATATATTTTATACTATAGAGGGTTGTATCACTGAAAAGACTGGTGACCATTCAGCTTATAATCGGAAAAATAAAGATTTTTACACCATTTCGTTTCTTATCCAAATGCTAGAAGCGAATCTCTTCAGTAAGCAATATGACGGTGATTTTTTTGTTCTTAAGATGCATTCCCTACTTCCCGGAGACAGTGGTAATGGGGTTTTTGGTCAAGTGGACTTTAATAATCCTCCTGTTTGTAAGTTGGAGCTGTCGTTATGCCTTTGATACTGTTGTTTTTTAAAAATACTTCCTTGAAAATGAGAAGTTCCCTAAAAGTGTATACTTTCATTTGTAATGAACTTTACAGGACCTTAAGGGTTTCTTCTTAAAAAAAGGATTACCTTGTTTTAGAGAAGAATGCTTACTAGCTGAATAAAATTCCCTAAATCAAATGAGCTTAAAAGGCGAGCGGCAGAAAAACTATTGTTTATGGCAAGGGCAAGGTTAGCTGCTAGTGAAGGTTGAGCAGCTAGGGGAGCAAGGAAGGTGGAGCTGCTAGGGAGGTTGAGCTGTGAGGGGAAGGTTTGGCCCAATAATATTGCTATTAATTCAAGATATAAGGACGATTTCTAAACTTTTCTTAATAAGAAGCATTTAGTGCAGAAAATGTTTATCACAAAACTATTCTATTTAATAAATATCACGCGCATATTAGAGACAATAATCGTCAATAGAAACACAAATGCAGATATCTCTTAATGTGTATGCAACTCGCAAAATCAAGAATTGAACAAAAAGTAGCTATGATGATTGATCAATCATTTTTTAACGATTCCGAGCTACAAATAACTACAAAAAATGTTTCCGGCGATAAAGGCGTTTCAGAACTACAAAAGGTAATCATATACAACAATTGGGGGGGGGGGGGTTTCCAACAGCAGCCAAAAGCAATGATGAGATTTTAATCCATAGCTGTTCAACTAGCATTGAGGATAGTTGCCTCACTTCAGACAGCCCACTGGCTTCTGCCTCAAAAGACGATAGTTTCAAAAAATTACGAAATACGTAGTTTGCATATACGAAGTAAAGGCTACGGAACCCGAAGGGCCAAGGAAGAGGAGGAAATTGTATCTACCTGTAGCCAACACAATTTATAGAAGTTAAAAAAACTCTTTAATGGCGATTGTAAAAATGTGTAAAAAGTGACAATTTTTAGGTTCTTGAACAACCAATGAATGCTTTCAACAAATATTGAGGTAGCGACCGTTTATCAATACAGCTCGTAATAAAAGGATTACTGAATTCCACAAATGCTATAGGCGTAAAGGAGAATTTGGTATGCTACTGTTTATTAGCTGATAATAACGGAAGTCACTGAAGAAACGCTGTAGTGCTGTGATAAACGATGGCAAATCCTGAAAACAAGAATATCACACAGGTAAAGATAAACAAGAATATCACATAACAAGATGACACAGAAGTAGCAATACAATTAAATATCACTGTCATTACTGTTTCAAACATTGCATTGATCAGCTTTAATAAAGGGCAATGTTAATTACTTTTCTTGTTCTTAACTTGAAGATAATAATATACGAGTTTGTAATATTGATTTATACAAGAAAAACCTGTTAGTATGACAAGCATACTGTTCTAAAAATAGATGTAAGTTAAAAAATTACAATCTTGGGAACAACAAAGATCTAACGTGAAGTAAAGAAAACCAATGACATTTCAAACAGTCGCCTGGAGACAAGAGTCACCTAATAACTGGGCTCATCAGTACAGCTAGACTGAATAAGGACCTAAAGCTGACCTAGGACCAGTTATTAGGTTGTCGGTGACAAAGAATATGGGTGGAAGTGTTAAAACGAAAAAATAAAGACTTAGCTAAAAAACAAAACTTAAAATATTCAAAATAGAAAACAAATTTGTTAGGGCTATCCACAAAAATTAAATTTACAACAGATATTTAAAATGGGTAGTGCAAAATAAAGATATAGTTTTGCTTTAGGTAAAGAGTTAGGAATCAAACAAAACTTAGCAAACACCAGTTTAAAAATGCAGATTTCAAATAAGGTACCTCTTGGTTTTGGAAGGCTTTAAGCATGTCACTTTTCTGATGATCAGTTATTCCTTGACAACGCAATAGGTAATGCTGCATAAATTCCGAGTTGAAGGCCCTCAAATCGACTGACGCCATTGTGTGAATAGTGATTATAATGTCCTCCTTTAGGAGGTCATGTGACTGGTTGACCAGTGAGTCTAACAACACTTGAAGGAAAGTAGAAAGCAAGTTGGCCTGAAAGACGTGCTAAAAGGAAGATCGAGAAATTTCATTTATCTTATGTTGGAATAAAAAGTTTGTCTGAAATTAAACAGAAAAGTAACAGACAGTTATTCACACACCTCTATGTTACTTGAACTCGCTTACCCGGGAAGTCCTCAAGGAAGGGCTTGCAAAGGTTAAAAACCGCCCACTTGGGTCAAGAACAGAAACGTCTGTTCTCTTAGAACTTCAACACCAAGAAGATAATACTGAAATCTATCATAAAAAATTTACTGTCGATTTACATTACCCACTATATTCAGTTTCATGATTCAAAGATACGTGCTTGGGTATAATGACTATATCTATATCTTGTAATTACCTTATAACCAACGCAGCCTAGAGTGAAGTTTATCCATCATAATCATCATCATGACGGAATAATAACAAGATATAGATAAGTTAATAGCAACTAGGTCCCTTTTTCCTTCCAGTATTTCACTACGCATACAGTGCATAACGATTTGAAAGCATCAAGCATCAGAATCTCAAAGTAATATATTGACGAGCCTTTGAGGGATAAAACTGACCTTTGTGTACAGTTTATACTTTTCATTCAAACTCTGCATTATTTCCAAAGACTTCTTGAACATTAAAATATCATTCTCCATCAATGCCTGACCAATTTCCTAAAAATCGTAAATGCGAGACCATAACTTTCAGGTTAAAAAGAGGAAAGGACACCACAAAAATCAATTTGAATTCTTAAGTGTGATGTCACAAAAAACTGTTTTTTGAATTTTCGACTTTTGTCCACATAACCTAAAGGAAGGGATGCGACACTGACTAAAAGGAACATTGATACAAAAAGAATTCTGCAGCTTGAAGACAACAGAGTATGGCCTTTGAATCAAAATTTTAGAAAAAAAATAGCGAGGCAACGCTGTATACCTTGATTATTAACATAAAAAGGTCTTCGTGTTCCATGGAGTCTTCTCCGGACATTTTCGAAACGACGTTAGACTTGAAGAAGAATCGCCAGTTATGAATAAGCAGTTGATGAAGAAGTTCCAGAACCATGATGTTGATATCAGGAGCTGGGAACTGCGAAGGAAAAACGTATGCAATGAGATTCAACTGCTATTAAAGGCACGCTGTAGAACCCATTCAAATGATGCCTGTAAATATGACGATATTCAGAAGCTAATAACATAATACGTTGTCTAATAGTCACCTAGGGTGGTTGTGCGAGTCAATATTTATTCAAATGACCACGAGAGAAGGATGACAGCGAAATGAAAGTGACGTCAGATCACGTCTTGTTGATGCTCAACCGAAATCATTCCATACAGTGTGCATAAAAGCATCACAATTTACAAAATATAAGAAAGTCAAAAAGCATGCCACATTAACAATTTTTTTATCTCAAGTGGTATGAGACACCTACCAAACATGTCTCAAATATACCGAAAGCAAGTGAGGAGAATCAGCAGACACTAAGCGCTAGTCGGAAAGGTATTGAAGCCATGATACTTCAAATCAATTCTGGCAGCAGAACTACATTAATGGCATAGAACGTTATCCAACAGGGATTCGGTGAAGAAATATTCCAAACTGTTATATATCTTCAATATTCTTCTTATAATTTTGTCATTCTTTGTTCAAACGGAAGATTTTCAGTTTTAGTTTAGCAAGCCTTTTCTTAATATTTGTTTAAAATCCTTGTTACAGTATCAACTCTCCAGAATACTTCTGTAGATTTTCTCAGGATTTGCCTGCCTTTTCTTGGGCATTGCGTAAGAAGCCAAAACTTAACATGCTACTTACAAAAAGAAAATCAATGTAGCATTCGACTGCAGTAGTAAGGGTGACACATAGGACCATGCCCTATAGCTGCACCTTGCAGTGGAGACAAAAACATTTGAAATGAATGAATGAAGAAATAGAAACAAACCTTGCGTATAATTGGCATGACTTGATGCAAAACGAATTCGATAATACTTGGAATAAGCTTCTTGAATGACGACTCGTGTTCTTGGACGACAAATTCAAGCATTTTCATAAATCTAGAATGAAAAAAGGATTTGCTAGCGTTGTAAGTAGAGATTTTTGTTTGCAAAATGCTTTTTAAGCGTCGTCATAAATGTCGATGGAGAGTTAAGCTCGAGGAAGCATGAACTCATCAATTCCAGCGCAAGTGACAAAAGGAGACATATTTCAAAAGAAACAGTTTACAAAAAAGAGGTATGTACCAAAAGGAGGCATGTATCAAAATGAGGCCTTTACCGAAAGGAGGCATATTGCCAAGTTTTCAAAAGTATGTATACTTTCAAAGAACATTCGCATTGACCACATTAGATAACATTTTAACACTGCACTGCATATATATATATATCTTCCTCTTTTTAACCTAATGTTTCGTAACATATTCGCTTAAAGGCCCTGTGGTTAAGTACACAATCAACAAAAGCTGACTGCATGTGTATCTTGTAAAGACTTCATCTAATAAATGTTACATGTTACAGGATATTCATGGAGAGCACGGTTTATGGCATCATTTCTAAACGGAATGATGGGAAAACGCTGGTTATTCGTACTTACTTCTCAATAACTCGATAACCAGCATCGTTGTTTTCTTCCACAATTTTGGTAATCTGTTCCCTGGAAACATTGAAACAAAAATAAATAATGGGCACATATGATAGAAGACATTTTGAATGATGAATAGAATTTGATCGAAACTAAAGCTTGAAATAAGGATAAACTTGTAAGAAAATATGGTAGGCTAAAGGCTAAACATACTCGAAGGCTAAACAAATGCACCATCAAAATAGACCTATGAAACTTAAGCCTATTGGTGTGATCAACTCAAACGTACCTCGTGAGCAATCCAAGCAACTGTTGGATTATATTTTGTACAAAACTGACCCCGACTTGAATTTTCAAACTTTTCACTGTCACGAGGAGCAAACTGAGAATTTGTTCAGCAACGTCTGGGTGGAAAAGAATGCAAAACTTTAATCTAAAGATGTTAAAAGATTTAGGTGGTTCAATAAAAATTCTTAAAATTTGTTTACAGTTTTATTGTGATAAGACAGTAATTGTGGTACCAAAAGATTTGGGAAAAATTTCAAAAAGTGTAAAAAATATTTTTCCGACTTCATCACTTAACAAAAATCTTCCTTGCTTTGAAAGATGTTTTATAATAAAATATTTCTTATGAAATATTAAGTTAATTGTGCTTGGAATTACACTGTCCTTTCTCGTTATTTTTGTGCCAGTTTTCATACGAATTCTAATTTATTTTTGAACAGCGAATAATGTAATCATTTTTAAAGTAAAGACACAGTAGAAGGTAGTTATAATAAAGTAGTTTCCAAATGATAAGAAGTTGGTTAACCTTTATCCAAATATTCAAACAGAATTTGGCAGTCATAAACATTTTCGGACGTGAAGCTTAGGAAACTAGCGCACAGCTCAAGAACATGTGAGCCCAGTCTATGATAAGATTAATTATCAATTGTCTACAGATATATGATATTAGTTACTGGAAAAAACAAACCTGTTTGAGTAAGATACACTGGGAAGAGATCTGCTGCTATCTGAATAGCATCTTGAGTCGACTGTTGAACTATAGTCTTGGACTTTGTTCCTTGGTCAGAGACTGTCTCTACGATTCCAGACAGTATACAGCAGATTCTTTTGATGAAATCTTTACCTGGAAATTCAAACCAACTCAAATGTTCCTGTATCCCAAACTTGAAAACTAAAAATCACCGTCACTGAAACTGGTTGTAAAAATTAGAAACTAGCACTAGAATTGAAATCTAGCGACCTTTACCTTTTCTTTATATTAAAAGCTTTTTGCAAAAAAGGAAGTTTCCATTGGAATATTCGTGTGTGTAACTGTATTTAAACATTTTATCCTACTAAATGTAAACATACCCAAATCGACTAACACTAAAGATTACAATTGAAATCTTTAGCAATTAACTAACAAGATCCTTAGGAATGTGTTTTTGCATTAACTGATTAACCCATCCAAATTATTTATCATTTTTGTCAAAAACACTTTCGTCTGATACAAGAAGTTGAAGGCAAAATAGTCCAGATTTTGAGGGCGAGTGATCTACTACTGTTGATCCAAAAGTTGTCTGATTTAGCCAATGATGAGCACAATAAAGGAAATGGTATCACGACATTCATAAATCGGGTTTATAAATCGTGAGCAATATGACAGCTGACACACTTACATCGATTCCTTTCTTCAAAATTCGATGACAAGACTCTAATCTCTGGCAGATGCTGATACTCCCTGGTGAACATGCTGACAAGGCTCTTGTGATATGAAGAACGCATCTCCCATTCCTGTGTATCATAATGACAGGAAACGGTCAAAATAAGCTCTATAAACCTTACAAAAAAGTAAATTAAAGTTCCACGTTTCAACATTTCACTCTTTTCATTCTAACTAAGGAAGGTTTTAAAGGCTAAACTGTACTGTCTATAGAGGATACATAGAAACTTTCATGAAATTTACACAAACCATTTTAAGCTCGATACTGGGGACTCTTTCATTTTATGACTGCTACTTATGTATAGAGGGGCGAATTCCTTTAAAAAATACAGGTCTTTAACGGCTCATGAGCACTGTTATAGAGAAAACTGAAGGGGCTTTTGGTCCTATCCAAATATATTTCTATTCGCTTTACTATGACCTCGTAAATAGCCTACATAATGCTACTCACAAAGTCCTTTTTATAATACGATTCGGTAACACAGCCCAATGCCTGCCATCCAAGCTTTCATTGGCTTACCCATTTTTTGAAAGCTCCAATCACCTCTGATCAAATATTTAATGTCCATGATGCATCATGCTAATTGGAAAACGAGGCTAGGTGTGGAGCAACATACCTTCTTATGCGACCACGTGCATTCTACTTTTTGATTCAACATTTACCTTCGGGTTTAACTGAAAATAATTCCCTTATTGGTAAAAAATGAGATCCTTCTTGTTGGTCATTCATTTGCATATAATAATAAAGAAAATATGAAAAAAAACGCACTTGATTTTCTTGAGGCACTAATGGCCACGTCAACACAAAAGTATTGGATAAAGCACAGCTTATCAACACTTGGATCTACGAAAAAAAACAATGTGCAGTTAAACCTATCTAAATGCTTTGATTGTAACTTCCTATCATGTCAAAGGACATATCACACATAACATTAGAGTCCTACTATGACATGATGAGATGTATCACATTACTTCAAATAGCTATATTGATTGTATATCTCAATGCAGTATTTGTTGTTCAGTCAAGGTCGGGAAAGAAAAAGGAAAAGGCTCGAGACTGTAAATGAGTACTACTCTTTAACCAGATTTCTCTCTTTGAAAACTTTACCGATCTCTTCTAGGCCAGAACCAGAAAACATTATAGTGCATTCAACGCCCAAAAATCTTATGATATCAAAATTTAGATAGACGCAACCATCAAATGTAGCAATTGCAATGTAGCTTATAGACAGTGGATGCGTAATGAGAAAACAATCGCAAATTCTGTACTCTTTCCATATAGGGCTTGTGTGGGTTTAGCTATTCGTTATCATAAATATATGATGAGAAACTTCAGATTAGTCTTCCAGATTTCGATAAGATCGTAAATCTAATCATAGATATGCATGGATCTGATTGTGATTGATATTCAGCTCCATGGTCGGAAAATATTTCCCGGCTATTTGCCACAGCTTGAAGCTAGCGACAATGTAATCAAGCAGTATCAAAAGCTTAAGTTTTCATTACTACATATAGGTAATATCATATACAATCACTGCCAAAAGTCTTGGAACACCAACGTAGGTTTTCAAAGGCGAATTCAGCCATCCCAATCTCCCCCTAGGAACGATGTTGATTTACTATAGAAAAAAGAAAGGGGTTATGGAGTACGCTTTTTCTTGTGGATTGTTTGATATTTTTCTATACTTTCAACATTGTTTTGGGGGGAAAGGGGGGCGAAAGTGGTAGTATTCAAGAAAACAAATAAAAAATAGAAAAGCACAACGCAAAATGTTAGGTGTTCCAAGTTATTTTGGCAGTGATTGTAGGTTTGACTTTGAAGCTTACATTTAGTGGCAACGCTTCCAGGCCACCAGCATTCATTGTCCCATAGAATTTCTGAACAATTTCTAAAGCCAGGAAGAACTGCGGTCTGACTGATGTCGTTAAGGAATTCAACAAATGTGACGCAGCTAACAGAATCTGAAGGGGAATCTGAAAAAAGAAGGCAGATTTAAAGGACTTTGCACCAAGTCGCTGCGAAGATTACAAAATATTTTGAAGTTACTTTAACGTTCAATAATCCGAGAAAATTTAGGCCAGGGATAATTATGAAAATAATTTGGTTCAGATTAGAAAAAATCGAATAACAAGACTGTTGAACTACATGATGGTTGAATAAGGGAAGCGGGAATGTAGCACGGGTTGAGTTTGACATGTGACTTTACAACGAAGATAACACTGTCAACCACTTTCAAAAAATTTTCTTGTCATTACAAAAAAGAGACATTGTCTAAACGAGTCTAACAAGCCAATTCATGGACAGTGCAATAATGGGTGACGAAATTTGAAGACAAAAACGTTCCACTTGCACCAAATGTCGACACTTTTAAGATGTCAAGTTATATTTTTAGTCAAGCTTACGGTCGACTGAAGAAGTGGCAGTGTTCCCTCCAATACCGAGACTGTGATCGACTTGAATTTATCAGCAGAATCATTGTTTTGGCGTTTTGATTCCAAATTGAACAATTCCAACCAGTGCGAGAAAGCTTGCAAACAAGACAATCCATGGGCGTGGCTAAAAATTGAGAAATGTTCCAGTGAAAAGCAATAATTCCATGAAATGACTTTGCTGTAGTTAAAATCATTCTAAGAAAAGAGAAAAAAACCTCGATATAAATCAATTAATTGGAATTTGTTGCATAAGTTTCAAGCGCAGGGAAAAACCACAATGGAAAGCAAAAAGAATAAGACCAATTCACTTACACATTAACAAAATCTTTCGTTATAATGTCTGGTTGGGCATTTTTTATTGAGAAAAGCTTGTAATATGTTCCAAATAAAACCAGTTGACAAATCCTTCGAAAGAAGATCAAATAAAAATCACAGAACGTGAATATTACATAGCCAGTAAACTTTACGTAAACCTACACACGATGATTGATTATCTAAAACATCGGGATATCATTTAACAAGCTGAGACCAAGCAAAATTCGCAAATAGGTAGTGATTGTGCTTAAACAGAATAAGTTTTTTGGCTATTCTTATTGAAATTTATACCCCTAAATAAAGGCTGGAAACTATGTTACTCAACATTGTCCGACATAAATTAGGTAAATTATAATTATTTTAAGGTTTCGAATCTTAACATCGAAATGGTAGGAATGAAAACATAGCGTGTATATCACTGAGAAGAATGAACTAAGAAGTATAAGACTTTCAAATTGATAATATTTCCAAAGTGCAGGTGCAAAGATTTGTACACAATCTAAAACAACGCACTAAACCCATTCTATGGAATCTTAAAGTAGCAATGTTGTTATAATGTAAATTTATCTTAAAAGGGTACACTATCGGCTCTAAAAGCCAGTCAAAATCAACTCAGCAAGAAATAAGCTACCGTTCAAAAATAACTTGTCCGTCTTGTAGCTTTCTGTTGAAATTCTCATCCCCAACAAAAAGATGAGCCAGCCGACCCATTGCCTGAAGGAAAGTACCAATATCCTTGAGACATTTATGAAGGTTTTGGATTTCAGCTTCTGATGTGATATCCAATCTTCTTGCTACAAAAAACAGCAAATCATCGGTTAAAACGGAATTACAACTAGATGAATTCCATGTACAGAGAAGCAGAAAGCTGCCAGAGGCAAACGATGATAAACAGCAGAGAAAATGTTGCTCTAGGACAAAGTCTTGGACCTAGACATTGATGGGTGCATTCGCTTCAAAAACAGTTTCGATACAAAAGAAAATCCAGAAACTCAGTCAATTGAGCAACAGTAAATCCAACATTTCCTTAGTACGGTTTACTTTTGAGTTTCTTTCCGCGAGAAACAATGTTTATTCAATATAACTGTATACGTCTAAGTCTTAAATTAAAAAGAAAATTATCTCAAATAGAATTCTAACATAATAAAAGTGTTACAAAAGAGTAGTTGTCAAATCTTATAAAAAATACCAGAGGAAACCATCACCTGAAAGGGAATGATCCGAAACGTGACTTGCAAGACCAAAATAAATATCAAGATTGGGCTGCAGAACTTCCATCTAAAATTCAAGGTATTCAATTTAATTCAATTAAATCAATTTGTAAAGAATATTTGTGATTTGCCAAGTGTTGGGGCATAGTCACCAAAGGTCATTTGTTTGCAATCGTCTTCCCTCAATTTAATTCCTCAGAACTTCGGTCCATTGAAGCTGTCTTCAAGCCTGTCTAACATGATGCGTTGTTCGAATAACCGTTTTATTGACGTGTATACGATCTATCAAATACGTTAGAATTTCGCCAGGCTTACAAGAATCTATACAAATGTTCGAACGAAGGTAGAAATTTAGCACCAGAAATTTAACAAAGATTAATGTAACCATCTTTTTACGTGAAAAAAATAACACGCAACTTCAATCATTTGTTACAAGTTTCTGACAACTGTGTAAGAATTTTCATGGTAAAATTGTTTCTTAATAAGATTTATTTCACAGACGCTTTCGTCTCAGATTAAAAGGGTAGTATAAATTTAAGGCTCACTATTTTCACGACGACTTCATCTGGGAAGATTTCCGCGATTTTCGACACAACTTCCAAACACTCTCGAATGAATCTGGCTCTCTCACTTTCAACCTATAATCGAATGACAGTTTATCATAATCAATAACTGACTAAAAACGTATTTTTACTGGCTTACAACTACCTTTGCTTGCAACTGGCTACCGTAAAATTGTAATTCACATGAACAAAAAACAAAAAACAAAAATATTGGCAGTTTCTCAGTTTGCTCTATGCACAAATAATTTTATTTTGTTCTTATAGGCCTCGTAATCGATGGTTTTTACACACCTCGTTCTCAGCTACGTCTTCGTCTAGTTCATCTAGCTGAACGTCATTATACCGGAGCTGCAGTTTCAGGAGCAATTTCTCAAGTAACTCCATCAGTATAGCAGAATACCTTAACAGCGAATTAAACACATGATTTGGTAAACAAATGAAAATATCCAGCAGATACCAAAAAATGAATAAAAATTAAAAAAAAGGATGGAAGAGGTTAAAATTTTCGAAACATTTTATTCTTTAAAAATATCTTTAGAGGGTAAGTGGCAATTGGTTACAAAATATATACATTGTTTAAAAAATACCAACACGTACTGATGAAATAACAGTTTACGGTAGTTGAGCTTTTGAAATTAATCGAAAAGACTTTCTTGAACTTTTATTTGAAACATAAAACATCTTCTTAAAACTCTGACGGTTATACTAAAAATATTTACTTTTCTCTAACGTTATTCTTTACTCCATTCGTTTCTTTATAGCTGCCAACTTTATCCAGTAAATAGTCGAGAAACGTTGACCATATCTCCAAACCACGAAAGAAACCGTTGACTGTAGGCTGCGAAGGAGTTGCAAAACAAGAGTACATTAAGAAAGTAATAGTCAGGAAAAAAGCAAAACAACAAGAATCCAGTGTTGTGTAACAGAATTTTGAAATATATTAAATTCAATAAATATATACTAATATTTCGCCCCGGAAAACAGGGCTTCATCAGAGTAAATGACAATGATAATATGGCGTTCATATTATTACTCATTGCAAGATTCACAGAATCTGGCGGGCAGCATATCCTGTGTTTCTTTCTTCTTACACGTAAATTAAGAAAACTTATTAAGCGAAAACCGATGCTCTGAATCATTTTAATATAATGTTCTGTTTTCGATATTTACTGACATTTTTCATGCTTTGACTATGCCGAAAGGCATGGCTATTTGACCAACAGCAAACGACAGCAAAACAGGCACAGATCAGACAAAAAAAATAGCCGTTCGTCTTAATATCTTAGGAGTAATAAGAATAAAATTAAATTATACATAAGCCTTGAAAACAACAAAAAATGCAATTATGTAAAATTTTCATTTATACAACTCCGTCAGCGCATATTCGGGGTGTTCATTAAGGCCGATTTCCATTTGACATTTTCTGTGCGCGCGTGCGTGGCGCCCAAATCTGAGCATGTGTAGCTAAGTGCTGCTGTCAAGTGGCCGAGCGCACAAAAAAGTTGAGACCCTATCAACTTTGGCGCTCACAGCGGACGCAAATCGAGACCACTTTATTTTAACTACGCATGCTCAGATTTGGGGTCTGAGCCCGCGCGCACAAAAAATGTCAAATGGAATTCGGCCTTTAGGGCGGGCACCTCCTAACAACTTTCTGATCAACATTTAACTTTACTCTTGAATTAGAACGATTAGCAAAGAGGAAAAACTGGAATAAGCATTCAAAGGAAGTTAGAAATGCGTCACAACAGAGAGCAGGACCAGAAGGATATCAAAGGTATATTCAATGAAAAAGACTGAAAAAGAGATAAAAATGCATTTTCTGTAAAAAAGGGTTGATGCACACACTTGAAAACAGTTTAGCTTCACTTCTAGCTTGTCTGGAGGAAATCTCTCTAGAATAAGCTTTCACAATGATAGCATAATGGAATTAATCTATGAGCATTGCTGTTGGAAAAGAAAAGTGTTTCATACTCTCTAACTTACATTATAATAGTGTTACCAAATCAAACTACATACCTGAAGCAAAGTGTATTTGACCAACAAGCTGAGCAGTTCTGCCGTGGGGAAATGATTATTAGGCTCAAACCTTTTCAGATGGATACTGACAAACAACGAAAGGAACTCAGTAAACTTCTCCAGGTAACTAGAAGCAAAAACAAAGAATCATTTAACGAGGGCAGACGATATCTATATAGGCTGCAACAAGACTCGACACGGGCTTCGTATTTCCAAGAACGATGATACAATTCCGCCGTGTTGAAGTCTTAAGGCAACCATACACTAAGCGAGCATATTGTGCTACTCATAGTTGAAATATCAAGACTTACCCTAACTTACTTGCTATTTCCAATGCTAATGCTCCGGGCAAACAAGGCTGATGAAGAGAATACAAATCATAAGATGACGCCCGTACAGATACAAGAGTGAATATATGTCAGTGAACCTGAAGAGGAACCAATTCTGAGGGTGCTAGTATTGAGAAATAAGCAGTTTGGAGAGAAATACGAGGGGCTATTGTCGATGAGAAAGAAATAAGAGATGGGGCAAGTAAAAGAGTGATGTCAGCAAAAGAGATGCAAAAAAAGTTTGGGCAAAGGAACGAACAGCGAAAGGTAAAAGATTAGCAGCAATTTACAGATTACTAGTCTGTATCGAAGACCGGAAAAAAGAAATCAGTGTTTATATATGCAAGTTTTCTACTGAGGTGCCTATAATTCATTTCCCTGATGATAAGATAATTTCAATAGCTTTGATTCATCACATGTGTCGCAGACCAATACGCAACTGTATAAGAACATGCAAGATAACCAATGGTGACAGCGGGTACTGCAGATTATGGAAAATTAGAGCCCTTCAAACCCACACCCCCTGGACATATATTCACTCATGCATTCATTGTAAGCCTGACATTAAATTTCTTAATCATAAATTTGATGTTTACCCGGAACAGATCTGCTTGGTCTAAAATAAAAAGGGTTATCGCAATCATAAATAACACATTATCAACCGTTTACTTATAAGGTTTAACAAGAAAATTGATATTCAAACTGACTCTAATGGAAACGTTGTAGCATAGTATGTCAGCAAAATTACACTTTCATGTTTTACGTTGCGGCGAAAGCATGCTATCGAAAATTGAGAAGGGGATTCAAGATTTAGGAAGGGGTGCAAGACTGGGAATGGGGTGTAAGGGTTGGAAAGGGGTGCCTATCCCAAGTAGTTTATAAAACCGTTGCCTCCACATAGAAGAAGAGAAAGGCTACAAGGTTTTGTTCCATAATCCTGAATGGCCACGCAGCATTATATTTGTAGAAAGAGGAATCTAGTACTGCGCATGAATTTGCAGTTGTTGGATTAAAGAAAGACAAAGAGTTTGACGTCATAACGGGTCACAAATTACAATGGGACAGCCTTCTTTTTTTCTGGATGAGTGAGGTCTAGTGCCTCTAATCATTCAATGAGAGTTAGGATGAGATCAGACGGTCAGGAAATGGCGGTCATGAATTCTGCTATCATTAGATCTTATGGTATCTTTAGAAAAAAAATTATACCAAAGAAATATATACTTTCAAAATTAAATGTTACAAGACTATTAGCACATACCGCTGCAAGTTGCCACTGATACCCACTACCAAGGTTACAAAAAGTTCAAGTAAAAGCAAATTAACTTACTTCTCATCTAGTTTTGCGAGAATTCCAGCTTGGTCCTGTCCAGAAGGGTTTTTTGTTAGCTGCTGTAGCAAAGTAAATGTTTGCTGAAACATTTTTACCAAGAAGCTTTCGTATTCCGTCGGGAAATAATTCTTTGAAATCAATTCATTGATGCAATTCATCGCTAGGCACCCTACAAATGATGGAAAATTTGAAACAGTGAAAGAAGAATTGGAATAACTTAGATCATCAGCATTGTACAGAAACTTCGAACTATATACTTCGAAAACCCCACCAAGGCTAATATTTTATCGGTATTTTTTTCTTATATTACAGATATTTAGGTGTTTGTAGACGTCACAGAAGCTGACATGTGATATTAATATGGAACGTATAAATAAAAATCTTGATACCAACGCATCCATTTTTGTTTGGCTTCTATAATTCTGGAGCAAATATGATGATCTATTTACGAAAGAGTTCCAGTTCGAACTAATAAAACTTAAACTTAAACACAGAACAGAAGGACTGAACTTAGAAGCATAGTCAGTCACATAGAGTGTTACAGTTCAATGTTGACATATCTTCTACTAAGATTAAAAGCGTCCCAATTTTTATGGAGAGGGAGGGGGATGTTTGATTATACATGGATGCCACTGGGTACATGTTTAGGAGTTTGTCTCAAACGTTCTGTTCAAGATTGTAGAAACACATGCACGTAAAGGTGGCTGGATTTCTCACCTATTTCATTACATTTGTGATCACTACTTCCATTTGAAAGACCAGCACATCCGTACTCGGCAAAAAGAAAGAATTTTGAAACGATATTTGGTGACAGAACACTCGACAATGGCATCCAACTAAAGAAATGGTTTATACAGCTAAGAGAAGAAATAACAATTTCTTCCGAAGTCAAATCCAGTGTTTGTAGTACTGAGAGGTCTTGTTTGATGGCGCTTACAGGCAGCCATTGGTTGGAACTGATAGATGGTGACTCCGTAGTCCCTGAAAGTGGAGATTTACTTCTGTTGTGAGTAGGGGAGCCACAAGGAGAGCCAAAGGGCGATCGATTATTTGGAGATGGTGGTGGTGTGCATGCATTATTTCGTTTCATCTTTAATGTCACTGCATCAAGAATTTCCATTATTCGAGACAGGGTAGTATCTGATTGTTCTAACAATAACGTCCTTAATTCTTGTTTTCTTGCAGTGTTCAAATCTTCTCTTGGTGAGATAAACTCCTCTGAAGTAATCTGAAGTATAGATAAACCAAGCACGATTGTTGATTCATTCTGTAAAAACTGCAAACAGAGTAGAAAGTTTTATCAATTTAGGCAGCTATATGCGTGGTATTTTTAGAGAAGGTGGAGCAAAAGACTTTGATATTCCAAACTTTATTCTCATGATCTAAGTCAATTACATTTGATTCTAAAATCCTACAAGATAAAACAAGACTATTGAAATACATGTAATAATAGTTATAAATTGCGTCAACATTATTGACAAAAAAATTGCAAGTGTGCTCTTACAAATCTTCTAAACATAATACAAGTCTTCAAAAATTCTATGTCAACTTTTGGAAGATTGGCCCTATTTCTATGTCAACTTTAGGAAGAAGACAGTGATTATACTATGCCATATACTAGAAGGATATTATGAACCTAACCTCCTCACTACCAGCAAGCAGGAGAACAGAGAGGGAAAATCAATATAATACCAGCAGCAAGAAACGATAATTACTGAAACATTTAAACAAGATAAATGTCTGTTAATTGATATGAACCAAAACCAACAGCTGATAAGTCTATCTCAAATCTCAAGGCTAATAACTGGCAAACTTCCTGTCTTTCATCATGACATCTCTTTTTAGACCACTCATAAGGATTTATACAAATGGGTTTGACTAGAGTATCAACACAACAACATTAATGGTTGCTCCGAGCTTGATACACCATTTCTAGATTTCAAAAGGCATTTCTTGGTGCCATAAGCAATCCATCCAACTTACTCCTCTTTATCATGCAATTTGCAAATGAATACACTCAACTTTAAACACATTGTCAACCCAGAAGTAAAAAATATTTACCTTGGCTTGTTGTAGCATATCAGCTTCTATCAATGACTAAAATACTCTCAAAAGTCTATGTTACATTAGGCATGAAATTATAAACAAGAATTACTAACCTGTAAAATATTGTGATAAAAATCAGGGAAAAACTGGGGCCAATCTAGTCTTCCAATGTTTACATAAACCTTTGCCATCTTTTTCTTTATGTACATTGGACAAACTTTGTGATTGGATATCAGAAACTGGGTTGTAAATTGGCGAATCTCTTGTTTGTCTGTTGGCTGCATGCCAAACCATTGCTGATTGACAAGTTTCTAAACAAAAATCATGAAAAAATTAATTAGTGATTACAATTAATGTAAAGAGCTGAAAATATCGTTAAAAGCTGTCAGCAAAGGAACCTGGGTTGCAAATGAGTTACATATTATTGATTCTTTTTAAGTGAAAAGTTGCATTCATAGCAATGATAGGTAATTAAGCTTTCAAATAAGTTATGGAGTGGTAATGACTGATAATACTCATGTATAAGAGCAGTATCATTGTCTGAAATAAGATTGTATCAAAGGTAAGATAATTTAGCATAACCATTACCTCCAATACACTGAGTGAGTACATGTGGACATATTCATTTTTCGAGTTCAGCAAGAAGAAAATACATTGCCTCCAGGCACCCTCCTGGTGACTAAAACTATCTAAAGCATTTTCTGCAAAGAAAAATCTTTTGCTCATATTTCTGCATACTTCAAATGCAAAGCAAGAGAATCTCATAAAAAAAGATGGGGAGGTCTAGGCATTATTGTATAAGTCTACAGTTTGATTATGGTGTTGATGGTGATGATCATAAGGACAAGCATTACAGTGGAATTAGAAGAGGTATAGGCTTTGATCATTTACAAACTTTGATCCACAAATATTTGCAATTAATAAAAATCTAATAAAGGTTGGAAAATGCTATTATATTTAGCATATTTTCTTCGCAAAAAGAAAACATTATTGTTATTGTGGAAAAGGGCCAACAAATAGGAAAACAAAGTTTCATGTTTCCCATTGTGTTCAAATTGGCCAGTGAAAACTAACTTATGTTCTAACAATGTCACCTAGGGAGAACTGCCAAGAAACAAGTGACTTCTTGACTCCAATATGTTCACAAAAGAGCATATTAAAATGGCAAAAAAGTCTACTGTGTGTATATACATCGATAATATACAAATATAAGTTTAAAGGTTGTTCCTTTAAATATTAACTGCTAGCACTTCATGGGGTCAAGGAAGCAGTGTAGGTGAAGCATATCGTGATTCAGAAATTTACACAATATATCCTTGTTTTAAACAATTAAAGAACTTTGTCGAAAATTCTAACTTTATGCTCAAACTAAAAAAAGGATCCCATTATAGCCTCTACATCAGGCTGGGCAACCTATGGCTTTGATTTTATTTTGACAAGCTGGGTTACGCACTAGAAGCATAGTAACTCCATTGAAAATACAGGACAGATGTAAGTTGCTGCACAAATGGGGAAAATTGTGTTTTGTTGAAATTCTAGTTCATGTTTTTTCAAATCGAAAGATAGAAAGGAAGCACCTTATCTGACAAAAGAATCTGTTTAACCAGCAAAGTTCTGTGTTGATATGATCTGTTAGATTTTTTTATTGAAAGATGCTTTCATTTTCTGTTCAGACTTTTCTAGCCTGACCTGCTCTTCTGTGGTACTAAATGTCGTAAATTTGGCCCCCAGGTTCAAAAGGTTGCCTGCCCCTGCTCAACAGTATTATGCCTTGTTCAACACCATATGTCATGATATAATTATTTAACAAACAAATCATGTGACATTTCTATATCACAGTTTAGGTCATGAAAGGTATTTCTTCATTTCCAAGACATTGGTTATAGAAAACATAATGTTGTCAGGCATAACTGATAATTCAACTTTCTGCTAATACAAATTCTTCCACTATCAAATAAAAAAAATTTCCCTTATAATTATACCGGTCTATGCCAACTTTTACCAATTTAAACTGTCAATAATTAGAAAAAATTTTCTTTTCTTTGAAACTTGAAAATACTGAAACTAAAATGTTTGAATAATAGTTCAAAAAAATGATGGTATACAATAGTATCATAAACAGAAATAATACCAATGCTTCTTTTTCTATCATTTGAAGTTGCTGGAGCAAAGAATTCATCAAGAAGGTTTTCTAACGCAGCCAGAGTTTCTTCTTGTGTGCCCTATAGGATAATGATAACAAAGAGAATGAAAACAAATAATATTTTATATGAATTGCTGTTAAACTTCAAGTTAGGTATATGTTGAAGTTTGAATGAAGGTCTAAAATCACAGTATTTCTTCAAATGCAACTAAAGTTATATCAAAATAGAATTTACATTATACAATTCTCATTGACTATGACATAATTGCTCAGAAAAGTTGCAGGGGTCATCTGACATGTAAGGCTTGAAACCATGCTATAAATTCAAAGGTCAATGACTTATATGGATCTCTTATCACATCACATGACCAGTGTGAAAACTATTTCCTGCCAAAACGAAATATATTGTTTTAAACTTTAAGCATTAAGAGAAAGAAAAAACCGGTTTGGATCAGCTTAAGGGAAGTTATCTCCAGTTTAGAGAAAGGTGTGGTAATATTTAAAAAAAAATGCAAAACTTTGAGTGTTTGTAAAATATGAGTGGTAAATGTTTTATGAGTTTATCGTTGTATTAATCCTAATTATGCATTATTGATGACCTCATTTATTTTTTTTACACTAGGGTAACGATGTCTAAAAAATGATTAATAAGTTGATCAATTTTGTATACAAATGTACACATTTTTTCGAATAGATAAAGAAAATTAAAGGTTATTAGCAGCTTCTTCTTGAATAAACTAATTATTCGATCAAATAAAATGGAATAAATTGTGTAAAAAGGGCACTGCGACTACCTGTCACTGTAAAAACTCAAAAACTGGGACCTGGATAAGGAAGACGATATAAAGGCTTCCTTGTTTTTTAGATTAAAGTTCGAAATTCGAAAAGACATAAACCCTTTGCCATCTAGATTTTTCTGCAAAAGCCTTCGTGTAACAGCGTTATCATACGGGGTGGAAGTGGGTGCGGCGATGTGGCCTAATAATTTTTAACAACGGGTATTAAGTCCAGTGCATTTTTAGGCCATAAGGCCTAACTCAATCCTATGAGCAAAATTCATGATCAAGAACAACAAAAAACTGTTTTATTTAGAACAACTCATACCATTTTATTTTGGCTTCTTTTACCCCCTTTTTATCAACTCACTGCATTTGTTGTTCTTTTAAGGCATTTCTGCGTCATCGTGAAGATCCTTACACCCTCCTGCCACCTCAACCTCGCAAACAGAAATGTCCCAGTCCTCTGCATGCTTCCGAGTATGACGTCACAAACGTCATTTCACCCACATAATAGAGATCTCTATTTTCACCCCCAACGCTTTTCAGTAGCAATGAAATAGTACTTTATGCAGTATCTCTCGCAAAACCCTGACTACGTAATGCTCTTAAGACTAAAATTTTGCTATGTTATACTCGATATTCAGGGCCCTCGAATCCTGGCATGCTTCACTCGCATTTTGTAATATTATTTGTTTTTGCGACCATTCATTTAATTACCACCCCCCTCCTCGACAAAACTTTTGTCAGAGAATCTGGAAGTTAAACTGCATTACGTTATTTTTCCGCCTTTATATAATAACAAAATTTACAATGGCATCCAGATAACTTGGTCAATTTAAAGCATCTGTTCTGAAACCTGAAAGTGAATGTTTTTAAGTTGTCATAGGCGTCACCTAAGACAAAATGCATGTCTGCTATACATTCAAAGCCAGGGGCGGACTGGCTAATTTTTTTGGCCCGGGCAAATTTTGATCAAACCGGCCCACAATAATAGCAAATAAAAAACTCCTCGGAAAATGCAAGTAAATGTTAGTCTGTAAGGAAAACAAGTTTTTAAATTCAGTAATTGTGTTCATGGATGAATGCTGGTTAACAGAACATGGTTAACAGAACATGTTAAATATGTCATTTGCTGACAAAATAGTAAATAAGCAAAAATTTTAACTCATTAGTTTGACTTTTTTTCTAAATACAGTAACTTATATGTTGATAATGTGATCGTTCTGGATGTCATCTAACAGGTTATTTCTAAAAACATTAACATGAAGGACTCCAGGTTTGGCTGCGAAAAACTACTACGTAACCTGTTCTTTATTTATTTAAAGTGGAAAAGCTTCTATCACACTCCACTTATGACAAATAATTTTCTAATCCTCCGGAAAACCACAATGATTTTCAGCAACCCAAAAATATCAATTCCTCAATTTCTGACCCCAAAAAGAAAACATGCCCCCCCCCTGTTGAAATTTATTGTGTAGCACCATACCCCTGTTGGGCGGGGTATCATTTGACTTATGATAGTATAGGCCTGATAAACTTACCATAACTTGTATGAGTTTAGTGAAAGGAGCAAGAACAAGACCCTGCTGTTTTTGTAACGTTTGTGGAATTTGCTTGATAAAAAAGCTTTGTATCGTAGCTGAATCCTTTTTAAGTCTCACAGCTTTTCCTCTATAAATTTCTGTGCACCACCTTTGGTTGAAGTCTTCTTGCTCTTCTCTCGTTCTACGTATGTCCTCTTCATTGCTCCACATCAGTGGCGGATTCAAGGGGGGGGGGGGCAACTAGGGGCAGTTGCCCCTCCCTCAACGAGTTGAAGCAAGTCTGGCGCCCCTTTTTTGGAAATTATGCGCCCCTTCTGAAGAACCAGAATCAAGTGAAAAAGTTTCTGAGACCGATAAGTTAATTTGCTTCAAGATTACTTTCAAGAAGTTATGTTGTTTATTCCGAAAATGGATCTGAAATTGTTGTATACAGCGAACTCTCGTCACCAATTTTTGCAAATTTTTTAGCGCCCCGACTACCAACTGCCCCTCCTTCAAATTTGCACTGGATCCGTCCCTGTTTTCACATCACAGAGCAAATCGCTTAGTGAACTCTAATTTTTGGACTTTTAAATGTATTACATTAAGCAATAGCATGTGCTTAGGCAAAAAACATGACCAGCTTCAAGCAAAAGCTAAGTAAAAAGACACCAGGGCAGGTTAAAATCTTATGTGTCGCATTGAAACAGGGGTGTTGCAGTAAAGAATGTCGTCAAAAGGAAATACGGTCAAGAGAAAATATAACAAGATGTCAATGTTTCCTGAAGAAGTGTGTTTGGGCTTTGGGCTGCGGTGACAATAATGAATTCATAATTTTAATGGTTTTAGATTACTCGCGTGTATATTTATTCTTTCCCACAAAGTCTCTGAAAATTCAAGGCAAACAGATCAACGCGTGGGTATAATTTTTCGCCTTGCATTCACTTTTTAAGCTAACTTATTTTTTTTGCACTTTTATCAACCGGCCTTTAAACCGACCGGCCCTTCGGGCGATCGCCCGAATAGCCCGACCAGCCAGTCCGCCCCTGTTCAAAGCTCTTGGTATTTGGCAGTTCTCAAAAACAATTCCTCTCGCACTTACTGGCCAAAATTTGACTAGTTCTCATTATTTTTCATTACATTACATTTGGACATTATCCCATTAGCTCATTAACAACTTCTGAGGAGAAATTGTAGCTCGCATGTGTACATGCAACATAAACGTACGGTTATTGTCTTTCAGTTGTACAGAACTTTCTACAGAACATATCCATATCTTTAAATGGGGCCCACACCTCAGAATTCTTTTCATGCACACCGTGATACTGACTCGAATTCCTTCTATTATCTTTTACAAGTTTTTTCTGTGTATGGGCCTATATGGTTAATGCACTTATATGCACAAATACTGTGCACAAAAAGGCTTTTTCTAATGAAAATGAACAATTTTCCAGTTCCAAACAGTGGCGGCTTTAGGAAGTGCGGGGCCCCGGGGCCAAAAACATCTGCGGTGCCCTTGTTCTTTACAGTTTCCATCTTTTTTCTTGGATGTGGGGCCCATTGCGACGCGAAGCAAGCCTTGTTTGGGGGGGTATGGACTACAAATTTACCTGATTAAGAAATTAATGCCTGAAATTCTTTATTTACTGTCACAAACCTCTTTGATACATTTTGTCAATCTAACTCTGTATATATTTAGCAACTATTCATTTTTATACGACATTAGCCGACTTTCCTAATAGTTTTATCAAATCTCTATATCGGGCAAAGGATATAGTCACTACCCGAGGCAGCACCATGGTTGCCGCCAATGAAACAGGAAATTTTCGAAATTTGATGCTTCTAGTTACCTGGAAAATGCACTCTTTCAAGCACATTTCACTAAAGCAATCCTCCTAATCCTATTGAAAAGTATTTTTTTGCAAAGAAATTTAACAGCAGATAAAAATAACTGGTACAATTTCGCCGCAGTCTTGAAAAATACCATGTTGTCAGTTACTTCTTTAGCTAGGTAACAAGAAGCACTGGTTGTCAATTTAGATCCTTCTTTCAATCTTAGCATGCCTTTTGAATGTTAGAATAAATCTGGAGCTCGTAGTGAAAGGCAGTTGACGCTTCTACCGAGAAACTTTATGGGAAATGGACAGAGGACACGATTTTACCTAGAGAGGGCCTGGATTTTTAGATTTAGTGCCAACAAGAAATCTTCAAATCATTAGTTTGTTTACCTTCATTCATATCAAGGAATATCATATTTAACCAACGGAGCAACTACCTGTGCTTGATCCTTTATTGATTTTATGACATGAAGGTCTCTGAGATACCTAAAGCGTTTCTTCCACCGAGCGGATTTTGCCTGAAATTTCCTATTGAGATACTATTGGGGGGTGTGACACCCCCACACCCCTGGGTTGTGACGCCCCTGCCAATGTCAAAGGTCTTAAACTTCTCAAACTTTCTAAAACTTTTGTTTTTCCGAGACTCTAAACTTTTGTTTTTGACCCTTACAAGAAGATGTCACCTGAATCAATAATTTAGTTCATGATTAGATCGACATCACCAATTATAAAACACCCTTAATTGTTTCAATACACAACCAAGACCACTTTTTTGCAAAACAATGGAGCTTCTTTTCGAAAATTTTCGTTATGGGTGTTAAATTTTCTCTTGGCCACCCATCTTTCCAACCTATGTCGGAGCCATGGCAACGCAATACAAATCTTGCTTTAACATCCAGCAAACAGCACGAGTAAATACGACAAGCAAGCTAATCTACTTACTTATGGAGAAGACATGCTATAAAAGACCCCTTCAATTTATGCTAAGTAGTTATGTGATCAGAGAGGCATCGATAAAGATAACTCAAAAAGTTGAAGAAGGCATAGAGCTTCATAAAAGCCTTCTTACTTTATGTCTTTAAAATTCAAGATGATGGCATCGCTAGGAATGCAACATTATGAAATGCCTACAGGTATACATCTTTTGCATTGAATAGCAGTTCAAATGTTGCTGAAACACGAAAAACTTCTTACCTGTCCTGGACTGAAATATTACAACTTAATAAATTGACGATTATTTGCTATTAAATGGTCAACATAATAAATGTAGGAGATTTTAGGGTTAATAATGGTCCGAACTTTCCTAAACACAAGAAATTGGACACAAATACCGGTGTTTTTTCTGGGGGGGGGGGGGGCTGTTAGTTGGAAATTTGAGAGTAATCAGAAACTCTTGTTCGTAATTCCAAAGCTTGTTTACGTCAGAAAATAGCTTATCATTTTTCTAACGGTTGCCATTTCTGCTTACATCTGTAAACATCTTTTGCGTATCTAGTTTATCTGAAATAAAAACTTGCGTGAAACTAACGTTTTACGTAAAAGAATGTTAAATCATTTTAGTGTGGTGCAATAAATTGTAACCACGTTCTGTTCCGAAAATAGCAACTTGCCACATTTTCTAAATTGCTGTGGTCAGCGGTACTGCGCATTGATAAAATCATCTCTCGCGCATTTCAATCCATACGTTTAGCTGTGGCCTAGCCTTACAACCCACTGCCTTCACCCTTACAACAGAAATCTCACCTTTACACGTCAACACGGTTTCTAAGTACAACTTTCCAATCTTCTTCAAGACACAAACTGTTTCAACGATGCCACCAAAATCGGATAAAAAAAAGAAAACGATGAAATTTGGGAGTAGCAAGACGGACCCATCCGATGCTAGGCCACCAAGAATGAGAAAAGTTTTCAAGAAAGAAAATACGTCGGAAGTCAATAACCAAGGTTTAAGAGAAGAGGAAGAGGAGCCATTTGGAAATTCTTGTGATATATGCTGTGAAGATATAGAAATATTTGCGAAAGGATCTTGTGATCATGTTATTTGCTACAAGTGCTGCAGTAGAATGAGAGTTTTATGTCAGGAAAACTACTGTGCTGTTTGCAGACTTGAATTGAATCAGGTAACTAAAAATACGATGACAATACTTCATTGTAAAATCTTTGTTATGATGATAGATATCCTTTGCACCACAATGCACATCCAGGCATAGGAATCACGAGGTGTGGTCACATCGAGAGGAAGGACCACTGCTCGATAAGCATAAGCTTCTCAGTGTCCTAAAAACTATCTTCGGGTGCTAGGTAGAAACAAATACAAATACAAAACACAAATACATAAAACTTTTTGACTTCCAGATTCACATGGTTTAAAACACCGCCAAATACAATTGAACACTGTTGGGTAGCTTATCAAGACAAACCAACATCTTCTTGAAATTTTTCAAACGATAAAGAACAAGCTATATCTGGGGTGTATTTTAAAATATGTGCTAGGAAGGTATTTTGATTTAAAACGAGTCCAGCAGAGATTCTTGCTAAAAAATTATTTTGTGTTACATAACGAGTGTCTAAATTAAATAGGCTACTTCTTCAGTATCAGTACTTTCTGTGATTGGCTTTTCAGTGTTGATGTGAAATATGTTTAGAGGATCTTCTAATAGCCAGGATGATAAAGTTCGAAAATATCAGGCCTTGAAAAAAAATTTTCTTCCTGGCAGCAAAATAAAAAAAATTCAAGATTTCCTGCAAAGCTTCGAGAAAGTTTCCAGCCACTGAAATTTATATTTCAAGTTGCTTAGATTTGTTTAAAAATTTGTCCTAAAACAAACTGTCACACTAAAAATAATTAATTATTGGTCCTGCAGTCTTGATCATAGCTATTCGAAATAGGAATCATTTTGTTTATACTGTATTAGATGATCAAGGAGAACGCGATCAAGCACAAAACTCATAGTTTGTTTTCAAGGTTAAAGAAAGTAGATCTGAAAATCTATAATAACCTTGATTAATTTTCTATCAGTACTAGCAAACTAGATACTTTATAAGTATTGATGTATCTATACATCTTGCTCTGGGTGGGTTTATCATCAAAGCTAGTAGTTCATACAACATGTAAGAATACTATTTTATTTTTCAATGGTTAAAATAAATGTTTTTAAATCAGGGTCTGTGCTAGAGGCAAAGATTCAAGACCAAAACGCTTACATTCTATAAAGCAAGTGATGAAAAATTTATGCGAATGCCAATAGAAAAATACGAATAATAATGGACACATCCACACAGGTTTTGGGGCATGTTCACCTCCAAAACAATTGACCTAACAAGATTGGCTGTCTTTAAGTGTCTTTACATATATAGAATGGCTAATGTAAAAAAAGAAATGAACTTTGTTTTAGCTTGCTGGAATTAAATTAGTAGCTGAAAATCATGCACGGAAAATTTGGCATAACAGATGCTTATAATACCAGATGATTGGAAGCTAATCTTCGTTTTTTGTTAGTAGTGCAGAACAAAAATTATACAGTATGTATGTATATCACAAGAAAAAAGCATTCCGTAGAAATATTGCAACATGAATTCAATGTTCATATTAAAATCAAGCAATGGAGATTTCACGCTAAAAATTTCCTGGTAAACATCATCAATTTCCTGCAATGAATTTGTGACAAAAAATTGTCTGGCAGCGCCGCTGCCGGACATTTTAAAGCCCTTGAAAATATTATAAAGGCAACAAGTAGTTTTATAAATAATGTACATCATCATTGAATTTGGTACTTGAGATGCAAAGAAAGCTTGAAACTATCAAATAAATCAAAATAGGGAAGTAGCTAAACTACACAACAATTTGTGTGCGGAAAATAAGAAAAATTCTTGCATATATGCATACAGCCACTTTATTATCAAAATTTTAAAAGAAGTTCTGTTTGATAAAACCTTCTCCTCAAAAACATATTCATTTGGTAATGCCTTGTAGTGATTTTAACATATATCACTTTTCTAGGAACAATTATTATAAAAAAGGGACTATATATACTCCTGGTCTTCAACTTCGATATATACAAATGTAAACAAAATACCCAATAATGTAGATTCAGTTTATGCTTGTGGATTCAGAACTTGATTGGTAATGATTGTTTTGTTTATATGATGATCTTTGATGATGCTTTTTAACTTCATTTTCAGATAGTGTTCATGGAAAAGAGCCTTCCATTTGCTGACATGATTGTCAATAAAATGCTATCAAATTTGAAATATGGTATCTTTTTTGAAAGCATGGAAATCAAAAAGAAATTTCAAGACTTGCTTCTGAACAAATGCCCTCTTTGTGATGAGAAGAGTGCAAGATTTGAGGATCTGCGACGTCATGTAAGGCATAAGCATGAAAAACAGTATTGTGACATATGTCTGCAAAATCTGAAAATTTTTCCATATGAGTTTCGTGTTTACACTCGTAGCGAGCTGGTAACACATAGGAAATCTGGAGACTCAGATGATAAATCTTATAAAGGCCACCCACAATGTGAATTTTGCAATGAAAGATATTTTGATAATGATGAGTTGTTGCTACATCTGAGAAAGAATCACTTTTGGTGTCACTTTTGCGAAAAAGATGGAAAACAAGAATACTATGAAACATATGAAGATCTGAGGGCCCATTTTCGCAGTGAACATTTTCTTTGTGAGGAAGATGAATGCTTACATGAGAAATACACTTCAGTATTCAGAACAGATATTGACTACCAGGCTCATAAACTAGGAAAGCATAGTAAAAAGCTTACAAAGATGGCAGCAAAGCAGGCAAGACAATTGAATGTGGAAATCGATTATGGGACAAGAAAACAATACCAACAAAGACTTAATGGTGAAAGGCGAATACCAAGTAGGCAAGAACGAGCTTCGAAAAAAGTGACTGTGAATAAAGATTCTGCAGAGGCAAATGTGTAAGTCAAATTTCATGTTTTCAGTCACTGGTAGTATGAGCTAATAATTTAATGAGATCTTGTGTGTTATAGACCTGGTGCCTCCACGTTTGCCTCGGGCTAGCGAGGTGAGCTATTCATCACTCATCTCAAAGAAGATGGTGATGTTCATTTGGTGCAACTTGGCGCTAAATAACTTAAAGTTATTTTTGAACAGTCGTGGTTTCTTATAACTGGCTATAATGATAATTAAAGTATACAGGAGATCCCCCACTGATAGATATAGCTTTTTAAGGACGGGTACAAAACTGTCATCTCTCAAAATCTTTTAATCTTAAAATTTCCAGTACTAGCTCAATTAATTAGTTTTGCTTCAGGTTACGGTAACATTTTTGATGATATTTGGTTTTCACTCCCTAAAAGCCAAACTATTAATGGAATCAGATTAAACTATACATCATTCAATGCACAAGAATGTGGCAATGATTCCAACCATATCAAAATAATTGGCAAAAAATGTAAAATGATACTTTCCAGGCAATTTTATTGCTTGAATGAGCGTACCACCTTCAAAAGCTATTTTTCACTCTTGCGTTTGAGTTATCAAAATTTGACTTACATCAGCAAAAAGCTCAGATTCTCGGCTACCAAAGATTTTTCAAATTTCTCCTCCCCTTGAAACTATACCCTGTCAAAAATTGGCAAACATTTTTTCGACGGACCAGAGCAAATAAAAAAATCTTGAGACACACTTTGTTTACCCAATGTCTGTCCTGGTCGTGTGCTAATTTTTGAGCAATTCAATTGGTTCCTTTGGTACAAAATAGCTTTTTGGTACCTGTATATAGAGGAATTGTGAGTCCTGAGAAAATGGGATTTTACTGGTGGCACTTGCAAGGTACACTTGTAAACAGCAGTCTAATCCGGTTCAAGTTAATTGAAGCTTTAAGATCATTAAGCCTGCCTAAGTAAACATGCCATACATGGGATACATGGATGTGCCATGTAAATGAGACATGCGACCACTGCAAAGCAACGATAATCGGCTTAACAGGTCAAGCGATTTTCAGACCTAAACTAAAAGTTTTGATACAGAAGTTATTATGGAAACCTTCGTTTACTTGGGGATTTTTTCCATTTTCAAAATTTCTCTTAGTTTCAAATTTGGTATCACTGTGTGCCTTGAAAGTTCAGCTACTTGAATGTGAAGCAATCGGAAAATGAATTTTTTCATCCAGAAAACGTCTACTGTAACCTTAATAGAATACTTGTATGTTCCTGTGACAACGAACTCGGAAATAACAAGCCTTCAAGTACTTGAACATCAAAATAGTTTTCAAATGAATGCTAGTTTGTACTAATGTTATATCAAAATCACACTATGTGATTTAATTTTGGTTCTGTTCAAATCTTGTTAGTGAGAATGTTGTTGATTTGTGACTATACCAAACTATCGTTTTATTTCTGTTGGAGAATTGCCATCTTGTTTTGTAAACCTAGCTGATTTGATAACCTAAAAGAGCATCCTCTAACCTAAAACTTTTCTATAATTATTTTTGTCTCCGAGCTATAAGTCATTTTGAAACAACAGGTAAAATATTTTGAGGCGGAAGCCATTTTCACCGGGATGTGAGACTGAATTTTGAACAATAGACACTGGGAATCAAAGCGAAGTAATTTGATAATGCTGGAGCATATGAGTTAAAGACTGTTGTTTATTCATACACTTTAATTGACAATTTTCAAGAGACTAAAAATTGCCCGCCTGACTTTACTGAGGAGAGTGATGTACCACTCGCCATGCTAAAATGCTCATGGCCAGGCCTGGCGTTATACGACAAAATATATATAAAATAACTTGGTACCTATATTGAGTTCAAAAACCATAATTAAAAACACACATACACAATAATAATTTGTTCTTAGAATTTTTGTTCCCACAGTAAGAATTTCATGTATAAATTTTTAAATTCTGATATTTTCAAGTAATCTTCTCCTTTTTTGCCTCAATCTATGAAGGGGTCCATTACTCTCATTTGTCTCCACAGTTCTCTGTCTTCTACATCATTATTTCAGAATTTTAACATTGTAAATTTAGCATCTCCTTCTCCAATGCATCTCTTCATCCAATTCTCTGTCTGCCAACTAATCTTCAACCTTTTATCAAGTGTGGAAGCTGCTTCATGCTAGTTGCTCTTATCTTCTCTATTATCGCTACCACACCTGCCTCTGCTGTTATATCTTCATTGTTTTTTCTCTTTGAAAGTATGACTCAGCATCAATATTGACATAGACATTTCTGTTCTATCTAGTAGTTTTCCTTCTTTACTTGTTAAAGCTTATCTTTCTGTCACTGTTCTAAAGTTTCTCTTTGAGTTTCATTGGCTAATTCTTATCTAGAGAAACATAAATAAATTCGCTTTATTTGGTTCATATGCTATTGTTGTCATTTATTTAATACTGCCAAATTATTTCCCAAACCTTATTTTCCACTCCTCTTTCTCATAGGTTTTTAAAGGGTTCCACTTATCTAAGGTTTGTTCTGTTGATGGCATGCAATCCATAAAATGGAGACCTTACGATTTTTATGGAGACCTCATGACCAAATCAAAGTAGAACGGGAGTAATGGGAATGGTTCAAGAAAAAATGAAAAAAATGAACTAAAACGAAATTAAAAGCTACTTTAAAGAAAATTAACAATAAATTGAAAGAAACAAACAAGAAAAAAATAATCAAACTGTGTTACTGTGCGTGTATTAAAAAACACAACAGGACTGATTTTGTATTTGCTTTTTACAACATTAATTAAATTTTATCCAGAAATTTTAACCCATGACATCTTTGGAACAATGAAAATAATTAGGTGTGTTCTGCTTATTTTTTAGTCCTTCTGATGAAGAATCTGATGGCATTAACAAGAATGCTGTAATTTCTGAAGCATCTAGACAGAATGTCAAGTCAACAAGTCCTTTGAGTGCTGATGCAACGCCATTTCTTCCAAGCAGCCAACCATCACAAGCAAATAATGATGTGGAGAAGAAAACAAAGACCATGGCTGATAGGATCGGGACTCATTCTAAGAAGTCTGAGCCTTTAAGATCTAAGTCAAAAGGTAATGTGAGTACACATAGGAGTAACCCAGAAGGAAAACGTTATGATGCTGCATTTCCACCTCTTGGTGAACACAGTGGAACTGGTGCACAACCCAAAGATTCCTCTTTAATGCTGCAACATAATGGAAGCCAAAATGTTGTTAATGGTATTGATCAAAGTGATAAAAAGAAAGCCAAATCAATGCAAAAGCAGAAATCAGATCATGTTGATAAAAAACAGACATCGGAAATGCAAAAAAGTGTCAAACCTCCACCTGGAATAAACAGAGCATCATCAGGACAGAAAAAGGTGCCACCAGGCCTTTCAGTGGGAAACTCAGAACCACCAGTAACTAAGAATCTACCTCCAGGATTCAGTAAACAAGGGCTTTCAGTGGGAATCTCAGAACCTACAGTAACTAAGAAACTACCTCCTGGGTTCAATTCAGAAAGCAAAGTGTCAAATATTGAGAATTCAAACCCTGAAGATGCAAAAGAAAGAAATGCAGCTTTGGTTGGTTTGATAAGAAGTTTACTGAGCGAGGAAAATTTTGCCAAATTTAGGGAACTGAGTGGAAGTTTTCGAAGGTCTGACATAACAGACACTGAATATTATAAAAGTACGCAAGACCTTTTTGGTAAAAATCTGGATCTTGTTTTTAGTGAACTTGTTGAATTGCTGCCTGACAAAGGAAAACAAAAACAGTTATGGAAGATACATATTGGCATGCAAATGTTCCCAATTCTCACAAAGGGGGAAGAAATGGGTCAAATCAGAAAACATGCTGTTCCTGCAGAACCAAAGTCAGCCTGGACAGAGGCAAATGGGTCAATACTAAGTGAGAGTAGTAGAAAAAGTGACAACAATACTACAAAATCTTCCGCAGAAGCTGCTAATCAGCCTTCCTTAGCTGTAAAGAAGCGACAAGATAAGGATTTTACCACTTGCAAAGAATGTGGAGAAACTATAACGCGAAAGGAGGTTGCAAGTCATATGGACACTCATATTGACTCTGACTTTCCAGCTCTTCCGTCATTTTCAAAGCCAAAAAAACATCCTTCTTGGCAGCAAAGACCTGCTCCAGTTATTCACAATTCATGGGCGAAGTAGACTTTGTAAATTATTTTCAAAGTTGTGCATAGTGAATAATGAATAATTCAAAGAAAATTAGATATGTTCAGTCATTCTTTTGCTCTATGAAATTGATTCTGTTTTGTCACTACTCTTCCAAACATCTTAGAAATTCTGTGGATTGCTTTGGCTATTTATCACATTGTCATTTTTTCAACTTATTTATTAACTAAGTAAAAACATACTATAAGCGTAATCAAATCTGATATAAGAATACTGATTTATTAGGATAGGTCTTGAAGGAGGCCTCCTACATTTGCCATAGACAGCTTCAGTTAAATGATAAAGAATTTACTTCTTGTTGCATAAACTTTTATAATTATATTTTACAAACATGTTTGGTGACTTTGGTGAATGGCAAAAAGTTAAAATATTCAGGCTACTTATCCTCATTAAAAATTATTTTGCATGCATTTATTTTCAAACACACCTCGGCAAGAAAAGGAGAAAATTTTTGCGCCCACATATCAAGGAGAGGAGGAGAATTGGTCAAGCGTCTGAATCTTTGATTGATGGAAAAGAGATTCAACAGAAAGAAGTTCACTTTGGAATGCTCAAATTAATTAGAGACTTAAAATAGGGTTGTTGCTTTGGCATTGGCGTCAGCCGATTCTTTAGCCCCATATTTTAAAAAAAGACATTCGCCGTTTTTATGGTGTATCCGTACTATACCCAAAGATAGATATTCAAATATGCCTATGTTATATGATTTCCACTGTTTGTAGAAAAACTCGATTTTCAGCCCGCACGGCTTAAAGAAATCATATGAATGCCCTCTATCAACCAATATCCACAAATATTTATTTTTTCTTATTACAAAGTTGAGCTAATTTCAGAGTAGAAACTCCGAAAACGAACATGCAACGCCGTATAGAAAAGTTCTAAAGTTCCGGTGATTGTGTTTCATTGCTTGCAGAAGAAAACTAACAATAGCTGCACTTTTAGCAGGTTTCAACATAGATTCGAAAGCAAAACTTATTGGAACAAATGTCTTAATTGCTATTTTAATTGAATTTGATTAGCCCTTTAGCCTTCATAAGACTTCTCGAACATGATGAAATAGGTCCGGGGTCTTAAAAAATGGAAAATTGCGTGAGTTTTTCTACCAGAAACAAGTTTATAACCTCATCAGGTCGATTCTTATCTTAATCAGTAAGATCGCCGCATCCGGCACATCGTAGCAATGTGATTAATGTAAATGCTAAGCTTTTGAACCCAAGAAAAAATTAGCAGCCCGATATGTCTATTAATTTCCCAACAGAGGGGGTCTACTAAGATGTTTTAGTAAGTGTGTATTAGCTGATTGATATCACGTTGAAGACCTCATTTGCAAAAACATTCTAAACACTGGCGCCCCGTGTGAGTTTAAGACAAACTGTGACCCTTTTGTTTAAAGTATAAACCAGAAAAGTGAATCTTGTTAGCATTTCTATTAATGATTCATGCAGCAATTAACATCACTGAAAATCGCTACGTTCGAGAAACAACTTGGGATAATGAATAGGAGAAAATTTGATTCCTGATGAAACGACGGCAGGTTAAACAAAATTAAAAACCATTCTTTGAAGTAACAGCTTAGACAACTAAAAAAGTGTTCAGTCAATGCCAGCAATAGCCTGTCAGCAAATTTCTAGTGGTCAGAGCTTTTTCAGAAGAGTATTAGATGGAATTTAAAATAGAGGTCTTTCGAGGTATCTCAAGCTATGAAATTAAAGAAAGGGTGAAAGGGGGGGGGGGGGTAGGAAAAGTTTACCACCCATAACAACTGGTTTTGAAAATGTTTTATTGTCTTGCAAAAAGTGGGAGGCCCTCCGTCGGAGGCCCTGATGATGTTCATCAACAAGAAACTTCACAAAAATTCATATACTCAACATAAAGGTTCTGCGCGTTTCTTCTAGTAACTTTAAACATGAATTCGGTAGTCTCGGCGCTGGGGCTGGGGCTGGAAACGTCGTAAATTTTGCCTCAAGTCCTAAAGGTTGCCCGTCTTTGACGTCTTAGATGTATGTTATTATAACGTAACTTCGTTGGAGAGCTCTTACAGTCAGGTAGACAAAGTATTCGGTTCAATATGATCTACTCAACTTACCGGCACTTTCCTTATCAAATCGGAGTAATTATCCGGTTCTTATCAAATCTCCTGCTCTATAAAGAGTGTAGCGAACAGAGAGCTGCGAGGCTGGTGCCCCCTTCCATAATTTCCAAAGACGTGATTTTGCCAATATCTATTTTGCTAAGATCGTCTGGAATTGTTATGCCGTTCCAGATCGTCAGGAATTGTTATGCAAAATTGAGTTAGCTTCGGGTCTGTAATTTGAGATTTCATACGTCTCACTTAATTTACTATATTCACGTATATTTTATGGCATCCTTTAAATTTTATCATAAAATTTATTAATTCTAAAAAATAGAAATTCAGAATGTGGGTGTACCACTTTAAATATGTAAAATACGCTTGAAATTTTGAACGGCTAGTAGTTAAGAGATCAAAAATGCAAAGGCCAGAATTCAGTAGCTAATAGATAACTAATTATCCTAAGAGTCTTGACTTAGAGTAAAAAAAAATGAATCCTTTGCTTCTGGCGTTCGGTTCCTATTTTTGATTGACAAGAATGATTCGTGACAGACTTTACCCGTTAGCCCGAGTAACAACCAAAAAAAGACAAAAATTTAATTTGTTAATTCTGTTAATTTTGTTAATTCGGATAAACATTCTGTTATAAGCATTGTTTCAAAGCTTTGAGTCTACACAAATTGATTCATTTGCCTGTCCTGTCATTTGTTCGAAAGAATCTTCTAAAAAACTATTCAGTGTTATCTGGCTAGCTACTGCAGGTAGAGTCTTGGATTCACTATTTACACTGACGTCATTCCCGCTAATCATATTCCCTTTTTTCCCGAGCAGTCCAATGCTAGATACCTTTTTCAAGTTCACTTTAGTCGTTCCCTTGCTGCTGGCATCGATGTCCTCTTTCCTGTTTTTTATCCGTCTAAAGAACTTCTTGAACGCCTCGCTAAAGTTTGAGCTCAATGCACAGTATATAAATGGATTGACGACGTGATTCAGACCGCTGAATATATTACAAAGAATTTCAATCGCAAACACATCGCTGAAGTAGCCTGGCTTTGCAAATAACGTCAAACCTACTAAGACCATGTATGGCAAGTAGGAAATAATCATGACTGCTGTTGCAGTGGCCAGCATTCTTACTGCTTGTAGCTTTCTAGCTTCGGATTTGTTAGTTGTCATTTGGTGGCCTGGAGCTTTGCTTCTGTAGATAAACAATCCGATATTGGAGTACAATAAAAACAGAAACAAAGCAAAAACGATGTACATGGTAAGTCGAAAGGAAAGCTGGAAATTTTCTCTTGACTCTGTTGAGTTAACTTGTATGCAAAGTCTTGTCAGACGCAAGGATCCGGATATAGGCCGGACAAGTCCAATAACACCCGCACTCATCATTGAGCTGACGCTTCCACCGATTGCAATTAACCAAATGAGAACAATCGCTACAATGAGATGCTTCTTTGTGATGTGTATCTTCCTTGCATACCTGTATACAAGAGTATTCTTAGAAGCCGCTCAGAAAGTTAATACATACCCTACATAATATACGAAGTTACATTCCATTACCTACCCTGGGTCACTATATAAAATAATAGAGACACTCTATTTTATTTTATACATAGTGAGTCTGGTACCCAGGGTATCCATTACCAAACCTACTAAGCAGTGGCGTCGCCAGCTCGAAAAAAACTGGAATGAACGAAAATAAATTTTCTCGGCCACACCCTTCAGGCTCTTGGAAAAGCCTTTTTAGTATTTTTTTTATCTATTTCGAAATATTTTTGCAGGGGCTTCGAAATCTCAAGCAGCTTTTTTTCGTAACGGTGGCTTTCTTGCAAGTGCGAAAATCGAAATCGATCTGATCAGATTGAGAACAAGACTTTTCGTCTACACTTAAGTTTTCATGGTGCTAGTGTTTGCTAATTTTATGACAGTTCATTTTAAAGGATTTGACTATGAAAAGCAACTTTGAGTGAAAGTTTCACCCGGAAAGATTTCACCATAAAACCTACGATACAAGCACAAGCAAGGGAATAACTAAGATGATTAATAGATCCAGAATGGGCTGAAAAAGTGCAATGGAGAGCACGGGGGAAATTGTTATAAGCAAAAAAGCGGCCAAAAAGCAGCTTTTTGACTTAGAAAACCTTAGCACACTGTGATTTTTACGTTCATGTGCAATACAATTTTCCCCCGTGCTGTGATGGAGTTCGAAGTGATTTCCAAATCGAGGCCGTAGTCTGATTACCAGAATTGGCTGTCTTTACATAGCTGGACTCCTGAATATACAGAAAATACAGAAAATTATAAAGGAGATTACTAGCAGGTTGTGTATGGTGCCTACTGCATACCATTTCTCTAGATACGAACTCCTTAGATACTAAAACTACGGGCTTCAAAGATCGTGAGCATCAAAATAGAGGTGTTATAAAGTGAAAATCTTCAGTAATCATTTATCAACAATAAGTATATCTTACTGAAAAGTGTGGGACAATTCCCAGTGGCGTAACGCAGTTTAGGGCACCTAAGTTCTGTAACTAAAAGCTCCCGACTAAAAGGGACCCCAAATTATTTTTCTATTCATGTTTTTAAGACTTCGCTCAAGTCAACCTCATTTTTCAAAAACTTTCTAAGAATAACTCTGCTCCCCTTAGCTAAAGCCTTGGCCAAACTGGGCAACATTGTCGAGCAACATTCACAAAGTCATATTCATATTCCAGTTTGGCCACCATGTCGGCCGACAAATTAATTAAGAAATTTGTTGCTCGAATGTTTGAACATGCTCAAACATTTTTCGGCAACATTTGTTGGTCAGTTCTACGTTGTCCAGTTTGGCCACATTGTCGGGCAACAATTCACCTTAATTTCCCATCTGAGAAAAAATCAACATGCGCAGTGTTGTATTGCAAAACAATATCCTCAACTCGATTCAATTAACATGGCCTGTCAAAATCTAAGCTTCAGAGTTTATTTTGCAGAATGGGAAGAAACCATGGAGAGGAAGAATAGTTCTTGTAAACAACAAATCAGCCAAATGCTACTGCTTCTGCGAGTGCTCAACCAAAGAGTGCTAAAAGCAACACGATTGTGTTGTGATGTGTCAAAAGCAGCTTCCAGTGACTGTAGCTTGCTTTCTTTCAGCCATACTTATCCAAACTTTTGAAACCACTTATCAATTCAAATTTGGCGCGCTGTTTTGACAACATCAGCAAAAGATGCTGCACGACAATGTTGCCCAGTTTCGAGGACAAAAAAATCAACAAAATTTGAAGCAACATTGTCGGACAACAATGTTGCCCAGTTTGGCCAAGGCATAACGAGAAAAATTTCTCATTTTCAGCCTTGCTATTGTGTTTCCAAGAGTTAGATCTGCGCAGTCGGTATCAGTTTTTTCCGTAGGGTCCCGGGTCCTGTTACGCTCCTGTAACAACTAACGGGATTTGGAATAGAATGGAGATATTATTCAAAATAGAGGAGAGTATAGTTTGAATTTTGGTAATGTCTTTTAGAATCTCTAAATGAAACCACATTGCAATTTTGAATCTTGTTAATTCCACTGTGTTATTTTGTAACGAAAAAAAGAAAAGAAAGACCTTTCCAAATCTTCGACAGTACAGACATAGAATGAGGGGGGAGGGGGGGGGGGCGGGAAGAGCGTTAAGAAATTTATTTATTAGGCAGTTACCTGATCATTATGAAACGATGTACTGAAATGATTGCTAAAGATGAACCAGATGCAAGGGCACCGATGTGAGTGAAACAGTTCAGTACGTAACAACTCCAGTACGGCATCTCCCAGACGGGGTAGTACACGGTTTGAAATAAACCAAGGATCGGCAAGGCGATGATTGTCATGAGGCCATCTGCTATTGCAAGATTAAACAAAAGCCAGTTCGGAATGGTCCTCATTGATCTTACATAGCCAATAACGAAGAGGACTAACGTATTTCCCACAGTTCCAATCAATACGACTATTAACCAGGACACACCGATGACAATTCGCAAAGGAAGCGAAAACAGGTCTTTGTTATTGCTGTCATGAAACATAGAACAATTTGTTGTGTTCACTGGTTTCAGTATTTCTTTATTAATTGAAATTCCAAAAGTTTCTCGATTAACACAGTATGTTCCGAACTCCATCTCGCAGTCAAATGTCGTTTTGTGGTGTCCGAGTTTGTTGATTCATTCAGATTTTCTGGAAAACTTCGCAAGTCAATCTTCAATTATGAAATCCATGCAAGAAAGGTTAACCAATTCGAGGGCCTATTTCGTACACACAAAATTCTCCAAATGATATCATCTTAAGACAGAAACCAGCGTCCAATGACTCAGAGTTTTTCACACCAAATCGATAATCACGATTCCATCAAACAGGAATTGAAACTTCAATTGATTGTTTGTTGAAACGCAAATGTTACAGGTCCCTTGTAAATCCCAATATTCATGTGCATTCTACAATAGTCACAAGGTGATTAAACAGTTTCATTAGAGTCGCATGACTTGACAACAGACAAAGCCTGAATTTCGGTGCCAGTGTGTTCAATCAAAAGGCAATGAAAATTAAATCCTCAAGGATACCTTCGCATTGTTCTCGGCATCGCTTCCAAGAAGCCGCCTGCTAAAATTCTATGCAACCATTGAGATTAGAAAGAATTACAATAAAATGTTTCCTTTGCTTTAGAAATCCCGTCTAATGTCCCGGCAAAACGACTGGACATTTTCACTGAACATGCACTGGACAAATGTCCAGCGTAAATGTTGCGTCGTTTTGCCACCTTGTCCAGTCTTGTTCAGCGATGTTGAGTGTTGTTCAGTCGATTTTGAAGGCAGCCAAAAATGTTCAGTGGACAGAATTAGTTTTATTTTGTTCACTGATGTTTTACAGAAATTGTTCAGTCGTTTTGCCACTCTACTGAACACTGTCCAGTTCGCGCAAGCGCAATTGATTAATGGTTTGATTTGGCGTCAATTCATTTCCCATATTCAAATCTTCAACAAACTTTCCTAGTAAACACCGCGAACGAAATGGAAACAACGTTAAAATTCAATTCGATGAATAGCAGAAAAAGGCATTTCGTTAGTAACGATGATTCGGAAAGCGATGGTAGAGAGCACGAGTATGGTGATTTTAATGAACCTAACAAGTCCTAGATATTCTTCAATAATACACTCTAATTCATACGATAACACGGTTAGGGCTATGAAAAGTGTATTTTCAAAGGTAAAGAGATGCCCTGTTGCCAGTTTTCCCACCCGCATTCTTCAACAGGGACAAAGTTCACTGGACAATGTTCAGTCGTTTTGCCACGCCACCACCAATATTTTCTTGATGTCCATACTCTGAACAAGTGAGCAATGTCCAGTGTGTGACCAGTGCAAATGTCCAGATATTTTGCCGGGGCTTAAAGGCAGAAAAGGCCCAGTGTCGTCGGAACGAAATTATATTGGGGCGGGGGGCTGCACACAATTATCTCGCCCCGCTTCCGATGGCCTTGAAAAGGTTAACATTGGTGCCTGGGTACCGTATATAGAAGTGAGTCTGGTACCCAGGGTAAGGAGCTTGAGTCAACATCATTTCGTGGCCGATAGAAATCGGTACCCTAATTACAGGAAAACGAGCATGCTTTGCATAGCAAAAAAGTTACGGAAAAGTGTCTCTATATATTTATATATATGTAAATACATAGTGTACTCAATTCTTCGTAAACAAAAAGGTATACTGTTATGCATACAACCGTTTTGACGAAAGGTGTACCTGACAAGGTTGTACGAATGAGAAGAAATTTTTTGGGGGTTTCTCGAAAACCCAAGTATACAATCACATTTATAAAGCTCCGTGATTTTCTAAAGTTCTAAAGACTCTGCCTGGGCCTTCCTGCCAATTTATCTGATATCTATCTTCTTATATTTTTCGAGCGTTGGGCACGAACCGGTATGTCCATGTCTGTCCACTGTGACAAGAGCAGTGATGGCGCCAGGGGAGGGCTAGGGGGGCTACAGCCCCTCCGTCGGAAGCATCTAGCCCCCCATCGGAGGAAATTTTAGGTTATTGTCGGAGCAAATTTGACAAAATAACGTACGAAAACTGCTTATTTCAGTCATTTTAGCCCCCCTGTCGGAAGCTCCAGCCCCTCTGTCGGAAGATTTCTGGCGCCACCTCTGGGCAAGAGGCAATATTGTTATCCACTACAGCACAGGGACGATTAAAAGTAGTTCGCTTCCAATCACGGAGCATTTTGGGACCAAGCGCTCCAACAAAATGGGTCCTATAACCTTGCATATTGAAATTCTCATTTGATTAAAAATTTGCTCAGGATTGTGCACCTATCCTTCTTATCATAAACTGGTTTTCGAAATAAGTAATTTGACTTGAAGTTCAATTTCTGTTGCTTGAAATCCTGAATGATTATAGGAATTTCTATCGGCCCCTGAGACTCCACGAGCACCCTAACACTTTTCCTGCCTATCTTCATGCAACTGGGTTCTCTTAGACAACTTTCCTTCAAATTACGATATTTTCAAAGTTTCACGTAGCCAAAGCCCTTCTTGTTGTTTTAGCCCTTTAATGAATTTATATTTTTACATTTACATTTTCAATCATTTAAACATGATAGCCCATTCAGAGTGCTGGTTCACAAGGGGCCATGCGTCTAAAATTAAAGAAAACCTAACATAATATAGAATAAAATAAAAAATTGTTACAATAGATCTAAACATGATAGAATATGCTATCCAACCCCTTCTAACCTCCCCTACCATCGCAATTTTTATACTCTCTTACAATCTTTTCCTTTCTATTTCCTTTAATGTGTCAATTTTTTTTTAAATATATATACATAGAACAGCTAAAAGTCTGAAGTATGATATTAAACAAAGAATTTTTAGAGCAAAGTTTTAAATTTTCTAAGAGACGTTGCCTTCTTAACTTCGGTATCATGGTTATTCAATCATGTCATTGACTGTTTTCCGGCCTAGATTCTAAAACAGGGGTTTGCTAGAGGCGGCAAAGCTGATATTTGTTATGAAACTTGCAGCTCTGTTTCAAAGCTTCTGAAGTTTTGAGATTTCAGGAATGCCACAACAGTCCTATACAGTGCAACAGTAGTGGATGTGGGGTTCAACGTTGCTAGATAAAGGTGTTTTTAGGGAATTTAGAGGAAGAAACTTGAAAACCTTTGTGTAATTAAAAATACCAATTGCTCTAGATACTTTGGCAGAGTGTCTTTCAATGTGCTTTTTCCAATTGAGACTATTGTCAACTTGAACACAAAGATATTTATATTTTGTCTTCTCAACTAAATTTAAATAGTTATCTCTATTTTTCAAGCATAAACTTTCCCTAGTACCTTCAAGTTTCTTACGCTTATTTTTAGTATAAATTAGCATTCTCTGTGTTACATTTGCTACATTAAATGGTAATTTGTTACCTCAAAACCAAATATGAAAATTCCTAAGGTCAAAAGAAGCCTTCTAAAGAGAGCAACTCTATGTTCAGATTCAACCCGCAATATTATTTCATAAACCATAAAATAGAAATCACTTTTCATACAAAAGCAAAAACACTCATGGCTTTTATTTCTTCTTAATCTATTTAGAAAGTGACAATTTCATCTTGAACATTGACATTAAAAATTATTTTAAACTTAGACAGTCTTGGGTTGTCTTCTTGCAGATGGACTAACCAACTTTGCAATGCTTCTTTCACTGACTTATTTGTCATGCATAGGCCAACAACCATACCTGGATGATGGGATTAAATAGCAAAATTAAAAAGAAGACATTGAGAAAAACATAACAACTACATGCAAAACACATGGAAAAGTACTTTTTGTTTGCCTACTGCAAACTCATATCATTTGTACATAATATCTTTAAATTATTGAGTATGTTAATTTCGCTGCATCTCTTCTGTCCTCTTTCATGTTACCAAGATTGTCAAAGATTCATAATTTGCCTCAAAAATTCAAACTGTCTTAGAATTCAATTATTCATAAATTTGCAAATATCTAGCAACCTCTCTTGAATCATTCTTGATTCATTTAAACTTAAAAAGTTTCTAAACAATGAGGATATAAGCTATACCTTCGCGCACTCTTGTATCATCTTCATGTGTTATTGGGTTTTCCATATCAATTGGTTGGGACCTAAGTAGGTAATATTGTTCCTTTATATGATTCATCCAGATATGGTATGGTCCTTCTAGATAAAGTGTTTTTGATGCATCATGTGTTGCAAGAAATTCTCTTTGTTCCTCATTCTGGCATCCAATGATAAATGACTTTTTATAAATACTGCCAGGATCATCCTGAAACCATTCAAAAAGGAAACAAATAAAAATATGCTGAAATGCTTATGCTGAAACAAGCATTAGGCTTGCCAAAATCAAATATTTCAACAAACCAAATAGAAAAAAATTGTCTGGCTATAAGATCAATGCTAATTTTTACAAAAATTATAATTATTAATTATCAAGAATTGAATTTAGTATTCAAAATTAAAGTAATGTTGGAATGAAATAGCAGAAAATTGCATACTAAAGAACATTTCGTCCTTAACACTCTTCAGAGCATAATTTTCGGATAATGACAGAAAGTAGACTTCAGTTATAGTGAGTAAGTGTGAATCCTGCCACCCACTTTAAAGTGGACAAAACCGGATAAAAATTGAATTTATTGAGTAATAGAAATAGGTAAAGCTCCTTATCTCAATTTTAGTGGAATAACTGTTAAGCATTGGGAGAAGTAACAGAGCTAGTTTTGTGATCTTTAATTTTTCCATGTATTTCCTTGTGATATTTAACATTTGGATTATTTTTTGTTACATTTGCAATATTTGGCAAATCATCAATTTCAAATTGGGATCATCCCCACAGATGCCAGACACTCATCAAAGTTTGCTTTTAAATCTACCATAGTTAACTACATTTGCCTGATCTCTTTTGACCTGTTCTTACTTATTCAAATTTGGTTACTGTACCCTAATTATGATGCAATTCATGAAATACTTAGTGTTAGAAAGGTGCTGGCTGCACCCCCTTAGTGAGACAGCCCTGCTTAGGTTCAACAGAATGGGCTCAAATTATAAGTCATGGACCTAAGAGCTGTTTAATATTGCTACTGTTTAATAAGCACAGCTCTCAGGGGCCTAAGACTTACCTTCAGGAAGCTAGGTATTAGCAAATACTGTAGGAAATCAACAATGTAGGAAAAAGTGCTGCTTTATCGTAACAACTTTGGTAGATCAATCTGAAAATTGATACATGGATGGTGTATGACTTAGGCCTAAGAGGTAGGCTCCATTCCTTGTAATGCGGGGGGAAGATCTACCCTGCCCCATCAAATTAGCTTCCAGGTGCACCTGCGACATATATCTATATTGCTCTACTCATGTCAGTTGTTTTAAATAATTGATTAAAAGTATAAAATATCTTAAGGGTGTTGCTAAATAGTCTGTAAAAAGAAGCAATATCTGCTCATCTAAAGGGCTGGTCTTATAAGATTTTCCTGTGGATGTGCCCCCCCCCTATCTCCTCTTCCTGTTCCAGTCAAGTGTTTCTCTGGACCTGTGCCTCAAATGCACAAGAATTGACTCTAAAATGGACTTCCTTGGGCTAAATTCAAGCAATGCAGACTGGCCTAACTCTAACTGTCCAAGTAAGAATTGGCAGTTCTTACCTCACATGTGTACACTTTGATATTTTCTTCATCCATAGTCATTCTTGTAAGTGCCAATTTGCAAAGCTTAAACCTATCCTTAAGATCTTCATCTGAAACAAGATAAGGATTAGCGTGCTGGTATTTATCAAACCAATATGCCATTCGTTGAGCTTTCTGGACTGGGAGACCTGCTTTGCCAAATATTTCTAACAAAATTGTGTATGTCAAGTCATCTGGCCTGATGCCATTGTCCTCCATTTTAGTTAGTAAATCTAGAGCAATATCAATCTGTGGATGGGGTTTAGGCCATAGGGCATCCAGTAGAGTCTTGTTAGTAATAACATACTTTGGGAAAACTTCTAAAATTTCATTGTATACATCAAGGTCTTTGTGTAAACCAAATGAATCCATGTAATTCAGAGACGTGCTAACAAAACTAAGATGACCTCTTTTCAGTCTATCCTTGGCCAAAAAGTCGTGAACAACACGTACAAATCCTTCTTTAGTCCTTTCCTCCGTTAGTGCATTTTCAAAGGCAAGAATATGACGCTTATCAATTCTTTGTTCCATTTTGCCACGAAAAAAACTAACTCTTTTGATTTTTGCAAACTTGTCTTCACCTTTCATTAGGTGTTTCATGGTGTGTGAAACTTGAACATCTTTCTCTTTCTCTGAAGTCCGGGCAATTTTACTATCAACAGGCGTTTGTACAATATCACTTTTAGGCCGTTTATGTTCAGTGATACCTACGGCTAGTAAAAGATTGTGTCTTCTATTGTTTCTAATCGCCGATACAGCTGCCTTGCCAAATAAATGGCGGAAAATATAAAGTCTCCTTTCCATAAAAAATGTTGGTTGAACAATGAAATTTGTTAATCTAAGCATGCTACCAGAACAACATTTTGACCACGAAATTTAATCTCGAGTAGTAGTAGTAGTCAGTAGACACCATTATGTTCTGGTCTCGTAATCAAAAACTATATTCGCGCATTGCATTACTGCCAGATCAAAACCTCACATGTCACTAGAATTTAGCCTTTTACAACCCAGTGGCGTTCACGTTAAAGTAAGTAATGGGAACTTCTAAGCTTTTTTCTGCCAAAGACATGAAACAAATTAATATAGCTTATATGTAATCGTAAACAAAAATCCCTAAGCTGCCTAAACTAATATTACTGTACAAAGTCTCAGAAATCAGAATGCCTTTGACACATATTCCAACTTTGCGTCAATATAGGGACATTTAATAATTATCCCACACCAGCAAGCCACAAAGCCTTACTAAAATGGAATATATTTAATAAATTTTTCAAAGGAGACCCGTGATAGACTAACCCTGAAACCTTACTGCTTCATATAAGTTGTTTCCTCGCTGCAAACATAAAACACAATATTGTGCTTGAACTTGAAGAGCGGACTGTGCTTCCTCACTGAAGCCCTTGACCAGGGTGCACGAATCGCCTTCAAATTTTCCACTCGCAGACAATTTCTTGAGGGGTTGTCTCTTGCAGATGAAATTTCCCAAATCAAGCAAGACCTACTTTTGGCTATTTCCACAAAACCTTTTTCAATACCCTGCTATGCTGTCATAATCAGAAACCAGTGTGACAAATTGATTACTACACTACTTTGTTAGGAGTGCTTGGAGACTAAAAATTTCTACCCCCAAGACTCGCAAAATTAAAGTATGAAAGGCTACCAGGTTAATGCCAGGGTGTCTAAAGATGACCCAATGGGAGAAAGCTATTGTAAATTTTTAGCTTGACCACTGCGCTATTTAAAGAGCTTTGTGCTAGATCCCAGAATTCATTAACTTATTTCCATCTTCATTATTGTGATAGCAATTTATAGCAAAACCTTGTAACCATGGATGGTTGGAACCCCCTGAGGCCTGAGATTTCTATAAACATGACTTTCATATATACGTAAAAAATTGACTTTCACCCAAACTTTGATATGCTTATTCAGGTTGTCCATCGTAACTTCATATCCGGAACAACTACAAGATGTCGGGTTCACTTGATATATTACAGTTAGATAAGTCAGATGTTGTCAAGTTTCTTGCCAGTGGCACTCACCTTGGTGCTACCAATGTCAACTTCCAAATGGTCAGCTATGTCTACAAACGAAAGCCAGATGGTATGCCCATCTTTTTCATTTTTTATTTAAACATTGTAGTGATAATGATGTGTAATTGCTAATTTTTTTCTAAATTTATAGGTTTGGCTTTGTTTTAAGTTTTCACACAAATTTTGTCGAAGTTGTGTGGGTTTTAAACCACCAATTGTTTACCTTTGATAAAAAGAGTAAATGAAAAATATAAGGTACCTCGTAAGATAAATTATTAGGTAAATTAATTATATAAACTATATAGTTATAAAGGAAGTACACTTTGTAATGCCCTCATATCTAATGGCATGGGGTTTCATCAGAAACATAGACTCGGTGTATCCAAAAATGTTTTATTTGATGCAAGTAGCTCTGGATGTTAAATCTTGTTACTTTTTTAAGGTATCCACATAATTAACTTGAGAAAAACATGGGAGAAGTTGGTTCTTGCTGCTAGGATTATTGCAGGCATTGAGAATCCAGAAGATGTTTGTGTCATCTCCTCAAGACCCTATGGAACTGTATGTTTTAATATATATTTTGCCTTGTTGTTTCTCAGTTCTAGCTTTAGTACAACTAGTTTTAAAAAAAAAATAATCAGCAAAGTTTCTTCATTTATATTGTTTCTTTATGACAGAGCTTTATCGGTACATAAACATGTATAAAGTATATCATATAATCTATTGTAGAACATGCAAGTTCATAGCTATAGGACTTTGCTATGTAATTTTAACATATTATCACAATGTATTCATTATCCGTAAAGTATTGTTTGCGTCAAGCAAGTGACTTTTTTCTACATGATATTTCGCTCTTCTTCAGCGTGCTGTTCTTAAGTTTGCCCAAGCAACTGGTGCAAATCCAATTGCTGGACGTTTTACACCAGGAACATTCACCAATCAAATCCAAAAGGCTTTCAGAGAGCCACGTCTCCTTGTTGTCACAGACCCACACAGCGATCATCAGGTAATTTCTATGGTGCCAAAGTTTTGTAAAAGAAAATTGAATTCCTGTTTTCCATAGCTACCCTAAATTCCTGTTTTGCTGCACAAAACCAACAGTCTCATGTTACTATATACATTTTGATGCTTATTTGTCTATTTGTTTGCAATGTTGGACCATATACTATAAACTGTATTGATATATATGTATTGTTCTTTTTTCAAAAGGGCCTGTTATGGAAGTTAAAAATGCACTAGTGGCTCAAAGGCCAAGAGTTAGAAAAATATTGAAACACTCGATTTGTAAAGGAAGCACAGCAGCCTCCAGTTTTAGAATTTATAGGAAGACATATAAAGATAAAGCATTGTTAAATTTTTATCAGAAGACTGGAAGTCAACCCACTTAACCTTAAAGCTGTTCCAGTCTCCACTTTCAACAGTTGTGGTATACATTTAACATAACTTCTGTTAGTCATGCTTCTTTCATGATTTTTAGAGATTGAATTTTTTTTAAAGGCTATCACTGAGGCATCATATGTCAACATCCCAGTAGTTGCCCTTTGCAACACAGATTCTCCTCTGAGATATGTTGATGTTGCTATTCCATGCAACAACAAGGGTGTTCACTCTATTGGTGTTATGTGGTGGATGCTTGCAAGGGAAGTTCTCAGACTGAGAGGAATAATTAGCCGAAAAACAGCATGGGAAGTCATGCCCGATCTGTACTTCTACAGAGACCCAGATGAGGTACATTTCTCAAATTTGATATGAACTATAATCATGAAGAAATTTGTTCATGACCTGAAAAAGCTGAACCTGAAATGAATTTTCATAGAAGAAACCACCCATTTTGCAGCAATGATGGTGTAGTTAGATTTGAGTCTTGCCACAATTATCCATCCTTTTTTGTACTTGAGGACAACATACTCTCCTATCTTTATTGTTAAATTAGATACATAGTTTTATTTTTTTTACATTTAACCAGATGTTGCCTTTGTTGTGAAGATTGCCTGTTTGAAAAGTCAGTTAGAATAATGAAAATATTTTGAACCATTTAGACTATTGAAAGCTATTCAAAATACCAATTTTTATTGTGATGCAAATATCTAGTTCACCAGCAAGATTCTCGAACCCAAAATGGTTTAACAGATGTTTTTTTCATTTTTATGACACATAATTATGAAATTTCATCTCTAAAATTTGATTTATTTGTAGATTGAAAAGGAGGAACAGCAAGCTGCTGCAGCCAAAGCTGATGCCAAAGTTGATGACCAAGTCTACCAAACTGATTGGGGCTACCAACAAGATCAAACTGTTGCCACAACTGAGACTGCAGACTGGGGCTCTGGTGTTGCTGCAACTCAAGATGTAAGTTGAAAGTCAAGTAAATTGTTAGGGTAAAGCTGATAATATGCATGTACTCTACAAAGAAGGTCATAAGAAGTCAAGATATTTTTCTTCTAATTATTGGTGTTTTGCAAACATTGAGCTCTTTTGAAGTGTTTGGTGAATATACCATTGACAGTAACTTGAGCAGTTTTCTTTGTTTTTACATCTTAAGCCTGCATATTGTAGTTGCATTCTATTTTGGATAAACTTATATTGTTTCCTCGTGAGTCTAAGAAGGGACATGCCTTATGTATAATCTGTGCTTTAGTCATTTCAACAATTAAAGTGTGTCACGTGAAAATCAATCACAGATGTTTTTGCATGTGGAGTGTATGACTGCTTTAACAACTCATATGATAATTCTTTATGGGTAGTCAATTTGCACACACTTTCTTTACATTTCCATGAATTAATGGAAGTAGACAAAAATTGATGTAGATAAGTATGAAGATGAGTATAGGATAAGATGAGGCATCATTCTTATTGTATTTCCTTTCAGTGGGGTGCTGAGCCAGCCACTACTACTGGATTCCAAGCACCTGCTGCATTTACTGCCACAGTTCCTCAAGCTACTGATGAATGGGGTGCAGAGGCTGGTGGAAACAGAGAATGGGGTGCTTCAGCTGAACAACCTGCTGCTGACTGGGGTGCTGCCACCAATGACAACTGGTCATAAGAAAATACAGCTAATGTTATGAATATAAGAGAATGAGAAACAAAAGTTTAAATATGTAGCCTTTTTTGGCTGAAACTGTTTCTATTGCATAAATCTTTAAAATGGGTGTTTCTTTGGCTCTCTATTACACTGTGATCCAGCCATTTTTGCTGGTATAAAATTATATTTTCTAATTATTTTTACCAGCAATATGATAGAAAAATTATACATGCATCGACGTAGAAGAAGTTGACATAAAATTGAAATAAACTATTCAATATTTTCTATCACCTATTGATAATAGGAACAATTTTAAATAAAATATATGGTCGATTTGATTTATTTTCTTAAAGCCTAATTTAATTTGATACATTAAAAATTGAAAGATTGAAAAAGACAAAAACAGGCTACATCACTAAAAAAACTACTGGCCTTTGCGAAGGTTCTCAATTGTTAATAAACACCTGAAAGGTTAGGGAAGATGGGGACTTTAAGCAACTACACATTTTAAAATAGAACTCTTGAAGTACTGTGTCTCTTTGAAGTACTTATTAATTCGGGCAGTTTTGAGGCAGGAGCTAAGTCGAGGGTAGCTTATCAAAATCACTTCCAAGCTGCTAAACAAATAGCTCGTTAGCTTTTTCACAAATTTCTAGTATATTTTGTTTAAAATATTTCCCGGTAAAATTTTTGCGAAAAAAATCAAACCAAAGTAAAAATTAAAACACAGACAGAAATTCAGTTCATGGTTCAGTTCAAGTTAATCGTTTCGGCAGTCACTTTGGAAATTCAGGTACCTACCACTTCCCGTGGGAACAATGTTAGTTAACTAAAACGGAGTAAGAGATAAGTAAGGATATTTTTGTGTGTCGTTTCTATGATATTTTTCTTAACTTAACGTTGTTCCAGGGTGAAGGGGAATGAAGAAGAAACATTAAAGCACAACACTGTTGAACGGGGGTTTGGGGGTTAAAAGGCACTGTACTTGTCAATGAAAACGTTTTCAAGAAAAGGCACACCAATACCTATTTGAAACTGAAGGCTATTTAGATATTGGGGCTGAAATTATTAAAATTGATATTCTATTTCTTAAAAAAATTAATGTAGACTGGCGGGCAACTCTACTGTAGGAAGTACATTGTTGTCATTCGTGCTTGTTGATGTTCCTATGTGTGTCGCTGGATGACTAAATCCTCCAGTGCTAGGCATATGTCAGGCAAGAATGAATCTAAAACGCCCAGGCCTGTGTCTGTTGCTCGAAGGCCCCTGTAAAAAAGCAAAGCAGTTTAATATATGATGCTAGTCTATAGTACTACCTATCGTTCGAAGTAAGACACGTGCTCACAATGTAAACAAGCAAATATAAAAGAGTGAGGGCAATGAGGTAAAGGTAAGTTTTAATTACAATCTATCAATCAGACCACAATTTTCATCTTTCGCATCATCAAGAGCATCTTTTGTAATGAAAAGGAGTATAAAACCTTTTTTTATCTTAAAAGTATCTTGCAAGATCTTTGTGCAAATGAGTTCTTGGTTCTTTGCCCAATTTTGGCAAAAAGCTTTCTATGCGAGCATTTTTTAACACGAAAACTCTAGTTTATCAGATTTCCTCCTCTCAGTCGCTACATAAAGCTTCATTTAACTTGAGCCACATTATAAAGAAAATCACAACATTTGCTTTGCAAGATATTAAAAGGCACAACAGTTTTAAAGCAGATTAGTATTAAAAGGCTTGATGACAACATCAGAATTCTTGATTATTGACACAGGCAAGAAATATATCGTAGCAAAGTTTCTCAATTGGTGGAGATGTGGATATAGAGACATTCTTGTAGAATGTTTCTTAAGAAATAAGTTATACTAGGTTGTTTCTTATACTAGGGGCATAAAAAAGGCAAACCTGCTATCCAAAATCAAGAAATCACCCTTGATCAAGTCGACAACCGTATGGAAGTTGAGCAAATCTTGGAGCTGCGTGTCATCCGAAAATGCACTGAAAACCTAGAAACGAAAATAAAGTTAAAATAAAAGGAAATATTCTAACAGTAATGATGCTAGAATAAGGACATTAAATTTTTGACTTCAGGTGAAGTGGCTGGTCTCGTTTCCTGTCAAATGAAGGGAGTTAAAGAAGGTTGGCTGAAGAGTTGGTTTAGCCATCGGTGTGGTGTTTACTCTAATGCTAAAAGTGGAAAAGAACTGCCAAATAACCAACAAATTAAGACACTTTTACCAAAAAATCTGTATAAAACCTTTATAAGCTTGCGATAATAATGTAGTGGAAGCAGAAAACATACAATACATAAAAATGCAAATAAGAATTTGAATACCTCTTGCTCAACGCCATCTTTAGATCTCAGGCCTTGCAAAAGCAATTCCTCAAGCCTGTAAATCATGAAATATTTTGCTTGATATACCTGAACTGCTGAATCTTGATGCAAATAAAAATCTTTAAGTTCAAAAGCTGCTAATGATGAGAAGACCTGCAAAGATTTTAAATAAACACCTAAACAAAGATTTTGGTATTTGAACAAATTAAAGTCCTAAACGTTGCTAAAAAAGTGGAATTTAGAAGTTTGCATATCAGCTGTTGCGTATTAATAATTGCGGAATTAAACATCAAGAGAGTTCACATCCCGCATACCTGGTTTACGAAATTCTTTGAACTAATGCAGAATGTAGATACTCACGTCTGTAATTTTTCAAGCTTTTCCATTTTCTGCATCCCACTATAACCTTCCTCGATCTAGCAAGATAACAGTCACATAATAGTAGCGAAAGCTCTATGCAATTTCTATCAATTCTATGTGCATGTCATTATTTAATGGGAAATGCCTGTTCGCAAGCAGCCACCTAGCAATATGCAATATCTTACCACTTGCACATTAAACTTGATAATATCAAAGCACTCTTCGCTTCTTACACCTTACAATGCGAGTGTCCTAACGGTTAATAAAGCCCCCTCTACATTGCTCAACGACCTATGATCATTGAAGAGGCTGTACCAACAACAATGGACAAATCAATTCTGCAAATTCAAATCCCATTTTTTGTTTGAGTTTGCGAGTTTGTGGATGAACATCAAACAAGATCACACGAACAGGAAGGCTCAGATTGAAATATTCTCTTTCTATTCTTACACAAGCACGTGATTTTGGTTAGAAAGTGACTACTATACCGACCTTAGTCATCCATTTTTCAGGCACGAGAGTCTGGACAGTTGCATACCTCTGTAAAAGTCCATTATCATTTCGATGGATCCTATACAGATTTTGATAACATAATGTCAAATTTAATATATTAAATCATTAAAAAAGTCGATTTTTCCTTAGATACTTTTATAATAATACTTCAGTAATGAATCATTTACCATTCACTTTATATATACTAAAGAAGATACATAAAACCGGTCCTAGGCCAACAGAAGTGTTAGCCAACAAACGTAAACATCGTTCCTATTCGACTAAAATCAATATAAAAGAGGCTTAAGCCATCTGTCAATCAAAATCAGCCAATCAGCGAGCGTGTGAGTGGAATCACGCCTACTGATTCGTCAATTGACCGAAAGAAGGCAGAAGCCCCTTTAGTATCTGCCAATTCCCTTTAATGTACCAACCTTCCATGGGCGCCTACAAAGGAACATAAAATGGACTTAAAAATAATAAAATTGCAATTAATAAAAACTGAAATATCCTTAAAGTACTTATAGAGCAAATACCTAAGCTACAATTACTTCAAAATATATCTAATGACTTTAAAAATCTACGCTATGATACAATCGAAGTCATGAACAGTTTATAGTGGCAGAAGAGGCAGTTCGTATAGCCCCTGATCAAGAAACAAACTATAAACATTTGGCCAACCTTAACAAATACACCTTAATAAAAAGCCAAAATACTCGAATCAGCACATGATATATACAATTTGACGGACAATTTTTCATTATAATAAACATACAAACTTATTAACATTAACAACATTATTAACATATACTTGCTGAACGATGAATGAAAATGTCGAGAAATTCTTTGAAACAGTTTCTTTTCATGTTACTCTCAATATGTTTTTCTTCATTAAATTTCGATTTGAATGGTAAAAAGTTTGCTAATGTAGCATTTAATTCTAGGTCAAGCCACAATTCGACCAGACTACAAATCAACTTGCTTTGTAGCAATCATTACTTAAAATTCTGTAGATTTCTTTAGATTTGAACCGTCCTGTTCTGCACCCTAAAACGAGGACTCAAACTAAAGCGTGTAAACAGAAGAATGCCTATCCTATATGAAAACAGACCCGATAAGAAATGAATCCAGTATCGTGTGAACAGAGTCATAGCATTGAATAAATATAGATTGCTCACGCACCCGGGCCTATTCCCATGTATTGGTGCCCTCCCCAGTAGGCCATATTGTGTTTGCTTTCAAAGCCCTGAAACCAACGTGAAAAGACTGCAAATAGAGGTTCACACAATCAAATTGAAGTCAGAGATGACAACAATTTGTATGACAAAAAAAATTTAAAATGCCTTATAATTTTAAGATAATATTGAGCTAGAGCATTAAGTATGTTACCTTTTTTGCAAAATTCGCCACTTCGTATCTTTTCAAACCAGAATTCTCGATGTGCTATAGAATAAAAAAACCTCTTCAAACTGACTTGAATATGACCTACATTAACAACTCATAGAAACACCCCAGTAAACTGAACTGCGATTTTCCTAAACTTTCAATGAAGAAAGTCATAGATCATTAAAGACATTACCTCCTAAATTTCTGTGGCCGATAAGGTATGACTAAACTAGGCCCTGATAATAAAAAATTGAAGGACCTACATTCAAATATAGAAGAAATGCTACCTGTACACTGTGAACATACATGTCTGCAATGACATCCTTCTCTGGTAGAACCTGCATAATAGTAACAGAAGTTAGCATACTTAAAGAAGTTACACGAATCTATAAACTGACATATCTGTTAAAATTTGCAAGACTAATTCTTTAGCTACACTGCACACCTTAAGAATAACAATTTTGATTAGTGAAAAAATAAAAATGCTTTGTTTATTCTATACCTGATATATTGAGGCAAACTGGATCATATGCAATGAGTCCATCAAATCAACGGTCAGAAAAATTAAAATTACAAGGATATTCTATCTAAAAAGACAGTTCCCTGTTATCTGAATACCATCCTAATGATAGATATTTTTCAGGGGCGTTACATCAGTCGGGACAACTGTCGACAAGATCTGACCGATTTTCAAATCAATAACAACAGTAAGAGAAAATTCTATCACTAGGAGAAAGCGTCAGGAAGGAATCTTTTCCATCAAGATTCGGATCGAATATTCAGCCATTTCGCAGTGAAAACCCCTATCCTCCTTATGGTTGGTGCCCTGACTTTTTTTCAACGATTTCAAATACAGGCTTCTTAAAAGCAGTGATTTTTCAAAGAATTGACTGACTGCGTAGCAACACGCTTTTTCTAGGATGTTAGGTAGTGCACCTGAAAGAGTTATGATTGACTACAAGTAGCCATGAAACAAAACATTTCACCTTTTGCTGGATCATTTTGGTTCCCCGCATGCAATTAAGAAATCGCCATATCAAAAGTTCTCATTTAAAAGCAAAAGATGATTTGATACAAAATCTTAACATTTATATTCTTCATACAATTTCGCCTCGTCGATGCATTTTCTCCATGGGTGTGGATCTTTCCATTGTTAGCTGATACAAAGATATGTGTGAATCAGCAAGCTCCAATGCCTAAAGGAAGCAAAATATAAACATGATGTAGCGGTTCAACGTATTTTGCAAATTGGTCGTACCAATATGATCAATGCAATTCATGCCAATGTTGAATCTATTTATGCAAACAATGATAATTCACTAAGTTCAGTATATGTCCTTATACCTAAACTCCTCGATGTGAGAACTATGCTAAAAGGTCTAACAATTATGGATATGTTAATTTGAGGCATGTAATAAAAGTTACCTACTTTGTAACATTTATAAGACTATGCTATATTATCAGCATCGTTGGTTACATAGAAGGGGGGAAAATGTAGGTTACTCTTGGAAAAACTTGAAAAGAAGGTTTTGTTTATTCGCTTCTAAACGGTATTGGAGTACCGATGTATCTGCATCAATGCGAGATGAGAAATTAGACCTTGATTTCAATCTTAATAAAAGTTCTGTAAAAAAGATTGCCAACGGCTGCACGAAAAATATGCACATTATTTTGAAAGCGAAAATCCTATTACTTTCGTAAATACCCGGGGCGTAAATAACGTCAATATGAAAAATATCAGCCGATCATACCAACTCTCTTATATATTCAATATGAAAATTTTGTTAGTTTTACAAAAAGGAACTAAAGACATCGGGCTTCTGGTCTCCTAACGCACCATCTCAAACCCATCACCTGTATGCATCTTACCAGTCTGAGTTCGTTTTCCCAGCTCTGTAATGTCTGTTTAGGTCTTCCAAACATCAAGTCAATCGATATGCGACCGCCAAATACACGGTCAGCTTCTTCAACGTACCTATGACAACGAGAAAGAATACTGCGTTTTCAGTGAATGTAGGCTCTGTGCATTTCAAGTTCATATTTATGAACCTATGCTACTCTAAAAGATCTTAGGAATGCAAGAATGAAATTAATGTAAAAATTTGTCGTTTATGTGATATGAATTGAAATGAGAGAGTGGAGTCACGTTCACCAGTCATTCACTAACAATTTGTGATAGTGAATAGCTGTTGCAGAAGCTCTGTGTCGATAGCATGGCTTTTTGACGACAATTGATGCTACGTTGACTGGCAAGGCATACTCTTAAAACATAAATTAAAACCAAGAAGTGACCCACTCGATTGCATCTCGCACAGTGTGATCACGTCCAAGATTAGCAAGGTCTTCATCATCAAGGGCCTTTAAAAGATATAAATTGAATTTTGAGCGAATCATATTCTTTAATAAAGCAAGCCATCTTCTCAAAGAAGAGGACAGCGTCTGAAATATGTTTTAAGGAGCTAGATTAGATTATCGACAGCCAATTCTTATTTACTTTTAGGAAATATCAACTTGCAAAATACAATTCAGATACTTATAAACAATTAGGAACAATACATTAAACCTAAAAAGTGCAATTCTTTTGTGTCTTTGACAAAGGTTATTATCATAAGTCGGCTGAAGCATTCTCCACAAAGTGGGATTTTTAAATCTCATTTTCACAAAAACAAGAATCACCTGATACTGATACTAAAAGGCATTGTATTTCGCAGACAAACACAAAACACACCAAACACACCTAAGACACCAAACACCTACTCAGGGCCCACGCCACTGGGGGGGGGGGGCAGGGTGGCCAAGGCCCCCTACTTCTTTGCAAAGCAAGTTTAAAGCTGCAGTAAAAGGATAAAGAAGCCTTGATCCCCTACTTTTGCAAGCCTTGCCCCCCACTTTAAATTTGTTGCGTGGGCCCTGCTACTTTCCTCAAATTTTCCGATCACTGAAATTTTAAAGAAACAAAAACCAAGGTGATTTTAATCAACAGGTTATCAACCAAGTTTTTGGACAAAAGTGATTTTACAAATTATGATAGTTGACCAGAATACCTGAACTCCTATTGAAACTCTGTTGATTCCAGCAGCCCTGAATGACCTGAGAAAAGTAAGGAGTCCCTTAAAAGGTAGCTTATTGATAAACGGAATAAATGTATAAATAACATTCACTCCATAGCACTTATTGGGGCTGACAGGTGCTACCCCTCAATGGTCTACAAAGAGCAGTGCATGCCATTTGCATTTATCCTTTTCATATTATGGGGTGGTGTTGGATACCACCATCAATGTAAAAAAGAAGCTGAAAGGGCATCCAGGAGAAGGGAGTGGTTGTAGCATGCAAGGAAACATTCTAGAAAACCTATTCTTGGACCTCATTTTTAATCCCTATATATTCCTATTGCTATGGTTTTGCTCCAAGGAAGATAGTGTGGGCTCTCAGTAAACCTAACATGTCTTAACTTTCTAGCTTTCAGTGGATTCCCAAAACTTTTCCCAAAGCCTAGAGACACTCTTTTTCAAGTCATTAGCCCATAAGTATATTTTATTATACAAAGATGCAACAGACCAGACCAAATGACCTTGGGACCCTGTAACCCTAGGACTTTTTGATAATAAATTGATTTTTGATCATTAGCTCAAACAAGTAGTTCCATACTGCTTGTAGCAGCCATTAAAGACTTTCCTTTATTGATTCTTGTATAGAAAGCATGGTACTTTATGGTGAATTATTATGGTGCAACATTGCCAGCTGTTTGACTTCAGAAGGGCATTTGTCTCCTCCCTTACCGTCCTAAATACTGCCATTAGAAGCTGAAACATCACATCAATGTGGTAATGTAATAGAATCTGTAAAATGGATATTTACCTTAGTTTAGACATATCTTCAACTGAAGGGTTTGCTTCAAGACTTATTTCAATATCTCCTTCTATATCACAAATCCTGTATACATCACTTATCAGATTTTCTATAGTGGCAACATCACAAAGGCTTGGTGTACCTAAAATCGAAAAAAGATTAAACAATCCACACACAACTGAAATATTTTTTTAACCTGTTAAAAGCTTGTGGTTAAAACCTATTTGCTGTATAGTTCCCCTCTTTGTATTATTGCCACCCTTCTCGAACAGATTTTCTGAACCAATAATAAAATAATAACTAAATACATTTAATAAGCAGTGACACTACAAAATAGTAAATACATAGTATGAAAAATTTGACTTTACCTCCACCAAAATAAATTGTTTTTATTGAATTAACTCCAAAAGCACCAAGCTGTCTCTTAAGTTCCTGACGCAAGCAGCGCTCCATTCGTTTATTGTCAACATTATCACTGAAACAAACCATATTAAACCAGTTTTATAATCTTTATGCTGGTGGTTTAATGACAAATCTCATAATAAGATTGCAGAAACACAGCAATTAGAAATATATTAACTTGTGAAAAACTTTGCTTTGCTTTGGCATCAGTCAGATGAAAGACAAAAGAAAACAACATGTTAAGGTAGGGGGTGTGGGGTGGTGTTAAACTCCACTTTTTTAACAAGTAATCAGCAATTTAAGGCTTGTCAGTAAAAGTTGAAGATAAGATCATACCTTATTGGTAAAAAAATTTTCAGTCACAATATGTCAGTATGTCAGTTTTTTGCTGCACTAGTCACTTAAAGTTCATTTGGCACACCACTAGTGAAAGAGTGCATAGATGGAAAGGGGTATCAGACAACAAGACAATAGCACATGTTGTGTGACATAAAGGTCTGGCTTACGCAAATATCCAACTCATAAAATCTGAATTATGTGATGAAAATTGTTAGCTTTTATTCCAAATGGACTTGGAACAAATTCTTTTGTCTGAGTTAGAAAATAACCTACATATGCCAGTCCAACTTATGAGAGTTTGTCTCTAAAATAAAATTCATTGGGATCCTACTTTCAAAATCATTCTGTTATATGAGTCAATGTAGAAACTAAATTTGTATTTTCAATTTACTGTAAAATTAATCATTTACCTCTTATATTTGTTGAAATTGCAATAGGGACAGATGTGCTTGCAATATGGCCACTAAAATGATAAAGTTGAGGCAGTTAGTTTATACACTTACCAATAAAAAGGAGAAGTGGTTCTATGTGGTATTGTAGGTCGGAGACCAGGCTAGGATCAGTGGTGGCACCAGCTACTGCAAAGTGGGAGGGTAATGGGCGTTGCCAGTTAGACCATGGCTCTTTTTCCTCGTGGCAGACTCCAACCCAAAATTTAGCCAAGAATCCCCCTCCCCTCCTGTGAGTTGGAATAAACTAATTGTTGGTTTGTACACGCTAAATGAATATTTGGTGTGGACCTGAATCGAGAATCATACAAATACAATACAAATACAAATCAGAGGTTGTGAACCAATTTGTGCACATGTGTCATCATGTACATCGCTTTCATTCTAAGCTAAGCTTTACGCCAACCAATAAATCTTGGGACTCATAATTAGAAGTTGAATTATATTTTCAAATCAAGTTGTGCAAGGCCATCTGGTAAGCTGTCAATCTTATTTTCTTATTTCCAAACCCTTACTAGGCCCTAATATATAGTTCTTGGAACTAATGTGCGCAGCAGTGTGCATTAATAAGTTATTGTAGGCGTAGGCCCACGTGCGATAGAAACTAAACTGGATGAGTAATTATACTTACATGTACATAGAGTGATGCAGCTCTTGCAAGTTCATTAATTAAGTCTTTATTGCCATTCACATTTCTCGAAATAATGGATCTACTTGATTTCCTGGTTCCAGTTCTGAGAAATCGCCGAAGCATTTCTCCAGCGTTAAGTGCAACTGTCTCTGTTGAAAGAAGAAATCGTGCTCTACCAGTATGAGGCTACAAACAGGGCCGTCAAGAGACGGGCCGGGCCCCAGGGCTGGGACTGTCATGGGGCCCCACCGTCAAAGGCTGCAAAAACCTTTTTTGGATTACGCCCTTAGCAATGCAGTTAGATGGACTGTAAAAGGCATGAATTTTGAAATCAACGCCCCTGGAACACTTGAATTTGTATTTTAAGGCCTTTAACAGAACATGTAATCAGTGACTATATAAAAAAAATCATTAAAACAAATCAGTTTAAAAATCAGAGTTAATTTAATGTTTGAAAAACTGCTTTTCTTGCTTTCCTCATGGCGAAATCCTTAATCTTTTCCCACAAATCTTTTCCAGCTGTCGTTCGCTCCCCAATCATCAGGAGAAGCCAATTTTGATTTTGAATCATTATTAATAGTGTGCTCAAAGAACCTGCATGGCAAACAATAGAGTGCAGCCTTTGTAGGACTGAAAACAAGCCAGCTTCTTACTTCCCCATTTTGCTGCTTCACATTTAGGACCGTTGTTGGAAATTTGTGGCCGTCGCAATCTTTGAGAAACTTTGGAGAATGAGGCAAATGACCAGTTCTAACAACCTTTTCTAACTCTTTTTTCGTTGGAAATCCGGTCAATGTGCCGACATCAAAACTAGATGATCCACTATGAACAGTATTTTGATTTAATGACAAATCGGTAGTGCTTTCTCTACTTTCTGTGGTGTCATGGTCTACCGAAGCAGCCAAGCCGTCTGTGTCTTCTTCTTCTTCAGCAATGCTTTCACCAGGTTTATTTAAAGTTGAATCACCTTCCTTGTCTCTTTTGTAAGCACCTACCTCAAACAATGTGCGAGAGGCCTTCTTTGCTTCTTTTTCTCGTATCTTTTTTTCCTGCCTTTTCTGAGCACCAGACTTGTGCCTGTAAGATGACATCGCAGGGGTTGCTTGGATCGTGATCCCGTTTAGTGATTTTGATAAAGACTTTTATAGCGTTTGGATTTGTCTTGGTTCTTCGCACGTGCTTTCTCTCTGGTCTACACCGTGAATGGAAGATTTACTTTTACGTTTATAGGAAGTACACACAATGAATAACTAAAACATCTGACCTAAACATGGGCTCCGACAAAGGTTGAAAAGTGGGGGGCCAAGGAAAAATTTAACACCCAAAACAAAAGATTTTGAAAAAAACTCTATTGTTTTGCAAAAAAATGGGGGGGGGGGGGGGCCAAGGCCCCCCTGACCCCCTCCTTCGTTGGAGGCACTGCTAAAAGTAGATATATGTAAGTGCAATCGAATTTTTCGGCTTCCGGAGAAGTATATTATGATCGTATCGGCAATGTTTTATTTATAAACCATAACAAGAAGAGGCCCTCGTCATAGACCAGCTTGTTGATCCCATGTTGAAAGATTAAATTTCGAATATCAATCGGGTCATGGGCCCGCCCTGCCAATGCTGCTAATTGAAAACTCATAGCCAAAAATACATACCTTATTTTCTACGGGCCCCTTAAGGCCCCGGGCCCCCTGGTAACTACCCTGGTTACCCCCCCTCTCGACGGTCCTGGCTACAAAAGCTTAAATGACAATGCCCGGGGGAACTCCCTTTATCGCCAAATATTAAATATTAAAAGATTACCCCCAAATGGTAGTCCTTTTTGAAAATAACCCTTAAATAGTAGCATTAGGATGGAAATTATATCCTTGGTAGCATCCATTTCTTTGTACGCGCCTGGTCCTTCATTGACAATTTTCTTCGTCATTGGAAAGAGAAAATCTTGTTCATTGTCTATAATAAATTGTAAGCTAAACTAAGCCGTCGTGTTATTATCGAAACCGGGCCATTTGGTTTCCATTTGATAAGACCCTCAAACCGACAGGACCCCCCTGTCAGGACTTAATGGGAGTACCCCCTTGGGTGACAATGACACTGAATGAAAATTTCAATTGATTTTTTATATAGACATTTGTTAGACTTCGACGTGACAATAAAAAACACAATCACTTTGCTGGTAGGTACAGCGGAGAAGGGGGGCTATCACCCGGATACATTTTACCAGAAATGCAAAATATTACCAATGAATCACCAGTCAAGCCACTTTTTATTCAGTTTCAGAATCACCAGACCCCCCACTTTTCTTAAGTCTCATTTGCAATTTTAAGGAAAGAGTCGAATCCACAACTCATTTCTTCCTGCCCTGCCAACTCCATTTAGTTCATAGAAATCACCTGCTTGGGGAAGTATCAGATATACTCAGTAATGGTGTGAAGCAATTGCCTGACGATCATTTATGCAATTCATTACTTTTCGGCAGTCTAAAATTAAATAATATAGCAAACAGATTGATTTTAGATGCTACTGTAAGGTTTTTAGTTGACAAAGATCATTTTAAATGAATTTCGTCGTACGATAAATCAAGTTGTTCTGTGTAGAAATTATCCTGCCACATGATCGCAATTCGGGGTCGGAGACAGAGAGGTGACAAATATATGACACTCCCTCTCCAACGCTGACAAGTTAGAATTACCAAAAGGCTCAAAATTAAGGATCCATAGATTCAAATTCGAGAAAAGAGGACTGTATATAAGTTAAACTAAATAGATCGATAATACTCTAACTCGTAAATATCAAGAAAACAAGAAGCCATCAATTAAATAGAAAAATATTGAAGAACTAAACCCAATCAGAATAAAATCGAAACAATGTCACCTGAATATATATATAATACGGTTCAAGAGTTCTTGGGTTCGTCTTTGTCTTTATGCTCGTCAGAATAGAATGTTCCTTTTTCTTTTTCAACGTCCGTGCGTCTTTCTTTCCAGATCCAGAGTCAATCGAACAACAACCAAAAAACAACCTATCACAACTCGTCAATAAGATCACGTGACAACAACAACAAAATCAAAGAAGATCGGGGGCAACAACCACTTTTCCCACATTCTGTCCTTGAATCTTTGTCTGTGTTGCTATTTATATCTGTGTAGTTTTAATTTGGTATAATTTTATAGTTTAACTTACTGTGTTGGGTTGGAAGTGACGCGATAATGCATGTTTTTTACCTCAAATTCAGCACACTAAAATTTATGTATTTTGTGTCAATTGTTAGTTTCAAAAAATGTATTTTTATGATGATAAAAAAAAGATGATTAAAAAGTCAATTTAAAAAACTGAATTAATCAAGCGTGACAGAAGTATGGCTAAGGAAAATACTAAACTATTTTAAACGAAATATAATGACTGCAAGAAATCACTCTGGAATGTATTTTAAGCAAATTTCAGCATTCTCCCCTTCCACCCCAGGGGCCTCGATAACCTCTCTGTACCCTTGAACATAATTTTTGCAATATTAGCCAGTACTAAATAATCAAACAGGCAATATATGATAAGATCAAAACTGCTTGCGAATCATATATCCAATTTCAGTCCGTTAAGGTTAGCCGAACTTTCCATCGAATTCCTCCAAACAAAAGTTATTTTCAAACGCAATTTCCACTGTATAAAACAATTAAAATAGGTAGAAAAATGAAAAAAAGAAAGAAAAGATCAAAGGCAGAAAATGAACTTCAATGTTTAATTTACTGTTATTCTTTTTAGTTCATGTATCACGAATAGCTTGTTAACAGTGTAATAGGGCGACCTCCTGTATCACCAATTGCCTTTGACGAAATATCAATCGTGATATCAAAAATCATTAATGGATTGTTCTGCTAGCTACTAAACTAAAAGGCATGTGTCTTAAGAGTCCCGCCCAAAAATGACCTCTTTCTATCAAAATGTGCAATGGTAAATCTTTCTAAAAAGTGAGTGTGATCCAAGATTTTGTCGGAAAATCGAAATGGTTCATATTTTTAAAACAAACTTTTGCGCAATTCATGCTGTAAGAAATACATCGAAGACAGAGAAAAAACATAAGATTACGCCAGACTTATGCAAAAAAACGTAAGACTTGACAGGTCAGAAGCAGGAAGTGAAACAAGGAGACATTTTCACCATTGCCAATACATAGCCAAGGTTGACAATAATTTTCTAAAACTATTTTGTAAATTTCCTTAAAAGTTTATTGCATTTCTACGTAAAGGGTATAGCATCTTACCAAGTGCGCAGCATTACACCACTACAACTTACAAAAACAGCACTACAACTTACAAGTCGTTTTGGAGTATTTCTGATCAGAGAGAAATCAAAAGAAACAGCCAGCCAGTACCGTAATTTCATGAAAAAATAGTCCTAATCTCGAAAAAAATAAATGTCTTTACTCAAACAACCTTCAATAAGCCAAACTGGAAGAGTTTCTGATAAAAATTCATAGAAACACCTCCTATCATAATTTCCAGCACTAAAATATCAGGGAATATCTTACACGCTCAATCGTGGTTTATTGCTTGCCAAATATATATTCAACTACAATTCCTGCCAAAAGTCTTGGAACACTGACGTCAGTTTCCAAGATTAAAATCAAACATCCCTCTCTCCTACAGAACAATATTGGTTTACTATGAAACGGGTTAGGATTTTAGGAAGCACTTTCTTTTGCCCTTATTTTATGGTATTTTTCTGAGTTATCAACATTGTTTCGGGGAAAGGGGGTTCGGAAATAGGAGTATCCGGGAAAAGAATTGAAAAATATAAAAACCCTACGCAAATTGCTTGGTATTCTAAGTACTTTTGGCAATGGTTGTAGAGGGCAAAGAGCATACCCAATTCGACATGACAACTTGAAAATTTCACCTCTAAATCGAAAACTATTGTATAGAAAAGAGTAGGGAAAAGACCCCGTTAGCAAGAAACTTGAAAAATTTTCAGTGCTTTTGCCCTACAGCTCAACATAAACAATTTTCGCTATTGATCTTATAGCTGTTGCTTTTGTAATCAACCCAACACTTTTTCGCCACAAAAATATGACGAAAAATTACCTCAAGCTCCAGCGACATTTTTTTTAAGACAATAGACCATTCCCCCCTTTTTTGTAAAAAACAGGCTTAAACCTCCACGTGAACTCCATTAAAATTAATACGAGTCACCACTCAAAACTATGTTTTCTCGAAATAGCAATCCATTATCTTTTTTAATAAACAATTCAACTTTTATATAATCATCTCTGGATGTCTGTTAAGCACTGTTTAAAAAATACGGAGGGGTAGAGGGAGGCGCAGATTACAGTGGCTCGTCAAAAGATAGACTTCATAACATTTGGTCGTGCAAAAAAGTTCTGTGGGGGAGGGGGGGGGGTGCTCTGGAGCAATTAAATCACGCGTCTTTAAAAAGGAATTTTAAAAACTGAAGTCCAGCTCTAAAAATTGCTTTTTTCTTGAAAATCATCAGCTCGTAATGGTATACAAGGTACAAGGTATATTCTATCCACGAGCTTGCAGATTCCAAAGGCTGCTGTTGCTGCTTCGACCATCATTGCCACCAAAAATATAACATTGGCCATCGCTACCAACATTCAAAGTGAAACCAGTTAGTTTAGGAAGAGAGCAATCTGATTCTATTACATACCATGAATTGTTTTCTGTATTGAATACAATAACGTCAGAAGAAACAGAATCTCTTGCCTGCCATAACTGCCCTCCGTATATGACGACCATTTTATAGTCTATACAGAAATGCATGCTATTTTGTCTTCCTTTCGGTATTTCTATACGCTTGGACTTCTGTACTAAAGCAGTTATTCTATTGGAAATGTCCTGGTGAACATTATTCTTTTTATCATAAACTGTATTCCAGGATCCAATGAAACTGTATTGGTTGCCGGTTTTCCGACCACTGTATATCAATATCCTGTATTTCTTCTTATCCATGGAGGATACCATGCAACTTATATGTCCTGATCGAGAATCTACAGAATACATTGCCGTTTTGTACTCTCCAGTCTTCGGATTCAATGAGAATGCATCACCACTTCGTCTATGTGTATGAACACCTCCCTCGCGACCAACTATCAAGATCTCATCTTCAGTTACCATAGAGGCTGTATGAGAGCTCAAGCCAACGGGTATATCACCAATTATTCTCATTTGATTCCAGCGTCTTTCACAAACATCAAACAAAAATACATCAGACGTCCTTCTTTTCCCATTCCAACCGCCAATTAACATAATAAACCTATCCTTGTAGTTTAATGCACAATGGTGGCTTAAACTTGGGGCTTCACAAACATCAAAATCTGGTAACACGCCGGATACCTTGCATTTGTGAGAAGAAGGTACCGTCTCGACAACACTCCAGGTTTTTGTGGTTACATCGAAGGAATGTATGCTCGCCAGAACACTGTTAGATTTGTCCACACCTCCATGAACATACAACAAATCACCAATAACTACACTTGCATGAAAAGATCTTGGAGATGGACTTTCCCCAAAAGTAGCTACTGGACAGCACATCATCTTGGATCTAGCAAATAAAAAGTGAGGTCATTATTTCTGGTATCAACTGTGCAGACTACCAGTGGCCGTAGCTGTGGATAACAAAGTGAAAAAATGTTTTGGAAAATAGGCGTAATTGTGCATTTCAGAAAATGGATGAAAAATCTAGCTAGATTCTTTCACATAAAATATAGATTCTTGCTGATAAACTTTCTACGTACTTCTCTGTCAGAAATTTTGGCATGGCTTAGTACGGTTGAGATCGAAACAAAAGCAATCGAAATTCAAGACAAATATATATATAAATATTTTCAAACAGAGGTGTTCAATAACCCATTTCTGTTTGATATTCAACTGTCAACTGTACGCTACCAGGTACAGTCACATAACATTTACACCCAAAGGTGCAAATCTATTAAGTTTTACTCTGCTTACTGTTACATTCTGTTTACAGTCACTAGTTTTCAAGCAACATCAACATTTGATGTGACTTTAATCGGGGTCTACTGTAATTCCATTGTTACATACAATACATGTGTGGCAATTCAACTTGATTAGCTAATTCAATAGGTACAAAATTTGCAAGCATTATCCTTCACAGGTCTGCTTCAGTGTTTGATGCAGCACAGATACGGTTAGTTTTTTAACATTCAAACTAAAAGTTGAATACCAAAATTAAACATACTCATTGGTAGCAAAACTTGTTTAAAAATTCTGCAATCGCTTAGAAACATCTACCATATTTGTTTTGAAAACAATGCGCATGCGTACTTTGAATACCATTCCTATCAAGATGGCGACCCAACAATGGCCTCAACACGAAAAAAAATCGCCATAATGCAAATTAAAGTTGCTGTCAGTTAGTGACCTTTACCAGAAGTTATGGAAAAAAAGGAGCAATTGGTAAGAATATATTTTTGATGCTCAACCTGTCTTGAAGGGACATCTTTGTCTTCAAAGTTCCAAAAATTATCTTTCTCCTCCTTTCGATTTTAAGCTTTATTCATCTTTGCCTCTCTCACTATCGTATTTCTCTTACTCAACCTAGTGTTATAATTATAGAAGATATAAAAGGAGAGATAAGAACTGCTGACTTTGTCCTAAAAATATTGGAACTATACGCCGTGCTTGAAAAATGTAAATTTACCCAAAACTCACAATCATAAAGGAAGTTTTCCAGATATTTCCAGTTGTTTTCAAGTCTGGCTGGCAGTAAAATTTTAGATATGCGTGTACAATATTTGTCATACAAGGAGCCGTTGTATTAAGAAATGCAGTTTTTAATCTATTTTGTACAAAAGATCTAATGAAAAGAAACAACCAAACTGGTTTGTCTAATTTTTGACAAAGCCAGCACAGGCTGGAAAACTTGCATATGCTCGCAGCTACACTGGACATTTTGTGCTCATACCTCAAACCTTTTGTGATCCAAATATCAATAAAGTCATGTATATGATGCTTTAATTATGTTCCATTGAGAATTGACAGTCAGTTTGTGTGACTGTCAATGATTGTAATGATTGCCAAGAAGTTTCTAATTGGATTTTGTGACAAGGGAGCTCGAAGGATACAAAGCTTATTAACCCCTAGACTCCACCATCAGTAATGGTATTAAGTGCAGGAATGTTTTGCTTTTTGCTAGTATTGTTAATTTATCTATTGTGTTAAATTTTCTTTTTTTTAATTAGGATGAATCAGATGGAAAGCAAAAAGATGAAATTCCACAAGGATATGAGGAATACCTTGTGCTTCTTCAACAAAGAAATAGGTAAGAAATTAGTGATATACCATTTAGATGCATACTAACCAAGTTAGAAAAATTACACATGATTGCAGTTATTTGTCTTTCAAATTTGGGACAATAAGGACTTATGAATAATGAAAAATTTTTGGCCATTCCTTCATCTCTGAAATAACTCTGAACTTTAATTCACAACTGTTAGAGACTATCAGTGGTTGTTCCAAGAGATTGTATGGGGGAGATTAATTAACCCCGTTCTGTCAAAATATGGTCCACATAATTATGCTAAAAATTGATAAAAATACATTGGGTAGGGGTAGGTCAAGTTTTTGAAGAATTAACCTGTCAAAAAGCACCTTGTGTATCATCATAATCTTCCTCATAATCAACATCATCATCATAAACATCATCAACCATTCAGGCCACTGCATGCCTACACAGACTCTTCAGCTTCTGTCAATCTTGTGCATCTCTCATCCACATGGTGGCACTGATGCTCTGTAGGTCATCACACCATCTTTATTTTGGCATGCCTTTTCCTCCTTTCCTTGCTAATGGTGTCCCTTGTATATACCAATTACCATCTCATTATGCAGTAGCTGCTGCTACAATTGGGTGAGATAATGACCATACTTTTAAAAATTTAGTGCAATGATGTTTTGAAACATGACTAATAATTGAATTGGTGTATTTCATAAAACAGAAAGCATGATGTGCAAAGCCAATCTCCATGATTTTATCCAGTTATCAAGGCACATGCCACCAGTGGTGCCAGGGTGGCCATGCCCCCCCTAAGTAGTTTCAAAGCTGCAATAAAAGGGATAAAAAGCCTTGACCCGCTACATTTTTAGCCTTGGCCCTCCCCACTTTCAAATTTGTGGCGTGGGCCCTGGTTATGTCCACAGAACAATAGATTAATGTTTGGGAAAATAGGAATCTGGTTATTCTGTTGGAATGATGTTTATTCTTAGCTTTCCAGTTTCTTGAATTTCTCCTAAATAGCAGTGCTGGATATTTTGTATTTTAAATTTTTCATTTTGTAGAATTATTTCCCTATCTTAATGTGTTTTTAGATTGTTGAAGAAATTAAAGGCCAAAGACAAAAAGCAAAAAGATTTGGAAAAAAGGGAACAAGGATTTTCACTTTACTTGAATGGTGCAAATGTTGATTTGAAACTTGGTAAACCAGAGCACAAATCTGCCAGGAAAGCAAAGACAGCTGATGGTAAGTCTTGTTTTTCTCCAGTTTGGTATTTAATATAGTAAACATTGTATCTTTGTATTTAACTCAGAATGTCTCAATATTAAATTGAAAGTATTCAGGCATTTCTGTTTTCCATAAATTGTTTGATGTTTTAGAAAATCCTGGCAATTATCTCTTCCATCATTTTTTTCTCTTCTTTCTTTCCTGGGCTAAGAAAAGTAGTAGTTTTTGCTGAGCTTAGCTTTTAATGCTTGATGATTTTATTAATTCTGTAAAAAACAAAAGCTGCCATTTTCAAACTATTTCCCTTTTGATTCTTAGAGTAATAATACATTTTGTAAACAAATAATTTATTTTTACCTGGATTAAGGCAATGAAAAAATTATAACTGCTTTTTATTTTGCTTGATTTGAAGTTTTGTTGCAATGTTATCGATAAAAATATTTCGCTACCACAGAACCCCAGTTGCATTATTTCTATTTTGAAACAGGAATTTGATAGTCTTTCATGAAAACATTTGTCTTATTTTTAGTGGAAAATAATGGAAGGCACAACTTAGCTGAAAGTCCTAAAGCAGTTGAAGAGGACAGGTAACATATCTTTGTTCTCTTCAAAATAAAAACATCATAAGTCCAGTATTTGGAAATTTGCTTTTGTATCTCCATGACACCTTGCTGGCAGGCTGCCAGACAGTGTCAACCCCTCTGAACAATAGAAGAGTTAACAATCCTTGCAGGGGCTTCATATTTATCTATTCAGCAGATTAACAGACTAGCCACTATTTGCCTAGATGCAAAAATTCAGTTTCTGTAAATAACAGAATGTGATATGTATATCTATCTTTACTGCATTTGTAATTGTTTTGAAAAAAGAAATGTAGTTTATGAAATTAGATGTGAAATTATATTCAGTTCTGATAGCCATCAAATGTAATTTTTACACAGCTCAAGAGCCTGGACTGCTCCATCAAAACATGGAAGGAGAGGATGGGGAAAGGTGCTAAATTCAAATCATTTTTATGTGATTTATAGAAAATTGTTATTCACAAATATAATGAGATTTCACCTGATATGTTTTGAGTTAATATAACTCTTTTAGATTGTAGGCAAAGGTAAGGACTGACAACCCTACTCCGTTGCTATCACTACCAAAGCACACGAGAAACAACCTATAACACAGTGCCCTTATAATCCGGAGATGTCCTGATTATGTCAGTCAGAAAAATTAAGGATTTGTGTTTAAGACTCTAAGTCTACCACCAGCTTTGTATTGTTTCTTGCAACTATCGAAATTTGCAGCCAAGTTCTATTTTAGATGGACATAAATGATTAGAATTTCATGTCTTCTGTCTGCTTATTGCTGCTTTCTACACAAATTGCAATTAAGGTAAAATTGATATCTTGCTTAGGTAAGTCATTTGTATCTATTTAATGTTGAATAGTCAAAACTGCTTATCCATTTAAAACATTGTTTATTAGATCCAGTAACACTTGATAATTTGTTTTGAATAAGGGTTATTTTTTGCATTAACTTATTAACGTTGTGATTTTTCAGTCTCCATCACAAATTAAGATAAAAACAGAGAAAGGTGAAAACATGGAATTTAAAACAGGTACATACTGCTTTATTTGGATGTGTTTTTCTGTTTTCATTATAAGCCATAAGCTTTATTTTTGCTTGTTTGGTTCTAACTTTCTTGGGCGAAAGAAGCAAAAGACTTTTTTCAAAACACTGTCTACGATTTTTAGGGAAAGTGACCGGAAAATACAGTGAAGACTTTGAAGCTTATCAGAGTTTGCTAGAGGAACAATTAGCTGAAGAGGATGATAGTGATGAAGAAATAGGAGAGGAGGAGGAGATCCAGAAGGTATCTTTGGTTTTAATGCTAAGCTGCCGCGGTTCTTGTGAGGTCTATGCAGTTGCTTTTAACCCTCTTGTCACTTATTCCGTTGATTAAGAAATGATTTTGTTCTCCCAAGAAGCACACATTTTCTTATAAACACTATTTGTAACCTTTTGAATTAATCACCACGAACTGCATTCTTATGATACTTCAAGGGTGAACCTGAAGAAGAGACAATTGAAGATGAAATAGGCACAGATGAAGAAGAAATAGAGGAAATTGACGACAATGACCAGAAAATGACCTTGACCATTAAAGACGTAAAGGTAAGTTCAAATTCTTAGGAAACCACATTTAACGGCGATTTATCAGTAAGATACACATCCTTTCTATAGTCCGACAGGTGACCGATTTATGGATGGTTCATTGTATGACCTGAGAATTTTTTCTTTTTCTTTTATATCGTTTTTTAAAATACACAACCCCAGTGACCGAGCCTTTTCATAACTTATGCCGCTATTTTGAATCATTCTATAGATTATTATCTTTTTAACTGTGTAATAAGGAAGAAACGCAGGATGGGCAGTCTGCCGGATTCTGTGAATCTTGCCATAAGTAATAATATGAAGGAAATAGTCAGAAACAATGAAAAACGATGAGGAGAATCCAGTGTTATGTAATATGATTATAAAATAAGTTGAATTTAATATATACTATTATTTCGCCCAGGCATACAGGGCTTCATCAGAGTAAATGTAACGAACGAGTGGATGAATTTCAGAGAACGGTTTTCGCTAGTTATAACCTTCACTAGGGTTATTCAGATACAGGGAGCTGGTACTTATGTCATGCAAGGCTCATTTTAGTTGAATTCAAGAGCCATGAAATTATTTCTTTATCTGCAGCTAGCATAATGCTGATTTATGGTGGGTAATCACCTAACAAGCTTTCATTTGATTTGCTTGTTTGCTTGGTAATTCAGTATGTTTTACGTTAACTTATTCAATGTATCTAAGAATTTTCATATTTTTCTGTAGGTTTGAGGGGTTTGACTTTCAAGGGATTCATTATGGCTGATATTCAGTTTGGTTTTTAAATGGTTAAAGCTTGGAAGCTAGAAAATGGTTCCAAAAGTGACTGAGTGGCACAGACAGGCAGCCAGCCATTGAAATCAATTTATACTTTCGATCTTATTTTGTTGTAGGCTCTACGTAGAAGTATAGAAGCAAACAAAGAAATCGTTGAAAGCATACGAAGTATCAGAGAAAATATACCAGAGGCTGATGATTCAGATACTGATGAAGATATCGAAGAAGATATTGATAAATTGCGAGAAAGTCGTGAAGTAGATCCTTCGCAGCTTCCTCAGTTGGGAAAGACATTGCCCAAGGGTAATTTGGAGAGCGACTTGAAGGAAGACAAATCTTCTTCCGCTAAGACTGTGATGGAATCTTACAACAGTAAGTAATGAATACACAAGGCAGATCAACCGCACTGTAAGCCTAGTAGAAAGGACACTTAAAGATTTACCCGTATGAAGTATAAAAGTACTTTCTATTTCTAGCGATATTTTCATGCAGTTATATGTATTGGATGTAGATAATTTTTCTGCCAGTAAGGTATAAGTGTGGTATAAGGTTCTGAAATGCTCCTTTCTGAAAACCATTTCCAGCCAATCTAAATAAGGATAAAACCATGCTGTTCTTCAAAGCTATTGGTTATCTTGCCCCATCAAAGCTAAAGAATCTGGTTCATACCATGCTGATTTACAACAGCAGGACGGTTTATGTATTCTCGATTTGAGTGCATATGAATTCTTAATTCTGCCTGTCTTTTTCACTGGCTAAGCTAGAATAGCATCATGTACCTGAAAATTTGATAAATGATGCGAGCCATGCAGCGCTTGTGGTAATCAACAAAATTCTATCCCATTTGTCCTTCATTTAAAATTTATTTGTCGAAAAACAATGCTAACTGTATATTTGTTTTCTTTGTAGGCAAAAGTGAAACTGGCAATAAGTACGTAAAACTTTCTTTTCTGTAGTTATTCTATTGAATTTGATCATTTTATTGACAAACTAAATGCTTTAGATAAGTATTAATGATTCCAGTTTTTGGGTTTATAAATATATTCTGCAGTAACCAGATCAATTTTAGTATAGAATAAATTCTCCCTGTAAGGCTAAAAGCTACCCGTTTAAATTTACTATATAATTGATATCTGTGTAAATTGTTTACTTGCCTGCTTAGTTCCATTTTCTTTCAATGAATGTAGGAATTTCCTTAATTTTAACCTGTTTTACTTATGACGATTTTTGCAGCAATTTTTTACTGAATGCATTTAAGAGGAGAAAACATATCTTGCAATCCTACCTTACGTGTATTTTGATGTCACAGAAAGGCAGTAAGCCTTTTCTTACATACAAAAGTAATTACTTACACTCCTTATGGTTCAAACAGTTGCTATTGCATTTACGTATGAAAGCAAAATAAATCCGCTCTTCTTTTTCCCCCTGTGGTTTTTAGTATGTTAGAAGTACTAAGTTGTTAATATTTGTTTTTTTTCAGCGACAAATTGGAACCTCAACCTTTTAAAAGAGTAGAACAGCCAATGGAGATGATTTCTGGTGAGTGGCGGTCATGTGTACATAGCCTATGACATGTGTTTGATTCTGGTTATCAGTTTTCTGGCCTTTTTCATAAATATATTAAATTTTTTTTCTAAATTAGTTTGTTTCAAGAAATATTTTGTCTGCAATCTTATTTTGAATTTAGAACAAAGCTTAAATATTTGCATGTCATCGATATTTTAAGTAGTTTCATTGTTGGTTTTTTCTTTATTTATTTAGCAGCAGATCGAGATTATTTGAAATATATAGTGATATTTTTGTGGCTATACTCATTCTTTGCAGTTCCTAGAAAATCCAGGCCATTATCAGCTAGTCGAAAGCAGAGACAAGATGACTCAACAATCAGTAGCGACGCTTCAGTTGAAATAGCTAATGCGATTTTGGAAGAAAATAGAAAAATTGAAGTAAAACAAAGTGGTGAGTTTTTGATCAACTGTTTAAGTTTTTTCTCTCCCGAACTTAGACCTTGCCCAGAGTTTGCTTTTCCGTGCAAAGAGACTATCAATATCAGGATTTTTTTTTCACATCAACCAATAATTATGGTCTAGATATAAAATTCCCTGCAGATCCTTTTTAGGTAATTTGTAAGCATTACCAATGATCTCTCAATTTCTGATGCTACCCGTATTGCCTAAGTTATCTATGTTTATAAAAATCTGATGTTTTAGAGAAAAGCTTGCAAGCTGGACTGTTGTTGCAAATAGACTTATTGTAACTTTTTTTTGAAAAGCTTTTTAAAGTGTTTGTATTTTTCTTAAAGCGCCTTATTTTTCAGACCCTCCATTTGGCAGTCGTGTTGAAAGAGAAACAAAATCTGCTCCAAGCAAGGTCTGGATTTTATGATAGTATTTTAACATATAACAAAAACACCAGTCTGTCAGCTTGTATATCCATGGCTGTTTCTGTTGCGGTATTGTAATGTTTTTGCTTCATTTGATGAAAGTTTTCTTCTACTATTATAATTTGTTTTGTATTTGCTTATCGTTTTATGCAGACTGAGCAATCAACATCATGTGCAAAAAAATGTACTTGATTTTCAGGCAGGGTGGTTATGAATATCTTACCCGATTCTAATTTTAAAGTATCTAATGTACGCAATACTGCTTGCTAAAGATTATGTCGAGTGCTTCTTTTCTTAGCATTTCACCTGTGTTTTTGCAATGATCAATTATGACGTCATTTGTTGTAAGATTCAAGTATGTCTTGCCTGTCGGATGTCTTCGTTTATTTTGTTGTTGCAACATTAAGGACATTTATCAATTTTTCAGCAAAAGCAATCAGTAACCAATGAAGAGCCAGTAAACAGACCGTCGTCAATAGCAACTGCTACAGTAGACAACGAAATGATAGGATCAATTGTGGAGAGAGTAAAGAAAATGACTGCAAAGTTTGTATATACCCTTCATTTGACACTTCCTTTATGCGACAGTCTGTATATAAAAATAATGTTCTTTTTCTAATGAAGCTGTAGGATACACACACGGTCTTTTCTTTTGCTCGGCTTTTATATCAAGGATTCTAGCATTATTAGCAAATATAGGAAATCTGTAAGTAATGCTAAAGATGTAGCGTAGAGCTTAAAAGACATTCTAATGCCCGAGATTCTTTAGAGGATAAAACGTCATAATAATGATCAACAACTTTTCAACTAGGAAATATATATGTACCCGTTGGCGTTTTTGGGCCTACATATGTATAATTATCGAGAAACGCAATGGGTGTATAGAATAGGCTGGTTCTAGGTTGCTACTCCGATTTTCACGCTTAATGCCATCATCAGGCAACTGTTCTTCGTAATAAATCTTTTGTTGATAGCATAAAGCGTGAAACTCAGAGTAGCAGCTTAGAACTGTCCTGTTCAGTACACCAAAAGAGTGTACAGCTCTGCCTATACGACATTGAACACTTAATGACAGATACATACATACAGTTGTGGAATGAAATAGGCTGACTAAAAAGGCAAGCAGATGAATACTGATAACAGTAGCCCCAGAAAGCAATTTTCCCTAAACATAATCATTGTTTCGTTGATTAATTCAATCATTCTGCTTGATTTTCCTACAGACAACAAGTACATTTGCTGAAAATGCTCTCGAAGCTTGAGGAGCTTGATATCACTGAAGACGATGCCACGTTTAGCACGGCGTTTTTCGAAAAGAAGCGATCACGTGAGTCAACTGAAGGGGTAGCAGTAGGCCCGCTGTTTAAAGAAACTATTGAAAGTCAAGTAAAAGGCACTACAGCATTGGAAAGTAGTGCTATAGTCTCATCAGGGAGTGATGAAACTGACCGTGGTAAAATGGAAATTTTGGAAGTTTGTGTTGAAATCAATTCAAACTGGGGACACCCGGATATGGTTGGATTGACAGAGGTGGGTAATTTGCAAACCTTTCTACATGTCAGCAAGAGAATATGCCAATATATCCCATTATGTCTTGCTCGTATGTGTTTTACTACCATAATCCAAGGCGATTATAGCAAAAATATCCAAGGCGACTATAGCAAATTTATGGCGATTATAGCAAAAATATCTTCGCGTTTGTTGCCATAATCGTGCAATGAAAACCAAGCTTTAGATTCTACTATACATGTTAACTGAAGGAACCAACCGTTGTCTTTTCGTATTACATAATCTTGATAAACTATTTTGCAGCAAAAGTTGACGAAAGTTTGAGGGGCTTTTCACGATTGGTTGAATTACTTAAAAAAGGGTAAAATATTTGGAATGAGTTCATTTTTCGCCAACTCTGATTAAGCGGATTTTGAAATTTAGTTTTACTGTAAATCATATTGAGCTCGTTTCAGTCTGTTCGTGACAACAAATTATTATGAGAATACATATAGGCTCTTACCCCTGGGTTTATACCCTATGGGTTATTATCTTACAAAATTTATTCCCTGAGTTTGATATAGACTACAAGCTGATCAACTTGTTGCTTCAAGCAAGATTACAGATAGCCTTTTAAAACAGTTTTTAGGCTATTTGTAAGCAAATTCTTGCTTCACCCTACTTTTTTCAGGCCTTTTTCTTCGCTTTTGTAAATTAAGGTTTTAAATTTGTTTCCGCAGGTAGAATTTTTTGATGATGACAAAAAAGCTATCCGTTTGAAAGAAGACCACATTGAAGTACTTACAAGTGGTATTTGCTATACACCAAACCGTAATCTGGTCAATGGTAAAACGAAGGTAAGAGATGCTGGCGATGCTTGCAGAGTTCTTAACTTTTTTGAACAAGATTTCAGAAATTATTAATTGTATTCGTTTATTAGAGGTTTCTACGGCTTTTGTTTATGTTAAAGCTTTTTAGCGATTAAACTTTGACAACCATCACAACCGAAATAAAGAAACGGCGATTAAACTGGCTTGGGCACATGTTAAGGTTGCCAGAAAGAACACCAGCAAAATTAGCTTTCAGAGAACATTTGAAAAAAGTCAAGGGTAATCGGGGAAGACCAAAACAGATATGGATGAGACAAATGAATAAAGACCTGAAACCAATAAATAAAACAGTGGATGAACTAACTGAGAACGATAATGAGCGAAAGGAATGGAAGAAAACAGTGGCAAGGCTAATGCCTTGAATTAAGACGGAAGAGCCAGTAAGAAGAAGAAGAAGAAAGCTTTTTAACCTATATTTTAGCTTATGTTGATGGTTGAGCAATATTTAACACCATCAGCAAAGCATTGCACTAAAAATTCATTTCTGGTAGAAGTTATGCAAATAGCAGTAGGAATTATCTAACGCAGAAAATTTCAAAAGGATCCTAAACAAAACCAGTAAAGCCATTTAACTTTTTGTTACTTGTTTTTCTGATGTGTTGCAGTTTTCTTGAATTTTTTTCGAGCCCTCTACTTATAGATATAGTTAATCGCATTTGACTTTTTAGACTGTTAAAGAGAGACATATGTGGAAATGCCAGTTAAAACAGGACGAAAATGTCAAGCTGATATTTCATATTCCAAAGGATCTCATACCTGTCCGAAAATCCAACTTTGGAATAACAAAGATTGCAATATGGAATTATAACAAGAGCCTCTACGTAAGAGATGTTGTTTCTATAGAATAAAAAATAGAATATTTTTAATTGTGGATTGTTCATTTTTTAGTCATATGCCTTACCAAGTTATAATGGCTGATTTAGAATTTTATAATGAGCCTTTCTGATCGACATTAATTTCCTAGAAGTCTCCTTTTATCAATGTCCTTCCTATGAGGTATTCTCCTTATCAAATGAAATTAGCATCCTTCCTATGAGATTTTTTCGGTATCAAATGTAATGAACCATGCCTGTTTTTCTCCGCCTTCTCTAAGGCTTAGCAGACCTTAGTTATTTGTGAACTGACGGTCACTTGAAGATATTGAACTTTTCTGCAATAAACTCTATCTGCATAATATTCATTTATTCCAACTGGCACTTGCAGCCTAGAAGTATGTAATAAAATGTTGCCTGCCATTTACTTATGCAATTGATTAAATTTAGACCCATTTTAAATACCGTATTATGGAAAAATGTGCCAAAGAAGTTTCTTGCTTGATGAAATCATAAATTTCCTACTTTATGTGATTGCTGCAGAAATCGCACAACATTTCTATTGATTATGTATATCTACTTGCATTGCCAAGGATTTCAGACCTTCTTCTTTTTCATTTGCTAAGATTTCTAATCAAACTAGGATGCTTAAGTTATTGATTTTCGATATCTTGTTTTTAAGGAGTTGAATATTGGTGCAAAGGAAGTCAAAGTAATGATTGATGATACACTAGTATGGGATGGAATCGTCGATAAGGTGGGAATCTGCATTAGTGTCTACTGTATGATTCAAACCCTGATACCTATTGCCTCGAGTATGTCACTAGATCAGTTTCTACTCAGTCTCGTCAACATTCCTTGTAAACACAAATTAGTTTTTGATACGTTAATGCATTTTTGAATGGAGCAGATTAAGTCTTAAATTTGCATTTTTTTGTTTTAATTTTCCTTCAGTTATTTGCAATCTTTTCTTGCCCTCGCATAATTGTTTTGGAATCAAGCAATTAGCTTCTTGAACAAGATAATTTTGCCGTGTTTTCAAACATTGTTTGTTTATTGATTTTGCTAGTGTATGTGATGGGTTTCATAGCTACTTTTGCAATTGATACTTTCATTATTGAATTGAAGAAAGAAGGAGAGAAAATTTCTTGAGGCATTATTAAAGCTCTATTGCTTCTGTTATTTCATTTTTATTGTCAAAAGCTTAGCTGTTCATTTGTGCTACGTAGGCTACGTAGCTCACATATTCCGGAAATCTGTCGGCATCTCTAAATCAAAATTTGTCTCTCTAAACAAAATCTGTTAAACAGAACCTCCGTTCAATGAGTTGTTTGTGCCTCCCTCGCATTATCCATATAAACACACTAAATCATTTTACAATCCTCAATCTGCTCTCATTTCAGGGATGTGGAAACCAAGTGTTTGATTACAGCAAAGTGATAAATCTTTTTGAAGATGAAGTTCCTGTTGAGACAGGGAGAGAATCACAAAATGTAAGAATATCCATCTGGCTGCCTTATTTCTTAATCCCAATGTTTTTGTTTCTTAATCCCAGTGTCTTTGTTTATTAATCGCTAACCCCTAGGATTTACTATAAAATACGTGAATGTTCTGTTTTTAATTTTTTGTATCATCCAGTCGTGAAGCACCTCTAGCCAAACAATTTAACTTCTCTACTGTGTGCTTAATTATCCTATTTTCATTAATTTCATTTATTTTTCTTACCTGTCCTTCCTCCTTTCTTTTTTCTTTTTCCCCTATCCCTTTTCCCTTGGCTTCCTTCACAGCCACCGTAGAGCAACGCATCTGTTTTTATTTAGCATTGCCTTACTATGGCTTATTTTGATACAATATTGCATTGGGAAGCTTTCATGGTCTACTGTTGGTACAGATTAAAAATACGGTTTTTGTTAATTTGTTATGCAGCACACAAATTTTGTGCATCATTTCATAAGAAACGACAACATACATGTTGTTTTTGTTTACATTGCTGAACATTGTATGAATCTTTTGCTTTACAGGAAGCAACAGAGAGATGCAAAACTGCCACGTTAACGAGAGACTCCAGCGAGCTTGCAAATTTACCGAAGGTCGAGACTCAACATATTTCTAACAAGTATGTTGATTTTTAATCTACTAATAACCACTAGATCAGTTACTGTTCAGTTACTTTGAAGGTAAAACCAGGTACTTTGGCCATTTAAGAAGTTTTTTTTTAAGACAAATGTACTTTTTTGTATGGGATATAAGCTTAAATATCATTCTAATTTTTCAAACGATACGCTTTAGACTTTTTCACCGTTAAAGCTAGCACTTAAAATTTTGTAATACATCCTTTATGCAATTGATGGAGGTAAACGGACTGTAAATGAAACAGGGTAAGAATTTACGGCTTATCTATTAGATTTTAATCTTTTAACAAATATTGAAAATTGTCTCTACTGTCACAAGTGTTAAACACATTTTCGCCTGTTTAAAGTAATGAACACTGTACCTTCCATTTAGGTCTTTAAACTATGTGCCATTAAGGATATTTAGGTAATGCTATGTAGGCAGTAATGAAGACCATGTCTTTTAATTCTTACATAATTTCAATTTGAAATATTAGCACTTCCTTCTATAGCCAAACTGAAGCAGTGGGTACCAACAAAAAGGTTTTTGCCAGCGATGAGATATTTACAAAGCCAAGACCTCCTTCAACGAAGGCAGACCATCCTGTCAGGCGCTCTCCTTTGCTCAGAAAACTAACCCCTGACAGCACCATTCCCGTCTCTGCAGAGAAACAATCTGTATCAAGGTATCACTAATCAAATAATACTACAGGTTATTTTTAAAGTGCACCAAACACTTTCCTATCATCGAGGATATTACAGCAACTTCTCAGAATTTTTTCACTCTTACGGACACTGGTAATCCATACTCGATTTTTGCTGAGTAGATCATCGGAGACCAATAAAACTGCCGTTTTGTGTACTGTTGGCTGCTTTTATCGCCACATTGCTTTCCCCTTTAAAACCTGAAAGACATTTATAGATAACAATAGTGCAGGATACGTATATAAAGTAGAACCTGGATAGACATTACTCTGAGAAGCTTAAGTTTTGTCACTAAACCCTGAGTCTCTGTCATTCGTTTTTCGCTAATGTTTTTCTTTAAGATAACCTGTGGCATTGCTACAAAGGCTACTTAAGACGAAGTTCCTAAGCAGTTAATTGTAGATTGGAAGTTGTTCATAGATTTTGTAGACTCCCAGCTCAAGCCTGTTTTCCCCTTTTTTTTCTAATACCAGGTCTGTCACAACGCCTAATATGTCATCACCATCGGAACAGCCGATTCCATCAGACCCTTGCATAAGGTACAACTATTTATCAGCTCTTTTTTCCATTGAAAAGACATAGGTATTTTATTTTGATTTAAGTAACCGTTTCCTGGGAACATTGGCAAATTTTCACAAAAGTCTTTCACAAAAAATCACATGCCGAAAACCTTTTTACCACGCAATCATCTTAGGTACAAAACAAATATACAGCCGTTTTTTATTTAGTTTCAAGAGAAGTTTTTTCCAATTGAATAAGAAAAATAAATACACAACAAGTTTAGATTGCAGAAGCATTTTCTCCATTGATATAGATTCGGTTGAGAAGAGAAATCTCAGTAAGAGTGTCTGAAATGTTTTTTTCAGGGACCATCTACCAGCATCTCGTTCTTCGAAGATTTCAACAGAAACAGATCCAATCTCCCGAAATAGGTAGCAGTTACCCCTTATTCTTTTATCTGCTAATCAAGTGGTTGTTACTTTCATAGGCGTTAGTTATGAACGACAAAGAAAGATAATTATAAAAATAAGATAAGATAAGGGAAAATTATAAAAAGCATCGTGTCATAATTAAAGGAGAGGGTACACCCAATTGTACTCAAATACGCTGAGTCATGATTTTCGTGTTGCAGTGTTATTGGTAAGCTTGACTCTAATCGCATGAAGTTGGCTCGTACTGATTTACAGAACAACCCCCATCAATAGCAAATGCAGATAACCGATGCAGATATCACATGAAACTTCAGCGATCTCGCCGAAATCAAATGACCCCCTATAATGAAGGCCTATTCATTATAATTAAATGTGTTTAATTCTTCTGTATCATAGGCCAATTTTCTATGTGGATTTTAGGTAATGGAATCGAAATGTTATGATAAAGAAGTGTGTCCAGTTTTTAGCCTCTCCAGTTGGTATAAGGAGACCAATTCTTCACATCATTGACATAACCAGCAATCGAACCCGCAGTCCTCCACACTGCTATCAAGCGCCCAAACCACTTAGTCATTTTGACTTAACCTGAAGAATATCTCTAATGAAATGGTGGTTCAGCCATTAAATTCTTTGGTTAGCAAATTAATCATTCTATTTTACTTGCAGCGCGACGAATGATGAATCAGATTCTGCTGAAAATTTGGTGGACCAAAAACCCGTATGGCTGCCTGGTATGGAACTCTATTATTGTATTTTTGGATTTGTTTAACGGTTTTGCGACATTTCTTGCAATACCTCGGAGAATGATAGCTAACTTAAAAACTTTCGATTGATGACTTTTGAAGGGGTGAAAGTATACCATTTCTCACTCACACTATGTTACAGATGCCGTCAGAGATGCCAAAGATGAAAAAAGTTTCACTGCCGAAGTGGAGAATTCTTCATCTCCCAGACCTCGATCAAGGCCGACAAGCGGTCGCAGAGCAGGAGCAAAAAGCACCTCTGAAGGAACTAACGTTCGCACGGCGTCAGCTGGGAGAAGAAAAGGAACGCACTTGGCGAATGAAGAGGACCGTCTGGATGCTGATGCAAAGTACTTATTCTTTGATAGTTTCTGCTTGTTTTTATTGAAAATGAGTTTCAAAACTTCCACGAAAAGGAAAGTTAAAAGGGCGTCCTAGTGTCAATAACAAAAAAAGATAGAAATGTAAAAAAATTATAATACTTGAATATTAAGAATGAAAAAATATGTAGCTTATTCTATTTTTAACTGTTTAAAATTCACGATAGAAAAGTCGTGGATCGTAGTTGATTAGAGATTTGGTTTCTGACCAAACCGCGAATCTGCTAGTAATTAATGCAGTGTAAATGACATACCTCATTTCAGATTAGTTTTCAAACATAGTCTTTCTGGCATCAAAAAAGGCATGATCACAAATGTTTCATCCAATAATTTTTTTGGCTAAGCTCGCTCAGTTCGTTTCCCCTCTTCACTCCTGAACATTATCACCTTGGCTACGCTTCTTTGTTTTCTGTTAAAATCTTGAGAAAATAAGCAATAGTTAATGTATAATGACTCAAGAAGTTTATTTGACTAGCTCATATGTTAAAAAATGTTTACAAATCAGGTTGCTTTGAACCCACACATTTTCTTTTCTCCTGGAACTTGTTCAATGACAAGGAACTCATTCGAGATCATGCCCAAATTCAGGAAGGTTTCATGCTGTAAAGTTTTCATATTTTTATTCAATCGTGCCTGTAGAGAACAGCCTGTCAGACAACATTGTGACTCATGCGAATTCGGATTCCTTTTACGATCTATGTCGAAATCACCTCAGTAAATTCTAACTTTATATTTGACATTGTAAACATTTGTATGACCGAAAAGTGTTGTTAGATTATTTTTGATGATGACGATAATGTTTCATGTACCATGCATGATTCAGTACCAAACATTTTCTCTGTAGTTTACTTCCCAACCTATCTTCAAAATATGAACTCGAAAAGGTTCCATCTTTGTCCTCAGATTATCACTTCAGTTTCTTTCCAGCTACTTTTTACTTTGTTTTTCGCAGTGACACCACTAATGCAACGCCAAATTGGTTTTACTCTTTCTTTCAATCAGATTGCTTTAAATCTTTATTCTCTTCACAGGGAAGACATTTCCGAATTTCTGAATGAAAAACCAAAGCAGAAGGTAAATGAAGATTTTTTTAAAATATACGTTTCTAAAGAGCATATACATACAGCCCAGATATCGTAGAATCTAGAAACTGGTCTTTTCATAGCCTATTTTTTTAAACTTTACACCTTTTTTCTAGTAGCGTAAAAATCAGTTTGAAATATCAATGCTCTATGAGTATGACTTAAAACAAACCTGATCAAACGGAAATTGTCTCATAAGATATTTTGATGAAAATTACTTTTTACCGGTTTGTCGTGTTTGATACGGTATAGACAGAGCTATACAAGCTCCAGGAAGGGTTGCTAGATGATCGCATTAAGAGTAAACACTGACTTGTAACTGAGAACCACCTTGTTCTAAACCCCGTGTACAGCTCTTCCCTGACTGTCTAGTAGAACTGCAATTTTTAATATAAATTTGTATATAATTTTTTATAAATTTCAGTATATATTTATATATATATATACTTGCAATTTAGATTTAATCGCAGAAATAGCACATTGTTGGTACCGGTTTCATCTGATCGTGCAGAATCTTCAGCCCTTTTATCTATCAACTGCTTTTTGCGGAATATACATAAATATACATAAATCTATATATATTTATATATATACTTCAGTTGCCTGATGATCGTATTAAGTATGAAACTCAGAGAAGCAACTTAGAACCGTTCTGTTCTATACACTAAAGATGTAATAAGATGTCTTATATTACCACTAATATATATCAGGCCAGTGTGATTCAAATATACTAATGAATTTTGCTAAAATCTCTTTAATCTGCTATCTGTGCTATGCATCAACTTCCTTGTTTTAGCGACCTCTTAGCGGACGAAGACGTAAGGATGAAGTAGATGGAAGCACTTCAATTGGTAAAAACGAAGAGCAAGATGGGAGGCGAAAATATCGAGAAATAATTGATAAAGAGTTCGAGCAATCTTTAGATTCAATCAACAAATTTGAACATTCGCACCTTGGAAGGATAACGTCCAATTTAAATTTAGAAGCAGATGGTGAGAAATTCACTACGTTTATCAAAATTTTCATCTCTAGTGTTTTGGATATTCAGAATTGAGGTCTTTCGCGCTTCTAATAGTGAAATTCTAAAATGTTCGTGTTGTTTCCATTTTGCAGATTCGAGAGCCTATTATATGTGCACGAATTTGTCAAAATGCTTTTGAAAAGTCCAGTATTGGAGAAAACAAAGGATTCCCATAAAATAAATGCTAAGATTTTTAGCTTGTCTGTCTGTTATTCGTGGTTTCACTTTTGTGCTGGATTTAGACTGTATGTTTTATGATTTTGATTTTGAAATTGTTATTTGTTTTTACGTTTTTTAGGAGATGCATTGGATGCATTGATACAACCAAACCGGGCAGTCAAAGAAGAAAGTCTCTGCAGCGATAAATCCATAGAAACACAAGAAACTTCTCAAAGGTGGGCTTGGTAAACGATAAATTGTGTTTATGTCGTGGTTCTTAGCCTCATATTATTTCGCAAGAAACAATGTGATCCTAAAAACCGTCAGAAATAATCTGTCTTTAAAGTTTTAAATACTACTGAGAAATGACTGTAATGTGATTTCTCATCAGTACCGTCGGGACGAAATTCGTATTGAGGGGGGGGAGGGGGGGGAGGGGGGGGGGGTGGTTGGTGGTGGCTGCTTATTGTTTTGCTCCCATTCAGTACACTGTTAGAAAGGAAATATAGTGCAGTATGACAATTATTGGGGGGCAGTATGACAACTATAGCCCCCTCGCTTCCGACTGCCCTGCTAATATTGATTTATTAAGCAAAGTCATAATATCCAGTGCTGCAGAAATTGATTGCTGTATCTTAATTCTACAATGCACAGTTCGGTGAGGTCATACTTGTAGGTTTTCTCCCCGTTTTGTTGTTGGATAGAATCCGTTCTATTTTCCAACTTACCATGGTAAATTGTGATTTACCTTTTGGTGCTAAAGTTATTTTGTTAAGTGGTGTTGCTCATATTTCTACAGGGATGTTTTCGAGATACCGACTCTTCCAGCTGGCAGGAACCTCGTTCTCAATTTAAAAAGCACTTGGGGCGATCGGCATTATATAGGGCTGAATGGAGTCGAGGTTTTCACATCCACTGGGGAGCTTGCAAAGATTCTTGAGGTATTATGATTTACATAACTGGGATGCTCTGTAAATTACTGCACAAAACTTTAGTCACGCTGACTTTTAGCTGTATGTTGAGAATCAGTACTTCTTTTTCACTAGTTGAAATTTCATTTTCAACTTAAACCAGTCATTAAGTTTGGTTTTGAAGATATATGCAAATGCAGAAGCAAATCATGGAAGTTATACCATCTGATTTATATACAGCTGCCCGTGTTAGCTTGGGTACGTCTTTAAGGATATTTTTCCTACAAGAAAAATGCTTTTTGTTAGTCAACTATCTGATTCACAGTACGGTTCCCTTGTAGGAAGGTTCACCAAAAGCAACATACTACTTTCTAGTGATCGTTCTCACTATTTTAGCCTCGTTTACACTTTCGTAAATCTGTTAAATTCTGTTTTCTTTTTTAGATCACTGCTGATCCTTCCGACATTAATATTCTCCCAGAATATGACCATGACCCTAGAGTTGTTTCTAACCTTAATGATGGTGTCTATATGACAAGGTGAGGCCTGATATATAATAAAAATTATCTGTTTGTCTAATATGTATGAAACTGAGTCATGCCGTAAGAATTCATGCCGCATGAATTTTTGCCGCATGAAGTCGTGCCGCATGAACTCATGTCGTATAAGTCATGCAGCTTGAAGTCACTCTGAATGAGGCCGCGTGAAGTTGGGCTGTATACAATCGTGCGACTTGAAATTTGACTGAATGAAGTCGTGAGGTTGTGAGCTTCTGTGTTTGCGCATTAAAGTATTTTATACTGATAAGGGTGTATTTATTTTTTCTAACATTTATTCACTCCTTTTTTGTTACGCGAGGAAGTCTTAATTTTTGTCTTTAGCAAAACATTACCGCGACTTTATCATGCTTCTCTTGTGCATCATGATTCGTTGAATTTGATGAATTCTTTACATTTCGTTACAGAGATGATTTGCACCTATGGTTGACTCCTTTCACACCGGGAAAGAAGCACATTGTTAGTTTGGTTTTTGATAAACCTGTGATCATTGCAATGTTAAGGATATGGGTATGTTCACAAGCATCTAAAGAACACATATGCTTTTATCGCAATCCTTTATATATAGCCCTCTGTTTTTAGTAACTTTTTGAACCTATATTAAAATAATAGAAAAGAAAAATAATAATTAAAATGCTCGATGGGCGGGCTTCAGTAAAGCATTCGATTGTCACTGTTTGACAAAATACATTCTCTCCAACTTTGCTGATATTTTGGTTAGGTCCTAACCTTGGAATTGTTGGCAACATCGATTTATCGATATCTCATTTTAACCTTTGTTCTCAGTCTTAGCTGACGAAATCTTTTCAAACTGAACATTTTTATCATTTGTCATCATTAAGACACGTTTGCCTTGAAAATCTAGTATTATACTTCAACGATACCTTTTGCGTTAAAGCTATTCAATCTAATTGTGTTCTTCTGCTCTAAACAGAACTACAATAAATCAAGAATACATTCAACACGAGGCGTAAGGGATATCGAAATCACTCTAGATGATTCTCCGATTTTTAAAGGAGAAATTGCAAGGTGATTCTTTAACAGTTTACTTGTTATTCAAAGGGATCGAGTATATAGCTTCGTGCTCATTTGTGTCTTTACATAAAAATTTACATGTACGTGACTAAAAGACGCCGTGGACAGGTAAGCCGGAGAACGGGGGGACACGGCGGGCACGCGGCGGGTGCTTGCTTCCGCTTTGCCCCCTCCTACCATAGGGTTCCCCAAGCTCTTTTGGTTGCAGTATACTTCGAGTGTCTTATTGCAATGTCAGCATCATGAAATGAAGACTCTTTAATCACATACCTGTTACGTTGCATGTATTTTTAAGTATACTTTGTTTTAAGCAGCTTTCTCCATTTTTTGTACATTTTTAGGGCTAGTGGAATTCTTTCCAAGGAGTCTGAGCCATATGGTGACGTAAGTATTCAAATTCTGTCATATTAGAATTTAACTTGAAATCTAAAACTTTCCCTTAATTTCCACCTTTACTGATTTACTGCATTAAGGATTAGAGTCCTATTTGAAACATTACAGTTGCCCTTTTCGATTCCAACGCGCGTTTTATTAACTAAGAACCAGAAACAAAAGATCTAGAGAACACTTGTCGGAATTTTGTGAAGATTATAAAAGAGTCTGTCTCGTTTTTTAAATCTGTTTTAGAATAATAAAAAGTAAAAGAGTAGCCTTCCGTTTTTGAAATAGTGTTATTTTGGATTCGGTTGGACTGTGACTTGTTGCTTATCATATCAAACTTGTTTACTAATATAAGTTCAACCTCAAAGCAAACTCCACAATCACTACTTGTCTAAAGTATTACTTATCTGTACACTTGAGTACAGATTTAAAGGCATCCCTTATAAAAATCGAATTATATATACGCTCTGTGAGTCCCTGTCAAGACACTTCTTTGTCTCTATATTTTGGTTTCGTAAAAGTTCTCTTGAAACAATTTTCAATTGTAAACTCTACAAAATGTTGCTTCAGTGCTGTTATCGCAATTTTCTTTGCAGATTATTCTTTTTACAACTGATGAAGATATATTAGAAGAAGTTGCAAAACATGATTTTACATACGAATATGACATTGTAGAGGAGGAAGAGGAGCAAATGATGCAGTCAGTGGAGCGGGATAGACCAAAAACTGCAGACCAAGGGAATTTAATGGTTAGTATCTTATTTACTGAGTTGCGAATTCAAATCTACATTTGATTGTCTCAGACAGAGCTTTGTCGACGGATTTTTGTAGCTAACTTTCACGCTAAGTTTCAATGTTGTAAATTTTCAATTTTCAGAATTATCCTCACTTGTCAGTGTAGTAGTACGATACTGTAGGGGTGCAGAGACCCTCTCCCCATTTTACATCACTGTAATTAGTGCCAATGATGACTTTGAATAATGACTCAAGCACGGCACAAGTTTTTCATTTCAGTGCTCATTAGATAAACATTAAGAATCTGCTGGTGTTCTTTAAATCCAAATTTCATTTTTTAATCGGCTGAACCGTCGTATTTTTTTTATTTTCTTTCTTAAATATTTTAGAAAATTAAAGAAAATTGCCTGTTAAAGATAATCGATTGCTTGTACACACTTTCATCCATTGCTTTTTCTTAAACCCTTTAGGGTGAATAGAAAATCATTCTCTCAGCTATGCAGAATGAATATTGATGTACGTAATATTTTTTACAGGAACCTCTTGAAAGACCATACACGTGCCCAAAATCAAGGCAGAATGCAGACCGCATAATCGAAACTCAAGGTTTGTTGTTTGGGCCTAAACCTTTTGTCTAGGGATACATTGCTTTACAATTTTCTATTTCTAGCTGAATTCTACCAAAAAAGTCCCCTTCGAAAGCGTCTATACGAAACGTTGGACCCTAAACGATCCTGCTTTTGCTCATAAACGTCCTTGTAACAATTTATTGTTCCAAATTAACCAAATAACCATTTTATTGTGGGTTGTTTTATAGTATCAGAGGATTCTAACAATTAATTGATCCAGCTTTATCACTTGACTGATAAATTGAAATTTTCTAAACCATTTTTTATCAGTGTCTACAAATTTGGCTCCTCTAGTAGAAGAATTGGATTTTTCAGGGAAAGGTAATCAAATGTTTTTGCTTTAATTTCCGTTTTTCCTCTCTGGTTATTGTGTTTTTTTATTTATTTGTCTTTGTATAAAAAAGTGCAGCTTGTTATACCAGAGAGTGAGACTTTGCAAAAAACTTGCTGGCTTTCTGACTATTTACAGTTTTTAAAATAGCTACATATCAATAGTAGCTGCTCTATTCGTGATGATTCGCCAACTTCTGTAATTCAAAGCACTGCTTTCTGTGCAATTTTGCCTTTAATTTGTCTTACCTTTGTCTTTTCATCATCTACTCGTATTTTGTAGTGGTGCGGTTGAACTTCACCCAAACGTGGGGAGATCAGTACTACCTTGGTCTCACCGGTATTGAATTACTTGGTGAAAATTTTGAACCATTGCCCATTGAGTTAAGCTGGATGGACGTAAGCTTTTGTTTTTCAAAATTTGATATTATGGCGTCAGAATTCTTTTCTTTGCTTATGCTTGAATAATTTGTTTCTTATTGTCATTTCTTTATCAGTAGAAATGAGGAGGTCATTTGCATTTTATACATCTGGTTTATGAAATACTCTATTGTCACTGTCTTTGCAACACATTTCTCAACGTTTTCGGTCAAAGGACACCTCTTAATAACGGACACCTCTTAATAGCGGACACCCCCCCATTAACGGAAACTTCCCAAATACCTTAACCTCCCAAGCATCGAACCCCTCCCAACCACGGACATCTCCCAACCAAGGACAGCTCCCAACAAAGGACATCTCCCAACCAAGGGTATCTCCCAACCAAGGGTATCTCCCAGCCAAGAACATTTCCCTACCACGGATGCCTCCTAATGATAGACACCTCCCAACAGCGGACACCCCCCTGCGACGAATACCTCTTCACAACGAAAACTTCAAAATATCGGACACTTGCAAGCAACAGACAAATTCCTTTTCTATGGTCGAGGCTCTGTGCAAGGCTTTTTACGAAGTTTTATTTAAGTTCAGGAAGTGACACGATTAAATCTCATTTCTTTAGTTTTTTCCGCCTTCTCGGCCTTTTCATTAGATTCTTTAATAAAATGCTTATACATCAACACATAATCTAGTTTTCATACTTCTCCTTGAATCTCAGATTTATATATTCTTTCTCCTTTCCACCTTTTCCGTATTCTTTAATTATGCCAATTGTCTATTCTCTTGCTCGTCCCATACCTTTAATTTGCAACATTCTTTATCCGGACAGAAACTTTAGCCCTACAGCTGTGCGCAGTTTCGAGGTTTTATTGCACGTAGAGCCATTTTTGCATGATTTTAACAATACACCAATTGTTTTCACTTACTTCTTACCTTATTTACTAGCTATTCAAATTCTTTACTAACATTGTTTCTTTTTCATTGTAACAGTTTCTTTTTCAGGCATGTCCACGTGATCTAAACGAGTTAGAAGATTATGGTTGTGATGACCGAACTTTAGACAAGTAATAACAATTTTATATTACATTTTCGTTTTTTGACAATGAATATAGCTGTTAATATATTCATCTAGTAGAGTGATAACAGAGACACGCTAATGATATTTTGCTACTTTGAATGGCCAAAGATACAAAACATGCATTTTGATCAATCAATAATGGTGGTTCAAGACGAAAGTCAACGTCTAAGTTATTCTGCCATGACTTATTGCTAACTCAGTAAGTATTCTCAGCATAGTTTCAACAATTTTCTTATTGGTTTGAATCAATGGTCGATGGATTCCCTATTTGCCAAAGTATCAATTGGCTGTAGCTTCCTTTAAGCGAGGTATTAGCGAAAGAGAGGCTGCAGGATTAACTCTAATGCAAAACTGCGATACTAAGAATGCTCCTTTTGAATTTTGTAGGCTAATCGATGGTGAAAATGTGACGAATTCAGATGAGCATATGTGGCTAATCCCTTTCACAGAGGGTGAAGACCATATTTTGACAATTTCATTTCCAGAAAAGAAACATTTCACTGGGATTCGGATTTGGAATTATAACAAAACTACAGAAGATACTTACAGAGGGGTATGCCAGTCTGCTTGCAGTTTTAACTTGTATTACCTCACACTGCAGTAATTTGAATATTTTTTGATGCGAATTTTTGAACATTATTTGATGCGAATAAATAAAGGAAACGATCCTTTTCAGCTTATTTACTTTTTAAGATACTCACCCCTGCCCAAAAGTGTAGGTAAATAAACTGGAAAAGTTTTTCCAATTACCAAATTATCATGTAGCATCACATCTAAGCTTTTTTGTTGCCTAATGTTTGAAGATTAGAACAAGCAATACGTATGCTACTTTTATTCGGGTGAAAAAGTGATAGCTAGTGCTCGTTTGACTAGCAAAGTATTCTTCTATCACTTGGCAAAGTCTCTGGGAATCAAAATTTTATGGAAGCAATAGCGACATTTTCCATTATTTTTAACCATTTACCTTAAGGTCTAATTCCATGTTTGCACCCATTTTTTCTAACTCTACATTGAGTTATCCTCCTAAAAATATGTCGATTGAGCTTATTGATTAATACCTATAGCTTGATGCTGATGTGTTCAGTAATGTTGTTAATTATAGCATATATCATGGGGATATAAGCCTACTTTTGTTTGTTTTTTTAATGAGGTGTTATTTTTCATAAACAGGCGAAGAACATGCATATGTACATAGATGACAATGAGGTGTCACCTGAAATGGGCTTTTTACTGCGTAAAGGTTGGTGAATAGCCAAGTGTTTTGCAATCAAATTTTTCCTCCTTTCTTTGCTAGGTTTCTATCTTGCCAGGTATCTTTGCTATATTTTATCAAATCCATATGAATGATATTTTTGTTATTATAATTGTTTTTGTTTTGTTGCTCCCTTTCCGTAAGTAAGGTCTGATACAAAGCTTGATGACGAATCCATCTGCTTCTGTGATATATATATATATCTCTAGCAAGCCTCTGATATATATACAATGAAGACATTTTGGAAGAGTTTAATCCATCCACCATTCTACAATGTCATCTCAATCTTACCATCCTTGAAACGAAATATATATAATCCTTCGTCACTTGTTTTTATATCTTCTTTTGGACGTATAGAGTTTTGCTCCAACAAATTATGTTTTCCTATTCCAAATGATTTATATATGTATTTTTCTCAGTTGAATACTTTTGTTGTAGGCCCTGGGCATTGTCATTTTGATTTTGCCCAAGATATACTGTTTTATCAAGAAGACGAATCGAATGAAACGAAAGAAATAACAAGGTAACATGATCGTAATTAACTTATCTACAACAAAGTGTCAAAATGGCAGTATTCACAGTTATCGTAACATGACCTAGGGTAATGGAAAGTGAAATTCTTTTAGACTTCATATCATTTTGCCTTGATGACGTCACTTGGAAATCATGATATTTTTTCTAGCAAAAGCTTCAGTTTCAAAACAGTTTCTTAAATTTGATGGCTAGCTTGTATTTTTTATCTCTATTCATGATTTCACTGTGTTCTTTTGTCAATACAGTCGTGTGCAAAAATTTAAGACCCCCGTTTTTCTAGGTTAACATCAAAATAACATTTCTTGTTTAAGAAACCATTCTAATGCACTTCGCTGAGATAATAAAGTAAAGTGTGTATCAAAGATATCTTTAAAGTATACGTATAATGAGAATATTTAATGCAGTATCATCATATCAATATATCAATATATATGGTGTCTTTTGGAAGTAATTGTGTCTCTTCTTAATTTTATCTCCGGGTCTTGAACTTTTGCACATAATTCTTGTTATGTTGTAGACCGAAGGACAGATGCACCCCACGCTGCGAGAATGTTCTTCTACCAACTGGATGTATCCTTTCCAATTGGATTTCTTATTATGACCAAAGATTTTCTTCTAACTCTGCCCAGAGTGTGAAATGATAAATGACGGGCCCTTAATTTATGTCGTTTTGTGTTGATGTCATTTTGTGTTGTAACCAATGTCACTTCTTGTCAACATCCTGTATCTCATGTGCTGAAGGGTACAAGTTGAAAATGCTTTACTGCATGGAATAGCAAGAAACATTGAGTTAGGATTCCGTTTTATGTTTCATATCAACCCAAGATTAAAGGTGGTTGAAAAGTGTCTCAATTTATACCGTAATGCCTCGAATAAGCGCCCGAACGCTTATTGAATTTTTGAGGCTCCAGGGTGGGCGCTTATTCGAGGGAGGCGTTTAATCGAGAGGGTCGCTTATTTAAAAAGTAGATTTGGGTGCAAATTGTGTTGTTCATTAACCTTCCTTGTTAAATTGCCTTCCAATTATGTTTTCGTTGAAAATTCAAATAAACGTCCGTTTCTGAAGGTTGAAGGATGGACGCTTATTCGAGGGGTGGGCGCTTATTCGAGGTGGGCACTTATTCAATAACTTCACCTCTAGGGTGGCGCTTTTTCGAAGGGGGCTCTTATTTGTGGGGGGCGCTTGTTTGAGGGATTACGGTAAGCAGGCTATGATAAAAAGCTTTGATTGATAGATCAATAAGGAATTACTGTCCATATAAAATGTTGCTGCGAAAGTTAGTTGCAAAAGTTTTTATTAATAAAACCGCTTAGGTTAACCATAAGATATTTATGAAAAGTCGTTCTTCTCATTACAAAAATGAAATTCAGTATTTCAAAATTTCGGGTTTCCATTATAGATGTTCTCTTTAATCTTAATTTTTAGATGATATTTGATTTTCCTTGACTTTGCAAGTTGTTTTCCAGATTAGATTATTTTCAACTTGGGGAGATCCATATTACATCGGCCTGAATGGATTAGAGTTTTACAATGAACGAGGAACAAAAATCCCTCTGGATGAGAACAGTATCCTTTTCTGTGTATTAATCTCTCAAGTAGTCTTCACGATAGGAAAATACATACCCACAACAAGGCTTGTGATTAAATTGTCTTGAAAAATAAGCTTGAGGCTAACTAATATTATACAGTACATTTTTGCAAAGAAAAATCTACATTTTCTATATTCAGCCTGTTCTTTAAACGTGTACAAAGGCACATATTGAAAGGTAAAATTTTCTTATATGAGGTTCCTAAATTGAATGTGTCTGTCAAGCTAGATCAGGTTGTTAAACAAGAAATGTTTTGTAAAAGAAAAGCAGTCTGTAGATCCTCAGGTTTTTCTTTGTGGGGATTAGCTTTATCTATGGTTTATGTACGTTTTCATCAGAGAAAGAAAGAAACAGCCAGTGCGAGGCTACAGTTCGTTGTTTTGGTTATTTTTCGAAAAGAGTTTAGAATGATAAGAGATTTAAATGTCAACTTTTAGTGATTTGAAGATTATCCTTATTGAGTACAAATATCTTGCAGAAAGAAAGGCGCGGTTTTTGCAGGACTTTTTCAAATCATTCTTAATTCTTAATTTTAATTGCACTACACCATCAGCATTTAATATATCTAAGAATTCAATTAAAAGTAGCTATTTATTTTCTTTGACTTGGTAAGATATCACTGCATTTCCACACAGCGTCAACGTTTTAGAAGGCATCGAAAATGATATGCGAACGCCCGAAAAACTAGTTGATGACGTCAATGATACTTATGATGCATCTCACATGTGGCTGGCCCCGATTTTTCCAGGAGTTGTAAGTGTCACTCAATCTACAGGAAATTTTACATAAGCCGAGTCGTAAAGGCAAGCAATATATCTAGAAGTCATGTGACATTCGACTCACACGTAAGTCCGATAAATGGAACTAGCCTATGTTTCACGTCGACATACGCGGCTTTTCGATGTAAATGATTTGGACCTAAGTGGCTAATCGATGTAAGCGACTTGGAATAACAAATTAAAATGAACCAAACGAGATAACAAGGTCTTTTTTCTGAACATTTACTTAGAAATATTGGGTATGCTATCAAAATAAGAGGGGGGAGAAAGAAATTTGTGGGTATGAGTTCAAGTTAGGTTAAAGAGTACTAATATTTCTAGAATAAATTGCTGTGCTGCCTTACGTAAAAATCTAATCCATACCCGTTTACTTCTCATCAAATGTAAAGATATTGCATAAAGTGGGATGGAAGTGACAGCGCTGTAGCCCCTCTTGACCGTTAACATAATTTACTACTCAATTTAAGGCTCTTTTGCGCAACCGGCACGCTTCGCGACTATAATTCCAAAACCGAACAATCAATTTCTTAAGACAACTGCCGCTAAGCATGCCGGTTGCGCAAGAGCCTTTAACTTGAATTTTATCCTGTCTTTCTTGATATGTGTACCACAAGCCGTAATCATTAAAATTAAGCTTTGATGTTATTTTGCAGATCAATGTTATTTATATTGTTTTCGACTCCCCGATTTCGTTGTCAATGATGAAGCTGTGGAACTACAGTAAAACTGGCAGCAGGGGAGTTCGCCAATTTGCTGTAAGTCGAAATTAACGTATTTGATTGTTGCTTTCGCTAATTTAATTCTCATGTCTTTGTCATAGAATGTCATAAACTGGCGAAGCTTTTATAGTTAGATACACCTAAAACTTGAAAGTTTCTTCATGGTCTTTGAAAGATTCGATATCCTCTACAACTTTATGTACGATTTTTCATAAACTCATAGATTATCATAAACTCTCGTGGCTTTAAACTTTTGATCTTTTATCCTTCGATTGGAATTCCCTGGTCTCTTACAGAAGATACATTTACTTTCCTTTTTCGAATAGTTGCTAGTGGATGATCTTCTAGTGTACAACGGTGTTCTACCACAAGTTACCCATCATACTAGAGCAATCTTGCCGACTTTGGAAATTCCCGTTCCCTCTCACACAATATGTTTTACAGACGAACAGGAACAACTAAATACAGCACCAAAAAATTTGCAGAGGTTTGCTCTTGTAGTTGTTATTTTCCTTGAAGGCCATCTAAGTTTCAGATAAAATTTTGATTATTTTAGTTATTATTACACGGTTTTATATTGATCAAACATTATTGTTTTCACGACTATTCCTTTTTGCTATGTTTTGAGTAGCATATTAATTCAAATAATTTGAGTAGTGAATAAGTTCAACAGGATATTACATGTTTGTCAAGAAACGCTTTGTGGCATCATTTTAGATGTACCCTACGGTTTTCATTTAAATCAGCTGGTTGTTTTGTAAAGATAAATATTGTAACATAGTTAACAATTAAATCAAGGATCTTATCTTTGCCTTATCATGCCATCTGTCTTAGCCTTGTACATTCCCTTGGTACTAGCTCTTAAATTTTTTTCCTTTTAGCGCCGTTTCTGTTCCAATTGAACAAGATGTTCAAATGACCAACGATAATTCTATTGTCAACCCATATGCAAGTCCAAATTCTGCAGGAAAAACTGTTGACCCAGGTATTTTCTTTATAGTGAATATTTTTTTCTTTTTTGCTTTTTCTTTCAAGTATACGTAGCATATTTATTGTAAAATCTTTAACTGTCTTGCGCTAATCGTAATCTTCTAGATCTGTTCGTCTCGGGATCTCTAATCACCCGTGTATAATGAACAAGCTAGTTGTTTCAAAGTACCCATTAATGTTACTACCTGACAGTTGGACAATTTGAGTTGATCTGCCTCATTTTTCATTAGAGCAGAAATATAATATAGAGTCATATGTACTATAGCCTAAACATAAAGCTATGCATCATTATAACTTTTATTTAAAGCAAATTTTGTTTATATATTTCTGTAAAAAATTTTTCCGTGCGAGCTTCAATATTTTAAGCAAGTTTTCTAACGAATCTCTAAATTGCTTCCTTGACGAATTTTTACCTCCTTTTTTCCACAGCAAATCGACCAATGACTAGCTTCACCGGTACGAGGTTAAAAAGATGACGAACGATTGATCTTACTGTGTTCTTGTATATAATTTGTACATTGCTTGTGAAAAAGTAGATAACTTCATTGTATATTGAGAATATACGTTCCTTTAGAAATTTTATCAATTTCGCTGTTAAACTGGAAAACTTTCTGTTGTTAAATCTTCTTGAGAACAAACTAGGAGCATCTATTAAATCGCAACTTAACTATGTTTACGGTTAAACTGAACATCAAGACCGAGGGAAGGTCATTCAAACTTATAGACATCAACGTTCATTCTACTTTGTTACACCTATTTGTAATGATTTTGATAAGACATTTCTAAGAATACAAAATGTAAATGAAAATTCAATTTAGATTTTTGAGAATCAAATTAGAAGATATAAAGTGTGCAGTTGGTTTGTGAATTAAAAAATGATAAATTCCATTTTTTATTGCAAACAGGTTAGAAACGATAGAGGAAACAAATGAATACCTTCTTTGAAAATTCTTTTTTAAAAAATTTTTTTAAGCTGGTAGTTGTTTTGGGGCACCAGGGCAAAAGCTTAGCTTCCTAACTTCAGTCAAAAAATTTATTATCAGAAACATTGCAAAATGGGTGCTTTTCTTAGATTCGTGAATTGTTTCATGCATTTGAAGGTGAAAAATTAGAAGTATTGGAGTTTTAAGTTTGATGCCTTATATTGTATCAAGATTCATTTGACAGTTTATTTTACTGGAAATGCTCATCGTAGCCTTTAGCAAGCTGTCTATTCCAGTACATAATGAAGGCAAAAGTGATATGTCTAAAACGCTTAGAAAAGTCTTTTCTGACGTCAGTAAGAGACATGATGTGCATAATGCCCCAACTTTTTTTAAATTACCTATATCTTATGAAATTTCCATTTTGAAACAGAGCCACATAGGCCAAATATCTATTTTTTTTTCCCTCCAACCTTGAAACCGTACCCGCATCTAGCCCTGGGTACCAGGGCCTGAAAGCCGACGATGCTGTATTATGGATCAATGTGATGGTGACTCGTACATATTTCTGAGAATAATGATAATATAGTTAGCAAATAAATTTAGTACCAGAATGAAAATATAATAGTTTGATTGTTAAAAACATGACGTTTCGAGCATGCACTCGTTTGACTTGATAACGATCCTAAAGTCCTAAATTCTTTGTGGTCAGAGATGTTTAAAGGCACTAGGTAACAATCGTATGATTGCTTAGTATATAAAACGTTAGCTTACTGGAGTTGCATATTTTCATCTTATGGTAAGATGAAAACTGCGATATTGTAAGGGTATTTATTATAGGAGGGATCAAAAGCATCTATAATGAGTGGAAGGTAAAAGAATATATATTGTTGTTTACTCACACGTGGAATGGGGAGGGAAACGATTTGAAAGCCGTCAAATTGGTGGTTTTTTCATTGAGCATGTCCCCAAGAGTGGTGAAATTAGGGAACGCAGATTCTTGCAACCTTTAATTAAAAATTATACAATGAAAAATAAGACACCAATTGGTGGTAATCATTACGCAAAACATCAATTTTTAATAAAGCTAATAAAATGCTGGTAGAAGAGCAAGGCGAGAGCTTGTAGGAAAGGAGGAAAGAGATGACACTGATCAGTTGTTTTTGGAGATTCCCCATAAACGGGCTGCGTGCCTGTGGAGGAGGATGTGAAAGTGGGTCCAGAAAACGACAAAGATGGCAGCTGGTGGAGAATCAGATCTTTTGAATGTTTTTGAATCCGATCGACAGAATTTGATGAAACATTTGCTGGATGCCGTGAAACAAGTAAGATAATTGAGTCTGGAATCTATGTTCATAGTAAAATTAACATATGCCAACCTGTAAATATTGGCGCATAGAAGTAAAGTTTTACTTAGGCCGATGAACGATTTATTTCCAGAAGGTGTAGCACAATATGAATCTGAAAAGTATAGTAGGTTATTAACATATCTGCTTGCTTGTACTCTATTCAAACGACGACATAATATTTTGCGCAGATAAAAACATCTGAGAAAGAGTCATTAGTATGTCTCACACAAATTTTCTTGGAATGCCTCTAAAATAACAAAAAGTATTGCTTAAATTAACTGTTGGTATTTGCCATTTTTAAGATGATTTTATATATCTCAAGTTTGGACTTTGATGAAAACCCTCATTCTGATACCATAAGAGTATCTGAGACTTGTCTGTGAGTTTCTGTGTAAACGTTCAAATCACTATTTAGTAATTCTTGAATTGAAAATTTGCATGATTTTTTTATTTGACTGCATATCAAATACGCATTTACAAAATCAGCTGATTTAGATACTGAAAAAGTTCCTCCTTAAAAAATTCCCCATCATACAATTCATATATTATCTTATCTTGTATGTTTTATATTTGCCGATGAGCACATCACTCCATGAAAATCTAATACCTTTAGCAAAAATCCTTTTGTTTTCAAGAAAAATCTTTAGAAATCTTATTTGTTTTAATAGAAAATTATATGCTGTTTGGAAAGAGTAATACACCCCTCAGTATCTGCTTTGTTTTTATTTTGTATTGTGTGTAATATTATTAAGAATAGTTAGTCTAATCAAGAAGTCTAATTAAGAATTTGTATTCAGTGGACTTTTGAAAATAAAACTGAGTCGGAAACATTTTAACTGTTCAACAAAGACTGAAGTTTTCCAAATAACTTGTGATTGCTTTGTTATTGAAAACTTTCAAATTTTAGTGAGACCTATTTTTGGTTGTCCTTGAACCTTGGCTCACTAAAAAACCAAAGTTTGCTAGTTTAATACTTTTTTCCTTTGTTGATTGCTACTTTTATTGTATCTTTGCAACAGTGTCAAGTTCAGTTTGGTGGCAAGAAAGAGTTAGCAACAGAAAAAGATAGTTGGTAAGCTAGATTCAAGATTCTGCTTGAAAACCCTATATGTTTGTTGTCAGGGGCATAGCTAGCAGGGTTAAAGTGGGTATGACACCCTCTTCTTCATGAGTGGGCCAGTAAATCTTCTGTTGGTGCACAAAATTCTTAGTTTGTCTGTGAATCCTCATCAATAGGTGCAGTAAAACTAAATTTTTCTTCATCTATGTCTTTGGCAAATTTTTACTATTGATGATCCTCCAGGCCCGTCATATGGAAGCTACCCCACTGAACACAGTCCGGTGATAAGTTATGTTTTTTGTATTTGGTATAGGATTACAAAAGATCTTGCAGGTCCCAACATATCCAAGACATGATTGTTTAACTGGGTCTTTAGTTTTCTGAAAACTTTTGCCCACTAGGGGTCCTCTCAATGATGGCAAGGGTTTAACTAGACCCATAGTGTTATCTTTTGCCATTTTTTAAAATAAGTAAGATGGTGGATTTCCTCCTGCCGAATTATTGCATAAAAATTATAACGCTTTATAATAAATTTAAACTTGAGCCTTATTTGTGATGTTTGGCAAGACATTGCTTTGAGATATTTTGGTAGTCTTAAGACATAAGCCAATTTTTTGTTTTAGTGAGACAAATCTAAGCAATGGGCATTCAATCTTTGCTGGTACCAAAGTTTTTCTTACTCTTTTGTTCTTTGTAGTGTACAGTGTCTTCTAGCTCAGTTTGAAAATGCATTTCTTCATGGCTTAAAAAGAGGAAAGGTTTGGGGTGCAATAAACTCCCTTTCGGAGCCTTTGAGGTAAGAATATTTAGGTAGATTAAACTTGTCTCATGATCTGTAAAGATTGTTCTATTATGTCACACAGTAGTTTGTAGCTCTGTACTCAAAACATTGTAGATCGAGTTTCTATACTAAATTAAAAAATACAAGGATAAAAACCTCTTTGCAGGTATATTGATCAGCATGGAGTGTTACACAGTTAATGTTTGTTTGTGGGTAATATTTTTATAGCTTCCAGAGCTGACTGATACCTTTTCTTGTAATTCCACTTTTTCCATTATTTTAAATTATTTCTCTTAAATAGTTGCAAAAACAACATCCTGATATAGGTGACCTTCTATACAAATTTTCTCAACTCACCTCTATGTCAGTTTTCAAGTTTGGGAAAGTTGGACTCAGATAAACTCTCCTGGCCCTTGCAGTTGATTTTATCTCATTTTAAGCATTTTAAAAAATATAAATTGAATGTTGGCCCAGTTCCAACAATCACAAGAGAGTGTTCCCATTAAAAATGGAAGACCAAGCAGACTGTTGCAGACGGTTGCTGACAATGTTACGATCTTATGGAAACCAGGCTTACTTCTTTCTGTGCTTTAATTTTTCAGGCATGTTCCTGGTATTAAAGTGTTATCAGGCATACCAGAGGCAGAGATTAGTAAGGATCCATTTTCTATGCTTCAAATTCCTAAAGAGAATCTCTATCATATATCTAGTAGAGAAAATGACAAAATTAAAATTTAAAAAGTTAAAAATGAAATTGGTGTCATGGAAAGTTGATAAGTAAAGGAAAACCTGATTTTACCTTGATTTTACATTGATATATGTCCAAAATCATAGAACTGTTGATAAAGTTGAATTTCATTATGAAAACTTACTTCCCTGCACTTTTCTCTCTTAATTTTATCAATTTCTCACCAAGATAAAAAGAAATATCATTTTAATTCATTTATTGTTTTGATTTTTTCAAAAACCAGCATTTTGGCCCTTTCTGAAAGAAAATATGCCTCCATCAGAAGTCCAAAGATACATGTCAATCAAAGAGATTACGACAGACTCAGGTCGATGTGAGTGTTATTATTCAAACGACTTATTGTAGCTTCAGTTTAACATTCTTGATAATTATTTTGCTGAGCGCATGAATGGCAGTCAATAAATAAGTTAAGTGTCATGAAACTCATTATTCAAAAGACAAGGACTATGAAATTATATTCTCGGAATACATTTGTTTCTCTTAGTGGTTTGTTAGAAGATCGCAAATCTTGTTTCTTTAAGATACCTCATAATTCTTCCAGGTCGATGCTGGTTACGTTCCTGTTTCAACGAAGCCTCTCTTGAACGCAGACTGATCGATCTACTTGCAAACAAGACTATCCTAAGGTATTCAGAAATACTTTAATAAAATAGTATTTCTTCATTTCTTTAATATAGATTTAATATTTAATCTAGTTTGTTTCTTCATACTGTTTATCGTTAGGAATGTTTTTATTGCTTGTAGAGCATAATGTGAAGTATATCCGTTTTTTAGATACTGATATGTTGCTTCTTCAAAAATTTTTAATGTATCTTTAATCATTTATACTTGTTTCTTTCCAGACAATTCTATGAAGAGTGGGCCTTATTTCTGGACGAAGAAAGGTCAAGCACGTTGCCAGTTATGGCACGAGGTAATTAAAGCTCTAGATTGCGTTGGTGTGTAAGGTTCTTGTCTGAAGAAACGTAACTAAATTTTGGTATATTTAATTTATTACATGACATCATCCTTTTCAGTTTTTCTTTTTTATGATTTATTCTGACATCATTGATTTTTGTGTCTGTGAAAACTAGATCTAAAAGGTTAGAAAATGAAGTGTTGTTTGATGAAAACAAGATTTGGTGAATTGCTAATCTTTGTAAAATTAGATATGGAATATATTTGTTACTAAAAATCTAGATGCTCTTTGTACTAACACACTAGATATGCTCATGTAATGGCAGTAGCCTGAGCAAAATATCTGCAACGAACTGTTAGCCTATTGAATTTGTGTTCTCTTCGCAGGTCTTGGTTTCATATTGTTTGCTATAAATATCGAGAATGGCCAGTTGAATGCTTCTTTAAAACAGGTATGACAAACTGGTCTCATAGGGAATGCTTTGTGTCATCGGCGCAGGCTTTTAGTGTCGAGTGCTAGGGGGGATTATGATACAGCTGTGATGCTTTGTACCTTGGTGCTGAAGCAATGTTACGAGCTGATTGTAAAACCTAAAGGGAGATTCTGCAAAGGGAAGTGCCTTTGATTTAAGAAGTTCCAGTATCGGCTTTAAGGACGAGGAAAGATTGACAATAAGATTCCAGAAAAAGGCTTATAAAAGAACGTTGACGCTGGTTGATCTTGAAAATGTAGTTATCAAAAACGTGGTGGAAATATTCTACTGATAATTGAGTTATCCTGTTTTGACTAAACGTTTACAGATGCCAAAGTAAAAACTCCTCTAATAGACATAACTGCAACTGTTTCTAGAAAAAAAGTCTGGAATAGAAGCATAAGTGATGAGATATCAAGCCTTTTGGATAAACCACGAGGCAAATCATTCCATGTAAACCTTTGGTGTAGTCCTATTATTTTAAATCGCGAAATCCCTGGTAGTCTTTTTGTTTTAATGGGAATCTCGTACATTATAACGTGCTATTTGTAAGAGTGATTGCCCCTCAGGGTAAACCTTGCGTTATCTTCTCTTCGTCATTATTTATTTTCTGCATTTCAATGCAACCTGTAAAAAACAGTGCTAACCCTTCTCATCTGTTTTGTTCCACTGAGTTTTTGTAAAGCTTGTTTTGTATTGGTGTTGTTTTTTGTAGCCATCATTTCCAAGAACAAACATGGCTTTGGCCCCTGTGCAAACAAAGTCGAAGCATGATCCCTTATCCGTGACAGTCGAAAAAGGTCTGTTGCAGCTATTGTTCGTCTCTTTTTATCTCTTACCAGAAGTCAGAGAAACTATTTAATCAAGGTTTTTGCTGTACAGAGTTTTTTGCTACCAATGTGAGATTGTACGAATTAAGAGAAACGGATGTTTGGAAATTTCGTCAAAGCAGCATTTTTTCCATAAACACGGGCCAGACTATATTAATTAATCGTAACAATGCTCAACTTTCATGTATAAAGTCGCACTTGTATTGTATTAATTTGAGTTTATTATTCATTCGACAAACAACAGACGTAACTACATTGATTACTTTCAATAGTGACATATCTCAATATGTTCGAATAGCGCAAGGAGCTTGGTATCCTTATTAAGGGCTTATGCAGGTGTTTAGAGAATTTATGGTGGCGACAGTAACTTCCTTTGGAGGGGGTGATGCTCTCAGGAATCACGTCTTTGTCATCTCTTGTTCTTAAACACTATAGTACTGGTAATTGCTACTTAAAAGCCTTGAGTCCCTAATATAAATATAGACAATACCCTGACAATTGGACACGCAGAAAATCGCTTTTCGTTTCTCTTCAAGCCATTAAGATTGTTTTGAACTGACAAATTTTCAGCTGATAACTGCTATGTGTCGGTTGACTGAATACATTGACCTGGCCTTTCGTTGGCCTTTTAAGTACTCATCTTCACCTTGAGGAGAACAGTTTAGACGGTAGCAGGTCAGAAAACCATTTTCAAGAGGAGGCTGGTCATGTGATTTATCATAATGTTGATTAAAATGCAATCGGGTTTCCAAAAGTACGCATTGAGTTTTTAGTAACTTTTCGTTAGCCTGTATCTGTTTCCTTATTCTAAGAGACTGCTTTGCAGCGGGACCAGAAAATGCCTTGAAGTAGTCAAATTAAACATCAATGTGTGAGATTTGAAATCAAATGACATGAAAACTAGGCCTCATATAAAAAAGTCTATTTTGAGGGCTATCCAAGAGGCATCTCTTCTACCGCCATGTGTCGTCGCTGACCCCCCTTTTATATTCCTAGTAAGCTTATAACAGCGAATACACTGTTTATCACTATATGTATTGCATTTTTAGCCACAATTTATGTTCTTCTGTTTTGCTTTGTGACATTCCCTGTTTCATCTTTTTATTTTACTCCATATTCAGATTTCCTTTTCTCTTTAGTCAGCCGACAATGACAATTTTTCTTCTAAGCTCTTTTTTAACATTTTTTTTTCTAAAAGTTTATCTCATATTTTTGACTCTAAAATTCAGAAAAAAGAATTAAAGCTGAATTGTTTTCTAGTTCAGCTTTCATATCTGTATTTACTTTATATCTTTCGTTAAAGCCCAATGATTTGATTTTAATTGTGTATAAATTCTTTTGTTCAATAAAAATTTATGCAGATTTCTCATGAAGTGTAGGAATGATGTATATTAGTAAACTCATCTCATGACTACTTATATCGATACTTTCACAGAATGACCAAAGTTTAAAACATGTAATATTCGCTTATTGTAGACCATAGCATTGTCAACAAGAAGAAACGGAAGAAAAAAGTAAAACAAGCGACGATTGAGGAAATAGAAGTGCCAGAGGATGAGCCTCCTAGTGATCAAGGCAAGAAAACAATTGAACAGCCTTTCAGCTGCAGGGACGAAGAGCAGATTAACTCAAGTAATATTTTATCCACGCAAAGGGATGAATTACGAGATAGCGGTAAAGCCTTCTCCTGTACTGGGTCTATTGAAGGAGACAGAAATAATGTTAAAGCTCACAGAAGAGCAACAAGTTTGGAGAGTTCAGAAATAATTAGACATAAAAGGGATTTGTATGGATACGATCCCCAGGTTCCTAACGATTTTGAAGTGCCAACCTTTGGAATCAACCAAAAACAGTCGACTTCCGCTGAGAATGTTGGAGCTACTAGGAATGCGAGTAAGCGAGTGCAAAACAGTGTGACTGGGCCGTTGGGAGTAAACCCTGATTACACAAATATCCTGTCGAAGTTAGTAAATCTTAGCACAAGTTTTAAAACTTCGATAACATCTGGATTTGGTCAGAATAGTAATGTTAATAAGGAAGATGAAATTGTCTCTGAAAAATATCAAATTGATGTTAATGATGAAAATGAGGACGTTGATAGTCTCTTTGAAGACGAAGAAGATATTTTTACAGCAAGAACGAAATTGGAAATGCGCGAAGAATCACGGGAAGAGTCGCCTGTCAAATCCTGCCCTGACGTCACTGAACCTGTCATGTCTCTCAATCACAATCCTTCTACAGATGTTTGTAGAAATGACATTCGAAGAAACTCAAGTGAATTATTAGATGATGTTTTAGCAAAGGGGCAACCTATATCCTCCCGTAAGAATACTGTGGAGGAAAAGAATATTGTAGTTACTAGTACCCCACCGCCAACCCCTGCGGGCTCCTTTATTTCACAAATCAAAGTTGATAACATCTCATCTGTTGGACTGGAAGAGAGGCTGAAAGAGATTCAACATCAGAGTAAGCCTCAAAACGAGACAAACAATGTAAGGATCGAGGTCGATGACATGCAGAATTATGCAAGCGAAAACAATGCAGAGAAAAAAGGAGGTGGTGCTGTAAGAGAGGAATCGAGTAAGATTGATGAAGATAAAGCCGACAGTGCGTCGGTCAGCTCAAGGTAAGTTTTCAGTCGTATTTCTTTAAAGAATACCTTGTTTGGATCAGTTTAATTAACCTGTAATCGTTATTTTGCTTTGAGATTTGTATAATGCTGTTATTCGATATCGTTGTTTGAAAACTACCATTTAGTTTGTACCAGTGATGTGAAAGCATTTACATTCAAACACGCTAATGTGGAAAGTGCACTGATTTGATGTACACAAAGGATAAGGCTCTGTTTATCATAAGCTCAGCTCAAATTTCCCATATTGTCTAATGTTGTCAGCAAATATGAGATTTGCAAAGCCGGTTAAGCTGAAAGACTTGCAAAAAGAACAATATTGTATTTTGGCTAGTCACTCAATTTTGAAAGGTGCTGAAGAAAAATAATGATTTATTTCGATCATTACGGAAAATCATTACTTAAACTTTGTGTACATCGATTACTGTCATTGGCTCGTTTTCCCTTTCATACAACGATTTATAATGTGATTGTCTTGTTTTGCAGTAACACCGGGTCTGTGTATGATGACTTCGATGTAATGCAACCGGTCGGATTCGAAAGTGAAAAATTTGAGGGGATGGTCTTAACGTACGACCGACAGTCTTCGCAAGCTACAAATGACATGTTGCAGTTGCTAAGGGCATCAGCTGACGTAGAATTGACTGAAGACAAAAATGCTGATAAAACTGAACGGTATGTAAAGATTTTATATTTTGAAAAACAAATTTTTCCAATAATGGCGAAATATAACCATGAAACTATGCTTATCGAGAAATTTCCCGGTCTTTCCTTTGTGACAAGACCTTTTGATGACTATGTCTGCAATTACAGAGAGAAGGCGACTCGAATCGAAAGTTTGATTTTAGCAGGGACTCGAATCCCAGACATTTTGATTTTGTGCAATAAAGTGGTGAACGGTTTCAAATTTCTTTTTATGTAAACTATACTGTATTCTAGAAAACTACAACTGAAGCCCCCTATAACTTGAACTTTCAAAAACTCACGCATTTGTCGCATTACCCTCCCTAGAACCTCCCTCATTGCGTTCAAGCCCCCGCTCGTTTGAACATTCGTTTTATCAAACCCTTGGAATTCTTCCCTCGGAGGTTCGATTTCACAGATTATGCTGTATTTTTGTAGACTTATTACAAGAAATGTGATATTATTCTTGTACTGCCAATGGCTATTTATCTATTGCTGCCTATCTTTTGATGTTTCAGGCTTGGAAATATTGTTAGACCCTATTTAAATGAAAAATCGGTAAGTAATGATTTTCCGTTTTATTGGGAATGAATTTTGAACGGAAACATATCTGCACAGTAGCAACACTACTTCAGCTGCACATTCATCCTGAATGATAAGTATGTCAGTGTAATTTTTAATGAGAATTGCATGGCAGTGTGATCTAATGTGCTGATTGGAGCCCAGCGGTATAAAATTATGCAATAAGCAGCTAAGGAAGGGTAGAGCTGTTGTTAAACCAAGAATTTCATTGCAAATCCAAATTGTAGTAAATACAAGGTTAAAATGATCATTTTGGATTGCGAAAATGCACGCTTTTTCCTTTAAAATCTTCCCTGCATATGACCCTTTTTGAAAATACAACCAAAAACGTACATGTTGATCAGTAGATAAAATGGCTCTAAGTTTGCAAGATTACATGGTATTTTGGGTTCTTCTTGGCCCTTATGCCAATAGCTCCTCGCAGGGAAGTATCGGAGTGTTGTAAAGTGCTAAAACTAGACATAAAGAGCCATAACTGTTCGTATGAATAGAATATATGTAATATTTTTTTATTGAATAGACTTACTTCGAATCATAGATATAAGTTACCTCCTGTAAGGAAGAGGTTTCCTTCTGATTCATCCTCAAGGCATTGGAATATCAGGATTTGTCCGCTTGCTCGATCCATAAAATATCTACCGTTAAATTGTACCTTTCTACATTAGATTAAATGATCACCGGTTTTAGAAACCTAATTTTTCTGTTTATTTCAGCACAATTCAACCGATTGCAGTGATTTGAGCACGGGTAAGTCATTCAAACTTTAAACTTTATAGACTTGTCTCAGTGGGATATAATTTGAGAATAACGTCTCTGATCCAAAACCGTGTCGCTTATTTTTGCTTAATTTTTTCTAGCCGAACTGAAGCAAGCTATATTATCGACAGCGAAACGGAAGGATGAAGTCGAAGAAAGAAACAGGTAATCATTTGATGACGTTTTGCTTATTTTTTCATAAAGTTCAACTATTTTGCTCGCACAGGAAAATTATAGGATTTATTGCAAGTAGTTCCAATTCGTGCTTGTTTGTTTAGCTATTATTTTTAGTTAAATTGAATGTCATTAAAAGAAGATTGATTGTCTTGTTGTCTTGCAGTTGTTTGGTACTTAAAAAAGCTGCAGGGGCTACCCCAGAAATTTTTTCCCCACTTTCCGAAAGTCAGACAATGCTCGTAAAAATTATATTTGCTCATCATGTTCCAGGTTTCTTGCATTTCAGTGCTGGCAAAAATGGCAATTTCCTTTTAATGACAAAAACACAGAGGAGAGAACAGTTGACCTTAAACAAGTAAAAGTCTTGGAAGCAATTAAAGAGAAAAGTTGATCGAAGAGACTTTATGTGAAAGTCTCTAGCACAAGTTAAATTTTTCAATAAAGGCATTTGTTTGGCTGGAAAGTCTTTTTTTTGGTTGCAATGCACATTCTCTTTGCAATAGTTTTGAAACATTATGAAACAACAAGGCCCCAAACTGTTGCTTTATCCACAGCTTTTTGACATTGTTTCTGACCCTTTCAGCCCGGTTGATTTTGTTGACTTTAGTTTCCAATCTTTTATTAGAGTTTTAAAGTTAGCTTTGGATGAAGAAAGGGAGTCAACGATGTCCCTAAGTAGCGAGAATGAGACTCTTAAAAAGAGGCTAGAGGGGCAACAAGAAACCAATGAGAGGCAAATAGCTGAGGTTACAAGGGAAAATGAAGTGCTGAGGAATCAACTGAAGAAGTATGTGGCTGCCGTACAGTTGCTTAAGAGAGAGAATAAGAGCTTGTCGAAGGAGACTAAGCAAGGTATTTTCAACAGCGAAATTTTATCGACATTTTAGTTGACAAAAAGCTATAATATCATTTACAACTTATTTGGTAAGTGGCTTTGCTTAAAGCAGCCTTTCTTGTGAATTTGCCTAAGGGAAAACGTACTGTATCATTCAGGCATTGTTAAGAACCATCTTGGCGTAAATGCACAGCTGAAAATAGAAATGTAATTAGCATTGCTTTATAAATTATGATTGATCTTCATCGACCATGGTTACATCAGGGGCTTCTCGTTTAGCGCTAAAGTGGAGAAGCAATAAAGAAGTAAGAGTTCTATTATTAATTGCTAACAGTTTTTTTCTTATTGAAAGTGCAGGGGTCATGGCCCCGTTACCTCGTTTGAGCATCCCTTGTACACTGTATAACAACTGCACACTGTATAACATTTACTCAGGTTTCTGATTATATCAAACCTTTATATTTTCGCTCGCAGCTATCAGTACTTTGAGAGGCTATGACGAAGATTCGGAGGTGGTTTTACCCCCTCAGCCAAAGGAAAGAACTGACAGGTAAACTGAGCTTGGAATGATATGTTTCATTCTGCAATTTTGATATAGTTGACGTGATAGGTTTCTCTCAACAATAAAGGAACAATAAATAACTCAGTTTATTTAATTTTCTTGATGCTATAGCTATACCCTGAACTGGTTCGGCAGAACATGTCTGTTACTAGGAAGAAACTCTTCATTTCTCAAGCTTGTCAATTTAAGCATCTAAATTACTACATTGTTTGATCAATTTTCAAACTTATTCAGGCACAAAATTGGCAGCAAATCTTTTAGTTAATATCTCACCTTGCCATTTACCAAGTCTCAAGTCAGTCTTGGGACATGGGCTTTGTACCTCCCTGCGTAGAAGCCCCCAAAAATGAGCTTAATTTGGTTATAATTTCAGCTTGTAGTTTTGCAAGCTTACAAGCATCTCTAAACAAGGTTTTATCATGCAAATGCAGATAAGATGTTTTAATTGCCCAAGGTTTTATATTGTTGTTAATGTATATAATTTTATTCTTTATCACTTAGTGAATTGGATAGTATATATGAAGAAAAGCTAATTCAGGTACGCCAACCACCCATTCAGTTTTGTAAAATCACATCTCTCTTGCTCTCCACTAATTCGCCCCTAACTTCATTGTACAGCTTTGTAATGATGTAAAAAATGTATTGTAGATTTTATAATGACGACATTATGTTTGAAATTTGCCTCTAAAAATCGTGGCGAATAAAACTTTTCACCCCCAGTGGCTGATCACGTTCATATCCCTTTACCATATTTGACTTTTGTCACAAAATCGATAAAATCATGGAAACCTCCCAGTAGACTTTGATCCGGTCATTAATCCAAGCCCGAAATCAAGAACTTTGTAGATAGTAATTTTTTTCCAATTTAGGCCATAAGTTTAGTTGGTATCTTTACCTAGGCAATTGCAGATGTCGACCTTTGAATGATTTAGTCAAACCCAAACACATTTAATGCTATCGAATTAGTTCTTCACACAACGGTTTGTGTCTAAACAACCCAGCTCCGAAAATTCGTACTTTGTTTTATGTTAGATGGCGCAACTTCATGGTGAACTAATGGAATTTCATGAAAGTCTTCAAAGGGATCTAGTAAGAAAACAAAATGTTATAGCTTCAATGAAGAGTGAACTTGTCAGCCTACGAGGACCAGTGAGTTAGTTATCTTTTTGTAAAGTAAATGAATGATATTGAAATGAAGAAGCAAATTTAAATTAGATAAGAGGAAGTGAAAGAAAAGAAACTACGGGTATGTTTGTAGTATGGATAACAATAAGTCATTGAGTAAAGGCTAAGAGCAGGGACGGTATTACATTAAGTAAAAGAGGGAAGTTGACCATGCCTATGGAACAGAACAGTAGCGATCTCCTTCACTTGAGCTCAAGTACACCAACTAATTCCTTGGCAGAGAGAAAGGAAGGGTATCTAAGCTGTCAATGGGGAAGGCTCTTAAACACACATGTAGAAGTACACTGTCATGAAATAGTCATGAAAAAATTATAACTGTGATTTGAAATTTTTACCAGTGACTATTGGAGGTTCCTATTTATAATTCAAATGCTTACTTAAGTCTAATTACCGCTTTCATCCAGCTCTGGAAGCAAATGAGTTGAATTTTGGATAGTGATGGATCTTTAAAGGGTCTGTCCATAGTGATGGCAGCGTAATTATTATTGGTATACATTTGCTACTTTGTATTTGCAGCTGCCCGAAAGCGTGGAAGATTCTAATCAAAGTGACGTCACAGAATCTCATCAGACTAGACAATTGATAAACATTTGGATACCATCTGTTTTCATCAAAGGAAAGGGGTCAGATGCTCACCATTTGTATCAGGTACGATTTTAAATAGTCTAGTCTTTATTGTTCTCACGAATAAACATTGGGAAGCAGTTAAACAGTTTTTTCAAGAGGTACACAGGCTTAGGACTCGCCTTTATAGGGGGAACCTTCACAGCCTTGTTTTGAATTAAAGATTACTAAAACTAGTTCGTGAATAATAATTTTATGGTCTGATATTCTCAAATCGTTTACTTTTTATGGGGAAAACAGATACAACTTAAGTAAAGACAATTGTCTAATTGGTGTAACTGGTTATAATTAATAATGAAAGGAAGTATGTCAATTTTTTCTATTTGTTTCTCTCTATTATTGCATGGTGATCTCTGTAGAATATAACCAGTTATGAATGACCATTAAACCCCTTCATGTAGATATACATTCGCATTGGAGACGAAGAATGGAATATCTATCGCAGATACTCACAGTTTCATAAAACACACATGACAGTAAGTTTTTCTCTGACTTTGTGTAAAGGCGTAAACATATTTGAAATATTGTTAAAAGGTTCTCTTCCTTTTGGCAGAATCTGATCCTCACGAGAAAAGTTATGTTTAGAAACCAACCAGATAATAAACTTTCTTTCGGGTAGGGGAGAGTCTCTTACCAAAAACATAGTTTTTTGTCTAGAATAAAGATTTATCAATCTATCAAAAGATTTCTCAATCTATCAAAAGATTTCTCAATCTCTCAATCTCTCATAAGATTTCTCAATCTCTCATAAGATTTCTCAATCTGTCAAAACATTCATCAATCTGTCAAAGCATTTCTCATTATGTCAAAGATTTCTCTATCTATCCCTTGGTTGGACTTGACACAAGCCGTCTGTATGGAAAAACATGTAGAATATTACATTGCAGAGGCTTTGTCAAAATTTAGTGAGATCAAATTGAAAAAATTTATGAAACATTCCTCTCTTTAAAGCCTTTTATGTTGTTAATTTTTCAGACCTGCAAAAGTTATCCAGAATTGGATAAAGTCAGTTTTCCACCGAAGAAAATAATTGGGAAAAAGGTTTCTTACATTTTTTTCTGCATTTGTCAGGAATAATACCTTATATTCAACAATTATTTTTGTTTGCTTATGTTTGTCCCATTATCAATTAAGTCTCAAACGCATAGAATCACTCATGAAATCTCATACATTTATTAGTTACATCTCATGGTTAACATCTTCCGCATATTTATTCTAATTTACTTTTGCAATTCATTGCTGTCGTTGAAAAGGACATGTTTCTATTTCTTTCTGTTTTATAATAAAAGCGGTGATTTATTGTGAATTTACTAATTGTGAAATATGTTTGTTGTAGGACCTTAAGTTTGTTGAAGGCAGACGAAAAAAATTACAAGATTACATTCGGAAACTTATAAATATTATCCTTGCGAAAAATGTATCCCTTGCCGATTATCCTAGCAAAGAGAATCTTGAAAAGTCATTACCATTTTTTTCGTAAGTATCTTTCACTACCAGGTGTAGTATTTAATTTTCATTCCAGCGTCACAGTTGAGTAAGAACTAAGGGGGTGATTGGTCAAATTCTCGTTTGTGCCATTGTTAACTGGCCTCGGGTTTATGCAGATTTTTGTAATCGATTCGAGGTCATATCTTTACCATCACAATATTGATTTTGTACTAAAACATTATAAGAAAGACCGGTACAGACATCGAGTTTATCCATTTGCTAGTGAAAAATAATGGCAGTCAATTTAGGATTTGGGTTTGGTGCAGCATTTAAAAAGCTCTTTTTGATTTACAAGTTATGTTCAGTTATAACCTTGCTTGTACTGAATTGACCTTCAGCTAATGTATGCTTGTAATTGAAAATGGTTCTGAAATATTTAGATGCTGTTTATTGCAATAGTTCTGGCACGAACTATGAATAAATTATTCAAAATATTATTGTATCCCTTTTTTGATATACGACTAGCATTTATGTTTTAAGTAACTTTTTCAGGCCATAGACAAGAAAATACTATACGATTTTATCTTTTCAGTGAAGAATTTAACAATGATGCAAAGAAAACGAAAGAGAAGTCGAAAAAGAAACAAGCCAAACCCGCAGTTTATACAGGCCTATGAGGTAAAACCATTTGCTGGTCGTATGATTTCAACGATTCCTTCGTCATAAGAAAAACAGTTTTCAGTGCGAGGAAAGACTAGCCCAATTAGATACTCGAACTGGTAAATGTTCGGACGGGCTGCCCACCGAAATACCACGTACCCACTGGTTTTTATTGTTTGTTGCACTGTTTGTTGCAAATTACAGAATAAAACAATTGATTGCTTCATTATCTTGGTGTTAAGTATCATTTATTTTACACCATTTTTAATCAGATTTTTCGTAAGATATTATCTTCTTACTTATATTTGATTCTCAATGATGTGTTTATCGAAAGATGAGCTCATTGAATCGTTTTGATATTGTTAAGATATAATCAATTCTTTCCTGCTTCTTTGAATTGACAAAAGCATTTTTCTTGCAGGTTTCTTCGTTAGAGGGGCCCTATATCTTGTTTATAAAGATTTCGGGAAATGAAATTTTTATCGTAATTTTAAAATGCTTGTCGTATATGGGAGATCTTCTCAGCAACTTGTACAATGTGCCAGAGTCCGTACCTCACATCTGCAACCATAGACGATTTAAATGGTTCTTTGTCGAAAATTCACTTTTTTAAATAGCAGTCATTCTAAATACGAAAGGTGTTGCTTTCAACTATGTGATCACTAGAGAGAAAGTTACGATGACAATTTAGTTTTTTCGCGATAATCTGTCAATATATGCGTAGATAATATACATATATCAATGACGTGGTTTTAACGGTTCTAGTACAGTGAAATCTCCATCGAATTAGCACCTGTGGAGGAGAAGAGGGGGAAGGGATGTTTGTTGTCTTGAGGTTATAAGGCCTGACCAAAGGAAAGAATTCGCTTGTCTTTTGTTGAGATGTGTCTGTTATTTTGAGGTGTTTGGAGATGTCCATCGAATGAGGCTTCACTGTACCCTGTTATTAGACTCAAGGCATCATCGCGCGTGTATTACCTTTAGGAAATACAAATGTCACGAAAACGTAGATAGAATTCCGATGGTGTGCTTTTTGTTTACTAGATACGAATGTTAGTTTAAAAATTCTTTTTCTCGTTAGGTTGATTTGAATAATTCTTTTGCGGTACAAATTTTAACAATGGCTTTGAAAAATGTTTGCTTTTTCAAAGCCATTTTGAATTGATGTATTACATCTTCTTTATCTAATTTTATTATTTTAAAGGGTTTACTTTGTCATAATTTTAAGTTTCAGCTAGAAGCAACCGAGGATCACGATTTACTTAAACCCCTTAGCAGATATATTACAAATAATCAGACAATTTTAATGCTTAGTTTTTTCTAAATTCAAAATAATTAAATTCTTAATATTGTTTTTGTTTTTTCTGACAACAAATTTATTTTTACATTTTAGCGATATCAGACCTTTTGTGATTGTCAAGCCGAAAACCTACTCCAGAATATGATTCGCGGATTGGGTAAAATTTCGTGTTGCGCAAGCATTATGGACACAAAAGTGGTCACATGACTAGATTTTTTTGACCCGCGAAGGATCGAAACCGATCGAAGAAGTTATGTCACTTTTTGCGAACCGTTCCGGTACAGTAGTTTTCTACAGTAGTAAGGCAAGGTCCCATGGAGATATCCACCATAATCATTCTAGCACGATACGACCCGCAGATTGAACAGGGCGGATCAGACCAACTAGATCCGATGCAGGATTCCGGAGTGGGTTTTCGGCTTTATGCCAACTGAATTCATTTGAATTTTTAAACTAATTGACAATTTATTAAGTGAGATGTACTGAAAATTTACCATGTTTCACTCCATTGTAAGAAAGAACAAACTCCCTTTGCTGTTTGTGTAGAATTATACCTTAGGATATCATCGGAAACAGATTCGTCGCAGGGCTTGCGCCATAGATCCTAAACTGTTGGGGTAGCAACTATCAATGTAAAGAAAGTTTCCTCTTACCCCCTCTAGCCCCAATTATGGCAAACATTTTGATGGTGCTGTTTTACTTGTGTGCTTTGGTTCAATGTATTTGCTGTAATATAAAGGTTTATCTGTATTTGTAATTTAGGCTGATTTTATTATAATATTGAGCGAAAAAGTGGGGAGGTCGTGGCCCCGTGGCTCCCTGATCCCCATAACCCCCCATTTGTCGCGGACCCTGCGTCGTAATTCAATAAGTCCGATGATTTATAACTCATTTAAAAATGCGGGGCTTCAGAGCATTTCCTATAAGTGCTATCAATTTTTATCGCATATCAGAATTTTTCTGGTCTGATAAGATCGGACATGTGCTAGTTTGACTCTCACCTCCCCATGTAACGCTTTCTTTGGCAAAGATTCACTTAGAACCTTATAAATGTGTGAAAGGATTCAGGGTCTTCGATGATACCAAAATATTTTAAGCCCACACGTAATTGCTGTACCACATGGGCAAGAATTCTTCTAGACACGTCGAGATTCTAATGCTATTTCAACGATTGTAAAATCTGTAAATAGGTAGTATTGTGTATAATCAAATTTTAATGATCAATTTTTTAGATTGGTGGATAAAGAAATGTTGATTGTGACAACGTGTTGTTTGTCATAGGATATCAAGGGTTTGAAAGCCCGAATCTTCCTTTCTTTTGACAGAAACGCAAATTTCAGGTAGATATTGGAAGAGTTAGATAGATACGGTATAAGGAACACAGTTAAGATTGGTTGCAATCTTACTTAGATCAAAGCAAACAATTTTGCTCAGTTAACGGTCAGCGATCAATGACAAGCGAGGTAGGGAAGGGAATGGTATACCTCAGGGCTCCTGCTTAGGCCCTCTCCTTTTTATCGCATATATGAATGACCTTGAAAATTGTTCAAATATTCACAGACTTGTATCTATGCAGATGAAACATATGTCACAATCGTATCGAATGATATTAAGAAGCTGGTCTTCGAGGCGCAACCGGAATTGATCATCCGCTCTTTAAGACCACTAATAGTGGATGAGAATCAATAAGTCCGAACCCTGCAGATATGGAGGATATGACAATAGTCCATTCTAGTAAAGTGATTCAATGGCATTGATATTTTGGCATATGTACCACACACATTCGAAGAAGAACTCCCGAGTAATTTTGGATTTCCTCTGGATTTGTGGCAATGCTTCCTTTTGCAATATTGTTTTGTGCACTATAGAGATTGGTTTGATCTGCTATCAAACTGATTATATCATCATCAAAAAATTTTTGAAATACTCCAGTGGAGTCTGAACTTCATTTACTTCAGGTGCGATCTGCACAGTATGTTCTGTGTTTATTGATAAGTGTTGATTGTTGGTGTATCTGTATGACCTTTCATTCCTTTTATTCTTAGAGGTTTCAATTTATTGCCTTTACCTCCTTGTACAGACTCAATTTAAGAATTCTCACTGCTTTCCTTATCATCATCTTGATTATCACTATCCCCAAAATCAATCACTGAATGATTTGTGGTATCGCTAAATATTCTGCTAGACTTTTCATCAATATATTTGATGCTGGTGGCCATTTGTAAATCCTATAAAAAGGGATAAAAAATTGGAAGTACATCTAAAATTTCGTAGAAAAGACAAGATTTTCCCCGAAACATATCAACAAAAAGGAAGTGTAGTTCCCCTGAAGGTCTAGGCTAATAGTTTTGAATTTTATGAAAATAGAATGAATTTTTGGCAATAATATTTGCATGAAATCTCTTTGAAATGTCTATCTCTTTGAAAAAACAACTTTTGGTCGAAAAGCGGTTTAGTTGGAAGCTGCAAGTGAACAGCTGATTAGCGGGTGGGCCTATCAACTGTTGTTGCTGCCAGAACCTTATGCGACCGGAAGGACAAATGTGAAAATGTGCGAACAAAACTAAACAAGCTATCAAATATCATTGCATGATACCCTTAGCTTGTAAAAATATGTTTCCCCTCTAAGATAATGCTTATCTTCTTCCCTTCTTAAATTAACAGAAATGTCACTCCAAGCTCAATGCAATCGCCATCACATAACATCATCTGGGAATTTTTCTGTTGTTGCAGCTGTTCAAATTGAGTCATGAGAGGAAAGTACAACAACTGAACAACATATTACGTCATTTACCATTGATTCTAAGGGATCTCCAAAGAAAATAAAGGGCAAATGTTCTGCTGGGCCACATGGCCCTTCCGGGCGTGCCATAAAAGCAAAATTTCTAGATGTCGATAAGCATCTAAAGTGGGATGAGCAATACAAAGATGTAACAAGATAATTTTGCGGAGGGCTTGTGTCATCAAAGAAATATGGAACAATACAATTCCCAAAAAATGCTTTGTAGAGTCTTCTACGCTACTGTCAAAAGTGACCAAAATACTTTTCGTCCGACGCTCCTCAAGTCGGATAATGTAGCTTTTATAGGGTTTACCTGCCAGGAATCACTACTATGATGTAAATAGTTAAGATCTATTTACTTGGCAAATTCTATATCAAAGTCAGAGGACTGTATAATTTCTAATTAAATTGCAAGATAAAGTATAAACATCGGCGAATATAATGACATAAACAACCACGAATTATTAATCAGAGAGAATAATTAACGTCCAGAGAGAAGAAATAACGTAAGAATTTTAACGAAGTCACCTCGGTCCAATAAGGTCTTGATTTAGTACTATTCTAAATATTGTTCTTTATGTGAATCGTTCTATCGATCTTCTTTCCTCTTGATTGGCATTCGGATCTGTCGAGAGAGAAATAGAGAGAGAGGTAGATAGGAAAGAGCGCTCACAATTTCTTACAGCTTTTTCTCATACAGATAATGGGGAAAAGAGTTTTGACTGCTTTGCTTTTGAATCTTAAAGCGACGTTCAAATTGATTTTAGTTTACTCCTGACTATTATTCCCTTTAAATAAAGCCAAAGGAGCACTTGAATAGCAGACAGGTTCGTCATGTGAAACAAAGCCTCTTGAAGAACAGCATTTTAGATAATAATTGATTGTTTAAATTAAACTGATATTTTAATGGTTTATTAAGATTGAATTATAATTAAGGTTTCATCGTGTAGAAAAAACTGTTATTATTTTTATTGTTCGATCCGCCAAATCCACCGTCCCTAAATTCTGCCCTGTAGGCAATGATATGTAGCAACAAAATGTGATATAAGCTTGGTGGCCTTTTGTGGACAGACCAGATACATAGGAAATCTTCAGGATTTGAAAGCAAAGCCCTCAAGCAATAAAGTTAACGAATAACACGTCTTTGTTGTAATGTGATGTGCGGTTAGATATGTTCTCTTCATGGACAATTAAATGTGTAACTGAAGAGATGAGGAGTTTGAGAAATTTTTAAGTGAGACAAATACAAAGTCTCCATTCATTGCAAAATGATACTTGTCATCAGTAATTACAAGCTTATCTATGGTTTTTGTTGAAGGTGATTTTCAGAAAAATGTCTTTAAAAACCAGTAATCTCATTTCAAATGTATTGCTAAGAAATGTCAACTTGTGATTAAGAAACTTTGTTATCAAAGCACGGTGATATAAATTCTAGGTAAAATAAACGCAAAATACATAGTTCTCGTGATTTAAAATGACATTTGGAAGGGAACTCGTCTAGTAATATCAGTTCAAAGCATCAGCAAACTTTGATATTTAATGGGAGGTGTTAAAATATGCTAAAATCGATGAAAGCTGGTCCAAAGTTTAGTTTTGCTTCACAGGGAAATGATAGCCACGTTAGAGTCCTGTTAGCTCATTATGCTTCCTCCAATTCTAAAAGATATCTATCGGATGCAAATCCTATGCAAGGATGTCTAAAACCAAGCAACTACACTCTGCTTTTATAAGAACAATGTTATAAGAACATGAGCCTCAAATTTGGTCAAAAGTTACAACAAATTAAGAACAAGCTAAGGCTGAGCTATTGCAAAATGTAATTTTTAATAATTTTTCATCTCCAAAACCAGGAGTATAGTTGTATATTATACAGGAGCGTAGGGATATTTTCAGATTATAATACCGAATACACATCGAGGAAAACTTAGGATATAAAAGACCCAGGTGATACCCATTGATAGAAATATATTGAAAGCTGAAACAAATTCATTCTCTCTTCTGAGAGTAATTACTATAAAAATTGCTTGCAATTTCTCTTTTTATTTACAACTTTGTTCTTCCTTGTTGGCAAAATGATTCATCGCATCTACACCCACCAATTCCACAATTTTTCCTTAGGCAAATTTAAATGGTCTTTAAAGTGTCCCGCATTGTACTATAAAATTTCAAAAACAGGAAATATTGGTGGAATTTACTTAAAAATTATGGCACAAAAATATCAATCAGATTCTTATACATGACAGATTAATTTCGAATTCTAGCTCGTTTAAGTTCGTAATCTCCGTCCACAGATCCTCTCAACGGTCATTATCCCAGAAGCAAGGAAATGATCACTAACTGTGGCTTAGCCTTAAGAGGCTGTCCTTAAACAACCAATTGGATGCTTATCGTCGTATCCAGGTTGATCCTGTTTAAACGTAACACTTTAGGATATTAATGTGCCTTCAATCTCCCGCAAAGCCACTCAGTAGAGGTTCGAAACGTAATATTCCAGGGAAAATTTTCATAACAGTTGTAGTTTTGAATAGTATGTAACACTAGCCTTCATTACGTCATAAAGTGTATATATAATTAGCTTTGTCCGGGTCCGCAAATCCGTGGGGACTCAGCTATTGGATAGCTCTGGGTATAATGCCGTCTGCTGGAGCACTAGAGACACCCCAAGAGCTTCCCTGACATTTTTTAGAAAATTAACCTTAGGTGCTTTATTCTTGGGTAAAGAAAGTTTACTCAGATGTATTATTAAGCTTTGCTCTTATTGCCTCTAGGAAAGGTGATTCTCCTTCCAACACTACAACAGATAAATGTACTTCTAAATGCAGTATTGTACCCAACCTTTATTATGATGAGCTGTACTGGCTAAATTTTGTCTGATTTGCTCAATTTTACTCATCAAATGTTATAGGTATTGTTGTACATCAAGGTTGGTTTTCCTTCCCAAGGTTATTACCAAAGGCCGCCTGTTGCTTAAAATATCTTTGCTTTCTGTCATGTTTGAAGGTAAGTTTGTTTATGCTACCCCGTATAAATATATATTGGCAATTCTAATTGTAATTGAGGCTTAGAGACAAAATTACTTTAAGGGCAGGGCAAAAAAGGTAACATTGTTTCATCCTTGCTAATCCCCTATTGAATAAAAAATAATCCTGGAGTAGAGTCATGTCAATACATGATTTATAATTACATGTAACAGGCACCGCAGAGCATTGAGAAAAGTGGGGGTCTAAGGAAAGCGGAGGGGGGCTAAAACCGAGCAAAAAGAGGCTTTGTCGATGGTTCAGTTCTTAATAGCTTGCATTTTTGCAAAGGTGGAGGAGGCTAAAGCCCCCAGCTTCTCTTCCCCGCGCTATCTGTATAATAAATAAGCAACGGCTGTCTGATGTAAATTTTGTTCGTTCATAGACCATAATTTTCTTCAATTTCATTCATTTTTTAACTTCCTCTTCGGAGGCGTAGATATTATTGTTGTTGTTGTTGTGGTTGGGACTCCTCTCAGGTCTTGACTGTTATTTTGTGGCAGAATTTTAATCTCACCGACAAGGCCGAGCATATTTGCCCTAGAAGATGCGGTTAGGTAGCGAAGCAAGGTCATGTATGGATCGAAAATTCACACCATGAAACAAAGGTTTGAAGACAGAAAGGCCTGTCGTAACTGTTGAAGAACAAAGCAACCACAACTTAACGACGCTTGGGGAGCAATCGATTCCTAGGTAATTGCTGATTCCTGTGACAGTATCAAGCATTACATTTGGATTTCTCTCGAAATGTAATAATTGTGACACTTCAACTTCAATGGTAAGCGATTTGGAGGTGATTAATGTAGATTAATCATATTTCCTGTAAACTTGTGAACTCCGTTCGGATGACTGCGGCGAACAAGAAATTTATGTCGAAGACGACGCTTTCAAGACCTGTTCGCACTGTTACATCAGAATTGTTTAGCAATGTTGAGCATGGACTCTACAACAAGCCTTTCTGGCATCACTTTCGGCAGTCTTCAGGAACTTAAAAGTACTCATGCCAACAGAGTTTTGAAATTAATGAACAGTCACAGAAAGGAGTGCAAGAAACTTTGTGATGTTGAACTTGTCGTCGGCGATGAAAGGATTTCGGCACACCGTTCAGTTTTAGCGGCCTGTAGCCCTTACTTTTACGCTATGTTTAATGGGGAATTAATTGAAAGTAAGCAAAGAGTTGTACATTTGAAAGATGTCCAGAGAGACGCATTGGAACTGCTCGTTGATTTTGCATATACTGGCAATCTAGATGTAACTGTAGAAAATGCACAGTCGTTGTTGTCTTTGTCAAGCCAGATAAACTTCCCGGAGGTGAGGGAGATATGCTGCAAATTTTTGGAGATGCAATTAGACTCTTCAAACTGTCTTGGCATTCGGAATTTCGCAGAATCAAATGGCTGCTTGAGATTTATAGCTGAAGTGGATAATTTTGTTTTGGAGCATTTTTCAGAGGTCTTCCATTCAGACGAATATGTTACGATGCCTCATGCATTACTGGAGAAATGCCTTGCAAGCGATGAGTTGGCTATAAACAATGAGCAACTTGCTTATGAAGCTGCAATGAAATGGGCTAAACATGATATCAAAAATAGAGGTTGTTTTTTGACTTCTTTATTACAACAAGTCAGGCTCTCCCTACTGCCTGTGAACTTTCTTTTGAATGAAGTTGATAATGAACCACTAATGAGAGAAAGTCATGGGCGCAGGGATTTGTTGGATGAAGCAAAAAACTATCACTTGCTAAATGAATATCATATGAAGTTTAGATCAGCACGCACCAGGCCTAGAAAATTATTCGCAGGATTGTTATATGCTGTTGGTGGCAAGGAAGCTGGTGAAACAATAACAACAAAAGTAGAATGTTACAGGTGTGAAAGCTACCTGTTTTATTTACTTTTGTTTTTGTTCTTTAACATTAATTAGCCTTATCTCATGTTATTTTGTTAAAATGATGTTTAGGACTTGCGAGTGTTTTTAGGAAACCAAGTTTAAGTCTAACCAGTGAGTTAGGCATTTTGGCTTAAAAATATAAAAGCTAGGCTACTTTGATGACAACCCTTCTAAATTTCAGACATAGCAACAGGTAATCCCCTAGTTTCACTGATTCTAATCGGTCAGTGATCTTTCTTCAAATCTTTTCTGTTTGCTGAAATATGCTTCTCTTGATGTTCTTTTTAATTTTCAATTGTATTGGTCAGTGCTGTGAGTAATTCAGCATTTTTAAAGAATTTCCATCAGAGAATTTGATTCCCTCTCTTTTGACAGGGAAGAAGGGGAACTGCAATTCATTGTTTCTCTGCCCTATTTTTGCTGTCATGAAGACAGTGTTGTAGAATTAATGTTTTTTTGTTGTGAGGGCTAGTTGTAACATGTGAACAGAAACTACGCTGGCAGTTAAAATCTACAAAGAAAACAATTTAAGTGTGAAAAATGTCAACTAAAAATTAGCAGATGTTTCACAGCCTTGTGAATGAGTAATTCCAGGAGACAAATAAATTCATGGAAATATTGTAAACCTTTGATAGAAATCCTATCTTTTTACCCCAAAACCCTCAAAAATCCTTTTGGTAGAAATCTTGTTTGTTTTTATAAGTGAATTGCCCCCTTCCCTGGGTTATTCATGGTAACAATACAACAATACTAAACTTTCATAATTGCAAATATGTTTTACCTGATTTCAAAACCATAAATTTTTTAATATTATTTACACATTATTTAGCATTTGTTTATACGTATATGCCAGACTGCAGAGTAAGGTAAGTGTACACTGGATATATTTTTCCAAATGTACATGCACATTTGGTAAAGGGTGTGACATTTCTAGATCTGGGCATGTCATGGGTATGTCTCATTGCTTATGACAAATGAAGAATTTAAGTTTCCTAAAGATCAACAAAATCTTGGATTGGTTTAATAACAAAGTAGCCATCAAGCATGTACATTTTCTTGCTTTGCTCATATTCCTTTCTTAACTGATATCATCAGGATCTAACATATAGTTTTGTGCACTATTATGCACAACTGAAGTGCACACTTACACACTTGATGGAAGTCCTGATTGAAACACACATGATTGAAATGTTGCTCTCGCAAACCCAAGATTTTGTTGGAAACTGCCATATATGTATATGCTAATAGCTATTTCAGATGTGATGATTTGAAAAGCTTACTCAATGTTTGCCTTTTCAAGACAGAGTGGAATTTAGATTTGCCTCAAATTCTCATATGAGCAGATATCGTCTGCCTCCTGGCAAACAAACAAGATGTAAAGCACATAGAATTTATATGAAACTTTTGATAATTACTAACCGTGATGTCAAGGGCACTTCTATGAAAAAGGCAGTTTGTCCCCCTATGCCCCTCTTATCAAAAAGCAATAGGGGTAGTTGACCCCGCATATCCCACCTCCCTGGCATCCCTGACTATAAACAGTGAGCAATTTAGGGCAACTGTATATTTCTAAAGAATGTTATACATAAATATGGTTCCAAGAATAAGTGAAAATTAAATGTAAACAGAAAAATATGTACCAGCAAAAGCAAGGTTTAATAAAGAAAATTTCCTAAAATATGTATGCCAGAAGAAAAGGCTAATTTCTTATCATCTGCCAATTGGCAAATCTTGGATACTTAAGTTTTTGTTCAGAGCTTTTCACTTTATTAATCATTCATGACAAATTATATTCTTTTTGCATATGCTAGAAAAACAGTACTGTTAGTCATAATATTTACACTGGAAGTAATGGAAATGTGGTGATTTCAGTAATGCAATTATATATTCTTTCAAAAGTGTTCTTAGGATTAATGTGAGAACATTTTAACAATACTTTTAGCAAGTGCTATATTGTAAGCAAGGTGGTTATGAGTTTTTGCGAAAGAAAAACCTGGTCATGAACAAAGACACTCTATATAAACCTATATTTGTAAAAACACTTGAAATGAGCAGAGTTTTAAAGGTGCTGCTGCAATGAAAATGGTACATGTTTATCTTTTTTGGTGCTGTCACAAAGGGTTTTAGAAGCAAATTTTTAGCTGAAAGTTAAGGTGTTTTTGCAGTCCAGTAGAATAAGCAATCCAATTTAAAATCACAGCATGCATTTTAAGAATTTTTTGGGAATTCAGTAAAAACCTGTTAGGTGATCATACCAAGTATTTATCAGTCAATACTCACAACATGATAAATTAGAGTTTTTATATCATTGATTTATGCACCAGTTTCCATTTATAACTGAGTTCCTTGTTTTTCTCTGAATGTTTAGTGCAAAACAAAACACATGGACATCCATGAAACCACTGAACATACCACGACATCAGCTTGGTGTAACAGAACTAAATGGTAAAATTTTTGCAGTTGGTGGTTCAGATGGAATGCGGCGCTTAAATACAGTAGAATACTATACACCAAAAGACGATGAATGGAGATACATAAGATCTTTAAATACTTGTCGTTCTGGTGTTGGAGTATGTTCTCATAAAGGATTTATTTATGGCTTTGGTGGTTATGATGGAAGACTTTGCCTGAATTCTGTTGAAAGATATGACCCAGAACTTGATATATGGACAAGTGTGGTACCAATGAGTGTCACCAGAAGCTTTCCTGGTATGTAACTGAGTAGTCAAAAAATTTTAAAATTTCCCAACGGTTTTGTTATTTTACATAGATGTACTCCTAGTTATTTTGCATTTTCTTTTGTTTGTTTGATATATTTTTTGCTATTGGATTGCTTTCCAACTATGAAGTTTAGGATAGTCTATCACGTGAATTAGGAATAAGCTTTTGTCTTTTATGATACAGGAGTTGCTGTACTTGGAGGAAGAATGTTTGTGATTGGCGGGAATGATGGGTCTTCATTCTTGAGCTCTTGTGAAGTCTTTGATCCTGTATCCAGTAAATGGTCTTTTGCTGCACCAATGAACAAACCAAGAGCAGGTCTTGGCGCTGATGTGTTGGATGGTCTTTTATATGTGGCAGGTAGGTTTCGTTGTTTTCTCTTGTCTTCATGAATTTTGAAAGGAAAATTAAAACTGAAATAATTTCTAGTCCGAATAATTAAATAAAAGAAATAATAAAAAAATATAAATAATTAAAACCCATTTGAATAATTTCTTTGGTATTACCATTACCATAAAAAGTATAGATAATAGGAACAGTCGCTTGATGATCACATTAAGCGTGAAACACAGAGCAGCAACTTAGAACTGTCCTGTTCTATACACCAAATACTGTGTACAGCTCTGCCTATACGGTCTCAAGCACTTTGTGACAGACAGGTAAACAGTGATTTAAGTTGCATTCATTGCTTAGGTAAATCATATTATTTTATTCATGACCCTGTATTTCTGCTGGAATTCAGACGATGAATCCTATAACCCTCATAATAATCTTGGTTATTGGTCAGCAAGTAACTTCACAAGATAACGCACCGATTCTTCACTAATCCTATTTACCTAATCCCGTAATTCCACGAAGCCCCAATGTTGATGCCTTTATCTTTTGGTCTTTGACCATTACAAAATATTATTCCCGTACATTTTTTAATAGTCTTTGGAATACATTGAATGAGTATGACGTATGTTGTTGCAAGAGATTACTTCCTTAAATGAAAATTCTCTATTAAGCCCTAGATTTTGACATTATCATGAAATATCTTTCTAGGTAATCTGTAGGCTCAAGAAACATCTGCCACGCTATTCCCTGTTGCCCGAGCTAGTTTGTTCCTTTGCAGTATATTATTCTAGGAAAACAATCTAGGATCGCGCCTGACATAATCAAAACAGTAATAGAACGCGTTAGCTGTCTTTTAAGAATAGTCTTGCCAAACAAGTATGCATTTTGTTTACAGTGCTTCGCCGGGCTTATAAACGCCGCAATAAGAGAGCTTTAGAATTTTGCCTTGTGAAACTCAATAACAGAATATGTTGACACTTTGTCGGGAAACTGACAATGTGAATGTGAAACCCTCTTAGTCTTTCTTAAAAGGCGACAGGAACTTTTTGTTGCTCTATAAATCGTTGTTTGTCCGCATGCGATGTTGTCGGCGATACCGGTTGGCAGATATTTTGTGGATGGTACTGTTTCAGTTGAACCCCTATTTTTGAAGAATTCTAACTCCTTCGAATTTCAAATGGAGTGACGGTTCCAAGGGATGCCTAGTGTTGCTGTCATGAATACTTGATTTATCTCTCCTAAGGTGGTTTTGATGGGCTTTCAAGGCTTGATTCTGTCGAAGTCTACGACCCAAGAACAAATGCCTGGACAACAGTGGCATCAATGGTTTCTTGTCGTGACGGGTTATCTATGAAGCAATATGGCGGGTGGTTGTACGCCATTGGTGGGATTGACGGACCTTCGTATCTGAACAGTGTCGAATACTACGACCCAAACGACGACAAATGGACCGAAGTCATCCAAATGCAATCGTCACGAGCCGCCGCCGGTGTGGCGGTGCTACCTAATTCACCTGTCGCTGAAACCTAAGAAATTTTGCGGGTTAAATTTAATACAAGGGGAAATTATCACAAGAAACAATGGAATTGTTATATTTCGATGGGTCCCGTATGTATGTATGTAATTTTTGGAAAATTGTAGATTGGATTTGTGAATTTATTGTTCAATAGCGCTAGTATCTTTATGTTCATTCATTTTTATTTCTCTTGAGCCTGTTTACATGCTCTTTATACACTTGCTTCATTCCATCATATTATTTCAATTTTAACGACCCGCCCTCCTCTGCGGTGGAAACTCCTTATTTTTATCTACTTACCTCCCTTAATATTCAAAACGAAGTCTAGGAATATTTTCATCAATTCTCCAGTCAATTAAAAACTTGTAAACTTGCTCAAGACAATGAAAGTAAGGCGTTGTCTTTGGGTGACAGACAAATCAATTTTGTTTTCAATGACCTTCTACCAATGTTTCTGGACTCTGATTGAAAATTAATCGTATTACCTCCTTAAGACTATAAGTCGTTTTATATGATCTTCTTGCTAAATTTTCCGACACAGTGGGGCGAATGTGTGAAAATTATTCCAGGGTCAAATCTAGATCCGGCTAGTAAGGAGCCACCATGTCGTTCTTCCCAAGCTGATTTTCAGTCGTGTATCTGGAATGTAAACTGAATGATGTACTTATCACATGATTGTTAATGTATGGGTTTTCTGTTCAAAGGGTTTTTAGATAATTGACGAAAATAATGGGTGTTTTGTCTTGATGCGTTGTTGGTTTTTCGTTGCGAATGTCTTGCATTTTTTGAACAACTGACCCAAAGTGCTGTGGCTGGTTTTCTTTGCCAAATGACTAGAGACCCGTTAAGCGAGGCAGTAAGGAAAGTCTAGAAAGTCGCTAGCTCTGAATCTAATAATTCTAAGGATCATGATGTTTGGTCTGATTGAGAGAAATGATCAGAGCGCAAAACAACTTTGTCAGCTGCCTAAATCCTACGTCTGTTTGCGAATTAGTTGAAAAATGAACAAATGGATAATTCAACCAAAGGGCAATCAATAAAAGTTCAAAGAAGCTGATTCGAGGTAAATCTATTTTGGTCCTTCCACCCCGTTTGGTGCTAAACGACAATAACACGCTACATACAAATTTGCTCTAGACTTTTAGGTTCCCAAGTTTTTTTTAAAAGACAAAGGGAATCTAATGAACTTGTTTCATTAATGAACAGAAGCTAATGAACTTGTTTCTAGAAGAAAAAGTTTCGATAAAATTGATCGTGTATCCAAGCTTTACTTTTTAAAATAAAATATCAGCATTTATCTATAGTCGTTTTTTTCTCCAAAAAGCCACTTTCTTCCTAGAACTTAATGGTCTTGTTCTAATTCCTCTCTATACAGAGGCCAATTAACTTGTTTTTAGAATAAAACAATTCAGAAAAATTGATGATTTTTCCAAGATTCGGTCCTTCTTTGAAATCGCTTCATGGTCCTAAAAACGACTTTTTTCAACAAACTAAAATAAATTCCAGTGTTTTCTGATTGTATAGAAGCTAATTAACTGGTTTCTACAAGAAAATATTTTTCAAAAAAGTGGATGATTTTTCCAAGGCTATAGCCTTACTCTTTTGCCAAGGATGAGCCTTTCTTTAAAATCACATCATGGTCCTAAAAACGACTTTTTTCAACAAACTAAAATAAATTCCAGTGTTTTCTGATTGTATAGAAGCTAATTAACTGGTTTCTAGAAGAAAATATTTTTCAAAAAAGTGGATGATTTTTCCAAGGCTATATAACCTTACTCTTTTGCCAAGGATGAGCCTTTCTTTAATATCACATCATGGTCCTAAAAACGACTTTTTTCAACAAACTAAAATAAATTCCAGTGTTTTCTGATTGTATAGAAGCTAATTAACTGGTTTCTAGAAGAAAATATTTTTCTATAAAGCTGATGTTTTTCCAAGGCTATAACCTTACTCTTTTGCCAAGGATGAGCCTTTCTTTAAAATCACATCATGGTCCTAAAAACGACTTTTTTCAACAAACTAAAATAAATTCCAGTGTTTTCTGATTGTATAGAAGCTAATTAACTGGTTTCTAGAAGAAAATATTTTTCAAAAAAGTGGATGATTTTTCCAAGGCTATAACCTTACTCTTTTGCCAAGGATGAGCCTTTCTTTAATATCACATCATGGTCCTAAAAACGACTTTTTTCAACAAACTAAAATAAATTCCAGTGTTTTCTGATTGTATAGAAGCTAATTAACTGGTTTCTAGAAGAAAATATTTTTCTATAAAGCTGATGTTTTTCCAAGGCTATAACCTTACTCTTTTGCCAAGGATGAGCCTTTCTTTAAAATCACATCATGGTCCTAAAAACGACTTTTTTCAACAAACTAAAATAAATTCCAGTGTTTTCTGATTGTATAGAAGCTAATTAACTGGTTTCTAGAAGAAAATATTTTTCAAAAAAGTTGATGATTTTTCCAAGGCTATAGCCTTACTCTTTTGCCAAGGATGAGCCTTTCTTTAAAATCACATCATGGTCCTAAAAACGACTTTTTTCAGCAAATTAAAATAAATTCCAGTGTTTTCTGATTGTATAGAAGCTAATTAACTGGTTTCTAGAAGAAAATATTTTTCAAAAAAGTGGATGATTTTTCCAAGGCTATAGCCTTACTCTTTTGCCAAGGATGAGCCTTTCTTTAAAATCAGATCATGGTCCCTAAAACGACTTTTTTCAATGAACTTAAATAAATTCCAATGTTTTCTGATTGTATAGAAGCTAATTAACTGGTTTCTAGAAGAAAATATTTTTCTAAAAAGTTGATGTTTTTCCAAGGCTATAACCTTACTCTTTTGCCAAGGATGAGCCTTTCTTTAAAATCACATCATGTTCCTAAAAACGACTTTTTTCAACAAATTAAAATAAATTCCAGTGTTTTCTGATTGTATAGAAGCTAATTAACTGGTTTCTAGAAGAAAATATTTTTCAAAAAAGTTGATGATTTTTCCAAGGCTATAGCCTTACTCTTTTGCCAAGGATGAGCCTTTCTTTAAAATCACATCATGGTCCTAAAAACGACTTTTTTCAGCAAACTAAAAAAAATTCCAGTGTTTTCTGATTGTATGGAAGCTAATTAACTGGTTTCTAGAAGAAAATATTTTTCAAAAAAGTTGATGATTTTTCCAAGGCTATAGCCTTACTCTTTTGCCAAGGATGAGCCTTTCTTTAAAATCACATCATGGTCCTAAAAACGACTTTTTTCAACAAACTAAAATAAATTCCAGTGTTTTCTGATTGTATAGAAGCTAATTAACTGGTTTCTAGAAAAAAATATTTTTCAAAAAAGTTGATGATTTTTCCAAGGCTATAGCCTTACTCTTTTGCCAAGGATGAGCCTTCCTTTAAAATCACATCATGGTCCTAAAAACGACTTTTTTCAACAAACTAAAATAAATTCCAGTGTTTTCTGATTGTATAGAAGCTAATTAACTGGTTTCTAGAACAAAATATTTTTCACAAAAGTTGATGATTTTTCCAAGGCTATAGCCTTACTCTTTTGCCAAGGATGAGCCTTTCTTTAAAATCACATCATGGTCCTAAAAACGACTTTTTTCAACGAACTTTAATAAATTCCAGTGTTTTCTGATTGTATAGAAGCTAATTAACTGGTTTCTAAAAGAAAATATTTTTCAAAAAAGTTGATGATTTTTCCAAGGCTATAGCCCTACTCTTTTGCCAAGGATGAGCCTTTCTTTAAAATCATATCATGGTCCTAAAAACGACTTTTTTCAACGAACTAAAATAAATTCCAGTGTTTTCTGATTGTATAGAAGCTAATTAACTGGTTTCTAGAAGAAAATATTTTTCAAAAAACTGGATGATTTTTCCAAGGCTATAGCCTTACTCTTTTGCCAAGGATGAGCCTTTCTTTAAAATTTATATCATGGTCCTAAAAACGACTTTTTTCAACGAATTAAAATAAATTCCAGTGTTTTCTGATTGTATAGAAGCTAATTAACTGGTTTCTAGAAAAAAATGTTTTTCAAAAAAGTTGTTGATTTTTCCAAGGCTATAGCCTTACTCTTTTGCCAAGGATGAGCCTTTCTTTAAAATCACATCATGGTCCTTAAAACGACTTTTTTCAACGAACTAAAATAAATTCTAGTATTTTCTGATTGTATAGAAGCTAATTAACTGGTTTCTAAAAGAAAATATTTTCCAAAAAAGTTGATGATTTTTCCAAGGCTATAGCCTTACTCTTTTGCCAAGGATGAGCCTTTCTTTAAAATCACATCATGGTCCTAAAAATGACTTTTTTCACCGAACTAAAATAAATTCTAGTGTTTTCTGATTGGATAGAATCCAATTAACTGGTTTCTAGAAAAAAATATTTTTCTAAAAAGTTGATGTTTTTCCAAGGCTATAGCCTTACTCTTTTGCCAAGGATGAGCCATTCTTTAAAATCACATCATGGTCCTAAAAACGACTTTTTTCAACAAACTAAAATAAATTCCAGTGTTTTCTGATTGTATAGAAGCTAATTAACTGGTTTCTAGAAAAAAATATTTTTCAAAAAAGTTGATGATTTTTCCAAGGCTATAGCCTTACTCTTTTGCCAAGGATGAGCCTTCCTTTAAAATCACATCATGGTCCTAAAAACGACTTTTTTCAACAAACTAAAATAAATTCCAGTGTTTTCTGATTGTATAGAAGCTAATTAACTGGTTTCTAGAAGAAAATATTTTTCACAAAAGTTGATGATTTTTCCAAGGCTATAGCCTTACTCTTTTGCCAAGGATGAGCCTTTCTTTAAAATCACATCATGGTCCTTAAAACGACTTTTTTCAACGAACTAAAATAAATTCTAGTATTTTCTGATTGTATAGAAGCTAATTAACTGGTTTCTAAAAGAAAATATTTTACAAAAAAGTTGATGATTTTTCCAAGGCTATAGCCTTACTCTTTTGCCAAGGATGAGCCTTTCTTTAAAATCACATCATGGTCCTTAAAACGACTTTTTTCAACGAACTAAAATTAATTCTAGTATTTTCTGATTGTATAGAAGCTAATTAACTGGTTTCTAAAATAAAATATTTTCCAAAAAAGTTGATGATTTTTCCAAGGCTATAGCCTTACTCTTTTGCCAAGGATGAGCCTTTCTTTAAAATCACATCATGGTCCTAAAAATGACTTTTTTCACCGAACTAAAATAAATTCTAGTGTTTTCTGATTAGATAGAATCCAATTAACTGGTTTCTAGAAAAAAATATTTTTCTAAAAAGTTGATGTTTTTCCAAGGCTATAACCTTACTCTTTTGCCAAGGATGAGCCTTTCTTTAAAATCACATCATGGTCCTAAAAATGACTTTTTTCAACGAACTAAAATAAGTTCCAGTGTTTTCTGATTTTATAGAAGCTAATTAACTGGTTTCTAGAAAAAAATATTTTTCAAAAAAGTTGATGATTTTTCCAAGGCTATTTTTTTTTTTTTTTTTTTTTTTTTTGCAATTCAAGTATCTAGGCCGAGATGGCCCTTAACTGCTTACAGTACTACAGCGAATTACAATTTTACAATTACATTTTTAACTACGCATTAATAACAAAACAACTACGGCGAATACAAAGCTAAATTTTCAGCAAAAGCTACTAAGCTACAAAATTATTAGCTGTTAATCTAAAATGCTTGTGGGGTCGCTTAAAAATTTTGATCTTTTTTCAAAGGACTTTTTGCAGAAATTTCCTAAAACCTTTGTTGTAATATAATCTTCTTGGCTCATTAACCAAATGTACATATTGAATTCGTTCAACGCGGAAGTATTTGGAAATGTTTTGTGGATTTTTTGTAAAAAAATTTGCCGTTCCTCGTTAAAAAGGGGGCAAGTTAAGAGGAAATGTACTTCATCCTCAACTTTGAAAATATCTAAAGTCTTACAGTACGGACAAAACCTTTCATCTCTTGGAGTTTATGTTTTTACTAAATCGCCCTGTTTCAATTTGAAGATTGTGAGCGCTGATTCTTAGTTTTGCTAATATGCATCTAACAGTGAAATCTTGTATGTAATCAAGATAAGACTCAAATTTGTAAATTGTTTTAAATGAGGCGTATAAATTTAGTTTTTTGTTCTCAGTTATGTGTTCATTCAATCTTCCCAGTACTTCTGACTCGAAATAACTTATAACCTTAGTTTTAATAACTGAACGATTATCCGATTCCTGTATTCCATAGCGTACCCTAAGGTCGCAGGTATGAGATACCCAGTTAGAGTGGCCATAGTCTGCATCCTTTATAAGCATTGCAAAAGCTTTGCTAGCGTAACGTTTTGAATCTAGAGATGATAATCGAGCGAAGAAACTTAGAATACGTATATGTCTATGGGTTTGAAGACTTATTCTTCCCAGTTCAGCGTAAACGGCATCGGTAGTGGTACTAGGTCGAACACCCAAAGCATATTTACAGGCTTTTAGATGAAGAGTTTCTAGCTTAGACCATTCTTCAAAACCCCATATTTCTGATGCATAATTTAGAATAGGAACAATCGTATGATCGAATAGATAGAGAAAAAGACGTGGCTGAAAACCGCCCCATTCTTTGCTTTTAGCTATAAGGGAAAAATAGGCCTTATGAGCTTTCTCTTTCATTCTAACGATGTGTTCTGAGAAAGACCCGTTCGATTTTAACATTACACCTAAATATTTATATGAGACACATTCGTTAACTTCTTTATCGCCAATCTTCCAAGTTTTATTTTTTGTAGATTTAGCACGGGATTTCTGTTTTTGAATTATCATGACTCTAGTTTTGTCCATGTTCACGTCCATTTTTAGAGATTTTGAAAATTTGTCTAATGCATTCAATTGAGACTGAAGGTCTTTTCTATCTTTGGCTATTAAGACAAGATCGTCGGCATATAAAAGTGAGTGGACAGGTATATCATCCACCATTACCCCCTGTGAAGATGCTCTAATGTGGCGGTTTAAATCGTTCAAATATAAAGCGAATAGGACAGGACTAAGAAGGCACCCTTGCCTCACACCTCTACTGCATGGAAAAATATTTGTAAGGCTATCTTTACCTCTCACGCACGATTTAACTTTATCATAAAGTGATGTGATAACTTTTAGGAAATTACCCTTTATTCCATATGTAACAAGCTGCTGTAACAGCAGCTTATGGTCCACAGAATCGAAAGCTTTTTTAAAATCCACGAAACATACGTACAGGGAACCTTTATTGTTTTTGAAATAATTTTCAATTAGAGCGCAAAGAGTGAAAATATGATCGGATGTCTGGTATCCTTTTCTAAATCCTATCTGGTTTTGTTCAAGAATTTCAAATTGAGTAATAATGTTATTCAATCTTTCCAACAAAACACCCAAGAAAAACTTTCCAAAAATACTTAACAGTGTAATACCCCTGTAGTTATTCAGGTCTGTTTCATCACCTCCCTTAAAAAGAACTACAATTATCCCTACAGACCACTCCTCCGGGAATTTTCCAGATTTCAATAATTTGTTAAAGAGTTTGGTAAAGACATGCAAGAAATTATCATTTGCCTGTTTTAGAAGCTCAGCAGTCAACATATCGAGCCCTGATGCTTTCCCGTTTTTGAGCTTTTCAGCCATCAGTTTGACTTCCTCTAAGGAAATATCACGATTTAAAGTTTCATCAATTAGATTTTGCGTCATGATGTCGATAGAAGGCGCAAGGTTTTCAGGTACACTGTTGTCTCTATTATCTTCAGAGTTTAAAAGAGTACTGAAATAATTCGATAATTGGTTATTAGAAAAGTTTAGACTGGGTCTTTCCTTTCTGTTTTTCAACTTTTTCCAAAATACTTTCGGAGCCTCCCCTTTCAGCTTCCAAAGTTCCTTTTTCTTATTTTCAAGGAAACTGTGGCGTTTGTATCTTATTAGTTTCTTATAAACCCTTCGCTGTTGAAAATAAGCCGACTTAAGATTATTCACGTGATTATCTCTAAAATTGGAGGGAAGTTTCAGTGCAACTTGATATGCTTTTCTTTTGTTGTTTAGTAACTGTTTGTTTTCCTTACATTCATCATCAAACCAAGGGCAATTATTTTTCGACTTGAAATTGTTTTTATTTTTTGTCTTGCGAAAAATATTTCTAGAATTCAAATGAGCTTCAGATAAATCTATCATTTTGGTTCGCAATAATTCTACAATTTCCTCTGTAGGTAGATCATCATTATCCAGTTGGTTTGATATATCTTTAAGAAAATTATTTATCTCGCTACTTTCCATCGCCAAAGATAAAATTTCTAATGTGGATTCATCATTGACGTAATATTGTTTTTTATAATCCTGAAAGAGATTATTTTCGTCAGATGTATCTAGATTCACCCCTGAGAAATCAGACTGAGTTTCATTGGTATTTAAAAGATTCGAGCTTTTTATAGAAATTTCAATTGGACTATGATCTGAGAGCTCACACAGCTGACCGACACTCAATTTTTCAACCATTTGAAAGTTTTCTTGACGTAGAAGGGCATAATCAACTACACTGTTACCCTTATTGGCAAAACAGGTGAAATTGCTAGAGTTATCCTTGTCAACCCTGCCATTCATAATTCTATAGCCAGACGCTTTACAAAATTCAATAAAAGCGGTTCCATTAGCATTAATGGGATAGACGTCTCTATTTACCCTTTTATCTAAATGTTGATCCGGCAAGTAATTATCGTCAATTGGCAAATAGTCATCAACTTCGTCATCCTCGATAAAATCATTTACGTCATTCGTTCTAGCATTGAAGTCGCCGCATAATAAAACCCACCCTTTTCGTTCGTAACAAGCACACTCTGATTGTAGAGTCTCAAAAGATAAAGCTTGCCCTGTTCTCAACATAGTTGAACTACTTGGGGGAATATAAATAAAACAAATATATAAATCTTGTTTCCAACCAAATCCATCTTTGTCAATTTTGCACCAAAAATGGTAACTATCAGAAAGGACAATGGAAACGTGTTTAAGGATTGATTTGCGAACTAGAAGGGACATGCCCCCGGACGGTCTACCCCCTAAATGAATCTTACAACCAGGCTCGTGGAATTCGGTAAAGTTATCATTTAAATAAAGTAAAGACGTATCAACAGGATCTCTCCATGTTTCGGAAAAGCAAATTAAATCAGAATTTTCTAAAATTGTGTCAAAAAAATCACAGCCTGTCTGTTTGATGTTTTGGGCTTTCGAGCTTCCAAGACCATTGAAATTCCACACAGAAAAGTTTAGGTAATTTTTATTAGATAGACAGGATTTTTGTTGCACATTCTGATGAAGTTCTTTAGGTAAACTAGACGTTGAATTTTGGTCTTGATATTTTATGTTAGCTTTTCCATCTCGGCCAAGATCCTATTGCTTTAAATTAACTACGCTATGGTAATCTGCATAGGACCTGATCTCGAAGGTGTTAGGATTATTGACGTATCTCAGCTTTATTCTACCATCAATCGTCCATACACTGTCGATATTTAAAAATCTGCGGTTCGAGCTTACCTCGTCAAAAATACGCTTAATTCCTGGTGCCAAATCCTCACTTACTTTTACATTTTTTGCATTTTTTTTCGCTCTCATGACCTTCTCCTTTGTCTTATGACTCAGAAATTTAACTAGAATCGAACGGGGTTTGTTGTCCTGACGGCGCCCTACACGATGAACTATGTCAATTTCTGGTTTTTCAGTACAAACACCAAGTTCTTTTTTCAAGGTTTCAATCGTTACCATTTCAATGTCCTCTCCATTTTGCTCCGACACTCCTCTTATCCTGACAGAATTTTTCCGCGAATATTGTTCATGGCGATCCATTAGAAATTGTAGGTCTCGGCCATGGTCATAATTTATAGCAATATTCTCTGACATCGACTTAACTCTTTCTTCTAAGGCCAATTGCTTTGTTTTAATCTCGTCAATTTCGACTTTGAAATACTCGATATCCTTCTCAATGCCTGAAAGTCGTAGTAACATCTGATTTTGGTTTTCAATAATGCTTTCTTGGCCATCGTCAATTTTCTTCTCAAGTCGAAGTAAAATTTCAGAGAAATCGGGAGTCTCATCCCTTGCGACATATTTGGTGCTTTTAGAAGAATTTGTCGGCCCAGGATTTAATTCGACATCACCACAAAGCAGCAAACTAAAGTAAGGGTCCATACATTCCAAACCAACCGAATAGGCCCTCTTTTGACGAATTCGCTTCCGTGAAGATTTTGAAGACTTAAAGTTTCTCCAAGCCTTTCCATATAGAACTTTCTTTCCAATCGAACAGCCATTCAAAAGAAATTTCTCCTTGTTATCATTTCTATTAGAAACATTCGATTTGCTGTCATAATACTCGAAAGCATAGAATAAAACGAAGACCGCGAAGAGAACACGTGCTGTCACCGCCATGATCATTACAAAAAAAAATAGCCCTATAGCCCTACTCTTTTGCCAAGGATGAGCCTTTCTTTAAAATCACACCATAGTCCTAAAAACGACTTTTTTCAACAAACTTAAATAAATTCCAGTGTTTTCTGATTGTATAGAAGCTAATTAACTGGTTTCTAGAAAAAAATATTTTTCAAAAAAGTTGATGATTTTTCCAAGGCTATAGCCTTACTCTTTTGCCAAGGATGAGCCTTTCTTCAAAATCACATAATGGTCCTTAAAACGACTTTTTTCAACGAACTAAAATAAATTCCAGTGTTTTCTGATTGTATAGAAGCTAATTAACTGGTTTCTAGAAAAAAATATTTTTCAAAAAAGTTGATGATTTTTCCAAGGCGATAGCCCTACTCTTTTGCCAAGGATGAGCCTTTCTTTAAAATCACATCATTGTCCTAAAAACGACTTTTTTCAACGAACTAAAATAAACTCCAGTGTTTTCTGATTGTATAGAAGCTAATTAACTGGTTTCTAGAAAAAAATATTTTCCAAAAAAGTTGATGATTTTTCCAAGGCTATAGCCTTACTCTTTTGCCAAGGATGAGCCTTTCTTTAAAATCAGATCATGGTCCCTAAAACGACTTTTTTCAATGAACTTAAATAAATTCCAGTGTTTTCTGATTGTAAAGAAGCTAATTAACTGGTTTCTAGAAGAAAATATTTTTCAAAAAAGTTGATGATTTTTCCAAGGCTATAGCCTTACTCTTTTGCCAAGGATGAGCCTTTCTTTAAAATCACATCTTGGTCCTAAAAACGACTTTTTTCAACGAACTAAAATAAATTCCAGTGTTTTCTGATTGTATAGAAGCTAATTAACTGGTTTCTAGAAAAAAATATTTTTCAAAAAAGTTGATGATTTTTCCAAGGCTATAGCCTTACTCTTTTGCCAAGGATGAGCCTTTCTTTAAAATCACATCATGGTCCTAAAAACGACTTTTTTCAACAAACTAAAATAAATACCAGTGTTTTCTGATTGTATAGAAGCTAATTAACTGGTTTCTAGAAAAAAATATTTTTCAAAAAAGTTGATGATTTTTCCAAGGCTATAGCCTTACTCTTTTGCCAAGGATGAGCCTTTCTTTAAAATCACATCTTGGTCCTAAAAACGACTTTTTTCAACGAACTAAAATAAATTCCAGTGTTTTCTGATTGTATAGAAGCTAATTAACTGGTTTCTAGAAAAAAATATTTTTCAAAAAAGTTGATGATTTTTCCAAGGCTATAGCCCTACTCTTTTGCCAAGGATGAGCCTTTCTTTAAAATCACATCTTGGTCCTAAAAACGACTTTTTTCAACGAACTAAAATAAATTCCAGTGTTTTCTGATTGTATAGAAGCTAATTAACTGGTTTCTAGAAGAAAATATTTTTCAAAAAAGTTGATGATTTTTCCAAGGCTATAGCCCTACTCTTTTGCCAAGGATGAGCCTTTCTTTAAAATCATATCATGGTCCTAAAAACGACTTTTTTCAACGAACTAAAATAATTTCCAGTGTTTTCTGATTGTATAGAAGCTAATTAACTGGTTTCTAGAAAAAAATATTTTTCAATAAAGTTGATGATTTTTCCAAGGCTATAGCCTTACTCTTTTGCCAAGGATGAGCCTTTCTTTAAAATCACATCATGGTCCTAAAAACGACTTTTTTCAACAAAGTAAAATAACTTCCAGTGTTTTCTGATTGTATAGAAGCTAATTAACTGGTTTCTAGAAAAAAATATTTTTTAAAAAAGTTGATGATTTTTCCAAGGCTATAGCCTTACTCTTTTGCCAAGGATGAGCCTTTCTTTAAAATCACATCATGGTCCTAAAAACGACTTTTTTCAACGAACTAAAATAAATTCCAGTGTTTTCTGATTGTATAGAAGCTAATTAACTGGTTTCTAGAAGAAAATATTTTTCAAAAAAGTGGATGATTTTTCCAAGGCTATAGCCTTACTCTTTTGCCAAGGATGAGCCTTTCTTCAAAATCACATAATGGTCCTTAAAACGACTTTTTTCAACGAACTAAAATAAATTCCAGTGTTTTCTGATTGTATAGAAGCTAATTAACTGGTTTCTAGAAAAAAATATTTTTCAAAAAAGTTGATGATTTTTCCAAGGCGATAGCCCTACTCTTTTGCCAAGGATGAGCCTTTCTTTAAAATCACATCATTGTCCTAAAAACGACTTTTTTCAACGAACTAAAATAAACTCCAGTGTTTTCTGATTGTATAGAAGCTAATTAACTGGTTTCTAGAAGAAAATATTTTCCAAAAAAGTTGATGATTTTTCCAAGGCTATAGCCTTACTCTTTTGCCAAGGATGAGCCTTTCTTTAAAATCACATCATGGTCCTAAAAACGACTTTTTTCAACGAACTAAAATAAATTCCAGTGTTTTCTGATTGTAAAGAAGCTAATTAACTGGTTTCTAGAAGAAAATATTTTTCAAAAAAGTTGATGATTTTTCCAAGGCTATAGCCTTACTCTTTTGCCAAGGATGAGCCTTTCTTTAAAATCACATCTTGGTCCTAAAAACGACTTTTTTCAACGAACTAAAATAAATTCCAGTGTTTTCTGATTGTATAGAAGCTAATTAACTGGTTTCTAGAAAAAAATATTTTTCAAAAGAGTTGATGATTTTTCCAAGGCTATAGCCCTACTCTTTTGCCAAGGATGAGCCTTTCTTTAAAACCACATCATGGTCCTAAAAACGACTTTTTTCAACAAACTAAAATAAATTCCAGTGTTTTCTGATTGTATAGAAGCTATTTAACTGGTTTCTAGAAGAAAATATTTTTCAAAAAAGTTGATGATTTTTCCAAGGCTATAGCCTTACTCTTTTGCCAAGTATGAGCCTTTCTTTAAAATCACATCATGGTCCTTAAAACGACTTTTTTCAACGAACTAAAATAAATTCTAGTATTTTCTGATTGTATAGAAGCTAATTAACTGGTTTCTAAATGAAAATATTTTCCAAAAAAGTTGATGATTTTTCCAAGGCTATAGCCTTACTCTTTTGCCAAGGATGAGCCTTTCTTTAAAATCACATCATGGTCCTAAAAACGACTTTTTTCAACAAACTAAAATAAATACCAGTGTTTTCTGATTGTATAGAAGCTAATTAACTGGTTTCTAGAAAAAAATATTTTTCAAAAAAGTTGATGATTTTTCCAAGGCTATAGCCTTACTCTTTTGCCAAGGATGAGCCTTTCTTTAAAATCACATCTTGGTCCTAAAAACGACTTTTTTCAACGAACTAAAATAAATTCCAGTGTTTTCTGATTGTATAGAAGCTAATTAACTGGTTTCTAGAAAAAAATATTTTTCAAAAGAGTTGATGATTTTTCCAAGGCTATAGCCCTACTCTTTTGCCAAGGATGAGTCTTTCTTTAAAATCACATCATGGTCCTAAAAACGACTTTTTTCAACAAACTAAAAAAAATTCCAGTGTTTTCTGATTGTATAGAAGCTAATTATCTAGTTTCTAAAAGAAAATATTTTTCAAAAAAGTTGATGATTTTTCCAAGGCTATAGCCTTACTCTTTTGCCAAGGATGAGCCTTTCTTTAAAATCACATCATGGTCCTTAAAACGACTTTTTTCAACGAACTAAAATAAATTATAGTATTTTCTGATTGTGTAGAAGCTAATTAACTGGTTTCTAAAAGAAAATATTTTCCAAAAAAGCTGATGATTTTTCCAAGGCTATAGCCTTACTCTTTTGCCAAGGATGAGCCTTTCTTTAAAATCACATCATGGTCCTTAAAACGACTTTTTTCAACGAACTAAAATAAATTCTAGTATTTTCTGATTGTATAGAAGCTAATTAACTGGTTTCTAAATGAAAATATTTTCCAAAAAAGTTGATGATTTTTCCAAGGCTATAGCCTTACTCTTTTGCCAAGGATGAGCCTTTCTTTAAAATCACATCATGGTCCTTAAAACGACTTTTTTCAACGAACTAAAATAAATTCCAGTGTTTTCTGATTGTATAGAAGCTAATTAACTGGTTTCTAGAAGAAAACATTTTTCAAAAAAGTTGATGATTTTTCCAAGGCTATAGCCTTACTCTTTTGCCAAGGATGAGCCTTTCTTTAAAATCACATCATGGTCCTTAAAACGACTTTTTTCAACGAACTAAAATAAATTCCAGTGTTTTCTGATTGTATAAAAGCTAATTAACTGGTTTCTAGAAAAAATATTTTTCAAAAAAGTTGATGATTTTTCCAAGGCTATAGCCTTACTCTTTTGCCAAGGATGAGCCTTTCTTTAAAATCACATCTTGGTCCTAAAAACGACTTTTTTCAACGAACTAAAATAAATTCCAGTGTTTTCTGATTGTATAGAAGCTAATTAACTGGTTTCTAGAAAAAAATATTTTTCAAAAGAGTTGATGATTTTTCCAAGGCTATAGCCCTACTCTTTTGCCAAGGATGAGCCTTTCTTTAAAATCACATCATGGTCCTAAAAACGACTTTTTTCAACAAACTAAAATAAATTCCAGTGTTTTCTGATTGTATAGAAGCTATTTAACTGGTTTCTAGAAGAAAATATTTTTCAAAAAAGTTGATGATTTTTCCAAGGCTATAGCCTTACTCTTTTGCCAAGGATGAGCCTTTCTTTAAAATCACATCATGGTCCTTAAAACGACTTTTTTCAACGAACTAAAATAAATTCCAGTGTTTTCTGATTGTATAAAAGCTAATTAACTGGTTTCTAGAAAAAATATTTTTCAAAAAAGTTGATGATTTTTCCAAGGCTATAGCCTTACTCTTTTGCCAAGGATGAGCCTTTCTTTAAAATCACATCTTGGCCCTAAAAACGACTTTTTTCAACGAACTAAAATAAATTCCAGTGTTTTCTGATTGTATAGAAGCTAATTAACTGGTTTCTAGAAAAAAATATTTTTCAAAAGAGTTGATGATTTTTCCAAGGCTATAGCCCTACTCTTTTGCCAAGGATGAGCCTTTCTTTAAAATCACATCATGGTCCTAAAAACGACTTTTTTCAACAAACTAAAATAAATTCCAGTGTTTTCTGATTAAATAGAAGCTATTTAACTGGTTTCTAGAAGAAAATATTTTTCTAAAAAGTTGATGATTTTTCCAAGGCTATAGCCTTACTCTTTTGCCAAATATGAGCCTTTCTTTAAAATCACATCATGGTCCTTAAAACGACTTTTTTCAACGAACTAAAATAAATTCCAGTATTTTCTGATTGTATAGAAGCTAATTAACTGGTTTCTAAATGAAAATATTTTCCAAAAAAGTTGATGATTTTTCCAAGGCTATAGCCTTACTCTTTTGCCAAGGATGAGCCTTTCTTTAAAATCACATCATGGTCCTAAAAACGACTTTTTTCAACGAACTAAAATAAATTCCAGTGTTTTCTGATTGTATAGAAGCTAATTAACTGGTTTCTAGAAAAAAATATTTTTCAAAAAAGTTGATGATTTTTCCAAGGCGATAGCCCTAGTCTTTTGCCAAGGATGAGCCTTTCTTTAAAATCACATCTTGGTCCTAAAAACGACTTTTTTCAACGAACTAAAATAAATTCCAGTGTTTTCTGATTGTATAGAAGCTAATTAACTGGTTTCTAGAAAAAAATATTTTTCAAAAGAGTTGATGATTTTTCCAAGGCTATAGCCTTACTCTTTTGCCAAGGATGAGCCTTTCTTTAAAATCACATCATGGTCCTAAAAACGACTTTTTTCAACAAACTAAAATAAATTCCAGTGTTTTCTGATTGTATAGAAGCTATTTAACTGGTTTCTAGAAGAAAATATTTTTCAAAAAAGTTGATGATTTTTCCAAGGCTATAGCCTTACTCTTTTGCCAAATATGAGCCTTTCTTTAAAATCACATCATGGTCCTTAAAACGACTTTTTTCAACGAACTAAAATAAATTCTAGTATTTTCTGATTGTATAGAAGCTAATTAACTGGTTTCTAAATGAAAATATTTTCCAAAAAAGTTGATGATTTTTCCAAGGCTATAGCCTTACTCTTTTGCCAAGGATGAGCCTTTCTTTAAAATCACATCATGGTCCTAAAAACGACTTTTTTCAACGAACTAAAATAAATTCCAGTGTTTTCTGATTGTATAGAAGCTAATTAACTGGTTTCTAGAAAAAAATATTTTTCAAAAAAGTTGATGATTTTTCCAAGGCGATAGCCCTAGTCTTTTGCCAAGGATGAGCCTTTCTTTAAAATCACATCTTGGTCCTAAAAACGACTTTTTTCAACGAACTAAAATAAATTCCAGTGTTTTCTGATTGTATAGAAGCTAATTAACTGGTTTCTAAAAGAAAATATTTTCCAAAAAGGTTGATGATTTTTCCAAGGCTATAGCCTTATTCTTTTGCCAAGGATGAGCCTTTCTTTAAAATCACATCATGGTCCTTAAAACGACTTTTTTCAACGAACTAAAATAAATTCTAGTATTTTCTGATTGTATAGAAGCTAATTAACTGGTTTCTAGAAAAAAATATTTTTCAAAAAAGTTGATGATTTTTCCAAGGCTATAGCCCTACTCTTTTGCCAAGGATGAACCTTTCTTTAAAATCACACCATGTTCCTAAAAACGACTTTTTTCAATGAACTTAAATAAATTCCAGTGTTTTCTGATTGTATAGAAGCTAATTAACTGGTTTCTAGAAAAAAATATTTTTCAAAAAAGTTGATGATTTTTCCAAGGCTATAGCCCTACTCTTTTGCCAAGGATGAGCCTTTCTTTAAAATCACACCATGTTCCTAAAAACGACTTTTTTCAACGAACTTAAATAAATTCCAGTGTTTTCTGATTGTATAGAAGCTAATTAACTGGTTTCTAGAAGAAAATATTTTTCTATTAAGTTGATGTTTTTTCCAAGGATCTAGCCTTACTCTTTTGCCAAGGATGAGCCTTTCTTTAAAATCACATCATGGTCCTAAAAACGACTTTTTTCAACAAACTAAAATAAATTCCAGTGTTTTCTGATTGTATAGAAGCTAATTAACTGGTTTCTAGAAAAAAATATTTTTCAAAAAAGTTGATGATTTTTCCAAGGCTATAGTCCTACTCTTTTGCCAAGGACGAGCCTTTCTTTAAAATCATATCATGGTCCTAAAAACGACTTTTTTCAACGAACTTAAATAAATTCCAATGTTTTCTGATTGTATAGAAGCTAATTAACTGGTTTTTAGAAAAAAATATTTTTCTAAAAAATTGATGATTTTTCCAAGGCTATAGCCTTACTCTTTTGCCAAGGATGAGCCTTTCTTTAAAATCACATCATGGTCCTAAAAACGACTTTTTTCAACGAACTTAATTAAATTCCAGTGTTTTCTGATTGTATAGAAGCTAAATAACTGGTTTCTAAAAGAAAATATTTTCCAAAAAAGCTGATGTTTTTTCCAAGGCTATAGCCTTACTCTTTTGCCAAGGATGAGCCTTTCTTTAAAATCACATCATGGTCCTTAAAACGACTTTTTTCAACGAACTAAAATAAATTCTAGTATTTTCTGATTGTATAGAAGCTAATTAACTGGTTTGTAAAAGAAAATATTTTCCAAAAATGTTGATGATTTTTCCAAGGCTATAGCCTTACTCTTTTGCCAAGGATGAGCCTTTCTTTAAAATCACATCATGGTCCTAAAAACGACTTTTTTCAACGAACTTAAATAAATTCCAATGTTTTCTGATTGTATAGAAGCTAATTAACTGGTTTTTAGAAAAAAATATTTTTCTAAAAAATTGATCATTTTTCCAAGGCTATAGCCTTACTCTTTTGCCAAGGATGAGCCTTTCTTTAAAATCACATCATGGTCCTTAAAACGACTTTTTTCAACGAACCAAAATAAATTCCAGTGTTTTCTGATTGTATAAAAGCTAATTAACTGGTTTCTAGAAAAAATATTTTTCAAAAAAGTTGATGATTTTTCCAAGGCTATAGCCTTACTCTTTTGCCAAGGATGAGCCTTTCTTTAAAATCACATCTTGGTCCTAAAAACGACTTTTTTCAACGAACTAAAATAAATTCCAGTGTTTTCTGATTGTATAGAAGCTAATTAACTGGTTTCTAGAAAAAAATATTTTTCAAAAGAGTTGATGATTTTTCCAAGGCTATAGCCCTACTCTTTTGCCAAGGATGAGCCTTTCTTTAAAATCACATCATGGTCCTAAAAACGACTTTTTTCAACAAACTAAAATAAATTCCAGTGTTTTCTGATTGTATAGAAGATATTTAACTGGTTTCTAGAAGAAAATATTTTTCAAAAAAGTTGATGATTTTTCCAAGGCTATAGTCCTACTCTTTTGCCAAGGACGAGCCTTTCTTTAAAATCATATCATGGTCCTAAAAACGACTTTTTTCAACGAACTTAAATAAATTCCAATGTTTTCTGATTGTATAGAAGCTAATTAACTGGTTTTTAGAAAAAAATATTTTTCTAAAAAATTGATGATTTTTCCAAGGCTATAGCCTTACTCTTTTGCCAAGGATGAGCCTTTCTTTAAAATCACATCATGGTCCTAAAAACGACTTTTTTCAACGAACTTAATTAAATTCCAGTGTTTTCTGATTGTATAGAAGCTAAATAACTGGTTTCTAAAAGAAAATATTTTCCAAAAAAGCTGATGTTTTTTCCAAGGCTATAGCCTTACTCTTTTGCCAAGGATGAGCCTTTCTTTAAAATCACATCATGGTCCTTAAAACGACTTTTTTCAACGAACTAAAATAAATTCTAGTATTTTCTGATTGTATAGAAGCTAATTAACTGGTTTGTAAAAGAAAATATTTTCCAAAAATGTTGATGATTTTTCCAAGGCTATAGCCTTACTCTTTTGCCAAGGATGAGCCTTTCTTTAAAATCACATCATGGTCCTAAAAACGACTTTTTTCAACGAACTTAAATAAATTCCAATGTTTTCTGATTGTATAGAAGCTAATTAACTGGTTTTTAGAAAAAAATATTTTTCTAAAAAATTGATGATTTTTCCAAGGCTATAGCCTTACTTTTTTGCCAAGGATGAGCCTTTCTTTAAAATCACATCATGGTCCTAAAAACGACTTTTTTCAACGAACTTAATTAAATTCCAGTGTTTTCTGATTGTATAGAAGCTAAATAACTGGTTTCTAGAGGAAATTATTTTTCAAAAAAGTGGATGATTTTTCCAAGGCTATAGCCCTACTCTTTTGCCAAGGATGAGCCTTTCTTTAAAATCACATCATGGTCCTTAAAACGACTTTTTTCAACGAACTAAAATAAATTCTAGTATTTTCTGATTGTATAGAAGCTAATCAACTGGTTTGTAAAAGAAAATATTTTACAAAAATGTTGATGATTTTTCCAAGGCTATAGCCTTACTCTTTTGCCAAGGATGAGCCTTTCTTTAAAATCACATCATGGTCCTTAAAACGACTTTTTTCAACGAACTAAAATAAATTCTAGTATTTTCTGATTGTATAGAAGCTAATTAACTGGTTTGTAAAAGAAAATATTTTCCAAAAATGTTGATGATTTTTCCAAGGCTATAGCCTTACTCTTTTGCCAAGGATGAGCCTTTCTTTAAAATCACATCATGGTCCTAAAAACGACTTTTTTCAACGAACTTAAATAAATTCCAATGTTTTCTGATTGTATAGAAGCTAATTAACTGGTTTTTAGAAAAAAATATTTTTCTAAAAAATTGATGATTTTTCCAAGGCTATAGCCTTACTCTTTTGCCAAGGATGAGCCTTTCTTTAAAATCACATCATGGTCCTAAAAACGACTTTTTTCAACGAACTTAATTAAATTCCAGTGTTTTCTGATTGTATAGAAGCTAAATAACTGGTTTCTAGAGGAAATTATTTTTCAAAAAAGTGGATGATTTTTCCAAGGGTATAGCCTTGCTCTTTTGCCAAGGATGAGCCTTTCTTTAAAATCACATCATGGTCCTTAAAACGACTTTTTTCAACGAACTAAAATAAATTCTAGTATTTTCTGATTGTATAGAAGCTAATCAACTGGTTTGTAAAAGAAAATATTTTACAAAAATGTTGATGATTTTTCCAAGGCTATAGCCTTACTCTTTTGCCAAGGATGAGCCTTTCTTTAAAATCACATCATGGTCCTAAAAACGACTTTTTTCAACGAACTTAAATAAATTCCAGTGTTTTCTGATTGTATAGAAGCTAATTAACTGGTTTCTGGAAAAAAATATTTTTCAAAAAAGTTGATGATTTTTCCAAGGCTATAGCCTTACTCTTTTGCCAAGGATGAGCCTTTCTTTAAAATCACATCATGGTCCTTAAAACGACTTTTTTCAACGAACTAAAATAAATTCTAGTATTTTCTGATTGTATAGAAGCTAATTAACTGGTTTCTAAAAGAAAATATTTTCCAAAAAAGTTGATGATTTTTCCAAGGCTATAGCCCTACTCTTTTGCCAAGGATGAGCCTTTCTTTAAAATCACATCATGGTCCTAAAAACGACTTTTTTCAACGAACTTAAATAAATTCCAGTGTTTTCTGATTGTATAGAAGCTAATTAACTGGTTTCTAGAAAAAATATTTTTCAAAAAAGTTGATGATTTTTCCAAGGCTATAGCCTTACTCTTTTGCCAAGGATAAGCCTTTCTTTAAAATCACATCATGGTCCTAAAAACGACTTTTTTCAACGAACTAAAATAAATTCCAGTGTTTTCTGATTGTATAGAAGCTAATTAACTGGTTTCTAGAAAAAAATATTTTTCAAAAAAGTTGATGATTTTTCCAAGGCGATAGCCCTAGTCTTTTGCCAAGGATGAGCCTTTCTTTAAATCACATCATGATCCTTAAAACGACTTTTTTCAACGAACTAAAATAAATTCTAGTATTTTCTGATTGTATAGAAGCTAATTAACTGGTTTCTAAAAGAAAATATTTTCCAAAAAAGTTGATGATTTTTCCAAGGCTATAGCCTTACTCTTTTGCCAAGGATGAGTCTTTCTTTAAAATCACATCATGGTCCTTAAAACGACTTTTTTCAACGAACTAAAATAAATTCTAGTATTTTCTGATTGTATAGAAGCTAATTAACTGGTTTCTAACAGAAAATATTTTTCAAAAAAGTGGATGATTTTTCCAAGGCTATATAACCTTACTCTTTTGCCAAGGATGAGCCTTTCTTTAAAATCACATCATGGTCCTAAAAACGACTTTTTTCAACAAACTAAAATAAATTCCAGTGTTTTCTGATTGTATAGAAGCTAATTAACTGGTTTCTAGAAGAAAATATTTTTCTATAAAGCTGATGTTTTTCCAAGGCTATAACCTTACTCTTTTGCCAAGGATGAGCCTTTCTTTAAAATCACATCATGGTCCTTAAAACGACTTTTTTCAACGAACTAAAATTAATTCTAGTATTTTCTGATTGTATAGAAGCTAATTAACTGGTTTCTAATAGAAAATATTTTCCAAAAAAGTTGATGATTTTTCCAAGGCTATAGCCTTACTCTTTTGCCAAGGATGAGCCTTTCTTTAAAATCACATCATGGTCCTAAAAATGACTTTTTTCACCGAACTAAAATAAATTCTAGTGTTTTCTGATTAGATAGAATCCAATTAACTGGTTTCTAGAAAAAAATATTTTTCTAAAAAGTTGATGTTTTTCCAAGGCTATAACCTTACTCTTTTGCCAAGGATGAGCCTTTCTTTAAAATCACATCATGGTCCTAAAAATGACTTTTTTCAACGAACTTAAATAAATTCCAATGTTTTCTGATTGTATAGAAGCTAATTAACTGGTTTCTAGAAGAAAATATTTTTTCTAAAAAGTTGATGTTTTTCCAAGGCTATAACCTTACTCTTTTGCCAAGGATGAGCCTTTCTTTAAAATCACACCATGGTCCTAAAAACGACTTTTTTCAAAGAACTTAAATAAATTCCAGTGTTTTCTGATTGTATAGAAACTAATTAACTGGTTTCTGGAAGAAGGGATCTTTAAAAAAAATTGATAATTTTCACAAGGCAATAGCCTGCCTTTGTCAAAATCACTACGTGCTCGGAAATACGAGTTTTATCTCCAAACTAAATGTAATTGAAACTCTTGCTGATTGTACAGAATTTATTTAGCTTGTTTATACAAAAAAAAATATTTCTAAAAAGTCGATGCTTTTTCCAGAAATGAGAAATCAATTCTTTTATTTTACTCAAAACCCATTAACATATTGAAAATCGAATTCAACACTTTTTGATGACGTAAAAATATGATTTATTCTCGAAAATTTTTTCCACAATTTTAGGCTCTTGGCTTTGTAAAATTGTTGATTTTTCCAAAAAAAACAGTTAGAGGACTACATGTTTATGTTTATACTTAGAGTGCTATTTGGTCTTAGCACGATGATGTGTAAAGATGATTTCCCTTGGAGAATTACTGGTTTTTGAATAGGAGTTCTTTGTCAAAACGTAAGGCTATAAGGTTTGAGAGCTCGTCGATTTTTGAGAAAGATCCCTTGATCAAAACTCTGCATGGTCAATTTTTTGGCATTAGAAAAAACTTAGTATTTCTTTTAAATTATTCAAAAACAAAATTAGTAAAAAAGCACAAGCTTTACAAGGTTGGGAAAAAATCGATTTATGAAGCTTAAGGTTTTTGCCAAAATAATTTGTTTTATTCTCAAAAGAAATTGCTCCTTGCCATTGTATGGTTTTGTAGCAATTTAATGATGCTGCGAAAATTAAATAAATCTCGCTGGCAGATATCCGGCATTTAAAATCTGCGACGTTAGAGAATCTCCGCTTCACATGCACATCCCTTCGCCTTATGCAATCACTTTCTTTTATTATAAATCTGATGACCACAAAGATTTATATTTCATGTAAAACCAATTCTATAAGAACACGAGGCTCCAAATTGGCCAAAAGATAAGACAATTTAAGAATAAGTTGAGGTTGAGGTACTGCAGAATGTCATTTTGAACAAAGTTGTGATACCCGGTTAACAATTCCACCTCAATATTGAGGAGTTTTCTGGCATCTAGGGGTGCTCTGTCTTTCAAACTTCTCGGTAAATAAAGAGTGACTCACCCATTTTCTTGCAAATGGGACCTGTTCCTGAGCACTCTCCTTGAGCACAATAGGTAGCGACTAGTTCTTAAAAAAAACGAGTGTATCCAGTAATGAGGGAATACAGGAAAACATCGCAGGGAAGAAACTATGGGTGCTGATTTAAACTTGACAGATGTTCAATGACAAAATCTTCGCCAAATCTTCCCCAAATCTTCTCAAAATCTTCGCAAAGTCTTCAAAAAATCTTCGCAAAATCACGGAAAATCTTCTCCTTTCTGTTAAAGGGGCCGTTCTATTTTGTCTTTGTAAACGTTCTTATCTTAAGAGTCAATGAAGTAAAAAGATGGATAATATTAAAAATTAGTTTAATCTGCCAGTTTTTTTAGTGTAAAGATGAAGCAAAAATACTGAACTGCTTTTCCAGAAAACAATGATCGTTATCAAATTTATACAATTTTCAAGAAATTTTAGTTTTAAAGACAACGGCTCCTTGTTGATAGCTCATATTTCCAAGCTAACGATATTTCTAATAGTTAATAGCTTTTCTCTCACCATAAACACAATAACGGACACTTAAAAAAATTTGCTATTGGCTCTTTGAACGTCTAAATTTATCGATAACAGGTTATAAATCAATCGATTGGTTCGGTGGTAAAACTAAACCTTTGAAAAAAGTTTTAAAAGTTCCAAACATGACACTATCCATTAAAAAAGCTTGATAAGGGTCTAGAAATACAAGACGAGTAAAAATTGGATGCTGATTTTACGAGAGAACGGCGTTTTGGAGAGGTTGTCGCGGTCGCGTTGGCTCAGGTTCACTTGAAAATGACACAGGTTCACAGGTGTATTCAAAAACTTATAAAAAAACGTCTGAATCACCACCCAAATGATTGCATGGGCGTCAAGATGTGGCCTGATTTGGACAAAGTCCGTAACAGTTGACATATTCTTTCAGGGGCAGCGGCGGTGAGGTCGTTTGACTTTTCTGACAATAGACAAATTTTACGGTCGGGAAAGGTTAATTACTTATGATTTAAAGTGAATTTATGTATTACAGTACATAATATTGTTGGAGTTTGGATAGTTAATGCCATTTTGAAATAAACCTAATCAAACGTCTTTGACTATGATACAGTCGTTAAGTACTGGTTATGGGCGGGAGCAGCTTCTGACTCTAAAACGTGAGCGTTTTCATGAGAAGCATTTAAACATTAAGATACGAAATACACAACCAACAATAACATAAGTTATCGTGTCCATTAGTTAATAGTATAAAGAATATGCATTATTATGAAAATTATCAACCATAGCTTCAATTTATTATTGTATTGCATCGGGATTATACGCAATAATTTAGTATTCTATAAATGAGCAAAATAATCTTTTTATTTCATGATGACGCAAATATATACAGATACGTGCCAACAGAGAAATTAATGTCAACATAGAGGGATAGCGTACACCCAACGTATAGAGCGTCTTTTTTACAAATAATACTACACCAGGCAGCACAAAATCAATAACTTACACCATGTTTTCATACACACAACGTTTGATTTTCTCTAACTGCAAGTGACTAACCGGGAGACTTGCGTCACGTCCTATTCTTAGTTCAAGATAATAACAGTCAGGAAAATACTGAATTAACTGTTTTGCAGACGCTATAGATCGAAAACTTATATTGCAACTATCGTATAAATAGGTAGTTTGAATAGAAGAAGGGCCTATATCAGGTAGTCTGGGATAGTGGACCTCTAAAGCACCCTTTACTTCACTAGAGTTGAAAATGAACCAACGGTTATGCGGTCATTGAGACATTGGTAACGGGTGACAACTAACCTGTTGGTAAAGAATTCACTAGTGGTATTTAATGAATAATTATAAGTTAAGATATTAACATCAGAGTTCTTTTAACCAAAAGCTTCTTAACGGGTTTATTGAGTTCTCATAAAAGAATTGATAAAGCTCCACTCGTTGTGAGGCGTATCAAAACAACATCGCCAGTTGGCTTTCACATTGTTGGGTAATTATGTACAAAATATTTTTTACACTTTCACAATCTGCAGCAAAAGCTTACTCAAAAGCAACATAATTTCGTTTTAACAAATCCATTCCAAGAATATCATTCATAATCATTAGCACATGCAGCCAGCTAGATTGATAAGCTAGAGAATCAGTGCCCAAAAAACATCTTCATTGTCATTACATCATTGAACGAATACTTCTTCAGCAGCGATTAATCTAACGATTGATTGAATTGCCGAAACTTGCAGCCTGAAGCACTCACAGGATCAGTGGGTGGGGTGGATTATTGATGAGCTTTTCACAATAATTTTAGGCCCTACCATTCACTTGCCTCCAGCCGTTTTTAGTCGAATCATTATTCATTAGGCCACCTGAGTCTGCTTGCTGCATAGATAGCATCTGGGCCTCGCTTAGCGACTTCCTGTTCTGTGCAACCGAGGCTGCCTCTCGGGCAACCTGTTTTTGTGAATTGATGTCCGGTTTAAAGTTCATGACCGTTTTCAGCTTGCTTCTTTCATTTTCTAGCAATGCTCTCTAAAAAGGTGAAAATAGTTATGGAGATATATAATCGCCCAAAAAATTGGAATATCCTAACAATGCTAGTAACGATCGTGAAATTAAGAAATTACCAATCAATTAATTGCAAAGATTTATTTCACTTTAATAAGTAAGAAGTCTCAGTTTAACTACCTGGATTTCTCTCTGTCTCTCTTGCAACGACTGTGTCTTGCTAACAAATTGTATTAAGGTACGGTCTTTTTCGGCTAAATTACACTGGAAACGAACTCTTTCGGCAATAAACTGTATACATCTTGAACGCGTGAACAAAAGACACGTTTGAGTTTTGGAAGGTAGTTATTGGTATTCTGAAGTGCTTTAAAATGTTTTTTCCTCTGGTGCTCGCCCTTGAAACTTCTTTAGTATACTGTTTGTATAGCCATAACTTTATGAATTAACGTAACAACCATTGTTTTTTATAGTAGTCAAAAGGGGCAAGGTTTTTAGGGCACTTGCACAAATTAGGAAACTTTTGATTTGGATTCCAAACGACTTATTGTTTCCAAGAGTACAGCATCTTAAAAATTTTTTAAAGTGTAGCCCCTTTACGGTGTGTAGCGTAAAGGCTTCTATAAAGCGCAAGCTTGGTTTGATCGCGTGAGAGAGATAGGTCACCTTCGAAAGCTTGTTTTGCATAAATATTGCTAGTTTAAGATGTTTCATTACCCAATCTTTATATTTGATCAAGAAGAACCTTTAAACACAAAATATATACTGCCAGCACGAAATGCGGTAGGCGCTTTACTCATACAAAACAGACTACAAGTTAGATACGTGAATAAACAAAAAAGCAATAAAAAGCACGCTAAAGCATTATAAATAGGATGGAAGACAAACAAATTTTGATGCTGTTTGCTGAATCAAATTCATGTATTCTAAGTAAAAGACTTTGAAATATAACTGCTAAAAGTGTCATCAAATGTTTGGCAAACTCTTTATTTCCGATGCGACCTAAGCCTAGTAGCTTTCTGAGTAGATGTAACACACTAAACAAACATTTATCAGTTTTAATATCTTGGCTGAAATAACAAAACCCGCTTTTGCTTGCATATCTTCCTTTATTGCCAATAAATTTTGCATCAAAATTTCCATACAGAAGTGTTTCAAAACATACAGAAATTCAAGACAGACCTACCTGGACAAATGGAGCAAAGAGGAATGGTAGGTAAAATTATTTAGAAATAGATGTGAGTAACTTACTTGAAACTGGTTAGAGAAGTCGATAAAAACCCGAAAGAAATCCGATGGCTCTTTCACTTTTGGATCTTCACCAAACAAACTGCAAACTTCCTTATATGCTTCATCCATTTTGCGATATCTTTCGCTGACTTTTTGAACCTTTGTTATTGCACGATTGTAAAAGTTCTAAAATCTGTTAAGGAGCACATCTTTAAATCCTAGAGAATGCCATAATTGAATGATAATAGGATCTCTACATTAGATCTCTACATCGGCTAACTGAAGGGAAAAACTCATTCTGTGCAAGGGATTGTCTGGCTCATGGCTATCGGGCAAGAGTCACTGTCATTTGCTAGAATCTCCCTTCCAAGTCGAAATTAATGCGTATACAAAGAAAGGTGCACACAGCGAAGAAAGGTCTATTTTATGAGCAATGGAACACATGGAAGACAAAACATAATGAACAAGGACATAAAAAGGAAATTATTCAAGACTTCAGAATAGATACGACAATCATACGTTGATAGCAAAATGTATGATAATAGGCCGTCAATAGTCTAATTTCGTTCGCGATTGAAGCAGAGAGGCATGAAGCTTTGAATGATAATCAAAATTTAACAGTCACATGGTTCTCTGTGGTCCAAATCACGTGGTTCTCTGAGGTCCAGGGCCCTGGTCAAAATACTTTACATAATGGTAGGACTGTTACTTAGACGACTAAGCGTCTTTAAGTGAAAATATAAGAGTAAGAAAGTCATGCCAAGATTGAAAGTTGAATATGATAGGGGCGATATGAAGCAGCATCGCGCAATACTTCTAGTTTAATTACACATGACATTTGATAATTCTTTTACGTGCAGCTATATTTTTAACAAGCGGGGGCCCTTTAAAGGATGCGATCGTTGATCACAGTCATTTATCCGCAAAGACCATCTGAACTTGGGAGATTATATTTTCTCAACTGAGCTTACAAGAGGCTTCCTGAAACAAGATTATCTGCCAAAAGGCCAGATGTATTGCATGATGGACACGTATATGTAAAAAAACTGTTGAGAGTTAGATGGAATCCTCGCAAAGAAAGAGCGTCTCCTTTAAAGCGGGAACTTTAAAGAAAGCAAAGTAAGCATTAAAGAGCATGTTGCAGATTGAGTAAGGGTTGTGTGGAATAGGGTGGAGTGCGAGGGATGTCACACCACCTTGCAAAAATCCCGTTGCAGAAAGAAGGAGCTATTAGCCATCAAGGGATGCTAAGTGGGCAAATTTTCGAAGTTGTTGCAAAGTTAAGGGCGCCGCAACTACTTGTTTGGCAAATTGGACCCGGGAAACCCTCTTGATAACAAAAGTTAGTGACAGCCCTGACTGCCTGCAAGATGCGGAAAGAGCTGAGCATGCAACAGTACTCTTCTATATGACGTCAGACCAAAAAACCAGAATAACCCAAACTTATATGATCCATGGTATACTTTGGTAAGGCACATTATACAGAAAAGGACTAAATCCTTAAGCTTGCACTAGAATCAATTCTATTTTAGGCTTGCTGTTTGTTGATATACAATTTAAGTCAACATTTTTTCTGATTCATTCTTAATGGACCAGGCTTTCAACAAACGCCCTTTATTCATTTTCTCTCTATTCCCTTGCAGCTAGTAAAACCGATTTGCTTAAATATCTTGAATGGATAAAATTGGAAAGGCGATTTGCATAGATCAGCACTGGGAATCTTGATTTGGCCAATCTGAGACTTTGACATAAAATTGAAAACAAAAACTTGAGGCAGAAAATTATTCTGGTACTGCGATGAACATTGCAACGAGTGTTGCGATCATACTGCGAAGGAGGATTTGGAATTTAGACCCCCCCCCCCAAGTTCCACTTCTAGACCAACTTATCACAGCACACGAAATTTTCATATACATTTTCAGCGATGTCATCTCTGTGATTAAAGTTTCACTTTTTGTACTGAAAGCTTCTATAAGTCAATTTATTTCATTGAAAACTTCACTTAATGCCAACACAAGACTTGCCAATCATAATAGCAGTGCAAGAATTAGCACGATTTAAAGAGCAGAAAAATACTTGAGTGATAATAATTTGCTTTTCTTTTATTCATATTCCAAGCCGGAAAGAGGAGGAGCTTTTCAACTGCTTGAATACCTATATCAAATCTACACTCTTAAATCTGTTTAAAGTGTTTTGTGACTTGCAAGTTCATTATCATGACTGTAAGAGACGCTTCATTGGTATACAGGCAATAAAATGAATGAATAGATTATGCATCGCTTATTGTTACATAATGAAAATATCGGTAAGACTATTCAAAAAGGCTGAATAAACTTATTGCTATAAAGGTGCCAAGGACGAAAAATCTTAGTAAGAGTATACTCATTAACGTGCTTAAACATTTTAATGCCTTTACCTAAAAATAGCAAAATCTGTTTTCACCCATTTTCAAAACCTCGGCAAACGAACAGATGTACATGACAATTTGACGGCAAACTTCTTAAGTAATAATGGTGAGAGCGACTCCTACCTAGATTAATAAAGGGACTATCAGAATTGAATTATTTTCATTTCAACTGAGAAACTACAGCTGTAATTATCCAGCCGGTCACTTTCAAAAGCACATTTTAAATCTTTGAAAAATGTTGCATGACTGTAAAGCAAATGTTTTCATGTGCTTTAAAAAGTGTTTATGTTTAGCAAAGAATTTTGTCGCTCAAAAAGTAGCACGAGAGTAGCAAGAGCTTTTCCTAGGTTTTAAAACGAATTCATGCAAGTGATCGTGTTTGTTTATGAAGAGCACTCTTAAACTTGCACTCTTTTAAATAGAAGCGGTTTATCCCACAAAGTTATTATTGTTTAAAGTTAGAGTCTTTACAATAGGCCTGGTCTAAAAGTAACGGGGAGGGTTTAATATGACGGCAACCCTCCGAAAAAACAAACGCAAAGGATCAATAAATAATTGATTTACGAGTTAGCTGTTTCGGTTACGTATATGTGCGGGTAAGGCCCTAATAACGATATAGTTTTTGAAATGCTACTCCAAACATATTTACCCTTTAATCAAAGCTTGTGTATGAACGAGTTAAAATCTGAATTGTTGAAAAGGATACAAAAATAATGAAATTTTTTGGTTGTCTGTCTTTTTCTGCTTTTGTTAAATCTAGACCTTTTCGCAAACTCTGCACATCCGCTGCTATCATTTGGAGTGATACTAAAATGAAAAAATCGCGTTTACTTCACACTAATGAAAATTAAACTAGCTTTCGGAGGGAAGGGAACGCTCCACAGAGACTTAAAAGCTGAAATAAACAGATAATTTTCAAGCTATGCTTTTTATATTTGAATTTTTGATAACCTGGAATTTCGAAATTGAAAAAAGATAATATGGTAGTATAGGATTGATGACGTAACTGATGGTTTAAATCACATGATAAATCAAAAGTACTGAAAATAATATCATTTTATGTAGTAACATCTAGAAGAGGAATTGAGATAAAGATGCGTAGGTTTAGGAGTTTGGATATGCGTAGGAAAATCTGGCTGGCAAAAATATCAACATATGAAGGTATTGGAAGATAGAAAAGCAAAAAAATTACAAAGTTAATAGAAGTAGATTGAAAGTAAATGTTGGGAGGAGAATACTGGCAGAGATGAAATTATTTGCTAAACGAAGAAAGGGTGACATATGGAAAGACATGATTGTGAAGAAAGTGAATGCAAGAGTGATTGGTGGGTTTGAACAAAAAGTATTTGAATAGGAAAGTATGAGAGACAAGAAAATTTAGAAATGAATACAAAGAATGGAAGAAATGCAAAAATATAAATAAAAGACAATATTACAAAAAGGAAAATAGAGAGATAAAGATATGGAGGGGAAGACATATTGAGAAAATATGGATAAAAAGGGGAACGTTACGGTGCTTTTGTTATTTCTGAAATGAGTGATGGGATGGATGACGTGTTAAGACAGCTTTGGAGGAGGCGCAATAAAACATAAAAGGCTGGATGAAAAGAAACAAAGGAAAAAAAGTATGATAAAAGACGGGTACAAAGAAATGATAAGAAAAAATAAATAGGAAATAGGTTTTGAAAAGAAAGTTGCAGAAAAACATCTCACTCAAAGGTATCTTCATGAAACTGGTTGTGAAATAAAAAGGAATTCTGGAACTTTTGAAAAGGCACTTGAAGGCATCAGACTACGAATTCATGCACAAAAAGCGACGATCATCCCCATTTAAGTAACTGCGCACAAACAAAGTTTTCATGTGAACCGTGTAGAAACATTTTTTATGAAAAGCACAATTTACAGAACACAGCCCAAAATTTTCTTCTATCGTTGATCACGGCACTAAATCTTTTGAGAAGTGGATGCCATATCAGAAATTTTCGTAAACCGATTCATCGCAAATATTCTCATATAAGTTTTAAAATTTCTTAAAAATAGAAAGATATAAATACCTTTAGTGCTATTCTCAAGATCGAAGTCTTCGTAAAAGTCATTTAAATGTGGCAATTTGGTGCTAATTATTTCTGCCAGGTAGTGAAGGAAGGTCATGCTTCTGTCATTCGTCTTTGTATCTTGAAGCTGTCGAGGGAAAATACAGTTATTTTCATTGCAAACGTGGTACCTAAAGATTAGATATGTTATCATGAAACAAAACTGTTTTAAGATAAGAAAAGCAAAGCCTTCGTTAAAAAACTTCAATTTTCCACGAAAATTTTATCTCCCCTATTGAAATACTATATCTTCAAAACTTCTATATTGGCACTGATAATCTTATTGGACAGCTAAGAACAATAAGCTTTCTATAAGGCATTGTTCAGGGGTAAAGGTGGGGAACGCGACTACTCCCTTGGCCTTCTTTTAATATGCCAATGCCAAGGACGTCAGCAGTTGCATCCTTTCGGATCCTGGCGCTCATAGCAACCTTAAAACGTCTTTTAGTAACTTATCAAGCTCAACGCCAAATAAATTGAATTACTCAGGCCAATATTCAAAGAAAGATATATTTTGATCAGATTATCTTAAGCTTAAAGTCCAATAAATTCTCAAAATTTGCCTAAGAATAATGAATAGAATGCTAATTATGAATAGAAACCCTTTTCGCTAAAGTTGGAGAAAATTGCGTCAATTATTGGACTTTGACTTGCTATTAATTGTAAGTCCAATCATTGTTGAATCATGATCTCGAATAAGGCAAGCACCAGACACTCTTTTTTCGCATGATATTTAGAATGCGATTAGATATCAAACAACCAGTTTCCAGGCAGCCTGAGTATCTTATTTTGAAGTAGAAAACTTCGTTAAATAAAATGTGTTAACTGAAAATATTGATTTTGAGATCGTATTATAGTTTACAAGATTCTGGTGCATTCTGACTTAATAATAAGAAGTCAAAATGATCATAAAGGCAGAGCTTTCTGCAAGTTGCTGTTAGAAGGCTGTTAGCCACGTTGAGAATACTGAAATAATAAGAAAAAAATATCCCAGTTGAAAATATCACTTCTTCAGAATGGAAAATACATAACACGACAATGTCAGAGCAAACACGAAATTAAATAGCGCGAATCCAATAATCTATTTAAGAAAGGAAAACAAACAAAATTTTCGAAAGCTTGTGCTTTGTGTATACTGTGGATTTGGAGTTTAATTTGCACGATTCTTTGTATTGTAATATGACATAGAAAATATGGTTCAGGGAACAGAAACACAAAACACATAATTGGGAAGACACTGAAAAGGCGGAAAATAGTAAAAAATCTATTCTGAATGTTCATGAATAATAGATGGTAGAAGACAGCAGGATAGCTGAAACGATACCGAAAACACTGACAACAACAACTACAATAAACAACAGCAACAACTAGAGCAAGGAATAATCCTGCTTCTTTTGTGGCATCATAATTGCGGTAAAATAAAAAATAACAAACAAATATGGCAATGTGTTTACTATTAAGATGTCTCACTTTATTGGCAAAATCTTTCATGACATCACGAGAAAATCTCATATAGGTATATGACTTTGAGTGGATAAACAAGATGTTTACATCTGAATACGAAGCCTTTACTGAAACAGTGTGGGGATATAACAGCGGATTTCCGCGCTTATGTTTGAACGTCGTTACAATTCTCCGAAAGTATTGATTTACATAGGGCTGAATCCTTAAGCGCTGAAGTGACAGTAGCAGTGCTTTCCTAGATTTCGCTTGTTTGAAGAGAGATCATGTACGTAGGTTAAACATTTCAAAAACATACTGCTAATGAAATCATGCTCGTATTCTGCAAATGGTTGAAAAATATACTCTCATGATCAAAGCAATGTTATTGACGCATAAGCCAACAACTAGAGGCAACATCAGTTGGACAAAAGAACATGTTCTTCATTACTTCGCAGGGTAAATCACTCCATTAAAATCTCGTACGTTTTTGCGGAAATCGTATTGTTTTATCTAAAAATTTCTAGAAATTCTTTTGTTTTGGGTTGAAATATCGTACATTTTTGCAAAAGTGAAATGCCTCACGCATTTATTAGGAGCTAATACCTCAAAACTTAAAAGTAAGGGTTATTCTAACTTTCAATACAAATTAAAATACCCTTTTTAAAGATTGAGGCATATAGAAGTACAATTACGAGATAAAACATCGACTTTCAAATGTCACAGTCGCCTACTACCAACATTTTATCTTGTTACTACCAACCACAATTACAATTTTTGCCATACTTCGTTCAAGTGACTTGCCATACTAATTTTTTAAACAGACATGAAACAGATAATATTCAAATTACGCCAATAGTAAATTCAAAACACAATAATTTGTCACAAAAAGCAAATGGCACAGAAAACATTTGTGTATAGTCTGCACTTTGAAAATCTCTTCAACAAAGCTGTAAGACCAGAATAGTATTTTTCATTGCATAGACGTTTTGTCGAATTGTTCTAATAAAGTTTTTGCAGTCAAATTAACCATTGTTAAAAAAATTATTTTTAAAAATTCATTATGAACCATGAGCAACATAATACTTATCGTCATTTTAAGAAAAGTTTTGAAACTATACAAGGATATTGTACAAAGTTTTTTGAATAAAGTTCGAAAGGGGAAGCAAATGAATCTCTTACCGACCCAAAGACCCATTTTGTTAATCTGGGTCCTTGACACAATGGACGGAAAGAAGAGGTTGAAATCTGGATTCAATTATTTTTTTTCATTCATATTAAATATTGTGTAATTACAATGGAATAGTGTTTTTTGTTCTTTTGTTACCCTGTGTAAGTCTTGCTTTGATTGTAAGTGTTGTTTTCGTTGCTCAAGATCTTTTTGTTTCAATGCTATGGAGAATTTTTGCTATTAAAGAAACATCTTTTGCAACTCCATAAGATGAATTAACAAAGTTCCATTTACACAGACTCCGGCTTTCAAGAAGCACAAATAATATTGGTGAGCAAGAATACATAATGACAAATTGTCGCTTGTCAGATCGAAGGATGACCTTTGTACTTACCGACTGACGCGTGTCCCATGGGATACCTGCCCGGATTTGATTTGGTTCCTGTCATGGATCACAAAGGAGAGGACAGGTTTGCTTTCGACTCATAGCAACAGTTATTTTCTTTGATTCAATAATAACAAAGAGAACAGCCAGTCACCAGGGAAGTAAACAGTTTGTTTATTTCACTTCTGAATGAAGGGTGTACGGTACAAAAGGTTGATGAAAGGAAAACTAACAAACCCAAGAGTACATCTGGTGTTGTCTCATGACGTCACAGCTCCGTTTGGTGCTGTTTGAACAGTACTGATGAGTTGTTTAGAAGAACCATCGACGTTTGAAGTTGTTCTGGTCGTGCAAGAATAGTAGTGGGCTCTTGTTACGAAGAAAGTTCTACATAAGTCAGAACATCATGGATGGAAACTCGTCTCTGAATACAAGCGACACTAAAGCGGAAATCTTCACATCAGCTGAAGATATAGTCTTAAAAACCTTGTACGTTTTGGTCTCGTTGATTGACATTGCTGGAAATTCAGTTGTATTCTATATAATCTACAAGAACAAGCGCATTCAAAACACGGTGAACCTACTGCTGCTCAACCTTTCATTCTCCGATATTATTGCTGGCATTGGGGTTTATCCCTACCTCTTCATAAATGTATCTGACAGCAAAGACTCAAAATCGGCCAACCTGTTGTGTGGGCTCAAGGATGGCCTGCCACTTTTCTTTGCAGCAACGTTGGTCAATTTTCTTACCCTTGGTATACTTTCTTACAGTCGTTATATCTTGATCAATCACCCAACAAAGCATAAATGGAGAATAAACAAACACAATATAAAGTGGATCGCCATCGGCACGTGGATTACCGGTATATCAGTGCTAATACCAAACTTCTTTTCTTACGAATACATCCAAGAAGTTGGCATTTGCAAAGGCTATTGGCCAAAGGGCGTCAGCAAAACAGCATTCTTCGCAGTTACTGTCCTTATTCCGGTGGTACCATTGGTTTCGTTGATGTTCACGTACGTGTCCACGATATACACGCTATGGTTCAAGGCTTCAACGCGTCGTCTTACACGAAGTAACTCAGTCTCCGGCGTGCAAGCCAGTCGTAAGAAGGTGACAGCTCTCCTTGGAGTTTTAATTCTTGCGTTCTTAATTTGCTGGGTACCTTTTTCTGGGCTGTGGATATTATCAGCTGCCACGCAATATTTTCCAAACACTACAGAAGGGGATATCCTAAAGCAAAAGGCGGTAAGATACATGATTTTGATTGCCTTTGTGAACACATGCTTGGATCCAGTGATTTATGCCTTTGGCAATCGCCAGATCAAAGAAGGGGCACGCAAAACTCTGAAGACCAGGCGCACGACTAACGTTGAGCCATCTGCGACTTCGTTTGAGTAGACGGTTTGACTGAAAACTGAGAATGTAGCCTCAGAACTATAAAGTAATCGATAATAACATTTTAAACGAATATGGAAACGGATCTAACAGCAATTTAGTTGAAATCAAGTCCTATTAGCATAGGACTGCAAAGCAAACTTTATTGCGTGTGGTCATCAAGAAAGTGTGATCAAAAATTTGTTAGTATTCTTAAAACCAAGTGCAGCATACGTGGATTTGAATACTTCTTGGGAATATCATTCTTAGGAGGGTGGGGGAGCTAGCCGGTTGCCCGTTTCCGTCTATTTTAATTTCTAGTTACAATTTAAGTAAAAAAGAATAAAATTCACCCATAGAGGTGTATGAAATAGAGCCTCTCAGTTAACGTCTTTTAACGTTTTGGAAACCGTCTGAAAGCATAGTAGTTTGGCTTGGTGTGCTCAAAACGAGGACAAGAAAACAATGAGGATAGTTGAGCGCATAAAAAGCAGATTTTCATTAAAATCATAGTTGAAAATGGCTTTGAAAAAGCAAACATTCGAGTAAACCAAAGCTAAAATCATAGTTCTACGAAACATTATTTTAATGCGAATTGGGATTCGAATGCAATTTAGAGCCATGGGTGTAAGAGTCTTTGAAGACTGCGGCTGGTAGCTATAGAGCTGGGACCGATATGGTGAGCTCTAACTCGAAAAGCAATCTATCAACCCTTCTTTTATTTCCAATGCTTCTACGCCGATGTTTATGATATGCAGATGAGACCAATGTAAATGATACCCTTTTTGATCAGTAAGCAATATTTTGAAAAATTACTATGCAACATCATTTTAATGCAAACTGGGATTCGAATGCAATTTAGAGCCATGGGTGTAAGAGTCTTTGAAGACTGCGGCTGGTAGCTATAGAGCTGGGACCGGTGGTCAGCTCTAACTCGACAATTTTGGGTGAAAAATTGTACAAAACTTTACAAAACCTGTGAAAAGCAATCTATCAACCCTTCTTTTATTTCCAATGCTTCTACACCGATGTTTGTGATATGCAGAGGAGATCCATGTAAATGATACCCTTTTTTGATCAGTAAGCAATATTTTGAAAAATTTCTATGCAACTGAATCCTTTGCTCTGATACAGAACAGATCTGAAAGGAGAATGTCTGCCCTTGAAAAGGAGAGCAGTTTTAAGAACAGGAACACCAAATCATTATCAGGTCAGTAAGGGGCAACTATCCACCCCGGTTTCCTTTAAATCCACCACTGTGAGCAAGTAATACTGCCTTCCAGGAAGAAATGATCTCACATGTAAGATATACGCTGGCAAACAAAGTCAACCTCGTTTACAAACCTCAGTCAACCTATCAATGATATAGATAGACTATGCAACCTTGGACTTGCCTTTTCAAATAACTAAATGGATACAGAGAGACTTGTAGCAAGTCCAATGCAACCTATGTTCTTACATGACCTCTTCTGGCGTGCAGTCCAGTTACCGTGCAGGGAGGGCAGTGGCTCATGAATGAACTCAACATGACCTTTATCAGTTGAAGAAAGTTGCACCCATGAATTAATCCCTCCATTCATCCAAAGGATTACAAGTTGAGGAAGCATGTTACAGCAAGTCTCAAATTTATCTAAATTTATGTCAGGTTTTTATTTCCATAGGATCAGCATTTGTTTTCGCAAGATTAAATAAGAAAACACGGATCTAGGTTAGAATTTATCGACACAACGAAAGTTGTGAAGTTCATGTGTTTTTCAGTCAATTTTGCTGTGATTCTTTGAAAACATTTTGGTAGTTAGTGATATCGAATCCTTAGAGTTATTCAGTAATGGTGTAATAAATTATAGCTATAAAGAGAAGTGCCAAAAGAGCGTTTCCATCATTTGCCAGACACCTGCAGGGTGTGGCACCAAAATCCATTCATTACCTTGCACCCTCGAATCCTTGCATCTAAAATCCGTCCTTGGTTGTCACTGGTTTTAAAATAAAGCACACTGCCGATTATCCTATGAATTTCAACATCCCTCCCAGTTACCCTACGCCCTAACCTAGAGAGGAAGTATTTGGAGGAAGGGAGTTATTTACAAAAAATTGACCATATAGACCTTGTTAGATACCTATTTTCCGTCAAATTTTAGCCTGACCTTATGACAAACAGTGAAGTAAATAAATGAAAAATGGGAAAGGGAAATAATGCAACTATATAAAGAATACTTTTTATTCATATCAAACAAGTAAATCTGTTTGAATTTCATCAGTATCATTTTAATTCATTTAGGTAGTAACTATAACGGTATTTTTGCGATGTTTTGTGGTTTAGAAGTAAGTGGGCTTAAATTTGTATGTAGCTAAACATTGTTACTGTAAATGACATAATTATAAACTACGTCATTATATATGTATGGCAGGTGTCGGTGCAGTTCTATTTTTATAGAGACTTTTCACCTGAATTTGCAAACAAAATCGACATAACTGAGAACAAGTAGGAGCTATGGCCCTCTGGTATTCTAACCACGGCTACACTGCATACCTACTAATATATGTTGATACACTGATTCAAATCGAAGAAACCATTTTGAGAAAATTTCATGGGAGACAAAAACAAAAATTACGAAGTATTCTTATAATCAGCCAGCAATTACCATGAAATTTCTTCAAATTGCAATTACTTTACAAAGTTTCTTAAAAAAACTTACGAGTCACAAATATGCAAGCCTGTACTAACATTTTTTCCACAAAAGAGGCTGCGATATATATGGAGTCTCTCATAAATATGGCTAGGCTTTCAAAACTTTTGTGGTTGGGTTTCAAAACTTTTGCCGTGGCTTTTCAAAATGGGTGTATTGGCTTTTCAAAACATGCCGTAGATTTTGGGTATATGAGAAACATGCCATGGCTTTTCAAAACATGGCACTGGTATGCTTATACGAGAGTTTCCAACCCGAAACGTAAAACCGAATTCTTATAGCATTCCAATTTTTTCAATTCTCTTTTATGCGATTCTCTTCTATGTGCATTGCAAAACAGGCAACTGCGGAAAAATTGGAAACCAATGTTTTTTACAATATTCTTAAAAACTTTACGATTTGAGCGCAAATATTCTTATAAACGAAATTGATAGGCTAGCAGCCCCTAGGCTCCCGGGGGAGGGGGGGGGCAAAAAATCCTTTTTAAAACCAGTAAAGCCCTTTTACCAATAAGGAACGCAAATTTTACCTAAAGAAACGCCCACATTTTCACAAAAAGCACTTTGCGAAAAAATTACCTGTCCCTCAACATATTTCAATCGAATTCAGACGAAATACCGATTTTAGCCTGCCGTGAACTGGGGGGATGTGTCCCATCCCTAGTCTCCCCCATGGCGCCGCTACTACTCAAGTAAACTTCCCGTGTTTGTAAATATCTTCTAAAAATAGCATAGCAGCTGCTAGCTTGAGCAGATGTTACACTTTAAAAAGTTTGTATTTGCATCTAGAACAAATATTTAGTTCTTTTGCCAATTGATCTGAGATTCGAATGAGCATTTAGCTAAATATCTAGTGATGTCAAACGATAAACATATTTTGGGGCCAGTCTATAAAAAAGAGAATCGAGCAAATAATTGAGAAGCTTTACAGGAAATAAAACTTCACTAGGAGAGAGATATCTAGCTATCAAAACAATTGATGTTGTCCTGTTGTTTATGGAAAGCAAATCTCTCGTATACTGAGTACTGGTATATTTCTTGTTTTGGTTCATCTTGTAGTGATCTTGTAGCTAACAAATCTTTTCTTCAGACTGACAGCTATACGTACGTAGAAGCCGATGCTGTTGCCAAGCGCCAGCCAAAGTCTAATTGGCTGATGGGAATTTCAATTCAGCGGCGAAGCTATAAAGAAGTAGTGATAATCTTGATGACAAGTTTTGCATTGAACCAGTGAATGGATAGCTGTGCAACCCAGTTTGGCAGCGGGTGTGTGGCGAAAACAGATCGCAGAAAAAGGAAGATAACGGAAACTGAAGCTTAGTTCGGGAAAGACGATGCACTGAAGAGGACACAGCAAGTGTATGTTTTGGAGAGAAGTCGGACATCATGAGTTTTTACCCATTTCGGGTATTTGCTTTAGCCTTTGAGTCTGTTTGAACGACCGAGCACTGTTGTCATGCATGCCTCACTTGTTTATATTCTATAAAAGCTTCTTGCGGACGTTAACTCAACGAATCTTGCATTGCAGTTTTAGAATGATACACAGACTTGTTGTGTAAAAAACCAGAGGATGAATAACTCGCCAATTTGGCCAAATACTTCTATGGCAGCAAACATTAGTTTACCAAACACGAGCGTGTTTACACGAGGTGAGGACATTGCTCTAAAGTTTTTTTACGTGCTTGTATCATTCGCAGCAGTCATCGGCAATTCTGGTGTTTGCTTCATTATTTTGAATGACAAGAAGATACAGAACACAGTGAACCTTCTGTTGTTGAATTTATCGATATCTGACATTATTTCTGCAATAGCAGTCTATCCTTACCTTTTTTTGGATATTTCCAAAACCAATTTAAAGGGCACGGGAGCTAATTTGATGTGTGGTTTCACGGAAGGGCTGACAATATTTTTCGCTGCATCATTAGTAAATCTACTAACACTCAGTGTATTGTCGCTGAGCCGGTACATGCTCATAAATCACCCAACAAAACACAAATGGAGGGTCAAGAAGCACAGTGTCAAATGGATCTCCGCTTTAACGTGGACTGTTGGGATATCGCTACTCATTCCAAGCGGTGTATCATTCCACTACAATTCAGAGAACAAAATCTGCTGGAGACGCTGGGCAAAAGGCATTATCCTCGTACTGTATTTCATTGCAACCATGGTGATAGCGTTTCTTATACCACTTTGCACGTTAACATTCACGTATATTTCCACGATTCACACGCTGTGGTTCAAAAAGTCTCTGCAGCGGCTGCAACGTACTAATTCACAAACGAGCGTGCAATCGAGTCGAAAGCGAATCAGCATATTACTCGGCATGCTAATCGTTCTGTTCCTCGTTTGCTGGTCCCCGTTTGGAATTTATTGGCTGCTTTCTACAGCGCTGAATTACTTTCCAGATACGGTTGAAGGTCAGGGTAAGATGATAAGAATAACACGGTACACTATTTTGATTGCCCTGCTCAATACATGTCTTGATCCACTGGTTTATGCCTACAGTAACCGACAGATCACGAATGGTGCAAAGCGGACTCTTCGAAGGAAAGGGACAATAAACACGGTGGAACCGACAGCTACTGAATGAATTTAAAAAGAGGAAGCATAGGCGTAGATTTTGAGACCCCATTCCCTTCTCTATCCCGCAATGGAAAAACTTTGTTGCAAGCTCAGCCTAATTTCGAAACTCCTAGAGGCTCTCTCTGGAAGATAAATTAATTTTTGCCTTTCAGTAAATCTTTAATTTAACCCGCTTCTTTCGTCATTAGGTATAGATTGCAATACTACAATTCCTCATGATAGGTGGGCTGAGCTTACAAAATTATTGGCATTCCTGTGTTTAGAGAGTAATTAAAATGAGTAGCCCCTATTCCTCCATTGACGACTGCGCTTGTGTAACAAAACCCGACCCAATCCAACCCAAAACACGCAGAAAAATAAGCCTGATTATCAAAGAATTGAGTCTATGCGTTATAAACGCCGTAGACCGTTAGCAGAAGACTTTAGACAACGTAAACAAAACCGAAATGAAAAAGACCGCACCCAAATAACGTTAAATTTCATTAAAGATAAATAGTCTTCATCATTGAAGAACACCACAAGCTAAAAAAATGAATCGATATTTGCATCAAACAACCTGCAGGTTATTGCCCCCTGCCACAAAAAGACATCATTCCACATGTATACTGGTCAGACAGACACATACACGCCGGCGTGTGATATACATTTGTCCTAGTCTCGGGACATATCCGAAAGGGTAACGATTAGAAGACAAAATGGATGATGCCCACCAGATGCTGTAAGTGAACTTTACAAGATCCGAACGAAGTGGAAAAAGGCAAAAGTGTTAAAAATTTTTGACATTGCTGGTCAATCTTTTCGGTAAAATTGATACAATCATTATAGATTTTTCAAAGTGGAATCTGAGGTGATATGGCATAAACTATGATTAAAAAAGCTAAGAAACCATGCATTTCATTTTTTGGGGCTGGATAATTTTACCTGACATAACAAATTCAGAAGGTTGTGAAGGAAGCTTCGTTCGTTGACTTTTTTGAATTGGAAACAAACTTGAAATTCTTAAATTAACATTAAGATATCGCATTGTAATTGAAAAAAATGAATTTTTTTAAAAAGAACCGAGAAAATAAAAATTTAATTTAATTTACTTTAAAAACATCTAAGTCTGTGTTTCAATTAGATGAAAGGAATTAAAAAAGTATTAAAAGCAGGAGAGGTCGTGGACTACCCATTTTGATGTCTAATAGTAGTAATGGACCCAAAACTTGCAATTAGCATTGAGCAGATGGAATGTGAGTCTACGAAGTTAGTTTCAGAGGATTGAAAATTACAGAGATTGAGGTGAATGTGAGTCTACGAAGTTAGTTTCAGAGGATTAAAAATTACAGAGGTTGAGGTGAATGTGAGTCTACGTAGTTAGTTTCAGAGGATTAAAAATTACAGAGATTGAGGTGAATGTAAGTCTACGAAGTTAGTTTCAGAGGATTAAAAATTACAGAGGTTGAGGTGAATGTGAGTCTACGTAGTTAGTTTCAGTGGATTTAAAATTACAGTGATTGAGGTGAATGTGAGTCTACGTAGTTAGTTTCAGAGGATTTAAAATTACAGTGATTGAGGTGAATTATAGACAATGGATTTATGGTAGACGTAAAATGGTTTGTGATTTAACTATAGCATCTTACTGCAATAAAAGCAAATACTGTAAAATGTACAAAAAATATATGCTGAAAATGTAATTAAAATGTAGTGCGCTGTAATATATCTCACAACCGTAATTATTTGCACACCTCGATGTGCTCCATTTGTAAATACCTTAAGAGATTGGATTTAATCGTCATACTTAAGACACCATTGCTTCTTGCTTTTTTGTCGAAAATACTTGTTTAACGTTACCTCTAAAAATTGGTAGGTTTATCTAAAGGATAACACGCAGGGAGGAGTATACAAGCACGTTTGTTGTGCCAATGTCTTATGAAACAGAACTGTAGGGCTGCATGGGTACTGTAAAGGGGTCCAGTTCAAATATACCATCAGTACGGTAACTTGCTATTGATAATTAAGAACCTTTTGCTAATATTCCTGAAAAAAACTGCCAGTCAGTCTTTTAAATGCAGCAGAGACATTAAAATAACAATGGCTCATGCGTTATTTCGTCCAAGGAAAAGAAGGTTGTAAGAAGAAGACATGTGGATAATTTGATTGTTTCGGTGCGATAAAATCCGAGCCAATATATCATAGTTTAATACAACATAGTACTGCTAAGACAACATTAACATTCTTTCTTATGAAAAGGCATCAAGAGGTATAAAACACTGAGAGGTAGAGTTGACTAGCTAATGCTTTGAGGAAGCTGCAAACAATATTTTTATACAAAAATGACGTAAGTTTTTATTAATAAGAGAAAAATGCATATATGCTAGATTTTTGCAGCTGCCAAGTATGTTCACGGTCCAAGTTGCAATCTCATTGCTTGTCGTAATTTTGCAGTTCATTCAATACTGCCCAAGAACTTGATAGCCATAACAGGTAGCATGTTTGTCAGCCATTGAAAGGTTAAGAAAGGCCATCAAAAATCTATTCTTAATGTCTGAATATTATTGTAAGCAAAAGTTAACTGATTGCCTATAAACGCGTGTTAGAGACTCAGATAACGAGACACGCGGCTCAGAGATAAAAACCTGACATTATAAAAAATCTTATCTTGTGTTTTAAAATAATAAGATAAAGAATCAGCCGATTGCATAAATAGCACATGACACACAATCAACCTTTGCTGTAAACGCTATAGAATTGCTTTTATTTGTATTTTTTATCAAATTTGTGACTGGAAAAAACCTGACTTTACGGCAAGAAATATTTGTGTTTGACAAACAATATGACAAAAATAGCAGAACTGATTTGAGTTACAACATTTCTTGGAAATCCTCTACGCGTAAAACAGGCCGCACACGCACTTTTTAAGGAATAATCAACCTCAGTGTGCTTTAACCATGAGCACACAAAAAGCATTAAAATGTCTCCAGAAGCAACAACACAGATCTGTTACTTCACATTAGACATAGAGTTGCAAGGACGATGGAATGTACAAGGTTTGAGAGAAAACGCAGCACACTGAGAGGAAACAGTGTTTTCAGTAACATTTGCTTGGGAAATTGCCGACAAGGAAAAGGACAATGACCAATCTTCAGAATGTTACCGATGAGCAAATCAAATACATCCGAAGTCAAATATCCATTTTGTAGCAAACGAATGAGCGATATAGTAATTAATTCAAGATCACTATTTACAGCGACGAGGATTAACTACAGAGGGCGAAGCGCATACACTCCTCAAAAAACCGAATTTTTTCCTTTATTTCACTCTTCTCATGTGATCCTGTATTTAACTTCCAAATCATGTGAATCTAATATGAGACAATCAAACTCGACTAGCGATACTGAGCGATAGAGGAACTCATAGCGTATTCCTTTTAAAGGTGATTCATAAATTATTGACAAATCTATTTGAGTACCTTTGAAGAATTTAACGGCATCTTTTTCATCCCCAAAAGAATGCTCGTATGAAAAGAACATTCTACTAAAACCAAACTGCAAAAGGCCTCAGGTTATAAAATAATGTATGAACAGAAATGAGAGTAAACACAACAGCTTTAGTATCTCTAGAATCAGTGCTTGGGGAATAAAGTATAAATCACAAGGTTTGCATCATGTCATGCAACTAAAATTCGGAGGTTTGAGGTTGATCTCACAAAATAATCTTGAAATGAAGCAGGGTCTTTCTGCAAAACCTTCCAAAACAGATATCTCTCTCCAAACAACGCTTCCTTGAGGTTGAAGGTTTTTATAATGTGAGTTACTTTATATTAAGGACATTGGAAAGCGACTCGTGTATCAAGGTTGTTCGCTGTATGAAGCTTTCAGTTTATTTGTATTGGTTCATGAATTGGTTTGAAACGCCCTTTTGAATTCTTCCATGGAGGGGTACAAGTCCTTTTGGGACACTTTTGTCAGCCATGTAGAGGGCAATTCAAGCATGAAAAAGGCAAAGAGAGCTACTTTGAGCTTGACTTTGGCAATGCAAAAGACCGATTACAGTTTGACATGCATCATATTAAGCAAAGCTCTGATGCAGTTTAATTAAGTGAAGTTATCGATTAGTTGGAAATGACCTCAGAAATCAACCCCAGAGTTGATAAATATATTAAAGTAGTACTACAAATCTCACTTTGAAAAACAGTCCTCTGAATTGAAATGTATGTTGGATGGACGATTTGGGTGCTTAGTTATCCCACTTGTTGTCGAATATCTTTTCCGTACTAAAGGGTTTTTTACCATTTTCTTATAATAGATAAACCACCATCAAACCCTTCTATATTTCAGCTACCTGAACAAACGCGTGACATGAAGTAATGCAATCATTATTGTTTTGAATAATGAAACCTACGTTTTTTTTTACTTTTTGCCTTATTTTTGTCAAACTATCACCTAGCATAGCCGGCCAGCCACGCCATAATAGTGACAGTCTGTTGCAGACCACTGAACAAAAACCAGTGCATAACAAGCTGTCTTTCTTTTCGTTAGTTTTACTTCAAAGGCAACGCAATCAACCCAGTAACTCTGAAGGATTTAAAAACAATATCCAACTTGGCTTTTCAGCTTACAGGCAACAAAAATTAACACTATTTATCACTATTTTTTAAGGTTTTTCTAACAGACTGTTGACAGATGTATAAGTCAAATCCTTTTTAAGCAAAATTCGAAATTCGAAACAACAGATTTCGAAAACAGCACAACACTAGATTAAATTAAAAGTTTGTTTCAAGAGCAAATAGAATATATGTTGAGTAAACAAGAAAAAAGCCAAAAACTGAAAAATTACGAAAAACTGAAGAAACAAAACAAAATCATTCATTCAATCATCCAGCCATAGAAAGGTCATACGAGATCGAACTCGATTTTTCGCGACAATCAATTAAAACCAAATTTATTGTTGCCAGGGAAAGGTCAAAGTATCTTCAAAGATGTAATATCGAGAAAATTACCAGAATATGACAAACAAAGGGGTAAAAAATTTTCAGACAAAATAACAAATATTAACCAAAGACAAAGCTTAGGTCCAAACTGTGCCGATTCTTGAAGCGGGGAAGCGGGGTATTTTTTTCATTACCATATGTTTTTTATTCGTTTCTAATAAAGTCAAAGATTTTTAAGGCTTTACAATAATGATTAATGTTGAATTTACACCAGAAGGCATAACGTATTAGACAGCTTATTAAACGCCTTGAAAATGTTACGACGGTCCCGTTTTCAAACCATAAAATGCATATTGTTAGCTGTTTGAAATTTGTTTACAATTTATCAAAATACCTTAGTAAGAGAAAAGCAAAATACCTTTGTAAGAGAATCCAGCTTGAAGCCCTCGACTTGCCCACGCCTTGATCCATTCATGTAATTTCCAAACAGTAAAATTACCTGTAATATAAACATTTGTAGACTGCTAGGGTGGATAAAAGAAAAACAGTAAGGGAAAAGGGGTGCTGACAAGGTTCCATTTTTAAAAACAGAATAATTTAGGAGAACCTTAACTCCTAATAAAATCTGTCAAAGTGTGAGCCAACTGTATCATTAGGTTTCTGACGGAATTGAGGTATGTGCACAATTAAAAACACGGCATATCCTAACATATAAATTAGTATAATCCAATTTTCATCAGGTCTCCGAATAAGCATTACAGCTAGATCGCGTGTTATGAATCGAAGACACATGTCAGCAGAACGCTTTTCTATCAAGACGGTTTTGAGAAAAGCATGTCAAAAGCTATCAATAATATCCTTAATTTCCTTATCCTTAATATCAAACTTGAGCCATCAGTCAGGAAAGTGATGATTGAGGCCAAAAATTCTAAAAATGTTTCTGCAGTCTACAATACTTCGAATCAAATCTAGGTGTGCCACTTAAAGTCAGCTCTCTGTAATGCGATAGCCTAAGAACTAAAATTTACTTAGGTGTACTCATAAAGTAGAGTAAAGCATAAAAAACATTAGAAGGTAAGACATTTTTAAGATTAGAATTTTCATTTTCACCTCAAATATCCTTTTTAATTTTACACTTGATGCAATTGATAAGGATGCTTTTAAAACTGCCTCAATTCGCTGAAAAACAAGAGGAAGAAACTATTAGTGTGGTTGGCACGGCCAATCAGATATCTAATTAAATAATCAAAAGTTAAATAGAATTTTTGCAATGAAAAGTAAAAGCCCAGTTTCCTATTAATTCAACTTCCTGGATTTTCGTCTGCTCTTGTCACTACCCTTGTTTGCAAATATTTAAGGCCATATGTCCCGTGAGTCAAAGGCTTTGTGGCCCTTAAATAAGTTATAAAACACAAGTCCCACGTTACCGATTGCAAAAGGAAAAAAAACTTTATGTATTGTCAAACAGAAGGAATTCAGATGGCCAACAAATTTTTTGGAAATAGTCTGGTTACCTTGAAAGAGCTAACAATTTTTTGTTTTCCGAACTCTCAATTATCCATATTAATATAAAAAGTCCGAATAATTCCGGATAAACGAGGCTCTTTTAGAACTAGCTTTCGCTTGTTCAACGACGAAACTGCATTTCAAGGACGCAGTTCAAGGTCCAAACGATGAAATTGGCTCTATCTTGGGACGTCAGGTGGAAGCGTAGAGAATGCACGTGTCTATTCTGCATAAATTATTAGAGTAAACCGTAAATGTCTACTTAAATTTGAACATACCGGTAAAACATTTCTGAGGAGCTCATCAAACAAACCAATGTACACCATGGTGTTTAATTTTGCTTCATAACGCTCAACTTTCGCCATCTACGAGTTAAAAGACACAAGTTTCAATCTTAATTTAACGACAAGAAGAATCATTGATATTAGTCCCGAGAGAGAGGTCTCAAATTAACGCAGAAAATGGTTTGATAAAAATGTAAACGGAGACAACATTCCATCAAAAATACAAGGGTAATATTTTAATATTCCACGAAGAAATGGGACCATGATAGTATATATATATAAAAGTGATTTTCGCTCGAAGTTTTTCAAAGTAGAAAACATTCGGCTATATCCAGGTGCCAATAGAGTTACAAATCGAAAATGACTTAGAAGGATATGTGTCGCGTTTGATTGGCTACTTGTTCTGACCAATCAGCACATATAAACCAATTACATAGTTGTAAAGTCCAGGTCCAAACAATGACCACTTTCTGTTTATTTCATATCTTCACCATTAGCAGATAGAAAATTTAAACAATTATTCTGTTATTATTTGAATGAAACCCATTTTCCTTTACAGCATTGTTCGATTTTATTCTTCGCAATTTTACTTTTCAAAATTACGTTGCCATCGCAAGATCTTGGAACGGACTCAACAACGGCGGTGGAGCTTAACAACATAGAAAAACTTAGATATAATGATTATAGCCTTAGCAAAGTTATCTTTGAAGACATGATAATGGATAGATAGTTGTCAAGAATAGATACTATAAAGAATACGATTACATTGCCACAATGAATGGAATATAAGAAAGTATTTTTAAGTGCTCAAAAGATGTAAGTTAAAGGGAAAAACATTATGTCACCTGAAATAGAAACTTCTCTGCTTCGCCAAACTTGCTGAATTGGCTAGCGTGTTTTGCCAAGCTTGCCAACTGCAGAAAAAATTAAAACGAAAAAATTGATTACAAAGGAATTCTTAGCAGTTCTTGCAAGTTTATAGAATAAAACAGTATATATTTGTTACATATATCGTGGGAATGGGGCCAAGAAAACAGGCAGCAAGAAATTGGCAAAAGCAAATGATAAGAATAACTATAAAATTCAGCCATTGTCGAAAATTGGGAAATGGAAAATAAATTTTCACTTAAACAAGCTTATTTCAATCAAAATTAATGGAGAAACCCATTCAAGCTTTTATCTTGTTATCGATACAGAGTTTATTGGGCAAAACATGAAAAGATGATGAGCCTGGAAAGGAGAACTTGAGATTCAGAAACTTGCGTTAATTACAAATTTACGATAGGAATTTCTTCCATTCCTTTATGTTATATGGGGTTTGAGGCAGTGATTAACTACAGCTAGACATAGGAATGCAAATACTTCTGGGAGCTTTAAATCGCAGAATGCGAGTATGATTGGCAATAAGTCAATGTGTTTCTGCATCTTTAGTAATCGACGCAGGTGGCAGGTGATATATAAAACAATTTTTAAAACAGTCTTCTGCTTGCACTGAAGGAAAATTATGAAACTTGGAACGAATGGTTAATAACAGCCCTCCATTCAAACTTTTATGTCACAACTAGGTATAGATAAACAAAGGTATAGATTGATATAAAAGGTTAATAAAGATTGCCTTTTGTATACTGGTATATCTGACAAAATCTCCTGCAGAACTTTATGGACGAAACATCTCCTACAACCGCCCTGTTGCATGGTAGGTTGGGTTTTCATGCCCAGCTACAATCCTGGACAAAAATTAGGAGACATTTGCTGTTATAATCATTTATTGCAAAAGCACCCAACCCCCTGCCCCCAATATCAATGTTGATGTTGATTTTTTCGGTTTTCTGGCTTCCACAATCAACTGCCATTACCCACCACCAACACTGACATTGGGGGGAGGGGCATACCACTGGTTTTGAGGGCAATTACGCAGAAATTACTTAAAAAGTAATTGTCTCATAACCTTTTGTCCAGGATTGTAGGTATCGTTGCAAGAATAAAATCTGGCGAAATACCTCATCTTTGGTTGGAATGAATTTCAGAAGAAGTTCTGCATGTTCAGATGAAAGTGCAACAATATCACAATTGTTTATTGCCTCTTGGACAAATGATGCGTCCTTTCCAATGCGCCTTTTTGCGATGACTGAAAAAACCATTTGAGGTTATTAAAATGAGCAAATAGTTTCTAAAGCGTAAAAATTTTTTATGATGAAACTTACAAATAAAAACAGCCTTACAGGTAAACAGAACAAGCTAATTTGCAGTTTAGCAGGAGAGAGTACATCAAAGCATTCACATTTCGTGTTTAGACCAGCTTACGTTGTAACCACGAGCTAGTGTCCTCATTGAAAATGCATTTTACAATGAGCAAGATTTAAAAACATACAAGCTATGATAAGCAGTGAAAGATCATTTTGTAAAATATAGAAACTTTCATAAACAGAAAATAATTCTGAACTAATGCTATCTGAAGCATGAAATAATACTGCTACTGTCTATAGGCATTTTCAGCATGTTTGTAAGAAAATATATTTGTTCTTAAGTTACATGCTACATCGGAAAAAAATTCTTACTGTGCTATATCATGTTCCCTCCTGATCTTAAAGAACATCCTACATCTACGGAGTTATTTAATTTTACATTTCTGAATTAATATTTTAGGGAACTTTTGCTTTGAAAATGTTGAAAAAAATTACAAATATGATACAGCATCAGCCCATTAGCTTTCCGATGATTTATTATTTTAAAATCAGCTCTAAATATGCAAAACCTAAATGAGAAAGTTAACATTTAGATACAAAATATATCGTGAAGTTTGCTGCTGCTACTTGACATATCGAATGGAAGCTGCCCTTAGAACAATCACTGCAAAGCGGCACCTATAGGCCTACATCATAGCGTTTTCATAAAGCATACTTACTAAGATTCTTGGCTTTGTTTGGAGAGAGAAGGTTCAATGTAGCCGAGAGTTTTTTCATGGCTGTGAAAAACAATTGATAGCATCAAGAAAAAAGTGCGGAATAAGCTCAAAACAGGGGAAAAAATAACGTTCAAGACAGTATTTCTTGGGTGGAGGCTTAAGAAATGACAAAACAATAGATGTGACACTGACAGGTGTGATGCAGGATTCGCTTAAGCCCTATCTGTAACGTTATAGCCCTTTTAGTCACCCAACATTTTATGCAGACTTATAGATCAAGCCGTCTGCCTATATGCAAAGAAGTATTCATTTTTGCCCTATGTGTCATGTAGGAATGCCTTTGAATACCAAGTTGACAGTTTTTAACGGTTAGCTAACATCTGCTGTCAGTTGTGACAGCAAACCAATTTATTCATTCACAAACATTTCAAGCACTATAAAGGCTCTACAAAGTTTGATAAATACACGAAACAAAACTGAGAGCGACAATTATCTAGAAAAATGCAGGAGGCAATGCTTTAGCAATTCAGTAAAGAGCTTTGAAAGAGTATTTTATAATTTAATTAGAGAAGGCTTGAAAAAATTGAAATTTTTTTGATGGCTGAAAAAGCCAGAACCCAAACAAATAAGGGATTCATTAATAGTTTAAAGAAGTCGAAGAAGTCACGGACACTATAAAGCTGTCAAAGATAATGAAATAATCAGATTGTGATCATGTTTTAACAAAGAAGAACTGAAACAGTTATATAAAAAAAGGTTTCAGTTCTCTTTCAGCATTGAATGAAAGCACTTTGATAACACACTGAAAGATATGCTCATGTTCCTAGACGCAAATTGCTTTTGGTCAAGGCACCAATGATCCTTATTGAGCTTTCCAGAAACTGTTATCCTTTTGAGTGTTTGAGTTTATTTTCCAAGAGTTTGATTATCTTTCATGATTACCTTTACAATAATAATACAAAAGAAACGGCTTAAAGTAAAGAAAGAAAGAAAATGCAGCGACGAGGACAACATATTTTTCAAAGTAGCTTGTACCTAGTAGTTATCTGCTAGTAATTAATGCGTTCCTCGAGCTCTCATCTTCCGTTTTTTCTCAAATAGATGCAGTTTACTTGTTGAACGTAAACCACTGCTACAAGCCTGTCGTGGGGGTTACATGGGAATTAACCACTCTGTGACGCAACGGTTTTTCGAAAAGATAGTCAATTGCAAAATGATTAAATCAGAACGGTATTGAAAGAACGTACCCTTTTCTTGTCTTTTCTGAATAGCACTTTCGTCGTTAGAAGACCTCAGCTCAAAGCGCTTTTCAAAGTCCTTGAAATCGATCATTTTGGCTAGACCATCAAGCTCTGGATTTTCCTGAACATAAAAGAATGAAAATAGCCGTTTGAATTTCATTTAAATAAACTAGATCTCTTTTGATGTTTGTAATTGTAAGTTAGTAGAACACCTAAAATGTGAATGCTTTTGGCATTCTTGCTGACAAGATACGGAGCCCTGATACCCAAATTAGATTGATCCTTCAAAATTTGTTCTCCATTCGTGGCACCTTGTATAACTTTCTTCCTTCCAATATTGTAAGTTAAATCTAACAAAATGGGATTACGATGCTGATGCTTGCAATTATGCAAGAAATGCCTAAAGCCCGTAAATCGACAGTTTAAACAAGCTAAGCAAAGCAAATCTAGACCTTTCTCGCTCGTAGTTTTGTTTATCGTGAAGATCTCAAGTTATTGAACATTTCAAAGGCGCGTCGATTTAGGCCCATTTAACAGTATATGCAGCAGCTAAGATGAGAAACTGGAGACTAAATGCTCAAGTTTTGCTTCAAATCAAAGGCCTGATTTCTCATTACAGGAACAGAAAAAAACAAGTGCAGTGTCCTACATCTACTCCTTCCTCCTGTTAGAATTTGGGTGCATGGATTTTGGTAGCAAACATGATATAAAAATAGCGAAGTGGATGCAAAATCTCATTATGAATTGAAGATAGCTCTATTTCTTTTGAGTTGTATTGAACACTTTTGAGTGTACAGCTTTTAGTTCCAGCTTGTCAAGCAATTGCTGATGGGGTGATGGACTGATGGACTTATAATATCTTAAGGGATGGCCTAGGAAAATGTTTGGTCATCGCACAGAATAAGAGATGATTAAATAAATGACAAACCTTGAAAACGCTTTTCTCTCCTGCAACCTTCAAAGGAACCCAATTGAGCATCGGTAACTTGGCACAAGAATCCATACGATTTCTCATTGACGACGCTACAGAGAAACAAACAACATAGCCATTGGGAAAATATGTGTGAAAAGATTTATCAATGTGCCTAGAGCTTGAACAGATCTCAATCTAAATCGCTAACAACGAAAACTACATTTTGCAGTGTAACAAAAAAGAATCTACTTTTAACAACAAATAAAACAATGCTTACAATGAACCATTAGTTACTATTAGGAATCAGAGCAATCGCTTGCTAAACAAAAGAATTCATACACGTTTCAGAGTTTAAGCCAGTACCGCTGCATAGGGTGGACTGAATAGGAGAATGTTAGGGAGAAGAGAGAGGAAAATATTCCAGACTCAGCATCCTATTGGGCACAGGTTATACACCGATGGTAAAAAAGACTTCCAGACAGTGCGAAATAGAAAATAACAATATCTAAGATACATCACTTGGAATGCATCTTTAAGTTAGTTTCTGGGTCGTTTCAATCACAAAAACTCTTAATACTTCCCCTAGGCCGAGTCTCACAGCAGTCCTGGCTTCGGTTAGGTGTTAGTCGTGCGTTTGCTACAATGTGCGTAAACAATAAACACAAATATTCAATTACACAAACAAACAAGGCTTGAAGAACAAAACCTCTCATGCGTAAACAATAAACATAAATATTCAATTACACAAACAAACAAGGCTTGAAGAACAAAACCTCTCATAAGAGTACGACTGCTACGAAAATACCTATTCCTCCTCCAGGCAACTTCTTTCCGAACGATCCGAGGGGTGGCGGCGGTGGCGGCGGAAGTCCTGTTTGATGATCATGTCAGAGCATGTTACGAGTTCAAGAAATTGCAGATAATATCGCAATCTTCCATTCGTTTTGATTCGTTGTTAGTTAAATCAATTTAAATCATTTGATTGTTTCTTTCGTTAGTGGATGTAGGAATTTTTGTGTGATTGGTTACAAGACTGAGAGTAAGGTCTCTTTACAAGGGTAGGGGAGCATGGACTAGAAAAATCTGAGTCTAGTGACATTGGAGTTGATTGTTTCTTCACCTAAGGAGTCCTGAAGGTCTTTAGATTGAAGTTTGATCAGTGCTGTTATTCAAATCGCACCGTCCTTGCGATTGGCCTGTGCCCAGTTGAAACTTAAGAACAAGTGGAAAGAGCCTTGTTTTCAAAAAACAGTGATTGAAAAGAAGTGATGGAAGGCTTCCACAACCAGCTCTACCATGAACTGGGACAGCTTTTATGCATAATTTTTTCGCACAAATTACCCGGCTTTTAATGAACCAACAGGCTAGTTGTCATTCATTGCTTTTATTAGCTCTGTCAAAATTTACTTTTCTTAAACGTCTCTGCAGGTGTCCAGTTGGCAGTCGCTACCGTTTTATCACACGGTCTATTCTCATCTTGAAGCTTCTTTGGATTGAAATATCAAAACGTTCAAGCTGCACTATTAATAACCGAAGCTCTTTAGTAATGCCTTGTTAATTACAGAATGGCTCGTTGGAATATTGTGCTGGCAAAAATGGTTTATTTGCGGGAAAAATGCTCGATTTGTGAGCAGTGCTGTGGAAAAACAATGTTCCGCGATCAATTTTTCACCAAAACAGATGCTACATATTTGTCGAGCAATTAGCCTTAGAGCTTTAAATTTATATTGTACTACTTGGATTCGCTAGTACTTCAGCTTCCAACCAATAAATTTTTCATTCATAATACTAGGTCCATTTGAGCCGCCATTATTAAATTGCCTCCATTTCATACGTGGGTTGTGGGTGGTGAATGTCGGTTAGTGCAATCAACAGTTAGTAATCAACAAAAACAAGTAGACAAAAACAGGAACAACATAACAACCAGACAATTAATCATATATTGTAAAGAGTGCAAACAAATAAAAGTATCCACAAACACATTTATTCACAAAGAATTAAGTGATACAATCGTATCTTGCGGACAAAAACCCTTTTTGCAGTGGAACATGAGTCAATATTCATCGACGAAAATAAGTTTCTGTTAACTGTAATAAAATGTAATTTGGAAACAAAATGGTAATGCGACAAGCTAGTGCCAAAAAACACCTAACTTTTTTAACATTCCTTGCCAAACAACGATCATTAGGCAACTGTAAGATTGATTTTACATAGGTAAAAGGTACCTATTCCTACTATTTGCATAATTCAATGCAAAAGTTGCTGAGAAGAGACCATCATTGTAATTGGAATATTTACAATCTTCAGTTTTGATCAGAATAGTTGTCTCACGATCGCATTAAGCCTGAAACTCCGAGTAGCAGCTTAGAACCGTCCTCTTTTATACACCAAATGCATGTACAGCTCTGCCTTTACGGCATCGAGCACTTTATGACCGACTTGTAAAAAGTAACTTTTATTTACGTTTAATAGAGCACTGCAAAGAATATCTAACCCTTGCAAAAGCATTGATTTTCTGCCGTATTACCGTACTGAAATTACTTGGCAGAGTAATGCAAGCATTAAGGCCGCCAAAAAACCATCACAGTTTGCAAATGTATGTACAAGATTAAAAAAATCTAAAATATCATTTAGTTGATTATTTTGATTAAGAAACAGGAAATTTGAACTTTTGATGACAACTTGGTTTTCGTAAAATATGGGCTGAAAAGCAGGCTTATTTCTTGGCAGACGTTTAATCACCTGACCAAAAAAACTTCAGCTAATTCTGAATGCCTGTCAAATACTATTTAAGCCTAACAGATATCCAATAATGCATCTGAGGGTTACAAAAGCAAATGAAATTGATCTAGTATCAAAACAGGGCAACCATAATGACGTCATATTGGCTATCAATAATCTTAGGCCTTGTATGGGTCATGCTGATGATGCAGCATTTTGAAAATAAACCACACACGAACCTGGTGGGGGTGGAGCTGGTGGAAGAGTCCCTGGTGGGGTACTTGGCACAGGTGGCGGTGGCGGGGGTGCATTTGTCTTCAGAATGTCACCGATGGCATCTTCAAGAGCGTGAGCCACCTCTTCGCTTGTTCCGTCATTTTCCTGCCGATGTTTCTGCAATAGAAGATTCAGAATATCAATATCTTTGATTTCGTTTCATTTGATCCCTTGTAAACGAGCAAGCGAGAACAACCAAAATGGAGAGGGGCTGGATCTCGCAGCAGGGAGGTAACCTTGGCAAATGTTAACACCTTCCACTCACATAAGTGGCCCACCTTTGTCTCAAATGAAAAACGCTTCCCCCATCTACAATTGAAATTTGCCGGCTCTAGATTTAAAAAAGCTAATAATGGCTAATTAAAACTTAATGAAGTTATCGATCTGTCTTAATATTTACCTTAAGATGCTCAATATTTGCTTGCAGCTCTGACGCTCTTAGTTTGAAATCCTCCACTCTTGTCTCCAGCTAAAAATAAAGTAGTAATATGAAACAAACTAGCATAGTATACACAACATTGAATAAAAATTTCTTAAAAAAACATTTGCAAAGGTACAATCAATAAACAATGGTATCTTGAAAAAGGATTTAATTGGTAAAAATTAGGCTTTCTAAGATAGTTTAGAAAAAACACAATTTTTATAGTGCTACAGAATAATGCCAAAGTATCCATTTTTTAGAATGTCAGATTATAAATTCTATTACCAAATAATTCAGAGCAAAAATTGACAAATACTTTGACGGCTTTTTATAACAACTTCCATCCCAATTTCATAATTGTTACAATCGTTGAACACAGGGATGAAAAGATTGTCGAATAACGAGTACTTTGCAGAGAAATTCAAAGAATTGCTTTGTTTACGTTGACACGCAGAAGCAATGTGTCGCTCAAAAAGTTTGATACAACAATGGTTATACAGAATTCTTTCATATGGATAACAAAGAAATTTGCTGAAAATCAACTAACATCTTTTTTCTCCTCGGTAACCTTGTTCTTTTCCTTTTCGAGTTCCTAAAAACAAAACAGCTCTTATTATTTTCGAGTTCTCGTCAGGAAATAAAATCGGGGAAAGACATTGTGTGGGAAAACATGTTGTAACAACCTCGTTTACACTATACCCTCTTGTCCACAATTCAATAAAGAAGCATCCTCCAGTGAAAAAACTGTGTAAAACAAAGCTGACAATACCAGTGCACGTCTACAGTACTTTTCTTTTTGGGAGTTTGATGTATGAAACCGATTTTATTGACTTTATATTCTAAGACCTATTAAAGCAAAGCGTTTTCTCTTCATTTCTGTAGGGACAATTGAGTGTAAAGTGTGAACTGTGTCAAGATCGAAGGTTTTTTATAACAAGTAACCACACAAGGCTCTCCATGGATAAAACACTGCTGTTAGGATAACCGCTTGCGCTTCACTGCAATAAGCTGGCTAATGTTTCGTTTAAGGTATTGTGTTTCCTATAATCATCTAGTCAACGTTGTTGATATAATGAAAACCAAAGTTATGTCTTACACTATCAGTAAGTCCCTATTCATAAATGATTTACAGGTTATCATGAGATGTCTGTAATGATGATGATAAAACATTGATAATGATTTAAGGCACGGTGAAATGAAAATTGATAAAGTAAGGAAGTTTCCACTTGCAAGGGATATGATTAGTACCCATGGTGTTATACCATGTCCAAGTGCTGACACGTGTAACCACACTTATCACGCTAGCTGGCAAACGAACAAGGATATCTGTCATTTCTCAAAAAGCCTGCATCCTTTCTCAGTTATCAATTCTGAAAACTCAATTTCATCATGGCGAATGCTAAACGTTTAAGGGGGGTCCTACTATGGACCTTGCCCAAAAATATGCGTGATTAGGGGGGCTGCCTTCCTCCGAGCCCCCACGCCTCCTACACATATGGCAATATTGACTTCACATATGGCCTCTCTTCTCGTTAGTTAACCTACTTTGATAGCTGTTCTCGAGAATTCTAATATTTACGTATTCGTTATTAATTTTCAATTTTGTTGTTTTTAGCTTTAATGCCTAAGTTATTGTTACTTTGCTAATTTCTAAATTTGTTAGATTTGATTTGTTATGTTCCTGGGTTGTCTAGATTCATTACATTTTAAACAGTTGAGTTTGAATCATAATCAAATCATCATCATTTTACGTTCTTTACAAATCTGGGATCATGGCAATTTTCAAGATACATGATTCATATTTCTACGACAACGTCCGATACACCGGTACAAAACTATCACTAAACACTGAAAATTGCCCCTCAAATTAACTTTGTTAATATAAGAACAACTTTTTATCATTATCTCCATATTTCTTAGTTATGTATGCCAGCAAAGTATAAAACCAATTAAGAGAAAAGTAAGCTCCATTTGCGTCTGGAAAACCCTATAATGGTAGTAGTAAAAATATATGCAGTATTCCGATCCGGACAAAGCGTTCTATGGAAAGTCATACTCGAAACATTGCAACAACACTCTCATTCAATGTACAATGTGGTACTTTAATTATATCAAGCTTTACTTATTAAAGCATTTAGAGTACGTAACAAATTAGAATCTAGGAACAAGGCACATACCTCGACTTTTGATTGCAACAGATTAACCTGAAGTAGGCAAAAGGGAATAAATGTTACTACATACTTCTTGTGAAAACATTTTTTCTTAGAAAGCAAAATAGAGTATCAAATACGTATATTATGTAAATAATTGATTTTTGAAAGTCATTCGTCGTTTTTTTTGAAAAATCCATCAACTCTTAAGCAAATAATGTCATGTTGGATTCACAAACTCACACTTGCCTTTACAAGGTTAATCAGCATAATTGAAAAATTACAAAATGTCTTCACTAAGTGAAAAGAATGCAAATGATCTACGAAACTTAAGATAATTTTGCTGTAAACTTTCAGCTATCAACAGTGGCTCATTACTTATGAAATATCGAAAGAATGTGTTATTTGCTTTAAGATACTCATCAGAGCAATGATGATGAATTGTACTTGGTTCAAAATGAACTCTTAAGTGTTAATGCTTTGATTTAAACGAGCTAACTTTAACAGGGGATCATCAAAACTATGTTGTTCCCTTGGAGATAGCTAAAGAAAAGAAAGGAATAATATTGCCGAATTAATTGGTACGTTGGGATGGACAATATATGTTAAGGTAATTGATGACAACTGCTTTGAGCTGCCCTCATCACGCCATAATTCACAAAAAGCAGGTTTTACTAAAGTTCGAAGATCATTACTAATAAAAAACTTTCTTAAGTGAAAATAACATCCCTTGGTCGAGAGTCTTGGGATGTCAGGCTTTATTCTTAGTCAAAGTTTTCATGCATGTTTTTATCACCAAAAAGGTGAGTTAATAGAGAATGGAAAGTTGTAAAGCTTTGGTTGGGATTTGATTGGAATAAATATTTTGTATTTTTTCAATTTCAGAGGCTTATTTGTAGCATTTTTTAATGGAAGCCTATCGATGAAAATTTCTCCATGAAATAAGATCAATTACAACGTAATTTTACACAGCATATCAACAAGCCTTGATTCCCATGCAGAAAGTTGAGAAGATAAGGGTAAATAAATCCCATAAGAAAACATTCGAAAATAGATTCTGCTTTCGTCTCGTCTCAGTATCAACCGGAGGTCATTTTTAAAGAATTTCGTATCATATAAATTAGAGCTGTCCATTTTTTCAGGGGTATTATATTCTCCTGTTAGCTTTGTTGTGTCAATATTCTAAGTGCCTAAAAGTTATGAGCTTATTCTAAGTCGAAACAGGCTGACATAATTTGGTGAATTTAGACACAACGATAAAAGAAATGCAGTACCTCATCTCTTAGCAATACAGTTCTTCCTCTTAAGGTGACAAACTCATCCATGACTGTAGCCACGTCAATGTATTTCTCCCGCCATACTGCTAGCTCATTTTTCACACTGGTGGAATCCAAACCATCTAGCGTCTGAAAAAAAACAGACTCTAGGTAACATGGTTGCAAATTTCCAAGGGTCTTTGACAAAAATAACTTTGAAAAAAATATTTTAATTAAACAATATCGAAGAAGAAAAGCAACGAAGGAAAATAAAAATCAGGAAGGTTATTAACATTTGCAAATTACAGCACAATAAATAGAATCCTATTCAAATTATATTTAACAATTTTGGTTTCCATTTGTTTATTCTATTATCGTTTATTTTTTAGAAGAAACCATTTATAAGAAAACAGCTACTCATATTAAAAAATACTGATCACCCTCAACCTTAAGAAACTGCTCGGAAATGATGTTTTTGAAGATGGGAGTGAAATACTTTTTTTTTAAGCGATACATCACTTATTTCTGATTCAATAGACACAAATATTTCAACTTTCTTTTGACTGACTAGGTGTTCTGGTTTTTGTTATGTTAGGCCTTCGTTACCCTGCATTTTTGTGTGCTGATTTTCTGTCTAAAAATTGCACTCAAGCACTGGTTCTTAAGAACCTTTAAGAAAAACTTACAACTAGAATGGACAGATAAATTTTTAAACTAACTATAAGTTTCTAAGGCTAGTTTTTATGATGAAAACGCACGTGACTAACTGCCACAAAATTTAACAGTTTTTGCAATCATTCGTTTGACTACATCCGATAATGGCTTTGAAAAAAGTAAACATTTTACAGCGCACTTCAAGCATTTTTGTCCTCAGAACATAAAACGTTAGAATAAAATTCCAAAATTGGAAAATGTATACCAAGTTGTGAATCGAAATGGGCCAATCAAAAAAAACGCCAGCACATGACCGGCATAGTTGCCCAAACAGTATGGCTTAACAATAGAAAATTACCACTGGAGTCCAAGAACTCCTTCTACACAATAGCAGCTTTTTCGATTTTATATAAATCGATTAGATTCCAAAACTGCTAGATAAAAAAAACGACCGGGCTCTGTCAATTATCTGAAACATGTCGTCAATATACATTTTGGCACAATCTGGGTTATCTAAAAGATGCTGTCCGATGGCAGAATCACTTGTTTCAATGGTGTTTCTAGACCTACATGATCGAGAAGGCTGTTCTCTTTTAGGGGTAGTTTTGTTTATGTTGGAAAAAACATGTTGCTTTATCCTATCCCCCAATATGTCAAAGGTGCCGAAGGCCTCCTTACGTCACAGACGCTGTCCTCACATCACTCTTCGATCTCTTCCTCCCTTCTGTTGTAATTTTAACGTGCATCCTCTCAAGAACACGTCATAAAATAACGATATTTTGCGGACAGTTATAGTTGTCTATTTTTTGCGGATTTGTTTGTCAAACACGTTCATCAAAAGGTCAATCTTGTAAGCCAAGAAGCTCTCTTTCAGCTCAAGTTGAACAATACAGCAGAATTATATTGCAACAAATACAGACACCCTTCAGTAATGACATAAGCAATATCGAATTCTTAGCTACCAAGTCCGGATCAAATTTTTTAATAACGAACAAAATTCCAAACTGTATTGTTGGCTATCGTTCACATAAGGGCAAGAGAGAATGGTTTTAAGCCGCAACTGACCAAACATATGCAAAAACAAGCATAGACATATAGCCAAGTATATGCAAGCATATACATAAAAATGGCATATGCAAATGTCGGAGTGGCTGACTTTCGACAGCAAATAAAGGCAATGAACAGTGATCTATAAATGCTTGCTTAACAAAAATGAGAAATTTTTTGAGCAAATCAGATGTCTTTTTCTATATTTCTATTTTATGCCACTGCTATTAACTTTAACGTCATATCACTGGCTTGTGTCAGAGGTAGACTACCAGAATGATTGGTTTAAGGCATTTTTCATCCCTGTTACTCTGTTTAGTTGTTTAAGAAATAAACAGTAATCAATTGAAACTTTCCTTACATTAATAAGTATGCTAAACAAATGTATTTTCCATATTTTGAATTTGTGCCAATTATGAATTCATCGGGCCAAGACAGATGAAAACAACCCATCTGATTGATTTAAAACATTTTTCATCCTTTTTATTTTGTTTACTTGTATTAGGAATGTTTAGTCGATTAGCACTTTGCTAAATAAAGATGCAAAATGTTTAAGCGAGTCAGATGCCCTCTCTTTAATACATTTTGAACAAATTCTATTGTTTTTGATGCGATTTAATTGGCTGGTGACAGATCTGATTGGCTGATTTGTTGTCATCTTTGTTCCTTTGCCTAGCTGTTCATCTAAAAGCAAGCAACAGCGTCAATCTACACAGAAAACAAGATGCATGTAAACAAAGTTTTAGTTAGATGTATTTCGAGCTCATATTCAGAAAAAATTTGAAATACCTCTTCAACGGCATCAGCAACAAAACCCGCATTTTCAATTTCCTGTTGGTAATACACTCTCAGATTTGGAGATGGTGATTGAGTGATGATAGCATTCAGAAACTGCAAGACTGTTTGCTGTGAAAAAGAAAATTAGTATAAGAATTGCTTTTATTAAATATCAAAACCACGATGAAAAGGCCAAGTTAAAAACAAAGCAAAATGATACCAGAAATGTGCACTGAAGGACAAATGACAACCAGAACGTTGCAATTTCATAAAAATACTTAGGAGGAATAATATACAGTTTTATCAAGCTTTCATGCTCTGAAAGTAAATACTCGCAATTTCTTTGGGAAGAAGCTTTAAAAAGTGATAGAAGACATTTTGGGTAACAGAAAAGCAAATTTCCTTACCGATCTTGAAAACAAGAGTTATTTAGGAAAATCTAGAGAAGCTTTGAAGCAAATAACTGCGTACCATCATACTACAAAGAATGCTATACTTGTTTCATTCACCAACTTTTTTATTGGCTTACAAACTTAATCGAGTAGGCTAGAAATTCTTTTTCGCAGGTTATTTTTTTCTAATGATCGCTAAGTGCGTGAAACCCTCAGTTACAATATTAATGTAGCTAATTTGATACTTGATTCAAACCACTTTAATTCTATTTTGCTCGTTAATCTGGCATCAAGCACTGATCTCAAAAGTAGAATCGAGTTTTTCATTCATAAACGTAAATATACATATCGTAGATACTGAGATCATTTTCTGCTGAACCTTCCGTAGCACAATGCTCAATACGTTTGCACGTAGAGCGTGATATAATCTAGAGCTGAAAAAAATCAAACTACATTTTTAATCTCTGCTTAAGTTTGTTTAAGCTTGTTTCGAAACAGGCTTGCAGAGATTAAACATGTAGTTTGATTTTCTTCAACTCTAAATTATATCAAATATATAAATATGATTTATGTATATTAATATATACAAACAGAAAATGAAAAAAATCTTGAATGAGCAAACAGCTATGTTTTATGCTTCTTACTTGGTAGGTTGGATTACACGGCCTAGTCATGATCGACAAAACAAGGCTTTCGAAACGGTATTTTTCACTTATGTACATCTTGAAGTCATCCATTGCTTTCAACACTTTTTCGTGGCCATCTGGTTGCTCGCATGCTTGTGTCAACAGCTGCAGACGCAACTCAAATTATAAAGATTGAAAAATAAACAAAAATGGGTTTCAAACAAACAATACAGATGAATAAAACTGATGAGCTCTAATAAACAGTAAATAGATATGTTCAGACACAACTGAATGATTGAATATGACAGACAAGTAGACAGTAAACATCTTTATCATTGAACAGACCTTTAAATACATTTTGAAAATTCAATCGTTCAACAATCTTCCCCAAAACGTTTTTCTGTGTAATAAAGAAAAGCCTGACATGTCAGTGCTAAGTTAAAATGAAATGCCAGACCTTTAGCACAGTGGTCCGTGTTTTTATGTTGTTCAGCCTCAGGCTCCTGGCCATAAGGGATAAACTTCGTGGAGCACTAAGAATCGTTTGGAATCCATACTAGAAAAAAAAGGATTCATTAACGTCTTTTCCCTCCATAAAAGTGGAACTAACATTGGTCTTGAATTACAGATACATATACTTTATTTATGTATGTACTTTAACAATATTTAACGGTCCTCAAACCAATCACTGCTCTGGCTTATCAAAAGCACTCCCATACCAGCCACTACAAATTCTATTCGCCTTTACTTTCGATTACACTAGTAGTCTTACACCACACTTCAAACGTACAGGAATTGAAAACGAATAACTACAGACTTTAGAGAAGAATGACTCAGTGAACAATGTATAAACAGCATAAACATTATTTCGATTCACAACAACTGGGTATATGTTCTTTCCTAGTGTAAAATTTCCTATCATGATCTTAACGTTTTCTACTCTGAAGATAACTATTTTGTTACCATATTGTTAAATGATTTTGGTGACAATGTAATAAAAGCTGTTTCAATTTATTTGGATCATCCTTTACTTGTCTTTTACATCCCCATGGCTTAGAAAATGCCACAGGGCTAGAATCGATGAAAAGCTAATTAATTTGGATATCAAATGCGTTCTTATTTGGACAATATGGTATGCAGGTTACAAAGATATTGTTGATAGGCCCCAGCCCTCGATCTAAGAAGCAAAGAAAAGAGAACGAAGGCTCATTTGAAGTGATACTTTCGATCAAAACCGAACAGATAAGCGCTGGGAATGGTCTAACAGGATTCGTCAAAATACAGTGGCATAGTCATGTGAAATGAGTGTGATGAATGTGTCTTCAATGGGAAATGAGTGGAGTTTGGCGCAGATATCATGACATTGACTGACGTCGAATCATATCCTTCTGCCACTTTAGAAAGCTTTGAATACATGCTTTGAAATTTGTTTCCTAGCCAAATCACCTTGGATCCCAGCTACTCTTTTGAACTCGTCTTACAAAAAGCAGCCCAGTTTGTTTTTGTACGGATAACTAAGCTTATTCTACTTCAAAAAGCAGCCCAGTTTGTTTTTGTACGGATAGGCACTGGAAACCAATCTAAGTGGATCGGTGCACGAGACTTTCGATCGGTATAGCCTCCATATTGAATGTAGGCTGTATGCAGAAGCGCACGACATTGCCCAGATTAAAGTCAATTTTAAATACAATCTCCTTGAATAAGCATTGGTAATGGAATGATAAGCTGATGAATCCTTTTTACTGACAAAACAAGGAAACAAGAAACAAAAATGAGCTTCATAAGCTATAGAAGCACAAGAGCCAATCCTTTGTGTTTACCAATCGTGTTACTAAAATGAGTGAGTAACTAATCCAATTGACAGAAAATTACTTGGGAACTCTGTGACAGGATCATGATTGGCAAAACCAGCTTTTCTGTAGAGCCCTGCTTTTAATAAATCATCCGAAAACACAGTTTGTACAGTATGAATAAGTATGAAGCTAAGTAGAAAATGATATGAAGCTATTTGTCACTGAATAAAATATCAAGGTAGGTTGGTTGGTAGGTTGGTGTATAAAATACTGATAGATTTAAAATTCTTTGCTTCAGTGTGTTGGGTCAAATAATGGACGATGATATTGCGAATTTTAGTAAATAGATAAGAGAAATTTGAAGGAAAAACAACAAAGGACGCGAGGGGTACTATTACAAAATAAGCTCTTTTCTCACCTTATTTTTTGTTATTGCTTTAATACACAGCAGGCAAAGGTGTTCGTCATACTGCAGAAAAAAAAAACAAGTAGCAGAGTGAAGATAGGGGGAATTTGCATCGGAATTAGGTAGTTTGATGTAGGTAGCTCTTTTGAGGTAGCGGAGACCAACAGAGATGTTATGACAAAGTTACTTTCGAAGGCATATGCAAAAACAAAGATTCAAAGCAAACTATAAGGGCAATGTGTCCATATAGGTTGCATGCACGACTGTTAAAAATGCTGATTAATTGACATGATTGGCTTGGACCAAACTACTTGTACGTTGATTTGATAAGAAAAAGCTTTACCCCCTCCCAAACAATGCTGCATGTACAGACAATGGAACATAACATAACATAACATAAACCAAAATCAAAGCAAGTAATGAGAAAATATTGAACAAAGTTAATAAACAATGAAAGCACAGGAATAAAAATGAAGTTTATTTAAAACTCGCTAATTTTTCCAATCAGCCATGTTTACGAATTATTAACTGAAAATATGATTATAATAGAACTGCTTAGGCCATATAACATGTGGTAAAATATATTATCTCTACCGAGTCCTTAGACAGGATTTCATACTTCTTCTTAGGTGTCCCATTTGGAGTGATTTGTCCACCACTGACGCACTGCTGCACATGATTTAGAAATTTCAGTAGGACGATATGGCCACAATTCGGTTCATCGACAAATTCACGAAGCCACCTTCGAAAAAATGTGATAAAAGTTAACGATTTCAACATCATTTATAATGTTCTATTGCAGGATAAAATGGCAAGAGATATCAATGAACATTTTAGGCAGTTCAACTGCAAACCAGGGCTGCCGCTGAAAAGCAGTGCTTGAAATCAGAGGCCCCTGTAGGTAGAAAACGTCGAGAAACGTCTCAACATACTGCATGCAATTGTATCTAGCATCTTGAAGTAGCAACCTAAGAAAGTAGTTATTACCAATGGACCCTTCTTAAACAAGTTTCAGCTTTAAAAAAAGAATAAATAATCACCCAAACAGTTTATACTAGAGAGACATTTCAGCACTCAAACAAAGATAAATATTCTTGGCCCACAGCTACTCTTGTTCTTGGGGGGCGGAGTGGGGGCAAGGCCCTCCCCAAAAATCATGAAAATCCATTGTTTCTGATAAAAAATCCCATCTGTTCCTTTTTTTCAAACAATTGTGCCCCTAATAAAACTATCCTTACTACAGAATTGTAAAAGCATTTACAAGGTTAATAATTTACAAAGTAACCTATCAATACTTTTGAGCAGACATGTAACTGAATTTGCCAAAAAGAATATTATTTCGACGGAAGTCATTCCTTGGGGAAAAGGAATGTGAGGGGCGTGGCATTTTTGATAAATCAACTAATCCTTCATCCCAGTAACCATAGCAGTGAATCAAGCTCAGAAATATGTTCTGTTCATATCTTATCATATTCTGTTCATGTGTTCATGCTTGTACGGTAGTTCGTTTTCGTCTGGCTTTTTCTTAGAACACTTTGGGTACAGAAATTCAGTCTGATTACAGTTCTCGTTGGGTAAAGTAACGATTGGAAGTCTGCTTGTGCAGGTTTTTCTGATTTCGTCGATGCTGCATTTCCAAAGAAACGGTCAGTCAAATTGAACGCTGCTTAACAACTAAAGCTAACAAATGTAAGCTTGATTATTAGGGTTGAACTCCATTAGCAGGTAATCTAAATCCACGTAACTGCGGAAACGTCACATTACTTGAAAACTAGTATGTGCTATTATTCTGTTATACTGTAAATAGGTTAAGGCTACTAAGTCCTATTTTGTAAAAAGATCCTATTTTGAAAAATCTATTGACTGTAATCTGATGACATGGAACGATTTCAAGAAGAGATGAGTACGTATCGTCTTTCTAGAAATGGTTGTCATGGGAAACAGATGACAGACAGGAGAGACAGCGCACCGTCGCACTGACGTCAGTATAAAGCTTTTTGGGCAAACAATTAGAAAGTAAAAAAGTTTGGGGATGATATAAAAACGAATTTCCCTACGCTGGCAGTTTTCGAGATATTCGAACCACTTATTTCGAGATATTCAATCACTTTGCTACTGAAATTCAGCACGAGACCCATGACCCTATTCAAAACGTGACGATGGGTGTGTCGTTTATACAGTGATAAATGAAACATAGAAGTGTACGAGACAATAGTTGAATAAGATCATAAAACTGACCTGAAGGCAAATAAAGCCTTCAAGATGTAGAACGCAATCTAAAGCTTAATCCAAGAATAGGATTAATTGCAATAAAAGGTTAACGAGCAAATGGGGAGTTAATTTTATTAACCACTAAAGAATTACCCTTTAATTAAGGCAGAGAAGGATTAATGATCTATTCTCTAATTTCAACCCATTGAATCCCGGTGCCATCACTTCTTAGATTTCGGGGCTGCTCTTCTCTGTCAGGTTAAAGTGCCGGACAATTTTCTATATTCTTGAATGAGAGAGGTGATTTCTGAGAAATTTCTCTTGACTTAAAAAGATCAAGAGCTATTTCAAGAGTTAAGCAGAGATAATAAGATTTACGTTAAAGCTTCCGCAAAACTGAATAGCAACATAAATGGATAGAATACATAATACTTTCGAAACACCCGAATAAACAAAACAACAAAATTCAGGGAAAAATCTTCTGGGTACACATAGCTCCTAAAATAGCCTTTGGAAAGGAGAATGTACGACCAAAAAATAGAATTTAAATGCCGAGGCCTTGATCTAAAACTGAGAAAAGATTCCCAGGCAGTGTATTGTCTCTGTTACTGACAGCAGTAGCGGCGCCACAGGGAGGGGGGTACTGGGGGGACACGTCCCCCCAGTTCTTAGCAGAACCGATTTTGTATTTTGTCCAAATTCGATGAGAAAATGTTGAGGGAGGGGAAATATTTTGACACCGTGCTTTTTGTGATGTAATCCTATGGTTTTCAAACTGCCAATTTTCAAACAAAAGTTAGTCATAGGCGTTCACTTCGGACAAAACTGGCGTTCCCTGTTGGTAAAAGGTCGTTTTCTGGTGGTTTAAAGGGGCGTGGCTAAATCTTTTTTATTTGTCCCCCCCCCAGAGCTTAGTGGCTGGCGCCGCCATTGACTGACAGGCCTGTTAATGATTTAACTCAAAAAACAGAAGTTTGCTAATTTGGTACAAAAGCTACTAGCATTCTCATCTTCCTCAGTTTAAACAGAAAATTTTATTTTTGTGCCGTTTAATAGTTTACTCTTTTACGTGGACATTCTTTTCCACACCTTAGAAGAAATTTCATATCAGATAAAATGCATAAGGAAAGTGACCGAAACTCCGCAGTGTCTGGATTTCCTGACCCCGAGGGCCAGGACAAAGGTAGCTTGGAAGAAAGCGGGTTTTATTTAAGATTTATAATTAGTGACAACTAATAGCTTTGCAAAGTGACAAGCTCGAGGCTAAAATCACCAATACTAAACCCGAATATGGAGACTGGACAAATGAAAGTGTAGTTGCCCCTTTTCAGAGGAGTCCCATTAAAGATGTAATCGTTCTTGATAGAAAAGGTCTATACTCATGTGCTCAAGCGTAATGGGTTTGGCACGGTTTTCTCAAAGCACAGAAAATGTTACATGAATAAAACTATTTTTTAACTCAAATGACTTCGACATAGATAAAGCTACTTTAACTAAAACTGCTCACTCGTGAAAGACAAGCACGTGACTGCTCTTCCACAGAACATAGACAGATGTCTGTGCGATAGAAAGGCTAGCAAGATGGAGGTAGGACACTGGATGTTCACGAAAAACCCAAAATAAGTTAATCAATACAAAATTCATGCAAACTCAGACAAAGTACCACATTTTCTCTAGACCCAGCATATTGAAAGTAGTTTTCAGGAAGACCCATTATAAGTAGAAATTCTTGTGCCGTAGCGAAATGAAGTCACGGTCCAAAAAAATCTATTTTAGATTCAGAAATTGAATTAAGAACCAAATCAAAAAGTATCTTGGACACCCAGTTAGGAAAATGTGACAAAAAGGGGAGCATTAAGAGTAATTTACAGTTACACCACCTGACGACTAGGTGACATACACATCTTTGCTACAGATGGACTTCAAAATTTCTCAACCAACTTAAGGGATTGACTTGGAATTGTGTTGAATGACTTCTTAGATTTAATCACATTTACAATACTTCAACAAATAACGTTTTAATCCAAAAATCTTTTCTAGGATTAAAATTTCATCCTTGTCAGGATTAACTATATCTTCCGCGAACACGAACTCGTTGGAAACCACAGGTTGAACTCAGATTCTATTGTCACTCCGGTTTCAGCCAGCGATTACCAGGCATCTAACCACCTTGCACAATTCAGACATTCAAAGGAATTGAATTACAGCTAGTTAAAGCGATGATGTCACCTTTGAAAAAACGGTTGACAATAGGAGGATCTTGTAGAATCAGCAGAATGGAGGTTAAAAGTTAAAAAATGTACGAAATAGGAATATTACACACTCCCTAACTTTCTAAATATTTTCCAACATTTAATTGACGTTATGTACCCGGAAAATCGCAACAGGACTACACAAATAAGGGCGGGCCAAAAGATGAAAGTAAGTATTGAAAGTGGATCGAATGCCCGATTCTAACACTTCAAATAAGAAACAGCGGAACTAGTTTCGGGATAAAAGCAAACAAGCATTTATAGCATAAAAGAGCTAAGGATGTAGACTGCGAATACTCCAAAAATTTCTTTGAACAAAGCATTGCAAAAACCATTGAAAAATAAGAAGCTAACTTGGTGCGGTTGCTGCACCACAAAAAGAGCCCACTATAGCAGAGGGGGTCAGACTGTACTTGAGTCTGGTTGTAAATGTACATATGGCATTCGCATAGTATTCTAAACTTTCTCTCACTCCAAAAAGGTGTATTTCCGTGAGCTTGAGAAAAGATATATAAAAATCGTCGGGAGAAAGTACGTGATGACGATGGTCTGTTTGTTAAGCAGTGGTTTTGGATGAAATCTCCATTCATCTAAAGATGGGGGCAGCAAAGGCGACCACAAATCTATTGGTCAGGACAGATTAGTGAATAATACCGAAGAGCATCAGCAGGGTTTTATGACGGATAATTGAAGATGAGCCCATTTTTGCCTGTTGCGCAAGGGGTTCATAACTTATCAACAGGGAATTTCCACTGGATATTAAAACCATTAGAGGATTAGCTTATGGTCGGAGTAGAACGCATCTGAATTCTGACGCCTTCTATCTAGCGTAGGCCGTCACTTCACGAGCACTTCATAAGCCCACGCCTTCGCTGTAGAAAAACTTAAGGAATTCTTTTCTCGTGCACGCCTCCTTGAGGTCAGAGAAAAATCTCTTCAAAAACCAACTCTTGTTTATTATCTATGTAAAATAAATTTGAATTGAACCAAAAATCCATTGATATTCACATTACAACGATAGTAAAACTGAGTAATTTACACTGGCAAACCAGGAGAAAAAGTAAAACTAAGCGACAAATCAATGGAATGCTTCTTGGATGTCTGTTGTAATATTTTTCCTGTCTCAGGATGTCATGGCGATACCTTTTTCATTCAAAATGCTCTTGAAGCAAACTTCCTGGTATGTTCTAACCTAGTTATTTAGCTTTTCGCGAACGCCACAACTGTTATGCATTGTCTGGGTCACTAAGGGTCTAGATGAACGACAGCCTGTTCTTGAAGCCACTCAAAGACAATTTCAAGAACTTTATTCTTTACTTATGTATACTTCTAGCCTTGGAGATTATACAATATTGTTTTTGAGCCAAACGCCACCAGCCTAGTGGAAAAATAGGAAGTCAAAGCATGGTTCCAAGGAAATACCCAGGTTCAAAGCCTGGTTCCAAGGAATTGGAGCTCTGCAAATTTCATCATGCGGAAAAAAAAAATACTTGCCCCCCTCTCTTTTCAGGTTGTGCTCGCCTTGCATTGTTGTGTGTGCGGTTTTGAGTATTATTCCGGGTAAAATCCTTTTATGTCATGATTTCATGACAAAAATCCTAAAAAAATGGCTCACCCTTACCAGGGCCTTAAACTTTTACTGAGGCATAAGACCAACTAAAAACTACTATGAATCTTTGTATGAACCAGCTACAAAGGCCTGCAGGATTTCTGTTCCATAATTTCCCTGTCTCTATGTGAACAAAGCGGTCGTTACATTATCTTGATACACTTAAACTTTCTTTAAGATGCTAAAAAAGTTTCTTCCTCGTTGACTTCTACACAAAAATAATATTACAAGCTACGCTACGATCATTAGAGGCATTGAAAGCTGGGTCATACAACTATATTACGATATACTCCTTCCCATGAACAGTAAAGACTAAAACGAAGCGTTGAAAATCTTACGTTGGATTTGGACTTGATCGAAGGTCTACTTCCAGTGACGTCAGAAGGAGTTCCACATTGATGATACCTTTAAGCATTTTTTTGGACGGGTGCTTTGAATACAACTGTGGATTAAGGTGCTTTTCAAGCTGATCAAGGTAAAAGCGCGGGCCTCTCTTTCCATCTTGCATTGCGTCCTAAAAGAAACTATCATTAATAAACCAAAATTCCATTAACAAGAAGGGTGCTAAATGCTCTCTTTGTTAGTTGATTTTCCTGAAGGACATTATCAGTGTGTCATTGACATAATTCGATTTGATATCATTTTGGATTGAATAATACAGCGCTGGATAACATGTTCTTAACACTGAATTGCGTTGAAGACCCCGAGAGTGTTCTTGAGTCTGTAGGTTAGATCGGCATTGTTAGTAAGGTAACCCGAAATTAAATTAATGAATATATAGCCAAAAATATACAATAATACCAAACATATTGGTAGAAATATAGTCTGACACATGTTTTTCCTGCCAGGTGAGGAAATAAAGATATGAGAATAGAGTGTAGAAAAGGGAAACATATTAGAGTAAGAAAAGCAACATTGGATCAAAATGGGCTTATTTCTTAGAGCCTTGGGGAGACAATACTCCATGTGGACATTTGATCTCTAGGTATAAGCAAATTGATAAGGTTGTTGTTAAACCTATAACCTAAGACACACTGTAAAACCCATTTGCTACACACTTTCCATGCATAAAAGCAAGTTTATCATTCGACAATAGCTTATTACGGATTTATTCCAACAGGCTTTTCTTGATTCATACCAAGACAACATGTGTTTGGCTAGAACACAGGCTTTGTTGCTCTTCTTAAACTCTAACAAGCGAAAATACCGTACAAATATCCTGACTGGCCAGTCTTTGGAAACATATAACTAAATTTAACTACTGTTTCCAAAGAAAATCATAAAATGCGTGCTAAAAGATACTAGCGTGCTACTTCCATTAGCAGGAGCTTCTACCACTTGTGTAGATAGTTTCTGCTACCATAAGTCTAAAATAGGCCTTTCAATATGCATTAAAACTATGATCAGGTTAAGACGACATTCGTCCCTAGCAAAGCTTCAAAACAACAAATTTGATTCAAAAGGTGTTTTCTGCACATTCACATACAGACTTCACTTGCTAAAAATGTATACGTGGAATATGCATCAGCAGTATTGCAAATGCCATACGACTACAGTGCACTCAAACTTAGGCCCAATTTTAGCTGCATCTTCAAAACAATTACAGTTTCAGTATGACGTTGCAAAAATTAGTGTGAGAATGGCTCAGTTGTTAGAGACGTTGACTACAGACCCAAGGGTCCGTGGTTCGAGTCCCTGGCATGACCCAACTTTCACCTAGAGCGAGGAGAGTTGCCAGCTCTCTGTAATTCCAGGCATAGGAATCACGAGGTGTGGTCACATCGAGAGGAAGGACCAGGACACTGCTCGATAATCATAAGCTTCTCAGTGTCCTAAAAACTACCTTCGGATGCTAGGTAGAAACAAATACAAAATACAAAAAAAAATCTCCAAATAATATCACATCCAAATGCCAGTGATTTTAAGAATCTAAGAATCTAAAATTTAAGAATCTAAAATTGCAAATGCTTTCGTATCCTTATTGAAATGTGACTTCAACATTTACGGTGCACCATGCAAGAAACCAAACAAAAACTTTCTAACCTCCAGGTCAAAAGATAGCAGAGACACGTCGTCTCGTGGAGATGTCCTGCTCTTAACAGATAGTGAGTCATTGTCAGGTTCACTGAAAACTGACCAATAATTGCTCATCATCTTGATAATTCTCTCTCATTAAAACTAAGCTAGTCTGCTAAGGTTTTGCTTTAGACAAAGGCAACTGTTTTGCTACAACTTTCCATTACATTGCTTATCCTTTGAAATGTAGGCTCTGTTGTCTTTGTTTTGATCAATTAGAGATTGCTCCACTGGGATGCAAATTTAAATTTGCAAGCATATAACAACAGTGACAGCAACGGAGTTCTGGTCTATTAAGATCTTTCTCTGAATAACACAATTATCGTCTATAAACAGCAACAGTTAAACAATAAACCAGATGGCTTCCTCTGCGTGAATTTCTTTCATCAAGAAACTGAATAAGGCTATTTCAGTGCAAAAATTTTCCTTCAAATCTCCAAAGGTCATGCGTTTACGTTGCTTCAAACAGTTAAACCAAAACAGCTCTACTTCTAAGCGTGAACTGTCGATCAAACCCTTGCTTTCCTTCCTTGTTCGTTAATTCTATTCAGAAGCCCATGTCGAAGAGGAGGTATAATAACGCAATTTTGCTCCATTTGCTGGTGGCTGCTTACACAAAGGCGCAGTTCCCAGAATCAATTTGTCTTCATCTGTTTAATTTCCCTACGTTGTCATAAAAGCGTCCACTTCATTCTTGGATTTTGATCCAAGTATAACGAATTCCTCTCAACATCAAACACGCAGAATAACAAATAAACCTATACGGCATTCTAATATAAAAAATGGCATGCCGCTCATTCATGATTATCGAAACGATTATAAGCGATATCTTATGACTAAGAATTGTTGGACAGGCGCTGTATACAAGCAGGTTAAAATTCCACCGCAAATACATCCATCTTCTAGCGTTGAAAAACAGGTTGCTATAAAAAATTCTCAATTATAATAATACGGTCACCAGACCAACTTCACATATTCTAAGTTGATGTTAAAAGCGAATGGTTTGACAATGTATATAACTTTAGATAAGAAATACAACAAGTGGGGGATTTAACAGCGTTTCAGTATTTCCAAGCGATAAAATTAGAAGGAAAATGCAGAGAAACATTGCCACTCCAAACTTGCAGTGATCAATATTTAACAGGCTTAAAAGATTAATTGCCAAGAGCTATCAGCCAAAAAATTATTTGGTCTGAATGCATCTTAGCGTCCTTATAAGAAGACAGGGCATGCTGGGAGGGTTAAGCAATGAAACTCTTAGAACACCCTCTCTAACGTCACACCCTTCCCAGTCCTCACATCTTTGCCACAACCAAAATACTGTCAAAGCTCAACCGTTTTTCTTTTCTCGCTCACCAGAACATGTTTGTGTAAAAAACATATGCGAGCGAATGTACATTTTTGAGCCTTGAAGCAAATAGGCAACCAAGAGATGGACAAAAAGATCCAAGACAAGATGTGGGAAAGGCTGTGGGATAGGCGTGAATGAAAGTGCTGGGTTTCGGCTTATCAGACTGATAAACATATATCAAGCTGAAAACAAGGTCAGGAATGAGGTTCCAGTGAAATCAATTCCTTTTGGGAGTCTGCCAAAACTGACTTCCTTCTCACAAGTCTCAGCAAAAGTTGAAAAACATAAGAGAGTTATTGGGGCAATCGGATGTGACTGGGAATATGCACATTTATTCAGCATAGGAAAATCAAAAGAAAAGGCCCCTAAAACAAGTCCACTGCGCCTGCCCGAAAGGCTTAATTTCCACCACTGGCCTCAGCCTTTACTATGAAGATACAATTTCCAGTACGTTTCTACAACAATCATGTCTTCTGCGTTTAAAGATTTTGTATAGGCCTAGCATTATTGGTTTCTTTATATCCAATTTTACCGGGCCTATACTGCTGGGCCTACACTGCTGGGTCTATACTGCTGGGCCTATACTGCTGGGCCTATACTGCTGGGCCTACACTGCTGGGTCTACACTGCTGGGTCTATACTGCTGGGCCTATACTGCTGGGCCTATACTGCTGGGCCTATACTGCTGGGCCTACACTGCTGGGTCTACACTGCTGGGTCTATACTGCTGGGCCTATACTGCTGGGCCTATACTGCTGGGCCTATACTGCTGGGCCTACACTGCTGGGTCTACACTGCTGGGTCTATACTGCTGGGCCTATACTGCTGGGCCTATACTGCTGGGCCTACACTGCTGGGCCTACACTGCTGGGTCTACACTGCTGGGTCTATACTGCTGGGCCTATACTGCTGGGCCTATACTGCTGGGCCTATACTGCTGGGCCTATACTGCTGGGCCTATACTGCTGGGCCTATACTGCTGGGTCTATACTGCAGGGCCTATACTGCAGGGCCTATATTGCTTGGCCCAGCTGCTGGTCCTCTCTTGCTGGGCCTAACTGTTGATCCTCTGCTGGTGGGCCTAACTGATGGCCCTATATTGCTTGGGCTAAACTGCTTGGCCTTTACTGCTAGGCCTATACTTTTGCCTGTCACTGATATATTTCTGAAATTGAAATATGGACGCCAAAAAACCAACATAAGGACAGCAAAGCAGCCCCTTGTGCATGGTGCGTACTGGTTTCAACTGGAAATGTTACAAGAATACAGCTGTAGCTCATAATGACACTAGTGGGTTATCACTGAGTACAAAATTGCAATGAGAGTGATCAATTATGGGTGTGACTCAATGGCAGGAATCACTGTAACATACAACTCAAGGTTCTCTTAAGGAAGATTCCATGCACAGATCTGTTATTAAAACGGTGCTATTAACATCTCCTGCTATAACTCTCTAAAACACTTCTAGCTACTTTACATCATCACTAGCTGTAACATTGAGATACTGTTAATAATTGGAATGAATACTTTATCTTATCACTTGATAACACGTATGACATGTACCTAAAAGTTATTGCAGGTAGAAAGAGATATGTTTATTTAAAATTCTTAATATACATGGACAATTTTCTGCAAAAAACTCGAAGACTACGCCTAAAAAATTTTGCGCTTCATATCATGAAATTTTCCATGTTCAAAGTTGGTGTATGCTATTATCCGAACTTGCTTGAAAGCGACAACATTTAGGAAGAGGATTGCCAGCATTTTTTTAAATAAACTTGAAAATGATATCTATACTGGTTTAAAAAATTAATTCCCTGGAATCCTGCCAATTGAACATAAGTCCTTTTGATAAAAAAACGCAGCAGTTAATAAACTCAGACAATTTACCTCGTTTTTTGAAGCACTAGTCAGTGTGGCATGCCTAGCTCCAAATAAAGAATATAAATACTCCATCTGTTAAAAGCAGCTTTAATTCTTATTGCACTCAGGGCATTAAGCACATTGAATCTGAACTTCCCTCTTTGTTAAAAACATCTGTTGGTCTGGAGGTCACAGTAAACTCAAGACAAGAAGATCATTGAAAACATCCAGTTGAAATAAAGCGACTTTTCATTCGACCCTGATGTACTAATTCTTAGCTATCAGAAATTGGTGAATGCAGTTTTTGTTTTACACTCAACTTCATTCATAAATAATTACCTTTTCAATTCTAGTGTAAGCTCAATTTCAAGAAGCTTTCCGGAAAAAATTGAAGGACTCTTTGCCAACGTTATTCATATCATTTCATCTCTTTGCTTTAGCAGCAACCAAAAAGTGGACGATTAGGAAGATGCGCACATATTGCTTCAAATTGTTACTGTAGACACTAACGGAAAGTGTCAACCGTCCTATCAAACGATCCAAGCTAAAAGATTTCACTGAAAAACGCTATCATTGCTAAAAGCTTATCTCCTGAGCAGAATTGCCAGAAGAGAAAGCTTTTTAATAACAAAAACACAGTTGCGTGAAACTCTCAAGTACTGTACCGCCAGAAAATGGCGAAGCAAGACGTTTTGCCAACAACTTACTTTAACCAAATGCCTTTTGACATTGATTGGTTCTAAATAGTCTGAAGCAAATCTATCGTCTATAGAAATAGATGTTAATTCACTATTCTCTAACTGGTTTATCTCTGATATCAAATAATTTAAATTTTTTAGCTACGGGTGCGAGAACTTTAAAATTATACTTAATGTCGATATGAAGTCATCGACGTCAAAAACTAACAAAAAATTATGGTACTTACGTGTGCTTTAACCATATTCCATTTGTGACCTAAAGACGTTCCTTTTAGTTCCAAAATCCTTTCTGTTGACAACTCTATGGTATCCTAATATAAGAAAAAGATTAGAGAGCATTCTTTTACAAAGACCAATTATAATGGAGTGGACTATTTGCAGATACAAAATTGAAACGTCGCCAGGCTTGGTGAAATGTTTGATTAAGCTACAGAAGAGGGGAAAAGCAGAAGGGGAACTCCAATTATAACAACTGGACGCTTGGTGCAATGTATTGAAGGTTGATATAGTTCTCCATCTGAGTGAAAGCTCACTTAAGGCAACAAATTTATCGTGATAGCAACGAAGGATGCCTTTCCTAAACGAGTACAGCTAACTACGTGATCTCAATTACTGCAAAAGTTAGGCAAAATTAGGGAAAGTACCATCACAGTTTGTTTTCTGTCATATTTCTATAAAGCCCATCATAGTTTGAAAAAGTAAATGTTCTTAGGGCGTGTCAATGCAATTCTTGCCGTCACAACCATTCTGCCTCCAGGGGTCCGGACAGGATGGTTTTATATTTGATACAGTTTACAAGATTTTAAAAAAATACAACTTTATTGTTGTATACTATTGGCCAGAACGCTAGATACGAGCTATAAAGAAAAGGTGGCTGAAATAAAATATGCCAATAGAATCAATAACGTGACATTCTACTCTGGAAGTTGCACTTCAGAGCAATGTGACATACAATAACGACATGGTAATCTTTTAAGGGGTTGAAAAAGGTCAGGGGAAGTTTTCTGTCGGCTTTCATTGAGTGAAAACAGTGTATCGCATTTCATCCTAATTCATACCTTGCAAAAAATCCTGATTATATTCCTAGAATGAAATGCGAGAAACACCGATACCTAGTTTTCTCCGACAAAGGCTAGTTGGCAAAGACCTAGAAATGTGAGCGAGTGGAGTGAAATTCTATGAAAAAAGGAAAAACCTTGAGGATTTAGCATCTTTCTAGAAGCCAAAACACGAATCGTTTGACTTTGGATCGAAATAAGAATAGATCCAAGCAGTGGCGGCGCCAGCTACTGCCGAGTGGGAGGGTAATGGGCGTGAAAAGTGAGACCACGCCCTAATCGCCTCGTTTTAGTGCTTTGTACCAGGTCAAGTGCTGGTGCTTTTTAACCCGTTTTTAAACGAAATATGTAGACCATGTTTCGAAAAAAGTGGGGGGTAATTACCCCCCATACTCCCCCCTGGCACCGCCACTGGATCCAAGAAACATGGGAGATTGCAATTCCACCTCAAGGCAATATGGTCGCATGAAGCAAATTTTTCGGACCAAACATGGAAAGAAATAATGACCACATCAGCAGCCGGCCTACCAGCATTGCATGAAACTGTCGCTCGACTTCTTTTGCCTCGGGCAGGTCTTCTTCAAAATCATCTGCCAAAAGAAAACCAAAGGTTCTCAAAATGGAGAATAATAAGATTATTTTTTAATACACATACCAGTTAAATAAATAACTAAAAAACAAAGCAATAATTCTCTTTTAAGAAATAGAATTTATTTTCACTCTGGTATCCTCGTTACTTTTTAAACTAACACGCAAGACCAATTATCATTATATGCAACCGTGCTCGGATCAAAATAGTTATTATAAATTATAGGAATTACACTGATTCCTTAAATTGTTCAATAAAAACGAAATAGCCCCAACCATTACGAATATGTCCTAAAAAACGGATATTTTACTCCGTTTTTCATTTTCCTTTCAAGGTCAAATTAACAGAGAGCGCAATAACACAATTCTTCCCTGATTAGCATCTATCCAAATAAAAACATTTTTACATCTAGCTGTCGATGAAATAGCAGTATAAATTATTAAAGATCGGATATAAAACATGCTATGGGCAGACTTCAAAACTTTGCCTGGTTGACTGAGAAATTAACGATTCTTAATTGACGATGGACATATGCAGAATATATATATTCCAGGATAGATAGAGGCCATTGATTTTAATTGTCGTGGAATAAGACTTCAAACAAGATAAGACTGAAGTTATGCTTTACACAAAGAAGCAAAACTAACGCAAACGCTATGTTGAGGTGCGTTTGGCGTTTCTGCCTCTGTTTGATTGCAAATGTTACGATCGATATCTCATCAAGGCTAATTTTATCAGTTTAAAAAGAGCTATTTTTCATGAAAGTGAAATGTTTTGCAATAATTTATCTCAAAAGATAAACAGCCAATCGCAAAACAGATGTTAAAACTAGCCAGGCAAAGTTGATGGCTGCTACGAAAAAGTCTCTGCATCAAGTTTTTCCTCAAACAAAGGGCTTAAGAACCTGCCAGCAACCCATTCTTATGTCCACAACAAACGTTAACTTATGCAGAGCTGATCAAGTTTGATTTGACCAAGCATTTTTTCTTCAACAATATTAGTAGAACATCTAGCCTATGCGCAGACTCTATTGTTTTCGACTCGGTTCCTCTGTTTCCTTTTTCCTACCTTCTCGTTGAGTTGAATAAAAAATTTTTTGTTTGATTCTAGAAGACCAAGCAGAATGGAAAATGTCAATTCCATAGACATGACGACATGATTGATCCTAATGTCACAAGGGACATCATTTCACAGTGCATAGAGACATACTTGGGTCATATTGAAAACTAAATTTTTTATGAATTTACAGTCTGCTAGAGCAAATAATGAAGAGTTACACAGAAGGTCAAAGTTTTGAAAATAAGCGACGATGTATTTTGTATTAAAGCGGTTCTACTTCGATCGGTTTCGCCACTTTTCTAGCTGCGCACACACAAGTTTGGGCCAGAGTAGACAAAATAATGCGGTACATTAGCTGAGCATGCAACCTAAAAGCCCATAAATTTGTAACAGGTTCGAAGATGCAAATTAAGAAACAACAGACAGATTAATAGCCTGGCAAATAGTAGTGTGTTAACCTGTGTATATACTGACATCAAATACACAAGAAAACCAAGTTAAGCTAACTAGATGCTTGTGGCCAATATCAAAACAAGTGTTTATGCAGTATGTCACTTGACCAGTGACACTAGTTTCCAGTCCGCTTACTTTGCATCTAGGATAGAACAGAAGAGCGGAAAAATTCTGAGCCAAAATAGAGCATAACATCATGTATTGAGAACGGATTGCTTTTCTTGAGCAGGAAGCTCGTATTGTATTCCAGCTGATGTTTAGGTAACACCAGTGGTAATGGCCAATAAAATATTTCGAACAAATCACGAGAAACTATTCAATTCACCCATACTTAGTCACCCACAACTCTTCAACTACTTTTTGATGCAACCATAATAGGACCTGCCTCGATGCCAATAAAGATAAGATTGTAGCGTATATGTGGTTACAAGAAGCAAGGTGTTGGCGGACAGTCTCGTTTTCATTAGATCTCAAAAGCGAGACTTAGTTAGTTACCAGTCTCCTAATAAGAATAACATTTGGTAAAAAGCTCTTTGATTATTTTTGGCGATGTTTTCACCTGCAAAACAGTTCTTTTGCAGCCTATATTCATTTTAGAAACAGACATTTTGTGTTAATCCGTAATTTTAACAGTTGAAAATTGTTTTCGAAATCTTGAACCATGTTTTGTTTAACTTTTGTGTAGTGTATCTCGGTGTATCCTATGAAAAGAAAAATAATTCGATCCACCCTCGCACTTTTTGTCATCGGAAAGCAAGCCGATAGCTTTGTTGATTAAGAGTGCAATTCCAACCTTCGATAAAAGTCTCTTAAGATTAACTTTAACAATTATTCGGATAGCACTCAAAACATTTTAAACAACACCATGCGATATATTCACTGGATCTAATTGAAACTTCAAACATGGCGCTTAGAATAATGCCCGACATTCGCGTTTGCATAAATTGACAGAGTAAAGAACACAAAACGCCGCAACGAAAATGAATGCGAGTGAAAACGAAGATAGCAAACAATTCTAGATTGATATTCTCAATGCATAAGAGTTTCCTTTGCAACGCGTTTAAGGACTGTAACATTCTACATCTAAAATTAAATAGACCGGCATCCAAAACCTAGAAATACATATAAAGCTTCGATCAAATTCCAAAACTTTCCAAATGAGCAGCAAGGTTAATGTAAAAGGGACGTTCTCAAATGGGCTTGATAATACCATTTTCCGACCTAATTTTGAAAACAGTTTTCGGTTTCAAATCTTAAACCTCTGTCACTGGCTCATTGAATCAAATCCATGGAACACACAATATCATCTTTAAGAAAATTCTAGATCGAATTTCCCTGGCTGAGTAAATGAAACTGGAGGCTAGTGGATGTCTAGCAGTTATTTAAAAAAACTAAGCTACGGGGCTGGTACTAAGTTTCTTAATTCTTTTGTTCCTTTTTGACCAAGAAGTTTTTTCAAAGGTTTCATATTTACCAGAGCTAAAAATCTACTTTTTAGAACCATACGACGTAACATAAGATAAATTTCTGCTATCTGCTATTTCTGTCAATGAACAGGAAATAGGTGCCTGAACGTCAACAAAAATCATTTCCTACCCATCTTCAAAAGACGTTCTTTATAAAGTTGCAGATACCCAATACTATGGTATCTTATTTTTTTATTTTGGTCATCTTATGATTCGGTTTCATGTAGACGTTTGTGTTATCTTACTCTATTTCCTAGTTTTTTTTTAAATTTGCCTAAGCGCTGAAATGTAAAAAGCGGTGAAATGAGACACAATTGGCGTTGTCTCATGGGTGACGCCCATTATCCTACCACTCTGCAGTCGCTTGGGCTACATAGCCCTGTCCTGGGACAAGAACATTGGTCATGGAGTCTTGTAATCTTTCCTTCTTAAAGTAGAAAATATTGCTTACAAAATAGCTTCTACTCGCACTTTGAAGTTCCAATGCGTAACCCCAGGCACCACGCAGCCGTTGGGCTAACAGGGGCTATAGCCCCTCTCCCCAACCCACCCACTCGTTTGCAATAAAAGGTTAGAGAAATTTTGGAATGTTTACTCTAACGCAATTTTTTAAAGCTTCATCTCACGGATCCTAAGAAGTAGCAGTTCTTCTTGACAGGGAACCCTTTTTCAATTTTGCTTCTTTCAGAGTTTTATCTTGTTTAATGCTATGTTGTACTTTCTAACTTGGCTAGCATTGTGTTCAATTATTCTTACGCTAATAAGATCTTTAATTATAGTAACTGATATCTTCTCTGATTCGTACCGTTTATAAATTCTAAGTGGAAAGAAGAAGGAGCTTTCCAAAAGGGGCATTTTTTGGCGTTCTGAAGGGCGTGGCCTAAAAACTTTTTCGCTCTGCCTTTTAATCCCCCTCCCCCCCCCCCATTTTTTGACTGGTGCGCAGTTCCTCTCAACCACTGCTTGTCATATTTTGATTTTGACCTACCCATGAATCCACTCTAACCTATCTTTCAACAAAATCATTCACGTCATGTTATGATGACTTTAATAATCAACATTTGTAACAAATGTCCAATTAATTTGCCCTCGTCCTCAAATTCAGTGCTTCCTAAACTCAGGGCATTTTTTAAGGAAATTTGACTAGTGGGCCAAATCCTCAAGAGGGCCCACTTTTTCGCGACCAGAGCCCTTGACCCCTTGACTCAAAAAAATGAAAATGAGTATAAAAAGAATAAAGCTATGAAAATGAGTATAACAAGAATAACAATTCAATAAAACTTTAATAATATGTTTAACATTTAAAAGTTTCTAAAAAGTTTCTAATGTCCAGAAAATGTCCCGTCACAGACAACCAGAGTCACTCGAAAAGAACTTTTTAATGAATTCCCTCTCTCTATAGATCTCTGAATTTGGCTCTCTGTTACGTCTGTCTTTGCTCTTGAAAAATTCGAAAACTGCAGGTCTTGGGTCAAAATATGCAGTCCCTGTGCCATTGAGAGAGACATGCATGTAGCTGTTAATTGATTCTGGCTTTAGTGATGCTCTGCTGGATATTTTGATATTATTATAATGGGAGACAGCTCTCTCTGTTGCCATGCTATGTGGTGTCAAGGTGAGGAAGGAAGCAAGGAATTTTCTGAGCAAACCAATGCTGGCCTCTGTCATTTTTCTCAGCTTCAATGCATAGAGTGTGCCAGAATCTTCTATCTGGCTATAGACTTGAACTTTGCTTAGGTTTGTCCATGACATGCAGACATCAGAGACAAACTCTTCAACCTTGTCCTCTCCAAATATCTGGCTCACAAGATCTCTGCTGGCATTTATCATCTGCGCTGGTGAACTTGCATCCAATATCTTTTTTAAATTGTTGATTGTTTCATCTTGCTCAATGTTCATGCGCTGGTCTAGAAAGTTTATTGCTGATTGAACAATTTCCACTCTGATTGGACCATCTTCTCTGCGTAGTGATGTGACAAACCTATGAGCCTGGCTGGTTTTTCTGATATTTCTTTCTCCACTGCTTTCTTTACTTGAGTTTAAGTTCTTCAAGTATTTCTCTTCCTGCCCACCAGGCACTGGCATCTCCTTCATGACGTTCAGGTTGACAATAGCTGCATCCCTGGCTGTTAATACATCCAGTAGGACGAGGTCAGATTTTTGAAAAATTTTCTGTAAGTTCTTGAAAATTTTGCACAGATCATGCATAACAGTGGTCAACCACACTTGCTGTGTGCCATTGCCCCATTTCATAAGAAATCCTTTTGCAGATGAGCTTTCTTTTCTGTCCGAATTTATGGTTCCATCTGTCATTTTTGTCCAAAGCCTTCTTGCTGCTTCCAGGTTATTCAAAATTGCTTTCAGCAAATTCAAAGTGTGCTCTGCAAACCTGACCTCAAAATGCTTTGGAAAAGCAAGAGCCTGATCATTTTCTTTGTGCAGCAACTTTGTGCGACGTGGGGATGAGTGGAAGAATGTCGAAAGAGCAAGAACATCAGCCATCCAGAGATGGAGTTCAGGGACCTCAGATTGAACAGATTCAAGGGCCAAATCTGAACGATGACAAACACACCACGCTGTCAAGATATCCCTGCCAATATGTTGTTTGAGCAATGTCCATAATCCTGCGTTTTTGCCTGTGTTTGCTTTTTCTCCATCAGTGGTGACTCCAACAAGCTTCTCTGTCTCCACACCAACACTTTTCAAGCACGAAATAAATGAATCAAGAAGTCCTTCAGCTCCTCCTAAATCACTGCTGGCGATGCCAAGAAAAACGGTCTTCACACTCACTTCATTCGTTGGGACTAACCTTGCTGTTATAAATTTAGAATCAACCTGCTGCTTGTCAGCACTTCCATCAATTTGAACAGAAAAGCACAGACAATCTTTTAATACATCAGCAGTTTTTTCATCTCTTGCTTAGCAACTATGTCTCTCATTGCTGCATAGGTTACTGGATCCCTATAATGGTATACAGAGCTTGGTTGACTAAAAGGAACAAAATCTGTGTGCCATCCTTCTGTCTCAAAATTATGGAGTAAAGCATTGCTATGTTCAGTTGCCAAAGACCTTGATGGCCAACTTCTTGCACTGAGTGTTTCCGTTCTACAATCATTGTAAACATCAACAGCCATTCGTAAAAGAAACTCTAATGTTTGTATTTTGCATTGTTTCATAACTTTGACCCAAGGATGACTGTCTGACGAGAGACTCCGCGCTTCTTCAAGTTTCTTCAATCTTAATGCTTCATTGTGAGCAGAGGAAAGCAAATGATCAACAAGTAAACACAGTCTGTCTTTCCCATCAACCCGGACTCCACTGGCAACTGGTATTCGTCCATTAGTGGCATACCTTTTCACTTCAGGTTCATACTTGCTGCAAAGTAAGCAAGTGACAACGGGACGTCGTCGTTTTTTTTGTTCTTTCTGTTCTTCCCTACTTAATTCCAGGCAAGATTCAGCTAAAAGCAGCCAATTCAAGTCTAATTTTTTGCCTTTGTACCAACGATCATCTGTGGAATCGATTTTTGACGAGGCACTGTCTGGTTTCGAAGTTTCGGCGTCAGCAAGGCCAAGGCCATGGCCTATGTCTGCATGAGTATCATCACTATCGACATCGTCAATGACATAATTTTCCTAAGTATTAAGAAAATATTCGTTGACGTTTTTATCATCTTTCATTGAATCGATGAAACAGTCAGAAGCTGTACTCACCTCAGCAACGGGTACTGCAGTTGATGAGTTTTGATCGCTTGTTGATTCGCCATCAATAGGACTGGCAGTCTTAGGCCGACTGCTGGTGTTTGATTTGGTAAATCCAAACAAGGAGAGTAGCGATGTTTGGCCACTTGCAGTGGCAGCCTCTTTCAATTCATTCTTCTTTTTTTCCAAACGTTTCTCGTGACCACTCTTTGTTGCTTTTCTTTTCATTTCTAACATGGATTTCTAGCTGACAAACTTTTGATCTTTCTATTTCGATTTTAGAACACAGTCTAAAATGACCATGACAACACCAAACATAAACTAGCAACCATAGCAACATAGAGCCTCGACAGAAAACCCAGAAAGAGGATAGATATGCAAAGGGCCTTTCCGTCTGTGCTCAACAAGTGGCACAATGTGAAAGACTAATTTTTTACTTTTTACATTTTGAAAAAAACATTTGTGAAAAGGGCCCAAACTAGTGGGCCGAAAGCCCTAAATTTTGCTTTTTTACTGGGCCGGAAGAGGGGCCCACTGGGCCAGTGGCCCAGTAGTTACAATGTTAAAAAATGCCCTGCCTAAACTTCATTATAAAGGTAATTGCCATGAACAGGAAGAGAAACCAGTTAAATTGCTTAAACTTATTGCCTATAGCAATCTTCCAAACGGAATTACTATAATATAAATTCACTTAATTCTGCTTGATAGAAATTCCCTATTTCTGCTTGATAGAAATTTCTTGGTGAACAAAACAACAAGAGACCCATAGGGGCTTATCAAAACATCAAAATAAATGGCATGCTAGGGTGGAGGCTCAATTGAAGGCAGAAGCTTTTTAACAATTTTTACTTCCAGGTTGTGGCTTATTTAAGAACGAGACCTATACAAAGGGGGGGGGGCCAATTTGAGGATGCATGGTCTGGTTGCATCCTTACTCTTTGTCTATTGTACACCACAAGCAGGGGGAGGCAGGGGGTCAGGCTCCTCAATTTTGTCTCTATGTTAAAGATTTAAGTAAGCTCTCCTTCTCTCTTTCCATGCTTGTCTACATCAAAAGGAATGCATTAGTTTTCTTTGGTCTGATACCCTGACAGCTTCTGATGGTGCACAGGGAGGGGTGCACTGCTATACTTGACCTGACAAGATGTACTGCAGAATATTTTTCTGACAAAACTGATGGCATCAGGGTATCAACGTTTACAAATTATAAACTTTACATATAAAGTCAATGAACAAGAAATTTGAGAGAGCTGCTTAGTTTGTTTTAAGACATATATTAGAAACAGTATTACCAGATACATTTTCTGGGAGTAAATATTATAGAATTATAGAATTATGCCATATTTTGGCATATTTTCACGCAACAGGGTCGAAATGCAAAAAGGCTTTCTGCACAGCTCTGTCACTTTCCCAGCTAAGTCAACTCCCACAACTAAATAATTAGTCTTTGAAAAATTTAGTCCAGGCACAAATATGGGACAAAGAAGTTTAGTATGGGGCTTCTTAAAGCACGCTGCATCTATGACCCTTAAAATGGTCTTTAGTAGAAACAGTAGAGAAACTTAAATTGATAAACATATTATCATTTGACTTTTTTATACAAAACCATTTACTATGTTGGAACATTTTTATTTCAATCTAAAATCAATATCAGCATACATTGTTTATTTTTATGTTTTTGTCAGTGATTCTTATAAACATCACTGCAAAAATAAAACGAGCATTCAAGCTCAAAAAGCCTTTTTGTTAGAGACTGTGGAAACCAAAACAACTTCAGACCATAACCAAAGTTTAGAAACCCTGGTTAGAAACCTTTATTTGAAGACTGAGCTATTAAAAAAATATCTTATTGTGTCTTTGTCACCAAAGAACAAGTATTTTGTGGTAAAACAAAAGAGATATTCAAGGTTGTGTTGTGAGAAGATAGGCCTAGATAAAGAAATTCCTGTACAATGCATGAGGTAAAAAAATCTATATTGTTTGCACGCATGGATGAGAGTTTCAAATGAAATTTAAAAAATTATTGTAGCAACATTATCAAATCAAAATAAAAGTAACAACTAAAGTGAAATAAAAGCTTTTGAAAAGTCAGTTGTTAAAGAATGAGTGTCTTGAATCTTTATCAGTCAATTTCTCCAGTCCAGAGATTTCAGTGTTAATAACAGATATTTAAACAGTTTTTAAATTACATACCCGAATTTTGATCATGTCCATTTTCATGAACCCCGCCTCCATTTCGTTGCAAGGAGTTTTGTTTCTTTTTTGAATGATCTTCGAACATTGAAATGTGCTGCTCAAAACTTCTCCTTTTCGTTTTCGAAGACATACTCTCTCTGGATGAAAAAAATGCCCAAAGTTATAAGCTGAGACAAACTACAAACCGACTTGGAGGAAGAGTTTTACACGAAAAATTTGTAATATAATAAGTCGTTGGTAGCTACTCAATATCTTAGCGGGTAACCACATCTCAAACCTAATGAAAGTTTCCACAGCTGAAATTTCACCGCACAGTATATACAGTGCTTGTTTGTAACAGTTAATGTATGGTGAGAGCATTTAAGTTTCGCGAGCGGCTAAAAAGCAAGTCTATTAACGATGAAAAGCCCCTTCACAAATTGAAGTACCTTGGCATACCAACTCGTTCAAGTAATTTCTTGCGCAAGTGTTTTGCAAGTTCTCGTAAACTATCACTGTAATTATTGATAAAAAGTCCTGACGTACAGCCTAAATAAAAAATGGTACAATTAAAAGTAATACAGTGAATAGGTTAGACATCTTCTTGTGACTAAGAAACAAGCCATGAGTGTATCGCCTACGCTCCTTTCAGATTTTGTTATTTAGGCCGTGAGAAAAATCAGTGTTGGCAAGCAGTGACAGTTACCATTCAACGGTACAAGGAAGTAAACACGTCTAGGTTGCAAACTAAGAAACAATCTTCAAATTTCAACTGTAGATAAATTAAATATCATACCATGATCTTGTCTCTTCTTCACGTTTGTTGCAATCTTTGTTTTGAACTGACTGTTCACTTCCTACATAAAATTGTTTGTTTTGTCATTTGCGGCGTCAAAGAAAAGGTCAGTACCGAAGGTCATAAATCTGGAAGCTGACATGAAAGCTGCAGAAACCCGCGGGAAACCGCAACCTGCTATGGATCGTTGTTGTTGCACAACGAGATACCGTTTGCTCCACTGGTCACCTGAACAAAATTAATATTGTCTTACTGAAAAAAGTGGCAATATATGTTGGGAAATAAATTAGGTAAAAACCAATCTGTCAGTTAAAATAAACAAAACCTAAAAGTAAATATAGTCACTCTTTCTACTTGACGCTGACAAGCAGCAATGTTCCTTTTCGTATGTTTTCAATTGTACAGTCTCTTTAATTGACTTTAGTTCCATGAATTTGGTCACACTTTGATTAACTTTTACTTTGTCCAGTATCAAATTCCATGCAATAGCTGCTCTGTGTTGAAATGACTTTCTACCAAATTCTGTTTTAGGACGACCCACCAGCAATCGGAGCGAGTTTCTCAGATTGAATTCGGTTGTTCCTTTTCAATAAGACTTTTTATTTCGGGAATTCCCCAACAGTAAAATGTACTATGGGACAAAATAAGTAGCCTTTTAGTATAACAGTATTTTAATGATTGTCAACCGACATAACTTAGAATGTCATGTTACTTTACTCTTTTTGGAATGTTGTGGATCACTTTAGCGACTCTAATGTGACTTGTCTCCAAGTCATCTAACAGTGAAGAAGAGCATGATCCCCAGACAGCAATACCATATGTTACACACAGTATCACTGTCTTAAATTAGATGGTTTCTAAGCCTCCCTTAGGCACGAATTTCAAATGTCTCAGGATTTTGTTCTTTTTATTATATCGCTTGCAACTTTCTTAAATTTGTGGTTTCCAAGATAGCTTACTGTCTATCCTTACACCGAGACAGTCTGATAATTTTTTGTTATCTATTACTTTATTTCCAAAAGTTATTGGCTGAAGTGGGCCCATGAAAGTATTTCCATTTAGTATCACTGCTTCTGTTTTGCCCTCATGAACTGTAAGTTGGTTAAGAGAGCACAACTTGTAAACTTCGTTCATGACATCTTGTAGTGCGATGCACACTTCATCAACACTAGATCCAACTATAAACTCGGGACTCGAGAGAAGAACTCCAGGGCCATGCCCTCTTTATATTACCTTTACGTGAGATGTTTAAATTTGTCCAAATTTGACACAAATATATATGCAGATCATTACTTCTATTTTAATATGGTTTTTGTCAAGAGAGGGTTTGGGGGTTTAAAAAAAATTCTTACCCTAGAACAACACTATGGTACAATGGGTAGAAAGGACATCGGCGTAGATGTTTTCGGAAGTACCTATAATTTGACAAAAACTAACTTCTGTTCTTGAATTCTATACTTGGGACATTTGAAAGTCAACCCCAATTAATTGTAACATTTATACTAGCACCATTGCTTTGATTTTTCTTTAAAAAACTTAGGGTACCTATTGCGATTCTTCTAAAACATCCTTTGGGTAAAAAGATACTTGCGTGTCAACCTTGTTTAAGATGCAGGTTCTTTAATCAGAATATCTGCTTTTAGATTGAATTGTGAGGAAAAAGTTCACCAAGAGAATAGTAGAAATGGTTCTCAGCGCATAATTTGGCTAACCAAGTGCCTTATCATGTTCTCATTATATAGAGGAAAATTTTGTAGATTGTAGAAGTTGATAAAAATTAAAAGACCCTCGATAATTCTAAAGAAATATATTTTTATTTTTATAACAAAATATATATTTTATTTAATTTATGTGCAATTTCATTGATTTGAGCAGAATTCTAAGTTGTGGAAACTCGTTGTCGGAAGGTCTTTTGTTCCGCCTGCGACTCAAAACACGACAGTAAAAACTGTTTTCTAGAATTGGAGGGGGGGGGGGGGGTCAATAAATAGCAATACCTAATGGGTTGCGAAAGCCATAGAATTCTTGAAACTTGCAATTCCTTTATCCTTAGACTCTACCATCTAAAGAGCTTGAGATAGCAATCGTTGTCTAAATAAAGAGCAGTTGAAATAAAAAGTTTGGTTATTCATTCAGCAGCTGTTACCAAGTTTCCAATAGTATTCTAAATCCACTTTCCAATCATTTACTGTTCAAGTGAACTGTGCTCTTCGCTTGGAATAGTAATAAACTTGATGTAGGCATAATAAGAAAGCTTCCATTCTTCATCAACTGTTAATTGAACTTGGACCTAATTGAAAAAATCCTGTTCTACTTCATCCTTAGATACAATTTACTTTTATTTCTCTCCACGCTGACGAAATTGGAAAAATATCACCAGGATACAATTAGGGCGAATGGCCGTCAGCTGCTTCTTTACAAAATGATTATGGACAAAAATGCATTTAAAAACATTTTGTATTCAAGAACATGAATTACTGAATTCACTCACTTCCTTCGCACATTTTAAATTACAATTTTCCAGATACATTGCTATTGATATTTATCATTTTAATTCATATTTCTTTAGTTTCCGATACGGATGACAATTTTGGCGATATACTAGATTCATTAATTTTCTTCGATGCAACAAACCCTCTTCTATAGATTTTGATGGTCATTAAACTTATTCGTACAAAAGATTTGAACAAGCAGCATATTTGCAATTTATCGAATACATGTTGATTAATTGTACGTTAATGAACGTTAATGAAATATACAAAGTTGAAGATTGAACGATACAATATGTTTTAATCAACTATATAGTAAGATGGCTTGTACACTAGAAAAGCTAACGTGACTTGAAAAGTTCGCATGCCTTGTCATTATAGACTACTTTATAGCTCACATTACATTTCTTAAATCCTCATGACGAAAATGAATGACCTACATCATAAAACATATACATAAATTGTCTTTATTTTAAAGCACTATCAACAAGCTCGATCTTACCTCCCACCTTTCGCTTGCTAGGCCTTTCCTTAACAACACCGACTAAAAAGTAAGAAGTACATGATTTCAACCTATATATTTCAGAGCAGTGCTATGCAGATGTCAGGGCTTATTCGGGGAGTGGGAGTAGAGGGGGGGGGGGTTAACTGAGGTTGTAGAATAATAGCTTGTGTAGAAGTGGTATTTATTAAGTTGGTACAGCTTTCCATGGAGCAGAAGCATTCAAGACCCTAAGCTTCCTTTTTTGAAACGCTTTCAGATTTTGAAATGGATATCTAGCTAAAGGCGAGTGTGACATGACACAAAGAAATTTTCAGTGTTCCCTATTGCAAGTTGTTTTCTAACGCCCATCCCCAGTTGTGCTGTTTCTGACTGTTCTTCTTTTAAACAGGATATGGATTCAATGCTATATCTAACTCATGTTCATTGTAAATATCAAACATGATAAATTACTTCTCAAACATGATATTATGTTCTGAGGTTATGAAAGTCGCCATCTTATGGTAACTTCTTTATTATGTAAGAACGAATCAGTGTTACACTTAAACTGAGATTTATCAATAATCCCATTACCATGCTTCATCTTAATTTATTTAACATCTTTGAGAAGAATAACAAATTTCCTTTACGGGTTTGAGTTATACGTAACGGTTTGAGAAATATTGATCAAGTTTCGCTTGAAGAATGTTCACTATGTCGTCATTCAGAATAAATTGTGCTTTGTGAAAAACTCTTAATCGCCTATATCAATGGGATAAACTTTAAATACGCTCCTTACGAAAAGAGAATGTTTTGAAGCAGCCAATGTTGTCATAAACTATTGGAGGCTGGCCGGCTATGTTACTTGAACTATGAGGAAGATTTTGTTAAAAGGATTTCGTCTACGTACAAACCATTTACTTTGAAATAAATTGCGAGCTTGTTATTGTAACTGCAATGTCACAAGATGTATTTGTTCTAAAGAATTTTGAAAAATTCAAGAAATCCTGGCCTTTTATTATTTTAAGCTGGGCATTGCTATGTCTTCAGCCAAAAAATGAGACCATTGTCATTTCTTTTAAACCATTGCAACGTGCAGGCTATAGCGTTTGACCCTGATCTGAATCAAATTGTGCCATTTTTTTTGAACGAATGTCACTACTCACGACGCAGGAACAGAGCAACAGCCAGTAGAATAGGTCTGGGACGATCTACTGGCTTTACAGTGCAGATCCTAATGTAGCCTTGAAACCTCTCAAAATTAATGTTTTCAGAAATCAACCCTCCAAAACGTTTTCTTAACATTACAAGATTAACTTTAGGTTGTCCCTCGTGCAGCCGGCTGGTTACGCCTCTTCTAATGGCGATGTGTTTTATGCTGGCTAAAAAACATGACAGCTTTGAGTTTAGGCCGTGGTCCATACGTATCATAAGTGAGCAAGGAGCCAAATGCTGTATCAGTTTTAAAATTCACACTATGATAATGCTTAGTGGACTGCATCAGAACAAAGTTGTTAGTTGAGAAAGAGGTTTGTCCAAAGAACGGTTGAATATGGTATTTGAGCTGGAAATGCAGAGAACTATCAAATTCATTTTAAAGGTAAGGCTTTTAATTAACATCCCATTTTTCTCAGTACTGTCTGAAAAGTGTTACAGTAAATTTTAAAGCAGGGAATGGACAAAGTAAGAAAGTGCTAACTGAATGTGGAGAGTATAGGGCTCTGTGGACCATACTGGAAAACATGTATGTTACGCCAAAGATCTTTGGCGTACAACAGCGGTACGTACGGCGTTTTTCTCCGGCAAAACTTTGGCGTAATTGCTTTGGCGTGGCGTGAATGTGCTTTTTTTAACTTGAAAATTTGCTGACTTGGCGTAATATATAAAATTCTATCTAAAGCTATATATACACTGCATGTTTAAGCGCATTCACGTTGAACCCTTAGTGTATATGGCAGGAGTGTCCAGCAAACGGCCCGCGGGCCAACTGTGGCCCGCGCAAATATGTGGTCCATGCCCGTGCAAAGTCAATAATTTTATCCCTTGAGTATATTGAGTATATATGTCTAAGGTGTTTGACTATATTTTTATGATTCATTATTAGGCATACTTTCTTGTTATTGGCTGTACTTTGTCGTTTTTAGGCTTTCATTCGCATTTCACATTGATAACTTTTTCGTGTAACAGTTTATGTAGCTTTCCATTTGAATTTTTACGTAACTGTAATTACTAATCTATTCATTGTTCAATACAAAATCTGCCGACGATTGACATACTGTAATTATTCATCTGGCCCGCCTGTGCAGCAAGATTTTGTCAATGGCCTACCTCATTGGACACCCCTTGTTGTGAAGTCAGTATATTTCGCAGCCCACGCCATTATGGGGGATTCCTACACGTCCCAGTCTTATATTCACGCCTTATATTGTAGGGTAAAGTTTTTTGAAATAGTGAAGTTACGATAAAGACACGATATAGCCAAGTTTATGATGGGCTAACAAGTTTCGTTTTATAGTTGTATATAGTCACGTTTTGTATATATCTAAAGATAAAATCAACGATATAGAGTTTTATTTACGTCTACACTCTACCGAAGCTATGTTCAAAATACCCTTGATGTAGTTATTTCGGGCTCACCTTCCGTTAATACTAAACCTTTTTAAATTAAAAACCATGGAAAATCATGCCGCTATAACCCTCCCTTTGCGCTGAGAGATTTCTGTAGTAATGATCAAATAAAGCGCATTTTTAAAAAACGGCACGACTCGAAAACGGCATTAAACGTTTCAACCCTAAAACAGAAAACAGAAAACATTGCAGATTTAATAAGAGTCAAAGCTCATTTGTCACTCTTTGAATCCGGTAGCCTGTGCTCCAGACCCTTAACCTCTTCTTTCAGGTTAAGGGTCTGGAGCACAGGCTATGAATCCGGCAGCTCCCCCCTCCCCCAACTTGGAAAGTTAGTCCCCCTTTGCCTAAGAAAGTTGGTTTCTGAGATAACTGCAAACTGCAATAGGAACATTAAATTCAAGATATGAACAAGCAGTTGACAGTTGATACATTCTAAGCTAATCTATAGAGCGTGGTAGCAAGAATTTTCTGCTCTCTTCGCTCCCAGGAAAGCTCTACTTGCAGGAAGGTCTCTTGGTCCTTACTGATGGCAATTACAAATGGCATACCTTATTTAAAATATTTTTGCAAAAGGAAGAGTTTTCCCGTAGTCTTAAGGGCGTGGTCTGCAAAATATTTCCCGTTGATAGACCTTTAGACTGTTAGGTTTATACTTCCCCCGAACCTCCCCATCCTGGTTACGCCACTGATGCCTGTGTACATTTTTAATTTGAAAACGATACAATATTATATATAAATATGTTTTAAAATATATTTATACACAAATGAACCCCTTCAGCAAAATAAAATCCAAGCAAAATAAAAATAAATCTAATTAAAAATGTAATTAAATACAATATACAATTTAAGGTAAGGTTGCGTGACGTGGCGTGCCCCTCAAATTTAGGCAAGCTGGCGGTAGGAATCGGACACCAAAACTACTGGGGTAAAACCTATGGCGTGCAAAAAGCGAACTTCCCAGCATGGTCTATGGAGAGAACACAACAGCTTCTCGACTTCGATATTCATCTTTAATTGAACCTGCTACCTTAAATCTTGTTTGCAAAAGGTCTGAAAATCTGTTTTTGTGAGCTTATTGTATATTGGTTACGGCATGGATAATCAAAAAAAGACTATTAATTTTGTTATGAAAATAATGCACTCTCTAGCCTTTTTCTCAAAACTGCGAGTTATTAATCCTCTTCACTCTTTGCGCAAACCTAAAAGAAGCTGAAAGAATTGTTTATATTTGTTTTCAACACTACTCCTATTTCTGAAAACATTCAATGTTTACAAATAATTTCGAAGATTTGTAAAATATAAATATGAATGGTGGTAAAATCAATAATCTTAGTTTTCTTGGGTTTTTTGTTCAGTTCAAGAAAACAGGTGCATTTTCGATTCGATTAAATGTATGCCATGCAATGCAACCTTTTATTTGAGAAATCCGAAAATATTATTCGCTTTGATAATAAAAAATTATTTTGACTTAATACAGGCAAATGCGATATATACTTGACTGATATCTGAATGCCATTGACTATTTTCCGGAAACGGGTTTTTTCATAATCTTTTAAGTTTAAGAAAGATGTCAGCTGAAAATCAATCCAGAAACGTGAGATTGTAATCTTGATATTAAAGTAAAAATTTAGGAATGTAATCCTCCAGATTTTCTGAAGACAACCGTAGCGAGCATAGCAATAGGTTTTCCTTTATCAAGGTTTTTTTGAAAATTGCAAACCGCATCGTAACTGAAGATTAATGACTGAACTGAAGATTAACAGTTTTATCCTAAAGGGGCGTTGCCCTGTTGGAATTTCGAAGTTTCGAAGTATCAAATATTATTACGAGCTTGATCGTTCTGGCATCGTTCTAACATGCAAAATAACTTTTCTTCCTGTGTTATTAACGATGCTTTTGGCAAGTCAGGCAATAAAAGATATGATGCTAGTGATATTTCAATGTGCTTCTTTTTCTTATTGGACCAAAATAATATTTTTAAAGAGTAATTTGTGTATCAAATGTTGCTTAACAAGGGACATAGCGATAGAAATGTTTACAGGAAAATTTTTTTACTCCACCAATATGTAGGCTTTATCGATCTTTGGTTTCGGGAACAATTCTCAAGCAACTAACATTGGCTTAACCCTATGATCTTATTCGAATGATGCATGTATGTAAAGAGCATATTTCATGGTTTTCTGGAGAAGAAGAATGATGAAATAAAGCAAAACCAAAAGACTGGAATATGAGACTGTATACGAATAACCAGTTTTAGAAGTTATGTTGTAAAATTGAAAGAAACTCGTGCCATGTAGCTAGTTTTTCCAACCCGAAAACCATTTTAAAGGTTGTCTCATACTGTGTATTAAGGTTTTAGGTAAGTAGGTACTATTCTCGATTATATTGGAAAATGCTACACAGAAGCATTATAGCCAGACAATTGCTCCTGCTCAGGTATGGTTGTTGACGCAGGCTATGGCCTTTGCAACTGAAACCAATATGGCGGTAATGTGAAAAGCTAGAAAATTTATTTTCTTCTTGGTATCATCATTCTTTGTCAAACCCCCGGCTTCAAATTAATTACTGATTCGGGCCTTTGATTACCGAGGAACGAAGCTCACTGTTAAAGGGGTGTAACCTGTTTGAACATGAATTCTTTGGTGAAGGACTGAGATCACCGACAATCAAAGCCGTCAAACAAACCAATACTCGCCATAAAGACTCGAATTTTTTACAACGAATCTCAAGTATTCTTATTGTGCGTAAGTAAACATCCAAAATAGTCCCTTAGATAATCGCAAATATTGATGTTTAGCTTTACAAGAAATTTCTTTTATGAAAACTTGAATCAGCTGTTTTCTAGTTATTAGTACCGCCATATTTTCTTCATATCTTCAAGTTGATTATTTGAAACAATATTCAAAGAATTAATTTGTCATATTAAGCTTTATTCCTCCCCAATCAAACTGCTGCCAGACAATAGGCGGTTTTTTCTTACAAACTATTCGGGTGGAATAAACCCATATATCAGCTTTAACTTCAAATTGTTATTGTTTCTATGGAAACAGTTGAAGCAGTGGAAGTTGGGCGAATGGATACCATAATGGCTCGTTCTCTTTAAAAAGCGGGCAGTACAGGAGTACTGGGGGCAGGAGGGTACACGGGGACGGTTGCTAACCGTCAGCTGCCTGAATTAACGTAAAACTCGGAGTAGCAACTTACAACCGTCCTGTACTATGCACCAAAGTGCATATACAACATCGAACGGTGCTGGATATAAGGGAAAACAGCCATTTTTATCATTCTAAATTTCTTTATGCTTTTTAATACCCTAATTGCCGCATTTTTGACAGTGTATGTAGATATAAATTTGCTGCTTAATCTAGATGTATCTTTAACTATAGTAGGGGCTCCAAAAGACAGAATCTTCTTAAAAATACAATAGAAGGATGGAGTTCCAGAATCTATCAACCACGTTTTCCCCATAGCATAATCGCTTACAGATGATAATTCATATCATACCAAAGCACACGCCATAGCAATAGCTGCCGCAGTAATGAGAAGCATCACCATACGTCAACATTGCCAACGTGTTCAAGAGAAACGCGTTGGTAGGCTACAGCTAGACACACGTTCCATTTAAAGACTGGATTATACAAAAACTCACCGAATAAGTACTGCTTGCTTATTAAAGCAAACAGATTGTGTTTGTTGCTTGTGGGCATTCCAAAAGTTGCTTTAAAAGTATTTATTTATAGATACAAATGCGACAAAAGCTTTCAGGTTAAGGGACATAAGACAACGTCGTTGGCGACAAATCGCTAGAAACAGGATGAGGTAAAAAGGAGTGTAGTAGAGGAGCTCTGCAATTAACATTCTGTTCCGTACACAGAGTTACTTCGCTACGAATAAAAAATTCCTCAAGGAATCACACTAGAAAGAGTGAAGTATGCAAAGAAGAAGAAAGAATGCAAAACCAAACATTGCTTAAGTGGTTGGTTATAGTGAATGAGAATTGTTAATGAATATCTTGCATTGAACAGTAAAATTCAGTCCTTCAAAAATGCTTAGTAGTTACAACATGTAATCATGTGATTCACTATTTAGCTCGCATTGACCAATTAGATCACAGTGTTTTTGAATCATGAGTCAGCGATTTAACCAGATCTGGTAAAAGCCAGTCAACCTAGTTTTCAAACAAATCCGATACCAGGAACTCAGCAGCAAGCAACCAGCAAATCTTAAATAGTATTCTGTTATAGGGAATCGTGATACGTAATACCTTAGGGGGGCACGTTGATTGCATACTACCTGACAGTGTCAGAATAATCGTCATCTACATTTTGGTTAAGGTATGCCGCAGTGTTGTTAAGCATTGTGGAAAAACATTTATAAACAAAAAGATGCCACAATAGAGCCTAAGAACGTCGATGTTGGATGAAATTCGACTGAGTTCAAAAATGTACGTCAAGGACGTCCAACAATCCTTTTATTCTGAAATGTTGGATCGTTTGACCACTTCGTCCAACATGCCATGCAAATCATCTTAGGAAAACCGTAATTCAACAAATGGGAGGGCATGTTGCGAAAGAAACTAACCGACGGCTTTGAATCGAGAATATTTCAACATGCTGAAGGCTGAAGGAATACTTTGGTACCATCGTAGTTCGTTTCTCTCTAGATTGCATAACATTGCGATCTTGTTCATTAGAAGCCCAATCTAGAAATCCCCAAAGCCATATTAAAGGGCGTCTCTTGGCGACATTTCGCGGGGTCCTCGCCAACAAATCCACTGCCCCAATAACCTACTTCCCTTATCGAACATGCAGTGAAAGCCCCAACGTGGGTCCGGAGCCCACGAAACCTGCATTAGTCAACATGATATACTGTTGATAAGTGATGACTAAGCCATTCCTACTTTAGAATGCTAGCCTCATCTCCAGCTTTCTTACTAAAAGTGCATCGAGGCTAAGGCTTAAGCTCTATCTGACGCCAACTTTAAAAATGAAAACTTTTCCCTTGATATGCGTTTCTTCATACCCATTATTTCGAGCTTAGCATCTTTAGTGACTATTTATACCAAATGAAAAAGTCCCAGTAACATAAAAGATGGTCAAAGTTTGAACAAGCAAGGCAAAAAACATGTGGGTGTTTCGATTTATGTCTGTTAGGTATTTTCACTAAACACGGTTAAGAAAGTAAATATAAACAACGTTATTTAGTAATATGTACAAAATCCAATTGAATTTACTCATGTAATAGAAGAAATGACGGCACTTGCAACTAACCACATAATAGCAATACCAGTACGAGATTCTGCGTTTTTACGTAATGCCTCGGTGAGCTCATCTGCTGAATCAGAGACTGCCAAATAGAAGGGCCCACGGAAGTGATCGTTGTGGAAGGTCAGTTAAAGGAGCATCACGAATCGCTTCTATACATCGCCTTACTTTTTTATCTTATTTTGTATTGTTTTTGCGAACTTGCTACTTAGTTCTCGTAATCGAAATCGCCCAAGAACGGCGATTGCCAATAGCAGTATTGCACCTTTACAGCATTTTATGGCGAGTCTCAGTTTTTGCTGGGGAGGCGGAAAGTCCAATGGGTACCGATTAAAGCCTAATCACGTCAGAGACATTTTAGAGAGCGCTCTCGAAGCGCTTAATCACTAGATTGCATTGGCTGAGCTCTTGCGTGAGCGCCTGGGAGTAGGAACGAGACCCACTCTCAAACGCGTGCGAGCGAATAGGTAACTGATGACAACGACCGTGATCATTCCCAATGTACGCATGCGTAGGTTTGAGCACTTCGAGCGCGCGCTCAGAAATGTTTCTGACGAGATTAGGCTTAAAAAGAGTCATCTTGGGAAACAATCATTAGGTTTGTGTGCATGATCTTTGGCAACAAGTAAGGGGGCTGCCCCGCTCATTTAAAGCCTCTTGTAGGCTTCCCAAGAAACTTTATTTCAAACATAGCTTGTTTGTCCTGGAAAGACGATGCTTTTCACTACTCCAATTTTTATTAACCGTAGTGAAATAAAACAAAAACTGATAACGCACAATTGCCCAACAGAATGGGAAATCTAGAAGCACCACTTTCAGTTTTAAGAGAGTGATATTAGTGAATCGATTATGGAAGAAGTAATTTCTCAAGAGAAATGTGGAATAATTTCATTTGTTTGCTTATACTCGAACAAGATCTACAAAATGTGTGGTCAGATACTTATGGGTCATCATTGAAAGCTGTAGGCCACTCAAGTGACCATTAAGTTATAAGGGGAATCATTCTCTCTCGCCTAAAAGGGGTCATACAAGCGTGATAAACGTCGGTAACTTAGCACTCTGGTCACCAAAGCCACCTTAAGGACCAATCTGACGACATTTTGACTGTGATAAGCAGGTCCCACGGAGGGTCGAAAAAAGTGGTTGCATGGGGGGGGGGGCGGGCTAAAAACAAATAAAAAGAGGCTTGATTCGTGGTCTATTTCTCAATTCTTTGCTGTTTTGGGAAAAATTTGGTGGCTATAGCCCTCCAGCCCGTAGCTTTGTGGTGCCTGATAAGAACACGCATTAAGTGAACTAATGGCTTTGATAGCACGAGACATTGAGGCAACATACTTGCGGTATCAAATAACACTAGCATTCTCCACAAAAACGTTTCGTTTTCAGAAAACAAACAACTTTCAATTGTCAAAAGTAAACATTTCCTGACATAGTGAAAATGCCATGAAACAAAGGTGGCTAAGATGGAACGGAGCCCTATGGTAAAGGAGTTTCATTATCTTTCTATGCACTTTAACTTGACATAATCAATTGTGCAACACGAAGTCACATATAGGCATTTAGAGAACACTGGTCCACGTAGGTTGGCTGGCTTCACCTCTATCGACTAATTTGACACTGTTTTCGATTAGAACAGGTTACTGTGAATCGTGAATATGACACGACAGAAGTAATCCATTCCAATATAACCAAGCTTACTAAAAAATTACACAACCGGCGTGTATCCTAGTAAAAGTTCACTATGCAATCTGAATTTTCTCTTTAAAAATTAAATGACGATCTACAATCAAAATGATCTAATAACATAAGGCAATGACGTCATAGATCTGGTCTTCCAAACTAAACAGGCGAAGAAGCATTGTTCGCCTATTCAAGAAAACCAATACGTAGACGATAAAATAAATACTAGTGTGAAAAACCAAGCAAGCTTTTTTAAATGTGGGCGTTTGAGTAAAGAAATTATAAGGGAAAAAGCAAACGCCTACATTGTCCAAAAGTTGGTTGCTTTATCAAAATTGGTATAAGGTGAAAATGGAAACCTCTGGACCACTAAAATATGATGACGTTTCAACGAAGGAGGGAAAATCTCTATAAATAACAGTTTTGTTGATGTCATATTGGAACAATACACTTTCTATATCCCATGCTGTATGTACAATGTTCTGCTGTGAAACTCGCTCACATATAAAAACCCCGATATATATGTCGTCTGAGTGTGTCTTCGTGGATGTCTATTTTCAAGGCAACGCAGAATAACCCCGGTACAGCCATTGATGGAGAAAATATCGCTAACATTTCTCAGGACGGCAACGCCAGCAAGGGAACATTTGTGAGTTGCTTTGTATGATCATTATTTACAAAATTGACCATGAATTAATCGGAAAACTGCTCTGAGAAGTGTTCAGAGAAATCCGAAAGGTCATCATCGTCACCAAAACGTATTTGCTCGCTCGCAAAATCAACCGCATCATCCCAAAAGTCAGTGGAAGGCACAGGTGATAGCGGCTCAACCTTAACACCAGCAGTGTCCATCATAACATTGTGAATAGGCATACTAATTCCTCTTACTGTTAGGTCTGGTTGGTCTGTGAATTCAACCGGTCCTGATAAATCATCTGCAGACGGAGGAGGGCTCAAGTACAGTGGGCTGCTCAGTTCGTACCTACTCATTGCGTTAAAAACCGGACTGTTTGTGCAAAAAGAGAATTTCCTGGCATCAAGTAAGTCCTGAGCCACGCCTCTCATGCTCTCACTCAGAGGCTCTCCTCCAAGGTCGGCATTCCAACTAAAGTCACCTGTAAGCGCTTGTTCAATAAACTCCAGTGTGACGTCATCATAGGCATCTATTTCAGATGGAGTCAAAACGCTACTTTCACTGGAAATTTCAGTCTTTTCTATGACAGCCTTGCCATAGTTATGGTCAACATGTATCAAACCGTCTCCTTCATCCTCCTCAAACTCGGTTACACTGCCTGACGAGCTTACCGATCCACTACAGAATCGTTGTCTCACAACCTCGTTGTATTGCAACTGGCCGGGTTTCTGGATTCGCGCGCGTTTGGCTTGCGAATGGTTATTTTGCTCTTGAAGCCGCCTCTTTTTCATTTGGCTTTCAAGCAGTTTATCCGCGTATTCTGGAACGAGGCTCCAGTAGCCACCCTTTCCTGGCTCTCCTTTCTTTCTAGGCACTTTGACGAAGCATTTGTTTAATGAAAGATTATGTCGTATTGAATTCTGCGGAGAATAGAAAGAACCGTTAAATTGGGATAAAAGGCATTGAAAACACCCCAGTACCCTTTCCCAAAAGAAGCAAACACAATAAAGTAACCTCCTCAAACAGAATAAAGAAGACTTGGCAGTGAAACAACCAAACACCTTAACATTACTTCACTCAAGTCTAGGGTAGCCAGAAGGGTTTCAGAATTAATACGAGGTATCTAAATGTAATTACAATCTGACCGATGTGGATTTAGATGGAGAAGATTGATCCCGAATGAATGGACATTTCAAAAGTTCAATCTAGATGAATGGAGCCAAATTTTTGATGGCGAGGAAGCGATGAAATGAAAACGAAACAATTTAGTTGAAGATTTTCAAAAACTAGATAATAAGATAAAAAATGAGTGAAATTAGATAATATATATTTTAATTCTGGAGATGCACAAAATGCATCAATCTGATTTTGACACAACGAAACCCAGGATTTTAACGTTCAGTGGGCAAAGCCATCGCAAAGAGAATATTCAATGTTGAGATTGCAACAAAAACCAAATCTTCATTAAAGCTTTGTAGCGTGTTGCTTTTAATTCTCCATTCACAGCTTTAGATGTCCTGAACAATCGTTTTAGGTTCGGTTCTGGAACCATTCAAAAAAGATATTTCTGTTTTGAATGAATCAACGATATCAGGCAGGTGTAGGTCTGCTCGTTTTAGCAACAGAAACCATGTTTGGGAAGGGCTTATAATGTTTAACATGTTCTAAGGACTTGGTTGAGTTACATTCCCATCTATTAGTACCAATAAACCTTTATTAACCAATAATATGTACCAATAATACATAGGTTAATACCATTGATAATTATATTGCAGTTCAGACAACTACAGACTAAGTTCTTAAGACCCAGTCTGGGTGCTCAGCGGAAGAAAAAGGCGTTTAGCAACCGTTGAGGCAAAATTAATTATTTGGCAAAATATCCTAGCCGCACATGTAGCCTTTTCGATTTTGGCTGTCTAAGTGTCATTAAAGCACGTCTGGAGAGTTTCTGTTCGCATTAAAGTAGAATTAAAAGTCAAGTTTTATTGGCTATTTTCAATCTCGTACAGTGTTTTACCTTTGACGTAACAACACGAAAAAATCGTACTGGCCACATATATGAAGATAGGCCTCCGTGACAAATCTGATCATAAGATAAAGTTAAAGCCAGATTCAAACTAATGTATTTTGTTCTATGAATAACAGCAGATGACCTGGATGTTAAAAAATGATCTGGGTACTAATGTTAATAGAGAACCGCAGGCATTGCTTTAAGAAGAATTAAGTACCCGAATCAGTCTAAATCGTTTGGTTCAATTGGCCTAAAATATTTTCTGGCAATTGAAAGCTCAATTCTTAGGGCAACTGCGACCTCTGTTGAGAGCAACCTCAAAATACAGACTGAATTGGAAAAACAATTTTCAGTCATGAATCATTAAATGTAAAAGGAGAATCGGTTGGTTTCTTGCAAACCATAAATTAATTTTGCATTCACCATTCGGAGGCATTATTTATTCATTCAACAAGGATTCACAACTGCTTCTTATCTGATTGCAATTAATACACAACGAACGAGAGATTTGGTGTGTTTTTGGTTAACCAGTGAAGGCAGGTTGAGATACTGACAACACTTGTGTTTGTTTAACTTGCTCGGTTCGATTCATATTCCCATGAGTTAAGCGCAACAAAGCTACATAACCTGAAAATTCCATGACTGCGTAGAAGTGACCATTACATTTTATATCTATCCCTTAATCAAGAGCATGTTTACCAACCAATTTGAAAATAAGATTTCATTCTATGCAAAGTCCAGAGAAACTCAAGTTGTTGCTGCAATTGAAATAACCAGGTTGGTTGGTGGCATAAAGCTTTACGGAAGCAGATAATGAGGATTCACACAGAATACGTGTTTACTTTATTTAATACTAGCAATACTATTGTGCTGAACAGGCCTGGTGAGTGGGGGCAGGAAAAGCAGATATACCCAAGCCCCTAGCCGAAACTGGCCGAAAATTATTACAAAGTTTCTCACAATAACAACAACGATAAAAAACACAGTTTTAATGACGTCATTGCGTGTCTCATCTTTCTTTTTGCCCCAGGTCTCAGAAAAGCGGACATGGTGCCGAAGACATGTTAAAATAGGATCATTTTGGCCAATTGATTGAACATTTGAAAACTACATCATTGAGAGAAAATCTGAAAGGATGAATCTTTGGCTTCCGAAATTATATTCAAAATCGTACAGAGAACGTAGGCAGATTGTGGGTATTGCGCAATATTATTGGGAAACCATAGGGCTCGACGCGTTAATCTAGTACGAATCATAATTGAAGATTTGATCCAATAAGTAAGCAAGTGCAATTGAACAAAATAAAAAAAAATTGCATTGTCTTACCTCATAGAGCAGCGGAGGGTATCAAGCTTTGTATTATTCATGGTACTCAATTTATGTATTACGTGCATTTCGACGCATAATAAATTAATCCGTATTGTTATCTTGGGATAATGACGACTAAATCTATTACAAAACAGCTTGAATCTTTGAACTAAATAACTTTAACAGGATTTAAGCATTAAAGAGAGAATTCAGTGTGCATTATCAAAAAATAGATAGCCACAGAGATGTTTATAATAGTATGGCATCTTGCTGCGATTGAAATTAACCTACCAAAAGACTTACTATCTATTTTCGAACAGATTATATCCGAAAGCAGTGGGGCAAGGGGAGGGGTTGAGGACTGTTTCGAATGAAGTGATGATGTCTTCAAATACTTTTTTGAATTTCCGAATCTCGATCACCAAATCTGAAGATGCATTAAAGAATAGGCCTACCTCTGAACATGCAAGATAATTTAAAATGTGTTAGAATTAGCTGGGATATGGCCAGTGTACTAAGGGACACTTGCTTAAAGACAAAGATTGGGGGGGGGATGTATGGTTTGATACAGGGTATTTAATATGAAACTAGCCGTCCGTTACAAGTATGGCAAATTATAGACATAACAATTTGTGGAGAAATAATTGATTATAACGATGAATTATGGACAAAAATCTTTTAACCACCAGCATTACATAGAAGGGGGGAAGCCCCGCTTAAAAGCTTGACAGGTGATTTGTGGAGAATTAAACAGTTGTAGCTTGAGAATTTGTTTATGATCACCATGAAATTTTTAAAATGACAAAATTTTAAGACAAAACATAGCTTTAAGACCTAGAGGTAGGAAAAACCAATAACATGCTGTTTTGAAGAATAATTTCCAAGGCCAATTGCTTCAATAAAAATGACTACAGAAGCTAGATCAATGATTTAGACTTTCCAGCTTATCGTTCATTGAGCAAATGAATTCAACTGCTTTTACCTCAAATGATATAAACCTTATTTAGGCTTTAATCACTCAGATCAAACAACAACTAAAACAATTAGTGACGTCAGAATATTTAGGGGCGGGCTTAAAAAACAGGTTGTTATAAAAGCCCTTTTTAATAAGAGCGAATAATAACATTCGTTTATCCATTTAAAATAGAATAATAATAAATGTACAATGATTTTATGTTTTCAAATCTGTTAAATTCAAGGACTTACTTTTGATTGAATTAAAGACAATTTTTAGGGTAACAAACATAAACAATAACACTACCACAAAAAAACTATAACAATACAAAGTGCATTAGTTGATCAATGCTTTTTGAAGAGGCGTGCATGCTTTTTAATGCGCCCAAACCCATGTCTTCAAAACATTCTATATTCCTCATTGTTTTGTGAACAGAAATAGACCATTTTCCTCTGTTTCCACTGGTAATGAACGGAAATTCGACTTTACAAATGGGAATATTTTTTCATTCTGTTTCAAGCACAGTATAGGTTGTTAAACGCTTTGTAAACATGACAACAAGATGCCTTGTTCTAGGACTGGTCGACTCATTTACAAATGTTCAGCAAAACTTTAGATAATCTTCAACTCATTTGCAGAAGCAGAAAGCAGACAAAGTCGCGGCTTAGTTAAAGGAATTATACAACTGTGCCAATTCTACTACTAAAAGTCCATAATAATTCACAAAAACCTTTTTTTCGAAAGAAAACTTGAATATTGTAAACGAAGTAGGCGGTTACTAACTAAATATTTTATTCCTGCCTAAGATCAAGAGCAAAAAAATTCAGAATTTTGTATAAAAATAGTGAAGGCACTCTCTCAGGTGACCTCAAAGCGGAGAAGCCAAACGACAAGTTTTTAAAAACCGTAGATGACGAAAGTCTTCCTTGAGGGAAAGGATTTACAAACGGAACAACCGATCATCCTGTTTTTCAACACCTTATTCTGACTTTATGAGTAACCATAAATTTTACATATATTTGGGATCTAGTATTTCGAGGATAACGACTGTTTTACCACACAAACTGAAATAAAATCGCCAAATCGAAAGGAAAAAATTGCTGTGGCACACGCAGTTCACAGTTCCAAAAATACTAAGGCTAGCCTCAATACTCGGTGTCAATGGCGGCCCTCAAGGCAAATAGCACTGAAAGAGACCATAAAACCTCTCTTATGTGGGCGTTTCAAGCTTTGTATCTTGCCATTAAGAAAAAGGGCTTGAACAAGCCAAAGAACACATTGTTTTTGTCAGTGCGAGCTGTGCATAAAAAGATAACATACAAAAAAACTTATATTCAAGGCTGACTTTGCTGGAATAAAAGCAAAAATTCCATCAACGTATACTCCATTATTAATAGGGCGGATGTAGCATTTAAATAACCATGTGATCAAAGGATGATTAAAGTAAAAATCTCTAAACCCAACCAGCAATAGATAGCATTTAGGAAGGAACAGATGTCTCGATGGATTGAAGCGTCATAATCAGATGTATTTACATCTGTCAAAGAAGAATTTTCTTGATAAGATACGCAGTACCAATTTTGGAAACATAAATCATTGTAAAATTGTCATTGTTATAACAAACATGAAACTGCTTTTATAAGACATAGACATAGCTTTAAAATGCTTAACAAATTTTCTTTGTTGAATTACCACCTCATCCATTAAAACCTGTTTCGAAAGGACAGCCGTTTCTACTTAGCCACCTGTTGTAGCTTTTCCTGTAATCAATGGATGAATGAATTTTCCTTAAAATAGAATTGGAAGGAAAATCTCGAGTTTAGGCTTTTTGCGAGCAGCTTTGCTCTTTATTTCAGCTGTAAATGAGCAAACAATTAAGTTGACAATTCTCAACTAAACGAGACTTGTGAATTTTCCCCTCCCCTATCCACTTACATTCTGATTAGAATAATCGAAATTTTAAAACATTTGTTTTTCAAAGCCGATGAAAATTTGACAAAACTCTTTATCAAAATGCGTCCTTTTTTGACAGCTGCTCTAGAATCGGAGAGATGCTTTTAAACGGATTTTACAGGTATTGCCCAATATAACGTTTTTGCACGACAAGACCTGAATTTTATCTATAATTTCAACTAATTTTACAGCCATCGACTAGTACCATGTTTCATTTTATTCCCTCACATCTCCCTGCCTACCAAAAAACAATGTTAACAGCTTAGGTAAAAATTGAACACACGTCACCTAGTCTGTTACTTCATTCAATAAAAAACTAAAATTGTTTGAAGGAGAGAGGGGCCAGTGAAATCCCGAGGGGCAAATCATTCCATGAAAGTTTCGTATACATTTCTTGGAAATCCTAATGTTTTCCATATAAACCCTTTTCTTTTGCGGAAATCTCGTACATTATTTGCAAGAGAAATTGCTCCTTTGTGAAGCGACCTTCTAAATCGTCACTACTGCTCCAAGACGTTCGACACTGGTTGTGGGATCTCTGAAAGAAGATTGTATGCGAAGACAGATCGAAATAAGTGCATGCAGTAAAGGAGAGAGCACCGCCGACCTTATCGACCTTGCTTTTTCAAAAATTTCGCCAAGATACTTGGGTCACAAATTTCAAATAAAAGTTTCGAAAAAATATTGTGGATAGTACAGCTTATTTCAATAGAAAAGAATTCAACTTATTTGGGTCAAAGAAGGAACTATAAAAACTGTTGTCAGGTCATTATAAAATCCGGATCATGTGGGCCTGTATCGGAACTAAAGGACGGCAAAACGCAGATTTGCTTTCGAAAAGTTGACAACATCAAAGACTGAACACGTGAAATATAAATTGATAACGTTTATCATTGATTTTTGTCTAAGATGGTCCAAAGGAGACTAAGAGCCCGACTGCTTTTAACGGCACTAAAAAGGAATGTGTCTTTCTTTATACACATAACTATTGAATACATAACTATTAAATCGAGTTGAAGTTTAAGTTGCTTTCCATGTCATGATGTCGGGGAGGGCCTAAGTAGCATTGTAACCCACATTTATCTATCAATGATTCGGGAACCGTATCCGGCAACTTTTGAATGTCAATGGCTGTGTTGCGCTGAATTATATATGAAGATGGATTTCGGGTCCGTGTGTGTATATATCTAGCGTGACAAGATAGAAATACTAAACGCACGTTTTGCATTACGCAACTTGCAGGTAAATTTCGCACGATTAGTCGCACAGAGCTAGACAGGAGCGCCCCTGCCACATAAAAAAACTTAAAATAAAATCAATTCTCTCGTTGACAATTTAACCTGCGCATAACGGGTCACTGCTCGCACCTTTAATGAGGTTATTGTTCGGAAAACATTATCGTAGAGTAACGGACAACAATCTGTTTACGTTAAGGTGAGGCGTACAGGTGAAAATATTTCTCATTACACTCCCTAACGGCACTGGGGACGTGAAGAATTTCCCGCTGCGGCAATTACCATAGAATAAACCAATTTTATCAATTAAAGGATCATTAACAAAATCAAAGATGTATAAAAAATGACGTAAGCAGATTACACTGATGTAAGTTAGCCAAACCAGAAGTACGTAAAAAAGGAATAAGAAAATTGGTATCTTATGCAAGTAAATGGGAAATCTCTTTCATTTTATATGACAAACCCACAAAAATTCATTCGAAAGGGAGCTTTTAAAGCAGATTACTGAAATGGGCCATGAAAAATCCCTAGACAGTGTAATCACCGCCTTTAACGCGCGGAAAGCGCGTGAAGCCCGCGGAGGAATGCTCCTATATTCTCAGTAGTAATCCAACTTTGCCGTGATTGATTTGAGGCTAAGATGCTACGCCCACTAATAGATGGCCTTACAACTCCCGTCGAATCAGGTTTCACGGTGAAAATACCTCTAAGGATATAACATTAATAACCAAGGCCTCTGGATTAAGAGCGTAGTATAGCTTTCAATGGAGCTAGTATTTCGTTGAGTTTGTCAAAGAATTTCCGTGTAGTGATCTGTAGACTGAAGAGTTCAAAACTCCAAGACACAATTGGATGAACTATCATTTAGGGCAAGTTTGACAAAAAGAAAGTAACGTGGAAAGTTTCTAAGTTTAACCTGAGGAGATTTAACTATGTAAGCAAATCTATGGTGATTCTGTCAAAACAATTTTTGTGTTGTGTTTGGTAAAGAATATAGCAAAGCTAGTGACGAATAAACTAAAAGCAATTTTAACGGAACATTTTCTCACTGTAACCGATACCTTCTTGCAGTTAAGGAGGCACCTTTTGCAAGATATGACTCGTTCAAGAGACACATGGGAATAAAGAAAAACAGGCAAACCCTTTTTTCTCCTTAACATCAAAAATTCTTTCGAAAAGAAGTTTACTCATCAAACGAGGCTTGGCCACCACAACGAGGCCCTAACACTACAACCTTTGGTATTCACACTTCAGAGCTTTCGCGCATTTTCACCGCAGATTGCACGTGGTGCGCTTTTTGGCGAATAAGGACCCCCAATGTCCAAGCTTGTAAGAAATCAAAGGCTCGCATTGTTATAATGCCTAGGTTATCTCCGAGAGTAACACAAAACCGGTGTGCTTGTGCTAAGCAAAAATAGTAACCCTCCCTTTCTAGGAATTGTCTAGTTTCCATACTGCTCGACCTGCTAGTCATAAATAAGCATGATTAATAGTCATAAATTAGCAGGACTAATTATTTCAAGTAAAGGGTTAAGCCTGATTTACACGAGACGAATTTTTCGCGCGAAGCGAATTTTTCTCCTGCGAATTCGCTGCGAATTCGAAGTTTAATTTCCACTGGCAGAATTTCTTTTGCGAATTCGCCGCGAATAATGCCAAAGAAAATGGCGTCTGTTCGAAGATTGTTGTTATTGAAAAAAAGCGAGCAAAAAAGCAAATAAATGGGTACTTGGTTCGGAAAATTTATTCAGAACGTCTGCAGAAGGGGGAGTTTCATCTTTTGGTAAGTGACTTACGCTTACATTGTCAGGAATAATTACTTTCGAATGTCGCCAACTACATATGAGGAGCTTTTATCGTTTATTGCACCAAAGATTCCTGTTGCTAGAAACGTCCCATTACATTGTTTATGTTATAGGTGCGGGATTTTCCCAGCATTGTTTAGGCCTAGTCATAGGTTACTCATTCTTCACCCATGTTGTTGTTTGAACCATTGCGTAGTTTTCTGTCGTTTTGCATACTTTTGATTTAGATATGTTCACATTGCGTAGCACCATTCGGCCTAGCCCTTCCTTTGGGTTCGTGTCAGATGTCTTCAATTGCTGTTCTGATTGGTTTATTTTACATGGCGAAAAAATTCGCAGCGAAAAAGTAGGAATGGTTTCTACTTTTTCGCAGCTAATTATTCGCTGCGAATTCGCTGCGAATTTTCTAATCTCCACTTCTGCGCATATTTTTCGCGCATTCGCGGCGAAAAATTCGCTTCGCACGAAAAAATTCGTCTCGTGTAAATCAGGCTTTAGAGTGAGGGTAAGGGAATCACGTCATCAAATTACGTCATCAGGTCAAGCAGTATGGAAACTAGACAGCTCCATCCTAAACAAGCTGTTTCTTGAGAGGTAAAATGTAAACGAGATCAGTTTAACGAAATATTTATGAAATAACTCAGTTATATGCAATGAACCGTTTACTTTCGACATGTGATGGTATTATCGTTATCGTGAGCAAAGCTTTAAATAATTGCTTTTAACCCACAACATTCCGAACTACTTTGCTACTTTTCTAAACTTCACAAAGAGGAGGGGGCTTCACCTCATTAGGTAGTTTACAATCTTACACTTCTAGTTACAGGGGAGGCAAAAACTTGTGAAAATGATACAAAAGTCTGATAAAACCCCCAAACATTGCCATGTTGCCTGGCCACAAGAAATGGAAGGATAAAGTTTGACTTAAAAACAATTTGGCGCACTACTAAAGGCTTGCAGTAATTGAAAGAGAAATGTGTTATTTGTGGTTAGTTATGTGCATGAAAGGGGTTCAGAGGGAAGACTTCTTGCTCGCTAAACCAACGCATCCAGTCAAGGAATCCCATTCGGGATTTATACGGAGCTCAGTGTGTACTGGTTTTAGAAATGACATCATGGCCCGTCTTTTGACGAGACAAAGACAGTAGATCAGGCCTAAAGGCAACTTTTGAAAATGAAATGATATAATCTTTGAAGATAAAATTGGGCTTCTGAAACAGAGTGAAAGACTGTATAAAAGAATAATGAACACGATTAACAAACTCGCATCGGAGTTAGCTGAAATGGTGCTGACTTTTTATCAGTGTTACTATTTGGACAAAACTAAGTACGAAAGTTTCAAGAGTCGTCACTTTGGAAATGCGCGATGATTGGGGGTATTACCACATTGCGACAAACAAAACAGTCTTATCTTCATCTCCTAAATCAAAATTTTGCATGATAAAAACACCGGCATAGAGGCATTTATTTCACAAGAGGTACATGCAACATTTGTTTTCAAAACAAACAATTACAGTTACCTTTACTGCTAAGTTAGCAGAAACTGAAGAAGAAGACCGGGAAACTACAAAGAATTATGTAGGCCGCTAAATAAACATATTTAATGGCATCACTGTCTTGTGAGGCTGCCACGTTTGAATCACATCCAAACAAAGAAGGCTACCTTTGTATCAATACCTCTCACTTGATATTACAATTTGACGGTATGGTCAAAAAGCACTTGGCAAATGCTAGGAACAAAAAGGCAATTTCCTTTAAAGGCTACTAGGCAATATCTTCAAGGCAAGTGCTAAAAGAAGGTCTTTTTTGATCCAAAAGTTGCTTTGTGATACAGGGTTTTGGATGCATTGCGTCAAGTACATGCGCCTTAGTGGTTTTCATCATATTGGTATGTTTTGTTGCACTGACGATGATAGCTTCTAGCGGCTTAGTAAAAAGAGAATTGCTGCGAAGGAGATGCACCGCGAACATAGTGTTTCTGCTTGTACAACTGTTCAAATAGATTTTCTCATCAAGCCTTATTGACAAGATTGTTGTAAAGACGGTTCGTGCGAAAGGTGCGGGTGCAAATGTCCCCCGGTTCGGCATTTGCGATTCGTTGCCGAAGCAGTAATATTGCGCGAAAATATTTGCGAAAGAAAAGCAAACAGGATTGAAAAATTTGTCAAACAGAAGAAAACAAATCAAAGATTCTTGTAATCATACCTGCCAACTCTGATCTGCATGTTTGTAATAAACGAAATTGTCTGTGATCCATGTGTATATTGCACTAAGAGTCATCTTGGGTAAATTCGCCTCCTTCATCGCCATACAAATTAACGTCGCGTAGGAATACGGTGGTTTATAATGCGGATTTGTCTTGTAATCTATGATTTGGTCATCTTCTATCTCCTGTTTTATGCCCTCGTATAAGTCCTCCGCGCGGCAATCGTCACTGTTCGTTGACGGCACGGGCGAGTAAGGCGGTGATATCGACGCAACATCATTGGTAATATTAATTTTCACTTCTTGCAGCCATTGTAAACTTGTTAAGCTGTCGTCTAACTGTTCTGTTTCTTCCTGTTTTGCCTCGGTTTTGATCTGATCAAGTCTGGAGCCAGATCTCACAAGAATGGGCATTTTGAGAAATGTCACCAATGAGCATAAACCAATTCTTTAAGTTTCAGCTTCGACCAAACCCTGAGGAGAGAAATGAATATCAAAACAAGGTTCCCTTATCATTCCCTTATCCTGAATGGTAAAGACTCCGGGATCATAGCTTAAATAACAATGACAATACCACGTACAAAGCATTGGAAAATCCAAAGCTTCAATTAATCAAGCACTTAGATATAGATTGGTAATTGTAACCATATGGAACAACCACCCGCCCACGAGTGAACTTTTGTCGTTCTTGTTACGTAAAATATATGTTGAAAGGGCTATGGCAAAGGCAACTAAGCTCTTGAAAAATAATTGCAAACTAAAAAGGCACAACCCCCTGATTTAATTCGTTGAATTGCTGAATCACATAAAGCATTTCTTCTCAGTCTTATTCAATTTTAAACTCTGCGACCTGCAGGAGATTTCTTTCAAGATATATTTAAACCCTATAATTGCATTTTGCGAAACAACCTAAAAATTCTTTGGTAACTGCTTTGTGAGAGACATGGCATTCTCTGTCCAAAATTGACGTTCGTTATCTAATCTGAGGGATCCTTATTAGCTGAACATTAAAGCTAAATTTGAAAGGATATTGACAAAATAGGGTAGCCAAAGGGGCATTAGTAATTTGAATACAAGCGAGATTTCCCAACGGTGGCCGAACAGATTATGCCGGTTTTAGGCGAAAAAAAACTAACCAGTTTATCTTATCGGAAATCAAATAAAAATAAACAACATGTCTGACTAGATTTCTCGTTATTGTGAATATTTTACCAAGTTTGCTATATAAATATATATCTAGGAAACTCGCAACGTAGCAGCAGAGATCACCCAAATGTTGCTGTTACCAACAAATCTGATATTCTGTTCCACATATCATTAGAGATCCTATTATGAATCCAACCTGCTTACAAACGTCCTATTAACATGCACTGATAAATTTGGCACAATCAGCAATCGCGAGATCCATTGGACCTGCCATAGGAAAACAAAAATCCAATTCATAGTGGGAAACCTCGGCTTGAAAGATACTTAAATATTGATCAATTGCGGGATTTCGAGAATTAAGGGTAAAACTGAATTCTACCAATAAATAATTTAGATCTTAAACCATTCGAGTCGGTCTGCGTTGAAATCTAATGCATCTAGTGGGCTGGCGATTTCGGCAAGTAAAATGCTTTCCAAACAAAACAAAGGACAGATCTCGAAACAAGGCGCTCTACGGCTCTCTAAAACTGCTGATTAATTCCAATCAGCTGTTGATTGAGGAGAAGCAAGAGGCTCTTGCAGCCTTCACGCGATTATATCTCAACTTTGAATGACTTCAGCATATACTCAAGGCTACCTGGTTATTTGAGTGTAAAAGTTTAACAAACAAAGTCGTGATTTCATAGGCAATAATTATTCTTGCTAAATTTCTTCACAAAACCATAATAGATGAAAGTAACGTAGGATCCAAGAAATCCTTCCACGGGGATTTTTCAAAAGAAATTCTTCTTTATGTATACAAAACATACTTTTGAATGCAACGAACAAACGGCATGAAAAGAAAAATTCAAAACAACAAGCGAGCGTTGAATTTGAGTGCAGACAGTGAGATTATTTTGTTTTTAACCTATGTTTTGATCAACGAAAACGCTTGCACGGCGATCCAAGTTCCATATTTTCAAGGAAGAAAAGAAAATCTAATTTTGAAATACCCAACTCACCACAACAAGAAAAATCGCGTGTAATCAATCCCTTTCCAACAAAATGCATTCGAAAGTGGTAAAACTTCCTATTATTTTTATCTTGTGATAATCCGGTGCTGCGTGTATAACGTTCGCGAGCATTTGCTGTACGGCCCTGTACATATGATAAACCGTTGCGCTCACAACATCGCCAGCCGAGATTTGTTCAATTGTTCAACGGGTAGTCGGTACAGGCTGACCAACGAAGACCTGGGCATGAATTAAACAATACCATATTCAAATTCGACTATTCATCATTGCTTAAGTGGCTCCTTGGCAACTGAATAAACAGCACCGCTCGCCTCCTCATTGGTTGACATTCAATACCCTTTGCAGTCTAATTCTAATGGAGGTCCCCGTGGCATTGCGGTAGTGACAAGGCATTCAGTTCGCGATAAACAGCAAACACATTCTTTTACTCATTACTGGCCGCAGGAGGGCATTCTGGTTTTCTCCTTGGGCCCGTTTAGGAACTCAGAAAACTCCAACGTTGGCGTGAACAAAATGTAAATAGGCAACAAAACATTTGAGATGAGTGGGTAGCAGGATACATTTGTCACTTTTCTATACCAATTACATAGTTTGTGGTGAGAAAAATAACGGAAGTGATCTCGCTATGAAAGTTTCGTTTCAATTTGACCCCGCGTGTTCTTGGTCAACTAACCCATTGTCAGACATCAACGGGCTTTGTAATGCTCAAAAAATGTCATGATCCCTAGATTTTCACCACTTCGGCGCGTCTAACGAATAAAGGGGGCTAAACGTTATTTTATATCTTTTTCACTTCAAACCCTTCAAACGTCTTTCCCACCTCTCTTTTCCGTTAGCCACATTGAGAATGCTAATTGTGCCATTGCGAAATATAGAATACTTTGGATATACAAACATAAAAAAGGAAAAAAATTCCTCTTCTTGAAGTTGCCTTATTCACAACCCCAATTTCACTCCGTTATTTATCAGAGAGTTGATCGGAGAAAAGTTTTAAAACGATGAAGGTTAAGTGAAATTGCTAATTGTTTACGTTACAGTTCATGTGACCTTTTGTAGGTTTATCAAAACATGATTTTTCAACATGTTGTACATTTGATAATTCCGTTTTAGATTCGTGAATAAATTCAAAAAAGGCAACTGTTATAACTGGGAAACAAACACTCGTGAATAATATAACTGGCAAACCAAAACTCAACATATCATAAGGTTTTCCTTCATATCTCTCCGTTTCAACATCATCGTGCATTGCCTATGTAAGAGGGTAACCAACAGGTCCGATGATTTACGAAGTCCTGGTATGTTCTTAGCCCATATCTCCACCCCTAACTATCGATTCCCGAACCCCCATGTTATTGATTCCAAAAACCCGCTCACAAAAATGACTCCAAAAAAAGACGATTCCCGCTTTCCCGGATCAATACTAATCGTTCTTTAACAAAAAAAGAAATTAAGTCTGATGATCATCAAAATAAATTCTTCAAAAATTACGTCAAGCCAAAGCGTTGGATGATCCTCTTCCCGGATCTCCATCAATTAAGGTTATTGAAAATACATGTAGATTTGTAAGACCTTTAGATAGTAACTGTAAATAGAAACTTATATCTCGCTTATATTAAATGAATCTATTGCTAAAGATATCATAAAGAAGAGCAGGAAAAAGGGGCCAGGACGGAGGGTGCATCCTAACATCTTTCACGAAGATTAACCAGATTGATAAAGCCGGGACATTGGCAGAGACGAAGGCCAAATCATTCCAAGAAAATCTCGCACATCTTTTGTAAAAATCCTATTGTTTTATCTGAAATCCCCGGAAATCCTTTTGTTTTATAGAAAATCTCGTACAAGTAACGAATTATGGGTCACGGTGTTTCCTCTTGCCATGCTACTCAGATTTCGCATCAGATCGAGATTTGGCATGCGTTGTCTTCTTAGGTCATTTACAAAAAATCTTGAATTCGAGCATGTACATGCATATTTTATAAGGAAGTGCTTTGTATGGGAGGTAGTCCTCCGGTCCGGCAGACAAAAACATGAGGAATTGTCAGTAGTGCTGGTAAAAATTTGAAAATTTAATCTTGAATGCACGTTATTTGTTTCTGAATTAAATTTTCGTTGTTTTGACAATTCAAATGTATAAAAAGTGTATCATCAATTATTTTGATGTCGTTATGACACTAAATTTACTCTTTCCTAGTTTTAATTCAAAGTAACAAGAAAAGCAAAGATAAGGGGTTGCAAAAAAATCTTAGAACTCAGATTTGACCATTAGTTAAGGAACTTTCAGTATTGAGCAAACGCAGAAATTCTTTTTAAGAAAAAGTAGACGATAAAACAGCTTTAAGAATGACAGGGAAAAAAATATGTAGCAACTTTTAAAAGCAAAGAAGAATTATTCGAACGTCTTTGAGTGTATTGAAATGATATTTGCGCGCATTAGTCTATCGTTAAACGAATGGAATATATCATCTATGTAGCTACATTTCTGAGAAGTAAACACAGCGATTGAAACAAAATAAAATCACTTTTTGATGTTTAGAGAAAACACAAAGTCAAGATGCTGCTTAATGCCTTGTAAATGATTTTCTTTATTCTATTACTTCACATTCGGGACAACTTCCTTTGCAGCTATAAATTTTATGAAAAAATAATAGGTTTTATCCTGAAAATGTTCATTTTTGAGCAAGTCCTAAAGCCCACATTTGAAAGTGATCTAGAGATTTCGTAGCGAGGGCTAAAAAAAAGCGCATAGCACTATAAGCAACAAGTTAAAATACGACGAAAAAGCATATTTCGTTATTGAAGCAATTATTGTAATCATCCTGTCCGCAACATGTAAAATGAAAAAATAAGAGTTTGGTAGTGTCACTTTAGGAATTTGCGTATTCATATTTCAGAAGCAAAACTTTTTTCCGATAAAATGTTTTGGAAATACGCGTGTTCCCGTGCTATTTTTTCCTATGACATTTTATAGTGCCAAGATACGTTAATCCACTACAGTAGTGTTTTATGGTTTGACCAGATTTTTTGCAAGGGTATGCGCAAGCCAACTACAACTTTCATCGTTTCTAGCGGAAAGTTTAATCTTTCTTCCCATCACAGCTTATAATCAGTTTGAAAGGACTAGTCTGATAAAATAGTTGCCTCGGGAATGCATGCTCCCCTTTTCGTAATGCAGCCATCAGGCGTGAATCGATTTTGATAGATAGAGTGGCTGTTAATTCATGTTAGGGAACAACTTACAGTCAATTATAGTTATATACTCACCTGCTGTTAGTTTAAATATTTCCAGTCTGTAGTCAAAAGCAAAAGATAAAAAGTCTCTTCCATAAAACTTCTCTTATTCCAACTCAAAATGCCAAGTTCCTCCTTTGAAGCTGAATTCTTTCATTAAGGTCAGCATTTACTGCTTGGCGATGTTTTTTTCGAATTCACTTGCTAGCAATGCTCCTCTTTTGGATGACGTTAGCAGTAAAAGTTACAGTTCAATTCTTAATAAAACAAAGCTGAATTCATGCTTCCAGTCGAAACTCCTCCATATTCTATATTCAGTATTGTAATTTTAAACACGATACCTGCTGGACGTGACTTTTGTTAGCGCCTCCGCACAATAGTATTATTGCCAAACTCCCTTTTTACAATAAGACAGAAGCACATCAAATTTTAGTACCTGCTTCAAAGAGAAATATAAAGAGAGTTCCCGCTCAACATATTGCACCCAAAACTGCAATACTGCTCTTTCAACAATTATTTTCAATTAAGCAGTTTTATATCAACCTAAAAATTAGCGCTTCCAAAAAGCAGCTGCAAATTAGCAATAGGAGGTCGACTTATGTTTCTTGAAAATAAAAAAAATACGTGCATGTTACAGTTGTAAATGTCCTTTTCAGCATTTAATTGCAGGTATCAGCAAAAAAAACAAAAGGAAACATAAACAATACAAGAAACTTTTCATTATGTGATGCCTCTTCTAGATATTTTCACAATTCAGGGGGGTCTCTTAAAGCCTGTTCTATTGATTTTTTCTTCTGGGCTGCCAAACGACAACTCAGTTGAGAGAGAAGTTTAGCCAAGTTTTCTTCCCATCAAGGCGTGTCAAGAACAATTGTTGACCTTCTACTTAAAATGCTTCACATTATAAGCCACAAAAATTCATGCGAGCAAATGGAAAAGAGGAGCGAAGAAGAGGAGGATCGATGGAGTAGAGCAGCGTCTTCATTTCTGCACTCAAATTTATGTCTCTCTATACATGACACTTCTTTTAATCTGGATTCAGTGTAGGATGAAACGGCCCAGGTTTCCTTTTTTGTTCTGTAATGTTGCTCTAGTACCTATTGTATACCTTTTGGTAGTTCAGGAAGCTTATTATCTACTTCTCCTATTCATTATATTTCTCTTTCTGGGTGTCATAGAATGTTCACATAGAGGGATAGTAAAGGAGTTTCAAATCTTAGTGCAAGACTTGTACCTGTTTGATTACAAGCATTTTTTGCGTTTTTTCGGATGAGTTCCACGACTTCTGAAGAATTGTTAGCAGGAGTGCTTCTTTCACAGCAAAATCCCCAACGTTAATCAGTGTAGCTGATGATACACTCTGCCTCAGACTTAATCAATACTTGGTTGATGCTCGTGAGCACATGCAACAAGTCTGTATGCCGTTAGAAGAGTAGCATAACAAACATCGTCAGTCTTTAGGATGTTTCAATGTCTAAAACTTTTTCAAAGCACCTAAAAAATGCCACGGATGAAGAATGTGTGTGAATTCAACCAAAAAGTTAACTTCTCGTCTCGTATTGTCACGGGTTGGGCTATCGAGTGTTCAGTTATTCAAGCTCTGCCCGGAAGTGGATCACCCTGGTACCAGAGTCTCCACAATTTATACTCAAAAACATAATTAAACACTGGTCACCCCCAACGGTCTATAATTCCGTATCATTGGCCTTTCAGGCACTGGTAGCCATTTGCATAGCCGAACTAGATTAAGTAGTTCCAATGGTAAGAACGCACGTGGTATTGCTAGTTGTAAATAATGTTGTAAGTATCTTCGACCTTTCTTCCTTTAAGGATTTTAATTATTTGAGTCTAATAGGTACATCTTCCAAGGCACCAAATCTGATGTCATGCATAACATATAAATAGCTTACAGTGGAAAAAGTAATTCTATTACGAACTGGAAAACCAGAGAGATAAGAAACTTAAAAAAACTTAACTCTAGATCAAAGTGCCAGTAAAACAATAAACACGAGAATCGATATGAAATTTTTTTATGTCCAAATAAGTCCGGGCATTTGTCCTAAATTGAAATAAAAAACAGAATTTTCTTGATATTGCGATTATGAAGATGTTGGAAATCCTTCTCCTCTCTTAGATCGGTATTTTCAGCCCACCTTAAATGATACAGGGTGGCTTGAATAAATCGTATTAAAACAAAAACCAGATCTGATACTGATCTTGATAAAATACAATAAAATATAATCAAATATTAGTGTTAAAATTGACCTGAAGGCTGGGCATATAGAACAATACGCGACTGACAAAGTTGCATGTGGTTATGAGAACAGTAGCAAATCTAATGTTTACTTTTTTTCAAATCCAGAATCTTCTGCTTTATTACCTATTGTCTGAAGGTATTTATCTTGTGAAGAAAAGGCTCCTCTTTGGAAACATTAAAAATTGGGGTAAAACAACAATCCTATCTAGGAACTTTTCTTCTGACTGGCTCAAGAGGCACTTAACTTTAAACTTCATCAAAGATAAACTATTGCCCAGAGATTGGATAATGTTTAACTTTTATGGTCATAGTGCTCTAATTTCGATTTGGAAAAATGGTTTACAGGTAACTAAAGTAATGTATGTTGCTGTGAATCAAGATTTCTGTATGAAGACATTGCTATCTGAGTACTCGGTAATTCCGCTGTATCCATCGGTTTTCATCTGATTTCCACTGAGAAACTGTTTACATCAAGTCAAATTTATGGAGTTTATTGAAGGGCAGAAGATGTGTTGAAAAAAAAACGCACGAAAAAGAAAAACATATCGAAGGTAGGGTCAACAAGGTTTATGGAACAACGGTATTTGAAGAAAATTTGTTGCGGATTGCGTAAATCTGGCAATTTCTTACTCTGGGTGCCAGAGCCATAAAATTTCGAGCGCGTAAACAGTAAGTCAAGCGGAGCAGCGGAGGAGCGATCGAATTTATGTGGCTCTGGGACCCAAGGTAGCAACTTTTCGATGAAACGAAATACTACACATTTACTGGGTGCAGATTTTCTCGAAAATGATTCACGGAATACCAATTCAACCCAATATTGTGCAGGATGGCGGAATTCTACTCCCCTTGATGACCCCCTAACTAAGGTCGTGGAGAAACCGATATAGAAACAGATTTTGGATGTTGTTTACGTTCAGCCCAAATCTACAGGCTTCTGTTGTTTTGAAAGGGGACTGTCATAGAGCAGAACATACACATAGAGCGCCAATTGAAAAAGAATGCACTGCCTAGCAAGAAGTGCACAGTAATACTAATCTGAAAAACTTGAAACTAATACCAACAAGGCTGAATATCTTTGGAGGGCAATGATACTTAAAAACTTTGGGACGATCTTTGGAAATGTGCATTTTGCTCATATCTAGATTCTTATAGAAATAAGAGAAAATATATTTTAATCCTTTAAATAAATGTTTTAGTCAGTGTTTTAAAATGCAGACAGTTCGAGTGCAATATTTTGACGAAGAAATTTACTCAAAGGGCAAAAAATCAACAGATGATAATCTTGCTTTTTAAAGAAATTGAAATTCATTGAAACATCCCCGAACCCAGCATGTTGTCATGTTGTAGCAGAATTCGATCGGTGAATCGCGAAAATCTCTGCCAGGTTTTGCAAAGACAATCTGAATCCAGACGTTCTTTGGCGCACGGGGATAAATCTGTAAAGCGTGGCAATTGTGAAGATTTTTCTCAAGTTTGCATCAAAATTTAAAAGACTGCGCATCAAGAACACTTTTTAATGCCATTATATATAATACCAAATGAACAACTTCGCTACAAAAATCCTACACAAACACAATTTCTTTAACATGCACGCCCAGAAGAAAAAAAGGTTGCGAACATTTCATTGACATCGAAAATGAAAAAACGTACCAATATTTGTATTTTGTTGGTCTACTGCACTGACTGAGTTTGTTTCTCGCTTTCTTTCGAGCTGATTAAGTTCTTTGTTTGAAACAAAATTCCTGTTTCGTACAATTACGAAATCACGTCTGTGAATCGAAGTTCCTTTTTATGTCTGCGATCAAGGATATCAAATCTGTTCTGACGCAAACACGCCTACGTTCTACCTTTTGACTGTTTCATTTCCATGCATTTCATTTCGTCGGGGTGAACTAATAACCCACGCTTCATGTAATACTGGTGACTAATACCACGCCATTCTGTGGACATATGACCAGCCTCAACAGAACACTGAAGAAATCAATGAATTGATAACAGATTTGAAATGACAAGAACCATTGATGCACCTTTTAGCTAGCTTTTGTTTTACTTCTATAAGGTTCTTCAGTCGAACTTTTTTAAGTTCCTTCTTTTTACGAATCTTTTCCCCTCTTGTAGACATAACGAGATCAAAAGGCTTTGTGAACAGATATTTCTTTACTAGTAATCTCCCATTTCCTGATTTACTCTCTTCTTTATTCAAACAGTTCCTGGGGAGGGGGACTTTTCAAACAGTTTAATGGAACCCACCATTATTCCAAGATTTCCAACATACGCTCTTTGGCCTTGTGTCCGTCGACGCAACTGTATAAAATTTAACTAAAAAACCAAGCATTATAAAACATCATGCACAACAGCCAGCTTTTAGCGGGGCTCCTGGACCCGGGAATTTGCTAGCCAATCATCAATATAACCAACTACAGTACAATTTAATACTCAAACAAGCTCTTTACGTCCAAATGACAAATTAGAGCTATTTACGGGAAAAAAGAAAATCAATTAATTAATTAACAGCAACAACAAGTAACAGTACAAACATGATTAAGCGACAACTATAAAATTTTATGTAAATTCAGCCAAAACAAATAAGGAATAAGACGCAACAACTACAACAAAGAACTTAGTCTGCATTTGTTTTTGGTACCTAAAAATTTCCCTTATAAATCTTGCAAGAAAATGCTGGATATCAGTGACATTTTCCTCATCCAAACCATGCAAAATGACAAAATGATGACAGCGCTTTCACAAGTACTGTCTGTTCCGAGCAACAATTGCTTTCGAAACACACGTCGTGGCACTCTGCGATTTCAGGGCATACCGTAAAAACCAGACCATAAGACCCTGAGACCTAGGACCCTTAAGTACTAAAATAAAAAAGGACCCTTAACACCAGAAGGGTCTTCACCCCGATAAGACAATAGTTGATCACAGTTGACTGTCATCATCGCAACAAGAGGACATATCAACCGTCAAATGCGCTTTTGCTCCTACTACGGCGTTCTTCCGCATATTATTCACATCAGGCTGTCTTCAAAGAGTCTGTCATGGAGTCAGACAGCGACAAGGAAGTTCACTACAACCTTTTGGGCTTCTTTTAGTTTTCTTTTCTTTTGTTCCCTTTTAGAGTGGTTGCCACAGAACTGTCGATATTTTCCTGCAAACTTTGCACAAATCTTTATATTAAAAAATGTATCCTGAAAACCTCTGCCATATGATTTTAGAAAAATAATTATCAAATAATTCATTGAATTTATTTTTATGCGGGGAATTTGTGAAGCTGACCTCTGTTAGTAGATATCAGTTCCAGAATCATTTCGTCTATTTTTTCTAATTTCGGGTCTATTGTGATTTCGGGTCTACTGAAAGTTCAGCCAAAAACAATAAGCTTTAACGTTTGCTTTAAGACATTTGTCGATTAAAAACACTTTCTTGTGTATAAGAAACCAAATTGTCTTATTAAAAAGTTTCAAGTTTCTTATATGCGACTACATACAGTTTGCTCTTAGATATGCCAAAATTTAAAATTACACACCAAACCAAATTTACAATAGCGTTTTTATAGAAAACTTCTGTTTAAACCCCCCACGATTTGCCAATAATGCTAATTTTTTCAGAATAGGGAGGGCAGAATCCAAAAAAATCACGCAAAAGCGACAAGCAGCAACCAAAGGAAGTGCAAAGATAGTGCCTGCATCTTCATCTCATACACAGGCCTTGACCTTGATCTGTGTCTTGTCTTTATGGTTGACTCCAAGATGTTAAACGACTTTGAAAGATCTTCAAATTCCTTGTCACTTTCTGACTTATTTGAAGGCAGCAGCTGATGTGGATAATATGCGGAAAAACGCCGTAGTTGGCACAAAAGCGCATTTGACGGTTGATATGTCCTCTTGGTGCGATGATGACAGTCAACTGCGATCAACTATTGTCTTATCGAGGTGAGGACCCTTCTGGTGTTAAGGGTCCTTTTTGATGTTAGTACTTAAGGGTCCTGGGTCTTAGGGTCTTAAGGTCTGGTTTTTACGGTATGCCCGATTTCAGGGCATTTCAGAAGAAGGCATTTCACTAGCTAGGGATCAATCACTCCTCTATACTGTCTATTGTTTCATTACAACAGATTATTAACCTCCTTTTATTATAGCAAAGGCTTGATCCCAGCAACGCCAAGGCACAGGGACATGCGAGGTGGACGGGGACAGTCACCCCCTTGCCCTACCCTGGGTACCCCTTGCCCTTGCAAAATTCAGCTGTTCTCTACATTATTTAATTTTTTGCCCTTTTTCTTGGTGCTTTGCCACGCTCTCGACCCCACTACTCTACCAGCGTCTCTGGTTGACCCCACCCCCTCCCCCCTGCTGAGGTCTCTTAGAAAAAGATAACTGTGGTGTCCAAAATGCACAAATGCATGGAATAATTCTTCGGTGCAGAAAAACGATATGAAGTGCCAATGAAGGAAAGTATTAGTTATAATCAGGCAGAGTCGCAAACTTCAAAATGAAAATTTTCGGAAATTATCTGACAAATTCTCGGCTGAATATTTTTAACGGATGCAGGAGAGTTCTTTTTGACGAACGCAACACAGAGATATACTTTGAATAAAATAATAAACATAAAAATTGTTCGAAGAATTATTAAGTTTGGAGTGGTGAAAGGCTTTAGCAGTGTAAATAGTGAATTTGTCATGAAAGGTTAAGAATACGATTAAAATATTCCCTTTAATTAGATAATCACGGACAGATTTTCCAAGAACTGCAGCTGGACGATATGCACACACCAGTGGTAGCGATGCGGCGAAAGATAAGACAGGGACAGTAAATTTCAAATGTATCCACAAGCACTTCAAATACTCACGAGTTCACGAGTACATTATATTTTGAATAGAAAAAACAAGAAACATTGATGTTGAATGTTTATTTCATTTAGCTAGCTATTTGCCTGCGGCTATCGACCGGGCAAAGGCCCGAGGAAAAAACAATTATATTTGATCAATGAAAAATGCTTTACTATGTAAAAATAAAGAAATCTTTGACACAGGAGGTCCTAAAAATTATAGACAAGCAAATAACAAATAACAAGCAAAGGAACTTACCAATTTGCTAGAAACCATAAAAATGTTACAACAAATAATTCTCTCCTCTGTGCTCTGTTCTCTTGTTGTCCTTTTATAAATCTAAAATTTGAAAGATGGCAAAATCTTTTTAATCCAGTTACTTTTCTTGGCCGCGGAATCGCATGCGTCACTGTACGTGCGACGTCTCATTAAACATTTGTAAAACGGGCGGCTGTCTACATATTTCTAGTTCCTGATCGTCGGGTCGTGGAAACTATCGATCTGCTGGCGGTGAAGCAACGGTCTGCACATTCTTTCAAAATCAAATTACCCTTTATTGGGCATTCTTTTAAGACAAACAGCACTATCTGCACCGATTGTACCGTTGTCCACAAAACAGATAGCAGACAGTCTTAATACCAATCTACGAAAATTTGTATTGTATATTTGACAATAAAACGGTATGCACGACTAGCGTTGTACGTAAACCTCTTGCGTATGTTTTGTCTGCAGACACAGAAAGGAGATGTGGCGAGGCACATGACGTGGAGGTTAATAGGTGCTTAACCTCCTAAGACATTTCTTAGCTCCCCCCCCCCCCATCAGCTGTCAATCTATCTTGGCTACACAGTAGCAGTGCCAGCCGCTAGGCTTTTAAGGAGGAGGCGAAACAAAATTATTGGGCGTACTTTTCACTGTTAGAAAGCGCCCCGTACTACAGTCTACAGGAAATCCTGATTTGCCAATAGAGAACACTTATGGTTACGTAAAAGCAGTTAAAAGCTTTAAGGCGAAATATAAAAATTCGATCTTGCCGTGAGTTGGGGAAGGGTACGTGTTTCCCACTCCCTCTCCCCCGTCACACCGCCATTGCGGTTGCCCTATTAACTTTGGCAATGACACTTGTGTTTATCCCCTATTTTGTCTATTTATTTGCCTCCTATGTATCAGCTTCAACTTAAAAGACAACAGTCATCCTATATAAAACAGAAAAGGAACATTTGAATACAAAATACTAACAACCTTGTATTCTAAACATTTCCTTCATGGGCAAAGTTTGTCGTGGCCTTTTCTTTCTGCGATCTTTTGCGCCATGTAACTTGCTGCATTTGTTGTTATTTCAAAGCCATCTGCCCTGAATGGTACCATTTGTCTCGCCCTTCTACTATCTTCGTAACATTCAACCTCGAATAAACTTTATTTTCTTTCGGAGTTATTGCTTTTTTCTCCATGTACCAAAAGATATTAATATTTTTAGAGCATTACAGCGCAATTTTCACTTGTTCACTGTTTCCCCGTTTCCTTGAGAAAATTATCTGGCTGCTCAGAGTTTAGCTGATATGATAAATTATCTTTATCTTCAAATTTCATTATTTAAAGGAGGATATACAGCACAAATATGTGGAACTTTACAAAACTGCAATAGGATAATGGTATATATTAATGGTCCTCCATGCTGGATTTTTAATTCAAAAAATTTAAACCATGTTTTCTGGCTTGTATTTGTGCGATCGGTTCAAGAAAACTGTAAAACTTCAAATGTTTAAATAACATGATAGCAGCCTAATTTTATTTCTGAATCATAAATGTCGGAGGCATGAATTCAAAAATGGTTTCTATTTTGGGAGATTTAAAACATCGAAACATGCATCTAGCAGTTCCTTTTAAATAGCTACATCACTTTTCCTTCTTGTCAGGAGGGAGTTTCGAAACTATGGAACAGATTTTCAAAACAATTAGAACATTTTCAAAGAGAGTTTGAATATTAGAATAGACTTCCGTGGAATAGAGTTCTAAAGTGTGACGTCATCAAAAACCTATTTTTAGAATCTTTGAATTTTAACCACATAGCGTAAAAGATCACCATGAAATACTTTCAAATACGCAAAATTGGCCAAATATGTCAAAAATCGGTTGAGATATGGCTAATGAAAGATTTGAAGTTTGCTAACGAATCACTGTAATTTTGGCTCTGTTCATAAAGTTATGAACAGAGACCAAAATACAGAGGTTTGATGAGACAAGAGCCAATACACATGTGGCTATATCTCTGCCATTGCGTAATACACTTGACTGATTTTGCACATTTAGAGGTATTTAATGATGCTCTTTCAGGTTATGGGATCCAAACTAAAAAATTCTAAAAATAGATTTTTGTGACGTCATCACTTTAGAACTCTATAGTTAATGCCAGAATCGGTCAACAAAGAAAGCCACAGGTAAAGCCTAATACCAGCGGAAATGTGATAAATAAAAGATGACCATCATTCCGTTTCAATTTTTCCGCATCTCTTAGAATGCTTCCGCATCGCATGTCTTTCAACTTCAAATTATAGCACAAGTCATTTAACCTATTAGCCATCTAGCACTTCAGATGAGGAGACAATCAGATGTCACAATTACGAGGAAAAATAATACCTGCGTTGAAACAACTACACATGTCTTTTTCACTATGAATTATTGTAGCTTTGATTAGTTTCTAATGCTTCAATAACAAATTATATTTATCAGAACAAGAATTTAGAACGGCAAAGTAAGACAGGAAAGAGCAGAACGTACATAGGAAAATTTTGTACCTACTTTGTTAATTTACAATGTCACATTTACGTCAGAGTTGTACAGCGTGTGCGACATATCACAATAACAAAAAGAGAATGGAAAAATTCAAATAGCTTCTGGAATATGCAAATAGCTATTATTTAACAGCAAATGTTCACAATATCGGACAAAAGTGGAACTAATTTTTGTTCTTCAGAACAGGAAATGGGTGTGTCGATGGTCTGATATTTTTCTGTTGAATTTCAAAACCCTCCTTATTGCCATAGGTTTCTTGGGATGAAGTAGTGATGCTCTCACGATACGTTTGTTTCATCATTATAGGCAACAAGAATTATTTTGCTACCACGAATTACATTGGGTGAAAATGACCATGTACGACATATGGGCTTTTGAGGAGGGGAGGGGGTAGGGAGCTTCGAGGAATTAACCCCCATCTAAATGGTTTAAAAAAGCCAAAAAATTCAGGTAGGGACTGAAGTGCACAAACAAACAAAAAATGGTATGACTAGCTACAGGCAGGCTTTACCCTGTACCATCTCTATGCCTTCGACTCACTCCCTGGACCTCTGTTTCACTATTGCCTCATTTTACAGACACCACAAAAGATTGATGAGTGCCTAACAATTCAAGTCACTAGCGTAATTGCGACTCGTGTAGCAAGTCCAACAAAACCCTACAACGATTACGGCTGGGAGATAATGCTTTCAAGTAATCGGGACTTTGAGTAACATAGGTGCCTTTGTTTTTGATCATTGAACATTTCTAACAGTACAGCCTACTAAGAGTAATCCTAAATGAGAAACAGCCAGTTGGCCAATATGGTTGCACTGAAACCAGTTCGATGAATTGGGTGATGCACGATATGTGGAAGATGTCAACCCCAGCCGGTACAATTAACTTCATCCACGTTCTTTGTAATAAAAAACATTTTTCTCTGACATGCATTTAAAGAGAAACTGCTTTATCCCTGGCAATCAAACAAATTCTGACCTCTAATTTCTCTGAAAGACAACCGTAAAAAGTCCCAAATAGACCTGAATATATTTTGCGAATTATTTAGTTGGATTTTGCTTGGAGAATTTTTAACACGCTCAAACATAATCTGGTTTTAGAAAAGTTCCTATTTTTTGCTATCTCTGGGTCATTCTCTAACCCCCCCCCCCCCCTTTACAAAACCTACGACCTGGATGTTGCAAAATATAGAAACTGCTCTGTCAGAGAAACCATGGATGCGTGTGACAGTAATGAACTTTACTTTTTGCCAATTAAATATTATTCCGGGATGTACATAGTCTGTTTCCGCCAGGAGACTGACAAATGCAAAAAAGTAAAAATTTTCTATGTTGTTTTTCCATAATTTTTTTGGAGGGTCCCCTTGTTCTTTTCACAGCATTTCACTTTTCGTTTTAATCAATAAAATAACATTTCACGCAATTGGATGCGTCAAAATTAAAGAAATATATTCTACTTATAATTCGGCTATCAAAATGAATTTTAGAGAATTACCAAATTAGGGTCTTTCCAGCCACTTGGTGAGTGATTACTTTCGCATTAATTATCTAAATTTATACAAATCTATACAAATCTTTATTGATGGCGTCTAACTGACAGCGGAAAGAAATCATGTAGGAACCACAGCAACAACAATGATGGCTACCAACAACAGGATAACGATGACAATCAAACCTGCAAAAAAGAGATGAATATTAAAGTCACCAGTACTTATAAAGATAACCTTGAAAAAATAAGATATAAACAAGAACTTAGATTTCTAATGTGTTGTATGTCTCTAGGACAAGTGGATAGGGTGATAGCACGGAGAAGCGGAAATATAGTATACTGAAGGACTTTTCGCTCGAAACTCCTGCGGATAACGTCAGAGTATGAACGTCGGATAACGACGAAATGTAAGCAGAAAATCTATTTCTTTCTCGCCTCCTCTTCGAATCGCGGTTCACTTTGCTAGCAAAGGTCAATTCATTTATATTTTAAATATATCCTGGTTGGCTACCATACGCAACAACCATATGCAACAACCTCAGGAGTTCGCCGAGGCTCCTCCAATTTTTATATCCAGGTGCGGGTTGAAATCGGCGTAAACGTCTCTCCCGTATGAGGAGTGGTTGTTCAAAAGAAAATGAGTTTTAAAAAGACGTCTCTAAAAAGTATTGACTATTGCTTCAGGTGTTTGAAAGAGAAAAACTCCTCCCGACCTGGTCCGGACCAGGCAACAAAGAGAACGCAGAGAACGCAGGACACGCAGGGAACGCAGGACACGCAGGACACGCAGGGAACGCAGGGAACGCAGGGAACCCAGAAAGCGCAGGGAACGCAGGGAACGCAGGGAATCGAAAGAGGAAAAAACCGTGGGTTTAGCAAATTAAAGCTAAAGTTATGAAAATTTATGTCATCAAATATAAACAATGGCTAAGAGATGAATACAGTGAAAATTGGAAAGAAAACTGTAGGCTGAACCTGGAAAGCTCAATAGAAGAAAATTATGAAAAGATTGCTATGGTAAAATATTGTCCATAGGAAAGGAAATACTTTTCGATGTGTTGACACGTCGATTATTGTAATTATCAAGGCTTGAATTATAAGGGCCCGCCGAGAAAATCTACTGAAGTTGCTCCCTCCACGCAAAGAAATATTCATCAGCATAATAACAGTGAAAAACAAAGCAGTCGAAGTTGTTCCGGGAAATCTCATCAGTGCAGAACATGGCTGAATCAGCGTGGGCTGCGGGGGTGTTGTGTTATTTCATACTGCGGTGGAGCGCATAAATGAGGAGCATGGTGTCAGTAAGCAAGATATCAAGCAGATGGCTTTGAAACCGAGCTCTTTCTTGCGAGTATGGACGCAAAGCCTCTGAATGGCAAGACCGGTTACCAGTTCAAAAAAACATAATTTTGTCACCAGAAATCGGAACAACACCGCAATTATTCGAAATTAGCTGGGATTTATTGCGGTAAAATCGGATTAAAAAATGCTGAAGGAAATACACTGATCCTTCATTTATTTTCTACCACATTTCTTGGTTATTTAGATAGCCTAATAAGAGTATCTAGTACTGTCGGGCGCGTGACAAAGAATTTTATTTTCAAAGATATAACGGATTAAAGCGAAAAATGGATGCCATAATTAAAAATGACATTTCTAGCATCCAGGACTATCGGATTAAGGTTTTGCAAGCTGCTACGTTGACATCAGTTGCGTTTATTTTTGATAAAATGACTCATCAATAGATTTTGATTTGTTTCTAGTCAAATTACTTCGATCAATAATTTATCAAATGATTGTGGCAAATGATCAATAAAGTGTTTATGATTGATGAATATTTCATCGAAAATCTGCAACTCATTCCATTTGTATTGACTCATGACACATTCTACTCTTAAATTTTAACTACGATTCGACAGCCTATTAGAAATATGCCCTTAACAGGTGTAGAAAGACTTGCATATAAAGAATACATTTCAATTTAGGGGCTCAAATTAAAAACTGCCATTTGTGCAAGCAGGTTTAGTGTTTTTTAAACATAAACTGAATGGGGTAGTTCATTCATCCCATGTTATGATATTTGCTTTATGAGATAAAGGTGCAAGATTTTGATAACAACTTCAAGGCGATGAGACACTGCAAAACTTAAGACGACTTAGCAAATCTTATCGCATACAGAAGCCGTTGAACAGTACTAGGCTTTTACGACATAAAAATGTAGGAGTTTAATCCTTGATAATGAAATTTACTTATGCAGTCTCTTTTAAATACGACGTTTAAAAGTCTTCCGACTAAGCTGGTTTTCATTAGAGCAATCTAAATAAGACCCAAGCCTTCTCTTCCGATCTCATATGCCCAGTGGAATGCCACAATGCAACCGAGGCATGAAGCACAGTTACTTATGCTTTTCTTACAGTGATCTCTGTACTCTCATCACTGAAAAGGATTGCCAACAGCACAAATTATCACAGCGAATACCTTCTGTTACGTCATAATCCGAAAGGTATTAAACACAGCTCTGTGTTTAAGATAAGACAGTGTCTGTAATAATATTTGCATACAGACATATAACTACGGGATTCACATGGTGGGCGAGAGGAGAAAAAAAGACTTTGCGTAATATGTCATTCCATTCGTAGAAATAAATCCCTTTGTAATACTGCCAAAAAAATTATTAAATGTGTACACTATCGTTGCAGAGATAAATTAATTGAATTTGGATAGCATCATGCCCTGTGATCATGCGCAACAAAAAGACTAGAAAAAAGTTTTTGATTTCAAAGTCTACCTAAAGGGCTACTTCAACTTTCAGCCATTTTTTTAGGATTATTTGTACTTGTTTTTAACTAGCACCTGAAGGTGGTTTTTAGGACACTGAGATGCTACGCTTATCGAGTAGTGTCCTGGTCCTTCCTCTCGATGTGACCACACCTCATGATTCCTACGCCTGGAATTGCAGAGAGCTGGCCACTTCCCTCACTCTGAGTTAAAGTTTGGTCATGTGAGGGACTCGAGCAAAAAACCCTTGGATCTGTCGTCCGCGACCCTTACCACTGGGCCATCCTCGCACCAGAATTATCAAAATCAAGTGCAATTTTAAGCACAAACATTTTCAACAATACAAAAGTACATATACATTAATTGCCCATGTTAAATATTTAAAAAAAGACTTGAGTGCCACAGATTGTAATACTTGCAATCACAATTCTTTGCAAGTTGTCGAACTTTACGATTAATGGTAATTTCAGGTATCAGTAATACGTGCTGTTGGCAAAATTTCAGTGTTGATATTAAAATGAATGCTACTACCTGCAAGAAATTTTTCAAGATGGATGCCACTTACTAGACAGGTAATTTCGCTATTGAAATGCTTATATTTCAAGATCAGATAAATGCAGAGAGCTTTATCAGTATTCAAACGGAAACTTGCAGAAATTAAGCAAATTTCTAGAAAAAAAATACTTACAAGCAAAACTGAGAAGTATTTCGATCAGTATCTGAACAGGGTGTTTGTGACAAACCGAAATCATGCAGTTGGGATGTCGTATACGTTGATTGACGTCAGCATTTTTAGACAATAAATAGGCCAATTGAATGCATGAATGAATCTTGTTAGTGGGTAGGTCGGATTTACTTTTCTTGATTTCCCGTCCAGTTAAGTAAAGCGGAGAAATCACAAGTTTGAGAAGCGAAACTGGCAGAAGTTTTGGAGAAAAGCACGGAGAAATAATCACGAAAACGCGTAGTCATTGATAACTGAAATTAAAACCCTAATGAGGTTTACCAACAAACCGTCTCTTTGAAAGACAGTTTTAAAACTTTCTTCTCAAATGAGGTTGGGTACAATCAAATAAACTTAAGATGTGTCTCCTTGATTCGCTAGAAGAATTCCTAAACTAAGAATAAAAGGTTTTTTTTGATCAACAGCTACATTTGAAAGTAACAAAATGGGAGCTGTTGACTGCCAAGCAATTTTAACTGAATTTTCTAACATTTTGGGGTGAGGCTACTGCAATTTTTGTTTTTTATAAAATTTAGAATTCAAGCACTGTATCTTTCTGCTTTTTTCAGTCTTTTATGTATTGCAAGCCTATTATTGTGTCTGAAAGAAGACGACTGACAATCGTTAAAACCGTTTTTTTCCCAGCCAAGTAAATACTGGGTGTGTGAGTGTGTGGGGAGGGGGAGGGGTAGGGGAGCGGGTTGGGGTGTCACCGAAATATGATATAAACCACGCCTTAGTAAAAAGACTGCTTCGAAACCAACAACCGATTGAGAAAAAACATACTAGGTAAAGATTACAGCTTGTTGTAGTTTGTTACTTCAATATGTGCTGTGGTTCAGGACAAGAGTGATAGGTCAAAATTTAAAATCTGAAGATGAGACTCGCTGCCCAAAAACTTTAAAAATTGCGATTAACTTGAACCATTTTTCTATGCAACAAATCTTTTTTGAACTGAATTGAACTGGAACTTGTCATCTGCTCAATGTCGGGCAAGTGGTTATATAATCAAATTATAGGAGTATAAAAATAGATATAAAATCACCTAACGCACTGGAATATCCTCTTATTCATGTCTTATGATGTTGTCTAAACAACTCTCGTAATCCATCTATAAAAATTTACATAAAATCCGACAAAAGAACAACCTTCAGTTTAGCAACTGTGATTTTCAGGGTTTTGAAAACAAAACCGTACTTTGCAATATACAAGGATGTTTCTGATAACTTAAATTGTGTTGATTCACTATGTAACTTTGCATCTATAAATTTGAAAGTCCATATAATATGTGTTATCGTAACTTGATCCAATTATTGTCAAATACGTCCTTTAGAAATTCAAGTGACAGCACAGGCAGAGAAAGACCTATACTTAATCGTGCAGCAATGCATTCACAAAAAGCCTTGCAAAAATGATAATGAAAAAATACAGGGATGTTTCATGTTGGTCTAAAAATACCAACTGTAGCGAATTCATGTCCGTTATCGAGAGTTGCCCGTTAGTGGGAGTTGCCCGTTAGTGGGAGTTGTCTGCTAATTTGCGTTGTCCGTTATTGGGAGTTTTCCGTTATTGGGAGTTTTCCGTTATTGGGAGCTGTCCACTAATGAGAGCTGTCCGCTGCCGGAAGCTGTCCGTTATGGAGAGCTGTCCGTTATTGAGCGTTGCCCGTTATTGGGAGCTGTCCGTTATTGGGAGCTGTCCACTAATGAGAGCTGTCCGCTACCGGAAGCTGTCCGTAATGGAGAGCTGTCCGTTATTGAGCGTTGCCCGTTATTGGGAGCTGTCCGTTATTGGGAGTTGCCCGGCACTAAAAATTGCACAATCACTAGAAAGGGGATCCAAAGAGGGCGTTTGTTTAAAAGATTAAATAATGAGTTTTGGAGAATTCTGCACTATATCAATGCATAAAAACAAATGGGACATTTATCATCAATAATGGATGGTCTAGAAAAAGACTCATGGAAACCAAAGCATGAGTTTTACAATAATAAAAATTACTGAAAGTACAATGACAGTCTTGCATTTTGCATATGACTCCCCTGGTATACTTTTTATAATAGGGTGCGGAGCCGGAGTTCGAACAAAGTATTTAATATTCTTCTTTAAAACGTGCACCGTTATCTTAACCTGCCCTGACCTGGCGACCCAATTTTTTACCATCGAAGATTTGGCACTTGTGTGGATAAGCCCTCAAAACTCAACAGAAAGGAATAAACGAAACTAATTTAATAAAAAGGATAAAAGCAAAGGCTTTAGGAAGATCTAGACCTCTAAGACAAGATTCAAAGATACCTATGTCTGTGGAATTTGCTTTGTGAACCAGTGTCACTTTTATTAAACTATGACAGATTGCTTTGCTTAAATATTGCGCATACGAAACGTTGTCCCCTGCACACAACTGTATTGGCCTTGTCTATGACTGTTAAAAAGGGCGTAATTTGGAAAACCAGGAAGAAAATCTAATATGACATTCTCCTGAAAATCTGAAGAAAATTACCCATTTCAAAGCACAAGCGACCAAATATAAACAAACTTACGCAAGGTGAAATAAAACTAAGTACTGAAATTTCACTAACGATAAGGATGACAATAAAATGCGACAATAAAGATGAAGCTATGTCCTGAAAGCCTATGGGGCGAATACGAACTAATGTCTTTGAACTCGACCTATATAACAAGGAAATAGCAAGATCTCCAGATCCCCTGGTACAGAATTTGCCAAGAAACGCTAAACGAATACAGCAATCAAAGCATCATGATGTCAGTTTCAAATAACAACTTAAAATGCATCTACAGATCTTAAACACATCTCCACGGAAGAACAGAAAATTGATTTTTTAAAAGGCTTCCTTTTATTATTAATAAATTTTTATATTTTTATTTTAAATAAACATTTTTATCTAGATATTTTATTGCTGAAGGGTTTATTTTGAAGAATTTAAACTAGATGGATGAATGTTGAGCTAGATATGTGTCGCTCATCTGAAAAAAAGTACGCACAGAAATGAGCTAGGATTGCGTAAAAGTAATTTTTTGATCAAACGTCGTAGTGATTATTTCATTGCACCTCAAAGACTTCTAACTCTAAAAGAGCTCTTTCTAAACTACCAAAAACATAAGGAAATCGCCAGAAACTATGCAAAAATTGATCTATGGAGTTGCAACTTATCCCAGAAATGGATGTTTATAGATTTCTTAGATAAGATAACGTGTTACATTGACTTTGCGATGAGAATATTCTACTGCATAAACTAAGGCATTACTGGTGCAAGTGTAGAGAGAAGAGATTCCGTAGCATCCTAAATCAAAAGAAATTGAAAGTAACATGTCTAATCTTCGAGTGCATACAAGGAACAATATTCCAGCGTTCACATCATACGCGACGAAAATAAGCACCGTATAATAGCGCAGCCCTTTGATTACCATTGTTAAGAACTGAAGCTGTGAGATAATCATTCCTGTTTCAAGGGCCTAAGTGCTACAACGAATTCACTCTTTAAATTTTATTGTGCTTTCTAGATCGAGACTCAAGAAATACTGTGATTTAAATTATACTTATTATGTAAATAAAATATTTTAGTTTTTTTATATAAAATTACTTCTACCGGTTGTACTAGGATTACTTTCTATGTCTTTATGACATTTTCATATTTAACAGGCCCCTTGTTGATAACAGTACTTTCTTGTACTGATTAGGCTTCCCTATATAAACATGTTTATTATCATAATTATTATTATTATAGGAAAGTTGGTTTTGGCACAAAATCTTTTCAAGTTCCTTTTCTAGAAAAAATTGCATCTGATTCGCAGGCACATCATCAAATGCGATAAAAAGTCGCTAAAGGCTATCCATCGAGGTCTTTTAAAAGTATGGTAATTTTTTCTAAACAGTCGTGTTTTTTACATTTCCAGCAAAAGGCCTATTTCTACTTTAAACAGAAAAGGACACTACCTCTTACCTCCCCTTGAACCACCACTGCAAAATGCATAACCTCTCATTCTTTTAATGAGTCAACCAGGCGAAGCTTGCATAGCGGTAAAATATTTTATTGCCTGAGAAAATATTACGAGGGAATACGCTTTCTAGAGGAATTCTTTTTAATTTGTTAGCACTCGAAGGTAGTTATTTAGGATACTGATAAGTTATCTTTATCGGGCAGTGTCCTGGTCCTTCCTGAAGCTGCTTATAAAAGACCATGTTGCCATTTCAACAAACTATTTTGGGCTTCAATTTGGATCTGGCTTAAAAGAGTTGACCAAGTTTCTTCAAAACACAATTTCTGTTTTCTACAACCAAAAAATTTCTGAATAGAACTCCTTAGTAAAGGGTCTGTTGTTAGAAATTTGCATGTTTTCAAACCCAGTGAGAAATGAAATTTTTACGACCACAAAACAGGGGAATGTTTTTCACAAGCAAACTATTTCGAGATTGCTCTAACTTTACTGTTGGGGCGAAAAGTACCAATAGTTACAATTAGAACTGCCGCAACAGTCTCACTACAGAGCCTGAGGTTGAGGCGGAGGTCAGAGCTACAAAGCAAGGATATATGTTAACGTCTACGTACCACAGGATCCTGCCTTTTTTGTGACTTTCTTCACATGTTTGTTCTCTTGAACCAACCGCCTTTCAGTTGTATCCACGTGGTCGTGGATTTCGTCAATGAGATCTAAAGTTCAAGTTGAAATGCAATCAATTTGCAATGATCTTCACAACGAATTCAAGAAAGCAGCTGAAATAGTATCAGCCCATTCAATAAGACATCTCTTAGGCAAATAAGACACCATAAGAGACACTCAGGACCAAAAGGGTGCACAAAAAGCTGAGCAACGTGGTTTTGGGGGCATCTATGGAATATTAAACAAGATTTGATGGATGAATACGAATTCATACGATATCCTCCATTTAAATTAAGGACCGGTTAAGCAAAGGCTTGTAAAACCAAAGACAGCAGGAACTTTTTCCTCGCGAACAATCACCATCTGAACTGGGTTCACGTTATAAGAAACTCACACCATTAAGAAGTGCCAAGGAAAAACATGTGACAGGGTTCACAAAATCATGGCATCACACAAACAAAAGCTCCTGTCCCATCGCACTTGCCACATGACTTAATACTAACAGCATAAATGAAATACTTTTCAATTCTGTTAGATGACTTTAAGCCTACAGTTTACATTCGAAATCTTACTTTCCATTGCAATAATCGAGGGATCTACATAATCCAAAGTTGACTAACAGCCAAAACAGAACTTGATATTTAAAATCACTACTAAAGCCCAAAAGAAAAAATCATATATATCTGTTTGTTGTTTTAAGATAAAAGCGGCAGTTGAAGAACATACAGATTGTTTGCAAAAGTGATAAATTTCAGCGAATGGATTAGCTCTCGCGAGCCTGTGCAACCGCCGAGCTGATCAGCGGTAAGGACGGCAAGGTCAGAGCGGTAAACGCGTCTCTCCGATGAAGGATAAGCGGCAAAATGGTAGTGAATTCTTTTGACGAATAAAATGCAGAGCCAGCAGACATGCCAGTTAAAAAATACGACCTTTTTAGGAACATAAGTCGTAGAAAAAACTGAAATTAAGTAGCTTGTCTTTAATCATCTGAGCTAGTAGTAAGAGATATATAAAAATTAACCTTTTAGACTGGCTTCTTGGAAATAATTTCTATCCAAACATCTCTTCATAAAGTTTTGTAATTAAGAGGACGATTGAAAGACTCCTTTCTTAAGGTTGATAAGGATGCAAAGTCGACATCAATTGTTTTAATTGCCTGTCTTTGGAAGAGTTTAATTTTAATTTCAATTACATGTTTCTGTTAACACGTCCCTAATTTTTTAAAGTGCTGCAGTATTACTAAGTGAGATGCGCAACTGCTAAAGGATTTTTCATATCTCTGTAGCCATCACAACAGAACATCTCGTGTGGCACAATGTTTATCGATCTGGCGACGTTGCTTGGTCCAAATTAGAATTGAGGAATGTTCGAATAATCATATCAGGCAGTATGACCTACTAATGCACTACCATAAGCGATAATAAACCACGTAGAGAAACCCTGCATTAGATAAAATCATTTTTCAAACCCTTCTGACTCCTAGCTACTTAACGGAAGCGTTATCACACTTATATCCAATAAAGATATTAAAAAAACATACACGTTATATGAATGTTATTGTAAGGCCTGTCTTCTTCAGCATCATTAGAAACTGGTTTTCGAATTCCCGCCCTGATTTTTGTACATTTGGAAAGTGCCCCATTCCACAAATACCCAATTCTTTAAAATGCCCCATTCCATGCACCCCGATTGTTTTTTTAGTTTCCCCTTGCCCCATTGTAGGTATTTGACCTCTAAAGCAAACCCGTCTAATCAACAGATAATTTAAACCGATAACCGAAGCAAAGAAAAGCAAGAAAGGACAAGTTCAAACAAGTACTGTAAATATTTCCACAAAAAACAAAAGATTTGGATTGAGATAACGTCGGTGGACCAGCACATAGAGGTTTAGTTTGAAAATGGCATGTTCATGATTTGCCGCGTCAGCAATGGCGGCCCTTGTCTTAGAAAACTATGAAAAGTATACAACTAACGGCTAGAAGGCGTCTGCTTCTAGAACAGATTCGAACTCAAATTCTATCCTGCATGTTTGTAACACTGCGCACCAGTTTGAAAGTGGGGGGGGGGGGGGACAGAAAAGAGCGTGACCGAAAATTTTCGAGGGCCGGATAACCCTTTAGAACGCCGGATAACGCCTCTTTTAGGAACTACTTGATTGAGAGAAGATTAAATTGCTAGAAATATAAATATAATGAGCTTGAGGATAATTAAACACCAAGTTGACCAAGTTTAAAAATACAACATATTTTCTACATAAAAGAGAACACGATGAGGCACTTGATTAGCCAAATTATGCGCTGAGAACCATTTCTACCCTTCTCTGGGTGAAACTTTTTCTCACAATTAAATCTAAAAGCAGATATTCTGATTAAAGAACCTGCATCTTAAACAAGGTTGACACGCAAGTATCTTTTTACCCAAAGGATGTTTTATAAGAATCGCAATAGGTACCCTAATTTTTTTAATGAAAAATCAAAGCAATGGTGCTCCTATGAATGTCACATCTTTGATTAGGATTGACTTTCAAATGTTCAAAATATAGGATTAAAGAAAAGAAGTTAAATTTTTGTCAAAAAGTCCATTTATACGAAAGGTTTAAGATATTTCCAAAAACATCTACACCGATTTCCTTTCTACCCAGGGTACCAGAGTCTTGTGCTAGGGTAAGAAATGGTTTTATTACCCTCCATTCTGTGCCCAGTCGGTAAGCGGGACAATTTTATGGTTTCTTGAGCATTGGAAACTCGGGCAGGCCGAGAAGCTGGGAGCTCAACAAAGCGTCGTGTAACTTTCGTTATATTGTGAACAATCGAGATAGGATAAATTGGTAGAGCTAGGCAGCATGAAGCAGGCTACATGATTTGGTGGTGAAAAGGTACGAAAACAGACGTTTGAGGTTAATTTCAAACATATAGGCACAGAAAGCTGTTTTAAATAAATTGAAAGACAAAATAAGAAACAGTTACAAAATAAGACATTTAAGTGGCTACCCTTAACGGATAAAACTTGATTATTGCGGTAAAGCTTATTAAAAGTAAGAATAAATGTGTTTGTTACGGTTATTCAGAGCGATTCTCGTTCTTATGAATTCACGGCAGACAGAAAAGAGGCATTAGATATAGGTGCTATGTTATAGTGAGCTTCTGGTCACGTCTGCGCATTGGACAACAAAGAGAATATTCAGGATCTGAGATAAGACACAGTTGGAGAAAAACCTTCACCTAGTAAATGTCATCCAGCTATAATGGAAAACATAGCACGGCAAAGGCAGATAAAAAGTGCTATATATAGTTAATGAAATCTTGCACTATTCACTTTAAGAGTAAATTCCGCGGTGTGATACGTTCCACTTTATTGCTTTATCCAATCGTATATGCGGAAATTTTCGGGAGAAAACACACACAAAATTGGCGAATCCGATAGAAAATGCGTACAAAATGTCCATCTAAATTTTTCCTGGTAACGAGATTCGTACGCAATAATAAAAGAAATTACAACACTTACCATTGTGATAATCGACTTCCTCGCCAATGTTTTGCCCCATCAATTTCTGACGTTGTATCACACCCACCAGGGCATCAAGGCCTTTGTCCTGTTCTGTAAATATACAAACAAAGCTAATAGCATGTATACATCGATTTGAAGGTATGACGCGCGGATTTTCGATTCATTGGAAGCTTTCTGTTTTTTACATTACTCTGGTTTTTACTGTACATAAATACAGCACCTATAAGGGGCAGAATAGGCACTGACTTTTGAGCTTCCGTAAGACTCGAAGTGAAAATATATTCGCAAATCTCAAAAATTAACAAGTAAACGCGCCTAAAAATCCTTTTGAGTGAGAATCTCGACTACAAAAAGCACCTTTTATGGTTGGACGCTTCTTACATGTAGTGGATACTGCTTTCTTGCTGTATTAAAAAGCTGCTAGGGGGCTTTAAGCCACAAATTGAAATTATCAATGTACAGGTACACAGCTATGTAGCAATGAAATGACAATGGGGAAGAAGCAATGACAAGGGAAATATTATTCGTAAAACGGGAAGAACGAATCGCTCAGTTTTATGATCAAGTCTTTGTCATTACAAATTAAAATACAATTACCCTATGTAAGAACAAGATTAGAACGGAAGCAAATCTTGACAGAAATGTTATGAGCATTTCAAAACAATAGAAACCTAGATGAGTCTCACAGTTACAGCTATGAAACCCTCTCCGGCAAGTTTGTATTGGGAAATCTCCTGGCGTTGAAAATTAATATAGAGACCTAATGCTAAAGTAATGACATCCAATCTTAAGACTCATTGCTAACAATGAGCCATTGCGCTACGCAAGCATCCCATAATGCATTTTTAGACAGTCTGAAATCAATTTTGGTTAATCCGTAGAAGTTTACTGCCACTGTTTGGATCGTCGCCACGCTCGCAAAGGCCCATTGTTAGCAATGAGTCTTTAAGAAACTCCTAAGAAACAACGAGTAAATTTGCCAACGGGAGCTACCCAACGTCCACTTATAAAAATGAGTCAATGTCTTTGCTACAATTTGATAAGATTGTAATTATTGCATTCTGACTTGCACTGTGCTGGGAAACGTCCATGTGATGAATAATAGGGACACCGTAAAAATAAATGTTATATGGGAGTAGATGAAATCAAATCAAATGTTTTTTGTTGTCATATAAGTATCCGGGATGACCTACTCAAGCGTCGGCCACTAAACATCCTACCGGATCAAGCCGTTCAAGAGAAGTTTGGGTACCAGGGAATTTTTAAATGCCGCGCGTTTAAACAATGCCTATACGAAATGAAAACGGTAGGGTATTTTCTACCTATCCCTTAATATGTTTTTGTGAACGGATTCCTAGCATCGAAATAGGTTTTTCAAAATGAGAAAATAACATGCTTTGGACCCGAGTTCCGTGCTTAATGTGATTACCAGCACAACAGACGTTCAAAAAATAAGTTTAAGTGTGAAATCCTGAGTTTGATAGGCCAGTTTTACTGTAAACCTTTTTCCTTTCTTTCCCCTCTCCTTCACATTGTTTGGAACATACCTTTTCATCTGGCTGAACTTATAATTGTTCTATTTTACACACCAAAGCGCATACAGCTCTGTCTACAGGGCATCAAGCATTCTACAACAGACCGGTTAACAGCAATATACTAACATTTACATGTGGCGAGTTCTGAAAAGCCTCACCATGCTTCGGTCAATGACTGCGACCGAAAATCGTGTACCGAAAAACAAACACCCGACCAAATTGCTTCAAATCCTTAATATCTCCTTACCCACTTCATTAAAACTAGCTTACGCATTTCTAAAAATAACTTTCTACCATTCAATATCAATTACAGTTTCAAGTTGAAAGACCGATTATCTTCATAAAAGGGATAAACTAACAGCGCATGTTCTTTGAATTGGTTTACAGGCCTAAAAATTGATACGAGACTAGGTAATCCATGTATAAATGTTATTGTTAATAGTTTCTTAGTAATGCACATGTAGGTTCGAATGGAATGTCACGGGTACATAGTAACTGAATTTGCAATAGGGAATCAAAGTTCAATTGCATTTCCTTTGAGTTCAGAAAACGAGAGTGATCAATTATTTATTTTTATACGTATCAAATTTGAATAGTCTGTTGATCTGGGCAAGACAGCCATAATAAGCGATTTTGTTTAAATAAGTCCCGTCTTTTGCGAAACTTTCAGCTTTTCGTTGCTTTGATGGACAATATTTTTCATAATTTCATAGACTTGTGTTTGAATATATGAATGTTTTTGAAGCGATGAAATAATTTGTTCCAACAATTTTAACCAACATCGTTAAAAGGCTTGGCCATCTTACACGTCTAACACTGTAAAATGAATGTTAGACGAAATGTTGAAGCATATGGGCGAAGCTCAAGCCATTTCGGCAATACGCCTTCTTGCTTTTAACACACCAACAGCGAAAGGAATTCTCCTAAAGTCAAACGTATTTGGATTGGCACAATACAAGATATAAAGGACAGCCTAGTGGTCCGGAACTTCTAAAACTTTAACTAAACATTAGCAGCCCTAAAACAAACTATGAGGTAAAATTTACCAATACTGTTTGCAGAAGGAGTGGAGCACATGATAAATACTTAGATAATTTAGGTCACTGTATCAATATAGATAAAGTGTCAAAATATATAGTATAAGGATTTGGATATAGTTTAAAAACAAAGTGCAATGAAAAGATAAAGGCTTAGATATAGTGTAAGGATATAAAGAAAAAAGTTTTGATATAGTAAAAGTATATAATGTAAAAGCTTGAGTGTTTTCAAAAATGAAATGTAAAGATAAAGGTTAAAGGTTCCGATATAACGTGAAGATATAGAGAAAAGACTAAGATATAATGTAAAGACATAGTATAAAAACTGGAATATAGTTAAAGGCTTAGAGTGAAAGATATTGGATAAGGGCTTAGACACAATGTATAGATATAGTTTAAGGGTATAGTACAAAGGCTTAGATAAAATGTAAGACGAAGTGTAAAGGCTAGATGTATTGTAAAAAATATTGTAAAGCCTTGGGTATAATATAGTTTATAAAGAAAAACGATAGAGGTAAAACAAAAGATATAGTGCAAAGGCTTAGATGTTATGTGAATAAAAATGCATAAATTAAAATGGTAAAGGTTTCAAGCTTAACGCAAAGATGTTTTGCAAAGACTTGTAAAAAAATATAACTAAGATAGTCTAACTAAAACCCCGAATTTCGAACTATTCTTCAAACGCTCAAACAATGGGTTCTTTTGACACGCTGGGAACGATTGAAATCAAGACAAAAAAATCGTCACTTTGTCTCTGTAGAACACGAACGTTGGCGAAGGAAAAGTGGCTAGCAGACGCACAAAGATATGATAGAAATGTAAGAGCAACGGCTCATTCGCCTTGTCAAGGCTTGCTCTTGTCAGAGGTGGTCTTCTTTTAGACAACAGAGCCCGCTCAACCGAAAATTGGGATGCGAAAAGGGAGGTAAATCGAGGGGTTTTAGTTAGACTACCTTAGCCTGGGCGCAGACTCAACCGATTTTCCCAGAGATGAAATTAGTTAAATGGAAATTTGGAGTTTCTCTCCGAGTAGTTTGAGTTTTTCTTCTGGGAGAGAAACGCTAAATTTTCCTTTCAACCAAATTAATCTCTGAGAAAACCAGTAGAGTCTACGCGCAGGCTAGACTATCTTAGTTCTATCATTTTATCTTGGTGTAAGATGACGTGTAAAAAAGGTTGGAAGGTATAAAATTGAGTCACATTACGAAATATACCTTTGAGAAGCTGCTTTTGTTTGTTGCGTATTTCATCAGTATTCATTTCTGCTGAGGCAGCACCTCCTCGAGCCGATGAGAACGGATCATAATCGCTGCTGCCAAATCCAACATTGAGTAAACCGGACCTAAACACAACAACGGGAAAGAAACAAATTAATATGTCATACCGCAAAGCTTGCATTGGAAATGCTGTCATGGAGCTAACCCCTTCTAATATCGTCTTATCGCAACTACTTTGACCTCAATATTCAAGTCAAATCGAATTCTCTCTCTCTCTCTCTCTCTCTCTCTCTCACTCTCTCACTCTCTCACTCTCTCACTCTCTCACTCTCTCACTCTCTCACTCTCTCACTCTCCACTCTCTCACTCTCTCACTCTCTCACTCTCTCACTCTCTCACTCTCTCACTCTCTCACTCTCTCACTCTCTCACTCTCTCACTCTCTCACTCTCTCACTCTCTCACTCTCTCACTCTCTCACTCTCTCACTCTCTCACTCTCTCACTCTCTCACTCTCTCTTCACTGGATCTATCGAGCAAATTCAACACAAAGTTTTGAAAAGAAGCAAATCTAACCAGCAGAGCACACAGAACTAGAATGATTAAGCCTTCTGATTGAAAGAAAAACCTATACTGCAATATGTATCAATTATAAGAACGGTGACGGTCCTACCAAGGACAAACAGATCCTAAGGGACAGTCTGCAAAGGCTTCTAACTTTTGTTACAGGGAGCAAAACTGTAATTTTCGTTCTGCCATCATCAATCCTTAGACCTATATATTCTGAACTTACTCTTTTAAGGTTTCTCGTTTTGCCATAAACTTGATATCTGGTACAATCACTTTGCAAGGCAATCAATTTATGGCCAGATGAAAAGGTATGTTCCAAACAATGTGAAGGAGAGGGGAAAGAAAGGAAAAAGGTTTACAGTAAAATTGGCCTATCGAACACCTATTCAGGATATCTGGATGACATAAATCACTGAAATTGTGCATATCTTAAAAAATAGATTCTAAATATTGGAATACAGACGCCTATTCATTTCTGACGAAAATTAAAAAAAAATTGCAAAGTTTAAAGATGACTCTCCATTTTGTATGGATACCATCAAGACCAATGAAATGAACTAGTTTTGTAAAGGTGGACATCCTTTTCACGGAATGGGCGGAAAGCGGACAACGGTTTACGGTACATGCGCAGAAGACATGAGCATAACGTCATGACTTCGCACAGAGTAACAGACATTCTGAAACACTTGGAATGGTATTTCCTGTCCAAAGTCCCGTATCTTGAACAAGAAGGTAGAATTTTGTTTTTCTTGCAAATTTCTTTCTCCGCATCATCTTCTGGTATTTTATTCTCTACTTCTTTCTTCACAAAAGAAAAGCAAAATCAAATACTTCTTCATATATTCCTTTTCCATGTTTCTATGCGTTCCACTTTACAAACAAGGTGCCAAAAGGGGGTCTTCACATTTTCCGTCTATACCATGAAGTGGAAATCCACTTCAAGGTTGTGAATTGAACAAGGGGACTTTTGCAAAAAACACTTAAAAAAGCAATCGCAAACGTAGAGATTGGTAAATTGTTGACATTAACAAGGGGCAGAGACCTGATTGCTCCCCATCCCTCAATCCCACTGTTCTGCATCACTGATGTTAGCTGAAATAAGCTACTTTTCCAACTGGGTCACTTTACTACATGAAAATACCATGCACGAGAAAGCTATTATTGAAAACAACGAAGAAAAAGCAGTAGCCTACCTATCCATGGATTGTGATCCATACTCCTTCGGTTTGAATGCTTGGTTCAGTTGCTTTTCTCTGTTTGAAAAGGAAGTTACAAAATACAAAAATACAAAATCCAAAATTTATCTGCACGGGTTTGGTAGAAAAAGGAGGTGAGATGTGGGGTCAATTAATGAAATTTCCGAGGGAAGGACAACCATTTTGCAGGACCGTGAAGAGCCAGAGCTCCTTTCAATACAACTGTTCCAGGGATATGACCTTCCGGACCAATATGGCTCCCAGTGTCGTATCGTTCCAAACGCCGGACCAATATGACTTCCTGGGTCGTACCCCTGGACCAAAACGATTCCGATACCCAGCTTCTCTGGAACTTTTAGCAAAATGACAAGCGAAAAATAGCTCAGTACACTTTTTTGTATAAGAACACTCTAAAGAACACCGTAAAAACATGCATAGTTTCTGATAAAAAATTTGAAGAAAAAAGAATGTGATTTTGAAACTATTATCTTAAGCAAAAAAGAAAAGATTTTATCAGTTAATAAACCACAAAGATTTTATCGTGCTACTAGAGATGTTATGCAAAAATGTCTTTGTTGTTTTAAGTAAAAAACCATGTCATGTAAATATAGAAAAATCATTGCTGAATTAAGAACAATACTAAGATCACCAGAGTCTCAAATTATTCAAGAAATAGGAATATCGAGTCCCAGGAAAACTACTTTGTTCTTTATCAAAAAGAGTGTAGTCAAATTATACCTTATTTTCATAATTTCCATTTAACTTTTCTATTTAACTTTCAATTTTAAGTGTTTTTCTCCTAAAAATTATGTCACACTTTCAAAGAATCTCGTCAACTTTCTTTCCAAAGGAAATTACTGATGTCACATTATGTATAATGACAGAATATGATTGAAGATTCGCAAATTCCAACTCGCAGTTAGAAATGGGGAATGCTTAATGCTTTGTTGGGGCTGGGTAAAAAATTAGATGGCTCTGTACACGTTTCCCCACGAGTTTCATGGGAAGTTCGAGGAGAGGAACGTTCGATTTGGACCGTAAACTTGTCGAGCTAGTTTTACCATTCAAGTTCTGGCGCCGAAGATAAATTTATAGGTGTCTTTACTTTCATAAAAAAGATAATATCATTGAAACTTATATGAGCAGCAACAAATAGAACGCTATCGCAGGGTCGATGCCATAATTGGTCGTGCTCCTCCCCTCCCCCCTCTTTTTGGAAAGCAAAAATTTCCAAGTCACAACAAAGGTGGATGAACAACCGTTGTTAAGACGTTAAATGACCAAGCTTATGAATTAAAAAACCTTTTTCTATAATTATGACCCTAAAATATCACAGATTTTGAGCCAGGGCCTCTTTTAATAAATCATTGCTTGGAGTTGGACACCAGCAACAACAAAATACGATCGTCCTGATTTTGTCGTACGGACTGTCTAAATGGAGCTTCCATATCTTGATTAGTCGCCGATTGAAATGGAAGAATGTTGAAATACAACCAATAAGATGTCTCTTTTTGTCGCCGTATTGGTTAGCTGTTTTATCATAAAGCTGTGCTTTCCAAAATTAGAATGTAACTATGTTAAAGTGTATCAAATGTTTTGTTTGTAGCTATTTTGATTAGTTAACCTCGTATATATACGAATATATTGTTAGCTACAGTATATATCAAATCAAATTTACATAAACAATCAGATAACTGAGAGTAGGGTACTGCCACCGTAGACGAAAAGAAAGGCCCAACTAAAAATCTAAAACAAACATAGTAAAGTTTAGAACAAATTAGAGCGATCTGACAGAGAAAGATCCTGTACTAATAAACTTGGTCATAAATCAATCGATTTTTATGATAACATCACCCAAATTTAAAAACTTAATAATTCACTTCTTTGACTTCAAAACGTATCCACTGAATAACAGCCATATTCTACTTTAAGTGTATGATTTTACAAAAATTTTTTTTTGATTTGCATGTGACTTGACCAGAAACAGAGTGAGATGCCACAGCTAAAGGTTTAAGCACACTGTCAAAAACTTTGAAATTAGGCTCCAACCAGACAAGAATCAATTTATCATGCAAATTTGAATAGGTACTATTTTTTCAGATCATTAAAAGTGACCATTCTGGCAGTGAAAGCTGTAATCCTATGCTATTTTTTAAACAAAATGGACGATATTAACATCTAAAAAAATAGATCAAATACCAATAGCTTGAAGTCAAGGCTTGTAGGTTTCTGGCACAGACACCTGAACCCAAGGTTGGTTATGCCATTAAACCCATATCCATAGACAACTACAAGTTTCTCATACCTGGTGACTTTATAAACAAACAAATTATCAACGTAAACTTACCTTTAATTTTTAAAACCTCTAAAAAATACTTGGGACATCATATTCTATATACAATTCACAATAATCTCACAAAAAAGCATAAATTGCCATACTTTATGTGCAGTAAAGTAAAAAATATTAACTTACTTTGACTTGAGTTGATCAATTTGATATTGACGGCGTTCTGCTTCTCTTGGTGTTCTTTAGAAAGTTAAGTTGTAAATAACATTTGACACTATTCAAAATTACTTATTTCACTCCATATGTAATAACTAATTTCAGTCTTGCAATACCCCTGACTTTTTTGGCTCATTTAAAGGGTTTGCCCAAGTTTTTAAAGGGTGCAACATAATTAAGTTTAGCATCTCTTTGCAGCTAACAAACTACAAAATATTGAATGGCTCAACAAATTTTATAATGCCTTAACTGCTTGTTACTTTTAGATTGCCCATCTTAACTTTGCACAAATACTTTTAGATGTTAAGATGAAGGTGAAACAAAAAGCTGATAATGAAACGTCAAACTATAATCAAACAATAAAGGAAATATTCCTATGCAGACAAAGAGGAAGGATTTAATTTTTTTAAAAATTCTTATGACAAATTTTTATGAATTAAGAAAACTAAATCAAACCAACAAAACAGTGATTCAATTACTATTTGGAGATTCATAGCCTTTTAATTTGGTAAAAAATCCATTCAGCACCAAGAATATTCATTAAATAAACCATTGAAGCAATATATTTCTAGTAATAAATCCAACCAAGAGGACATCCCGCTAAAACAGATGCAGACAAAGACAGACACTGGTAGACAGAATTTCGTAAAAATCAGAAAAGCTTTTAAGCAAATGATTTATACAGCATTAGAAAAGTGTTAAATGTTTTAATATTTACCATTCAATACAATGTTGTCTGTGTATTGATTAAGCATAGATGAGATGTATAAATGTGGTGAAAGAAATTATTTTTACAATATAGTAAGCGTAGGTGTGTCAATTGTGTTTGAATGGGTTGTGAAATGGAATTAAAAAAAAGGCGTGAACTGAAGCAATGTCTTGTTTCCAAAAAGGCTGCTTACAAAATGAACCTTAACCCGCTAGCAACATTAATTTATCCTTTCATAATGTTTTGAAAAGAAAAAACAAAGATGCACAAAAATACATCTTTAAATTAATGGGGAGGGGGGGGGGGGCAATAGCCATGAACAAAAAGATTTAAGTTTGATTTTTAGCAAAATCACATTTCTAAGTAGAATTCACCTCAAAATTATGAAGGTAAGTACAGTTATTGGACTTCTGATGGAATGCTACATGAAGACGACTTACACAATCTAATCACCACAATTTGTGTCTGAATATGGTAGTAGCCAGAGCCATAGATAAAACTTTTCAATATTCCATAAGCTCTATTATGACTTCTTTGAAAAAGAACTGTTGTTATCTCTACCAATGAAAGAGGGTGTTAAAATCTAGCTTTCTTATTAGGTTTCTCTTCAAATTTTAATGACATTACTTCTGTTCATAGCAATTGGTCTCTATAGCACAGACTTTCATTAACAGCTGATATTGTTCTGTGTTATATTTGCTAAAAATGTATTGTCAAACATTAACTGACAGCAATATGAATTTAAATATACTACCAAAATTCCTGTGTGGCTACTTCATACAAGCAATTATCTTATGGTCTTCTAATTCATCAATAAACCCATCTTCAAGGTTCAAGACCTCTTGCAATACTTCTCGTGTGTGCTCACCAAGAAGTGGTGGTGGAAGAGGCTTTTTCATCTCAGAAGTGCCATCAAAAGCAACTGCTGGGCCAGCAAGACGCAGAGTTCCAACAGATGAGTGTGGGATCTCCTGTATCATGCCCAAATGCTTTACCTGTGGATCCTCAAAAACTTGGCTCATTGTGTTAATTGATCCAAATGGAAAACCACCATTTTCAAATGTGCTTAGCCAATGGCTAGTCTTCTCCTGCATCAATCGTTCTTGAATCAGTGGCACCAAAACTCTTCTATTCTGCACTCTCAAGCCATTTGTTTTAAACCTATCATCATCTAGAAGGTGTTCCATGTCGATTCTCCTACAAAGTGCTCGAAACTGTCCATCATTTCCAGCAACAACCACCATGTTTCCATCCTTTGTTTTAAATGCCTGATATGGCACAATATTGTGATGTCCTGCGCCAATTCTAGTTGCCTCAACATTGGAATTGAGGTAATTACCTGCAAGATGTGATAGGACAGCTACTTGTGATGCCAGCAGGGAACAGTCGATGTATCTTCCTTGTCCAGTTTTCTCCCTTTCCAATAAAGCTGCCATGATGGCTCCATGGGCATACAGGCCAGTTGTGATATCTGTAATGGCAACACCAACACGACATGGGTCCCCTTCTGGCTCGCCTGTTATATGCATTAAACCCCCAATGGCTGCAGCTGTCACATCATAGCCACCACGATTTGCATATGGCCCACTCTGTCCATAGCCAGTAACTGAACAATATATGATATTTGGTGCAACCTCCTTTACTTGATCGTAGCCAAGGCCCATTTCGGCAAGCTTGCCAGGCATAAAATTTTCGATCAAAACATCGCTTTTCTGCGCAAGCTTTTTTATAAGGTCCGCACCTTTCTTGGTCTTAAAGTCGACGCAAACACTTCTCTTGTTGCGATTAATGGACATGAAGTAAACACTTTGGTCTTCGCAAAATGGCGGGCCAAAAGCTCGAGTGTCATCTCCAAGGCCAGGCCGTTCAACTTTGATAATTTCTGCACCATAATCACCTAAGATCATAGTGGCATACGGTCCTGAAAGAACTCTGCTCATGTCGAGAATTCTAAGGCCCTCAAGTGGTGCTTTTGGAGAAGCCTGATAACATCGCAATACCGATTTCAAACCTAGGCCGTTTGCCCTCTTCGTCAAACTCAACTGCTTGGAAATCAAGCCTACAGCTGACGCTACCCGTGTAGAAAACATGTTTGCAGTCTACGTCTCAGTGCAAAATACGGTGATTGTGCAACATAAAGCGAGAAGCAAGTCCGTTTTCTCCAAACTGCTTTTTATGCAGTGACGGCGTGAGAAGGAACAAAGTATGACCTTACCCTTCCAAAGAGTGCTGCTGCTACCATTTCCGAAATTGCATTATGGACATGAAAACCTCCTCCGTACGACATCCCCATACTGAAATACGCTGTTCCTATTCGTTACAAAGGGGAATTATCCTGATACAGAAGAAGCCTTGGAGCTATAGGTGGGGGTCAAAGGTGGCGAAAGTGTCGAGATTGACGCGAGGCAAAACAAAACAGAAATTTGATTAAAATAATCATTTCAACGAGCACTGTCATTCATTTAAATTCGTAAATTAACTTAAACAGCAATAAGTCACAGATTCTGAGGATTCCCTTTATGGGACAAAAAAAGTATTGGGACACACCAGTGGAGTGTCCATGCAGGGTCTGTTTATAGGGTATGCCGTCAACTCCCACAAAATGGGGCATAAGGGCTATCATAGCGACAATTTTTTCAAAAAATTACATTTTGAAGGCAAATGCTCTTTTACTATCAGATGATAGTGAGTTTAGGTTTTGGGAAAATGTGCCAACCGCCTCCAAAAAACCATTGCCTAGTCTGGGCTCTTAGCACAGTGTTTGACTTGAATTGTGCACTTGGAAACTAGTGGTGATTTGACTCCCTTGTTGCTTTAACTAGCAACAACAGGATTGACTCTAACTCCATTACAGTGAACCAATAAGAGAATTGCACTGATTCTTCTAGCCTCTGTGCTTTCCAACCTTCAATAGGTAGTTCTTCTTTGCTTCTCTTGAAGGCCTTTGAGAGGAGTAGTAGCAATCCAGAGATTTAATATTCACTTTATTTCACATTCATACCAAAAATAGTAATGATTTATACAAGAAAGCTTATTGAGGCCTGGGCTCCAGTAGTCAACTCTAAAAATAGCATCAAGGATAATATTTTAATTGCTTCTGTGTTATACTTTTATTGTGTAGAATTATGTTTAAAGCTTTACCCTCATTGTCATTTTAAACATTAGTTAACTACGTATTGATGGAATCCGAAATAGAGGTCTTGGTTCAAGTACCCCAGTTTAAAAATAGCATCTGGGGGCGTTTTTCGGCTTGGGTCTGTTCGGCATCGTTATCAGCGTGTGAAATTACCTCAGTGTACCCATTTTCATGCTGGTATCACAATTCGCATGATTCATGTTCTAACAGCCCAGACTATGCCCTATTGGTGGCAGGAGCAAATTCGTGACTTCTTGGTGAAAACAATGACATCTGTGTAAAAAAAGCTACTCTTCTAATTTCGAAAGTCGTAATCTGCCTTGCTAGGGAGCATGTCAGCAGGTATTGGTAAACTCTTATCTCCTTGCCAAAACTTTAGAAAAGCCCTTAAACATCCTTATGATAATAATATGGACATGATAATATAAAAACGTATTTTTAGCAGTATCACACAGAAAAGGGGGGGGGGGTGTATTATAATATCTGGAGGTTTGTTGTTTTGGTAACTTTGTAAAGAGCACAAGTAACTCGACATTTAACTACATAGAAGTTCTGTGTTTCGACTGTTTATTTGCTATGCAGACCTGAACTGGCAGAAACATTTACATCCACCATACCATAGAATGTAACAGAGCCATAACTGGAGACAGCAAACTTTACTGGTGTGCCATTTGCTGCTGCATGCATCTGTTTCAACTCAAGCTGACTTGGTGGCAAATCTGTATAGTTGCAAACAAACACCCGGCAATCTGGCAGACCAGGACTGCTTTTCTTGAAACCGGAGCTTTTATAGTATACATCCAGGTAAGGTAATTGCTTAACCTCGTATGCAGCAGAGATTTCTTCACCTATTTCAGTGTCTTTAATGGCATATGATCGCCTACCTCCAGAAACCCGTGGCTTGATTATCTGCAATTTGGCCAGTATAGCTTCCACAGATACTGCATCAGCCGGTTGAACCAACGGTGAAAGGCTTTGTAATTTAGAGCTTGTTTCCAAACAATCTGCTTCCGTTTCTATTTCTTCTTGCTGTTTAACTTCGCTATCTTTTAGAACTCCTGTGCTATATTCTTCCCCTTCCTCCTTGACCATATCAACATTGCCTTCATGTACCTGACCAACACGAAGTTCTTCATTTGCTACAATTGCGTTTGATTTAATAAATGGTTCCCCTATTTGCACACAACTATCCCTGCCCGAGTTTTCATAACTAGGTTTATCGATTACAACTGATGGAGCAGAAATGTGACCTTCTTTCAGAGTGCTGTCTGACGAAGTTCTGCAATCAATATCGCGAGGAGATGTGATGCCAAAGTGCGATTGATTACATTCATAAAAATATCTATACTTTCGACTGCTTATGACGGCAAAGCCTTGACGACATAAGAAAGCAAATGTGTTGTAATATTCTGAAGATGGAACATGGGTTAGAAGTAGTGCCCAAGCTTCTTGAACTGTTAAAGGTAGCTTATTCGAAAACAATTCAAACACTCCTTGCTCAATAAGGAACAAAGCTTCCTCTGGAAGAGCGTACAACAAACTGCCCAATTTTGTACCAAACTTTTGCCAAAATGTTCCTACAGCATTATCGACTATAACCAAGCCTCTGCTAGGGTTCCATCTACCTGTTGACAAACTGCCTTTTCGACAAACCCTTTCTTCGCTTAGGACATCTGCTAGTTCTTGATAAAAATTAGTTGTTTTGTCTGGGAATTCATCAGAAACTACAGATTCTTTTTCTCCCCCAAAGCTTGGCAAAACAGATGGTTTTGTATTCAGTTTAAGCAAATAATCAGCGTCTGTTAGACTTTGTGGAAATTTTGGGAGTTCATCGGAGTCAAGATGCACGACTTCCATTGGATCCGGAAACTCAGCTTCAACTTTCTCCATCGCAGGGGTAGCTTTGTGAATTCTTAAACGCTCGCGGAAAACTTTAGAAAAATATAATCGATAGAGGCTGATTAATTTAGTTTTCAGCCTTCTTAGAAACCAGTCTTCACTTGTGCAAGCTCGCGGTCTTTAAAGAGTAATTCTTTGGATTCTTTCACTTTTTGACTAGCTTGATCACTATAAATAACAAAGAGAACTTCATAACAACTTGTCGGAGCATTGAGACACTTCCTTGCACAACTACCAACAAAATGTTCGTATTTAAATTAACATAAATTAAGATTTGCACACAAACAAAGACTGTAAGTAGCATTTATCGAGTAACATTTTGATACCTGTATGATGTCAGTATATACGTGCGACAGAAAATTACGGGTGCGGGCCTATTTTTTATCAAATGTTTGCCTGAGTATCAGCCATCTTTTTATCTGATCGACCGAAAAGTATGATCAAGAAAATGGCTTACGAGCAGTATTACAGGAAATAGTTTTCGCCTGGTCTGGGACGCAGGCTGCATTTCTTTAAGAAAATTAGCAGGACAACAAGAAAATAGATTGAAACATTGATGTCCAATATTGTTTAGAAATTACAAGTCCGGCTTCTGGCAGTTGCTTTATATATGCTAAAAAGTCGCTCAATAAAATGCAGATGATTTTAAATCTGGCCAAAAATGATTGATGTGACAGTTTATAGCTGTTCCAAAGTATCTAAATTACTTAAAAGACATACAGGCTAACAATGCAGGCCCTTGCCAACTCAAATAACCGTAAAACCTTATAACCATCTCAAATAGCCTTATATAACATTAAAGCTGAAATGCATATGCATATAAGATAAAAACAGAAAAGATACATCATATGTGAGGACGATGATCTCATCAAATCATTTTCAAGATCCTTTATCATATCTGAGAATTTCTGCAAATTCAGTCTGACGTTGGAAGCAACCTTTAAAAGATGAGAGAAACCTCCCATTACTCACAGAGAATCTCGCTGAATCTTGAATCAAATAATGCATACAAGCAGAAATCATATGCACATATTATCAATCATAAAACTTAAAGGGCATATGTCGCATTAACCGTTGGCTAATAAAACAAAAGCGTTTGGAGTGGAATTCCATTGTTTCGTGACTTTTCATTTCTGCTTCTTGAATTTTTTACTGCCGCAAAAATTCACCCTCGATTTCATGCTTTTTACTAAACAAAAAAGATAATTGTTTTGCATTAGCCAATCATGTTCACGACACATGCCCTTTAAGCACAGACACAGTCTTCATAGATGAAGATAATTTGTAATTATTAAATATGTAAAAGTGTCCTAATAAGGGTGATGCATGAATATAAAGTATGAAAACACCACAATATTCAAAGATGACGATAATTGATGATGAAATATGTGAAAATATACTAAAATGCATAATTAAGAATAAGTAAGCGCACAATTTCATAAATGACGATAATTCATGATCAAATATTCGAAAAAGTTCTCATAAGGATGAAGGCTAATTATAAAGCATGAAAAAGTGCTCAATTTCATTGATAATGATAATTTATAAAAAATTTCCTAAAAAGGGTGGTACATAGAAAGCATAAAAAAGCAATAAAGCATAATATATATTTACGATGATGTATGTGGAAATGTCCTTAATTGTTACAGAAGGTTCTAGGAGCGAACCCATTGCGGTTTGGAGGTTTATGATTTATCCCATTCCCTTCAGATTTGCGCTTGAACACCAGCGCGGTTTCAGTAAAAATTTAGAAAATCTGTTCGCAAAACTGCTTCGGCAGATTTAGAACTTCCAGCTTCTGACAGAGACAGAAAGGCGTCCCTAGAAGCCTTAAAGCGTTGAAAAAGTATGCGACAACACAGATTAAAAGGGGGATATGATAGAATGGTTATCAAAATTAATAGGCAATCAGCTCAAGAAATAATATAAATAGATATGGATAGATAAAAACAAAATACTCCGGCCTGTCGGTGTTAATTGTTGCAAAGCGAAAGAGAGTCAAAAGAATGCGAGCGCATTCGATAGCAAAAAGAGAGCCATATGGCTAGGACCACAATTCGAGGGGTGGTCTAAACAAAGAAAGTCATGAAAATTGAAGAAAACGAGAGGAAAAAAATATTCTCTATTTCCAAACCCAGTCTTGGATGCTTGCAACATGTGACTGGGTATAACCACTTGCAAATATTAGGTCATCTTGAGAAACTACCTGAGTTTTGAGGGCTGGATCGGCTACCAAGGCATTGATCTCTGTGCGATTACATAGAGACGGCATTGGGTTTGGGAATGCATCTTAGTCGACGACAAAGCATAGGTAGATATTGTCTAGATCTTCAACCCCCATTACCAAGCTAGCCTGTCTTGAGTTTCAACCAGATCTCGGTTAACCAGGCTAACTTACTTTTCAAGTTATTGAAAACTTTATTGACATAGACAGTGTTGTTGTGGTCACAACCCTACCTAAAGAATCTATCTCGCATAACTGGGCCGGCCCACTACATACAATCAGCTCCTTTTAAGCCAGTCTGTGGTACACACGAGAGGCCTTAATCAGAAATCTATCCATGGAACCATGGTATCTGACAAAAAGGCTGCATCCAACATAGCTTTGATGAAATTATTTCAAGGTTAATGATTTGAGAAGGGCCTGCATTAAATAAAAAATAATTCTATGTAAGAATATTTTAGGATCAAAACTATTAGTCATTGTCTTGTATACTTCACTTGTTGTAGTTCTAATGCGACACATCAAAGCTTTAAAGGAAATTTGAATTCTAAATCGAAATGACGACAGTCGCCAAGCTGCACTTACCCTTGAGCTACCTGACCCAAGTCTTTGGCTTTGATTTCTCTCATTAATCAACTGCATGGTTTCCTGGCCAAGCTGCTCAGCAGCTCGGATACTAACCAACCTATCAGAGAACAAATGATTTAAATAAAGCAACAATTAACTTGGTGTAAGGTTGATAGTGTGAAGTGATTTTGACAAAAAGGGTTAAAAACCTACGACCAAAAAGAATTAAAACAGCAATTTCAGGAGAACTTACAGCTATTGTTGAAATAAGTTATCTGGTGTTAAGAAGATACAATTCCAATTGGCCAAAGTCTTATAGCTATAGGTGTCTGATTTAGGTACATAAACTGGAAATCAAATAAGAAAAGCTTTGGTGGGGTATGATCTTACATTGGACAAACATTTTAGGTGGTGGATTTCTATAATTTTAACATGGATTGGTTGCCATATTACTTTCCATCATTTTTGGGCTCCTGCAGTATTTTGGATCTGGTTTCTTCACTGACTTGACTAAAAGATATAAACCTAGACCACTAGATTCAACAGATTCTGTGGGCTTTAATTTGCAAATTTTTAAACTTTCTATCAGCAAATGCACAGTGTTATGAAAACTGATTGATAAAATGAGCAGCATGTTTTTTGAGTAGTTGATCTTAGAGCTACCATATTGTGGCTCTGTCTCATGACTGCAGTCCTTTGTTGTCAAAGGTGCTTTTCTGGCAAATCCAAGTATCAACAACTTGATACTGTATCTAACTTTCCATTGTTTTTATGACAATGTTTCTCAGAACACATAAAACACTTTCTTAAACCAAAAGTCAACCCATTCTCAAATTTTGACTACAAGAGAAGTTGGGAACCATTCTTCAAATGCTGCTCTTATCCTGAAGCCTAACCTGTTGCTCTTTAGCCCCCCCCCCCCCCCTGGTTGTCTAAATGACTGGAATTTTTCATGATATGCCTGCCAATTGCAGCTGCTGCAAATGTAGATATCAGATGTGCAAAACTAACTTTGTGTTCATATGCCACTGTGAAAAATTTAAACCTTGAAGCTAAACATAGATTAAAGACAGCAATTAAAATTTCAGCGTGACTCAAATTGTTCAAAGTTTTTTTGCCTGCAAAATTTCTTCAACGTCTGGGCTGGGTAATGAATTAGCAAACAATTTAAAAACTGGGTTTCATTTCCAGAGGTCAAAAAAATTCAGCAACCTATTAAAGTTGTTTCTTACAGAAAAGTCTAAGAGTCATAGGGGTAAAAAAATCAGCTCTCAGCTCTGCTCTATCAGCTCTGGTAGACCTGCAGACCCGCATCACAGTGTGATGATATTTCTACAACCTTTCAGACAATTTAAACCCACTATCTACCATGCATGCATTGTCTCGACTTAGGAAAAGGGATATTAGTTTGTAATTCTCCTTACTTTTTATAACTTATACTCCCAAAAGCTCTTTGTCGACTCTTGAATAGAAATCCATAAAAGGAGACTAAACAAAAGACTGTTCTGAAGAGTGCTGAACTGGACTGTGTGCACTCCCCTGCAACCTCTAAACCTGGGTATGTGACTGCTTAGTAATAAATAACACACTTGGATTCAATTTCCTGGCGAACAACCTCATGTAAACATATGCATGAACCAGGAAACCAGTAGGTTCTCCATAAAAACTGTAAAAATAGCTGGATTAGCCCCTAAAATCTAACAGGATAACATCAATTTGATCACAATTTTCTAGACATTTTGCTAAATCATTTATAACAAAAGTCAGCTGGGACTCAATGTCCTTTTTAGACTTCTTCAGTCTTTGGGAATGATACTTATGGTCATTGGAGTTTTGATTAATTTTTCATGGTAGGAGCTATCAATGGAGCACAAAAGTTAGACAGGGGTCTCATCTGGATCAGATGATTACTTTGTAACAACCTGCTTCAACAATTCATCATTAGACACTGTGATTGAAGGATCATTCCATATCAAATGATCAGATATTTTAAGATTTGCAAATCATGGTCTCATAATTCCTGATTTTTTTTGCCATAGAGAGCCTCTTTGGAGAAAACATCACATGCAAAAATTTAGCCTTATACCTCTTATGCTTTCCAATTTGTAGCTGTTTCAAAAGTGACCCATTTTAGCCAAATATGCCACACCCGGTTCACCAAGCGATGGATGGGGCTTTCTATCAATAGCTGTAACTTTTCTATAGTTGTTCGTATTTGTTTGAAAATAATGTCAATTATGTCAAAAAGGAACTGACTTTGCTGAAAACTATTCATTTTTCACTCAAGATAAAATTCAATTGGCCCATTGGAACAAGCAAAGTTGCATGCTACACCCCAGTTTTTTCACCTTAAGATCAAAAGATTCCTTCAAGTATATTTTTGATGAAAGAGACCTTGCAGGAAGCTTCCTTTGCTTCTAAAAAAGCAGGGAATCGCATTGGGACATGAAGGATCAAGTATGTTGCTTGTCTATATTACAATGACAGGTGGGTAGGTATGATTCTTGACGTTAATTAAGATGAAGGGGACTTTCAAATAAACTTCATGCACCCACCTAGACCCACTCAGAACTTTACATGACCAAGCAGATCACACATATGTTGGGTATCAAATTTACACATTCTTTGCAAAATTGATTGATCCAAAATAATCAAGGTCAAACTTACAGCATTGGCTACAGCGACTATAAAGCAGTATCTTTCAATGGCTAGGAATCATTGTTAACTATTCTTTGCTGTCATTGAAAACGAAATTGATTCAAACTTTTTGGTTTTACGAAAACCTCATACGCTTTTTCAAGCAGTGACCCACACATTCTAATACAAAGATGACATCAGGTCTTCATAAAAATCAGGTCTCAATTTTATTGCTCACGTGTCATCACACGTCATCGCATGCCATTGCACGCCTAAACTTTTCAAGGTGTGAAATTACCAGCATGCCGCCAAATTTCAAATTACCAGGACTGAATGTTTTTAGTAGCCCTTTGTATTTCATGGGGTATTACTTTCTAAAAAAACTTGTTTTTGCTCAAGACCCTGGGTGCAATGTATTTGATGATCAGACATGGAAAGATAGACTTTGAGTAACATTTACTTTATGTCAGCTAAACTTAACTGGTTTGTTTCTTTATTGAATACAGATTCAATCCTGGTAAAATTAGCTGTGCGATTACACATGCTTGCCTCAATACACACCCAAAATGACCCAGGCGTGCTTTTTTTCAAACATGCACTGCCACATTTTGACTGATATTCCTCATCTCTTTTGTTTCTTTTAATTTCTTGTCAATTTTCTCACAAGTAGTTACTTAATTTCATTTACATGAGCAATCTAGATTGCATATGGCCCTGTTTCTATTACTCAGCTTTTCATTTTTCTCCATAACCAGATCATCCCATTTTCATATTTCTTGAACTGTTCCCCTCCAGGCCACTCTGTTTTGGTCAAAATGAAAACAAAATTGTTTTCATTACTCCATTTTTATCCATTCTCATTTCATTTGTTTGTTTATTTTGTTACTCATTGATGCAGTGACTCTTAAGGAAAGCTGAGAATTAGTTTTTTTTCTTTTCTGTACTGAGAAATCACTATATGACTGCTTACCACAGGGGTGCCCAATGTACGGCCTGCTTGCCACATGTGGCCTAGGAGGGCATATTCTGTGGCCCTTATTAAGGCAATAACTTTTGATAATTTGACCCGCTGCACTATCTCTTTGTAGTGCCATTCCTACCAAAATTATTACAAATCATTACTATTCTTACATTCCCATTATTAGGGAATACTTTCTTATGATTATGCAATATTATTTGATCTGAAAGCAGATGTTTTCTGCTATGTAGCTGAACAAATCAAATGAAAGTTTCATACCAACATTTACATGACATTCTTTGATGTCAACTACCAGCTTAATGTGTGATGTGAATGAACTTTCTGCACACAGAAAATGTAACATTGCGTATTTATAACTTTCGCATTTTACAACTGTTTATATATAACTTTTCATATAATTTTTCATGTAATATCAATTTACTGCAAGTTACAAAACTTACCGCTATTACATTATTTTCTATCTGGCCTCGCCTGTGACATAAGATTTTGTCTGTAGTCCAACTCAAAAATTTAGTTAGACACCCCTGGCTTAGCCCGTAAATGTTCCAGGAAGGTTTCGTTTAAAGGTCACACCGCCACCATATTTTAGCATGTGTCTGCAATTATTAGTTTCAGAAATTAATCTAAGACTAAGTCAGTTTTAGCTGCTCTAAACAGAACCAATTATTATTTGGCCTTTCCATTTACGAATGATCTTAACCCATTCATTTTCACGCTATTTGTCTCTTCCTCGCACTAGAACTATCCATTTAGATTTGTAACCAAACCAAATTGATAAGGTTGCATGTAGTTTCCGTTTTTAGAATTGGCCAACTCTATTTCAGGATAAACATGAAACTCCTCCTAAAAAGTCAAACCAAAAAGTACAAACATTATCATACCAGTGATCTGTTCCAGACATTTTCCTCTCAATGGTTGAACTTTTCGGGCCTAAAATTCAATCGCCCACACCACAGAGTAATGGAAAATGAAATACATAGAAGATAGAAAATTGCACCATTGCTTGAAAACGAGGCAGAAACATAATGATTTAATAAAAGTTGAATTCGAAAGTGATCGTGGGAAATAGTGCGTTTTCTCAAATCAGTGATATTCAGGTAATTCGGCTTTAGTGATTCAATAAGCAATATTTTCAGGATTTTGTTTTGAATTACAGTGCTTGACAGAAAATTCTGAAGACACAGCGGCTGACGACTGGCTTTTAGGGGAAAACAGCGAGAAGTTTTCCGTGTCATTTGTTTAGGATGATATGATGATAAAGCGCCCAGCTTGTCAGAAAATGATAAAGATGGTATAATACCATTCTCAACTTAATATTGTACGTTTTCTAGATGTATTGCATATTGAAAAATCTTGCGGACCCGTTTTTTGTGCTATGTATGCAAAAGACCAAAAAATGAGGGAATGTATTCTGTTTTGGTTTTTTGGCCTAGACAGTTTATCAGCTGAGAGCTCGACAGTTAGCACATTTCAGAAGCACAGTAAGAGCACATCTATTTTCAGTTTTTAAAATGTTGAATAATTCCTTTGGATATATACCAAAGTTTGGTATGCTATATGATTAGCAAAAAGGGTTTTTTGTCTTATTGAAAAAAACAAGTCACATTTACAAGTCAAGATGCTATGAAAATGAGACATTTTCTGATATTTTTTATGCAAATCAAGCATTTTCATTATCATTTATGTAGCTTTTTTTATTAGCATATTAAATAAAGAAAAGAGGTCTCATCACAACTTGTAGTTAATTTTTTAACATATTTAATACCAAGAAAGACAATTATAAAAGGAAAATAAAAATAATGTAGACAGCATTTACTTTTGAAAAAGATTTAGAAAAGAACCTGATTACTTTTAGTTAGGTCCATACTCAAATTTAGTAGCAAACGCTAGGGGTTGAGGGGACAGCCCCCTCTCAATAATTTCAAGGTGAACTGACAAGCAAAATTTTTTGTTGATATAATGCAGAAAACGATGCATGAAATTTTATTTTCAAGTTTTTGGTTAATGGTTATTGTCCGTTTTGACGCAATTCTGCTCTAAATGTCATGAAATTATCATCAAGTATTTGACCATTGTTTGCATTTCATGTGACCCAGTGCGTTTGACGTCACAAACACCATGTTTTTATTTCTTGAATGGAAATCACGCTCGGACTGGACAGTTCAGTTCATCTTGTTCAGTTACTATTTGAGGAGATCTATGTAGCCTTTGATCCAAGATAAATGAAAATCTGAGGCTAATAAAATGTACGAAGGATATGTGCTGGCTGGTATTGCATTATGTTAGGAGGGAATTTATATTTGGAAGGAATTGGCACTTTTAGCCTCTCGAAGAAATTCTCAACTCAAGTCAATCATGCGGACGAATGTGGCGAATGTAAGAATCTTTTTATTTTATCATGAAACTATCATGAAAGCTTCTTTTCGAATAAATTCAAAATATTATTACTTCGATAGATTTTTTCTACACCCATATAAATCATGAACTTTATTTTATTTTGGGTTTGCAAACTCATCGGCTCACCCAAGCTACATGAGTACAGCGGCCTAGGTATTGAAAATTTTACTAAGTTGTTTCCTTGCAAATAATGACTCTATCGTACCAGGTTCTTAACCCCTAAAAATCTTTCATGGATTGAATAAAGAATTTTCGAAACGGGGGGGGGGGGCAGCAGCCCTGATAAATAAGTCTAATAGCAGCCATGTTTAACAAAATTAATATATTTTACTTAGGTTTCCAGAAAATAAAAAAGTCTGCCAATATATTCATTGCTACCTTTATATGATATGTTTGCCTGCCACACACTGGGTCCTGAAAGACGGAGGAAGGGCCTCAAACGCATTGAATAATACAATATTCTTACAAATCTTGTTATGAAAGGTTTGTAAAGAAGTCATAATCTGTTTTCCAATCACATTGTGGGAATGGAGCCAAAACCTACTCAATTAATGTATCGATGCTCTTCGGCAAAGTCATAAAAGTACGGCCTTCCAGACAGCGTGTTGCTCAAGTGATGTGAACATAGTGTTTGTGAGGTCACAATTGTGCAGAAGGCTTGGACAAACTTGTCCATGCTCGGAAAATGTTTGGTGGCTAACTTTGACGCTCAATAACTCGAAAACTGTGTTGAATATTAAAAAAATAATATCGTATCAGGTATTTATGCTCGATATGCTTTCATTCGAGGTCAAGTTAATTTTTCATGTCAGTTCATCTTTAAAGTAATTTAAGGAACACGTTTAGTGTTAATATAATAACACAACATTTATATATTCAATGAATATGATGGTAGTATAGGTATTTAAAGTTGAATTTTATGTTTGAAGTCTTTACATAAGGTTGCAAGTTTGAAAAAGAATGCTATTTTTTTCATTTTGATTAAAGCATTGGTATTTTATCTAAATCTAAGAGAGATTGTAGGTAAGGAACATTGTTTTCTCTTGGTAGTGTTGAACCCCATTGCATGAACTAGACTAAGTAGTATTGCATGAACTAAGTAGTCTTGTTTTTCTTGATTCGCTTGATAAAAAGAGAGTGCCTTGAAGTTTCTTGTCTAGAATCAGGCCACATTCACACTACTCTGTTTTCATAAGAAATTTAATCCAGCCCTCTTCATTTTTGCCTTGTACCTTACTCTGACTTGAATCATATAGATTTGAATCAGTGTAAACCGAAAAAATGGAAGCAGTCTGAGTGTTGCATTCTGTTATCATTTTAGAAGTAGACACTCATAAGAAATGGAACCAAAGTGTATTCTGCTGTAAAATATTCTGCGGACCACCTTACTCTTATATGCTAAAGATTTTTGTTTGGAAACCTGTAACAATTATCAATAAGAATTCTGTCGATAGAGACATCAGGTTCTGTTGCTGTTGTCTGTCTCAACTCGCAATCACTTTTTGATTCTCTACTTACAGGAATCTAATTTTTTTTGTCTGATTCCAAATTGAAGTGTTGTGCTTTTCATCTTTTGTTTTGTGTAGCTAGATGTTAGGTTTATTGATAAAGGCAGCTATCATGCAGGGTTCCATGGTCATCTTTCACTGCTGTTACACACAGGATTGTTAAGGTCCATATTTTGAGATTGCTAGGACTCTATAAAGCCACAGTGTGCCATTTTTCTTCATTAATACCTTTTGTCTATGGTACTTGTTATGAGTCAACTGGTAAAAACTGGATGAACCACCCTGAGCTAGTATCATTTGATGACTCTTTGCTATTCTGCAAACAATTAAATTGAATATGCTGTGGATATAGCTCATTTGCAAATTATTATTTTTCTAGCACAATGATGGATAGGAATACCTAATTGGCTTCAGGAACTTAGTAAGCTAGCCCTGGCAAATCCACTGATACTTTGAGTGCTGGGGCCTTAATTCAAATGTTTGTATGCTTACCTCTCCACCAGAAAGGCCATTTATTAATTTTGATCCTTTCAAGAACCTTCTCGTGCTAAACATTTCATTCTAGTATTACTTTTGTGTGTATGATTTTTTGCTTGATGCCCTTCTCAAACCAAAAATTTTTTGAAATGAATATTTAATGGCCTGAAGCAGTTTAGCACATGTCTTTGCTCATGCCTGCACCTGTTTCTCGGAATATTAAAGACGCAATTCTGATTTCATAGTTTATTTTATTAAATAGTTTTAGCACTGGAGTTTGAATGGGTTAAATTATCTTATATGAATTATATTGAGTTATGTTCAATAATGAAATAGAAAATTTATCTCATCACTTTTTGTTGCTGTATCAATTAATAATAAAGTGTTCTGTCTCTGTTCTGTCTAACCAAGTTTTGAATGATAAATTATAAAAATTTCATCATTCTTTGGCCCTATAAAGCAAAAAGTACTGAGTAACACTTGCATGTTTTGATTGGTCCTTATAAAAAAAACCATAAGATCCCCAGTTTTCTTTTCTTTCATCTTTAAATGTTTTTTTTTGTATTTATATATTTATTTTCTCTTTGATTTCTTTATTTTATATTTTTGTTTGTTCGAGTTTGCTTGCCTGAAAATTCTACGTATGGCTTTAGTGTTCCAATGGCATATTAATAAAGCCGGTTGATGCTAAGAAATATTGCATAATTTAAGATTGCAGCATTCTAAGATAAGAAATCAGTTTTGCTCTTTTGTTGCACCTGCCATAAGTTGAGAAACTTGAATGAGACGTTGGCCATATGCTCTTAGAGATTAGTTCTGACAGAAGGCAATCTTCCTAAAGGATACAAAAACAAGCTCTCACTTTAGACGTTCTTGTATTGAGGCAAAGAAAATTCTCTGGTTATGTGATTTTCATCGAGAAGTACGAATTTCAGAATTAAAGAGATCGTACAATGTTTGTTGGGAAAAACGATAGAAGTATGGCTTTGCTTCCATTTGTTCTCTCTAAGACCTTTAATAAACAGGTTTGTGATCACAGCTTAAATATGCTCAATATTTTTGTATCAGTAGTATTTAGTCTGGAATAAAACTTTGGATATTGAAATTATCGATATTTTATTTTTCTGTTGAAGCAAACTGAATTAGGGATGTGTTGTATGAATCTTTGAATTTTTATTCTCGAAAACTAGCCTGTGAAAACTATGTTATTTGGAAAAACCAATGTAGCTATTGTTTTTCCAAGATCGTTTTGTTTATGACTTTTTACTACACAGCAAACTATTACTAGTTCTTTTTTAAGTGCTCCGTGATATTCTTGTAAACCGGATACGTTTGCAACCACTTGACTCAGGATACTTTGCAACCATAAAACTAATGAAAATAGTTGCTTTTTAAGTCATTTGTACTTTTGAGATAACGGGGAAGACATCTAATAGCATGGGGAAAAAGTCATACAGCTCGAAGCTAATTTGTGTTGAGCGAACTTTGCAACAGAAGAAATTCTTCTTCAGGTTTTTTTCACAATAGCTAACGTTCGGTTGATATCATCTTGGCATATGATAACGGGTGTTCACGACTCCCTTAAACCTTTTTTGCTACAGAAAAAACAGTTGCTTATCTTTTGCTATTAGCCTATTAAAAGCCCTTGCAATACCCCTCCACCGCTTTTAAACTGACGTTTGACTCGACCCTTGACTTGACTCGACTCAACTTTGACTTGACTCGACTCAACTAGTCCTAAAGTTTTTTCATCATTTTAATCATAATGCTTATCTAATGTTGAGTCATAAGTTAAACTATGAGTGAGCAGTGTATTGAAGTTTTGCTTTGCCACGCCAAATTAAACGCCCTGGTGCCCACCAACATAATAGCAGGATCGTAGCAAGGGGGCAAGGGGGCAGTCACTGTTTGCTTTCTCTTTGCCCCCTCCCAAACCACTCTACCCTGGCAACGCCACTGCCTGTTATGCAATAAGGCTCTACTTACCAAGTTCCTGTCTGGTGTAAAAAGTATTAAAGCTATTTTAACGTTATTTTAGAATTGTTAAATTGACAATGGTCAGTAAATATTAATCTTAATAGCATCAAATATCCATTCTAATTGACAGTCTCAATTTAATGTATTTTGGTGTAGAAATAAACTGATGTTTGGTTGTCTGCTGCCATTTTACCTTGCAGGATGTGCTCATTTTCTGTCCATTTTACCTTACAGAGGTCAACCAGGATTTGTCCGTTTTCCATCCACTCTTCGGTTGCTTCTCCACTTTTTAAGAGTTCTCTTCATCGTTATGTACATTTTCACCAGCAAAAAAGTAACCAGCCTGCTCGCTATGTTCTTTACTCTTCTTTTTTGCTAGCTAGAAAATAAAGCAGTACAATATATTCCCTGGATTTAAGTACCACTACAGTGTTCAGTTTAACGCTGCATTATCAAGAATGAAGAATCCTTCTATCAGCTGTCCTTGTTCTACACTGAGTAAAGTACTTTAGCACAATGACTCAAATGTTTTCGTTCAGTTGCTATCTTCACATGAGTCACTTTCCCAGACTCACGTGCGTCATCTAATCAAGACACGAAAATGGTCGTTGATCACTCACATTTGCCTATTTCACCTTTTTAGGTTCCCAAGAAATTATCCTTAATGGAGAACTGGGTAGATGACCTGCCTGTTTGTGGTAAGTCAGGTATTGGATATCAGTTAAATCAAAGATACCGTCAAGGTGGAGCTCGAAGAGAATTTCACAAGCTTGAAGATAGAAGTTTCAACTTGAAGCATCCAGACTTTAATACTGGATTCTACGCTGTATTCGATGGACACGAAGGAGAATTTGTTGCACATTACGCAGCTCAGAAAGTCCCTGCTGAGCTTATGTTCGATATCGCAGGTAAAACAATTTTAGGTCATTTACTTTACCCCTAACGTGTTTTATCTACTTTTTAAGCAATTGACATTCAGATACGCACACGTTTCTGGGAAGTACCGTTTATTATTGAATACCATATAATTCTTATCTCGGCCCTACCCCAACCCCATAAGGTCCCACTCCTGTACTGTTACGCCGTTTTTAAACTTATTTTGAATGCTAAAAAGGTATTATTTTGGCTGCGCAGATTATTTTGTTTTCTAAAATTAAATTAATCCAGAGGAACGAGCCATGTCGAAATCCAGTTCCAAAATTTCCATATTCCGCCCATTATATGGATATAAACATAGTCCTCAACCAAGAACAGAAGCATGCATTTATCTATGTTTTCTTTTTCTAGATCTTGAGCGTTTGTCTTCGGAAGCTCAAGTATGTGAAGCATTGCGATCTGCAATCAGTAGTGTTGAGCGAGGGTTTTTCGAACAAATAGACGAAATCCTTGTAAAAAGGACAAACTTGCAGATTCAGATCCCTGAAGTAAGTCCCCCTCGATGCAAAATTCAATTGTATATTTTTGAAAAGGGATGCTGTAGCTTGTATGTTATAAACTGGGCTGTAGCTGCAATCTGAATTGTGAAGCTTGGCCTGCTTGGGCATGGCTGATTGAAATTTCAGAGAAAGCAATGTTGACTGAAATAATGGCCAAGATTTGGTTTATCTTAATTTTTGTGAAAGACAAGACGAAATTTGAATTACTTTTTCATACCGCAAGTTAATAAAACCTGTAAAAAGAAAGAAAAAAGTTGTAATTCGTCTCACAAAAGACAGACATTTCCTATCAGACAATACTTGAAGAGCACTTGGTCCCGGCCACTTGTAAACCGGTGAAGTACCACATGTGGGGATAAACATTATCGTATGTTGAATCAAAAAAGGTTTTGAAATTGTTAGATGAAATTGTCTTTTTTTCTTGACATATTCCTGTTTATATTATCATGAAGACTGTTAGATATGTGCATCATGCCGAGAACCTCCGCTTGTGCGTCAACGTGCATTGAAATTAAGCCCATGACACGTTGGCAAAACGATGTTTTGGCTAGTTGCCTACAGTGTCGAACGCAAGGCCTCTGAATATTTTGACACATCTTAACTTTATCAATCTTAAAGATCCTAATTCGGTTCTCTTATATAAGATAGAAATTGACAATATATTTTATTTTTATTTAAAAGGGCCTGTCTCCATTAGAAACCTGTCACAGGTACCCCAGCCTCGTTCACAGATTACAAGAACTTGATGCTGAGATACAAGGAGGCACATCAGTAGTTATGGCCTTGGTTCAAAATGAGGATTTGTATATTTTGAATCTTGGCGACTCAAGAGCACTTCTTTGCACGAAAAATGCAGCAGGAGGATATCAGGTCGAACAGGTAAGAGAGCCTCGTTATAGGAAGCCCATCTATTTTTAATGACTTTAATCGTATACTAGTCATTGGAAAAACTGCTGCTGGAAGATTTGGGACTCGAAATTAATCACTGTCAGCTGCGTAGCATCTCATGGTCTCGAAAGACCCAAGACTTTCATATATTGTGTTTTGTCCATTTATGTTGAATTTTTTAGCATACGCTTCCCAAACAGCAACAAATATTTCATCGCATTATTTTTGGAGATTATATTTGATCGCATTTTATCCTACTATTTAAAGGTGTTTGCATTTTTCGACAATCCATGGTAAATGGGATGATAAAGCGTTCACATTTTTCATTTAACATCAAGACCTTAGGGTGGAATACCAGTGGAGATCCAACTAAATATTTCAAAACAAGTCTTGAAAGTCCCGTGTACACTACATTGTGTTCACAAAATTTCACTAAGAAGGGTTTGCTTTTCAAACAATCTTTTGGTGGTACAAAACTTGAAAATGGCTTTGAAAAAAAGCAAACATTTAGTAAACTAAAGCTTTTCGTCTGATGTGACAGAACATAGGCCTATTTCGATCCACAACTGGGTATATATATTTCCTAGCGTAGAGTTTTCGATTTGAGCAAAGTATTTTACAATTGTTATTGACACAAGCATACAGTATACTACATCCCCCCCCATGAGTTTTACATCGTTTTTGGACAAATCTTGAGGATCATATTTTAGAAAAGTGGGGGGTCCGGACCCCCCTATTCCCCCCCCCCTTGGGTACGCCACTGCCTGGGTAAAGATCGCATACCTATGCTGACGATTTTTTTGTATAAGTTTAGCAATTTTGGGAACTTCTAAACAGTGTTTGAGTTATTTTCCATTTACGATTTGATTGAAATATACTAAGCGTCTGCCATTCCTTTAAAGGCTCTTGCGCAACTGGCATGCTTTGCGACTATATTTTCAAAACCGGCCTAATATCGTACTGAATTAAAATTCAGAACATAATCAATTTCCCAAGACAGCTGCCTTTAAAAAGATAGAAAGAATATCTGTTTTTATTATGAAACAGTTGCCTTGGGGTAGCATCAAATTTGGAACTCTTCAACTCAATAAAGAACCGCCCATGTTTGTATACCAAAGGAAGGAGGCTGATTCAGTCGCTGTTATCGCTAAACTATTAGTGAAAATGAATTTTTGTGGCAGTGAAGAGTTTTAGCAGTTAATTTCATTCTAATTTTTGTTCCTCTTTGTCATTATTTCAGCTTTCCATTGATCATAACCTTAAGGACGACGAAGAACTCCAAAGGCTTGCAAATCTTGGCCTAGACATTGTTGCATTACAAAATATTGGTGATATTGTGGGTTTGGAAACAACGAGAAGCCTTGGTGATTTTCGAGTAAAGGGTGGATATAAAGAGTATGACATCTTGAAGTAAGACTATGATTTGATTTTTTAGGCATTAACCATATTGCTTTGTATTGAATCAACTTGACTGTTCGTATTGATTGAATTAATTGTTTTCTTCCGTCCCTGGTAAAGCATAGGTGTTGCTTTGTGGCCGTGGAATAAACATGTATATACTATATGAAACCAAATGAAGGTTGGTTGGAAACGCTTTTGTAGCAATTAAGTTAAGGGGACAGTATGCACTATTTCTGAATGGCAAATAGATTTGCTAGAAGAATTGAAAGGTTTATTATTCCCAACAAATATATATGAATTGTCGCGTTTTATCAGAGAATGATCTACCAAAAATGAATATTCGGCAATGGGGTAGTTGCATATCATGATCATGGTCCCTGATGGTCAATAGCAGTGGTAAATGCATTATCCTACTGTGCCCCAAGATTTTCTGACCCTTTTGCCTGTTAATCACTTCACTCTGCATCAACTGCGCTATAAGTAGTCGGACATATGTTTAAATGAAAATTGCTCGAGGGGGGGGAGGGGGGTTAACTAAGCCTTTAGACGATGAGGTGCCATTTTGGTTCAAAATTTGGATCTATAAATCCACACGTCTGAAAAAATGTGACCCATAATTCCGCAAGGCAAATAAAAATTTTAAAACACAAAACATTCATCAAACAAATTTTGCATTTCCTTTGCCTCAAAATCTCAATTTTTACTCATATTTCATAATATCATGTCTAACTGGGCATTAACTTTGTTAATGCTAAATTTTCCTAAAAATAATTTTATTCCATTTAATTATAATTTTATTTAATGCAATATTTTCCCAAAATGGTACCCATGATTCTGTATGTTTCTTGAAATGGTACTCATAATTCTGCACATATTTCAAGAACAGATACCTAATAAGGTACCCTCTACTCCCCCCCCTCCTCCCTCCACCAAGGAAAAATGGGCTCTCTTATTTACATCTAAACTAAACTGCTTATGAAAGGATACCTGTACGTTTTTCTTCTTTTTATAGACAAGCGACTGGTGAACCAGTAATTGCTGAACCCTTCATTCAAGGCAAAATCAAAATTAAAGATTCGTTTTATTTTCTTGTCCTGTTTTCACGAGGACTCTACAAAGCTGTCGAAGAAATCAGTGGAGCGGAAGATGTAAGTGCTTTTAGAAAGGCAAGCTAGATGCTAAGAAATAGTTTTGGTGGCTCAGCCACCGTGGCTGGAAAGAACTGTTCTGTAACACGACAGTTTCGCGTTAAAGTTCTTTTAAACTAAAGGCTTCTCCCTGCTTTTTTCAAAGCGTATCTTGCAACCAGTTGAATTAATGATTTATTTAATAAAATTTTAATAAAACTGAAAGATTTCAAATTTCATCATAATCGTCATTATTTATATAATTATTTACAAATGGCTAAAAACAAATAATGCTAATCAATGGTAAATTAAAACCTTTTAATTGAAATCTCCAGTTCCCAAATCGGTCAAACATGGTGTTTGTGATATTAAAATATTTCTTTGCTATTTCTTCCAGGTTAACACATTCATAGTATCCTTGGTAGCGTACGAGCTGACTGAACAAAGCACGACAGAGGCCGCTGCACAGGCGGTTGTAGACAAGATCTGCCGTGAACACCAAGACCAGTTTAAACGGTCCAATGGAACGACTTGCAAGGAGCGGGAAGATATGACACTTCTAATTCGCTTGTTCTCGGCAACACTTCGTAAGAAATCGACTCCGATAACTCCACCAATCCACGTATCCGAAAATGGTATGCTGAAGAACATGGGGGGAAAGTCTCCAGAAGTGATGCATGTAACAATTCCATTCACACAGTCACAAGAGCCTAAACTTCCACGATTTAAACCAACGCTTATCATGCCGAACGTAAAACAACGTTCTCCTCTCGCCCAATCGTTTTCTCAGCCAAACTCACGTGTCAGCACGCCAGTGACGCTTACCAAAACTGCCGCTACGCCACCGATTGCCTTTTATCGTAATTTATCGCATGTCTCCGAAGACAGCCAAACAGCTTCATCCATCAACACACCTTCTACCAGCTCTTCAACTGACTTATTAGGATCTGCGACAATCGAATCTTCTTCGACCGCAGTCAGCTCCTCTTCGTCTTCGCGTTGTATATCGCCATGGTCGTCCACTGTAAAAGCTGATATCGATAAACCCCCTACCATAGATGTGGGAGAGAGCCTATTAGAAGCGACATCTTTACTTGAAATTTCAGGCAAGACAGTGAGTGACCTGTTAACACAGAGTTTATCAGAGGAAGAAGCAAACGAGGAGCAAGACAGCAATAACGAGCCTTCACAGCCACCTGCAAAGGAAGAGCAGAAGGAACCAGAGCCAGATGATGGGAAAATTGACCCGTACATAGATTTCACTGAGTTCATAGATAAGATAAACAAAGCAGGCGGGGAGAAGGTTGTTTTCGCGGAATTTATAAGATAATATACTTTCCTAGACAGAAGAGACAAATTAGATTGCAGTCTATCAAAATATCGTTAGTCTGATTTTTTAACAGGGGGACTGCTGCCAAAATTTGTTGAGAACAAATTTGCTGCCTTCTTGAAATTGCATAGTCCACTAGTGAAGTGGCCAGCTAAAGGGTTCCAGTCAATAACCTCCGGTCTCAAACAAGTCTCAAAGTAACGCCGATCTCAGATGAACGCAGGACAGATTTTCCAAAATCCATCAAATATGAATAGAAAGATTGGATTTGAATGCTTGTAAACTATATTGTGATGCCTTACCATCTAGTTTGTCGTTAGAGAATCGATAAAACCAAGGTTAAGTAAGCAGAAAGAACAGAAAATTTTCTGTCAATTACAATTTCAGGGGATTACAATTCCATTGAGGGGGAGGGGGGCTTTATTTGTGTTATTATGCGAGGCAAGGAATTTAGGAGAAGTGGTATACATTTCAAGAACAGCTTTTGACCGATTTTAAAGGCCATCTGTCTCGTTGTGGATTGGTTAACGAGAACAATAGCTGGAACAATAGCCTAAACACGATTCCAGCGCTCCGCCATATTTTTTTACAATGCGATAAATTAAAGGGGAACTGGAAAAAATAAAAATCCCTTTGTTCTTATAACCAATCAACGTCGTGACAGATTGCCTTTAAGGCATATATCAAAGACTGGACCAAGTGGTAATGTTCTAATTTTGGTGTATGATTTTAATGTATTTTCTTTGGTCACCGCGGGAAACCTCTACAATGATATTTTATTATAATGGGCAGACTGGACACCAAAAGCTGCCCTCCCCCCGTCCCCTTCTAAAAGTTATGCAGTTTTCTACCAATTGAATTTTCATCTTTGACATTCTATTCTATGTCATACATAATTCTTTGGTTCCAGGCTCCTTTCGGTAGCAGATTGGCAGCTGGTCACATTTCTTGAGTACGTGTCCAATCACTTCTTGTTAAATATATTATGACAACGCTGGTAATATTAATTCTCTTTTTTATTCATGAAGTGAACGGAACGTGGGGTAGGTCACTCTGTGGAAATCTTGCTCACCTTTTATGAGAATCTTATTTTCTTATTAAAAAATCTCCAGCAATTCTTTTTTGTTAGTGAAAATCTCAAACACTATTTGCAAGAGTGAACTGCCCCTCAGATCATAAATTGCAATTTAGGCAAGGGCTTCAGAGCCCTGTTAACAATAACTAGAATGATTTTCATAAGGAAGCAAAAGATTGGGCAACCTCTCCATACTAGCCAGAGACAAAAACCTATTATAGTTTGTTATGGGTCGGTGGCCAGATAATAAGGGGTTATCCATATTTCGCCTTGGGATTCCGACTACACTTCATTACTTTCCCTTTCGAATCCTTGACAACGCTCGGTCGTCACGTATTTGGAAGGCTTTAATGGCGGGTTGTCATAATGTGCTTAAAATGTTTGTATCGTAATCAGTGGAAATATGTATATAAACGCTTATCCAAAATATCTTCAGAAGTTTTCTGTCGTTTCTGTTTATCCTCTTTTACGTATTTAGGTTGGATTTGACCCACTCAATTAAGCAAATCAGTCAAGGGCTTTCGAATTTTGTATTATCTTTAGCTTGACATACTTTGATTAGTTTCACAGAAATAAATCACTTTACTTTGTTCATAAATGTGTTTGCTTACATATGGACACATTACATTATGGATCTCCCCTTCCCCGTAGCAGAAGAGTAAATGGGGTTTTGCAGAACAAAATGCCTCACCCAAGCACCAGCATTAAAGACTATTCTGTTGGGGTATCTTAGACTATGAAATGTAACGAATGTTTAGGGAAATCCCAATTTGAATTCCGGATACAGAAAAAGATTAGAGTATTATGAAAATACTGTGTAAACATGTAAGCGAGCTCTTCATAGACGGATAGAGTTCTCAAGTGTGACGTCACAAAAAATTATTTTTAGAATTCTCAAATTTTGACCACATAGCAAGAAAGAACACCATAAAACACTCCCATATATGCAAAATCAATTAAATTTGTAAAAAATCGGGTGAGTTATGGCCAATACAGAAGATTTGAAGCTTCCTAACGGATTACTGTTATTTTGGCTCAGTTCACAAGTTACGAACTGAGACCAAATTAGACAGTTTTGATGGGGCCAGAGCTTTTGCTCATCTGGTCATATCTCAGTCAATTCATGATACCTTTAGCTGATTTTGCAGATTTAGATGTATTTCATGATGCACTTTCAGGTTATGGGAAAAAAATTCAAAAACTCTAAAAGTAAATTTTTGTGACGTCATAATTCTGCTTGGCCTTTGAACGGGACACTTTTTGTAGACAGTAGTTACCAATTGATATAAAAACTGAATTTTAAAATAGGGTGCTTCCATTCTTTACCAGTTGCCTCAAGGTCCAAAATCCAATCATGATCTAACACCCCCAATCCTTATTGCCTAAATCCATCCCTGGAGCTCTAGTATTATCTTTCCTTCTTCTCCAGACAATTGCATGGACAACTACACAACAGCAGATTGAGTTCACTCTATACATCTCAGAGTCTAGCATAAATAGCAAACATAGAATATTTTTGTTAGTGTTTCCGATAAACAAACTTACTTTTGCAAAGGAAAAAATAAAATTAAAATGTTGTTCATTTGAATTTTTTTATTGCCAGAGCATTCTGTTTGCAAAAATATATCTAAAATGTGGCACCTCAACGTGTTCACAGTAGAAATTGAAGTTAATGTCTGCCTATTCCTTTGATAGCTTTAAAATCAACACAAATTATATGGGTCACACCCTAGATGGAATTCCTGAATCATATAACTAGCAGCAATTTAATCAGTTGCAAAGCATTTCTTGAGCCCCTCTCTACACACCAGAATTTCAGGAATGCTGCAAAAACCAGAGCAGCACAAAATCAGGTTGTTGTTAACCCAAGGTTTTGAAGTGCTCACAAGAAAAAGATTTGAAGCTTCAATCACTCTGCACAGATTCGCTCTTAAAAATGTGCTGAAGTTCTTAAATGAGCCCAACCAGTATTGTTACTTTTGGACTTTCGACTGGTGATAAAGAATGACTGGTGAATGAACAAGATTGATGTATCTAATTCCAGATATGTGAGTGACAGCTATTTAACCAAAAAATATCAAAATTCAACTCCATCCCATCTTCTAACTTGAAAATATGCAAACCAGCAAGATGTGAACTCGCTTCACATCCAAAACCATGTAATAAGGAAATCAAATAACAAAAAACAAGCACATTGAACTAAAAATGGAGCCTCTATAATAAAAAATAAAGTTCTAAAATAAAAATGAATCCAACAGTAACAAAACCTTCACTGAACAAACAGCAAAAGTCCCAGCCACAGCTAAAAATCAGAAAAAAAATGAAAAATTGGAACTGATAGGGATTTTTTGGTGACTGGATCTATAAACCAACAGCTAACTAACAGGAAACATTTTCTGCAAACAGGAGCCAGCAAAATTTTGTAATCAGGAGCCAGCAAAATTCTGCTAACTGGATATTTTGTTCCCTGCTTCAGCTTAACTGATTCAGCAATCTGCGCCAAAATGGTTTTTGGGGAAACTTATATTAGACAGGAGCCATAAAATTTTGTGAACAGGAGCCAGCAAAATTCTGCTAACTGGATATTTTGTTCCCCGCTGCAGCTTAACTGATTCAGCAATCTGCGCCAAATTGGTTTTTGGGGGAACTTATATTAGACAGGAACCAGCAAAATTCAGGAAGCTGGAAGTTTTTGTTCTGCAACATGCATCCTGCAACTGGGCACCAAAGTTTACAACAGGAATGGACAGGCACATGCAAAACTTGTTGAAAATATTTCAAATGATGCAAATTTTTCATAGTGTACTGCAACTGACAGGCAGAAAATGACTGCACGGACAGCATGAGCATGCAGCACTGGAGTCAGCTTATAATTCTGCATATCTATCTGCATTTTGCAAAACAGCTGCTAACAGCATCAACAGGAAACCCATATCTATCAAGGGAGTGAAACAGGAAATACAAATTAACTATGTGAAGCAGAGGCAAAACAAAAGGAAATTGCATACCCTAAATTAACAAAAGAAGATGCTAAAAGATGAATTTGTATTAAGGTTGAAAAAACATTCTAAAATATTTTTTCTTGGATTTAGCCTTCAGTTTGTCTGCAAAGGAATCCAGTCTACAGGTTTTTTATCTTTGTAATAAAAATGACACCATCTTAACTCCTTCCTCGCGGGGATCTACTTTTGCTCCGATATGGAGACCTGCTTTTAGATCTTGACTGTCGAGAGTAAGACCTCCTTGGAGAAGGTGAACGTCTCTTTGGTGAGTATTTAGGCGACCGCGATCTGCTCCGTTTACTGTGGGACCTTGATCTTGATCTTGAACGCGAGTAGGACCGTCTCCTGCAAACAAGATTTTCGAAATCAAAAACGTGTAAAGATGAGGACAGAACCATACAAAACTGCTGGTGAAATTTAAAAAAAATGAAAGTAGTAATGTTGAACGAAGAGTAATCAGCTTCTGAAAGCACAAATTTAAACAACTTAAGAAACATACCGGTCTCTTCTGTCTCGGCTATCTCGGTAACTTCTGCGAGGCGGTGATCGTCCGTATCTTCCTCCACCACCACCACCGCCGCCACCATACGGCCTTCGTCCTCTAGGAGCCATGTTTTCGGTAGGCCTATCATACTTGGCCAGGGTCACCCTAATTTGTCGTCCATCGATGACAGTGCCGTCTAAACCATCTATTGCGTCTTCTGCATCCCTCTTTTCATAGTAACGTATAAATGCGAAGCCTCTCGACTCTCTGCGATGTCGATCACGAGGAATATAGATATCTCCAACTTCCCCGTACTTGTCGAAATACCGTTCCAGATCATCGATTGAAGTTCTGTAAGTTAAGTTGTCAACCTTCAAGCTGGTCATTCCTCCAATATTTGGAGGTCCTCTAGTTCCGTCAAATCGACTCATCTTGAAAAGCGGCGGTCGATTCCAGACCAAGAAACTAAGATGTCTTCGAAAACAGTTTTGAACCACAGAAGTCTTTCGTTTTGCGGATTACAACCAACGTGCAGTGCAAGAGTGAATCATGTGACAATTAGCAGCCAATTGATGGCTTCTAGCAAGGTCAGCTGATCATTACTTCTTAACATCACAATGGCTCTTTTGTTTCACATAGACGTAGTGGCCGAGGCCCATGTCTGTCATGGTTTCTTTTTAGTTCGTCTCCCCCCCCTCCCCCCTCTTCCTAACTATACACGCTATTTTTATAAGGAACCTACATGTAGAAGGACGAAATATTTAATAAAAACAAAATCTCTGAGGAACTTTACTGCAAGCATCATAAACTAATAGCTGGTTCCATTCATTTGCAGCCGATACTGTAAATCCTTGAATAAGCCCCCACGCTCGAATAAGCCCCCCCCCTCGAATACGCCCCCACCTAAAAAATAATTTTTGCAAATAAGAACCCCTCGAATAAGCCCCCATGGGCGATTATTCGAGGTAAGCATTATTGCAGAATAATATCTTATTTAAAGAAAGCCCCCACATGACAATAGCTATACAGTATCACTTCCTTTGACTGGAGACCAAAAAGCAAAAAAGCAACTTTTGTGATGATAAAAAAATTATAATTTTTGTTAGTTATTTGTTAGATTTATTAGAAAAGTAATGTCGTTTTATGTCGACCTTTGGGGAGACTTTGAAATAAGCCCCCCCCTCGAGTAAGCCCCCACCCACAAATTCATTTTTGCAAATGAGCCCCCGGGGTCTATTTGAGAATTTACGGTACTCGCATACTGTAGATTGTTTGTTATTCGTGTGTCATGTGCTTCATTGAGTAGTTTCCGCATATGCTGTCTCGCCCCTCTCTCTATTATCGTAGTCAAAACACCGAAAGTGAGATTTTCACTATAAATAGCCTTATTTGTGTTTTTGCTCCTGAGTTCTAGCCACGAGTGAAGGCAAAACCAAAGATTTTACGTTTTTCCTGTTTCTGTACCATTTTATGGCACTTGATGTGCAGTGAAAATTGAGGAACTATTAAGGAACTTTGGTACTACAATTTGATGATTTGAGGTCTACGGTTTGAGGTCAACCTTACCTTCGACGATGTATAATTTTTAAGGGGGGGTAAAGAAATGTATTTAAGTCATGAAAAATTTAGCATAGGTGGAACGCATTCATTAACCAAAAATTGTCATACTGTATAATTTAGTTCATTGTTTTTACCCCAAAAAGATAGAAAATATCGTTGAATCGTTAGATATACTCAAGGGCGTCGCCAAAGGGGGTACGGGGATGTGGTACCCGTCGTATTTTTGTCCGTCGGCACGTTAAGGAATTTTGCCGGGAAAAAGAAGCAATTTTTGTACTTTTACTGTGACTTTTTTGCAACAATTATAACGTACTAACGTTTCTGTATTAGTTGAACTTTCAAAGTATGACACTAAAGTATGAACTTTGAAGCACAAACGCACAAAAGCAGCATATAAAAGTATTTATCTTTTGACCATACCTTTAATAAACGAGACACTCTTTTATTTCTTTACCACCCTTAAAAATTTTTGTCTTCGCCCCTGGATATACATCGTCGAAGGTAAGGTTTCCTACTGTCCACGTCCCAAGTGCATGAAAGCCATGTTTGTCTCAATCTCGTTTCAGCGAGGCACCAATGTAAATACAAATACAAACAGTAAAATTTCATTACCTTACCTCCAGCGGGAATCAGATCCTGTTTGCTTTGATACAACAGAAATCACGGATGGTAGACCAGTGTAGTCTAATGAGCCACAGAAGCCACGTTCTGCACAAAATGATCTCTTTCTGCTGGTCTATTGATGCATTCATAAGACTCTCTATGAACATTTTCAAATTCTATCAAGATCCACCCTATGGCTTGAAGCAAAATAAGCGCTATTTTGCTTTCAAATCCAAACTCTCATATTCAGATCCAGCTATAATGGTGAAAGTGATTCCTGCATGATGACGAAAATCTTTAATGCGCTTTCCGTTCCGACTGACTGTAAAAAATAGTCAAAGTTGATTGGACACTGTACCATGTATTTGTCAATTGGTACTATGTTTCCTTAGTTCCGAACGCAGCTTTAGGACAACGGCAAGCTATACTTATCGAGCAGCGTCTTTCCTCTATCTCTAAATACAACCAGACTTTGTTATTCCTTACCGTGGGTTCCAGAGCCTCAATGAGGGAGTGGGCCGGTGAAAGTGTGGGTCGATGTTCGAGATCTCTTTCACTGAGGCCCTTTGCCTTGATTTACAGAGAGCTGGCGATCATCCTGAATACCTTGGACTTCATCCTCCTTCGTATCAATTAACTATAATGGTAGCCCCATTATGATTCTTCAATGTTAACCCTGCGGTATCTTTTTGGGAAATCCCATAGCGTTTACAAAGGAGAATTCTATTGAATAACATTCCAACACTGAAAGTAAGCGGCCCGAGAAATGCTTTTTCATTTTTGGGTCAAAATTTGAAAATTATGCATCAATTTTCATTTAGCTTCTTGTATCGGGTAATACCGATGGGGCTTCTTGCGAAGCCCCTGGAGACGGGAGTGAGATCACGTTTGTTCAGTTTAGATTGAAAGAAGAGGGGTTATAAGCAAGACCTTTTTAACGTACTTATTAGGGGGGAGGGGCAATTGCCCATCCATGCGCAGTAGTAAGGCCACCTTTATCGTAAGACAGATGGAGCCATTTTCGTCTGCAACAGAATTGTGTTGTGAGTCAAAGGAGAAAGAAGAACACTGATAAGTGTCATTGATGAGGAGGATGAAAAAAACCGGAGATATTACAGAACCCTGTGGAACACCTGAATAAATTGGGTCGAACCCTGTGGAAAACCTGAATAGAAGAGGCGATCGATTTTGATGGCGATTGGGTAACAATTGCACTATGTTGTAACTGTCTTCCTTATATAAAACTGAGTGGAAGATATTCAAGATGAGGGAACTAAAGTTGTCATGAGTTCATGAGCCGAAGTGTTCCCATAAAATCTGCGCATCGATTTCCCCCTAATAGCCTGATCTATGGATGATTGTAATTTGAGGAATTTCTGGTTTAGGCCACAAGTCAGCACCATAAAAATTTACAAAATCTGCCACACAACACTGCGTAGAAATAGCTGGGATTACCCCTACCTCAGTTTAATATTGTTTACCGATAGAAAAAACAATTAAAGATACACATTTCGTAAATATTTAAGCAAGTTGTCAACATTTCATATGTACAGTGCAAGGATTTCTAGATGACGGTCAAAGAAAAGTCCTGGGCACTAGCCTAACAAAAATCATCATTCTAAAGTTCATAAACACTACGATTGGGCCATGTTAAAGTGCCTATTAAATGAAATTTCACATATAGTTTTTTTGATAGAAATTGAAGCTTCTACATGTTGTTGCAATATAAAACGAAAATTAACTTGAAAATTTGCACGGAAAAGTTTGTTTTTGGTGTTTTAAAAACAATGGGTGCGAGTGACAAAGCAAGAGAATCAGTGACGTCACAAGGTTCAGTGCAGTTGGTTCAGTCTTCACAATAAACACATTATACCACTTAGTCAGGACTGTTAGTCAAACAATGGTGCAAATTGTGATACCAGCATGAAATTTTGCAAAAAGGGGTAGCTTGATACACTGAAAAGATAGGATATGGAACCCAATTGAAAATTGCCCCCTATTTCTATTTTTAGACTGGGGTACTTTACTCCAGAACCTTTAAAGACGGTATTATCGCATATCAGTCACACTTTAGTACTACGGCACAAATCTTTGCAAAGTAGGACAGTTTTATACGCTGATAAAGATTGGATATAGACCCCGACTAAAAATTGGCCTCTTGGGCTATTTTTAGACTAGGGTGCTTTACCGCATGACTCCACTAACGACGTTATTTTGATACCTCTGCTGAAGGAGGTAGAATGGCAGGAAGCTTTGCAATAGTTGGCAATCTGATACGCAGAAAATAATAGGTTGTAGACCCCATCTGGAAATTGCCACCTTGTTCTATTTTTAGACTGGGGTACATTGCCCAGACCTTAATAGACGGTATTATCGTATTTCAGTCGTACTTTGGTGAAACAGTATGAAACTTTGCAAAAACGGACAGTTTGATGCTCTAAAAAGATTGGATATGAACCCTGGCTTCAAATTGCCTCCTTCGGCTATTTCAACTGTAGTTTCAATGGCGACCTTCATTTTGCTTGGTGTCCTAAACGCCAACTGCTTCCGCGTTTGCAAACTTTGTGACGTCACGGATAACGCGCGCTTTGTCACAGTCGAAAACGTGAAAATGGGATATTCAACCTAAATTTTTAGCCGGTTCCGCAAGAAATCAATCAGCTCAACATATATCATTGAAATCAGCAAATTTTGCTTATAAAAAGTGTGCCTTTATCTAAACTTGTCAAATTTCAGTCATAGGCACTTTAAAGGCTACAAATTACAGAAACAAAATTATATCATTTCGAAAACTATATCAAATAGTTTTATACTAACCATACCAGAAAACTAGAATTATACTAGTAGGTCCATTCACAATTATTTCAAATTTACACTATGCTACATTATACAACTACCATAAAACTCAATCGTGCCAACTGTAAACAAAATTTCTGTCTATGAAATCTGCATTGTAGATGAAAATTAACAATAAACATAAAACTATCCCTTATTTTCAATGCACAAATACAATGTTCGTGAATCAAATACGAAGATTATCTTAAATAATAATTTGAAATGAAATAATACAATTAAAACAAATTGCTAACTTCAAGCATTCACAAGATCATTTGGTACTAATTCCTGGTTCACCGAGATACAGCGGGCTCAAATCAGCGAAGAATTGGTGATGGGCGGTGGCAACTGTACTTTTATATTGAAAAAGAGTCGAAGAAATGCACTTCGCTACTACAATAGCAATGCTTTTCTAAGTTAGTCGTGGTCTAAGTTAGTCGTGGTCTAACTTTCTCGGGAAATTAGCATAAGGAAACGGGAATTTTCTTCCTCGTTATTGACCCTACCCGCTACTTGTTGCCCGCTTCAGTCTTGCAGCCAGTCGTATGGCTTAAACTCAAAAGTTGATTTGCTTTGAACGGGTTAATGAGAAGCAAAAAACCGCATATCTCTTTAAAGATTTACCACAGAATAGAGATTCTATTATGTGGCTTTACTTATAGATATCATCCAAAAGTGAATGTCAGCCGTCTAGACGCTGCGGCCTAGTGACCGCCTGCCCGTTAACCCCGTTGCTCGGCAGCACTGATCCCAACAGAATCATTTCCCTTCTTCTATCAACAAATCTTTTTGTAATCAAAGATGATAAATTTCCTGATCCATTTTAAGCACTGCCTGTTTAAAATCTGAATAATCTTTCAGCTTGAAATAAAACTAAAGCAATGTTTGTATTGGCGATTACAGATCGCCAAAAAGTCAAAAGACTTTTAAGCAAGGATTTACATAGTTTATCTTAATCGTCCCAAATGTTCTTAAAAGATGTCTTCATTGTTTGTTGAATGCCTGCAGAATATATGCAAACGCCTATTCGGAATTCTTTTAGGACTTAGTTAATGCATACGAAATGCTCTACAATATAAAACTACATTTACTTGGTACAATTATACTGAATATTCAAAACCGCTATCTCTTTCAATCTTGCAAAGAGTCAGTTTTTTGAAACGCCTCTCCGGCTCTGTCAAGTTTAAAGCGATATATTCCGATTATAGCATATTTTTCAGACGATCTGAAATGCCTCTGTGTTGATAGAACCGAAGAAAAATTATCCTCTCCAAAACTTTTGTAAAATTTTTGTTAGCATGTTGGCAACATAAAAATTATTAATGAGAATCTCAAAAGAAGCCGAATTCGCTTCTCGTTTTGCGACATCTGTCTGTCTGGCATAGCTTGAACCAAAATTAAATTTGACAAAGTTGAAACCGTTTAATTCTTTATTTCTTCAAAGATTTGGCTTTTTGCAAAAATTAGAGAGCATTAACAACTTTCCTCCCGATTTGTTTGTTGGAACTTTCTCGTAATCACTTTGCTTTGAATAATGGCAGATCTGAATATTCTAAATTTAACTATACTACCTTTGCAATTCAAACTCATTTTCTGTTTGTTCAGCTGGTAGTTTTTCTGGTTGAACTGAGGCGTTCGGCCTCCATTTCCAGCAATGTATCACGTTTCCAAATTTTCCCTGGGGCCCAAGAACTGCACAAAGCGCCAGAAAGAAGAATGTCGAGTATACCCAACTGGTAGACATAATCAGCATCAGAAAGTGTCCCACTTGAATATAGGCATGTATCACAGAAGGCATCATCACCAAACCTAACAAAGATCAGACAAATTCAAATAGCAAATTTTTATGTCAAAGACTTTAAACAGACATTTTTTTGGATTATTGCTTCTCTTTTAGAAAAACTATCACTTTCATATGCTCAAAGGTGCAATTGGTTCGGCAGTTCATGGTAAGGGTTAGAGTTCGGAGAGACAGATTCTTGCAAAAATGCTCTTAAGGAAATCTCCGAGACAAGCTTGATGGATTTTCCAAAAATGGTGGTTGTACGCTCCAATAGACAAAAGATGAATCTTCACCTATCGCCCCCCCCCCCCCCCCCTGACTTATCAAAGCTTATGAGCACGCTCTACTTGCCGAGAGGAATGGCTAGATAGGCCTTACTGTCATGTTTTTCTCCACATTTGTTTAGCGCGATATTTTTTTAACAACCCAGTTGTTTTTGCTATGTTTGTTACTTTTGAAAGACATTCCCACCACCTATGTTTAATAATGACTAAAAAAATTGGTGGACACTGCGATATTGGAGATGAGAAGAGAGGATTGCGATGTCAAATATCAGACAACTTTGTCATTCTCGCAGCCTTAATCGGCAATCTTGTCCGTCAAATTAGCTACAATTTCTGTTTTCGTTTAACTCTTTCAATCGCAATAAAACTATTGAAAGTTGATTCTAAGTAGCAAACTCACCAGCAAGAAATGTTGTCAGGGTTCCCATAGCAACAGCAGATCCCACGTGCCATAGAGAGTAATGAACTCTATCCTTCCTTGATTGGGAATCTTCACAGCTGAAATATGCAACTCCATAGTGCAAAGTGAAGTCAATGGAAAGCCCAATGGCGACGGACATCATCATTGACTCGAGGACATTCAAGCGCCAGCCAGCCATTACAAGCGAGCCAATGGTCACGCTAATGATTGCAGTGATGGCAATAACGGCGAACAAAGTGATCAGAATGTTTTGGGTCGTAGCGAGTAAAACAATCGCCGAAATACCGATAGATACTGCGATTGTTTTGATAGTCCCATCAGCGATGCTCCTTTGTAAGTCGTAAAAATACAGATTACTGATCACCCATGCATTATTCATTCCTTTAGGCATTTTGGAAATTTCTCTTTTTGCAAAGTCTTCAGTCTGTTTCCAGAAGTCTTTAACAGGTAGATACTTCAGTAAATACTTTTGGGTGGATTCAAACTTGAACACCAACGCTTTGACACTTCCATCACTATTGACTCTGATTGGCAAATTTCGCTTTTGTCCTCCTCTCATATACTCCTTTGTACAATGTTTGAACTCGCTTGGTGAAATCGGGATAGTCTTGTTACAGCATACATCTGAAACGGTATTGCACGGCTTGTTTACAAATTTGTTTAAATCTTCCATGAAACACCAATTATTTTGATTTCTAAGCTTGTCATAAAGACTTTCATCTTTTACTTGTTGGCAGAACCTGAGCATGTATTGCTGACTTTCAGGTGGGGTGATGTCAAAGGCATGGTTCCATTCTGTGGTTCCCGTACTATCGGGATTGAGAAAATACCCATTGTCGACACTACGAACTCCCCAGACAAAGATAATAGGAAAACGAAGTCCGTCTGTTGATGATATTTCTTCTATCTTCAGCTTCTTCTTAATGACAGAGCCATATCTCTCAATTTTGTGGTCCTCTATGAACAACGGCATCTCCTGGGTTGTTGGTAGAGAAAGTTTCGGGTAGAATGTAAGAGATAACATACCGAACAGGGCCAGAATAAAAAAGATCACCACCCAACAGTATCTTAGCTTGACAACCACCTTTGCAATCCACTGCTGAAATATGACATCAGAGAGCTCTTTCAACCTAACCAAAATAGCAGATGTGTTCAAAGAGAAACAAGGCCTTCTTCGAGAGCTCTTGTTTTCCAACTCTTTGAGCGAGAGTGCGGATGTTCCTGGGTGAATCTGTTTTCTAACAACTGGAGACCTACATGTATACGGTGCAAAAAACCTCTCCTGCGCAATTATCACTGCTGGCAGCCATGTGATCATCAGCAAATAGTTTGTCAGTATGCTAGTACCTGCAAAAATCGAGAAACATTGCAAAGCTGTGATACTGGATGAGAGACCTGCATAGAATGCTGTTGCTGTTGTGAAGCTTGTGACGAACATAGCAGCTGTTGCATGTTCTAGCGCATATTCTGTGCATTTGGTTATGGTGTCAACACCAGGATGATGTTTAGAGTACTGTTGCTGTGCGTGTCTCCACGCCAACACGTACACGAATATATCATCAGCGCCAATCCCAACGACAAAGATAGCTGTCATGATATTCAAAAACGGAAAGAAGACCAGTCCAAACACAACAGAGTAGAGCCAATATGACAAAATAATGGCGAAAACTACTGCACTAAAACCCATGATGCTGATGAAGAGAGAGCCACTGTAACCCCACATGAGTCCTAAAATCAAGCCGACTGCTAGCATAATGTACCAGACATCGGCAAGCAGTTGGCTGTCGTATGCGACTGTCTTCAAGTTCTGAAAGTCGTAGGCCGTCAGTTTCACCCAAACTCCGTTGGTCAGTGGCGTTTTCTGCAGATTTTCATTATACAAATTCTCCAGAAACTTTCTGCTTGGCATCTGTAGCGGACTGAAAACCAATGCATACGATAGCTTTGCTGACGTATTAGCAGCAAATGTTTTATCCACCATGAAATTCATTATGTTCGACAATATACGAAATTGTCTAGATGATTTATTTAGAGCAGTTCTCTTGTTGCTGTTACTTTTTTGCTGTAAAGCTTGTATGAGTCCACGAACATATTGCACATCAGCTTCTTGTATACTGGAACAACTTGTTTTGTTTGTCAGAACAGCTACGTAATAACCAATCGAGAGCGATGGACAGCAGTCTTTGGTTGGCCCGCCTTTCACGCACTCTTCCTTAAACTGTGCTACTTTTCGGACAATAGCATCTTCTAAGCTGCACATTTCCCGCAGATTTTCTGCAGTGAAAAGGTCATCCCCATCCTTTACAGTTGTATAGACTGTCTTCGAAAGCAAGTAGGAGTATACTTCCATGGAGCATGTTGAGTTAACCTGGTTCGGTGACAGAGTATCTTGCATGGATGGAATATAACTGCTGGTCTGTAGTCTTTCAATGCCAGGCATTTCCTCGTAGAGATTGTTGTATGCGATGATTCTGTTGCTGATGGTCGTACCTCTTGCTTCAAAACCCTAGAGGAAGATCAAAGTAGCCATTGAATAATCAAAAATTGAAATCATAATAAAATCGTCAATTTATGCTAATATTCAAAATGAAATTATATCAGCTGAACACTGTTATTGAACTGTGAGACATGGATCTATCATGTTCCGAATATCTTCATAGATATGAGTCATAGAAATATATTCTTGATTGTACGAGCCCTAATCCATTCTGGAATTCCGCTTTAAAAATACATTGACAGCGTGATTATATTGCATATATTGATTATGTTAATTATGCTGATTATATTGCATATATTGATATGTTAATTATGTTAATTAAGACATTATAGGATCTCGTCTGCCAATTTGATTCAGTCTTTGGTGTTGATCTTTCCAGTAAAAAATCAGAGGCTAAATACAACCTCCCGAAATAAGAAAAATGAAATTGAACGTTTCTACTATATTTGCAAAGAAGATTGTTTTTGATAAATAAATTGTAGGCAGGCATGTCATATTAGTAATAGTTTAGTACAAGGGTCTCTACTGTTTTAGGGTGTTGGTGTTGGAGTTTTTCACCAACACAACAAAAAAAGTTGCTACCAAACCAGGAGGAATATACTGGGTTCAAAAACATGGAGTCCTTAGGAATGTTACCATATTTTTCCTATAGTATGAGAAACCGTAATGGCAGGAAAATAAAGTCTTCATGAAAAATAAATCTATCAAAAAAGGTTGTTGCATCGCAAGATATCCTTAAATATCTAAGGAACATTTTATTTTTATTATTTCCATGAATTCAAAGTTTCATGGACAATTTGACATAAATTATTTCCATCTTTAATAACTCAGAAAAACCGAATCTCCCTTTAAATTGTAGTTAGCCTCTAACTACTAATTGCTGATGTCCCTATCTTTTCATCCCCTTTTGGTTCATGCTTATTTTTGCTACATTGGTAAAAAATAAAGTTAAAGTAATAATGATCTGTTACATAGCAAAAATTTACTTGTAATACTCCAGTGTTACATTATTTTTAGGATGATATCAAATTCGTCTTTAGGTATTTTGAAACAAAGCTGCTTTTGTGTATAAATTTTCAAAGAAAGTGCAGTAAAGTTTATTTGATTTACTAAAAGCGATTAACCAACTAGAAGCGAAGCAGTAATGAAAATCAAAGAAAGAAGAAAATCCAAGCTGCATGTTTCCTTCAACCTGCTCGGTATTGATGTCTCTGGCTCTTTTATAGAATAATTGGAATCCATCTAGGCATCAGGCCTGCAAGTGACTCAGTGCCTAGGCCAATGGGATGTGGCTCAAAGAATATTTTTCTTGATCAATATTTATTCTAACTTATCAAACTCTTTTCAAAAACCAAAATCTTTTCTATTCGCGAAAATCATCGCTTGTCGCTTTGAAGAAGAGCAAACACCTCCTGCTTTCACATCCCCTTCCTTTCTACCCCTTCCCTTTGCGCTACTCATTTGTATCCCTCCCTTCGCAACCACACTTTTTGAATAACCTTCTATTGCATCCCCTTCTTTAGCATTCCCTCATTCGAACCCCTCTCTCGGCTCTTCCTCTCTTGATACTGTCTATGTTTGTATTCTCTCCCTTGGCATTCCTTCCTTGGAATCTCTTTCATGGTATCCTCTCATTTTTCATGTTTCCCTTGGCACCTCTTTCCGTTAACCATGCATGAAAATTCAGCTATTTTCAATACCAAGAACGCTGTACTAACCTTGCCTGGTGTCGAGAAATTTGGTAATGGCTTTGCCCCAAGCTCCTTGACAAATCCGGTTGCTCCAGCCACAATGACGGCAAGGAAAGTTGTAAGGAAAGCAATCCACGGATGTTTGGTAAGCAAGGATGCATATCTGAAAATAATAATGGATATTGATAAATTAAATTCGCAAAATATCAAATGTATAAAAATAGAAAAGAAAGTCAGTCATAAAAAATAGGTCACAGAGACATCTTTGAAATAGGAATATTAATCAAGCTAGAAGAGACAAAAGCAAATAATTAAAAAGGTGCGAATAATGTGAAGAAGTCTCAGCTTTTGGACTTATATCAAGGAGTGAAAAGAATTGATTTTTGGTCATTATCCTGATTTTGTATTATCATCCCCAAAATAAAACAAAATACACCAAGGCATCGAGAGAATAAAATGGGTAAAACTCGGATCGATGCATTGTGTAACACTGCTCGTTGCATTTTTTCTGAATTTGACCTGGGTTTGCGGAGGCTTGGGGAACCGGGAGACATGAGTACAAAAATGTTCCTAGAATCAAACAAAAAACATCTTGTAATATTATATTTTTCTTCCCTTATCTTTTATATTAGGGCCCTAAATATTAAGCCTCCGCAAACCCATTATGACATACAGATTAACACTTACATATTGAACTTTGCATTACAACTTGAAGTGGCGTTTTTCACGTTGGGCACGATTTGAATGAACGAAAAGAGTTTCTTTTGAAAAAATTTGCTTCCAAAGCTTATCTATACAAGGCAGTTATATTTGTTGTACACCATTTGTATCTCGATATTTCTGAGTTGTTTAATCTATACCAGAGATGAACGGACTCGTGGAGACACTCTGCATGCGAGGTTCCCTTTTATTGCATCAATGATGCGCAAAAATGCCAATATACAAACGAAATCAGATTGAGTCAAAATCAGAAAATATGAGCAATACATAGTTCACAAACAAAATCAGGATACCGAATGCCAGGAAATTGGATAAATGTACACAGGATCATATCAAGGCAAAGTGAAAGTAAAGCTTTCTAAATAGTGAAACCACAGATCAATCTGACTCTACTTCCTGTCACTGCCAAAACAAGATGGGTTTTATTACAAGATGGGTTTTATTAGCCCTAATCAATTAATTAAAATGCAGGTTGTGGAAAGTGGAATGGAACTGTATCTAAACTTGAAGTTCATAAGTTGTCTAGACGTTTACTCCCGTGCCCTACTTAAGCCATGATCCTGGATTGAAACGCAGTTTGAAGAACGATTCTGAGACGAGCATTCAGGCACCGAAATGCTCATTGATCGGGATCATAAGCACATAATCTTTTTCTAAGTGTGATAATGAGCTATAAACGGATGGCACCAGTTGAAAAAAGATTTTGGTATTCAGCAAAGATGTTTTTGACTTGACATGCACCAACAGGCTGCAACAGCGTATCACGCGCGAGGCTAGGAAAAAGTTATGTTAACGTGACATTATTGTGCCTAAGGTCAGTTTTCGTAATACAACCTTTGGTCCCAATTTATCTTTAAGCCAGGACCCTTCAGTTTTTATTAAGCTTAACAATAGTTTCTTTATCAAAAAGTTCTATCGGTTTCCAGATTGGATACAATGGTCCACCATCTTGATTGTCAATGCCACTCTCGAAGCTGTCATGTAGGCTATTTTAGGCCAATAGATGTTTGCGGACCAGCAGGTTCGTGACCTTCTACATTCTCTTTTGCCATTCATCTAGGCACTTAGTGGGAATCTTTGCAAATTTATAAGCAAGCCCCTTCATATTTCCTAAATTTTTCAACTCCAAACTGAGCAAAGCCATTGTCTTACGTCCAGCTTAGATCCCGACAAGATAGCAGAATTTCCGAAATATTCGTACTAATTTGGCGAATTTAAAGGCATGCAGTTTCCTAAACACCTACAACTGAACCCTTGCTACCCAACAATTTTCACCATCTAACGACTTTTCTCACCAAGAATGCTCACCTAAGAAACCCAAATTTACAAGAAGGCCAGCAGCAGCGGATTGGCGAAAAATGTACCCTCTCCTTGTTCTAAAAATGCGAAAAGCTTCTGTCTCACAATGCTTAGAATACCGAACAGTGGCGTAGCGTCCGGGTATTCAAGGTATTCAGTGAATACCCTGAGATTTCTCAAAACAAATATTAATACGACGTATACTTGTAATAAGTAAAAAATGTTTTGGGGCTATTGATTCTGTTTGAATTCGTTACCTCCGATATTCTACATTTTGTACAAGTACAAAATATCATCAAATTCATGGAAACAATAACGCTGCGAAGCATAGAGAAGCTGGGAGATCTTTGAAGCTAATTTTGAAGATTGAGCTACTTCATGTTGTATGGAGATCGGTCATGAATACGCAGTGAATACCCTAGACGGTACTTTAACCAATCAAAATGCTCCTTTCCATGAATAATATTTGCCGTTAATCAGCTAAAACAATGGTTCTGTACGCTGAGAAATATGCAGCGTACAGCCTCAAAGTTGGTTCAAAATAGTCTCGTTATGAGATCGATATAAACAGTTAATGGACATCTTGTTGGCCTATTTTGGTTGCATTATTCGAGCGCATTTATTTGCATTATTGTGCAGTCTCGTCTCATTACCTTCGATTCTTTCAAATATTAACTTGTATTGAAAATATCACGATTAGGCCGTGAAGAAAAAGTCTATACTGCATACCACAAAACCATTTATAACTCATGTAACGCCCTATGTGAATAATTTTGAAACTTTCGAAAGCCCTTTTGTATAAAGGTATTAAGAGTAGGTGTTTACAGTTACTTCCTCTTTACATCAGTGCAAATGTTAGACGATTCAACAACAACTATTGGGACATATTTCGACCAGTAAAATTTTACTGGCTTTCAATGATATGTTTTGATTTGAATTACTTTTGATGAAATGGTTAATAGTAATATGATGCAATGAATGAGTTCGAAGAGTATATTTGAAGGGTCCTTTAGCAAAGTATCGTTTTCATCATAGTAATGCCCTGACAGTGCAGTACTTGCCAACCGAACCAAAAAGAAAATTAGATAAAATGTCTATAGCTAGTCCTTTTAATTATCCTATTATCCCCCTATTTTCACCAAGCCCCATCGAGCCACACCCTGCCCCACCCTTTTCTTTAATAGAGAATACCCACTGATACCGAACTGACCTGAATGTTTAGAAACCGAGTCAGTCGTTTACTCAAATATTGCATATACAATTGAGTACCGGACAAAAGAAAAGCTTTTGCCTCATAAAGCTTTAATTTCGTACTGATTTATATATTTCAACTTCTAGTCGGTCGTTTACTCAAAAATTTCATACTCTGGTGAGTATTGACAGAATTCAAAGGACATTAAAGAACAACTTAAAGGCATAAATGGCAATAAAGAGAGGCGGAGAGGAATAGAATAATTTAGGTCTTCAAAAAGCATGACGGACTTAGAGGCAGAACCATAGCAATGGGCAAAATCAAACAATATTTGCATAATAAAATAGGCTAGCCCTTGCTCATCGCAGTTTGGGGCCTGACAAAAACTCTCTATTTCTCCTTCCTTTTAGAATACGACGTCCAACTGCAACATTTTATTACATGGGTTTGTCTTGCTTAGATTTCCACTTATTTTTGCTTAATTCCATTTAACGAAGATGTTGCCGTCAGAATGCGAAATTGCATTGACTAAGTTGAATTGCGAAGTATTGTTTATCTATTCATCTATTTGCTTACTCATTTTTCTATCGTTAGGCTTCAAAACAGTGGCAAGAAAACCGAGAGTCAGAGATTGCGTAAGACTCCCCAAGGGTGCGAAATAGGTAGAGGCACATTTATTCGTGAGCTATCACATATTTATTAAGTTGATCTCAATTTTTGGACTCTTGAAAACTTTGCAATTTGATCCCATAGTTGCTGGTTTTTGGTCAAAGGGATTTCAAAGGGTTTTGAATTCTATCCTTCTTTGTTCTTGGTGCAAAGTTTCTTGTATGAAAAAAAACAGGTAAAGGCTACGAGTTTATAGATAACAGGTTTAAAAACTTAAAGATTATGGGGATTTATATGGATCGGCCAAGTTAGTTTTTGCATTTTTGCACTGCTAAAAAACAATGGCAAAAATATGTTAAAACTAAAGCAAGAAATGATAACTAGTTACATTGCGGAATTAAAACGGGGCTCTTCCCCCTTATACTTACACTGAGCTTCCTAACACGGGGTCTGGGGGCTATAATAGTGGTCTTTTATACAAGGCCTAGTAGTCAAACAATTGCTGATTGCAAAGCTTTGTCATATATTATACAAAAGGCGCTGCCAGAGTTGCTCTTTCGTTGAATTTTCTTTGCTAATCAATAAGATATCTCTTTATTTGAATTGTATATATATGCAACTGAGAAAGGGTGCCTTTGGACGAAAATGAACTTAAAGAATCAAGAATATAAACAACTTAGGTAATGAACTTGAAGGATCATTTTCGTCACAATGTTGCTTCTTTGATTCATGAAAACAGTAGCAGAAATCCAAATAATGTTTTGTTCTGTGAAATCCTCAAGTTCTGTGAAATCCTCAAGACATTCATTTGACCGGCCTTAACGAATTATCACAATTTCTGTCAAATATGGCAACATTTTTCCTTTGCAAATAAAATAAATAGAAATATTGACAAAACTTCACATCTTGGGCAAAATCTTACGGAAATCTTTGTACTTTAATTTACTGGCAAAGATGTCTCTGAACCCAAATCAATCTTGTTTTTATCCGGGTCAGACAAGAATTACCCGTTCAATCTTTCCTGCCTTTAACTATTATCCATCCCTTGATGTTTGCTTTGTATACCTTGACATTTCTAGAGCGTTTGATTGAGTATGGCACGAATCGCTTCTTTATTATTTACGCATATGTGGTGTCTGGAAATTTGGTAAATCTTCTCGACCGTTTTCTGTAAGATCGTAAACAGCAAATTTTTCTAGGAGGGAAACATTTCTGCACGTGCTTCGAAAAGCTCAATTTTGGGACTATTACCCTTCTTTGCATATATTAATAAGTTGATCGAGGGTCTGCAATGTACTGGGTGTTACTGATAAAACTTCCCTTCACGCTGTCAAAAAGGCTACTTGACTTGCAGCTGATTGCATAAGCCAAGACTTCAGTTGTATAGTACTATGGGCATATAGATGGAGTATGGAAGGCCAAAGCGCAGATGGAGAGATAGCATCAAGAAGAAGACAAGAAGAAGCAACGGATGCAAGTGGCACAACCAGGGCCGGATTAACCCAAAGGCTACTGTGCCATTGTCTAGGGCCCCGCGAATTTTAGGGTCCCCCACTAAACAAAGTAAATTTTTTGATCCATAATAACATTTTCAAACATTGTTCTTTCTCCTATTGGCCATATGACAAGCTCTGTTATTCGTTTCTCGTGAGGATGGAACCAGACTTGAGTAACGGTCCCAATTGTTTCTAAATCTTAAATTTTGAGCGCGCAAGCAGAAAGAACTGGTTAAACCCAGTGGTGTAGTCATAGATTTTTAGGAAGAATAACGCAAAAGTCAAAAACAAAACAGCGTTTCATTGGCGCTTTTCAAAAAAATATCACATTTTGCTCTTTTTAATACATCTCTGCATTGAACATTTGACTGCTTGCGTTATACTCAATTTAATACATTCCATCCTAGTGATATATGCAATGCTCTGCAGGTCATACTTTCGTCCCTTTTCTTCGCATCCTCTTTAATGAAATTGGTATCATTTTTGTCCACATTTTATGCCCATTTGGCTACAAGGCTTGCCCATTTGCCACTCATATTTTGCTATGTTTTCTACAACGTCATCAAGCCAAAAGCTGCGGTGGCAAAAAGTGAGCCATCTCGAGAAGAAAAGGATAAATAAGATAAATAAGGTAAAGAAGAAGAATAAGAAGATAAAGAAGAAGAAGAAGAATAAGGTAAAGAAAAAGAAGAAGAAAAGGAAGAATATAAAGAAGAAGAAGAAGAAGTAAATAAAGAAGGTAAAGAAAAAGAAGAATATAAAGAAGAAGAAGAAGAAGAAGAAGATAAAGATGAAAAAACAAGACGAAGAGTATGCTGGTTGCCCTTCAACCCTGATCCAAGAAAACATGCCGTATAGACGATACTCTCAGTAAAGAGAGACCAAACTAATCATAACAGGATACTTTTCAAGAATATAACAATACTGCGAGTGGATGAGCATAAACAAAATTGGTCTTACGTTAGATCTGAATCTTTCCTAGACATACACGCAGCTATTGCCGGATCGAAATAAAGCAGTATGAACACTTAAACATATTTTTAAATATCTTTTCAAGGAGACCTTGAATGCATTTTACAAGCATTGTGCTCGACCAAACATTTTCTATGATGATTTTTTAACCACATTCTATAGAAGGAGGCCAGTTCAAAGAGCCATGGAAAAAAATTGATGCAAAAACTCAAATCGCTGCAAAATTCAAGTCGATGCAACATTCATATCGCTGCATTTTTCAAATCGATGCAATACTCAAATCGCTGCATTTTTCAAATCGATTCAAAATTCAAATCGCTGCATTTTTCAAATCACTGCAAAATTCAAATCACTGCAATATTCAAAGCGCTGCAATATTCAAATCACTGCAATATTCAAATCACTGCAAATTTTCGGTTCTGTAAAATGATCAGAATCAATTGACCCTAGCGAAGAGCATTTTGTGGCCACAAGAATTTCAGACAATCACAGCAGGGACCCGAACAGTTCAAAGTAACACTCTCTAGTCACAATTGAAACTTTCCCCCTCTCCCAAACTCTTTCAGGTCTTCCAAGCTTTTCCGTCTCTTCCCAGCTCTCCCCGGTTCTCGCTGGCCCTCCCAGATACTCAACGGCGTATTTGTGCTAGAAAGAGATGCTGGATGAGACCGTTCGCCGGACTCTATGAATCTTATGTTAACAATATGATAATAATCCAATTTGACAAAAAATTATAAACAAAGTAAAAGTTGACTAATATTTCGCTCAGGCATGTGGGGCTTCATCATAGTGAAAAAACCAGAATAAAACGGTTTTTGCTATTGTCACGGGACGTAGGATAATGAAAAACATTGTCCAGTGGCTGTAATGACTTGAAGACATCACAACCACTCGACAATGAAAACCAAGGAAATGCAAAGCCAGAAAGAGGTACTTTCGATTTGTTCCAGTCATCCTGATTCAAAAAACGCGGTAAGAAGGGCCATCCTGTGAAAAACCTCCATATTTTGATAAACCTCCACTAAAGCCCCGCACTTGTTCAGAGATAAAAATTTTTTGACCGTCTTTCTTCAATCATTTTTGAAAACAGAGTATGAAATACAAAGGAACAAGCTGTTTATAAATTGCTTGATTTTATTTCATTCTATTTACTAACTTATTTAGGTATATTTTTATTATTTGTCTATTATTTGCATCAATTCAGCAGATAACTTTCTGTATCGTGGCAATGTCTGCACTTAAGATGTGTAAAAACATGGCCTACTGAAAATACTCGAGACAAAGAAGATGCATAGTTTCTGTTCAGGGAGTGAAAATTATTTCAATGAATACAACAGCTTCTTGGTATTCACATCGATGTGTACTCTGAACCAAAGGCCACCCTTTTTTTGCCCCAACGTCTGTCACTAGAGTTTAAGCATGTTTCCTCCTTTCCCCTTTCAAATTTTTCCTAAAATGTTTGTCTGTTTTAATCAAAATTTTAATGAGAATCCTCGAATTATCTATTCGGTGCGGTATAGTAATTTATTCTATACCGCTCTAACTTTAGTCTGAGAGATGCACTTTTAGCCATTCTAGAAGGCTTAATTTCAAAAATTTTCTTTCTCGTGGGACCCAACCATGGTGGGTCCTGCTCTGTCACTAAACTTGGATCTTGGCCCCCCAGGTTCAATTTTGTGGCGCCGTCTCTGATCTTGTAAACCAAGTAACAACCAAACTAGCAACCTAGTAACCACCCATTTATGGATGGGCTATTTTAGCCTACAGCTAATTCAATGCAGCAATGTTCAATAATGAAATATATCTCAAATTTCTGTCAAAAAAGCAATTGAGGATCCACATGCAAACAACCTTCTAGTGTTACTTCCTTTTTTACAGGTATTGAAGCAAAACGAACATCTGCTTTTCCATTGTTACTTGTTTCTGCAAGCTTTGTTAAAATCGTTCATGCTGTAAACAGTGTGGTTTTAGATGTCCCTCTACCATTTAATCCAGGCAAAACTGGCACCGTGGAGCGTTGAGAAAAGTGAGGGGGGTCCAAAAAAGTGCGGGGGCTACAACCGAACAAAAAGAGGCATTACTGGTGATTCGCTTCTTGATATTTTGCATTTTTCGCTAAATGTGGGGGGTGGGCCAAAGCTCCCCCAGCCCCCTGCTGTGCCTACAGAATCTGAAACCCTTCAACTTTAACTTAAATCTTTCAGAGTCAAGCACCCCATTTTTCTACAAAAAGCTAGGATGTAAAATCATTTGCAATTAAGTTGCAGTTAAGTTGCCATTTCTACTTTGCTGCCATACCAACTTTAAACTTTTAACTTCTGACGAACACTTTGGTCAGAAATAACGAAACCTCTCCACCAGCGATATGAGGGAGTTGATGGCGATCGGACATCTTGGTAACTGTGGCAGAAAAATACTTGCTGAGTGGAATGTTTATGATTCATTGAAAAAAGATTGGAGGGGAAACAGGCCTGTTAACGGCTTTGTAAAGTGTCCTTTATTAGCTACAACATGCCATCTTCTCTGCCTTTTCACGTTCATGTTTGCCAATACATCTCTAAAAGTTTGCCCTTATAAGACTTTTTCCTTGATAAAACAACTGTTTTGGGAATCCTTCAACCGAGGTGGTATGACGAAACGCATTTTGATTAGTAAGACATCGCGTATGGCATCACTGTAAAGCGGAACTAGGAGTAACTGACACTCTAGTATTGCAAGATGAGAAAGGTACTATTATGCAAACAGTCTCTTTGCTATCTGCTTTGCTAAGCGATTTGAAATACAGGCAATAATTGTGTTCTTTCTGTTCATTCTGTTCGGGACTCACGGTTCCGCTTATGACAATCTAAAGAATCTTTTAGCGTCTAAAGAACAATTATAAATATTGTTAGAGGGATTTTCAACTTAGGAAAAACACTGTAGCAAAAAAGACGATCAAAGAAGGAGTATGGAACAAGATGGATTCTGTTAAAATAGATTCTGTTAATAATAGATACATTAGTGTTAATTCTTAGAATTAAAACTTAAAAATAAAAGGGTTCGCTCGCTGACCAGTCTTACAGCACCGAAATTTTATCCGCGTGGTTCTAATGGCAAATCAATGCGATACCTTGCGGGTTGCTAGACATTCGAGTATCGTGTAATAACAATACACATGCAGTCACTTTCAAATTAGCATACCTTCGTCTAATCTGATCCGTTGTTCCCTTTCTGGCAGTCACTTGCATTTTACCCTCAAAATCTGCGACATCACTTTTCTCGGCTAGTTCAGTTTCAATAACATTGTTATTGCATGAGTCTCCATTTGCCTCCATTGTTTGTGAATGTCGAACAACGCAGAATTACCTGTTGCTCGCCAAACCAAACAGTAGCAGAGTTGATATAACTGAGCTAGACAGACCGGCTTCAGCGCATAGACAGAGGAGTGAGATAACAGATTGTGTTTCAAGGGAGTCTGGGAACCACCGTCTTGTGACGAAATCCGCAATTCTGGCAATGCCAGCGGACAAGAGCATGATATTTGTGCAAAGTTCACAATTCTTATGAGCAAGGAAAAAAGGGTCAAGGGGCTGGAGTTCAAGAATTGAAAACAAGAATTGAAATTGTCTGGTTTACTTCAAAGGATTGTAACAGGGAAGATAATCTTTTAAAAGGGAAGATAAACATCTATGGCTTTGTTCAGAAGCCAAATAGAGTTATTATAAGAGGATCAACTAAAATTCAAGCAACTGTCTCCTAAGATGTTAATGCAATATATCCTGGTTCAGTTGATTAAACAAAAAAGATTATGATTGTAATAAAATCATAAGAAACCCTGCTGCAAGTTTTAGGGCAAAGCATGTGAGTGCAATGCACAAGTACACCCATAATTATTGTTGTTATGCGAAATTTAAAGAAAAAGCGGGTAGATAATGCGATAAAAAACTTTTTGGAAAATGGAAAGTTTTTTCTAGCATTGGCCAGTACTGTTAATATAATAGCCTGTGCTACTTTGATTTCAAAATAACTTTTTTCAACACATAAAAACAACTCAATCTACATCTAGATACTCTACAGCTGCCGTAGCTGAAAAGAACATGATACAATCGGGGTCCAGCCACGACAGCCAGCAACAAAAATGTTGAAATATTCCTTAAAACTAAAGAAAAACACATAACAACTCAACAAATACATTCACACCAGGCGTCACAGAAAGAGCAACCCTCCAAAATCGACATGCCTCTCTTCACAAGACGCTCTTTGCAAGGCAGAAGAAAAGTGACATACAAAACAGGGAAATGTTTCTGCTGTTTCACGCTTTAGATTGGATCTAGAAACCTTTAGGTAGATTTGATAAAGTAAAATAATTTGGCATTCCAGCAAAAAAATCTTATCTAACGAAAAAACCGGGTTGTCTCTACTGGTCCAAGCAAGAACTCAAACGAAAGATTGAACAATACTTGCACGAACCCTAACCACAATGTCATAATGTTCCAGGCAATGCTTTCTCACGTGTTTAATCCATTACCGCCAATTTCATTTTGCTACTGGGCCCTAAGGCTTACAATCAGTACATTTCGGCCTATTGTATATTGATGTGGTTTGTAAAGGTCAAAGATGCTCTTAAAGTATCATTTTGTCTTTGCTTTTTAGACATAGATAAATATGACCCTTCCAATTCACCCTCCTTGCAAAAGGAAAGAGATTTGATTAGCGGGATGCCATAAGTGGAAAATGGCTGCCAATTCTCATTCCAAAACACGCACGAGGAGAAATACCCTCTAGGTCATCTGTGTTCGCTGAAATACTTGAATGAACTTCCATCGAAAATTGAATAGGTCACAAATAGACTCTGTAAAAGCTCTGAATACTGGCGTGAAATATAAGCTCACTCGTCATTCACATTCGTCATAACCATACTGTTGTTTTCTGGTTCTCTTTCAGAACGTTGCGATGTGTCTTATTTCTTACGCTAGCTCGAGCCTCGTTTCAGTACAGCTGTAAAGGATAGGCTATAGTAAGGGGAACTCCTGCCTATTGGGTGAAGCCTGAAAAAACTAGCGCATGCGTCAACTTCTACGAGGCTTAGCATGTATCTGTCCGGGAAATTTTAACAAAGAATGATAGTAGACAACTTTATTTGAGACGAAATGCCCCATGATAGTGAACAAATTCAATCATGTCTCATAATTCGTTTATATCTGATTAACAATTGATAATTTGTCATGGCTAAGTTCTTCTAATGAAATCGAGGTTAAAGGGGACTTAAGGAATTCTATTGTTGACTCAGGCTTCAAAAACAACAAGGAAACCGACGAAAGTTACTCTTCTGTCTATTTCCTATTCTGTGCTATAGTGAAAAGACGCAATACCAGGACAGCTCTGTCCATAGGGTGGCATTTCAAGAGGACAGCGTGTTTTAGAGCTCTTCTTGTAAAAATGCAATGACATTACACTTTGTAAGCGTAATTATAAATGGAACACCACGAACACCAATGTCAATGTTGCTGAAGGAACGACTCCTCCCTGAGGAAGACCTGGCTTGGTGGTGATTTTTAATCTAGGGCTTAGGTTCTTATAAATTGGTGCTTTCTTCTTTTCTTATATTTCTCTATTGCGCCACCCTTATCAAGCTTCACACCTTAAATAGCTACATCCTTGTTTTCTTCGTAAGAATTTCAATTTTAATCCTAGGTAAATATTACAATATTCAATTAATTAATGACGAAAATGGTCAAGATTTTTTCAATTTGAGCAAACAAAAGCCAGATTAGAATAGCTATATATTTCTACATCAATTCTTGTTCTACGAATCGCCCAAGGACAAATAGCTGCACTTTTTCGCCAAGTGCCTTATAATGTAGTATCGTATACACGTCTTTTGTTTTGTAAGAAACATTATTTTAAGAAACATGAGGCTCAGATTGCCAAAATTTTAAGAAACATTTAAGAAACATTGACAGGCTGAGTCAAGCAAAAAAGGATCTTTTTCGAAAAGTAATGTTGTTCAGCATCGAACTAAAAACGCTTTTAAGAAACATTGGCAGGCTGAGTCAAGCAAAAAAGGATCTTTTTTGAAAAGTAATGTGGTTCAGCATCGAACTAAAAACACTTTTAAGAAACATTTAACTAATATCAGCAGGCTGAAAACATGAAAATATTAAGAAACAGTCAGGCTCAACTCGAATTTCACGTTTCTTGTAAAAAGAAAACGTGTATGCGAGTCAATACTGTAGTGTAAAAGGCATTAGGCCCATTGACCAAACCATTTGCATACAAGTTTGATTGCATCGATTAGCAGCTTCTATATATTTTGAGTGATCAAAGCAAATTTGACCAAAAAGCAGCATTTTGCAACGAAGTTCTTCTTTATCTTCATCAAAAACAATGGTGCCAGAGTGTGTACTTGTGGTACTTTCCATAAAGCAAATTTTGTCATCTTTAGCCTGAGCATGTGAATTACAGGAGAGGAGACAATAATAAATTATTGTTTGCTCTGTTGAGAGATTATCAGCAACAATGGCACATAATTTTATCTATCCGACATAACGGTAACACATGATAGTCCCTTTGGCTCCAAACAACGTTTTCACACAAAAAGCGAGTTACGCAATGAACATTGTCAAAGACTTTCGCGAACCAACAATTTTCTATTTTTATTCAATCGAGGATTCCTTCAAAAGGTCAACAGTAAACATATTATAGATTTTAGCAATCCTTTCATTTTATAGAAGCCATTTCCAAAATTTAACTCTAGCAATTATAATTTGCACTGACCTTGCATGCTTTAATCAGCTATTGGTTCTTCTGTCAGCAATAGAAAAAGTAACATGAACAACAAACCAGCACGTAGAAATGCGTCTTTTCCGTGCACTATCCAAGGGTTTATTGAGGTTCGTTCGGCCATACATCCTGTTCTACTGTATGGTCAGAATGGGGAGTGCAGCATCGCAGCAAAGCAATGGTCGCTAAAAGGTAGAAACAATTCAATGCCGATGTGAACTGATGAATCAACATAGATTGGTACATTAAGCATGCAAACAAATCTTTAGGGAACCGATACCTGTATGATGCAAATCACTGCTACCGAAACATGGGTGAAGAGAGCATGCCTCTTTAATATGGAAGAAATGTGCTCCCATAAAAGCAACTTCTGCTTTTCAAACAAAAGATAGAGAAACAGCGTAGGAAGTTCCAAAGGACAACGGAGTCTTTTATATTGCTTTTAAAATATGTTGCATGGTAAATAAAGTAGATAGTAACCACTGTCTTGCAAGAGAGAAATTGCTTACACATTTGGCTAAAAATTTTCAATATAATTACTCCTGTGATTGTGTAACAGTAGATTTGCGTTATCAAATACAAGATTCACAATCCCAAGCAAAGAATACTAATTATTGATCGAAGCGTGATTCCCGAATCGTCGGTTTTTTCGGCAAAATTATGTCATTTGTCGGCAAATTTGCTTGCTTTTGTGGACATTGCCCCCCCCCCCACTTGAAAAATGAATTTCGGCCACTGCTACGTAGTCACGTGATTTTTGTCGCGGCGTTAAAAGAGGGGCGTTCATGAATCATTTGGACAATGAAGGCAATCATTCTTGGTTTATATCGAAGTTTACCATACCAGTGATCATAAATTTTCGTTGAGTTCTGAAAAGGTTTAGCATATATTCACTTGTATGTTGTTACACCAGGGCATAAGGAAGTGTGGCCTTTATGTTCGAATTAAAGCTCCTCTTTTAATACCGGGATTGCCTGTTAGAAGGACGTTAAAAAGAGCAAAGGCGCTCAATATTCCATAGGAAATTCAAGAAAAAAGCGGATATTTGTGTCAAAACACCATATGCTCGTTTCGATAAAATTCAGAGCAAACTGACATCAGTCAATAACAATTTCCACTCTTATTGGATCCGGACAAATGTGGCCTTAATCTTTATTAAATTAATTTGTTTCTGTTTCTGAATACAGTCACAGCTTTGTGATTCAATGGCGCCTGATTTAACTCGTCCTTCATTTACCTTTGTTCCAAGGGCAATTTTCTTCCGGGTCTGCGCTGAAATTTGGTCCTTGTGACTTTCTAGTACGTGTCTCTCCATTCGAACTGCAACAAAAACAATTAAAATGAATAAAACGAAATAGAATTATATGAATACATGCTAATAATAACTGTAGTTTTCCAGGGGGTCTTATTTTCATTGGCTTTCAACTCAGCAAATGTATTATTAGTTTTTTCTTTGAATTGACACGGGGAAAGAAGGTCCATTACACTTGTAGAGATAGTGATTTCAGTCCAAACGTTGACTTGAAAGAGCGGAGTAGGGAAATCATACACTAGATTGTACCTTGGCGGAGAGAAGGTCTTGACAATATCGTGTGTTACAGTAGAACCCCGTTATAAAATACTCGGTCATTACGTACTTTCGGATATAACGTACCGGTGTGCTTGGTCCCGGCAAAAGGTTTGCTTGGTTTTAATCAATTTTTACTTACCCTCTTTACAACGTACTTCGGATATAACGTACTTAATACGCTGGTCCCTTAAAGTACGTTATAACCGGATTATACTGTACAATTAGAGTTTGCATTTAGTCCAGACTCCATATATTTTCTGAACAATTTTTACCATGATTTTATAGGTCATATACGCGTGATCAAACGTGTTAAGCTACGGGGACACGGAAACAATTTTCGTGCAATAGCAAAAAAAAATATTTATTGCAATCACATGAAAATGTTCTACTGTGTCCCCACGTTAAATGCCCTTTTTTGCAACTTTTTTCGCTCGAATCAATTTGAATTTATTTTGTTTCAGCAACAAAAACTTCTTTCTTACGATATTGCTTTCTTCAGAGGCGGAACCAGAGTGAGTTCCTTGGTGCACAGAACTCAATCACTTTTCCAACATACAGCTAAAAATAGTGTTGCCTGAACAAATAATATTTAGGATGAAAAATTAAAACCTAAAAGTTTTATCACAGTCCCTTCAAAATCTTAAAATTGCCAGTTTCTTCTCTGTCGTGATTTGGAGACGATTTTCCAGACGCTGTGGAGGACAACAGCAGTCAATCCTAGAACTCAGGAATAAACGTTTTGTGCCTCGGAAGTGAATGAAGTGAAACAATAAACTTTTTGTTTGGAACACGGATGGAACTCAGTAAAACAGCATCTGGAACTCGGAAATGATACCATATTTGTAAGAGAGCTGTACAATGCCCGTAGTTGATTGGCTACCTATTGTTTCTGTTCTATTGTGGCGACTGCAGATGTCTCATACTCACGACCATCGCAGCATTCTAGCAGATTATTAAGCGTTTGAGATAAAACCAGGAGATATCGTTAATTTTCCAGGAGTGTTAACTACCCTTGCTTTAAATTGCAGTCTTTGATGGCACGGAAAACCTATGCTCAGATGAAATATCATATTTTGATGAATAGGCTGGTGTCTACGGATCAATGCATTATCTGAAAGTCCCTAGCCTTGGCCTGGAACTCAGGGACGTCACTTCACTAATTGTTTTGGAGGGGGGGGGGGGTGTAAACACTATTGCCCTGCAAATTTTTTCCTGTAAAACAAGTATAGAAGTACTGTTTTTATGTAAGTACTGTGCATAGATTACATAAGAACATATATTATTTTCAAAAAGCAACACAAACCAACCAACAATCGCAATAAAAAAAGTCAATAAAAGTCAAAAATAGTCTACTTTCACACTAATATACTTAATTGAAATTCTTCTCATTTTTTTCATGTCATACTTTTAATACTTTATCAAGTGGGATAGTGTCTGTTAGGTCTTTCTCACAAGCAAGTAGAATGAGATCATTCAATCGTTTATCTTTCATCCTTGAAACCAAACCCCCCCAAAGTCAGGTTTTCTGCTGGATCCGCCCCTGCTCTCTAAAGATCTGAATGATTCGCCACTTGCAAGATATCTTGATGTGATGCAACACATTTTCTCGGGTTTTATTCATTCTCTCATGTTGGTATCTTGCTTATGTACGAATGGGCCTAGCAGTTTGACCAGCTCATCAAAATGATTAATGACCATGACCATCCTTACATAAACTTTAAATCTTTCTGGATCTCCTTCTTTTAATTCTGCGAATAAAGTGTTAAAGGCCCCATCGATCTTCCTGCGTAGTAACCATGGCCCTGTCCAGATAGATCGTGTAGATTGTGTTTTTATCGAAGCTTAACGTTCTTCAACATGTAGGAAACTATTTGATCATTTGTATTGCAGACTGGCTCTACTGATCACTGAAATTATGGGTTCTGCCTTAAAGACGTTAAAAAGATACCTTCCTTGATTCAGGGGGGGCAATTTCAAATAACATCTGCACGAACCACTCAAATTTCGACTGGACATCAATGTTGAGCATCAATGTTAACTGGACATCAATGTTCAGTCAAATGTTACATAAGCATGAATACAAGTTAAAATTTGGGAGGGGGAAAAAACAAATTAAACTTATAACAAAGAACTTGCAAAAGGAGTTACATGTTCAACTAGCTCTATGTTGAGGTAATTTTACACTCTGTTTATTGTTTTTTAGCAACTTCTAGGGTTGTTTAGTAATGTAATAATACAAATATTTTTAGATGAAGGCCCCAGTCACTCGATGGTGCTTTTCATGAGGGTCCTCTATTCGACTAATTTTATTGATTTACTAAAAACATAACAATAAAAAAATAGTTCATTATAAAAGGAGATAAAATCAGTTCACATTGACCAAAACCTTTGTTTAAAAATATTAAAGTTTCCTGCGACTTGACATTGAGCTGCATTAAACAATGTTCAGTGAAGTTTGAACTGAACGATTTACAGAATGTTCAGCGTCTTGACACAAGGTTTTTTAGGGTGATGTTCTATGACACACCCACCCCGTAAAAACAACGAAATGTTAAGATGATACATAGTCAAAATGGTGCTATTGACTAGAGAGTTACAATTTAAACCAAAATTTTGAAGTTGATATTGTGATGCGACACATACCAGAATTTATCTTTTGATTCAAAATACCCTGCATTTAAATATCCGAATTAATCTCGAAGTTTTCAAATTTGTGAGCCCAAAATATTAATTTATTTGCTTCAAAATTATCAAATTTTCCAGTACATTCGAGTATAAGGGTTCTTTGTATACCTGGCCTCCGTTTCATAAAGAAGGCAGTTGTCGTTGCAGTGTAATGATTTCGTATGTATGGCTAAAGAAGTTGATGTATTAGACTTACTGCGATTGCTCCAGTTTCTGCTTTGGTTGGTTCGATGAATGAATTGTTTGTTAACAGCACTCGCATTTTTGCCCTATTGATTGTTTTCACCTGTAACGAAAAAGAGCTTGAATAATTTTCCCCCTAAGATCCCAGTATACTAACAAGATATATATAAAAATAGATAGGGGGGGTGGGGGTAGCACAAAGTTGAACATGTCGGAGAATTCTACTTTCGCAAATACCACTGAAGATTGCTGTAAATACTAAAGAAACTCACACACATCGCTCTCTTTGCAGACCATGTGCACCAAAAGCATTCATTGGTTAGGAGTAACTCTGTCTCCAGGAGCAGGTTTTGTTTTACCACATTCGAAGCAATCGTTTACTGCCTCTTTCACAAACTGCAATACATAGAACCAAAGAACATTGCTTGTGTGCAGATACGTCTCGAGTTGAGTCAAGCTCAATCGAAAACAGATCAGCTTTCTCCGTCTGTACATACTAAATTATGGATTACGTTTCTAACTATCTCGGTATTATCAATAAAACTCCAAAAGTGCATGTTTTTGATAAGAAATATATTTTCCTACCTTTTCCAGTTTCCAGCTGTTATCTTTCAGCTCTTCGTAGAGACTTGATACAGAGGCAGACCGGGCAACTATTGACTGTTTCAAGGAAACTCTCTTCAGTAACATCACATCTAGTAAACCTGATATTTATTTCTTTTTTTACCATGTAATGTCTTTGCTTGCCGATGTATCTTATATCTTCTTTTCTTTCTAGAACGGCATTTCTCCTTTTGACTCCGGTAATCCCCCGTATGTATAATGTTGCAATGTTTCATTCGCTCTCTCTTCTGAAATATGCACTTAGTCATTGCGACTCCTAGATGATTTAATTACTCTAATTATTTGGTAGCATCATTAGCAGGGACAGACTTAAAGGGCAAGGGTTGTTCGGTTTTTGACTTTAAGAAAGTAAATAAAGTAAGTTTTTGCATCATTTTACGACTACTGAACTATCACAAAAAGCTTATAACGAATCGAAGCAAAATTTACACAAGGAAACAAAATTATGGGGGTGAGGTTGTCGCACCCCACATCCCTTTATAAATCTGTCCCAGTTCACTAGATAACTTCAATCATGCTTCAATCAAAATGAACACAGTTCTTTTGGCGATGTCACGTGGTCACATGGCTCAGCATCTCGAATTGGCACAAAGAAAAGTAGTAATAACTTGATCTTCCGAAATATTGTTCACAAATTGCCCATTCCAGGGTTTTACCGAGCTGTGCGTAGCCTACGTGCAGGCTCAAATCTCTTTCAAGCTGTGCGAAGACAACCAAGGTATAACCATATGGTATAACGAGTACCAAAATGCTGAGGTCACAAAGTCAATCTTTAGAATCTATGAACATGGACAACCACATAACGTGAATAAACATAATCAAACACTTCTATACCTGCGTAAACAGTTCGTTGAATGTGTTAAAATGAATGAAATTTGGTCTTTGTTCTAAAATCTTCGTTAAGGTCAACAAGTAACCCTAAATTCGCTCATTCGTCACGTCAAGGCTTGTTCTTGTCAATGGTGGTCCTTTTTTAGACAACAGAGGAATATAAAATGAGGGTAAATCGAGGGACCTTAGGTTAGATCATCTTAATTCTATTATTTTATCATGCCGATACTTACTTGTTTAGATTTAATTTTTAGTATTTTTAAGAACTTAAAGTTTTAAAAATCTAAGTGGGCGTCGAATTCTTTCAAGTAGTTTCTTAATTTCCAGGGACGAAAAATATTTTGGATATTCACAGCAAACTTGGGCAAACCTGCTTTCTGGTACCGCAGCGTGATAACGGGGGGGGGGGGGGCGTTCAGGGATACTAGAACAACCAAGGGGCAAGGGTCAGACATGAGTAAAAGGGCATTTACAAAATAATTCTAAGTTACCAACAATTCTTTCGTAACTGGAATTTTTTCTTCGACTTTCTATAGGTATTTTGAAAACCAGCTAGCTTTGGGCATAAGAAATTTCTTCACATGTTTTGAGAAATGTCGTCAAGGATAGAGAAGTACAGTCAGAATTTCATAAACTTTTGAGAATTACAAGCGGTCGAAGTCAAGGGCAATTCTATGAGCTAGCAGTTTTTATGATCTCCTTCTTGCTGTCTTGGATGTGCATGCCCCGTTCAAAAAAGGACCGCTAAGATGGGACCTGCACATGCAACATGGATTTCTCCAAACATCAAGAATTTGATGTGTGAGAGAGACCGTATTAAGATACGGACTGAGAGAGATCCAGCACTGTGGCCAAGATTCGAAAGCAAGATAAGCAGCTTCGAAACAGAGTTACTTCTCAACTCAAAAAAACAGCTGTATCATACTACAGTATTATGATAGATGACAATTCAAATAATCCGAAGGGAATGTGGCAAATAATATACAAGGGATCAAACATTCAAATCATAGTCCTCCTTAGTTGATTATCCATGAAGGTCAACGTGTCGAGAAGCCTGATGAAATGGCGAGGCCTTTAACAGGCACTTAATTTCCATAGGCCAAAAACTAGCCAAAAATATTGAAACCAAAGATTGCGATGACCTACTGAAGTAGCTACCCAGCGAGGGACTGTCGGCTGAAACTAGTTTTGAATTTCAAAGGCTTGATCCTGAACTCATTGAAAATGAGATCAATAATTTAAAATGCTTTAAAGCTGCAGGGCACGATAAGATCCCAGTAAAACTAGTGAAAGACGCTGCTGATATTTTATCTAAGCCATTGGCAGCTATTTTCAATTCCTCTCTTGAAAGCGGTGTTTTTTCGAGCATATGGAAAGAAGCCAAGGAAACATCAGTCTTTAAGACCGCCTCGAAAATTGATTTGAACAACTACCGGCCAATATCCATACTCTCGGTATTCAACAAGCTAATCGAGAAAATCGCACATGATCAAGTCTCCGCCTTTTTGAAAGAAAAAAGCATGCTCTCAAAATGTCAGCATGCATTTCGAAAGCCGCACAACACGTTGACCTCACTACTCAATGTCACTGACTCATGGTTCTCAAATGCCGATAAACGAAAGATAAATATTAGCATCTACCTTGATCTAAAGAAGGCATTTGACACTGTGGATCACAAAATTCTGCTCTCTAAGTTATCAAAGTATGGGATATTAGGAACCCCTCATCAGTGGTTTACATCATACCTAACTGATAGGATACAATACTGCCAAATCAATGGTCACAGTTCACAACAAAAAAAGGTTCAGTGTGGTATTCCCCAGGGTTCGTGCCTCGGGCCCCTCGTTTTCATCCTATACGGAAATGATTCTGAGCGATGCTTAGAAAAAGCTCAACCAATATGTATGCAGACGTCACTAGCATAACACTGCAAAAAGACTTTAAGGAACTGTGCAATGACTTTAAAACTGCGGGTAAGAACATTGCAGAGTGGATGCGGCAAAATAAACTTAGTCTGAACTCCAATAAAACTGAATATATGGTCATTGGTCATAAAAGACGAATTAACCATATCCAGGGGGAGATAAACGTGGAAATAAATGGAGAAAAAATCAAACGAGCCACTATCGATGAAAACCTATCTTGCAAAAAGCAGTACAAGAGGCTTAACTGTAAACTCAAAAGTGGTCTTTCTTCGCTGAGGAAACTTAAAAACATACTCCCACAGTCGAAATTGGACCAGGTTTACAGGGCATTTTTCCAGAGCCATCTAAGATACGGTGATGAATTATGAGGAAGTCTGTCCGCTACAAATCTTTAATATCTTCAGCGTCTTCAAGACAGGGCTCAAACATAAATTTAAAGTGCTAAATTTGAGGACGGGTGGATTTGTAAAGGGCTTTCAGTTTCGAACCGAATTAAATATGATAGGGCCACAATGACGTACAAAATGATGAATGGTCTTTGCCCTGACAGCCTTAAAGGTAAATTTATCACTAGATCAGAGACATCCAGGTATTCGACAAGGAATCAGCTTGATATTGATATCACAAGGCAAAATTTGGAATCCTCAAAGGGAAGTTTCTTTCACTCTGGGGCCAAAACATGGAATGAGCTTCCAAGAAACATCAGAATGAGCCCCACAATTTCCATTTTTAAAAGAAACTTGAAGGGGTTCCTACAAAGTTGATAAATTCCCAAAACAAAACACGATCCCTATGTAGAACAGCAACATCTTTATTATTATAGTAGTAGTATAGTAGTAGAAGTAGTTTATTTATATTATAGCTGATAGGGAGTTAGTGTATAAAGATTTCAAAATGAATGAAACAAAAAATGGAAGTAAGCTGAAGTCACTCGCCATTTGAAGATACGAAAACAACATTTCTATTCGAACGCAAAACACATGTTTAGATCCACCAACAGCTGTTCCCAACTGACGCAGAAGATATAGTTTTGAGTGAAAAGGGGCGGGTCCCTGCTAGCACATTTCAGCAAGTATCAATGGCATTTTAATTACGTGGGCATTATTTCTCTAGATTGTTATCATGATAGCCACCTTTTCGATCAAAGGGAGGGAAAAGTTGAAATGGAAAAACTCTTCAACTATAAGTGGATATAATAAGGCCATTAAACGAACTGAAAAGAAAAGTTGAAAAGCATGTTACTTTTCAGAATTGAAAATTGCGACATCAGAATACACTTAGTGAGGTTGCGCTGAATAGACAAAAAGATTATCAAAACTGCCCAACCAAACCGCATTTACTCTGGCTTTGTTACTGATCTTATTAATTGCCTAAGATTTGCAAGATTTCGCCATGTATTGCAAAATGACCCCATGTATTGTAAAATGCCTTGGGGATCGAGGGGGACATGCAAGACAGCTAGACGAGGCGCAGGCTCGAAAGAGGCACTTTAATAGCGATACCACAAGGTTAGATCTTCGATTAAATCTCAAGACAAGGTTCAGATTGTCAAGAAAGGCAAGCAATCTTGGTTCTAAAAAGTGAGCTGAATGAATGGCGTGGCCATCAAAACATATGTAAGACGCGGTTCGGAAACTCAATGTGTGCTACAGGACCCATCTGAATTGTTAAAAGGGCTGTGCTCTTATAGATCTTAGCACATCCGCTGGAGCGAGTCAAATCATACAGAACTGCTCTCCTGGATTGTACCAAGAGCAAAATGAATTGGAAGGACGAGAAGCAATTGGTAAAAGTGACAAAATTAAACACCAAGCAACGACACATTTCTCTATTTCGAACAATGTTCTAGTTTACATTATACTCTGGAATGGACTAACCGAAACAACAATTTTTCATTATAGAAATCTGCAATTAAAACCAGGCACAATGAACAAAATGTGAGAAAATGCAAATATTCTCTTAACCTGTACCATCTTAATATACAAAAATATGGCACCCATCCGCGACAGTGCATGCTACATTATAATAAAAATTATTGTCAATATCCATTTTACAAATTGTACAGCGGCCTATACAGAACAATACAAGTTTTATACCATAAACTTCCATATGACTCATAGCTTACTAAATTATCAACGTTTGGAAACCACGAGCAATGCTCGGTATGATTATGATGATGACCTAATATAAGAAACATCCCCTAGGGTAAATCCTTGTCTTCTAGATACCTGTACTCGAACGTGAAACCTTCTTTTTTTCGTTGGCTCCATTTTTCATAGTCAAAGAATATGTATGTTCCCTGAAATAAAATAAATCATGGTGTTAATAAAATACTCAAAATGCAATAAAAATTTGAAATCTGGTGAAAGGAGATAAAATGAAAACTAGCTTTTCTACTGCGAAGAGAGCTTCAAGACACTAAAGAAGAAAGAAGTTTAGCTCACAAAGGAAATTTCGCCTGTTAAACATACATTTTATGCTTAAATGATAGAATACCTTTACTTATATGCAGAAACATCAGTAAGCGATGTCTGAATGTAAGTTATGAAACAGAGAGAAGATACGGTAACGTCTAAAAAAGGAACATTGCAGCATGAATTTTGACACTGCCCCAGCCTATGGTCAGGGGGTGTAGTCGGAATGACAAAAAACAAAAATTTTCCAACAGATCACGATAAAGTCACAAAACTTCCCAATATTATAAAACAAATTTTGTGCCTGGGAGTCCCAGATAGTATAACTTGTATTGGATATAATTTCGAAGCGTAAACTGTGTATTTCAGGCCTAAGGAAAGTAATAATAGCCACAGATCACAGATCCCAGCTTCTTGGTTAGTTCATTTACTAGAAGTTTCTTACACGGCATTTATGTTCCGTTAGTCAACTGTTCAGAGTAAACAATAGGCTCTGTGGCGCGTTTGTGATTGACAAAACAATAGGCCCTGTGACCTTTGTATTGTCCGGCCAATGGGAAATTTGAACGGCCATCACAATGTTTCGGGAAATAGTGTCTTTAAGTACAGACATATCTCCAGTACCAAGTGTAAATGCAAACCTGTTCATATTCATCAGTTATTGTCTTAGGTTCTTCGTGCCTCTGAAACCACATCATATATTTAGTGTGAAATCTCCAAGACTGTTTTTTCAGAGCCTTTGCAGCTAAATACTGAGCCCTTGTGCCCTGCAATAGAGAACATCGCTTGATACAACACGTTGAGTATCATATGATGGGAAACAAAGCTGTATGTGTATCCCTGGAATAGTCACCGTTACTTAAATCATTAGGATGTAATGTCAGTTTAAGGAGTATAAAACTTAAGTGAAAGAATTCTGCAAGATTGTCTTAAACGATTCTTTGCAAAAAGAGACGGGGATCAAGAAGCCTTGAGGAGACGGAAAGGGGGAAGGGCCAAGAAAATGACATGACGACAAAATAGCGAAAAATGAGACAGATGTCATGATGACGGTAAGACAGTGAGATAGAAAAATAGAAAATAACATGAAACAGTGAAAGAAAATCAGCGAGCATCCAAAATAAACTGGAAAGTAAAACTACAGCATAAAGGAATTAAAGGACCTACCTCCTGATAGTAAAATATAAAAAACAAAGTCTCTGTAGCAAGTTTTTGGAAGAATTCAAGTGTGTCGATGTGCGGGGGTGGTGGGTGGTGATGGTAAGGCGCGATTGGAACCGCATTCCTGGGCCTGAAAAACACAAAATAATTCATCTTACGAAAAAACGCAAATAACAATTATCGTGCGCAACAATCAGCTTAACAATACGAGTGTTGCATAAAAAATGTTTCTTCTTTAAAGGGGGATTTTTATCAAAACGTCTACTTAAGGCAGATGGGTTACAAATAATGATGATGATGGCAATAATTGAGGATAAGAATAATGAATAATGGCTGAGGATAGAAATGATGATGCTAATTGTGATGCTGCCAATGATGGATGATGATGAAGTATGATATTTAACATGTTGGTCGATATCAAGACAGCAATATAAAGACAAATATGTATGCACGATTTCAACAACATACTTCATTCGCTCACAATCCTGGCGCTGTGGCAAATGATGAAATGCGGCTTCAAGCATATTCAGTTGGTTCATTCTTTCCCTCACTAGAGGCACATGTCCTAGAGGCGCTACTCCCAGTAAGGGCTGCAAATGAACCTCTTGGGTTTGTGGGGGAGGTTTTGTCGTTCCTGGAACAGATGATGCATTTGTACCATCAAACATCCCTGCAAAGAAGACGAAGCAATTGTTGAGGAATTGTGATCAGGCAGTTGCGTGTACATTGTTGTTAATTCATAACTCAATTGCAACTGGTGCATTCAAGGTCGAGCAAGTTTGAGCCTAGCTATGTCGTCTTTAACAAGTAGAAAGGTATTGTTCTGAGTAATTTTAAAAACGAATGCAATGGTAGTAACTGAACATACTAGATTTCGTTCCATAGTCAGTTGGTAGATGAAGTGGATCGCTCAGTGACCCGGGGGGTGCCACAGTTATGCTGTCTGCCGGGCTGTGATTCTAGAAAAAGAAGAAATGTGAAAGACACACCTATATTTATTGCTTAATGTGGGAAGAAGGATTCCAGGCCACAATAACAAAGTTGTTGCCAAACAAAATGCACAAAACCCCATTTGTTTATTGTAGCAATGCTTTGATATGGTCGAAAGAATACCTTTTCAGAAGACACTTTGTGTGATCTTTTCTTCTCAACAAATAAGAATCTGGTCTTTTCTTCTCAACAAATTTGTGTGAGATTTTCTCATGAAAGGAACTGGGATTCATATTATTAATATCTTGCAGGAGCCGTTAATAATATTTCTGAAAATGTTCTTCCGGGGAGAGACAATTTATCATTACTGGCCCTCTAGAGGGACTTTGAAAATAACAATAACTTTGTGAATATAACCCTGTCTCTAGTGCTGTAAAGGAATCTTTAATTTGCTGTGAGAGGTAAAAATTCCTTACCATTGCTATCGAGGCTGCCAAACTACTAGCAATAGAAACTCCACTCTGGCTAAACGCTGTTATGGATTCGGTAGGTTGTGTCGAGGAGTCTAGTGCGGATGACGTCAGAATCGTTTCGATCACGTCTTCTGACTGGATACTTGACATAGGTACGGAACACTGGACTGTCGATTGTTGTGACGCAGTTAAGGTGCTGAATCCCTCAGGTAACTTTGATTCTGTACTTCGTGCAATTGAAAGAGCTATAAACAAGTTAGCAAGTTGAATTGTGAATATCTAAAAACAGTTTCATCCAGATATTAAAGTGGTTTGAATATGTCAAAAATATATTTCAAGAATTACGACTGTATCATCTGAACGAACACCACGAAATGCCCTTAAAATGTGCACAATGTTACAGGTGTTCTTTAAATTCCTTTTCAAGTAACATTCAGTAAGCTCGAGCTCTTGAATCTTATATGTAAAAACTCTGGTATTTTGTTAAGTGCTAAAGTATTTGTACTTAGTATCAAAACAAGATAGCTAATCTTCTTTTTCTCAGATGACCTAGCATAGATGACCAGATGATTTATCTCAGGTGAGCTCTCACCTGCATGAGACAAAAAAAACATGAGCAGCTGAAAGCGTATCCCTTCTGAGCAATAATCAGTTTCACTTCAATTAGTGAACGCTTTCTTAAATTATTAATATGCAGGGACGTCAGTGCCAGGGGGCATTGGGGGCATTGGGGGCAGTGGGGGCAGTGCCCCTTGCCCTCGCGAAATGGAACACTTTTCTTTGTTTTACTATTGTTTAGGCATTTTCTTGGCGGTTTGCCCCCATTACCTTATCCAAGTGCAAGCTTCCTTGTTTATATGTGAATAGCAATCCACCTTTTATATGCAATTTTCATAAGCTAAGTTATAGCAAATCGGCAGCAATGGCACGGGAAATACCAAACTTTTTGCATTAAAAGTATATAGCATAGCCCCAACAAGGGTCTTTGGTATAATCTGGTCAGTTTTCAAGGACAAATTCAGTCACACCCTCCCACTTCTGGGAACAATGTTGGTTTTCTATAAATGAGTCTTGAATGTAAGTTTTTTGGTCTTTTGTTTGATATCATCCTTGACTAACAACATCGTTTTGGTGAGGATGGAAGAAATAGTAATATTTGACAAAAGGAATAAGAAACATAAAAATAGAAAGCCAGCTGCTCGGTGTTTCAAGGAATATTGACAAACATTGCAAGTTATCTGAAGAGAACCATCACCATATACACAAATGAAGACCAAGTAAACACTACTTCATACTACTTGTTGCTATAGTAAACCTGGTAGATGCAATGATTGAATCTTTCGGAAAGAAAATTTTGCATATCAGACACGCGATTGGAGCCCTGAAAACATGGAGGTGTGACAGACAAAGAACGCGAGGGATGCCAATGAAAACAAAATAAAAGGAAAAGGTCCCCGAAGGAAGGCTGAACACTTTCGGGACTCTGCAAGGCAAATAAGAATAGCATCCACTATAGGCATTCCATACATGAGATTTAACTAGTATCACCACCTACCTGGGTACTGTGCGCTGTCGACGTGGTTGCTTACTGATGACGTAACAATTTGTGTTGGTGACGGGTTTATTGCCTGTACCTGTTGACTTAAGGGTTTTTGCGAGATTGGACTTGGCTGGACAGCTCCTGCAGCTACTGCATATGGGGTTACTTGCGGTGGTCTAGAAGAAGCAAACAAACACGTAAGCACGACGGTGGGCGGTTGACATCAACGATATAAAGAAGCAAGCTGAAAATCATTATTCCAGAAGCAAAATCATTAGAGTATTAAAGATTCATCAGGGAACAGGCTGCTTTCAAGCAAAAATCGAATTCAAAACACAGGCAAGTTTTGAATTATGCTAAAATACTTGTAACAGTATTGTTCTTGTAACAGCATTGGGCAAAACAGAACAGCGTAATGAATAAACATTGCAGATCTAGAATGATAACTATCTGCTAACAGAACTTTAAGAGCTTTTAAGTTCTTCAATCAATCACTCAACTCCGAAAATTTCTTATACATACCCAACGGCTTTACTCGAGGAAGTGAGAGCTAAAATAAAACAGAGAAGTGTCATTATCCACAAAGGAACAGATAAAAATCATGCCAATGCGTTATGATATCCTAACAAAAACTTGTCGCTTTAAAAATTGAAGCTACTCGGGCATAAGGCGTGCTTTAACTCACATCGTAATGTTATTCAGCAACCTTAATCAATTCGCGTTGCCGTAATTCGCGTTGCCGTAATTCGCGTTGCCGTAATTCGCGTCGTCGTAAATTGTGTCGCAATATATTTACGAGTAGTTAAATTTGCTTTGTAACATTTTCTGAGTAGAAAAATCTCACCATGTCCACAATATCTGCATGAAAAGTTTTCTCCTTAGTCTATTGAATAAAGTTCTGACTACTTTGTCTTATTCATACAACTGGAAAATTCACACTTCTATATCTGACTTGATCAACAGCATCTTAGAGAAAGCTTCGAATATTGATTTCTGTTCATTTGGTTATTCTTTGAGAGATTTCAGAAAAGCAATTCACTTTCCTTACGAGACAATTCAGCGCTATTTTTATGCTCAAATGCTGCGTGTCAGTGCTGAGCAGGTCATTCTTTTCCAGTTGCCAAAACCGATAACTCACAGCATTTTTAAGAGAGTTTTTAGCTCAGTTCAAAGCCCAACACCAGTGAGAAAAAGTCTTGCGAATTTTCGCTTTGAAATACTTTCCGCGAAAATATTTCGTTTTTGTTGACCACACGACATTTGAATGTAAAGTTTGGAAGCTTGATAAAGCAATGCGGATTATGATTGGCTGCTGAAAGATTTCGCAAGCGAAAAGCGAAAAACGTTAAACTCATTTAGATTTTTTTCACGGAGAAATTCTTCGCGAGAAATCCCAGCAAAAGTTCACTGAAGATGTTCAAGACATATTACGCGCGAACTTTTTCGCAATTCGCTGAAGAAGATTGGTGAAAAAATTAAGAGCATATTCGCTTTCAAAGCATATATTATGTATTGAAAAAAGTAAATATTGTTGTACTAATTTTAAAAGAAGTTCTTCTGCTTACGTTGGGACAGGTTTTACAATTATGTTACAATCTGCTACAGCATGGTCTGTTGATAAGCTGTGATGGTGGGAGTGATCGGAACTAAGTTTGTTTTTGCAAAAAGATGCTTTTAAGGCTAAATTGAACAGCAGATGTCATGAGTGAGAACCCATCAATACTTCACAGTGATATACCATATGTGCTGTGACCCCGCGAATTCAGTTACACGCAAATAACAGAAAACAAGTACTGAAGCAAATGAACAGGCACAATAACGAAGCAAAACAACAGAAACAGGATTTATTCGAAGAACATAACTAGGACCTAAATTATACGTATGAAGTAGTACTAAGTTAAAGATGAAATCAAAATAGTGTGGAATGGTCCACGTATCTAGACACGAAAAACAAAAATTCTTTCCTCCAAAAATGTACCAAAGAAAAATCGTTATTTAATATGCAGTGCAACGCTGTGAACTCTACATTTAATTCGAAAGTCGTCCAGCCACTTCTTCACAAATTCATCCAAACATAACAGTATCGACCCTATATATTCAACTGGTATTCAACGTGTACTTAACAGTTGAGGTCTAGCTGGGATTAGGAAAAGCAATGGGATAATCCTAATGACAGGTAACTTACTTGCAGTTTTAGTGCTCGAGAACGCGCTGCTGACGGATGACAACGGCAAGGAGATTGGTGTCGTAGATGGGGAGTCTGCTAGCAGTGTAGACGACAATGGTGGAGAAGGAGACGATGATGTTGTTATTGTTGCTGTTGTAATTATACCTGGCGGTGACGATGACGAGGTTGCTGATGTTGTTACTGTTGAGAATGACTTTGTCCGAGAACTTGTGGTCGTTGCAGCTGCTGCAACTGTGGTTGTTGTGACTGCACTACTGCTGTTTGGTGTTGTTGTGATTGTCGTTGTTGTGCCATTATTTGATGAAGTAGACGATGATTTAGATTTTCTTGGGGAGTTCTGAAATGAGGTTTACAAATAAGAATCAATTTACGCGTATAAAGCATTTCACCTCAACACCTCTGTTTAATAGGTTGAGGATCAAAGACTCCTTTGGGGTGATACTTCGAGGCCCTTAAAGTGTATGACAATTTACAGATAGCAAGAAATTCATGGCAAACGAGAGCCGAAATTGGGACTTAGCAATGTAGCCAAATCGATTCGTCTTTCCTCTGTTTTTTCTCGGGAAGGGGCAACTTTCAAGCCTTATAGCTTTAAATAATTTGAAATTTGCAACGAAAATATTTTAGCCATACTAAATGCAGCAGATACTAACTTTTAGGTCAACTAAAATAGAACGAAATTGGTCGGAGAGGACTATTAAAGAGAATATAGTTGAAACCAGACCATACCACATTGGGATTTGACTTTGAAGACGGGGAGTTGGCCGCCCCTGCCATGTAGCCAGATGAGGAGCTTACAGATGAACCCGGAGACGGAATATCATCGTCGTCATCCTTGTTGTTTTCTGATGGCGATCGTACTAATTCTGCAGCTGTAAAGAATTGAAGGTTATAATAATTCGAACTAGCAAAGCAAGACGTAATCATATATTTGTAATGGAAATTATCAAGTGACGAGGGTTGATTGCTACATTAATTGTATAGACATTCTAGAGGCAATGCCTTGCAGGCAGTGCGACGTACTAGGCGGCTGGCATAGCAATTTCCCCAAAAATTGGGGAAAAGTTATTTTTCAAACAATATAAATACAATGCTTTGGTGTGAAAAAATGAGTTTGTCGAATTCAACAAACTTTCCTGGCTTAGAGAAATTACAATTAAAGTTCACTGCTGAAAGAGCGTGATGAAAATCTAACCTTATAGACGACCTTGAAAAAACTCAAAATCACTTTATGTGGGATTCCAAAATCGTTTGCCAACGGGCAGGAAGAGCGATGAAAAAATTTCTTGATTAGGCATACAACAATCATAATACAGATTTATGGTAGCAAGGAGAAATTTGGATGAGAAACTTACACAGTGCTAGGTCCGACTCAAGATCAAAGTCGTCGTAAAGTTCTTCATCATCCAAAAAATCGGGTTCCTATAATAAAAATTTGAAACCATGTCTAAGCCGGGGAATTTTATAAACCATAGTTTATATAACTGGCAAAAACATTATATCATTTCAAGCAAGAAGAAAAAATGCAACAGCGACTTAAGTTTGCTAAATCTACAACTTCCGATTATTGACGATTCTAGAGAGAACTGCAAGTTGCCAACTTGAGACAGATAAAGGTTACTTCAGGATTATTGTTGGAGATAATATCTGCCTGGAACGAATAAAAATGATCCACGCCCTTACGAATGGAACCCAGCGTTTTGTGAGAATACACTCTTTTTGCTATTTTGGCTGTAAAAACAGTATACGAAAGGCCCAATTATCTGCTGATATGGGGCGCAAAACATATCAATAAAATGACAAATATTAACACTGAATCATTCTTCAAAACATTGTATCAGGCTGGCCTAATATCAAATCTCAGATGGTGTAATGTGATCTATAGATAAACTGGCAGCAACTATAATATGCAAACTAACAATTCTAAAGCTAAGAATATATGAACTGCGACAAAACTGCTCAAAAGTTACGGACGTATGAATTCAATGTTCGAGAATTGTATATAGTAGATTTGACAATTTCCGATTGTGAAAAATGGCAATTTACGAAAAAATTTCTACGACAAGCTTACAAGCAACATTTTATAATTTTGGGGAGAAAATTAAAGCAATCCCGACATTAAATGCTTAAAAAACTGGCTTGAATCGATTTGCAAATACTGCATTACTCCGACTGTTACAACAGCAAATTATAATCAAAATCAGAACATTCTAGCTAAAATCATACCTTGATTAAACTTTATAATAGAAAGAAAATTGGAGAGAAACTTCCACCCGATTCTAATCAATCTAGGCCAACTTTTCATAAACACGGGATTAACAATATTCTTTTAAACCCAAAAATATGTGGGAACTAGACCCCAGTACCAGGTTATTTTGGTCCCTTTGCAATAATGTGTATTGCAATACAACAGACCGCATAATCTATAACAGAATGTATTAGATAATGGCAAGAAATGAAAAGAAAGAAGCTTTCGTTACCTAGCTACTGCCATCAAACCACAAAAAGTCTACATATCACAAAGGAGCTGTACAGGACAAATGTACGTTATTCTGCTAGCAAAATAATGAGATAAGATTGAAGTTTAAAAAGTACGGAACCAGAAATTTTTTATTAACCCCTAAAAATGCTACAAACCTGACAATTTTCAATGTAATAAACTACGTCTTCTTTTAACTTGTTCACCTAAAACAAAGCGCGATTGAAGTGAGGACGGGGGTAACGCTATCTTAAGTTCATAACATCGTAAACTACGTAATACAGCTAGAACAATGGGTCATTCATATTTGCATAGGTGTGATAATGTGTCGTGGTGAATCTTCAACTGACTCAAAAAGAAATCACAAATATTCTCATTTACGAAAAAAACATTTAAGTATAATGTTAACTGTCTACTGAAAGCCATTTCATCAACAGGCTACCAAATACAGATAATTTAACCCCCTTTCAACAACCAAAAAAAAGACCTACAAAAAAGATTTCGAGATTTTGAATTTGCATAAGTATTAGTCGCTTTGTCTGGCTTTCCAGCTAATCTTTGACTTCTTGAGGATCAAATCTACTAATGACAATAAATGGCGAAATATGATGATTTATAACACCTTTGACTAAAAGAAGGTCAGAGCTTTAAGCAGGAAAGTGACTATGTTTACTGTTAAGCATAAAAGCACCGCAACATACCGTGTCAACCTCTAAACTCTCATTGTCCAGATGCCTCAATATGAGCTACAACATCAATAGGACGTTACTAGTACGTCAATAGGGAAACAATTAAAAACAAACCAAACATGGTAGAATTGTAAAACATAGTAATGAAGTACATGGTAAGTTTCTTCCCAACTGCTAATGAAATAACTCTTAGATTCTAAGGAAAATCCCAACTACTGGCAAAAACAGAACTTCCAGTTGAAAAACACCACATAAAAAACAAAGCAAATAATGAAGAAATTGTAAGCAATATTTATATTTCACGAATCATTTACTAAATAACAATCATAACTTTAAAGTCCGCTTTACTCGGGATACCCTATTTAAAATCCACACTTTAGATTCAATTTAATCGAGAGCTCTAGAGTAAACTCTGGCTTAGGCGTTAATGACGTACCTCTAAATTTCTTATATGGAATCTGTGTTTTTCTATTCGCTCCCTGTGCGCTTCAATTTTAATTGTTTTCTACAAGAAAAGGTTAAAGTTGGCTAGAGAAGCGGAAAATAAAAAAGGATTTGTTGAATCAAATATGGATTTACATATTTTGGAAGATTTTTGCTACAGGATCAGGCCATTTGAAATCAATACATTGAAAGAACCTAGTGTTTACGGAAAAATAAAAGCTAATAGAAAATCCTGAAAATGGCAATCAATTATCTGGTTCTGTTTCAGGTTTACTGGTATTTGATAATTCATGACCAACTTCCTTTTTGTGACACACGAAGCAGAAAATAGTCACAGCTTCTCTAATCTCACCGAAAATTTTTTGTCATTCTAGGCCAAGACTGACTCAAAAGTGTGAAGGTTGGACACAGAATGACTCTGCAGTACGTGATTTGGAAGAAAAAGAGATGAATTATGTAGCTTTATTTCAATCCTTGAATACTAAAACTGGAAGTTAACAAAGAAAAAAGCCAGCTCAAAAATTAATGTCCTTGTGCTGTTTGTATTACAAGTCTTTGAACATATGCACAAGTTGATCACAGATGGGGAGGGGGGAATAAGGAGATTTGATAAGTACATTTTACAATAGATGGTTCATGCAGTATTATGGGTGACAATGGAATACAGTCTTAAAAATTATGGGAATGATGACTGACAGAATGTGCCATTCATGAAAACTGAAAAAGACATAATATCGAAATGCATAAACCAAATGTTGAATTGAAGGGGGGCAGGTGTTGAACAAATGCCTATGTGCATTATGTGATGAGGCCTCTCTCTTGACAATTATACCAGGATTGTACATGGACCGGCCATCCATTCGTATTTGCCTTACAAAAAATTCCATAATAGGTTAAAAAAAGAACGAAAACGTGTATTCGTTCTTAAAACGCATAAGATAATGATGGCAAATGTCAGCAGATAAAAAACCAACTCTCCTTTTAATCTACAAAGAAACTCAGAAAGACAATGTCTTACTTCTCTGTCTATCTTTTTCTTCTTATTTCCAGGCTGCAGGTTTTCAATTTCGCATTCAAACTGATCAATCTAAAATACAGAAAAATATCGGGCAATGAGAATATGCCTCTTCAAGACAACAGTTTCATTAATGATAACCCTTAAAATTGCTTAGAAATTTAGGAGTACAATAGCTAAAACCAATCTATTCATTACATTATAATATAATGCACCCTTATATAAACCTTGTGTTCATTGAAACTAATAATGAGACTTTCAAAACAATTAGAGCAATTTTTGCAAAACACACAAATACATACCTGAAGTTTTATATGATCTATAGAGCCCTGTGGAAAAAATTGACATTCAGAAGATAAAAATAAATCACATTCCATTTGTAACTTATTTACAGAAGAGTTTCCTTGCTGAAAATGCCTCCATAAATTGCTGATCAAAATGCAGTTTCAAGCATAGTATGCTGATGTCATTCACCAAGATTTGGAATTTTTTATCTATTGAAATATTGCACTAAACTCTGGAAAAATTGCAAAATCTCAATGAGATTTTGAAAAATAAACTAGCTGTACAAACCAAAATTTTACCCTGAACAGGGTACATAGCTTTGGTAAAAAATTTCCACTAGTAATTCTAGTTTGTGATTTAGCTCCTTTTCCAAGAAATTCCTACATTGTAAATGCAAACCGCTGCTACACTCAGACAAATGCAATGCTGAATTTTTATTGAGTGAAATTAGCAGTGTTTTTTGTTGAATAATGATTTACTACATTTTTGGATGTTATGGAAAGATAAAAAAGAAAGCGACTGGGATCTTACATTTAACCACTCTCTGCATTCTTCTCGTTCTTTTGTTGCTGGGTCTACTTTATTTGCTTGTCCAAGACCTTGAAAGAAGTAAACATGGAATTATAATGATTACTTTAATCACTATAGATACTTGGGCGGGAATTCAAATGGGGTTAGGAATAAGAACCTCTTAGATGCATGATTTAGTGCTAATCTATTGCAAAATGTTCCTTCAAAATTCCCCTCCCCACACACACACACACACAGACAAACAGACACACAGATAAATACAAACTTTTGAAATGCTCCCTAAAACTAGGAACCAAACGAAAAGAAGATTACATACACTAATACCAATATAAAATCAAAGCAACCAGCCAAAAATACTATACTGGGCTAAACTTAGTGGCTTCATTTTCCCATTAAGAAGCAATAACTATTATATGTACTTCACTTTGTGCAGCTTTACAAAAAATATTTTCACCAACCTTCTTTTGAGTAAGCCTTGGTTTTTGTTTCCCTTTCAACTACCTTGAACCTTTCCATTTGCTGATTCAAAATATAAACAATGTGTTGAAAAAGAATCCTTGCATACACATTGAAAAGGAAATCATGTTTGCATAAGCAATTACAGTTCCACTAAAACTGAGCAGAACATCAAAGTATTAACACAAAATTCTACATCCAAAAGTGTGCTCTTATCTTTTTAATGTTCTTATCTCTTAACTGAATTCAGATACTAAATACAGCTACTGTTAGATTCAATTGTTTGGATAAAGTAAAGACCAGAAGTCAAACACTTACAGTTTCGATTAGCCTCCTGTGTTCTAGGAGAGGTTTCTTATCTTTTATATCATTAGATGCTGCCCATGATTTAATTTGGTCTCTCAACCTCTAAAATAAAAATGAACTATGAATTCACAATACTGCATAATATGAGAAAAGACCTGAGTTTTCAAGTGGTTTGGCAAACATTTTACTTGATTATGTATCTTTTAAGATTTCCCTACAGGCCATTCTGCTTGTTAAAAGAGTCAAAAGTAAATAGAGTGCAATAAGAAGCCAAATAGAATGGAAAAGTTTAAAGCCAAGGCATCAAACAGAACTAATCAAATCAATAAGTATCAGAGAAACAATCTAAAAGGAACTAACAATTAAAATTAAATTTTCACATATGATCATGCAAAAGTATTACCTGAAGTTTCTTTATTTCTTTTTTGAGATCTGCCTCATATTTTTCTTTTTGATTACTATTTGAGGCTGACTGAACCTAAATGAAAATTCACTTTTATGTTACAGGACAGAACAGAGTTTAAATTATCTAAAAGAAAGATTTCTTAAAAAATGCATGGTTCAGCTTGGTGTTGAGGAAAAGGTGTATTGAAAAGAAGAAGCCACTTCTCACAACAGAATATCTATGTGTGGCTGGACACCTAAATTAGTAGGCTAAGCTTGATCCTAGTTGCTGTTAGCTTGGGTCAATCTCAACAGCTTGATTTGTGACACTGGTTAAGCAAAAATACTAACAGACATAATAAAAAAATTAAATTTATGCAAAAAGGATGAACTAACTTCTGGGCTTTCACAGCCTTTTATATCAAACAGCAACATAAAGCTGACTAAGTCAAAACACTTTAATTCATATTATCTCCAAACAATCACTGACACTACCAGGTACCCTGCTTAGTGATTCAGAAAGATTTTCTTGTTGAAATCACCACCTTTTGCCTAATACCCAAAAGTTTTCAAAATAAAAACATGATAGAAACAGGTAATTACCACATGTATGTTAACCACTGAAAATAGTTAAAAGCATTAAAGCCTGGCTCAACCGGAAATCGATCTAATTAGAACACATAGTTCATATTGGGTTATCTCACTTAGTGAGAAAAATGACTCAGATATTGTGAAATGGATAGTAGTTCTGACAAAGATTTGAAGTTGCAGCCTTTGCTCTCGTTTTAGTTCAAAGATCTCAAAGATCTTGCTTATGTACCAAAAATTGACGATTTGGGTCCGGGATATTTTAAGTGTTCAAAAGCAGCAGGGCCAGTTCCACAAGTTACTTTAAGAAATGCGTTTGGAGGACAAATGTTGCATTTGTTTGTTCTTCCATAGCTGCTATCTCACTAGTTCAGGATTTAATCTTCTTGGAAACTTATAGGAAGGGTAATGATGTAACATTGTTTGAAAACAAGGAGAAAAATTCCATTGTTCAGAATGATACAGTGCAAACGATGATGATTCAGATGTCATAAAATGTGTTGGTGCGACTGAGCTTAGGGTTTTCCTTTTTTCAATGAGAAAGTCAGTGAGATAAATATCAAAACTTTTTGATTTTATCCTCATTGACTATCTCACTGAAAATGCTCCAGTTAAAAAAATCAGGTGTTCACACCAGTGAGATAACAGTTAATTTTACTGAAAAGTCAGTGAGAATATTGTTATCTCACTGGTGCAAACCAGGCTTAAGTGAACTCAATCGATTAATTTTTAGCAAACATCAAGATTTAGAAAACAAAATTATGAAGAAGTAGGTTAACAAAATGATTTTTTCCAATTAAAATATAAAGCATCCAAAGAAAAAAATGAGTTAGATATAAGATGATAGTTTTTCTTTAAAATGGTATCAGGCTTGCAAAGACAGTTTGTTCCAGTTGATATCTGTGGCCTAACCAGGGTTCAATCATGGCCAATTCACTTCTAAACCATTGAAGCCATGATTGAAAGTTTTGCTGGGGTTACAAATTTTTGTCTGACAAACAATTAAACATTTCATACTGGGTGAATTCCAAGTTGCTATGACATTGGTAAGTTCCATGGTAGGCCATTGACCGGTTTGCACGGAGAGAGATCCCTTACACAGGACTCAAAGAACAAAGTTATCAACTGTTAGTTTGTGTACCCTTCAAAGACTGAGTTGCAGCATACTCTTTTTTCTTTTATTATCAATGCTTAGGCTTGAACCAGATTTTTGAATAATAAAACCACACTCGCATCGAGACTGTACAATTTGTATGAATAATTAAATATATCCTTCGAAAGAGCTTTGGCCTACTTGAATGCTAGGGTTCATGCAAAAATAATTTAACATGATAGAACAAAAGGAAGTTTATATCTCCTCCAGAAAAAGGTTTAACATCTTTCCACGAGTTCAGAGGCAGGCGGTTATTTGCATAAGAAACAAAGTGCACATGATACTCCGCCATGCCGCTGACAAAAAAACAAAATTCTTGAAACACTTACGGAAAAAGCGGTCAAAGAATTTTACTTGCAAAGCATAATACTGGGGTCATAGAAAGCTAGAAAATGAAGTATGGCAAAAAAATGTCAATACTACACAAGGCCTCTCAAATTGAACTGCAGCTTGCAACAAATGTCTGCCCGTCTTGATTTTGTAAAAGGCCTCGGTTGCGTACAATAGGTTTGTCTATCTAGACAAAAACACCAAGGAATCGCACAATAGATATTTGGGTTTCTAAGATGTCCATTTTTCAGATACCTAATGCATAATATAGATAGGATTTAGACTGTTTTCCTAACAAATACACCTCCAATTTGTGTAGGCCCATCCCAGGCCAAAATTTTGCCGGTAAAAAAGCAGCGACATGAGAAAGAGTTTACCTTTTGCCAAATGTCGTCAAATGCTTCAACCCCTTCATTCACCTTCTTAAGGCATCTGTCTATTTCAGCTAAAATCGAAAAACATGTGCAGATTAAGTATTGAGCATTAAATTCGTCAAAAGTCACTACATCTTTGCATGCGACCAACTTCCCAGAAACCGGTCCGACTCGCAAAAACTTCTCAGTGTCATACGGCAAAAAGAAAGTACAACGGCAACCACAAATGTCGCAACAGTGAAGCGAACACAGGGTGCAGATGTTGCATTTTCTTCGGGGTTTCCAACGTGGTGGCAGTTGGAAATTTGTTCTGTTGGTTTTACCTGGGCCCGCGCCATCGATTATTACGAGGGGGAGGAGGCAAAAAGGGGGGTTACCTTTTAAATACCTAAAAAAGGGACTTAATACCTATAGTTAGCATGAAAAAGGGGCATGACTCCTGGCCTCTAGTGGCGCGGGCCCTGTTTACTATGTATCAAAACAAACACAAATTTCCTAACACTATCGAAAAACCTTTCTTCCCGTTTAAAAGTATTAAAAATCACGACCTATGCCTTGTCAAAGAATTTAAATAAAAGAAGATCAATTGAGTTAGGAGGGGGAGGTGCAGAGGTAATAGCCCCCTGGTACAGCCATTATTCACAATGAGAAACAAGCCTTTCAAGAAGTTGCGAAAGAAAATATAGTTTTCAAGTCAATAATTTGAAAGCACGTTAAATCTTTCCTGCACTTGAGCAGCACACGTTGCTGTAAGCCAGGTTTTCACGAAATAATTGTTCCAGACCTGTCAGCCAAAAATTTTCAAAACCTGGAGATTTCAGATTTTTTGTTGAGAAAAACAGGGAGATTTGACCAAAAACAGGGAGACCCCTGGATTTTGTTGAATTTATAAACAACATACCTGTCAAAAAAGTAATGTTGGACAAACAGTTAATGACAACAATTATCATGGGTAGCATCTTCCTAATGGTTTTCAGCGTTTTCATTAATTTGTAAACACCAACAAAAAACTTTGTCATGAAAAATGTAATTGTAATCATTATAAGAAAACCTCAGCTAGAAGACAAGAAAAAACAGGGAAAAAATCATAAAAACCCAGGAGACCGGGAGAAAGCGAGCAAAACCTGGAATCTCCTGGCAAAACCAGGAGAGTTGACAGGTCTGACTGTTCTGACCAAACAACAAAAATTAAACATTATATGAAAAAATTTCTCAGCTCATCAAATGGCATCTTGTTCAAAAATCTTTGGTTCGAAAGAGTACATTTTTGATGACCTATAAGTCATTGACCTGGCTCAACGAATATTTGCTTTATGTTTAGACAACATTTTTAGTTCTGGGACTGGTGTAAACAATGCTGGTCACGAGTCTTGCGCGAAATGTGTTCCTGACTTTACGTCACTAGGGTTTGGTCCCAGACTTCTGACCTCCGCAGACCTGAACCACAGGGTCAGGCACTTTAGCAGGCAATAACTTATGATTGGGGGCTTACATTACCAAAACAAAGTTACTTCCTGACTATATGCATATTTGTGAAGAAAAATATGAATAAAAAAGATCGGTGTATGTCCACTTTAAAAAGGCAGATCCTCAATCATTTTCAGAGAAATCTATTTCAGTAACAAAGGTAGGCCTAGGTTGCGTATAACTGCAATGAACTGATTCAACAATTTTGAAATAAGAGTATAAGTGACATAAGAGGATATTGATAAAAGATTTAGATTCAAAACAACCACTTTTAGCTGAAAAAGATTTCTAAGCCTTTCCGATCTGGAAATAAAATAAATTAAATATACATCAAACTAAAGCATACAAATGTTTGAAAAATTTATTGTCCTGAAAAATTTAGTAACTTCTAACAAACTTTAAGTAAGTTGTGGTTTAAGTAATTGCTTCCAGTGGCAACATTGTGGTGAAGTACTGGAGGTCATTACATCTACTAAAATATGGTTCTGTTCATTATTCTAAATTGATTTAATTTCGTTTCAAATATTTAACCAAAGGATCATCTAAAATGAATTTTACAATGTGATTATAATTACAGGAAAATGAAGCACTGAATTGTTTATTAAAAACAATTTAGGGAGGATAGTGGCCTAGAATCAGCTGAAAAGATATTTTGTAGCTTTGCACCTTTATACAATAGAGTTTCTGGTCGATAAAAGTTTTCTGGGAGATTGAAAGATGTGCACTTTGCAAAAATGTTATTAACAGATTGCCATGCTAACTCATTCAAGACCATTACATGAAATCCCCTTTTTATGAGTCTTTTTATGTGTTTTAGTGATAGGTAGTCATAACCAAGACTTTTGATATGTGGACTGGGCAACCTTAATTAGAGCAGCCTCAAACGGAAAAGATGGGGTCCAATGTTCCTGCATGTACATAGTCTTCAAACTTTCTTTCTGAAAGAAAACTTTGGCATAGTTTATATTGTTCTCTTCAGTACAAGACCAAGGCCTCCAGAGGCCTATTGTTCTCTTCTGTACAAGGAGCAATCTATTTCTGTCTATTGCCTCTAGAGGCCTATTGTTCTCTTCAGTACAAGGAGCAATCTATTTGTTTGAGACTGTTGAAGCAGATAAGGAATAGAAGGGGGCCTAGGCATGAGCCATGAGGAGTACCAACCAATATTCCAAATTTTTGAATCTACACAATTAAACCTGCAGAATTGCTAGTGGTCTGTCAAACAGGATTTCAAATAAAGAGAGTCCATGGTTTTGAACACAGCCAGATTTTTGTATACAAATGTGTGATCAATGACATCAAATGCCTTTTTCAGTTCAATAAAAACCAATCACACAAGCTTACCAAAATCCAATCCTTTCACTGAAACCGTTCAGTATTTTCAAGTGAACACAGATCTGTAAAAGATGCCATAGAAACTGGACTGGTTATTGGAAAACTGACTATCTTCATTCATATACTTGTACAGTTGGTCAACAATAAGGGCCTTGCCAGACAATTTTGATATATTGGTTGATACTTAACCCTTGTCATTCTTCTCTCCATCTTAAAAAATTGGAGTGACAGTAGCTATTTTCCCTGAGTCAGGAAACTGACTTGTTTCAATGGATTTATTAAATAAGAAAGCAGACAAATTTTCAACTTCAAAACTTCAATTCAAGTTTAAAAAAGGAGCTAGAGACATGTCAGTCCAAAAGCTCTTTGCTGTTTTGACTGTGTAAAATAGATCTCTGATCTTCTCAACCTTCACCAAGGCTTGAAACAAAACTTTGTCTTCCTTTTGTTAACTTTACTGCCACCTTAGAGAGATGCTTTCCTACTTAGCAAAAGAAACTGTTCAACAAATTGGAAGTCCACGATTATGCCCAGTCATAGAACCAGATTCTTTGAAAAAGTAAATGTTACTTGACATTATTAGGACTTTTATTATTAATGACTGCCTCACTAAGATTTCTTCCCATAACCATTGAATGTAGAAATCTGCTGTGTTGAATCATGCCAAAGTGAAATGTTTAGTGGAAACCAAATTAAAACGAGAAGAAGATCACCCCTTTAGCCAGAAATTAATATATAACATAGCAAAGTCACTGTTTTTAATCTTGTTAATGTATCCTAATTGATTTAAAATTGACTTTTTGCTTTCTTGTCCTATTCTCAGAGAGATCTTTGTTTGAATCTTGTTGGACACTGATCTAAAGTCTTCAATTCTTCTATAATTCCAGAGCTTATTTTAATTTTAATTTCACAACTCTTTCTTGAGATTTTTAACTTCTACAAACAATTTAAAGCCCACAGAAAAGAAAGTATTTTTCTTAGGACAATCATTGGGTTTTCTATCAAAGTAATTGTTGCAAAACCATATCCATTATACCAGCACCTCTAAGGGGACTATAGAAATAATGTCAACTTGACCTTTTAAGTTTATTTTCACGTTTTTATCAGTAAAAATTGTATTGAAACTTTTTTATATTTTAAAAGTTGTGAACATTTGTAAATATTATTGCAAGTGATACAATACCAAATATTACTGGAAGGAACTATTTGATAATGAAAAAAATAACAAAATCTTATGAATTGCTTGCCTTTCAATAAAAGCTTCTCACAAGAAACTGTGAGGAGCAGCTGACAGCACATCAGCGTCTTTCAAATTTGTTTTTACCTAATTATTATAATCCAGTCACTATCATTTTGGTATGCCTTATCGTTGTTGAGAGGCTCTAGATAATATATTCAAGATCTAGCTGTTTCATGTTAATTTGTTGGTTAAGCAACAATGTATACCTTTGCCAGTAACATAGATCTGCAGGCTAGACTGTTGATAATGTCTGCATAATCTTGGATGGATATATCATTCTCCAATCTTTGGTTTGGTTTGCAGTTAAAGATCAAATAAAAATCTTGGGTGACAAATGAAATACCCTTAGCTTGGTAATACATAAATATGAAGAGGCTGATAGATTTTATTTTTGGTTGGCAAAGTTGCCAAGGAAGATAGAAACATTTAGGTTAAGTTTTATGCTAACTGTAACACAAAAACTTTTAATTCCATTTCTTAACTTCTCCCAAGCATGGAACACTTATTTTATGAAAACTGAAAGATTTCCTTCAACATAACTAAATTTTGTTAGTTAAAATACCTAGTCATTCCATATTTTGCCTTAAACATATTTTCAAAAACTGCTACCTTGATGTTCTTTCATGCTAAACCACCTGTTCTATCTGTTAAAAACTTTCTTGAGAAACAATTTAAGTGAAATTTTTTCATTTTACACTTCCTTTTTAAGTTTTTAGGCATGGTGGCTCCTCAGAGAAAAACTGATTTACAGGGGGCCATGCATTGATCTACATAATCTTTGATATATCATACTCCAATCTTTCAATTCTTAAATGACATCTCCCTCTATAGAATGTCTCCATCTAATGAGCACTAAAATAAGCTTTTTAAGTTTCATATCACCTGATGCCAACACAGACGACTTTCTGCTGGTGTATTTATTCATAATTAATTTTCCCAGAAGTATTTTATGTTAGAGATTTCTATTTTAAGGTTGCTTTGCAGAAACGCAAATTTCATTTAACTGGAGTTTTTGCCTGGTAATATCATTGATGAGACAATGCACCATTTCATCTTAAATAATAAACAACAACGTGTCGTATAATAATGATTGAAAGAGCTACTGATAACCTGACTGATGGAATGAAGACATACAGTCATGCACGTACCAAAATAGAGACACGAAACTTAGGCTCAACAAGACTATGCAGCTCATTGGGCCTAGTAGAGCATCTTTTACAACAGCCCCCAAAACTTAAACGAAGAGTTTTCAAAAGAAACCCCAAACTGTCGGTGAGCTGCATGACATCTAGACAGGTGTTATTAGGCCAGCTTACCTTGTAGTTTACGTTTGTCGGCCATACTCTACTTTATATGAATGCAGTAATCTTTATCATTCCCTTCTATGTTTACTTGAGGATTTACAAAGCTCAAGCCCTCATGAAACGTATCTGAAGTATTGATGACAATTAAACTCCTGAGAACCTGGCGATTTGTCAGTAACTTGGATGATTCTTCTACCGATTCCATTCAAGCGAGACTTCACGTTTGCCAATGTTCCATAACTCACGCATGCGCAATATCAGTGCCTCCTCTGCTCACCTGGTGAAGACGAGTCCGGGTTCAAGCTAACCTCTCGACCCCCACAGCATTTAATCACCCTATAGTAATGAATCCGAAGATGACTGCAGTAGCAAATTGTGGTTCAGAGAGAAAAAGAAAATTTTTCCAGATGTGGTTGAGGATTTAATGTGATGACACTTCAAAGAAAGATTTTGATACGTGTTGAGGCAAAATATTGACAAGTAACGACAGCCTTATCTCCTTGATTTTGAGTTTTCAATCGTGCAAACAGTAATGGACCAAGAAAGTGTCCGTGAGGCATTTCAGCTCTAATGGCCAGCCCAGTTTCCAAAAGCTTTAAATTTCTTACAAAGGGTAAAACCATTTTCAATACAGTATCTACAAAATAGATGATGAGATTTCAAAGTCAGACAGTAGTCTGACAATCAGCAAAGCGACAAAAATTGCGCATTAAAAACTTAATTTCGACTAATATGTAACCTTCAAAAACCAGAAGAGAGCACAAAAAATAAACAACAGTCTCAATGAGTTTCTCTATCTATCGGTGAATCCACCGTTTACATCAAGACTGCTAGTCTAAATCTAAAACTACTTACAAAATTCTGGATTAAGTTAGGACGGTTTTTATGGTGTGTGTTGATAAAATCCAAAGCAATGCACCTCTTAACTCGAATATTAGAAAATACCCTGAAGTCTTCGTACAAACTTTAAACCCCAAAATTCACTACGAATTACTACAAGACATGATTTTGAGTTTAAGAGTAAAAATTGGAAGATTCTTAGGCCATTTCATCGAAATAAATTGAGGAGGAGCCGCAATACATCTTCATGATTATGTCCGTGCATATTTTTACAACGATACAGCTTCTCGCCACGATCTTGAAGGCATAACTTCCAAATTTGTAAAAAATTAAAGCTACAATGATAGAATAAAGCAAACAGTTTCCTTTGAAAATTTTTTGGGGGAAAAAATATGAATATGACTTTCAAAACCTTTGTCATCACAAGGGCGATAAAAACTCGCTCTAAAATAATACCAATATTCCATTTAAAGATTAACCTGAAAAAAGAAGCCAAAACTATGGGAATGTGTCCTCAAATAATTTAACGATATGTATAATTTAGGCATGAAGAGACTTAAATGGATTAGAAAGATGCCGCCCCGCAACACGAAATGATTAATTGCTACTTTTTTAACATTTTGAATAAAAACGATAAAATTTTTGTTATTTTATTAGCTTTTCTCCAAAAACAAGATTGATTTACGATTGCTGGCCGAATTAAACTACGGCAAGAATCTTAAAGTATGAGCGCAAAATGGGTTGCTAGATCTAAAAATATTTCCATGCTGATATGGGAAGATGAGAAAAGTCTTTTGTTAACTACAGAAACAATAAATCATGTGGAAATATCGAGGGCAAGTTGAGTTTGCTATAAATGGTACTAACTATAACCTTAAGTTAAACATAAAACATGGATTTAAAATAGATAAAAGGAGCGGACTGAGAGCATTTAATTGAAAATAATACGTTAGGTAATGGGATCCTAGATACTAAATGAGCATGGGCATAAAAGTATTCCCCATCAAAAAGAGCACTTTTAGTACCTCGAGAGATACACTAACACTTACTAGGTCTCTTTTAGACGACAGTATATTGATGCGCAAAGAAAGATTTGCTTGTTTAGGCAATGTTGACGTAAATAACACTCCAAAAGAGTTCACAAGACTGGACAACCCAAAATGCTGAACAATAAAACGAGCTTTAGCACATGATAACAGTCGACATTCTCTGTAATGTATTTCCCCAAGTTTAGGTTTTCAACAAAAACCTGGGAATGATAAACACATTGGAAATGGTAGAATATCTTTCAATGAAATATTTTCGATAATGTTGGTCAATGAAATTTGACATAAAAATCATATCTCTATTCCCTCATTTCTCTTCTGAATCTCTTCTAAGCTCTTCCCTAACCCTCTAACATTAAAAACCCTCTTTTGCTCTACAATTCAAAATATCCTTCGTTTTCCTTCTCCCCTTCTAACTTAACTTTCCCTTCACCTCCTCCCTCTTCCTCATTCCCTTTTTCTCCCCATCTCTTCCTCATTCTTCCTAAACTCTCGCTCCCCTTCCCTCGATGTGCAGGTAACCAATTCAGCAACGGGTGACCTCATCCTAGCTTGTGTATGTAATGTTTGGACGACTACCCCCTTACTGAATCATTTCTGAATAACAATGAAAGAAAATGAAAAACCAATAAACTCATACTGGAGAAATGTACGTCATGATTGTCCGAGACGAGGTTAGGGAAGCTACAACGCTACTTCTAAAAGAAACTATGTGACGTCATTTGAATATCAAATGTTGCTGCATCTATGACTTGTTTAAGGTTTTTAGTCAATGCACGGCTTTCTGTTAGAATGTTGTCAGTAACATAGACTTTAAGACTTTTTAAATCTCCACCAATGAAGAAACTTAAAACACGACACTTCATTATCTAGCCAAGAAGATTTTTTAAACGCAAGTTATTCTGTTATCTAACTAAAATTATACTAAAACAAGTTAGGAATTATGTAATGAAATTAAATTGCATAAATTAAACACTACTAAACGTCATAGAGCTGGAGATGATTTACTCTTTTGGATCTTCTCTACATCATAATATATGTGAAAAGGAGCTTCGTGTTTGCAGATACACATTGCGTTGTAGCAATGAATAAGAAGTCTCGGAAACCTACTTGTAAAATATGACACGTAATCATCCGGTATCTCACCAAGAGATATTCGGAGACACTCAGGCAGCTCTCTGTAATGATGTTTCTGTAGAAATAAAAGGAAATGATGTCATGGTCGTCAAAGAACACACGTATTTTCAATTGCAAATCGACTGTATTTTGGAAATACATGTGAACGCAAGATAAAATCCCAAACTCAAAATTATTGAATATTCTTTGTTACAAATACTGAGTTAGACAATTTGACAACAAAAAAACAACATTCTGAGTAAATATCAACAACAGTTTCTGTAGTTGTTTCTGTCATAAGGAAAAATATTTAAATTTCTATAGCGGTTGAGTTTATTGAGTGATTACCTTGTTTCTAAGAGCTCGAAGCAAGTCTCTGACATACACGCCTTGATAAGTTCTGTATTTTCGAAGATCTGCCAAAAATGACGAGAATAAATTACAAAAGATTTCAGATAATTATATAATTTCCCAACGGATGCTCATCATGAAGAAATTATTTTTGAAAATGGGTAATTGGAAGCATTTGGAAGCCAAGCATCCTTCTACCAATCAAATACGGGAAAAACCTACCCAAAAGCGATACCATAGTACAAATTGTGAGGGGAACAGGATCTTCAGGGGGAGTCTTCCCCTTCCAACATGTTGGATTCCTTCTTCTGTTTGGAATCTTAATCAGCTTATATCCAAGAAAATCAAACAAAATCAAGCAATGAGGACCTACAAATCAACCTTTCATAACGAGACACTTTCTTGTCTCCAATTGCTATCATTTATACATTCAACTAATCATCGCTTAAAAACTTAGCATGATTCGGGTATTTTTACGGCATATCCAAAATATCATCAAACACCTTTCCACTTGTTTATTTACTCTTTCAGTTAATCAAAAAAATTTCATTATTATCTCGGTGATTATTCAATTTGCTTATGCTATATTTTCATGACAACAACAAACGGATCCCAATGCAGAAAAGCATCGATGGTGTTTCGAGTCTGCAAATAAAAGGACTAGAAACAATTTGCAAATCAAGCATTCGAGACCTTCATCTTTTTGACTACCTACCTTGCTGTAGCTCTGTGCCTATGTGCACCTTCCAGTCTCCGCGCACGACCGCGATTGAATCTCGTTGCAAGGATTTCACAGTCAGGGATTCGTCACTCTCTTTTTCGATTCTATCGCTCACATCCTGATATTGAAGTAAAATACATATGTTACTTATTACAATACCCACGAATACTACACAATACTGTAGGAGAGCTGAACAAGCAAAAACTTCTTAATCAGTGAGCATGACGATTCAGTGCGCATGTTTTCTGGTCACAAACAAGGTCCGGGGTGACAAATTCAACAGACGACTTCCCTTTGTTTGTCACCCCCCCCCCCCCCCTTCCCCCCGTCTCAATTACAGAGCAGTACACGAAGGAAACAAGAAATACAGACGAATAGATACAAAACGTTAAATGTTTCACAGCTTGTTGGCTTATTCAAAATTGGTTCATTCGGAATCGCAATCATACAAACCGACCAGTTACGTGAATATAATTAGACGGGGGTTGACGGTTTTATGCCCATGTTGATGCTCCGGTGTTTGTGGCCCGAAAAGATAAGTGCGACAACATGGCAAAAAAGTTCTAAATGGAGTACACTCAAGCATATAAGTGGAAGTATATATGGAGTGACACTCAAGGATGAATTTACCAAAACAAAAACATAGCTTTAAATATATATTACATATGTAAATGAGTAAAAGGAATAAAAATCAATGATCTTCCAGTAATTGAAAAAAGCCTAGAAAATTTACCTGAAAGAAGGCAAGCTGCTTGGCTTTTGACCAGAAAAATGGATGCTTTAAAGCAGCACTCGCTTTCGGCCTGGTACAGAAGGAAAATTAAAAGAAAGGGGTAAGTTTGGCATTATAGACGAGAATAATCAAAACACTTATAAAATATACTACCTCAGTAGTTACTTTATCGAATTTCAATCTTACGGCTGACACCAGATTGTGGAAAGCCACGAAGTGAATTTTATTTAGACTGATAATTGTTTTATTTACAGAAAGCAGAACAAAACTAATCAACATAAGGTTCACGTGACAAAACGTTCGAAGTAGTTCATAGGATTCAGAAGAGACGTTGTTAACAAGTTGCAGTTAAACCCAACAATCTTGAGTAAAAACCCCAGTTCTCTGCAGGGGTTTTCAAAGTAACAGAATCAGCTAGTTTGTTTTTGTTTGTTTGTTTCTTTGTATTAGTTTCTACCTAGCATCCTAAGGTAGTTTTTAGGACACTGAGAAGCTATGCTTATAGAGCAGTGTCCTTTGTACTTCCTCTCGATATGACCACACCGCGTGTTTCCTACGTCTGGAATTGCAGAGAGGTTGCCACTCTCCTCACTCTGGGTGAGAGTTTAGCCATGTCAGGTACTTGAACTCCGACCCTTGGATCAACAGTCCATGACCCTAACCATTGAGCCATCCCCGCACCTAAGAGTTCCAGTTCTTAAGAAGTCGGTGGTATCAAGTTCTATTATATATGACAATTTAGTGTAATACCTTTCGAGCAGTGACTCAAAAAATGTTTGGAGTGCAAACTGAAGGGCTGCCTCTAGATATTACAATATCATATGATCTCCTCCAAAAGGTGACAAAAGTACAAAGCAGCGAATATGTAAATCATTTAAGATAAACTTTAATACGTTGTATAAGAAAATAGAAACGAAACCTGCCAGTACTTACCTTTTCGATGGATCTACCATTAGCATTTGTTTAAGAAGATCCTTGACTTCAAACTCATCTGTAAGGTAATGAAGCAGTTAATAGCCAAAGTCATTTTTATCCTAGGCCTTATAAATGTATAGATATCATATTCCTTAATCACAGGCCCAAGATTTCAGTCAATCTTTAACTAGACATTGAAAGTATTGCTGAATATGATTCTAGATCCCATCAGCCCTCCACAATGAAAATCTTACATTAAATAAAACATCGTCAACTTGGGTTATAAATTGCATTTTTTCAATAAATCAAATTTATCAGATATAGAAAAAATATATTATCCTTTCCTAAGATAACATTGTACTGTCATTATCATTTCGAAAATACACCATACATTTCGCTCGTTTTGGTTTCATCTCTGAATTCATCTACACACGCCAATAATATAACTACAAAGCAACTTTGAAATACATACTTTCTAAATAATGTATCTTGTCCAATGAGTATTGGCCGCCCAGAATATTGGCTTGCCTTCTGAATATCTCACCAAACGGATGCGATCCTTTTGACAACACGTAATAGGCCACGCATCCATATGAAAATATGTCACAGGCTTTTGTCTATAATTAAGTTTAATTACTTCAGTTTGTCTTCAATCAATAAAAGGAATCACATCGTTTTGTGTATTGTGTATTCTTGATACAAGGCCAATCAGTGTCAATTTTGGTGAACAAAACTTGATTTCTGAACATAAGGTGAACATAAGGTTTGCAAACCAGCGGTTGGATGATTATATATTGAATTTCACTGGAGTTTTCCAGTCAATAAACTACATGACATCAATGATAATATCAACAAGACAGGTATCTATTTCATTAACAGTTTTTAAATGTAAATAATTATATAGTTAATTGTGAAACACAGTCGCAAACGTTGTAAACATGTGGCACCACTAGGCATGTTTGAAAAAGACGAAAAAGAGCATGAAGAGGGACATACAATGTTCATGTCATTCTGGAACATTTCCGGGGCAATCCAGCCTTCTGTGCCGATGCCTGACCGTGACGAAAATGAATGCCGACCGATGGCAAGCTTCTTGCACAAGCCAAAGTCTGATATCATCGCCTTCACAACTCCATGGGCATTCGGTTTTGAGATGAGAACGTTGTGAGGTTTAATATCTCTATGGACTGCAAAGTAACATTTCACATTGAAACATGGAAATATTAATGCGGAAAGGAAACTATTCGGCTATGAATATATTACTGCAATCTTCACAGGCCTGAAGCTTTAAAGTTATTTAAAAAGAACGATCAATCACACCTGATCACAACTTTTATGAAGTCTAGAGCGGAAAAAATACCTAAGTTCCTCATGACATCACTTGAACGTTTCATAGCAACTAGACTTACAAGCCAGGATCCTCAAGATGCTACAGGTATAATTTGGATCACCAAACAAAATGTAAAAAACAAAATCCGCATCTAAGCAAAACAAAGCGAAAGCTTGACGCTCCTTGTCCTTTCATTTCTAGAAACAGTACCAGAAACATCGTCAAACAAAACTTACCTATGTTAAGAGAGTGTAAGTGGGCAAGGCCAGATAATGCTTGGTACAACAAATCAACTGGCTGCAGACCGTTTCTTTCGAAATTGGCATCTGTAACGTACTGTAAAACAAACAAAACAATCGCTAACAACATAGAAGGGGATCTAATTGCTACAATCCACGATATATTCTCTCGAATATTTGGCGAGTGTGCAGTAGTAGGATGAAGCTCGAGTTGTTACGAATGTACTTATAATTCAATGGTTTTTAAAACAGAGCAACACTCTTGAAGTGCAACGTAGTCTACTTTTCCACCGAGTTGGGGCATCTTTTTGTAATAAGATGGCACCTGTAGGCTATCCCCTTCTAGGGATTATTGCAAGTTAAGAGTCCTTTCTTACTTAGTCACTAGAAATCAATTTGAAGGTCATAACCAAAACACTAAAACCTATCAACAGGTGCATACCTCTTGAAGTGTTGCATCACACAGCTCCAAAGCAATGTATCTGAACTGTCTGTCTTCCTCCTACAATACCACATAGAATCAAAATTATTACATACATTGAAGATAAATCAACGAGGATGACCACTTACTTACCTTCACTTCCTTCATCTGTTTTTTAAGGAGTGTTGCTTTTCAGCAAAGCGGATTTTCAAGGAACGCGCCATTAAAAATTTACAAAATTAACCTAACAACTGACAGAAGAAAAGACACAATATAATGAAAGTTAGAAATAGTCGTTTTAACGTCCAGAAATAAAGAATTATATTAGAGAGATTGTTCGGCAAATTTCTATAATAATCTAAGACTGATAATCTTGGTTAATCATTATTGCCTTACGATGAAAACTGATTAGAAATTTTGAGAAATGTATATATTTTGGATATAAACTGTGAAAAGAGTTTGCTTACCATGCAGAAATATCTTATTACATTTGGATGCTCATCAGATTCTCTTAGTAGGGCAACCTGGATTGAAAAAGTCAAAATTAACTAAATGCAATATACTATATGAAAATTCTGAATTAAAATTGTTAGATTAAAGATAAATCCAGGCATAACTTAGATTGTCGAACAATTCAGAACCATTGATAAATCCTCAAAAGTCTAACCAAAGTTCTCCGTTAGCAAGCGACCAAAGATAACCATTGATATCTAATGAAAAAGGTGTCAATGATTATAGCTATTAATAAAGTATTATGAGGGTACACAAAGAGCGTTAAAGCTTGATTTCTTTTAATCCAGCTTCTAGGGGCACCTTGATTGCATATGAATGGGTACCCTCTACCTACACAGTGCATATCAGAACTCTATCACATCATGAGGTACTAGTTAACAGATGAATGAATTTGCATTTCTCAGACGTTTAAAAGTTCTAAGTTAGAATGACAATTTCTTCAAAACGAATCTTTCAAATTCAATATGAATATATTTTTCTTCCTATTTGCTTGAATATGGATGATTTTGCTATTGGACCTGTTTCTGTTTCTCGTGGAGAGAGCATAGATGCCAGTTACAAATGATTCGATACGGTAAATATATCAAAGACAGAGTTTCAAGCAAATATGAATGAAATTATCAAAGAGTATATGATCCCGTGAGATGAGTTCTGTCGTATAAAGTTAATCGAAAGGTGAAAATATCTAATGGAGGAACTTCTACTTCAACCTTTGGGCAAATTATGTTGAATCTGAAGGGGTATGACATTACATCTAATGTGAAATCTAATGAAAAATTTTATCTCTTATTTCGTTCAGTTAACAGACCTCTTTCTTCAAAGTACTGTAACATACGAATAGGGTTCTATTGAAGAGCCGTTGACTCCAAATTTGCGATATCCTAATCATACCTATGTAACACTCTAACTTAGATTGCCTTTGATAATACTACTCTGCAACGCAATTGCAATTGATAATTATAACACGCTGCCCTGTTTATTATATAAAATAAAATCTCCACAGCTTACCTCCCGATCGGCAAAGCTAAAACATTCAGGCAGAATTCTTTTCACGGCAACGTCCCTGTGATCGAATCTCCCCCTAAAATTGCAATCAATTAGATTAAAAGGCAATATTTCACTCTGGGTTCATAAAGGCACGGTCAAGCATTTTTTTAGAGAACCCTAAGGTCTAAAAGAGAGATATCGGCAGTAGCCTTCAAATATCCAGGATATGAAGAAAGCCAGAAAAACTATGTTAACTTATTTCGGCAAATTGAGGGTGAAAGTAGTGCATACCCGATTAAAACTGAGATGAAAAATTAGTCGACTTTTAGACTCAATTGGATATTTTCACGCATACATTTAAAAGTGAAAGGACTGACAGGGATGTAGGGCAAAGGGGTTCCGGAAAGTTATGCCCTTCCTTCCCTCCTTTTTTGAAAAAATTCTACTTCTTTCAGTTGTTTAATTTAAAAATTCAGCCCTCTCTAAACCCTTCAAAGCAAGTTTATTGTAAAATGGAGGGACAGAGGGACATAAACTATTGTCGCGTTACCAAATTTCAAGTAGGCATAGAAATAAGAAAACGCTTAACTGAAGTACCTCGTCCGACGCAATTGAATATTTAGACGCAAACAGACACCAAGAAGTATTTTCGCGTTATTAAAAAGAAGCATTATTCCAATATTATCAAACACTTTTCAAGTAGTTTCGCAGCTCCTACAAAACAGCGGCTACAAAAGGACTTCTTTTATCAGCACCAAAAGTTAATTTTATACATTACCTGTAGACTACTGTTCCTTCGCAGCCTCTCCCAAGAATGGCCTTTGGGTCGAACACGACCTTCCCTACTCTGGCCATTCCATCTTCCTCCTCAACTGCAGAAACAAAAAATAAGTGATTATTTTATATATAATTCCAAACGAAATATTCAACAACATACAACATAAGCTCAATTTGATCTTACATAAAAACAACTGATAGCTAGAAATGAGCCTCATCCTATTTTGTGAATTGTCTTCCAAGAAACGATGAAAGTCAAACAATAACTCACGGGTATCTCAAACTACCAATTACTAGTGCCAATAACAAAAACAGTGGAAACGCTAGGCACCTCTCGCTCTTAAAAACGCTTCTACCACAACCAGATTTCTTAACGCAATCTTAAAAATGAAAGGCATGTGGACAATTTGATACACTTGCTCACAACCCCAACATATGTCCTAGGTTTGTTTTAAGAAGAAAATAGTATCAATGCATACAGAATAATACTGTATTGATGTAGTATTATTCTGTAGTATACGAATAAAATTGAATTGAATTGGGTTGTTTTCTACTTGTAATTGTACAAACCTTATAAACAGACAAAAACATCTTAACAAACCTAATCTTTCTCCGACTGAATAATCTGACCCTGTATTGGAGTGCTGGCTCACTTCTCCCGTGCTTGAATAGCTTTTATTTGTGTTCACTGACAACTGCGATGATAAAGTTGGCAGTTTTCTCTATAAGAAGGAAAGAAAGTAATAAACAAAAAGGCACCGTCTGTTTTCCTATGTCAAACAATCTGCTAAGCAATGGTTTTATTTACGGTTAGTTTGGACGAAATGCAATGTTTCGATCAGAGTCATATGAACCGAGATTAGCCAATAGGAGAAGAAGTACGCCTGATTGGTTGTATGTAGACCAATCAGCGTACTTTAACCTACAAGCGGGCTGGATATGGATTCGAAAATGTATTTAAGTAGTTCATATGAAACTTTTAGAGCCAGCAAATGCAATTCTGCTTTATATGACTGCAAACTAACAAGGTTTTAAAAACAACTATTGTATGCAACTAATGAAAGCAGGGATGTTTTGCAAACCAACCTCGAAATAGAACATAAGCAGCAATGCGATAGGAATCCCAACCGAGGCTATAACTGTATAGAAGAAGCTTTGGTTGTTCTTCACTGCCTCGAAGAGTTTGGCCAAATGCCGCTGATTGATGACATTTTTATTTCTTGGTCGCTCATCTTTGGTACTATGCACTTCACCTTGATGCCTGCTCTTAGCTTTTGAATCTGAGTCGCTGCTAGTCTTAAGATGAGTGATGAAGAACCCCGAGGAGAGCTGGGTTTTGGAGGAAGGCGGTACAGTGTGGTATCCAATCAAAACAGGGATCGCATTATCCTGTTTTTGCTCAGCTGCTTTCTTGTCAAACTGCTCTTTCCCAGCAACATTCCTTGGGCCCGCAATAAGGAGTATCTTCGGCTACAATCAAAAACAAGGGCATTAAACAGATGGATATTCATTGCTACTGCTTACGGTGGAAGGGGAAAAATATGAGTAAATGGCCATGAGTATGCCAATTCACATCTCATGAATTCTTGTCGAAGAGGCGGAAGAAAGAAAGATAACAAGACAAGAGTGACGAAAAGAGACCAAAGAGGAATTAAAACAAAACGGGAACGATAATAGACTTTATAAAGAGTTCATAAATTACAGTGTATAAAGAATGCCCATAGCAGCTAAACACAGCAGGAGCGTAAACATCTTTTAGGGCATACGATGATATTAACGAAAAAAACAATGTTAAGTGCAATAAGAGCTTACATCAACAACTACTGATTTATCATCGACCATTGATGGTAGAGCGTACAATCCACCTTGGTGCTTTCCAATGAAAAGAGTAGGCCTGAAATGAAGATGCAACTGGGTTTAGAAGCTGAATGTTTAGCAACTAATAATATCGACGAGAGGTAAAATTGTAGTCCGTAGCAGCATAGGTTCCAAATCTTTGATTGATTGAGCGATCTGAATTCTCCATACCAGATGGACCTATCAGAATTTAAGAATATGACAACAAACGTGGCTCCCAACTAGATTTCGAATTACGGACACTCACAAAAAATAAACGTGTAAAACGTGATAAAAGATAACCTAATCAAAGAACAATTCCTTTCGTTCCTATTGCTATGAAATAATGGTGTCTCTCCAGTAGTCCTGCCCATTCCGTGCATCCCTGAGGTAAAGCCATGACTGATTGACATAATTTAATAAAATTCGAAGTTTAGCTACTGTCAAGATAGTGTTCTAGTATTTTTGTGCCATCAATTATATTCTACAACATTGAATATAGATATTAACTGAGTTCTAAACCAAATGACAGTGTTAACTTAGAAAGAGCTTTTGCGAAGAAACGGGGTACATACTTGAGAACAAGCTCTCCAGATTTCCCAATATACTCATTGCTGCCATTCTCGCCAGATGCACTAGCCTGTATAATGAGAGACAGTGTCTCCTTGGCAACGTAGTTGACAGGGATTTTTTGAAGGCCCTCAGGCGCCCATTCATAGATGCTGGCCACAGGCGAATCAAAACTTGTCTCCCATAAAATTTGACCTAGAATATATCAACAACATATCGTATAGAAATGCTGTACACATATCGTATAGAAATACATGATTGATTAGGGCCTGCAGGGCCTAAAATGAGATCTGGGATAAGAATCAAATTGCACTCTTATGATGAGTGTAGTACATTGCCTATATATGCATATAAGTGCTGTTCTTTTGTTTTCATATAAGAAAAATTGGACTGAGGTGTGTACTTAGTAGGCAATTTCCCATCCAGTTATTATTTTGAAGGGGAACAGCTTTTTACGCTTATGCTGGGAACGTTTATAAGCAACAATCTATATTTCAAAAGGTACTTAAGATTGCCTGCTTTTGAAAAAGTTTGTAGGGTCGCTAAACGATGAGACAGAGAAGAATAGTAGATTACAGCGAACTTTGCTTTAAACTAAGAAGGCAGAGCAACCAAGATCTGGTAAAAGACGTTCAGATTAGCATGGAAGACTATAAGTTGTTTACACAAAAAACAAAACATCGAGCATCTCCACGTTTCTGAACTGCATTTCAACTGAATATTAGAACTGTTTATATAAATGTATTTACAAACATTACTCAAATTGTCAACATGAAAACTCTTAAAACAAACACAACATTACAAAGTGAAGCACCCTTAAAGTAGTTCTTTCATAGGTGGTAAACTGTTGTTAAAAATATACCTGTTATTCGATCCATGGAGACAACTTGACCGTCAGAGCAAGATGCGAAATGCAACTGATCTAATAAACAATGAATTTATAAATAAGACAATAAAAATGCTACGCAATGATCTAAGTTTGAACATAAGTAAAAGTTGAATCTTGGATCAGAGACTTAATGGCTGACCAGCTACTGAAGAAACAGCATTTCGTAAGCTGTATGTTAAAGGGTTTACATACCTGTTTTAAGAACAGTACAAACATGAAATAAGGTGTCCCTATCATAACTAGCAGTGGCACTGGAACCAGGATTCAGCAAGTGATAAATGTAAATCATTAATGATAGCTTACCATACTCATTTTCTTTGGCAGGCTGTGATGCATAGTCTAAAAAGGTTACATTCCACCTTTTTTCTCCAGTGATGCCATCAAACATAATGATTGTATATTCTGAAAAAATCAAAAGACAGGAAATTACCTAAACAAAAGCTTTGTAACAATTTAAGAATACGGAGTAGATACAGAGTCCACCAATGATCACTCTGTGACTTCATTAAATCAGTTTTATTAAAGGCTTTTCTTTTACTGTCATTTTTAAACCTTAAAAGATAATATAAAGAAAAGTGTGTCAACGGGTATGGAGAAAAAGTATTAAACGACAAAAAGTGAAAAAACAGAATTTATGGTTAGCAATATACAACTGAAGCAAGACAGTGAATTCAACATTTGAGTCGTTGGAAATGGAGAAACTGAAGTAGCAGTCACAGAACAGAGCAAATTTGGACTAGAACAATTGCCCTAGACAGAACTGGGAGACTAATAATGAAATATAGTGCAAAGAGAGATATGAAATAAATGGGGCTGAAGAGCGACACTACTGGGCACAGTAAATATTGAAAACAGAGAATACGAGCAGCTGACCTAGACAAAAAAGAAAAAGAAGAAAAGAAGTATTGTTTAGGGTATTTCATGACCAATGACAATACAGGATTGAGGTCAATTAGGTGGCTATGAAAAATCAAAATCACAAAAAATATGTCAAATTATCCTAGAAAGGGTTTTAATTGTTTATATGCTCTTCACATGAAAGGGACTCAGGAGACAAAAGGAATTTTAACAGAAGGAAACAAAAGGAAAAGCAGAAGACAAAAGGAATTTTACAAAAAGTCACTTAAGAACTAATTATATCAAAGGCATAAGGGTGCTCTTCAATGGACTTCCAAATAGTTTTTATTCCAAAAATGGCATTTATTCCAAAAATGGCCATAAGCCTGGCTTGTAAAGGCATTTACCGGTTCTTCCAATGTACAACGGTGCATTCATCTGACCCATTGGAGGACACATGCTTCCAATGCCATCCATGGTAAGCTTTCTTTGTTTCTGCCCTGTGACTGGGTCAATTGCAAACCAAACATCTTGTTTTCGCCCTGAATGATACAAGCACAAGTCATATTGGCAGCAATTACAATAAAATGCTAAAAAATCACTTTAGAGCTTTAGGAAACTTCCAAAAATGACAAAGACTGGTTATCTTTGAAGAAGATCTTGATTAAGCACCTAAACAAAGAGGTAGATGAAAAAGTTTGTTTCTCCTGCAATAATGGATTTTTTCACAGATCCATGTGCATAATGTTTAATTCAAAAATGCTAGTTAAACCAGAGAGCCCTTTATGATAAACGGGTCCTGAGCTGGGCAAAACCAACTAGCCCTTTGTATACTTTAAATAATATAGGCTCTATAACTGTAAATGGCTGGAAGATGGACTACATGATATTTAAACTATTTTTTGCAGAAAAGATATATATATAACTCAGGAGAAAATGTTTTACTTTGTAGAAAAAATAAAAAAGGCTAAAAAATGGTATACATGGCAATGAAGTTCTTTGGCTGACTCAATAACGTGAAAATATCAATTATAAAAATACACAAGGCATGAACACATACCAACATATAAGGTTCCGTCTGTGCTTCGACATGGTGATGCTCTGACAAGCTCAGGTATCGTGAATGGCAATTTCTGCAAAATGAAAAGAAAAGATGAGAAATGAATGTGACTTATTCTAATGAATTTTTAATTATGGAAAACTTAAACATGTTTACTCAAATAAAGGCTTGAAGCTTAAAATCAATTGGGAAAAATCAGAAAAATAAACATTAGTAATTGTGCAAATATTATCACAAGTCAGTGAAAAACAAGAAAAAGTCAACTTCTATTTCTAGGAGGGTTTGAATTTTGTTACGTTCATTCAGTTTAAGTGCCTTTCCTTGAAACTAAAATACAAGATTTGGCTACAGGTAGGTATATTCTGGTCCTTTGAAAACGGATGAATCAAATCAACATAAAAAAAACTGGAACTTAACAATTACTAGATAATTACAATATTTTAATCTTAAATATTATCTGCATTGCAAATGCCTTAAAAATGTGAACTGCTTTCAAAGATGCAGTCATCCTTATCCTTATCTCTGAGCAATGGGGAAACCTTACCAAAAAATTGGGAAGATTACTCCCTAATTCAACTTATACAAAATATAAACAACATTTGAAAATTTGATTGACAATTTCAGGAACTCACTCTTAAACTTTCTTTGATGCTCCCACCAAAAAATCCATACAGACTCCCATCTTGAGGGTCTGGTAGGAAAATCCCCCTATCAAGAAAAAAACATCAAATACATGCAAAATGCATATTTTACATACATATTTAACAGATACTAGGTCGCACATAGGGTGACATTTGAGGATAATGATTTGTGAGGCAATAGCTGCATGAATAGGATACCTGTAACAAGAAAATGGGACATTCTTTGCTAGGTATCTGATGTGAAAACTGTGCCACTACAGCCGGCACTTGCTTACAGCCTGTCCCCACCATTGTTGCATGTATTCACTTCTTTCCATAAATGCAGAAAACCAGAAAATCCAGAGAAATAGAAAGAATACCTGTTCTAAGAACAATACAAACACGAAATAAGGTGTTGGAATTGAAAAACAGGGTGTTTATGCTTGATTTTAGCAAATTGCAACAATGAAAAATTACAAAAACCAATGAACACCCAAATCTATGTACACACATACCCAGGGTTAGCTTTAACGGGAGATTTTAACACAGGATCTACAAAATAAAACATGCAAAATATATTTAAAAATGTTCAATCTTTGGAAGTAAAAGAAACAGGTATTTGTTCAGAATTGATGTATAAAAATTAGGTTTAGCAAGTAGATGTGGGAACAACTTTAGAATAATCTCAAGCTGTTTTTAGATATGATAAGATGTGTTAATATGTTTCTTCTTCCTTTGCGTCTAAGTTGAACATTTTAAGGGGCAGTTTAAAGACACCTGATTGATAGTGATTGCTTGTCCATTGTTTTGTGCTGTTCTTTTTGTCAAACAGCAGAACAATTATTTGTGGGACAATAGGAAGCCATTGGATAAAATCTTGGTTTAATGATCTCCCCATAAAATGGACAAGCATTGTTAGAAAACTCATTATATTTGGTGAGCAGTATTTTCAGGATGTTTCAACAAATGAGTTACTTTTGAACAGCTTGGCTTTATTACCATCACATCTATATAATCATCAAAAGATATCCATTCATAATTTAGGATATTATGCAACATTAAATTTGTTTTTGACTCATTCATAGCAAACATATCAAATTTGTAGCCACACTGAACACAGAAAACAATCAGAAAGGATATAAGTTAGAGCTAAGAACAGTGGTTGACACTGGGGGCAAGGGGGCAGTTGACCCCCAATATTTTGGAGGACAGTGGTCTATTGTTCTGGAATGTTGGGAAAATGTGACATCATCTTATCAAAACAATTAGCTTGCCCTCCCCCAATATTTGACGAAGTGTCGGATCTAAAAAGATTATGGACAGAAAAAAAAACATCTTCGGGGAAAGCATAATGATAGAATTTTTTTGAACATTTCAAGCAAATCAAAGCTTGTCTGGCTGCCTCTGCTGAGAAGGCTGATAAATCCTTCACTTGCTAAATTGTTTACTACCACTGACCATTAGGGATGAAATCAAAGAAACATACTGTCTTTCATGATCCACTTTACATCACCAGTATTCTTCTTAACAGCATGAAATGAACCATCTAATGTTGATACAAAAAGCATTGTCTCTGGAACTACCAGTGTCCCATGCTAAAAAAGCAGAAAATAAATCAATAATTCAAATTCAAATTCAAATTCATTTCATATTCAGCAACAATTTACAAAATTAGATGTCAGTAAAGCGATTTATAATAAAATATAATTAGCAAATTAGAATAGCATAAATTTTTTTAACAATATAGTTGCCTAGGATGCTAGGAGGAACCAGGACAGTTTTCAAGCCCAACACCCTAATTACTGAGTTGAAAATATAATAATGGTAACAATGAAAATCAGATTATATTACAGTGAAAACTATTGAAAATGATATGATTTCAAATTCTGAGTTTAAGAACAAGAACAGAACAAATACAATAAGAATTCAGATAAACAAAAGAAAAGAAAGGACAAAATTGGGTGCAGAGAGAAAGTAAGTGGGAGGGGGAGACAAAACTGCTATGTATCATATATTTTTTATAGTAAGTCCTGGTTTCTCAAAATTATTACACAGTTCTTTCATATAAATATCCAAATTTTTATCTTAATTTATCCCAATCAGCCCCCACCCCTTTCCCTCCCTTCAAGCAATGTTGGCAAACGCAAAATTACTTAGTGTTTACCTCCTTATAAAGCCCTCATCTATTTCTTCCTAGTATCTCAAAAGCAGGTTGAGATAAGGAAAGCTGGTAAATTGTGATTGAAAATGTTTCATGATCATTAACGGTATTCCCTACCTCTCCAGGGTACACTCAAATTAAAATTATTATATTGGTTAACAATCTTCAATTCCCAAAACTTGGCTCACACTTAAAAACACCATAAATGTATACTATGAAACAGCCATGCAGTAGAAAATTTCATTATGTTACCCTTTAAATTCAGAAACGTATCAGATATCGCTTTCCTGTCGCAGTCTCGTCTCGACAGTTTACCTGTAAGATGCCTACTTGACATGAGACCCATCATGTGGAAACTAAACTTACAAACATTACCGTAGGAAGGCCTTTCGATTTTGTTTTTGGCTTCCCCGCTACCGTGGAGTTAATGTGCGTCAGCTGATATTTTTCATAATTTATCAAACAAAAGCTCAATTCGCCAACAAGTCAGATTATAACCCCACAGTTTCAGGCTTGTATCACAATCCTCATCGGCCTGTCCGTGATTTAATAAACAAAGCCGGGGTTTACAACACATGTAGCATTTACTTTTTCAATACAAGGTATCCTATTTAATGAGGAATCTTTGTTATGTTATATTAAAATTCATTAATCAATTCAGCCAAACTTTCAACATCATAACACACCGTAATGAAAGGCAAAATTTAGTCTAATCTAATGCCCACATCACTTACCGAGCTTTCCGTGCAGAGTACAACTTTACACATGTAAAGTATTACAATAAACATCAGCTTCATATTCGAGCCTTCATCCAATCAACTACCTTGAACAAAAGTTAAAATATTGTTTTGAGAGCCTTCCTCCCATCCAAAGAACAACTTTAATATTCAAATTGTTATTGAAAGTCTATAGCTGCCTACAACTTCACTTTCGCCACTCTCTTTGTTCTACTTGTTGTGTCCACGAGTTGCCATTCGATGTCATACTTTATGAGGTGGCTCTGATGCAATTTTTTAAAAGAAAATTGAAATACACTATTATCGATATATTGATATGCATAAAACCAACAAAATAAAAAACATGCCGTAGGACCAAAAATTCAGAGGGATTAAAACCTGATTTATATCAGTTTTGCTTTGGTTTCCGTCTCTGAAAATCATGGGTTGCATTTTGGAGTCGTTAGTTTTATGTGCTTGGGTCGTATGACATTTTCATATTGATATGCTGCAGTCTAGAGTGGTAAGGCCATAGTTCATCCGTCTGCCAAAAAAGGATCTGGGGATAAGCTAGGATCCAGAATACGTCACTGGCAATATATACAGTACCTGAAATTTGTGGTTTAGAGTTTTCCTTGCATGCAACATTAATTATTGAATGGCTTGTTTTATGTCACGCCAACTCGTAACCGGTTGTGGCATCTGCGGTAACGTCTAGGGATTTCTACCAATTGATCTAAGCTTTCAAAAACTTAAAATCAAAGGCTTGTTAGATGGTCATAAAGTCAAAGCTCACTACAGTATTATTCTCTTATCTTCACTTATTTTTCAATGTTTAAAGTTTTCTTCTTCAGCAAAAGGTTCAATTGATCGCTGCACTAATTTCGTTTTTCTCACAGCCGTCTGATCCAGCTATCATAAAGAATCTAAATTTTGAATGAAAAACAGCATACCGTACAGGTATCTTTGAAAATAGAATAATTGTTGCCATCTTTCACTGGCAGAGATCCTCCTTTTTGCTTAAAACACCTACTATAAACGGAACTAAACACCTTGTCCATTCGCCACTCCAGTCAGTACTGCTTAACAATTCCTTGTTAAGACGTTTACAATTTCAGTACTGGTTTTGACGAACATCCGATAAAAAGGCGAAGGAGACATCAGGGCTGGAAGGGTTGAATCCATCCCCCCCCCCTCACCTTATCAGGCAAAATTTGTCGCATTTTGGTTTTGATGAAGCAATAGTAATGCTAGGGGCTCAGGGGGCTGAGCCCCCTTGCTAATGCCGCAAGTAGCCAATCTCAACTTTTGCTATTGTTTTTCGCAGCATTTTGCGCAAGAGCCCCCCCCCCCTTGTTACTTTGATAGCACTACACACACCCCTGAGCAATAACATTTGGAAAGGCCCATACGAAGCCCCCTTTAAACGTGTATCATCCGCTACGCACATTATCCGATATAAAAAGCTACTTTCCTGATTCTCTCGCAGATTGTTTAATCGTGATTCCACTTATCTTTTTGGTCTGCTTATTCTGATCAAACTACATCTCTGATCAAAAGGAGAGGGTAAACATATGATACCTTTAAAAATAATGGGATCGATTCAAAATGTGCTTTTCCTAGGACTTGTATCGTTTCATATTGTCCCCATTGATTTTGTATCGGTATATCGTCAAATATTACGAGGCATGCAAGGTGTAGGCGACACAGTTTTATATGCAGTTATATTTTTGAAATTATTGCTTCAAACCTCAATGCAGCCATGTTGAGAGCAATGTTTTGGTTTACAGACAATCAACTGCTGGTAAATTCTTCGAAACATCAAGTTATGCAACTCTCTTTGAAATTCGGCGTTAATAATTCTCTCGACACTGGTGACAACTCAGTTGTTATCAAAAGTGTTGGCTTTTTAAGTATATTGAGAGATTCAAAACTGAAGTTTATTCAAAATTTAGCATATATGAGTAGACGCAAACAATAAGATGCTTAGGTCAATCCCCGTTAGATGGAGTTTCTAACTCTTTTCATGACGAACAGATCAAATTTGCAAGCGTTCTTACATAAGGAGCACTAAATTTAAAACACAATTTTCATGACTTTATTGTTGTATAGCTCGCAGAAGTCCTTCTCTTTGTATTTCTCTAGTCATTGACAAATCGAGTCTTTGATTAAGGACGCCCTAACATGAACAGCAAGAGAAAAGTAAAATTATAAACAAGAAAAATGAAAATGTGAACAATTTTTTGGCGGTACAAAATTTAAAAAAGGCTTTGAAATGAAAGGATGATACCAATAGTTTTCACATCTGCATTTTTGGGGTCAATATCTAAGATTCGACAAATCGACGTCAGAACTTTTAGGGCGAAACATCAATTACAATTCGTTTTGAAGTTTTTGCAACCTTTTAACTCCAGAAAAACCAGCACAGCCCCCAGCTAAACAACAGTATCGAAAGAAAGGACCAACAATTACTGTGTAGAGTGTTTACAAAGTTTCTTTTATAGAAGACTTGGCATGTTTCAAAAAAACCCACCACCCAGAAGACCATTGTAGAAACAGCCTTCATTTCTCCTTTCTAATCCAATAACTACATCGAGCTCAACATAGCGTATTCGCGGTTTCAATTCTTCATGTTGACTCTTGAGAATGCTGTCTTCTAAACTTTAATGTCATTAATTTTAGTATTTGTGTTTATTATTAATTTTTCAAATTTGGAAAAAACTTTGTTTTTATATCTAAATATTTCTTTCCTTACCGATGGCAGGATACATTTGCAGTCGGTTGTTAAGAATTTGTGAGACTTTTTGTTGGCGTAGAATTTTTTAAACCAACCAGTCCATCGCCATTATAGAATATAACGAATTTTCGATGCTGTACAATTTTTCAAAAATCGATTGCTTCTAAAATGTTTTGATCGCATTAAGTACTGCAGTTTCTTTTTGCACCAAGTACTGCAGTTTCTTAAGATTTATGCAATGTTCAGAACTTGTTTCTTATAGCACGTTACTTATATAAAAATCTGTGCTTTTCAGGTAATCGTCTTTGGAATGAGAGTATGGTCGATCGCGTGTAGATTTTTCCTTACGAAGGAAATCGTGAGCTCCCTTCTTGTCGTGAGACAAAATGGAGGGCACAATCAAATGCGTGAGTTCACAGATTGACATTTGTCGCAATAAACCAATACCTTTTCTACGAATTGCCTTGATGATAGTAGCACCAACTATCCAGATCACTTACTAATAACAAGCAATTTATTTCACGAAAGTATAAATATGCATTACAAATCATCATGTAATATTGCTATGAACTATTTCAGCAAATCTCCATCTAAAGCGTTTTCAAGAAAAAGTAAATATTTTCCACAACGTACAACAACAAAGCGTGCGCAATTAAAAATCTTAAACGCCTGGAAAGTTATTGGACACATGCTAATGATATAAATCTTTCCTGGTACAAGGGTTGTCTTGAGAATTGGGTTAGAAAACAAGACCTGGATTCTGTTTTGAGATGGTACGATGGTATGGTATGATGTGGGTTGGTTGGTAAAGAGTGGGTAGGGTGGTACTGTGTGGATTGGTTGGTGCTGTGTTGGTGGGGTGACAAAGAAAGAGGACCATTGTGAGACTAATCATTCCCAGAATAAAAATCAATGTGATTTAACATTAGAACTTACAACTTTAATACAAAAATTACAAAGCAAAAAGTGACATGCTTGCGTCTCCATTTATAGGCTAATGGTTGCAAAAATTCTTCATTTCCCTCTAGTATGAGGGGACATTGTACTCTGTTGTGACTGGCTGCTGCGGCTTCCCACCAAAAGGCTGGGATTGAAATCCTTGGTCATCTTCTGGTTCTGGAAATGATGCATATGGTGACTGTCGAGTTTCTCCTGGGATTCCAGTGTCAAAGTCTGTGCCTTTTCTGTGTCGCATAAAAGCCATAGATGTCAATCCAGCCTGGGGAAAAATTTCAAGATAGTTGCAAAAATCAGCACTGCTTTACTATAGCATTTATTTCTAAACCAAAGATTAAAGTTCCAAATACAAGCATGAATAAGCAAAAGTAAAGCATAAGGCTGCAAAAAGTATTGGAAGTTGGGTTCAAAGTAATCAGGAAAACTTGAGCGTTGGCAAAAAATATTAGCTGAGAAAATATAACAGCCAAAATCAGGAATTTTAGCTCAAGTAGGAAAATTGATTCATTTCTTTGCAACATAATTTACAATGAAAATGATATCTTTACTTCCTTTCAAATTTCTTTCTAACACTTTCTTGATTGTTTTATATTTATATATCAGAAAACTTAGAGAAAAATACCAAGTTTTAATATTTTTATGGGACATTAATCTAGTAAAAAACTAAGTGGAAAATGCTACTGTTAAATATTTTCACCTAAAAAAAGGATTTCAATTAAATTGCTCAGCACCTTTGAAAACATATTTACAGTCAACAAACAGATTAAACTATATAGCATATTCTCGTGCATCATTTACAAACTCCAATACTGAAATGATGATGATATAATATTACAAAAAAATAACCTTCATCCCGAGCTTCTTGACAAAACCGGGACTTTCGATAAATTTTTTTGTTACAAGAAGGAAAATTTTTTATCAGCCTTTGGCAAGATAGCTAATCTAGCTTTTTGCAATGTAAACTTAAACTGCTCACCAAATTTAAAGAAATTATGAGAAAATTTAAACAATTTATGCAACAATACTTTCTTCGTCTGGCAGTTGCATCTATTACTTTCAGCTACTATTGAAAAATTCTGTTTATTGAGACACATCAGAAAAAGTATAAATAGCATGACAAATCTAATGATCTGTGAGGCTTAAGAAGAAAGAAATTTTAGTGATCAAATGAAAGCAATGGATAAAAATGCTTCATCTGGTACCCAGCCTAACATGCTATGAATTAAAAGATACAAATGAGAACATTTTGTATTTTTGCAGGTGAGCTGTGAATTGTGCACTGCGATTGGAGCATTTTTTCTTTAGTGTTTAATTTGGAACAGTGATTTGCAGTTCCCCTCAGCTTGTGGGGGGAGCAGTAGGGAGCAGGAGCTACTGCTTGCTCAAATGGCAAGCTCTGAGCATGCAAAAGTCGTCTTTGGAATTTGTTTTCTTTATTCTTTATACATTTATCTGCCTTTCATTTCACAAAATGATCTGCCTTCAAACCCCAAGCTCTGTTGAAATATTGATCAATCAAGCTTTCTGTTTTTCCAAAATCTATATCAAATGCTTTATCAGATTTAAAAAAGTTAAAATTTTAAATATAAGAGAATGCTAAATTTTGAATGAAATAAAATTTATCTTACCCAGGTTATAATAGAAAAAAATGAAAATGTGATGGATGCTCTTGCATGATTGAGCTGAAATTGTGAATAGGATATTGTCGATGATTTCCTCCAGGTGTCTGCCAGGTAACAAAATCCAACAAACCAAAGAAATGACCAAAATCCAGAAAAGACCAAGTCAGCCAAAACTAACTTCTTCCTTAGCTCTGCATTGCTAATGTTTTCAAAAGATGCATCTGCTACCAAGAAAATAATGCAAGCAAGAAATGCAATAACTCCTATGCCAATGCCATAGTTGCATGCATTTGCATCCTTGTGGAAAAGACAATGCCCAGTGCCTGGATCATAACAGCCATCAGAGATGCATCCAAAAACGATAATTGCAAATACCTTTAAAGGAAAGAACTTCATCTTTAACATACAAATAAAATTAATTAAATCATGTAGAATAATTTTACACATCAAAATTCTAAGAAAATAAGTATATATAGGCCAAACAATTTTTTCATGAATAGATTGTTTGTTTAAAAATTTGACCTGATATCAAGAATGCTTAAAAGTACAACAAAATAACTGCAATGCATTTATGTTGCTGTGCCCTTTGGAAGATATATGGGTGTGGCCATTTATAATAAGATAATTTATTGCTATTTATTACATTTGTATTCGTAAGTAAATATATTACAGGCCTGGCCATTTGTTTCTTTGTAGGTGAGCTGTGAATTGCTACCCTCATTTGCTGAGGCGAGCTAAATCAGTAACACATAAGATGTATTTTAAAGGCAAACAACAAATGGCTTAAGACTCTTAAGTATCTGTTGACTGCCTTTAAATAGTCTGGGAGTCAAGGAGTATGCTGCTTCAATTTAGATATGCTTTAACCGTGGCTCATGCACCCCCTTTACTTAAAGGATTCAAAAGGATGGACTCTATCAATTTTTTTTTTCAAACTTGCACAACACAAAAATAACAAATCTTAAAAAACAATCTTCTTGTTGTACAGAACTTGTTGTACAGAAAAATGGCTTTGCAAAACATATTTTCAAACAAACTGGAGTTTTTCATATAACAATCCTCAGAGTATAAGGCATCAGAACATAGATTGAAAACTCTTTGCTAGAAAATATATATAATCAGGTGTGGATCAAAATAGGCCAATCAGAAATGCTAGCACATGGCTGATGAGGTTGTCCAATCAGTACCGCTTACATATTTAAGATATTAAAAATGGAGTCCCAAGGCCAAAATGAACTCCTTCTGTCTACACAATACCAGCTTTTTCATCTTTATGTAGATGGAATCCAAAAACTGTTTGATGAAACAACGATCTGGCTTACCAATAATATCAAACATGTCGCCAATTATAGTTTTTCACGCAATCTGGATTTTCCAGTAAATGCTGCTCGATAGTGGAATTGCATGTTTTAGTTGTTGTTATTGATTTGCAGGGCCGAATAGGCTGTTCTCTTTGAGGGAGAGTTTTGTTTCTAATGTTGGTGGGGACCTGCTGTTTTATTCTATCCCCCAATCGACAATTCTTACCAAATTCTTCGACTTTCAACAAGAATATGCCTGTTTTCATAAAATTGAAAGGTTCTAAGCTCTGCAAACACACCTTTCGCTTCATTTTCCTTTTCCAAATAGATTGAAGTTTGTGGGTATCATTACAAAAACCACCCGACAGGCAAAAAATTAATTGCAAAAAATTAACAAAAAAACCAATTAACCCTTATAAGTTTTTCAGAGTTCTCTGAATACGAAATAGAAAAAAGAATGGGAATTATTCAAGGGGAGCAATTTTTCCTTCATGTTTTGTTTGGGAGAGCAATTCAAAGCTCAGCTCAGTTTGCAAAGGGAGCGCAGAGGCAATCGCTCGCCTCAAAATGGCCAGGCCTGCTGCTTTTTATCTAGTTACAGAAACAACCAAGGAACACTAGTGCCCACCAACTTGTAGATTTGGCCTCCTGATTGAAGGACAGCCTACATTTCTAAAGAGAAAGGGGTAATTACTTGATATTTTGAAAAAAATGAAGCAAAAAATCATTTGAATATTCTTAATTGGCAATATGCTATCAGCTTTGTCTTCTAGCTACTATGTTGATTTGTCTTTTGTCTCCACAATTTGGGCTTACTGGGATTTTAGTATCAAAGCTCCAGGAGGGTTGAGGTTGCCATTTTAAAGGCTTAATGTTCTCAACCTTTTCTATCTATAATCATGCCCAAATAGTTAAGGTGCTTGCATGCCAGGTGAATTCCCAAAATCTAACAAGAGGTTCAAGAAGGTCGCTAGGTTTTATTCCCAAGGTCCCATTTGCTATCTGAAATTTTTTTCCAAGGGGGTCACACCACCCTCCCCACATCCCCCACAGCGACAGCCCTGAGGACCCTGTGCTGGTGCAGTGAAGATTACAGTGGCCCACAATAGCCATGCCAAAATCTTTTGATTATTTCAAATCAAATACATAACATTGTGCTCCTTTTCAGTTATATGTTTTCTTTACTAATCGGGATACACGCCTTGTTATGAAAGTGTGCTGTGAGAAGTATGAAAGTTCACCATGATAAAAATGAAAGTGTTCCATGAGAAATAATAAAGTGTGTCCTGAGAAATATGAGACTGTGCCATGGAAATATACAACTGTGTCGTGAAAAAAGATTGTGCCGTGAAAACAGATTGTGCCGTGGCCGTTGTGGGCCACCATAGAAGATTGCAATTTTATATCAGTCTTTTAAAAGTTGCTGCAACAATATCAAGAATGAGATTTTAGAGAAAAAACGAAATAACAGTGTTTTGCTGATGTTCCCACACTGTCGTGCATTTCCTCGATGTTTGATACAATAATCTTTGGTTCAGCCTGAGTGCGAAGTCATGGATTAGATCAGAGTTCCTTCATGTAATGTCAGTGGTGTAACGGACTAAGTTACTTTGATTTCAAAAACTAAGGACCCCCAACCTTAAGCCCCCCCCCCCTCCCCTAGAGGCCCTGGCGGACTTAGTTTTACACCGCTGTGTAATGTCCTAAAGTTTTAGTATTGTCATTCTGAGTAAATTTGACGCATTTTAGTATATTATTTTTATCGTAATTTTGTAGAATTGTAAATAGGATGTATCAATAAATCAGTGATACTGAAACTGGAACTATGCTTATAGGCCCCAACACATTTGTCTCGTGGCCTAAATTTCTTTGTGTAAGCAATGTTAACACAGCAAGCTCACATCAAAATCAGCTTACCCAGCTTATCAAACGAACGATTGTTTGCGGCCTTTTCAAAAATTCAATCGCATCAAAGTCTCCACCAGCAAGTCTACCTCCGTAGCTGGATCCACCTCGACTTTCATCCATTTTGTTGTGCCTTATCCAAACGATCAGTGGCCTTATCCAATCCAGCCAATGCCACGCAGGCGCAAAGCCCTTTCCTTTCAAGACGATAGAGGACGCCTTACATTGGTGCCAAATTAATGGAGGGTGACTACTGATCAGTGAAGGTGACCACCTTAGTTTCCCAGCAACAAATAGATTCTTAGGCAACCTACGACCCACAGGCCAGAATCCGGCCAGAGAAGAGAATTTTTGTGACCCGAAAGATGAAAAATAGCAACCTATTATTTTTTTGGTTGGCAAAGATGATTTTCCGAGGGATCGCAAATATTGAATGAAACACATCGATTCAAAATTAGCATACATCTTCAGGGGCGAAACTACTGGGGGGTATGGGGGGTGCTGCACCCCCCCAATCTTCAAAAAAGCAGATTTTGTCGGGCAAATTTATGGCTGCTAGTGTATCTGTCGGGCAAATCTGGAAATTTTCTTTAGGTCGCACTTTTATTGCTACTTTTTGCCCTAGGTTGGTTTTTTAATTCATGGCCTTTTCCCCTATCTTTTATCAATCTCCTCCCAGTTGGGAAAACAAAACAGAAACGAGGCAAGGAACAGCAACATATATACATTTCTGTCTTTCGTCCGTCCACTGCTCAGCGCTTTCCTCTGGAGCTCAACGCGCACATGTTTATCTTCGCCTCGAGATGAAGTCTGAAGTATTGATCGTGAGCAAAAGTATAGACAGAAAGTAAAGTGTGTTTGATGCGAGAAGGAAATGAACACTGTGTATACCCCTCCCCCCTACTTTTTGCAAAACAAGTGAGCTTTTTTCAAAATCTTTTGTTGTGATTTCTAAATTTTCTCTTGAAAAGCCCCCCCTCAACGTTCCATCCTGCCTCGGAGCCCATAGAACACTGACAGTTTTAGAAGCATCATGAATCAAAGCATGAAGGATATACCATCTCGGAATACGTTGTTGAGAAAATCAATCAATATTTTCTTTTCCAAATGTATGAAACTTTCATTCATGAAATCAAACATGTTTTAAACATTTAGGTCAGGACATTTGAAGAAGACATCATTTGGGTTTTTAAACATTTCATAACATCAACAGGAACATAATAAAACTATTTACAATAAACATGATCAAACGTGAACACCTTTTCATTACAACGTGGCGTGAACAACTGACTAATGCAACTTCGAGGTCTAGGAACGAGTAAAGGATTAACCGCGTGCTGCTCCTTCACAACAATACATCCATAAGGAGTTATGCCCCAAAATTCTCTTAACCCTATCCAGACTAGGGGGGGGGGGCACAAAGTTGGTTGTTTTCTTTCATAACTTCAGGAGTTTCAAAGCAATACCCCTCAGACTTCCTGACTTTTAGTTTTAACCTATCTGACACATGTTCATATAAAAAGATAATTTTTTTATTATTAATCAGGGGGTTGTGTAGGGGCGTTTTCAAAACTAGTCAAGTAAAAAATAGTTCAATCTGCCACGGATTCGCAACAAAAGTAGATTTATTGATGAAAATTAGTATCTAGGCATTAATTTGTGCTATTTTCATGATTCTAACCAGAAAATTCAAATTCAACATCCTTTTCTATGATTTTTCTGCTGCGCATGCGCACACATTTGTTGACATATTTATAGGTATTACATTAATAAAACTGCAAGATTAGAATAATTTGTCTGCTAAGGCATTAAAAATGAACTCAAACATGACATTTGGTTGTATCGATCATTTAGTTATATAGAAAAAACTATAGCCAAATACAAAATATGTTGAGTTCTTTTGTTTGGAACGTTAATAATTTTGAGAAGTAGCATTAAAATTGTGTCAATCTTCTTGTTTCTATTAGAAAATGCATCAAATTTGCTTATTTTAATATCTTAGCCCAATGCTTTGGAATTAATGAATATTTTAAGATTTTCTAAAATTTTCTAAATTTTTGCTTCACCCGGCCACCATTATGATGACGTCATCGTAAAACCACGTGACTTAAAAATTGAACAAAAATACTAAAATGTGGAGAACAGATAAGAGTACCATCCAAACAAAGTTCATTGTCCTAGCTAGAGGGACAAAGAAATTACGGAGGGGGGGGCACTTTGTGCCCCCCCCTAGTCTCCCGAAAGTTTCAAAAAGCCTAGTCTGGATAGGGTTAAGGTTTTACACTTACGGTTCGAAAGTATTGCACCCTTCGCTAGAAAATGGTCATACAGACGCCAAAGTTTTTTAACTAAAAAAAATTGAATAACCATAACAAGTAACAGAAAGTTTTAATCAGTTTAAGCGGGAAGTAATATAAAATTTATCAAGAAATTGTAGTTAAGATATGAATTGCAAAAAATCTTTCGAGTTTATTCTATTTCTGAACAATATCCATGATTACGAAAACATGAAAATTGAGCTTTGATGATAGGTATACCTGTAAAATACCTCCAATAAAAAACTTTTCTTTGCTTGAGGGATTTTGTTATGGTGAATTTAGATATACGTACTTTGTGCATGGGTGTCTAAAAATATTGAAATTGCTTCCGGAGCAACCGAAAATTGAAAATGAAACTCAGAGAATGCAACTGAAGCTCTTTTTTGTTGGAACATTGTAATTTGCGTAGCTGTTTCTAAATGCCGAAATTTCCAAGCTGTGTTTTGGTGTTCCACTTTGATAAAATTGAGAGACCAATTTCAATCTCTTTTTTGAATTGCTCTCTTAACTTATTTTTATAGAAAAGACAGGCCTTACAAATGCTTGCTTTTCGGAAACAAATGTTTATAGCCAACATCAGAAGAACTAGAGGCATATTTTTTGACTTAAAACAAACAGCCTGAGTCTAAAGACCCTCTCTCGGGCTTCCCGATGATTTTAGCCCTTGAGGCGATGTGCTCTAAAAATGAAGTTCATGTAGGACACGCCCTTTCATCAAGCATGCCACGCCCCTTCGTCGGGCAACTAAGCTTCATACCCCCCTAATGAAAATAGTGAAGTTTCGCCCCTGTACATCTTAATCAAACCTGAGAATCATGGAAAGATTTGTTCACTATTCGTTGTCACGAATTCATCTTGCTTAAAGACAGGACAGCAAAATCTCACAAATGCAGCAATTACTGGGCGCGCTCGTGGCAGTGGAGCAGGGTTATTGTTATCCCTGTTTTGTCATGTCTCAGTTGCTAATGCGCTGAGGGGGCCTATGTTGAATAAATTTGTGTTTAATTATATTCAAGTGAGTGGTCTGAGCTAAAAAGGCCGATGCTAAACGTCGATTGGTGGATAATTCTGCATTTCCTGTTATGTGTTTCTATCAGTGTAAAGAGGAGGGGCCCATGAAGGATCCACGTGGGACGCCATGTGTGACATTTTATGTAAAGTGAGGACATGGCATTTGAACATGTTGCAATACAGTGTAATACTCGTAGCATAGAGTAGCCATTCTCCAAGATTATTATGCCTTGGTAGGGGTAGAGTAGGGGTCTGTGACCAGTTATTTTACACCATCTAAAATGTACATTACATCTCAAAGTCACACAAGGAGCATGGATCTTACTTATGTATACTAAATCTTTAGTAGATGGAAATTGAAAATTGATTATGATCTGAACAATCGAGACATGGAAACAACAAGATGGCACCAAATTCCAGAAACCTAACATACTATAGTAATCGCGTGCTTTCTGTTTGGATCTTTCTCTTACTTTGCTATACTATTATCTTGCTAGCATGCTGCTTCTTGATAATGTAAAAGATTTTATTTGACGCAGGCTAGGCTCGATGAGCTTTGTTTCTAAGTCGGATATATTGCAATTTTGAGTTGGCTTTACGATATCAAACGATGAGTTGGCTTTACGATTATTTCATCAGATGATTGTCTGATGATTATCTACCGATGTGAGAAAGCTAAGGGGCATATGGATTGATCTAGCTATACCCTTAAACCAGAACCACTAATGGGCAAAAGTTCTTTTACGTATCTTTGCGCATCTTTCTGGAACAATCCCAGCGCAGTAACCAAAGCAACCTCAACATTGCAAAGTTTCAAGGAGCAATTCAATGTTTATAGACAACTTTTTAGACTTTTAATTTCAATTTTCATACATACATATTAAGTTTTAATATTGTATTTCTCTGCTTTTCGTATTATAATACTTTATCAACCTTAATTTGACTAATTTCAAGTTAAATATTGCAAGAAAACTTTTACCAAACATATCTAAAAAACAGTAGCAATTATAAAACAATATTTTGAGCAAAATTCTAATCCTCATTGAATATTTCCTCTGAAACCATATCATACTTGAAAAAATTAAGAATACTTTGAGAATAGGTATATTCTGGCGCGAAACGAAAATTTTTTAAGAATATCGAGGCTGAACAAAATTTACAGTAGAGAGCGGAGAGGTTTCTGTCAAGCAGAGAGCTTTTCGTGTAGCGAACCACTTCTGGAGATTGTAACTTTGTTTGAGGTGTCACAGTTTCTATAATTTTCTAGCAAGCCACGGAATTCCAGATGATGGAGAAAAAAGTATGAGCAATCATATGAGCCAAAGCTAACACGTTTTTAAGCCTCAGTTGGTCCTTGAACAAATTCAATAATTTCAATGTTTATTTAATCTCTGTGTATCTGCGAAACAGATACCGGCTACCATTGTATCCCAATTTTTTTTATTTTTTTTTATAGATGGGCTTTGACATCAATCGTTGTGTGTTCAGCTGTTATTGAATATTTCTACTAGTATATAAAAATTCAATTTTGCAGTGTGGCGGTGTACAACTTTGAAAGAAAGTTATAAAAACTTATCTATAAAAAAGTGAACATGTGACTTTGACAAAGAAAATTTTGTTTTTATTGCATAGCAAATTGGCTTGTTTCTGATCACTTTTTAAGTATTAAAGATGTTTAATTCTGACAACTGTTGACCACTTGTATAAAAATTTATAGCAAGTACCACAACAAAAAGGACATATTGATGGTAAGAGATTTCTAGCTAGAGTCGTCTTGTATCTTGATTGCTTCTCTAAAGTACTGCTTGATCACATGATCTATGATCCCCTTTGTTTAGCCTTTCCGTACTTAAAGTTTTTTTTCGCTTGTAATTTTATACTGAAGTTGACTCTAGCTAAAGTCGAAACGTTTATTATAATGGACATCCCTATTCAACGGATCTGTAACAAGGAATTGCCGAATGTAATGGATTTTTTTACTTATCAGATTTGTTAAATTTAATCGGATTTTGTACTATCACGATGTAACAAGGAGTTGTCGAATAGATTCACATTATGTCTCTTTTTGTCGTGGTAATTATCATAAATTTATTATCAAGCTAAAAAAGGAATTCCTTATTCGTTATTCGAACGCTCTCTTGCGTCATATCCAAACTTATAGGGTAAGAGGGAAACTGAACAGGGGGTAAGAGGTTTAGCAATTACGCCTTATTTAATGATCCTATATTTTTTAGATCTGTCAAAGTAATAGCCCCATTAGCTGTAAAGTGTGCCATATTCATACCATTAAAAGGTAAAGAGAAGCATCAACGTGCTTTTCCAGAAATTGTAGCACTTAATTACATATGAACGTCCAACGACAGAATGACTACACCCCCGTTCCAGTCTCAGGTCACTAACCTGGCATATTTAAACGGTATCTCTTTCTCGTTTGTAGCAGATTTATAGGCTCACGTTCTTTTGAGAACCGCGTAAAAGCGTGGTTATTCTATAGATTCAGATAGGAATTAAGTGTGTCTCAAGAGAGGACTTCCATTTACATCGAGTCATGGTAAGATTCAGAAATTATTCGTTGAAACGTTCAGCAACATTGACATAAAGTCAAAAGTCAGCTCGTAACTTCACCTTGCTGATGCAAATTTTATCGTTATTGGAACTGTGTAAAAAACATAAATTCACAAGCATTTATTTAGTTGTGCATTATTGAATAAAATCATTTAAGCTGTAAACTAAGCTATGAATTCGCCATGCATTTCGGTTTGGAAGAAGAATGCTGGAATTAATGTTGGAATTAATAGCTATTTTCTGTGATAATCGACATGCTTGTTTTCCCTTTGAGCTAAAAGTGCGTTGACTGCAGAACCTTATGTGTTTTTTCCCATAAGATAACAAGATTCTTACTAACAGCCTCAAGAATATCAGCCCTATTTTCATTTGCAGCAACTTTTCGCTGTTTTCAAAGAAACTTTAAACGGCATTATCACTTAGGATAAGGCTATTCTTAAGAATAAACAATCTTTCTTTTCTTTCTTGCTAAAAATTTAAGTAAAAGGGTAACGTCTAAATATACGAAAACCCAATATTGTTTTTTCGAGGTAGGTCTTGGGAGTCTTGTCCGATGGAACGAGGTACACTTTTCTGGGCTTTGAAATGGTATATACCCTAATAGTTTTCTTCTTTATATTCTTTTTAATTGCAAGTAAACCGTGACTTGACAGAAAAGCCTTGAAAATTGGGAGTGTGACTTACCTTATAGATGTTTACCGAACTTCTTGCTTTGATTGCATCAATTGCCATAAGCACTTCCAGTGCATCTACGGTCGTCACTTCCACGGTCTCTGCAAGCACGCCAGTGTCATCTGACGCCACTTCCACGGTCTCTGCAAGCACGCCAGTGTCATCTGCCGCCACTTTCACGATCTCTGCAAGCACGTCAGTGTCATCTGCCGCCACTTCCACGGTCTCTGCAAGTACGTCAGTGTCTGGAACTCCTGCTTTATCTGCAACCATAAGTGCCACACAGTCGTCTGCTGACCCCACAGTCTCCATCAGTGCTACTGCCTCGTCCAATGCCACTGCAACTGTTGGTAAGTGCGTCCAAGCAATTGTAGCAGATGTTTAAAACGCTCAAACAGTCTTTCTTTGGATATGGTCGCAAAACCAAAGCTGCAAAAAACAAAAATATTGGAAAAAATCAAGCAACACTGTAACCTTCCAAAATAATTCATTCTATCATTGCTCTTTAAAAACAATCAGTTGATATTTTGTAGTTAGAGATGCATTTGTCATCGAGCCAGTAAGGGGAATAGATTTATTATTACTCGATATAAAGTCAAATTACTCTATAAAAAGTCAAATTATAACGGTAGTTTTTGATAGTCAAGTACAAGTGAATGATAATGAGATCATTAAACGATATAGTAAATAGCACTGTCCCAAGAGCAAGTTCTTGTGGTACTCTCAAGCCACTAAGCCGTTGAAGCTAGACCAGTGGCGTACGCAGCACCTGATAAACAGGGAATGGACATCTAGGGCCGTGGCTCCTGGGAAATTATCTCTCCACGCCCTGTTTACTCTAAAAAATGTGGTAATGTCCGTCAAACATATAACAATCAAACAATTTTGAATGACATAAAGAATGCAATGGAACTGTCTGCATTTAACCTCGTCATTTTTTACCTATTAAGGACATATTTCGAAGGAAAGGCTTTCAAAAATACGCCTTTCTCCGACACCCTTCTACTTAGAACTCAAAAAAGAAGTCTAAAGGAAACATTTCCTTTCCTGCATCATAAAAGAATAACTGTTCCAAGATCTTACACCCTTTTTCTTTAATGATAAAAAGTTGCAGGACTTCAGCTAGTTTTTCCGGCTTATGAATTACCCTTGCTCAATTTTGGGGCAATTTTTCTTACTCATTCAATCTACTGTAGCAATGGTCGTTTCAGGACTTAATGCAAAGTTGGATTAGCTAAATTTGTCTTGTCTTGACAGCTGCCTGCACGCAAGTTCTCGGAAACCCTACCTGTGAAAAAGCAACTTGCTGCTTGGGAAGTGCTGGAGCCTGGACAGGAGTAAAGACAGCCGCCACCATTGCCTATACAGACACGCTTTGTGTAAACAATACAGCCACTGTTAATAACTCTACAAAGACTTGTGGTCAGCTCTGTGTTAGCAAAGAGTGTGGTAAGTGTCTCGTTACAAATGAATATTACACACCTTCTTCTGAAAGAAAAGATAGAGACAATGGGTTCGAGGAAGATGTCACGGCCCAACATACTTCTCCCATAAGAGAAACTGCTTCTTATGAAGTTATGGGAGAAGTATGTTAGGCTGTGACATCTTCCTCAAGCCCGGTCTCGATATCTGCTTTCCATTGTTTGATTGTGGCAACACCATTATCCGTTGTACGATAATTTGCTTACTTGAAGATGGTGTATGTTTCTGGCTTAATTGATTCTGCATTATTGTTTTCTTGTATCTGTCATCATCTGTCATCATTGAATAGTTTCAATTTCTGGCATGGCAGGGCAGAAACCTTCATACCCCGAAAGGAAAGATGTTTGTTTCGCCCCTGCTTCAACTTCCACATTTTATTACTGTTAGCTTCTTAACGAAATTGCGCTCTTTGAGGAATAATGAGGATTGGAATTTGTCCAGGCACATGTTTGAAGGAGAGTCACCGTCCACCGTCTCCATAATGATGGATTAGAAGAATTATAAATGAGGATCCTTCCAAAATTACCTTACGCATCTATGCCATGTCTAGGTAGTTATGTCATGGTGTATAAAACACGACGATTCTAAGTTGCATCTCCGAGTTCAGGCACCGCGGAGCAGGGGAGGGGGAGGGGGCTAGAGGGCTTTATTCCCCCACTTTTTGCAAAAATGCTAAATATTAAACAATAAATTACCAGTAAAGCCTCTTTTTCTTCGGTTTTAGCCCCCCACTTCTTCTATACTCCTCTCTTTTCTGAATCCTCCGAGGTGCCTGGAGTTTAACATTTAATGCAATAATCGGGCAACTATCATGAGCTCCGACAAAGGTTGAATAGTGGGGGGGCCAAGGGAAAAATCAACACCCATAACAAAAGATTTTGAAAAAAACTCCATTGTTTTGCAAAAAAGTGGGGGGGGGGCAAGGCTCCCTCGGCCCCCCCCCCCCTTCGTCGGAGGACCTGACTATGAAGGACTTTTCATTAGAAGGAAAAAGGTGACAACTGGGTAATGTTAGCAGCTATGGTAGGTAGTAGGTTGTCAGAAACGCCCCTGCTTCAAGACCCTCGTGCAAATATCACAGAGAACCTGCTCTGTATAGCGAAACAAAAGCTGAATTGTCGAACAACGTACGCCTTCAAAGCTTACATGAATCAGTTCTTGGAATTAATACACACTGATTCGTTAATACTCTTTCATGCCTCAAATTCAAGTTTGGAAAAAAATATTGGCATTTCTCAACACACACTTGAACTCTCGTGCCATGAATGTCAAGGAGGAAAAGAAATATTTATTTTTCCAGTTTGCCTTTTTGAAGAGTATTTACTAAGGTATGCAAGATGTACTTATTTGGCTAAATTGTTCTGATTTCGCCTAATCTTCAGTTTCAACAGCAGAATACGAACTAAAAAGGCAACTCAAAAGGAAACTCTAAGAGGCAACTCAATTAAAAAATCTTTTTTTGTTTATTTTAGATGGAGCGGTAGGCCTAGCAGTCCGTGCAACAACGATCGCAATGTCTTTCTTTGTTTACTGGTGAGTATGGGTACATACTAGTAACCACTACAAATTCAACTGACTAACTTTCAAATGTTGCAAAGAACACAGTTGCAAATGGCTGTACACTCTTTTTTTATAAGAACCAGTAAATTTAAGTTCAGGCTGACTGTTCTTAATTTTTTCGAAAATCTGAGGCTGGATTGTTCTTAATTTGTTCTTAAATTAAGAGGTTGTAAGCAGTGATACTGCTAGCTTTTTCGCTCTAAGGGGGTGTTCAGGCCTCATTTGCCAACAAAGTCAGTGAGACAGCCTTAATTTGCTGACAAATTTGAATATTTACCGAAAAAGCACCCACACATCGCTAAAATCCTCGATTTTGAGAAAAAACGTTGTTCAAAAGCTCAGCCTCAGCTTGTTCTTAATTTGTTCTTAACTTTTGACCAGTTTTGAGGCTCGAGTTCTTATAAAATTGTTCTTATAAAAAAAGAGTGTAAATGCAGCTTGTCTATTCTGTAAATTGATAGCTCTGTTTTAAGCTTCCTGGTGATGGAGCTTCATTATTCAAGCTGAAAACGTTGAAATGTTGCGGTCGAATTTCAGTCGACATGTAGATCCATGGAATCAAACTAAATCAGAGAAATATTAGGTAGAGTGCGTGAAATCGCCTTTTCTAACCCCATACTGAGGCTCCTTTGTACTGAGGATTTGTGGACGAATATGATAGAGTCCGTTATTTTTCAAGTAGGGTGCAGGATAGGGGATATCTTATCTACTTGACCAGCGTGTTAAAATCCACGCTTTTTGTCTGTTTTACCCCCCTCCAAATTCAGAAACCTGTCTTTCAGCCCTGATAGCAGATCAGCAATGTTAAACCCGTAGCCATCAGATGAGGCCGCATCTTCAGCCGAAAATGCTAAATTGTCGACTCCTCTTCGCGTTTCCGCCTTCTCTCATTATAGATTTCTATAAGATTAGAGAAGTATTAAAAATTATGTTTTTTAAAACTACTTTGAGCACATGGAGGCTAGAATGAGCTCTTTCTTTCTCTTTGCAATTGAATCACACAAACTGCTAAATTCAACATTAATCACTGGAACCACGAAGTCAGTAATTTATGCTAATCTAAGAGCTTAGCTGGTTTGAAGTGGAACCTGATGCAAAGGTGGGAATCAAACAGAGGATGAATCTATGACCAAATATTGAACGCGGGCTGAGGAATCTAGTGCGTAGGCCCTTGAAAGTCTAGTCAAAAGTTTTGGAATAGCAGCCGTCGAATGGCATAAAATTTGGAAAAAGTTTGATGAAAAAGAGATTGAAATTGTGATACGTTAACTGACGCGATTGCCATTGACCTTCAACAAGCAAATTTCTAAAATATAGAAATGAAAAAATGACCAAAATTACTGAAAAAGATGTTATCGCTATCCTTAAAACATGGAATGTAGAATACGGAATACGGAATAAGGAATCCGTGCTTAAAGATAGCAACAATGCCGTCGAAACGAAATTCATATGGGGGGGGGGGGGGGGGTGCCCATTGTATTCCTTCTCATTCAGTACACTGTTATAAAGGAAGTATACTACAGTTTGACTCTAGCCCACCCCCCAAGCCCCTGCAGTTCCGACGGACCTGAGCAACGAATAATTTCACAACATAATCATTCAATCCAAGTTGACTGATCTTGCTCTATTTAAAGGCTTCTGGCTGTGCAACATTGATAGAGACCAACTCAAGAAAGAAAATTATCAAGGATTCCATTGCTGTACATGAACAAATTATAGATAAAGACTGTTACTATATTCTCGCTGTTTGTAAAAAATTACAGGAATAATCTTATTAAAAAGTGCGTTAATATTTATGTTATGTTTCTTAGATCTGCATGATATCGTTACGTTTTTCAAATTCTCCTCTCTTTCCTTAAACTTTCAGTTTAAGATTTTGTATCAACATGAATATTGTTTAAAACTATATTGGTTGTGGATTGGGGATTCATTTTTGTATAAGAAATTTTAGTCTGAAACTTGAAATAGGGTTTTATGATGTTTTCGAAGAATTTTTGCAGGTTTTATAATTTGGCGGGGTCTGTAATGCACGCAGAATAAGGACAGGGTATGCAATGGAGCGTGCACCTATTATAGGGGGTCCAAAAGCCGCAGAACCATGCGAAAATCGGCCAAATGCCATACAACGTAACATATAAGCATTTTCCAAAAGAATTGTCATTTTAGCAAGAAATAATTTTTTAATTAAGATTTGAAAACCACCTCAAAAAAGAATGGTGAAGTTTTAAAACAGAAATATTTTTTCTTTTTTCCTATCTCTAGAAAATTGTTCACACAATTTTCGCATGAGATATTTTTCAAACAACATTCATAATCTATTTTTTTCAGCCTTTGCTAATTAAAAAAATTATTTTGAAAATTACAAACAAGTTTTTGTTGGTAATGGGGCTCAGTGCATACGAGTAGTTCAATTGGGGGCATCTGAAAGAGGGCAAATGCCAACAAATTTAGGAAGATGTATTGAATAACCAATGATTCAGGGCCACCTTATCTTGCTAATAGATTAACTCTTCAAATAGATAAATATACATAAACAAGAATTCAAGACTACTTAGACAAGATTTTTTAACTGCACACTCTTTCCATTATGATAGCCTGTGGTTTGGAGCACGGGCTACTACTATAGGAGCAATTTTATAAGAATAAAAAATCAAGAAAAAACTTTGGTTGAGAGACTGAAAATTGTAAGAAAGTTTGATAGATGTAAGACTAATTTTAATCTAGGGTGTATCTTTATCAAGGATACATATCGTCAATTGTTGTTTAGCAGTATAATATTTTCTCATACCTTAATGTCATTGATTTGCACTCTAATGATTTATGGTCAAAATAAGAACAGTCAAGCCTAAATGTTTCGGAATTATTAAGAACAGAAAACCTGGATCCCGATTTCCTTATACAAGAAATGATTTTTTATCGGAAAAAGCAGGTACATAAATTCTACATAAACATGAAATGTTTAGGAAAAAAATGATTCTTTGTAAATTGCACAGATGCAAGATGCCAATAAATTTACAAGTACGTACTGGTCTGCACAATAGCCGAGATAGCGGGGGGGGGGGGGCTAAGGTGTTCCCCACAAATTTTTAAGATATACTAGTTTCAAATGGTAATTTTTACAACCTATATGTTCTATATAATGGCGGGAATCAATGCCCCACACTATTCGAAATCTCGACCCTAGCGACTGCTTTTCAAAGATTGAACAGGTGTCAGGTGAAATAATCTCATGACTTGTGTTTGGGGTGTAGAATTACGCTTGTTGCCATCACAAATCGGGTCTCTGCTGGCACTTGGAACTGAATGACTTAAAGTTTCAGTTTGTAATCAAACTTCCTCAACAAGCTCTCATTCAACTTGAAGCCACTGTCTACGGTATGCGTCTTCATCTTACTTTTCTTAAAATCACAATTGTGTCAACTAAACAATATTGCCTAGAATATTGCACAGCAAATGCGCTTAGGCTGAGGTCTAGCAAATCCTGTATCTTATTCGCATTGCTTTGTTAAGTTTTAGTTGAATTGAACATACCAACGCAGAGGGAAATTCACTTGTTAGAAAAATAGCAGTCGAAAACGAGTTTATTTTTCAATTTGACAGCGCCTAGTAATATCACCTTTGCCGGGTGACGCAGCAGTTAGCACTAACACAAAAATATATTGCTAGTGTAAGTTGTTTTAAGTTTTATTTCTTCTAATCTAGACATTAGAAGAAACGAAAGGGAAAGGATGGAATAGCGAGTGTGGAAACGGATCAAAGGTCCCTTTTCATTGAAGTGCTATTACATCGGTCATTTGTGATTATCATAGAGATTCATAATAAACTTTGACTGAAGAGCCTTATTCGTGACAGCATTTCTCAAAACTTCTAAAAAAGTTTCTTATGCCAGAAGTAAGCCCATTTTCAAGATGTTTGTGAAGATTAAAACAAAATGATATATCAGAAATAATTGATACAAGCTAGAAATTATTCAGATGCTGGGATTCAAGCGTCCCTGTAACTTGATAGCACTTCTACGAATTAAACCAGGACTAAGGACACTTAACAAGCTCAATGTTGAGACTTAGTGCTCATACTTTTGAAGTAGAGAAGTAGAGACAAGTCGATTTGGTGCAAATGTTATCCTTAAACAAGAAAGACATTGCAGTTTCTCTTAAACTACAGGTCTACAGATTTTAGGTGATGAATCTCATCTCTTTATAGTACTCCTAGAGTCTCAGATATAGGATGCTACCTCTTAAATGACCTCCAAATTACCAAATTAAATACCATAAATAATTTGGAATCTACTTGTTCAGATAATGAAGCAAGAGAATAAATGATATTTTGACTTCGTTGCAACAGTTGTATCGAAATGCTTTGAGCAGGGATTAAAATGATATTAGTACAATGCCAACGCCCCAAATATTGAACCAAATATGCTCATTATTATGTTTATTTGAACATTGATTTTTCTACTGTAAATAATTTGCGCAAAGAGTTTCATTATCTTTGTATACTATAAACTTTATAGTATAAAGTTTTTGAAAGACATGGCATAAACATTGCACGTGCGCAGTATAATTTTATAAAGTAATTTTTATATTCAATGGAATTTTTCACAAAAATCTATGTTAAAAATATTTCAATTTTGACCATAAAACCTCACATAAGCTCAGGTCTTTTCCCCCAAAAGACCTCTGTAATTTGGTTTTGGTTTATAACTTTATGAACCGCCCATATCTCTTCCATATCTCGCCCAAGTTTGAACATATCTAACTGCTTTTGCATAATGAGATGTTTTTTTGCTGTTCTTTCAGAATATGTGGTCAAAATTAAGAAATTCCAACAATAGGCTTTTGATGACGTCACATTCCGATATTCAAATGACCCCGTCTCCCCTGACACCGTCAGACCCTATATCTCTGACATGTGACACAATTTTTAAGCTGGATTACTGGACTTTCTAATCGTTCACATGATAATTCTACTATAGAACACGAGCCACCAAGTGCCAGTCTTTAAAGAACTCCACTAAACGAATGTCCACTAAATAATAGGTTATATGGGATAAGGGAAGAATAAATGTTTACGTTATATTATGTATAGACGATAGGGTGGGTGACTTCTATGCAACTGACCAATCACTCGTAGAATCTCAATCGAACTTCAACTTCCCCTTCAGGTAAGTATTGCTCAATTTTCAAATTTCATTACATCAAATTTACTCTGTAAAGAACATTTCTTTGTTAGGCAATCTTAATTAACATAACTGCATTCTCGAAGCCAGAACAGAACAAAACAGTGTCTTGTTAAGATATAAGTTTTTATCAAACTTTACACTACAAATCCTTCTGACAAGAGTGACAAAACTACCCTTACTTAGTTTGACCATCAAACTATCGATATTAAATTTGCCATATTAAACTTAAAATGTTCATTGCACATTGCTAACCGTTCCCTGGCACAAATTATCCCATGACAATAATTATAGTAATTTGGAACGAAAGACATCTGAACTCATTAGTACTGTTGGGGAGACGAGATGTCACTGCTAGTGTTCGGGACAAATGCTTGATGATTTGTTAGAGCAAATCAATGTCAAGGACATGATGCACGCGTATTTCAGTGAGTTTTCTCCGCCAAATTTTGACATCACAGCCATCCTCACCAGCTCAAATCCAGCAACTTTTCTCAGCTGGAACGTTTTTGCATAACTGAAAAATGGAAGAGTGGATAATCAGAATATGGCCCGCGACTGAAATATTACATTGCCTCTGGATCAAACTTTCAATGGAAAGAAAAGAATAAAACTATTTCTCAGCATACCGTATTCTCTTTTGTATTCTCGCCATCTCTACTATTCCTAACAATCCCGCCTTTTTCCTATTTTGAATTATTAATCCCACCTCTCCGATAATCCCAAGTGCTGGTTTGTTTAAAGAAAGAAATCAAATGGATTGCAAATGTGCCTGGAGCTTTGAATGATTTGCAGATATGCAGCGTAATGTTTTAGGTTTGGGGGGGGAGGGGTGAAAAGGGTTTCTGCCCTGCGAAAATGAGTGGTGCCCTGCAGACCTCGTAGCAAAGGCTTGCCTATAGGTTACTAGTGAAAGCTTTGCCAGTGTGAATTTGTCTTTACCAAGAACAAACTTCTAAGCAATAAAAACAAACTTGAAACTTCATTGCCTATGAAATATCTATTTTTTACGTGAGCGTAAATTAAATGTCAAATTTGATTTTAATTTTGTAATAAAGCTTGTATTTCATGGCATATCAAGTTTAATGAGGTAGGAGGACCCACCATGGTTGGGTCCGACGTGAAGAAAATTTTTGAAATTATACCTTGTAAAAGGGCTAAAAAGCATCTCCCAGACTAAAATTTAGCAAAATACCGTACTGCTAAAAAACTTTTGTTTATTGCTTATTGGATTTTTGTTTATTGGAAAAATAGGGAGGTGGGATGGTACTCTAGTGATAGACGTTGTGGAAGGAAAGAAACGGTAACCTTTCGTTTCAGATTGCACATAGTTGTGAATGACAGAGAGATGTTGTTTTGATTGGGAGAATTTTATTTCCTGAACAGAAACGTGCAGTTTCTTATCTCGAGAAGGCCATGTTTACACTTCCAAAATGAAAACATTGCAATGTGGACTCAACTTAAATTAATTTGTGTGGACTCAACCTTGCCCTCATAACCTTATGCATCAATCATTGCATCCATTGGCTATGACTTTCGGTAAAGAATGCTTTTGCTCTGCTAATAACGGAGCTCTTCCTGACATACCTGTTCCGTTCTCTAAAATGCAATGTCAGGAAGGGAGGTTCATACAAAATATAATAATTCCATTTCAAAATTCGTAAACGGCCCTTTACGAAGTTCAGAGGTGGCGTTTCTGCGTGGCAATAAAGCTCTTCTTGGCGCCCTGCAAAATCTTCGATTGCCCCGCGAAATTGGCTATTTTTAAGATTGGAGGGTTGTCACACCCCCTCCACACCCTCCGGTATTTTCGCCCCTGGCGTCGCTCTTCCAACCCCGGGGGAGGCAGTACGTTTGAGGGTCTTCTCAAATGGCTACGAGATGACCCATTTTCGATAATAGCTGAACTGCTCAGTTTAGCTTGCGATTTGTTATAGATGATGAACAAGATTTTTCTTTCCCGAAACAACAACAATCAATTATGAAGAAATTTGTCAAAAATGACCAGGGGAGCACAAAGAAATGGATGCTACCAAGGAAATAATTTCGGTTTTTATGCTACCGTTTGAGGGTTTTTGTCAAAAAATACTATCATTTGAAGGTAATTTTTTAAAATTCTAGCGTTGGCCCTCTTTTGCCCTGACCGGAACCCCCTGTCAGGCCATAAAGGGAGTAACCCCCTCGGGCTTCCAACCAACTTTGCAATTTACATGCAAAGGAGAACACGGAGAACATGACAAATTAATCTAGCCTCTCTGATGATCTTGCCTCTCTTATAATCCCACATTGAATTAGGAGGCTGAATCAATAAACCCGCAGTGAGAATGCAAGAGCGAATACGGTATGTATTCACTTCGCAAAGTTATATCGGCCCCTTATTTCAAACAGCATACGAGATTTGTTAAATAAATATGATTTCTATGAATTTTTTGTGGATTTTCCTACAAAATGATTCTTGTCAATGGCCTACAAGTGAATCCAGGGGCACATGACTTCATGAGCCAAGCTGGCCCTTCTAATCAAAAGCTTATTTATTCGGAAAATCATGTTTTGATTTTTTATAGTTTAAACTAAGCTTATGTCGCACTATTTTTCTTTCTCTGCTTAGATGCAAGAATTCACAATGGCTCGAACTTTTCTGTTGTTGATCGTTGCTTTAACCACTGCTAAAGGTAAGTAGTTGTCATAATGGTTCTACACTTTGTTAGCCTATTCTCCAGACCCATGACTTTTTATGAAAAGGGCCTGTGTAACCAAGAGCCAAATCACGTACAAGGACTGGCTAGAGAGTTTGGGTCTCGTTAATGGTCTCGACCACTGATCAGTGGTCTCGACACAGTTCAAGTAAGGGGTCTGGGACGCAGGCTATACTTTGTTCATCAGGGCATCCTATGAAAGGCATTGAGCTCAAATCTTGATTGACTGGTAGCCTGCCTCTCTCGCCGCTGAGCCAATCACAGCCTCGGAAAGTGTAATTTAGCGTGATTACAAAAGTAAACTTAGCGTGTGAAAGGTTAACACTGAAAACGCTTGTTATTACACTCTTTTTTATATAAGAACAATTTTATAAGAACACGAGCCTCAAAACTGGTCAAAAGTTAAGAACAAATTAAGAACAAGCTGAGGCTGAGGTTCTGCAAAATGCAATGTTGAACAACGTTTTTTCTCAAAATTGAGGATTTTTAGCGATGTGTGGGTGCTTTTTCGGTGAATATTAAAATTTGTCAGCAAACTAATCTTTCTCACTCACTTTGTAGGCAAATGAAGCATGAACACCTCCTTAGAGCGAAAAAGCTAGCAACAGCACTGCTTACACCCTCTTAATTCAAGAACAAATTAAGAACAATCCAGCCTCAGATTTTCGAAAAAAATTAAGAACAGTCAGCCTGAACTTAAATTTACTGGTTCTTATAAAAAAAGAGTGTAGATTTCCAAAGCATTTGCCGGAGTATATGGTATTAATTTTATTTACTGGCTATCAATTTTTAGTTTATTCAATTCTTGTGGACTGCAGCCCCCACCCCTGCCCCTTAGGACTGAATAATAGCACGATTTAGAAAGGATAATTTTCGGTATTTACAAGGGTTGTACACCACTGACTAGAGCCCATGCATTTAAAACGTCTGTTTCGGCTGCCTTGGTTGGGAAGTGTTTCATGCGTAGTCTTTGTAAAATTTTGAGTTGTTCCTTCTTATCAAATTTTGATCTAGGTAGAGAAGAACTAAAGACAAAAGCTGGATAACGATATATCTAACGATATAACGTAACTCCGATATAACGGATTCTGAAAGGAACAAGATGATTGTTCATTATATCGGGAGTTCGTAAAAAGGTCCTTTGAGGCCTTTTCGTAAAACATACCTCAAAAGCCCTTCGTTGAGCTTGATTTGGCGCTCCCCGAATTTATTTCTAAGCAAACCAAGATGAATTCAACTATTACTAATGGTTAATTACCGGAAATAAAAACTTAATGTTCCTCTTACAATTCGGGAGCGAAAAAGCATGCTATAGTCGTCTGTGTTTTGGCTTTGTTCACTAAAATGTCGTAAAGTTTTGAAAAGGTGCTAACTTTTGCACGCATCTCGTCATAATTTTCAGCATCATAAAATGTGCATGTTTAAAGATGAAATTTTTGCCAATGATAGTAATTGTTTTCCTCGAGAGAAAGTAAAAGATGTTAAGGTAGTCATAAAACTAATGGAAAAATAAATGTTTGCAAAGGAAACCTAGCTTTAGGATGACAGTGAACTAATTCTATATTCAAATAGGAACGAATTTTCCAATTTTGATTAGATAAATCTAAAGGGAGTCAAAATCGATTCTAGAAAAGAAAAAAGTATCAAAAATTTGTACAAAGGAAACCTAGCTTTAGGGTGGTACTTAATTAACTATTTTTTAAAAGCTGTCATGATATTTGATTCGTGAAAGGTGGTCACGTAAGAGTGATTATTTGCTTCTCGCTCTACCATTCAATGTTATGAAACGCCTCTTACAGCGGGGGAGGGGGAGAGGGTGACTGGCGGGACACGACTGGCGAGACACGTCCCCAGTTCTCGGCAGGATTGACTTTGTATTTCATCTAAATTCGATGAGAAAATGTTGGGGGTGGGACAATATTTTGATAACCTACTTTTTGTGATGTAATCCTATGATTTTCAAACTGCTTTTGCATAACCAAACGTTGTAATTTTCTTGCAGTAACAGTGGAAGCAGCTAGTGTCAGCACAAGCATAGAAGGTTAGCAACCATTAAGGGAAAGCTCGAATGGGGGGGGGGGGGAGGTGGTTAGTTATTACGTGTCTGTTTAGACAAGTTATGATCGTGCAATAATGTTAAGTATAATGATGTAAAAAATGTTTATAGTTTTCCAATTATCCAAAACATCTTTTAAATTAGCATCTGCTTGCTGAAATCTCAATTATATATTTTTTCATCAGTTTTGATAAGATATATGTAAAGGGAGGCAAAATGGATTCTAGAGAAGCAAAAATTGTCAAGAATGTTATTAATGGAATCCTAGACTTAGGGTGATAGTTAACTAACTCTATTTTCAAAGCTGTCAAAATACAACTTAGAAATAAATCATAATTAAACTCTTTCTGGGCAATTAAAATCCATATTAAGCTATGATCTTTATGATTGTTGATAGTAAATATCTATTCTTTTCTTTCTAGCAGCCTTATCGTCAAATTCAACTCCAACATCTATCATGCCAACTTCATGTGAGTTTTTCGTAGAGGCTTGATTTTTTAATAAAAACGCCACTAGCTGAAAACAATTGTAAAAAAATTGCATTTCGTTCTTTTTAGAGTAAAATTATTATAAATAACGATCAATGTTAGAAAATTGTACCAGGAAAATTTATTTAAAATAATTAACGACGTTTCGAGCATAGCCCGTTATCAAGCATAGCCCGTATTTGACTTGATTTACTTACATTGATCGTTATTTAAATTCATCATATTGTACCGCAAGCATTTTAGTATATTTATGTAACATTATTATAAGCTTTAATCTACTAGTCAATTTTGCTTGTCAATTTGTCTCCTCGCTTGGATCTTTTGCGACTCAAAAGTCAACGAGAATATGGAAGTTTAATGATGCTACTTTTCACCTCTCAAACATGAATGGTGTTCTTATGCATAAAGAGCTAATTATCCAATCTTCTCCTTGTGAAGAGTAAACAGAACTTCCTGAAGTGTGATTTTTTCGGCATTGCTTTGTGTAATTGTAGCATCACGTGAACTGAAACAGACCATTAACTGTGATTTTTTATGCAGCAACAACATCAGAAGTTGGCAGCCAAACCTTATCAGGTTAGTTAGCTTTGAAGCGGTAACCAGCAATCGGAAGCTGGGAGGGTGTGGGGGGGGGGGGGGAGATGATGGGTTGGGGGATTGGTTTCTAAATATTTCAAGACTTTTTAGACAAGTTATGATAGTGTGATATCGGAAAGTTGAGCATGGTGATGTGAAAAAGCTCCAATTTTATCACATTCTATCTTCTGTCCTAGCAGTATTATATGCTCCCATCCATCCCTAGGGAGTGATCTACACAAAATGTTGATAAAGTCTTTTGTACTATTGGGCAGCAATGTCTATCATGCTCCCAATAGCATTGTCATTGTAACTTTGTTAAGTGAACTTTTAAGACGGCGTATTAAAGAATTTCCCATTGTGAACAGAAAAAAGTTTCTGCAGAGAGCTCCCAGTTAGATACTAAAACGGTGGAAGTTATTATAAACCAAACTTTGCATTGATAGAGTGCCTGGAAAATTCTTTTTCAACATAATTGGCTAAAACTACGTAACAGGCAAAAAGATAAGTATGTATTTCCTTGATAAAAGAGCAGTTTAATGGGGAAAGTGACAATTATCAATGGTTACAACTGGAAAAATTATTTTAATAATGACAATTCTATCTTTTGCTACATACCTGTCCACCTACAAATAGAGCTTCTAAAAGTTTTTTTTGCGATACAAAATTTAAAAGTGGCTCTGAAAAGAACTATTTTTCTATAAGTTTCTTACTTTTCACACCATAAAATTTACTTATCCAAGCAAGTTCACCAAGGACTTCTAATTATAAAGAATTTTTCAAAAAAATTATTATCATCAGTTTTGAAAAGATAGATGTAAAGTTTCATAGTTCCCAAGTTTCAGAGAATAATATGCTAGAGACTTGAGTGCTACGCAGCAGCACTGTGTAGCTATGGAGGAGTTTGAAATATTTCCATGGCAACACGATACAGAAGAGCAGCAGGGGACAAAGGGAGATTAGAACTGCAGGTCGCAAGCCCGCGAGACATCTAAATATAGGAAAGAAAAAACTCTATTGGTAGCATGAAAGAACAACTGACCATACAAAAAATGTAAAATTAAGTTTTGAATGTTTGAAAATTATAGAATGCGGGAGATTTTTCTAGGTTTTGCTGTTGCAGAATTCGGCTGGAGACAAGCTTGAAATGATGGAAAAGTTTTCAAAAATGTGTACAAAGGAAACCTAGCTTTAGGATGACAGTTTATTAACCCTTTTTCTTTGCTTGAAAACCACTATGAGGCAAGTGATAAGTTAACTCTTTTTTCGGCTATATTAAATCTCAATTAAGCTTACACTGGGTATCAAAGTAACAAAATCTCGAGGGAAACAATAGAAAACCACTATTTTCTTCTATTTTCGCTCTCGAATATATATGGCTCTGGTACCCAGGGTTTATCAAGCTGTAATCTATACGATTATAGATAGTAAATATCTATTCTTTTCTTTCTAGCAGTATTACCGCCAATTCCAGCTACATCATTAATTTCAACTTCATGTAAGTGTTTCGTAGAGGCATAATTTTTTGATAAAAATGCCACTAGCTGAAAACAATTGTAAATAATTGCATTTCGTTCTTTTTAGAGTAACATTATTATGAGCTTTAATTTATTAGTCAATTCTGAATGTCGATTTGTCTCCTCAATTTGATCTTTTGCGATTTAAAACTCAACGAGAATATGGAAGTTTAATGATGCTATAACTTTTCACGAAATATGACCCTTGGAACGAGATTTCCACAAATTGAAAATATTTTCCATTTTTTAAATGTCGTTAAACTAATGATGGAAGATATTATCTGAGAAAATGTTTCTCTTTACTTAATCAAATACCAAGTAAGTCCAAAGAAACAAAGCCAGTATTAAAGCTATTCTCTAAAGATTCAAATTAAATGTTCATTCACGGCGATGCTCATGATCACCTATCAAATAGGAATGGTGTTCTTATCCATAAACAGCTAATTGTCCAATCTTATCCGTGGGAAGAGTAAACAAAACTTCCTGAAGTGTGATTTTTTGTGGCACTTCTTTGTGTAATTGTAGCATCACGTGAGTCCAACCATTTCATTAACTGCGATTTTTTATGCAGCAACAACATCACAAGGTGGCAGCCCAACCTCATCAGGTAAGTTAGTTGGTTTTGAAGAGATAACCAGCAATCGGAAGATTGGAGGGGGTAGGGTGATGGGCAGGGGGCATTAGTTTGGTAAATATTTTACGACTCTTTAGACAAATTTCGACAGTGTGATGTCATAGATTTAAATATGATAATGTGAAAATGCTCCAATTTTATCACATTCTATCTTCTGTCCAAGCAGTATTATATGCTCCCATCCATCCCTAGGGAGTGATCTACACAAAATGTTGATAAAGTCTTTTGTACTATTGGGCAGCAATGTCTATCATGCTCCCAATAGCATTGTCATTGTAACTTTGTTAAGTGAACTTTTAAGACGGCGTATTAAAGAATTTCCCATTGTGAACAGAAAAAAGTTTCTGCAGAGAGCTCCCAGTTAGATACTAAAACGGTGGAAGTTATTATAAACCAAACTTGCATTGATAGAAAATAATCGAAAAAACTATGTATGCATTTCCTTGATAAAAGGGCAGTTTAATGGGGAAACTGACAATTATCAATACTTTTAGCCCCAGTACTTCTGCCAAAAAGTACTTTTAAAAATGACAAGCCTATCTTTTGCTACATATCTGTCCACCTTCAAATAGAACTTCTAGCTATTTTTAAGAAGTTCCTAACTTTTGTACTTCCAATAATTTTCTTGCACAAACAAAGTCACCCAGGACTTCTGTGTTCCCTTGGGAACCAGCCCAGGAACTCTCTAACAGGGACACAAATTAAATCATTTTTGAGGAGGGGGTTTCAGGACAAGCTGAACCGATTCATATACAACAAACTAGGTGCGAGGATGGCTCAGTTTTTAGAGGCGCTGACTACGGACCCAAGGGTCCATGGTTCGAGTCCCTGACATGACCAAAGTTGCACCAAGAGTGGGGAGAGTCGCCAGCTCTTTGTAATTCCAGGCATAGGAATCACGAGGTGCGGTCACATCGAGAGGAAGGACCAGGACACTGCTCGATAAGCATAAGCTTCTCAGGGTCCTAAAAACTACCTTCGGATGCTAGGGTGCAACAAATAAAAATACATATACATACAACAAAATGAACCGACTCTTCAATGATTGCACTCTTTGGCTTTTCATAACATTTCTTTTTAGTTTGATAAGATGTTTTTTTCTTTTCGCATCAAATGTCATTTTATTGTAATCATTCATCGCAACTTTTTTTCGTGTCATACTGAATTCTGTGACCGACAGGCTTGAATTATTGAGGGGTTTGTGACACCCCTACACCCCTTTACTTTTTCCCTGCTCTTTACTGGACCTCTGATTTTCATTCTTTGAAAAGTTTTACTTTATGTGATTTCTCAATTAAGTAAAGACATATCTTTAAAGTTTTTTTCTTGAAGCACTACAATAATTCTGGTCTGTTTACAGTGGTGTTTTTTATGTTAAACCTGAAACATAGTTTTTGTGTGTCAAAGCCCATTGTTTTCAGCAAGGGTGCCAACTAGGGATGGCTCAAAATATGAATTTGATATCTAGTCACAAAAAGGAGTTTTTATACTTTGCAAAGATCTATTATTATTGGTCAATTTTCGTCTTATTATATCTGTATAAAAATGCCCCGATGATAAATATTGCTAAAGGCATCCCTTGTGATTTACAATTTCTTAAATGGAGAATATATACTGTTATTTTGATGTTTCCTAAAAATCTGTTCTGCGTAAGAAGGCTGCAAAAGGGTGGCTGAGCCTCCTCTAAAAAGGCCTAAGGGAGGCTCTTGCCCCCAGCAAACACGTAGTCGTCTCTTTGTTTGTAAGTATTGAATTGTAACTGTTTAAAAGTCTTGTAGAATGCAAGGTGTTCATAAGTCTGCGACTAACAAAAAATTGAGACAAAATCATCTTCAAAATCTAGTATGGCTGATATGGTCTTACACATCATATATAGTTGTGTGATTAGGAAAAACGTTCTTGCTTTTTCTCGTAGTTTCCAAATCAATTAAAACCTTTTTTGAAGTAGCACTCGCTTGCTGACTCTTAGATTGCAATTTGATTATATACTTTATTATCAATTTTGAAAAGATAAATGTAAAGAGAGTCGAAATAGACTCTAGTGATGTAAAAGTTTTCAAAAATGTGTACAAAGGAAACCTAGCTTTAGGATGACAGTTTATTAACCCTTTTTTATTTGCTTAAAAACCACTATGAAGCAAGTTATAAGTTAACTCTTTTTTCGGCTATATTAAATCTCAATTAAGCTTACACTGGGTATCAAAGTAACAAAATCTCGAGGGAAACAATAGAAAACCACTATTTTCTTCTATTTTCGCTCTTGAATATATATGGCTCTGGTAGCCAGGGTATATCAAGCTATAATCTATACGATTATTGGTAGTAAATATCTATTCTTTTCTTTCTAGCAGGTACACTGCCAAATTCAACTCCGACATATATAATGCCAAGTCCATGTAAGTTTTTCGTAAAAGCATAATTTTTTGATAAAAACGCCACTAGCTTAAAACAATTGTAAAAATTGCATTTCGTTCTTTTTAGAGTAACATTATTATGAGCTTTAATTTATTAGTCAATTCTGCTTGTCGATTTGTCTCCTCAATTAGATCTTTTGCGATTTAAAACTCAACGACAATATGGAAGTTTAATGATGCTATAACTTTTCACGAAATATGACCCTTGGAACGATATTTCCACAAATTGAAAATATTTTCCATTTTTTAAATGTCGTTCAACTAATGATAGAAGATATTATCTGAGAAAATTTTTCTCTGTATTTTATCAAATAGCAAGTAAGTCCAAAGAAACAAAGTCAGTATTAAAGCTATTCTCTAAAGATTCAAATTAAATGTTCATTCACGGCGGTGCTCATGATCACCTATCAAATAGGAATGGTGTTCTTATCCATAAACAGCTAATTGTCCAATCTTATCCTTGCGAAGAGTAAACAAAACTTCTTTGTGTAATTATAGCATCACGTGAATCGAACCATTTCATTAACTGTGATTTTTTATGCAGCAACAACATCACAAGGTGGCAGCCCAACCTCATCAGGTTAGTTAGTTGGCTTTGATGAGATAACCAGCAATCGGAAGATTGGAGGGGGTAGGGTGATTGGTGGGGGGCATTGGTTGTTAAATATTTTAGGACTCTTTAGACAAATTTCGACAGTGTGATGTAATAAATTTAAGTATGATAATGTGAACATGCTATCTTCTGTTATCTTATCACATGTTATCTTCTGTCCAAGCAGTAGAGTACTCTACGATCTATCCCTAATGAATGATAAGTACTACTAGGGGGCCATGCCTATCATGTTCCCACTTTCATTGTAGAACACGTTAAATGTGCTATCTTAGACTGTGTATACTGGGTTCAGGACAAGTTGAATCGGCTCGCATACAAAATAAAACGACTCCTCACAACCAATCCAAATGCATGAAATGGCACTGAAACAAAATGCATGCTAAGCTAAAACTGATGTTCTTCAAGAAGTGACTGCAAATACTACACATTGACTTCCTTTTTCTAATGGGTGGATTATTCTAGATTTCTTTATCAAGTTGGAAAGGGCCTGATTATCTTAATGGTTGCATCTTCTTTGGCTTTTCAAAACATCTTCTTATGGTTTGCTAAAATATGTATTTCTTTGCATCTATGTATGTGCATACTCTTATAATCGTTTCGAGCACCTTTTATTCTTGAATACTGAATTCTGGGACGGCTGGCTTGCGATAGGGGGATGTGACACCCAACACCTCCTAATATGCGTTCCTTCTCTCTACTAGACCTCTGATTTTCATTCTTTGAAAATTTTTCTGCATTTGCTTTTTCAATTATCTCTAAAGATTATTCGTGTAATTGCTCTAGTATACATACAGCGATGTTTGTTATCATGTTACACGTGGAACATAATTTTTCGTGTCATTGTTTTTAGCAAGTGAGCTTACATTTAATTATACCGGGAATGGCTCGCAATTCGAATTCAAAATATAGCTATAAAAGGGATTCATATCCTTTGCAAAGATCCATTATTAATGTTCCATTCATGTCTTATTATAAACCTATCAAAATGCCCTGATAATAGAGATTGCTAAAGGCATTCCTTGTGATTTATAATTTTTTAAATTGAGAATATGCACTGTTATTTTGATGCTTTCCAAAAACAAAAATTTTCCGTTACAAAGCCTCCTTTTCCCTTCTTTGGCTAAGCCTCCTTTTAAAAAAATCCTAGGGGAGGCTGTTACTCCCCCAGCCCACATTTAGTCGTCCCCGTTGTTTGTTTGTATTGAAATTGTAACCGCTTGAAAGACTTGTAGAACGCAAGATGTTCGTAAGTTTTAACAACATTAATTTATGTTTTATAATATTTCTTTAAGCGTGTACAACGAAAGCCCCATCATGTGATACGGCCAGATGCTGCATTGGAAGTAACGGTGCATGGTCAGGAGTTAACTCTGCAGCAAATATCACATACTTTTCTGGTTGCAAGAACCAAACACAAGAATCTATGTGCAAAGATGTCTGCAACAACGACCAGTGCAGTGCGTATGCTCCCATACTATCAACAAAAAGTTTTTTGAGCCTCATCTAAGCGTCTGAAATGATTTCTAGTTATAATGGAGGAGTAAGGGTTACCATGTGGAAAGATAAAATAATGCCATAAGCGTATGAAGAGGGAAGGGGGCTGCAGTCTCTCAAAGTTAGCAAATATTCAAATTTGCAATTAAGTTAATAAATCGTAATATTTGGACCAAGCTCCTTCGAACGAGACCCCCTTCGAACAAGCTTTTTTCTTTAGTACTGTATAGAATATATCAAGTTTCTTATTATCGTTAGTGTAGTTGTTGACAGATAAGGACAGTCTGTATTTTGGACACGATTAAATCGCTGTAGTTAAAAAGTGCTGATGACGCTTTTTCGTTTCAGGTAGAGGCGCTGAACTGCAAGTTTCTGTCACAGCCGTCCTCTTGGTGGCTATTGCTTTCTGGTGAGGTTCAGTTAATTTCCTTGTGTGAAGTAATAAAAACCATTGACATCTCAAACAGTCGGCTGTAGACTGATTAGGAGGTAGTGTTGTCCTCGATGTCTGCTAATGCTGCTGCTCAAGGGTGTTACTTTATCCACAGAGTACTGCCCCTGACAAATACTGCCACAGAATGGAGCCTCTGACCGAAATCCTACGTACAAGGGCAAGGACTAGGGGCGGGGGTGAACTATCCTACAATGCGAGTTTGTAGAGACCACATTTTTCCAATATTTGCATGCCCTCCTTGGCCTGCGCCCCAGTCCACAAATGCTGCTACTTTTATGGACTATGCAATATTGATAAACATCCTGTCCAGACAGAGGGCTGGGTCTAGTTTATGAAAATAATTTATGCAATGAAACTTTGCATGAAAAATCTTCGAAGAGATATTTACTGAAGCTGAACAGGACGTAGATAAGATGGTCTTTAAAGTTTTAAAGGTTGGTCAATTTTAGCTAATTGCATAATTTTGAAGGGTTGCATAAATTACCACCAGATCCTGGTGGAAACCATGGACAGGATATTTATCAATATTGCTCAGTCCATAAATGTGGCAGCATTTGTAGACTGGGGCACAGGCTAGTCCTCCTAGGACCTGACGCATATCGTTTCTCCTGCAGGTGGATGACATGGCACCAACGCTAAGCAAGAGCTGAAGAGCTACTTTTAAATACTTTTAAGTGTTGTTTTACTGATTCAGAATTTGGTTAGAAAGCATCGTTACATGCTCATAGTTTGCAAGATTCGATTAGATTAAGTTTCAATTAGTTTTAGGCAAGATTAAGATCGTTTCTGGGTGGCTGCGGTGGCGTGGCCCAGACTAAGAAAAGAGGGGAGTCGAAAGAGATATCACGCGTCTTCCCAGTTACTCAGCGATGCCTCTGTTGTTCCGCGGTAGTGGATTACATTTGTAGCTAAGTCGATGTTGACCTCGTTGCGTTCCAAACTTCGGTAACAGGGTTAAAAAAATAAGAAGCCGAGTATAGATTGGAGGAGGTTCTCTTTCTGGAAAAGAGGCAAACACACAATGGCAGCCAGGATAGTCCTTGCAAATGAGAGCAGGGTGATGAAATTGCAAATGTGCCCCCCCTCCCCCCTAACCTTTACAGAGCGTTATCCGACCTTTGTTTACAAACAAATCTCAGTGCTTGTTTCTTGTTTGCATTTGTTTTTTATGAAAGTCACTAGTTTCCGTTCCTCAATGCTGTAACAAGGGGAACGGTGTTTGCAGTGCACAACGGCACATTTTTTTATACATTCGTTACTTTTGATGTTAAGTACAAGTATCTCTAACTTACCATCGACTTTTTCTCGTCTCTTTCTGTCAATGAAGCAATGAATGAAAGCAAAATACAGATAAGATGTTGAAAAAGGCAATATTGAACCGAAGTATGAACTTGCTATACGAATCAAATCAGAAATCAAAACGCAAGGATATCTGACAATGCTACTTGAATAAATGCATGCATGCAAATCTCAGCATCTGTGGAAATTAAAACAAAACACTTTCCAAGCTCTCTTGGGATTTGGCTATATGGGGCAAATTAAGGTTTAGTGACAATTTGCAGCAGGGTTTTCTTTATCAAAGCACCAATGAGTCCAAACTGCGGCTCGTGTAAATCGATAAAACATGTTATTTCTATAAGAAATAGAAACCTTTTGTTCCAAGAATGCCTCAATGTTATGTATTGCTTGTTTTAAGTATCCAACTTTGCTCTCGGGATTGTGAATATTCATCCAGCTTTGCTCCGGTATCAGTTGATCGAGCAGCATTGGCCTACAATGTCTGCAAAGTCTTGGAATGGAACACTGACGTCAGTTTGCTAGGTCAAATTCAGCCATCCCCCTCTCCCGCCACTGAACAGTGTTTGTTTTCTATAAAACGGTTTAGGGAATTAGGAGGTGCCTTCTTTTGGGATTCTTTTATGATATTTGTCTAAATTCTCAACATTGTTTTTAGGGGGAAGGGGGCGAAAGTAGTATTTTTTTAAGAAAAGGAATGAAAGATGTAAAATATAACGCAATTGGCTGGGTATTCCAAGTATCATTGGCGGGCATTATTGATCTTGTTTATCCCATGAAAATTTTTTCCCCGTGTAGAAACTTTGTGGAAGTAAACTGAATGCGGTTCAAATGTACAATCAACAAAAGGTTGCACAAGAAAACAGGGTTTTTCGCTACCATACTGTTCAAAATCAAGGTTTTTTTCTGGTCTAAGGGATTTCCACAGAATTTTGTCTTCATAGACTGTTAAATATGTTTATTTTCTCAAGGCACGGGATTCAAGGGGACGACCTGAGGTCAAAGGTCCATGCTGATCACCTTTTAAAATGCATTGAAACAGTGTCAATTCTACAAGTATAGGCTTGTTAAAGTGATGTAGCAACCAAAGATTTTCAATGCAATTTTTTATTTGTTTTCCTCAATTTGTTTTCGTCTTCTGTCCTCAATTTGTTGAAGTCAATTCACAACAGCATGTAAAATGGGGTGAAACTGCTCCATCAACACAACTCTTTGCCTTTTAAAATTTGCATAAACTCGCTATTTTCCCCTTTCTTGAACAAACTTCAGATGACAGTTAGAATATTCAAACTAAACGAGCAAAAGTTGGCAGGTACACTATTTGTGCAAAAATGATGTTTTGATTCATAGAGATTTCATATGAATTTATTGTTGCTATCAAATATCTTAACATTCATAATTATTAGTATACATATACTATTCTTTCAGATGGTTCACAAAATAATACATGCAAATAACCTACAAATAACGATATTAAATGGGGTATAGTCATTCATAATCCACTCCTGTTTCGTCATTGGTAGGGATGACTCATATAGCCCCCTTATTGCCATCTATTATATCATTGGGGTAGCCGGGGCAGAGCTTGGAAAACATTTTAGTCACATGGTCAAAGACTGCGAAAAAGGCCGGTGAAGGTAAAGTAAATTAAAAGGGTCAAGCTCAATCCCCGCCTTATTTTCTTTGTATCCCAAGATTGAAGGATTGATCTGGAAGAAGGATGAGCACTTTACTTGACTCCGGGGCAGTGTAGTTTGCGTTCAATAATAAGAAATCTCGTTGTCTGGCACACATGTTCTGCACTGCACCCTGACTGCACCCAAGTACTTCCGATCCGATATTACACTGCAACATTCAAAGCGTATATACGTCACAACCCAGACAAAACCATGTCCATTAAGAATGGGAAAATACACCAGCTCGGTCTTCATGAGACGCAAATCAAAGAGCTATCTCCCGTTTTCAGATTTTTTTTTATTTTTTATATTTAACATAAAAATACAGGGGATGTTTTAAAGCATGCTTATGATCTATGCTATTCAGATACTTGAGACTGTAATTCGGTTATTCCGGCCTTCTTGCTTCTTGAAGACTTTGGTTCAGTGGGAGTCATGCACCCCACCACCCCCCCTATGGCTAAAACTGACCCAAATTTTAGGACACATGGGAGACTGGGATCTAAAGGCATATTTATACCACGAACTCAAATATACAGTTCAAACTAAAAATGTATCTCAGCCTCGTCACCCCCTTGTCCAATGACAAAGACTGGGCGTTCTAGAAATATCTGACAAAAAATTTTACATCTCCAAATAAAAAATAAACAAACTTCATAAATGTACAAACATTCTTGCGATTTCATGCTATATTGGGTCAAGTAATTCTCATCAATATTGCTAGTGATTTCAGAATCATAATTTTTGTCCTATTCTGTTCCTCGGCATTCAATTGACCAGCAAAAAAATCGGAACGGTGAAATAAATTGTTACTAATCATACCCCACGATATTAACAAAACACTTCAAAGGCGTTTCAGAGACGATAGTTTAAAAAATTCAGAAGCTGGTCGGTATAAAAATGTTATTTGAAAATCTAGGAAGCTGAGTGTTGTTCCCTCATTTTTCGGTAATTTCTCTCAACAGCAAAAAATGATATTGTCCCTAACACGCCTGTAACGACCTGCAATACAAAACACTTCACATAAATTTGAGTGATTGCAACAACTAAAAATAAAAAACACGTTCAAACAGAACAGCTTAGAACAGATAAAGTGCATGGGCGCTGGTGGTGTCATTGGTGTCAAACTTAACGTAGAAACAGTAATTCTTGGAAGATGACCAAAGCATATAGCCACAGTGAATGCTGGAGTCAGGTATGCACTTACATTATAAATTCTTGAAAGTACCCTACGGCACTTTCCAAATAACCAATGTTTTGAAGAGCCTCGTGTTTTTGGCTGTTTATATTGGACATTAAGAGACCACATTAACATAAAGTTCCTATACTCAGTACTAACTGTGTATGTGGTTTGCTATGGGTGTGCCAAATTGGAATCAAAACCATCGCGCTTGCAAATTGTTAGCCAGGGTCATGGTCTGACGTAAAAATGGGGTAAACCTACATCTATTAAATACCCTATAAAACTGGCGGAGGGTTTATCGCTTACAAGATCTCATATACAAAAAGGGGAAATGAATTTTAGGGGAGAAAAAGATCAACATTTGAATGAAACAATAGGGCGAAAGACTCTAAATATCACTTACTAGAACAAGGAGTTGCCACTTGAGCGGTGTAGCAAGTGCATACCCAAAGGCGATGGCAGCAGCTACGGACTAAAAAGCAAGCGGAGATTAATGCTTTCATTTATTTGGATGGACCAAATCTCCGACTAGGCAGGCCGAAAATTTGGATTTGCCTAAAATACGCAATTCAAATCAGTTCAATTCAACTTTTTCATACATAAAGTTAAATTCAATTCATTCATACATAAAACAACCAAATTCGTAGATAACAACAAAATTTACATTTCACGCGACACAAGAAGCAAAAGATTACTAAGGCTAAAATAAAAATAATTACATTTTCGAAAACAGGAAGAAGAAAACTGCATATAAGCTAAAACAGTGCAGCAGATGTAAATATATACGACAAGATCAGCAGTTTCATAATTCTTTAAGACAACCATAATTCTAATCAGAAAGCAGTGATCTTGTACTAGAGAGAGAATCATTTTACTTCGCGGTATGGTATTAAGCTGGAAGGACTTGGTAGCAACTGTAAAAATAGAGTGCAGGTGGGATTTTGCCGTTGACGATATATCAATAAAAGCGAGACAGGGAATGTGAAGATAACATATCTAGGGGAATGGGCGCTGAGACCCCTTTAGGACACCTCAGTACATAGATTATTTGTTGAAATTACGATAAAAGGCTTAATTTTATACAAGGAAAGGAAATGCATGAATCTAATGTACTACTAACGATATATGGCGAAATCGATCTACTGTCGACTGTTTAAGGAGTCTGTGGTTCTTGTACTCTCACTAAATTTTACATAATTTCTCACCTGTACGAACTTGAACAATGCAAAGGCGGAAGCACTGTCTTCTGAGTACATCGACCCAAGAAGCGAGTAAATCTGCACAAGAAAGACATGGGCGTTGAAAAAAACTCGAAAGGCGTGTTTGCAAAGTTTGAAAAAAAGGAAACTAAACTTTCGAGGCTATCTGTATGCTGGAAGACATGATCACACAATAGAAAGTTATTACAGAAGGAAATCGAAGAAATATAACTGTCTTGATAAGAAAATCAGATTTAAAAACTAATTTGCAGTGATGGTAAAGGGAGTTCTGATGTCAAATATAGGGACAATGTCAATATCAACTCGACCACCAGTGGAATATTTTTTTTTGCATATTTCATGAAAACAGTGGCTCAAAAACGTTTCGATACATACACCACAATATGAATTAGTAGTTCAGAATTTTAAATTATAAATTCAGAATGTGGGGCTACAAGTTGGTTTAAAAATTGAAGGATTAAGAAACGTAGGAGCAGAAAAATGCCCAAATACCTGTGTGTTGAAACAGCTATCGCCAAAGCCAAGCATATACGCACACAGAGATATGATATGTATGCTGAGTAAAAGAAATGACATAATTAATCCATTTAATGAACTTTATTAGCATGAACTATCAAGTAATAGAATAACTGAAAGACAGTCAGTTGTAAGACTTTAATGATAAGGGAATGGAGGTAACGAAGATGTTAACTTACATACAGTGGAATTTAAGGTTAGTGTCAACTGGCCTGCTGGCAGAGAACTCGACGTCATGTTTACTGAAGCGTACACGTCACTGTGAGTTCGTGCGATCATTGCATTACTGAAGTGGAATCTGTGTCTATCATATCACATGCAATTGGGTAGCCCGAGTCACCAGATTAAGGGTATGGAGGGTCATCAGCAATTTTACCGATAATCTAAAGATTTTGTGGACGAGCTGAAGATTTACCTACTAACTCGTATGAAGAATCGGGGGTGTCACACCCCTACACCCCTTGCTAGTTACGCCCTTGATCACATATTGTTATCGCACTTTTTACGGATTTCCCATGTTACACAAAACAACTGTATTGGGATGCGATACAATGATCTATATCACGTTACAGGCTTTTTAGCCAGTGAAATTATAGGAACGTTACGAATTTTATTGCTAGAGGGGGTTCATTACAGGCCCTTACTAATTGGCTTCCGTCCACCATTTAAATAAAATAACTTCTCAGAATTCGCACGCAAATGTTACAGTCTTCTATATCTATATTGTTATGAGATACGATTAAGAAACTTTAAATACGATGTTCAATGTTAGACAAGAATCTTTCAATGATATAAAAATATATCCCCTGTAAATTTGATTGCTTAGAATATGCCTACATTCCTAAATTTGACTGCTATAATATCTAAGGTGCTTTCCTTGTAGAAATTCAGCGAACTACTGATTAATAAGCACAATAAGCAATTAAAATATCATGGGTACAGATCAAACGAAATGAAAAATACACACAGCTTTGCCAGTGAGATAGTGATTGCTAAAACAACGAGCTCAAAAGGGATTTTTCGAGTGTACAGTGGAGATTGTTTGGTCAAAAGAAGAGCAGCTGTGTTGTCTAAAGTATTTATCTAGGGCAAAATCGGCATGAATATTACCTTTCTCTTTAATATATGCTTGCTGAGCAATCAACTAAATGTTCGATATACAGGAACAAAGCAATACAACGACGAGAATCCAATGTCACGAAATAAAATTTTCAAACAAATTAAATTTAAAGAGTATACTAATATTTCGCCCCGGCATACAGGGCTTCATCAGAGTAAATGAAACGAACGAGTAAATGGATTTGAAATGTGAGATGGTGGTGCTGGATTGGTGGATGTTGAATGGTGTGAATGCAGCGCAGTGGAGAAAAAATGGGATGATGGAAGTGGGGGAGGGAAGGGTGGTGGGTGATGTAAGGGGATGTGGGTGGTGCTATGGAGATTGATGCAATGAGATGATGATGATGATGACTGTGAATCATCATTATATCTCCAATTCTTTCTATATTTGAATAAGAAAATAAATACGCGACATCGCATTGAAAGCCAGGTATTTAGAACCTTTAACTACGAGCTCTATGATTGGCTCTCTGCTTAAACTGGAGATTCCCTGAGTGTTCGCGGGGGTCAAATTTGTAAGCGTATTTGTTGGTTATTTTAGAGAAAAATTATTTAGAAACAATAGACTATGCAACAAAACGTAGGCCAGCACTTGGAAGCGGGTAAAAAAAAGAAAAGACATACTTGTTGTGCAGATGCGTATCGTCCATTGTTTGGCCTATGGGTGCATGATCAGGGATGTTGAGGAGAATGAGGAAGAATGTCACCATGTGGATTACAAACCCCAATAAGACAATTGGGTCGCGTCCGTATTTGTTCGTGCGCTTCCCAAAGATGCCAAAAATAAGACCACCTAGAAAGAAAGAAATTATCAATAAAAAGATTTTGTTGTATCTAAATATTACCAACAAAGTGTTACTGATAGCAGATATTGTAATGATGCTTACTAAGGGAATTTCTGAGCAGAAAGCGGTTAAAGGGGTCAGGCTGGGAGGATTGGAGTGCATTATTGAAAGCCAGAAAAATAAAAGAAGGATTGATGCAAAAATACGGAAGGCTTGGAATGAGCCTGTAAAAAGAAGGTTTACAGAAAGGGACACAGGGGACAGAGAAAAGAGGAAATGAAGTTACTGGTAATCAAACCCTAGCTCTTGGGAAAATAACTTTGCAAGAAGAAACTGAGCGACTTCTTTGTAAAACAGTTGAAATTTGAAAAAGCTGTTCCATCAGTGTTCTGAGAAGTAAAACAAACACATATTTGAGATGCTGTTCTAATAAAAAACTAAGCTAGGTGACATTCTCATTTGCAATACACGTCACCTAGAAATTAATCACTTCAACTTTGTGAAGAAAGTGTACTACACGATGACGGCTATGAAGCAAAAAGGATGCGAGAAAGGAAGCTCCAGAACAAAGTCGAAGTTTATAGATACGCATTCTAAATGGTTCACCATATAAAGATACTATCAAAAGCCCTGAGTTTAACGAAACTCTTGATTAGGCTGAAGGAGGGAGTTCAAAACACGAAAACTACAATCTACTAAAACATGTAGTGTCGAGTCAATACGGTGAAGAAAAAAGGCTGCGATTTGACAGTATATGAGAAAACTGAAGAAAAGCTTACGTAATGAAGTAACGAAAATCCATGCACTAAAACAGAAACTGGGGACAGTAGTGATGCAATCATTACTACAATCACCGCAATCATTACTACAAACTGTAAAACGTATTCATTGTGCCTCAACCTAACCTCTTTACGTTGCCTTCACTGCGTGCAGGCAGTTACGACAAGACTAAATTACACCACAGACACATACATGATCGTCTTTAATTAGGAAATGAATGCTACGATCGATTAAGTGGCAATCACTTGACAGGAAATGTTTTAAACCTGCCATACCGGTGATCTCGCCGATCCCAATCAGCATTCCCACTAGGCCTAGCTGCTGCTTGTTGTTCTTCAATAAACCAGTGTTTGCTGAAAAGCAAGTAGAACAACTAAGAGGTATTCGATTACTAACATAATCTTTTAAGCGATTAACAGCATAGGTAACTGCACATCTATTGAGCATCAAGTGATAAAATTAACAAAACGGACAAGCCTAACATACAAAAGTGAATAAACATTCTAGAAAATAAATATTACTAAATAAACACAAATAAACACCCACCAACACTTGTCCCATACACGCCACTGAAGAATGTCAACTCAAACCCTAAAAAGATATCACCTTATTACACATAGAAATATGAGTGAAAATTACTGCCTACCGGCCTGGTATAAAGTGCTCGATGCCGTATAGGCAGTAGCAACTTAGAACCTTCTTGTTCTATACACCAAATAGCACATATAAATATCAATCATTTTGCATGCTAATACCTTTGAAACCCGCTCAAGACTTTATCTACATGACCAGCCACGTGAACCTACTAGACAAATATATATATATATATATAATTTTGAAAACCTGAGCTTTTGATACAGGCTCAAGCCTTCAAACTAAAGGAATCAGATGTTACAAAACCATTTGAGTCCACTGTAGATTTACTATCGCGATAATGTACATGCGATCCAATACATACGGTGTAACCTACAACAACACGTGTTTAGATGGGTGTGTGCTCATGTAGCTTGGAGAAAAAATTTCTCGGTCAGGTTATTTACCGTCTTGCAATTTGGAAACGAAAACGCTTATAGGTTAGTTTTAATTAGAAGTCTGTTAGGTAATGTTCGACAACACGTGGTTAGCTGGGTATGTGCTCATGTAGCTTGGAGAAAACATTCCGCATTCCTGTAATTTACGGAATTGAATCATGGAGGAGCCACGGCAAGACTTTTAACTAATGAGGTTTCCCTACAGTATTTTTTGGAAGTCTGAAGTACTGATATGTGAATTTTACATGACTCAAATGAACTTTGCCTCCCCATATCCTCTAGTCATTTACGGAATGTTTTGTTCGCCAATAAGATGATTTCAACGGTATCAGTAAGAATTACCTGTATATGCAGTTGTTACGGAAATAAATGCCATGTTTTTGGTTGCAAGCATCTGGAATGATCGCACTAAAAGGAACATAGAATCAACTACCAATAACCTTCACTGCAAGCACTTAATGATATAAAAATCATTTAAAACTGTACTTTATTAAAGAAAATAAAATATAGCATTCAAATTCTGGTTGAGAATATAATATATTTGCTATACGGAAGATATTCGGCAAAATTAAAAATCTAACAGCATGGTTCCATTGCAAAAAGCGAACGGTGTAAAAAGTTTATAGATTCAAGAAGATCTGGATGAATGGATGAAAATGAACTGGAGATTGCAAGCTAAAATTTGCTTTGTTGAAAATAACTTACCGAAGATCTGAAATGGCGTTAGTCGTGGTGACGAGCCAAATTGTTCATCATCCGTACTAAAATGATTAAAAAGCATAGTATGATCTGACCCCGCTCCCGCTTCAATGCTTGGAAGAATATATATGCGTGACCTTGGACTCACCGCAGAGTGCACTCATTCTTCCTCTACAAAAAAAGGAAATTGCTTGGGCATATCCAAGGTATGATTTAATAAAGTGGTTGGATTACATACCGCGTTGCAGTAGTTGAAGTGCTATCGTAACTTGGACCCATTTCATCTTGCAGTAAAGGTTTTTCTTCATATCTTGGTGGAGGCTGAAAAACAGATGTACCAGGTGCAGTTGCAAGACAAAAAAACTGGACAGCGTACCATTTTAAGCTAACTTTATTATCAAATAAGTCTCTTTCAGATTCTGGTATTGCTGATTGATCATAAACAACATGAATAATGATGGCATCAGTTCCAATTATCAATTTTCACTTCTGAGGGTGGTGGCTTCTGGTGGTTTCATATCCAGGACAATCAATCTCGGCATATAGAGGAGGCTAAAGTTACTGAGGAAAGGACCTGACAAAAGTAATTTTTGCATGGTTTCATGAATTTAAAAGTTTTCTCAAGGAACATAGTATATCATCACCAGATCAAATATACAATTGCGATGAGTCTGGTTTTCCATTGCCGACATACTCCTCGTATTGTATTGACAAAATGGCAAAAGGCGCTCTCCATTTAACCAGCTCGTCTTGAGCGTCAAACGTCTTTTACCACTTTCCCAGAGGATCATTCATACCACCCTCAGTCTACTTTCCTGGTGAATTCTTGAATCCAGTGTTCTGTTTAGGTTTCGTTAAAAATGTTTTTCGTGGCTTTTCTGATAATGGCTGGATTGAGTCGTATCACTTCTACTTTTAGTTGAAGAAAATTATTGACTTTTGCAAACTTTCCCGAATTTATTATCGTTCTTGTTTTGCAATGGGTATAACGCAGTTTGTGACAGCTTTATAATGGAGAATTGTCAGACCAAGCTTGTTGCTTAGCAATTTTGATAAACTTTTTATGTCCATTGCTGTGAGTGACTATCTGGAAAACATGGAATGTGGAATGTTTGAATGCTGGAATGTGGTTTCTAAAACGTATGTAACTACATGCTAACAAGGACAATTTTACTGACATTGGGTTCATTGTTTCGATATTTATAGCATAGGAAGGCTAAATTTCTTCTATTCACATTCCAACATTCCAAAATTAAAACATTTCAACCTTCTGCATTTCATGTTTTCAAGATTGCCATTGTTGAGCAGTGGCTATTATTGCCAAGTGTCTTTTACTGATGAGTCTCTATTGCTAAAAAGTGTCCCTTACTGGGAGATCTGTACGCTACTGACATTTAACAATAAGTATACATTGCTGTTAAATGTCTATAATTGGGAAATATCTGTTAATGGGAGTTCTGTCATTGCTATGTTTGCGTTATTGGGAGGCGTCTGTTATTGAAAGTGCCCATTTAATAAAGTCCCAATGAAGGACAATTGCAACTGCATCTATTTCCTATGATAAAACTCGTGTACACACGAGCCACGTGCCACAGTGCAAAGTGGGGAACTATTTTCTGCCGCTTATGCTTGCGTGGAAAAAATCATGTTGCAAAATAGCAGGTTAAAAGCTGTGGGATTTTATTTTTAAATAGTATTTGTCAGCCTCGCAGCGAGACTGTGCGCAGGATTCACACGAAAGTCTGTGCTGCAACTGCAGGGATTAACATATATTTACAAAAATGCACTTTGTAGTCCGGGCCCCGTGTATCTTACTGTTCTATTACCGCATAAAAATGTGTTAAAACCTACATCGTTTGTGCTTTGGTTGTCTTCTTGCGATTGACCCGGCGCCTTGCGAAGAAACAGAAAACAGAGGGTTCCCGCAAAGCAACATGAGGACAGGACAGTGAATATAGTTCTTCCTTCCTTTGCGCCTTGGAAAGAGAGGGAGTTTTCTTGCTTTGAATGACAGTAAATATGCTAAGTTTCATGACAACAGAAAACAATAATCTTTCGAGCAACACCAAAATTCTAAACATTCATTGGTTGCCTTAAATACAGCCAGGTAGGTATTTCATTCACAAAGGGGAATAAATTTCAGTATTTTACTTTCTGAAAATTTTTTGACATTCCATCCTTGATCTGGTCGTAGTTTTTACCTTTTTAACTAATAGCAAAAAACCTAAACAACCTTCAACTTTAAAATTCAAAATAATGATTGACCTTCAATGTTGATACATGGAAGGATGATTTAAAATCATAAGTGCAGTTTGGGAATAAAAAAATCTATATGTTTTTTTCAATTCTTGGATTCAAAAATATTTTGTAAGCGGAACCATAATAGGAGGGAAACAAGAACTTGAAATGGCTGAAATGCCAGCCAAATATATTTGGAACACCCAACAATTTGCATTGAATTTTATATCTTTCAGTTCTTTTACAAAAATTTACTACTTCCACCTCCTTCCCCCTAGAAACATGTTGACAGCTTCGATAAATATCAAACAAGTAACGCAAAAGAAGATACTTCATGATCTCAAAAACCACTTAATAGTAAACCAACTATAACTATGGGAGAGAGGGATATGACTGAAATGGACCTTGAAAACTGACGTCAGTGTTCCAAGAATTTTGGCAGGCATTGTGGTTGAAAGTTATCGTCAGAATAAGTTTGTCACAGAATAAAGATAGTTGAAAAATATAATAACAACAAAATGTGTGTAATTTTTGTAAAGTACAGTAGCAAAGATGAACTCACTGATGTCGCTTTTTCCATTCAAATAGAAGTAGACAAACATATTTCCAAACAGAAGACTAAAAGTTAGTAACATGTTGATTATTTTTTGTGAATTTATAACCTTTAGTATATGAAAGAATTCACTGACAATCTATTGTCATTGTAACAAAGAATGTTGTACAATAGCATATACTGTATTTCCTCACTTAAGGTCAATACACAAATGCACATCTCGTTCTAATCAATGCTGCATATATTTCTACTTATGATCATGTTAAATAAAGCTATATATAAACAGCTATATTTAACTATATCAATTGTTAACTATAACAAATTTCAATTTGTATTATCACTGCTTACGAAGTATGCCACGGTTATTTAGTTGTTATGTTTAAGAGGCTAATTGATATCTGGTTATAAAAGTTACTACTTCTTGTCAATGTTGCCACAGCATATTGTGTTGACCATTTTAACCCTTGAATATTATGAATGAGATAATATTATGGCTATCTTTACAAAGTCTGTTTTCTGCAATCATGCAGTATCAACATATTGTACACTCTCAAGCAGCGAATAAAATATTTACCTGCATTGTAGGAGAGCCCAGAAAATTCCACTGTTTCTGCCCATAGTCTCATGATTAGAGTTGATTGTCAAGAAGTTTCCTTGGGCTGTCCAAATGACTAAAAAAATATATTATAGCTTTCTGAAAAAAGCCCACAAAAGGATTTGATTTTCCTCTCACTCTCTTCACTTAATAGAGTGAATCTTTTTTGTTGTGGCAATTAAACAAATTGGCAAGAGTTTCATGCAAGCACCTTCATAAAGAAAACTCAAATTTGGTTTATTCAGAGCACAAAGTCTGAATATAATAGCAAAAGGTTTGAAAATATGGAGTGGGAATATTCAATTGCTAAACCTTGAAAACAAAGAGGAGTAGACTGGTGGATGTTGGGTGCTATCTTGTGATAACAGCCAGGGCTTTGGGGATGTCATGCTTCAATAATCTTGGCCACCTTAGCGATGTTACTGTCTCCTGATTACTCATTTAATTAGCAAAAAACTGAAATTCAGCTACTGTACTACTGCAAATAATAACATTAGTCCTCTATTTTACCAATAGCCTTGAATGTGCTCGTAGCACTTAAAATATGATATTATATTTACAATTAAAACTCAAAACACCAATGCAACAAAATATATTAAGGTAGTAAAGATGACAAGATCCTTTTTCTGTGATACAGGAAGTTTGAAATCAAGTTATTTGCTATAGAAATTAGAAGATTCTGTGTATATCAAAAAAATAAAAAAAAATGTTACCTGCTGCACCAAAGCCAACAATAACAGAAGCCAAATACAGTGACCAAACGAAGGGGTAAATTAGACTCCCAATAAAGATGCTATAAATAAATAGATATCAAAAGTGACTGACTAGTATATATCATTACATTCCCATTCAATCTGTCATAATATTCACTACAAAGTCATTTGTGTGAGTGCAAAAGACTATAAATGGGGATAAAACATGATAAGACGATTCAGATTAAGGATTTCTGTTTATGTTTAACTATCAATTACTAAATAAAACCATGTGTTTATATGCAGATATATACAGACAAAAATCTGACCTTCATTGGAAAGATTCACTTACAACATTTAACTTTGCTAATGAACATTTATTAAGGTTACAAAGAAAACAATTTTTACAAATATGAGCACAAAAACTAACAATTCCTTGAAAATTGGGATAAATATGTAATTATCAGTTCTTGCAGAGAAAATGAGAGGAACTTTCACTTGATAAATGTACTGATACAACTACATATACTTACCAATATGTCAGGCCACTCAGTAATAAGGCTACTCTTGGACCAACCACGCTGACAATGGGTGGAGCAATGAAATTGGCCACAGAGAACACAGCATAAATGATGGACAGACTGGAAATTGATCAAAATATAATTTATTCATTCTTTATTAACAAATTATCAAATTAAAATTATCAAAAAGTGCAAAGCAAGAAGCAAAGAACAAGATAAAAAACTGCACATCTAAAGAGCAAAAACAAAAGCTTTGATTATGCTAATGTACTTCTTGATTTGAACAGGAAAAAATACAAAAACTACATTTTCTTTGAATAATATTCATTGCCATTAGGGTGTCATTTCAAGAGGTTTCTGTTTTTTATGCAGACATACACCAGCACACCTCCTGAATAGAGTAATTTGGGATGTCAATTTTAGAAAACATAAGGATTAGCAATGCTTTACCTGGTATAGCCTTTCCCTGTGAAAATAAAAATATGGAGTTATTATTATGGGGCACAAAATAAATTTTTTGATGTTAATTTCTAATGAAAATAAATGTAAAACAGTCTGTTATAGTATTTGATGCCAAATAGGCAGTGCCATACCAGCTTAGCTATGCAGAACAGGATGGTTCTAAGTTGCTACTACTAGTTTCACACTTAATGCAATAATCAGGCAACAAATCACAAATCTTAAAGCAGCAAGATATAAAAGACACATCAAAATAATGATACCCTTTATGCATGCACACTAAGTTACTGAGCTAGAAGCTCTGATACACATGTTCATTCATTAAAACCATTTAAAAATGCATCTAAAATTTAATTAGCTAAGTTTCAACACAACCAGAAAAAATGATAAACTGATACAAACCATCAAATATCTTTTTCCCATCTCTCACGATACTATTGAGAACTGGTGTCTGCGAATATAGAATTCATAAAACATTATATAGCACATACACATTTCAGTGAATTTCTCTGAAATATCAAAGGTGTTTACATGATGCCCATTAAACGGTTTATTTGCAGCTGTATCATGAAGACTTTTGGAAGTCCCTTAATGGAACAACTTACTCTGCTACTAATTATAAAATATCTAGGGTTTATTATTATTCTTGCATTCTAGTGCAGTATAGCATTCTTGTGTACACAGAGCCCCAATTTCAAGATGAAATGAAAACAGTATCAGGGAAACTGGTAAAAATGTTGGGTTGAATTAGGAAACTGAATCGGATATGAAATTAAAATGTTATATCATGTAAATAGGCCTTAAAAGGAATGCCATAAGCTGCACTGCTTGGGGGTAGCGAGGCAAGTGCTAAGTTGTTCCCTTTACGACCATACCCTTTTCCGAAGATGGCCTGTATAAAATAAATGACTTAGACTGATATCTTGGGTCAGAGGCAAGCGCAAGATATTCAGCATAGCTGCGAGCATACAGAAGTTTTGCAGCCTGGCATCCTAGCAGTATGTCATTGGTACAATGATAATAATTATTAGCACCAATGAAGAGAGATGGGAAGTAGTGACACAGGATCTCAATGGTAAGCAGATTATGCTTCCTTTTTTAGAATCCTTGTTTATATTCTGGACTGCTAACAGGTACTTCTACACTATTCATCAACTACTTCATGAAGAAGGTTATGTCAATGTAAAGGAAAAAAAGAAATCGAGGAAAAAAGGAAACACATAGGACAACAGCAAATGCCAAGATGAAATTTGGAGCTTGAAAAATTTGAGGCAAATGACATATCAGAGCTTAACATATCATAGAGAGAGCTCTCTATGTGAAATAGCTCCCCCCCCCCCCCCAAGAAAAAATCATACTTTAAGTTGAAGAAAGGTTTCTCTGTTGTCAGTATGGTTGAAATGATCTAAACCAGTCAAAGTAAAGATGGAAAAAACAACAAAGTTATGCTACAAGAGGGTGGCTGGTATGCAGAGCTTGCCAAAACTTTTGGCTATACACTTGAGAATAGGTGGGTGTGGCATTGTGAAAAAGTTTTTGATTAGCCTGAAAAAAAGCAAACAGCTTTCCTAAAAATTTCCAGGTGAGCTCTTTGTAGATACCTTAAATCCTCGAATTAGCCCCCTTGGAGCTTATGTATTTATTTCTGAAATTTTTGGATGGGGGCTTATTAGAGGGGGGGGGGGCTTATAAGAGGAGGGCTTATAAAATTATTATAGATATTAAGAAGACATTGTTTTAGTAGGAATTTCTTTATGAGCATTTAGTTAATCATTACCAAAAGTATGCAATTTTGTGGCAATTCTATAAAAGGACAAAGGCAACCTCAGATGGCAACAATCATCAAATTGAGGGGTCCAATTTGAAAATTTACTATAGCATTGGGGCTTATCCAAGGGGGAAGCTTATTGACAATTTGTAGTTCTAGGGTGGGGGCTTATTCGAGGAGGGAGGTCAATTCGAGGATTTACGGTAAATAAGAACAGAAACAATTGGAGCATTTTTCAAGGAGAACAATTTGCTTTTTAAACGAATTTAGGAGAGCAGTATGTCACTCCCTCAAGCATTTGAGGAGAGCTTAAAGAGGAGCAAAAGCTATAGCTTATTTCTCTTCTCAAATGGCCAGGCCTGAGTGAGGGTGCAACTATCTCTTGTGGATTCACTTTACTTTCGGCCTTTTGAGCATAGAAAAATCTTAAAACAAATATCAAAATATATTTAGAAAGGAAAAAGAAAAATTTATGTAGACTGAATAGCTTTTAGGCACCAAAAATAGCTTGTTCTTTCTCTTCAAACGCAACTCGAATTTAAGACTCCATCCGAAATCTCGCTTGGAAAAACAGGCAAGCTATTTACTCGCCTTTTCTTGAACTACAATGACTTTGAGCTACAAAGGGAAAGCTCAATAAAAATAAAGATATGTTACTTACCTGAACATTTGAACTTGTCTGAAAAGCGGTGAAAACAAACATAAAACATAGACCAAGAACTATAACATTGTAGAATGCCACGTTGAACGCCATTTTGAATAAGAACCAAGTGTTGTCATGTGACACAGGGAATCAATCTAATACAGTCCATCATATTTGTTTATGGTGGTGTCAAATATTAAGCTCTCTAAAGTTTTCAATATTCGGTGACTTTTAATTCAAAACAGATATTAAAATTAAGATTTAGTTTAACAAAAGTGAAACAACTTTCTGAGGAAAAGGCAACCTTGTCGTTATCTATGATGGAAAAACTCGAAAAAATCCTTAAAGAAATTTGCAAAACTTGGAAGCTAGAAAAGTTGCAATATGAATTGTTTTCTAACTACCAGATCAAAAATTGCTGGAAAGATTCTTTAACGAGACAAAAGCTTGCATTCAAAAACTTTGCAAATAAACTCTGGCTGTCTATTTGCAGTGATTCATTGATCGAAATTATGGCTATACTTGATCACAGTTGATACCCTTTCTTACATAGGCTTTCTTGGGGAATTAAACCTAATAAAAGTATTTGACTACGAACTATCAAATTACTTTATACATATATGAGCGGGGTGGATTAAAACTTATGGTAAACTTTCTTTGACAGCCAGTAGATGGAATGACGCCGACCCACATAAGATAAATGTGTTTGAGCAGAAAATGTCAAAATAAATTCAAATATTTTTGATCGGTGTACCGTCAAACAAGGTTCCTTTTTTATTTGAAGTTTAGAGATTAAGCGGTCCTTTGGCAATACTAACTCTCCGTTAAAGGGCATATGTCCCATTAACAGTTGGCTATTACAACAAAAACGTTTAGAGTTAATACCATTGTTTCATGATTTTTCATTTTTGTTTAATGAATTTTTGCCATCGTGAGATCCAGTCTGGATCTCGTGTAAAATAGATAATTGTATTGCATTAGCAGATCAGGTTCACAACACATGATCATTCAATAAATATTTTCAAGGCTATGATCAGTGGTAGCCTAAATAAAATGGGCTGGAATGAAGTGTATCTTTAATGAATTTTTGCCATCGTGAGATCCAGTCTGGATCCCGTGTAAAATAGATAATTGTATTGCATTAGCAGATCAGGTTCACAACATATGATCATTCAATAAATATTTTCAAGGCTATGATCAGTGGTAGCCTAAATAAAATGGGCTGGAATGAAGTGTATCTTTAATGAAGTGGACCTACTATGCTTAAACTTGTTCTGCTTTTTCAAAATATTGCAGACATACATGCAAGATTCGCTAATTTATTCAATAATTGGCACCGTATCAAATATTCAATACCTGCGTGGTATCTAGATTTATTTTGTTTTCCTTGGCCTTCCTTTGATCGTACGACTACACTCGAAGCCTTGCCCTTAACATCCCTGGCCTCCAATCATAAATAGTGCATAGTACCTTTTCTTGGAAATTCAAAGTAAGCCAGAAAGACGATAATAAACGAAGAAGTTCCATCTACCAACAAATATATCAACAAACATTTGTGCTCAAATTTGACTTACATTTTAAACAGAGCACACACTTATCAACAGCTTATTTACAAGGTTACAAGTTATGAAGATCGGTAGAATATTCAGTCAAAAAAAGCAATCTCTTGAAAAAGCATCGCATTAACGATCGACATCGCCGTTTTCATCATTTGAGTCTTTTTGTTCCTCCTACGAGAGAAAAACGAACCAATTAATAGATATATCAGGAAAACGTGTTATTATATGTATGATCTTAAAATCTGTTCCAGAGAGGAGAAGACCATGACTTGTTTTTTGGAAGAAAGTTAAAGTTTATTGGCCCGAGGACGGACGAAAACCCTTCTGTTTAAGATTGGTTCAAGCACAGCCAAGGGAGGCTGGCCTTGTGAGGCTCGTGTAACTCTCCTTCTCCATTCCTTGGTTTTGCTGCAAAACTTGAATCTAAAACAGAAACTAACCTCCGACACTTCTGTGATAGGCCCATTTTCTGCATTTTCTACAATGTCTTCATCCTGCGGCAGTGTATCATTTTCAAGGGCTTTCTTTGCATTTTCCAATGCTTTATTAGCATCCGCGTGCTTTGTTTCACGGGTTTTTTTCTCCGCTTCAATTACTTTGTAGAAATCCTTCTCTGCTTTTTCAATCAAGTCTTCATCTGTCTCCTCTAGCCTCTCCGGCTCCTCTCTGATAAGCAAATTGTTAAAGGCTCAGTCAGAGCGTTAAATGTGATGAAATTAAAAAGAATAATGTAGAAATAATACATCAATTGATTAGAGTAGCAAAACAAGACTACAGAATCATTTTAGGAGCAATGATCTAATAACTTGAGAAGAAGATTGAAGACTTAAGATTATTGAGACATGAAGGATGATAAAAACTGAATTAAATAAAAAAAAACGAAATAGGCCATCCAAAAAGGTATCAATCTTTATTGGGAACATTCGAGGCAAAGAATTCCCAAATCTACAGATTTTTCATCATAAAGAGTTTGTTAATCATAAGGTTAAACCCATGACTTTAACACGAAGGACAAAGCAGTTTTAATTCACAAGGTTGAATTTGCGAACAAAGTAAACAAACATACTTTTCTTGCTGACTTCTAGAACGCTCTTTCAACCTCATTTCTCTGTGTCTTGTTTCTAGAATTTTCTCTCTACGAGTTTCTCTCTCAAACATCTAAAAAAGCACAACAAATCACGCAAAATAAACTTGGAGTGTCACAAACATAGCTTGGACTTTGATATTGAATCTGTCAATCTTGAAGATGTTTAACAAATGGGTAAACCATAATTTGTTCCTTAATGCTCTCAGCGCTATCTAATTTGGTTTTGGGCACTTACACGAAAATAATCAATGGTGTTATGAAAATTCTAAAAATGTGTTGAAAACATTTATAGCAACGATTAATCAAAATAATATTAAAAACATTCAAGAACATTGATTCTCCAGTCTTTCTTTAGCATCAAATACGTGTGATGAAAATTCCACTATCAAAACAAAAAAAGAACATTGAGCATGTAAAAAAACCACTTAAAAATAGCAATTGGCCTTTGGAAATTTCCCATTAGTGGTATTGTCTTGAGAAAATTGAATGTGTTTTGTATTTTCATGCAATACGATATAAGGCCGGTTCTTTGAATTATAGTCGAAAAGCATGCCGGTTGCGTAAGAGCCTTTACGATAATCATAGGCTCAATTTGTATTTTGACCGAAGCAGGCAAATCAATGTTAATGGCTCAATGTTAGTGGCCTACGAGCATAAATCCGGTGCTCTTGTATTCATTACGTTTTCTGGCTTGTCAAAACCAAAATTTTTGACGCATCATATTTCTTACCCACTTGTTTACAACGAGCTTCCCATTTATGTTGATGCAATAGCAATAAATTTCATTGCCCAACGTGCAACCAATCAAATAAAAAACTGCCTGTAATGTAAGATGCATTAAGGCTGCTTTTATGTAGGAAAACCCTCTTCATGTACTAATTAATCTTATAAAACTTACAGCCGTCATTGCAGATTTCTCATTCCTAAGCATCTTATGCAAACCATCAGATAATTCCAACAGTGTTGTTGTCCCATCATGTGAGCCACAAGCAACAAGTCTTCCCTGGTCCTGAACTCTTAACGAATACAAGGCTTCGTCACAAACCTGTCAAAGAAAATTTATGTTTGTAAGAAACTCCCGCGAAAGAAACCTCATGAAACAAAAAAAATTTAGGCCATGAAAAAGAGCCAGAATGTAAATAGAATGCTGTCAAAGAACAATTTGTGCAGCAACCTTTTCTTAAAAGCAAATCGTACAAATACATTAAGGTATGACTGCATAATTGTGAAAAAACAATATACAGTGAAAATTTCTAGCTATTACACAAGTTGCAACTATTATGCTTTGGTCATTAGTATTATTACACATTGGCAGAGGTGTTAGTTTAAGATGTTGTCCTGAAGCAAAATATCTGCAAGAAAATACGCTGATTTGAAATTAGACTCGATGTAAGTTTTTTTAAAGAAACGATGTAAATTGGGATTAAAAATAAACAGCATTTGAAAATTTTGGAATTAAATAGTTGGAATGACCATTGGAATTACCATTGAAGGTACTTTAAATTTATCCTAGATATATCATGAATGAATTTACGGAAAAGGTATGGCAAATCAGAGCATTAAGAGGAGAGCATTAGTCTTGAGAAAGACGACAGAAGCAAATTTAAAGTAGCAGCATGTATAATATTAATAGGGCTAAATTTACGATCAACCTTACTCATATATTACATGTCAAATACAGCTTAGATACGAAGGTGTGTTTTTACAGGATGACTTTATCTGTTTGCGTACTATTTAATCTTTAATACTTGAAGCAGGGTAAACAAAAATGTCTTTTTTCAACCAAACCGCTGTTTTTTCTCATTTCTTAGTCTTGTTGTACCTGCTTGTCATAAGCTTATCCGAGCTGGTCTATGTATCTCGAGACCATAATCAAAGTGATAATTTTCATTGTACTGTTACTCAAAATAAATCTGTTTTCAATTCTTTCTTTGGTGACCGATAATCGTACACGACAAATGTTTACCTGTATGCTCAAAGTCGGATCGTTTTGTTTAAAAAGATAATCCCAAACATCAAGGCAACCATCCATCCGTGTTGTAAAGAAAACGGCAGGCCTGACCGGACTCCAGCAGCCGGCAGTGAGATATGTGACATGTTGCCTGCAGAAGAAACAATAAGTCCAAAATGCAAACTGACAGCAATTATAGACACATAGCTGCTAATGTTTAAAATTACTATGCATATTGTGATTTTATTTTTGCTTTAATAAGGTGATTATTCAGCAAAAAGGTATCCTTTGTACAAGATATTAAATTAATTTATCACAAAACATCCCCCCTCCTCCCCTCTTTGAGCCTGTAAATGCCTTGAAAAGCCAACCAGCCTCTCCGACAGCATACGAGTAAGTGATGCTTCAAAAGGGCTTTTCCCATCATGTATAGCAAATTAATATACAAAAGAGAATGAACACAAATAAAGAAAAGCATAAAATTTTTTAACAGCAAATTGAGATATCTTTAGATCTTCTACTTAAAAAATACAGAGCCAGAACTACTAACATGCTTGGAAAATGTTAGATGTACCATTTCTAAAAGCTCCCCTCTCCCCTATCATGCAAGTTTACCAAATAATGCTGAAAGGCAATGTTCCTTGTAAATAAAACCAATTTTCCCTTTTGTAAAGAAATGAACTGGTACCGCTTTTCCTGTTTCGATTTACTCAGTAAATAGGTCTTTTTATTTATAACAACGTCATTCATTAGAGTCTTCGAAACTTGGAATTACAACGACGAATCTAGACCTATATCCAGTGAGCATTCAATCGTACTTTGCTTTGTATTTTCTATGATATTTTGTAGCAGATTTTGCGGTTTCGTTTTCAGAAATAATTACATTTTAAGCATTTTCAGTCACCTATGAAAAGAACTTAAAACAATGTACATCATTATATTTAATCTAAAACCTTGAAAATGCCCTCTAGAACAAAGCAAGTTGAATGCCTTTTCATACGAAAGTTTAAAAAGGAATACTAACTTTGTCCACATAATTGAAGACTCGCGAATATCTTCAGACCATATCTATAAAATAATGACATGCAGCTTAAATTACACTGGAGAGCATTTGAGATTTGTTGGCATTGGCAAAGCTAAGCTGATTCTAAAAAAATACACAAAATGTTTGTAGAATTAAGCTTAAATTCACTGGCACTGCAATTTAATATTGAAGAGCTGAACACAAAATATTACTAGTTGCAAAAGGAAGTCTCACCCTAGCAGTCCAATCTCCAACTGTAAGGAAGTTCTTTGGAAAGAACGGGTTTCTCTAAAAGTTCAATATGACTTGAATTAAGAACGGCGATTAACAAATGCAACAAGAAAAATAAAATAACGTTAACTTTGATATAGTAAAAAATAAAAAAAATTGCTACATAATCCAGTGTCGATAGAAACAAACCCAGTGTAAAATGTTAAACATTGAAATACGAGACACATCTTAAAAGCAAAGCAAAAAAGGTATTTTCACAATAATATACAACATTAATGTTCTAAACATGAAAGAGATATCTAAAAGGTGAACTTGAATAGAAATGACGAGAGCAAGGACGAATTTGAATAGAAGTAAATAACTAAACATTTTGTAGGTAGAACTGACTGCCAAATGGATAGAGTACGTTCTCCCGATTGGAAAATAGGATAAAAATGATGTAGAAATAATGTAGAAATAAAGGATAAAAATTGAAGAAACTTAATACAACTTAGAATACAGTATATACAGTAGGTACCATAGCCAACTGACCATAATTACAAAAAAGAGGAAACTGTGGTTTGAAAAGTTCTTGCAAAAGTAACTCAGATGAAAAAGCATTAACCATGAAATATTCCATGCCAGCAAATGTGTTTAAGGCAAAACAATTTGATATAAGAATGCATTCAAAAGCTTGCTAGAGATTAAAACTAAAAGAAATGAGTAACGAGTAACAGAAACAGGGGAAAATATCCATACCTGAACAGAATAAACAGGACCATAGTGTTGATTGTAAATAGCGACGATTTTGTCATTGGCTGATTTCGCTTTTCTGTTGCAGGATAAGACAGAGCCTTGCTCGGTGCCAACCATGAATTTCGTCGGCATGGTTGGCTCATACTCCAGTGCCACGCCTCCAAGTGGACGCGAGGACTCCTTAATGTTCGGTACAAGCTTCAGGGATTCTGTTGGCTCGCCCAATTTGCGGATATCCCACCAAAATACTTGCCCATCGGTGCTTGTAGAAAAGCATTCAGCACCTATAAATGTTGCGGAATAGTAAACCATGCATTAAAAGAATAAATGGATAGAGAGAATTTCAAACATTAATACAAAACATAAAACTTTTTCTACTCTACAGGAGAGGTGAAATTTTCTTAGTTAGTACATCATGATGCATGATAGAATGAAAGTTTGGGCCACATCATTTTCAAAAAAGGAGCTACAATCACTGCCAAAATTACTTGGAACACCTAACACTTTGGGCTGTACTTTTCTATTTTTCATTTGTTTTCTTGAATACTACCACTTCCGCCCCCCTTTCCCCCCAAAACAATGTTGAAAGTATAGAAAAATATCAAACAATCCACAAGAAAAAGCGTACTCCATAACCCCTCTCTTTTTTCTAAAGTAAATCAACATTGTTCCTAGGGGGAGAGGGGGATGGCTGAATTTGCCTTTGAAAACCTACGTTAGTGTTCCAAGACTTTTGGCAGTGATTGTCTGAAGACAATTTCGAAAACCAATGGTTATGACAGGAGAAGTTGGTCTTACTATAGGGTTTTCGATGGTGCTGAATTCATTGGTGCAAATAAAAATTCAAAATATTTACTCGCAATGTAGTTTTTGGGGGGTGTGGGGGTGGGAGAGGCCTGTATAGAGGGCTTCTACGGTTGACTCTGCAGCTTTCTCTTATAGCAATGATATACTTCAATTTTTTGTTAATATCATCACAACTATCATTATTTAACAAACCTTAGCACAGAATGATTGGATAGAATAAAATTACCATGTAAAAAGCAAAAATAGTACACTGCAGAACTTTTTAAGAAATGTGTTTTACAAGCAACTTCCGTTCTTTACGGCTCTATTTATTAATTGAAGAAGATGAAATACGTAGGTTTTTCTATAAATAAGTAACTTTATATGATGTTGAATAAAATGCTAGTAGGAGATTCAAATGACTCGTCTTCATTTATCATAACCCTTCCAAAACATTCCAAAACCATGCAGGACTTGAATTGAAAGCACGCTCCTTCGCATTTACGCGTGGCAACAAGGTAGTGCTCAAAGATACCCCCATCCTACCCTCTTCATTTCTGTTCTTTCTTTGTCTCACTAATGCAAAATAATGTGTGTCAATTATGTTTCTGTGTCCGTCATTATCAACGTATGCGAGGAATTAGGAGAGCCTTCGTTCCCAAATGTGAATGCTGTGTAGTATGAGAAGTCTACTGCCCACGGTTAACAGTCACGGTCTACACTTTTTAAAATGTTTATAAAAATCGTACTGTTCAATAAAAATAGACGATAGTTTGCCAGCATGTGTGCAATGTGTTTTTACAGGTGTCTGTAGCCTTTCAGCTTCATTCCAGTTACAAAACTCCAGAAATGCAGGAAAATGTCCACGGTTAACACTTTTCTGAAGAAGGAATTTCAAGAACTCAAGATCTTTTCTCGTTTCAAGTGTTAACCGTGGGATTTTTCTAAAATCTTGCCGTTTTCATCACGGAATTCATGCAAAACTTAGTCCTACATGTAAGTTAAATTATGACACACCTTTGTGGTAAATTTGGGGGCAAAAATGCTGTTGACCATAGAGAAAACTGCAAAAAGCCTCCACGGTTAACAGTACGGTCTACAGTTTCTCATATCTGTGAACGACAGTGGGCTTGCGGGGCCTTGCCTCTGACAAGGATGCAATTTGCATTGGGTGATGAAATGTGTTTTGGTATGCTAAATGACAGGCAAACAAAAGCAGCAAGTTATTATTGTTGAAATAATCGGTCCAGCGCTTTTATGGATAAAAAAGAGGGAGGCACAGTCATGGTTGCAATGGCATTTTGGCAAAACAGTGGAAGCAGAAACGGAGCCTTTACTTGGCGTGCAACTAAAACTGGAATTTTAGGGCGCAGAAGTATGAGTGGACGTCAGTTGTATTTTAGCTCTTTTAAAGGCCAACGTGGAATCGTAGATAAGCCTGTTGAGAGCTCATTTGCGGGGAAAACGGCGTTCTTCTCTACGAGTTTGATATGTTCCTTGAAAATTGCCATTTGGGCAGTGAAATGCATGGGAACAACTTGTGACAGCGGCAGCTTGTAAATTCGTGGTAAAATCATGGCAGCTACCCAACATAATTCTTAAATAAGACTTTTTCTACAATTTTAGAAATGCAAAAGAAAAATCGACTTTCATCTTTTAAAATGGCACCCTTTCTTTTTTCAAGTATTTTACTAGCTGCTACCCTGTAATCATGTATTTCTTCTGTCCCATTATTTTATTAATGTTCAAATATCCATGAAGTTTCAAATAATTTAAAAATGTCATTTTGACCATTCTGATCAGAAATCAATTTTAATTTTCTCAATTTAAACCATTTTTGAAACATGGTACCTAGTTCTATGAGGGTAGCTTACCCCAGCCCCTGAAAACAAAGAATACCCCCATATCTCCTTATTAGTAATACGTACGGTTCTGAAAATGCCGTAAATGGACTCAGCACCATCGAAAACCTATGGGTAGACATAACATGTGATAGTGTATCTGATAAGCTTCAAATTTCCATTCAGACAATCACTGCCAAAATTACTTGGAACACCTAACACTTTGGGCTGTGCTTTTCTATTTTTCATTTGTTTTCTTGAATACTACCACTTCCGCCCCCCTTTCCCCCCAAAACAATGTTGAAAGTATAGAAAAATATCAAACAATCCACAAGAAAAAGCGTACTCCATAACCCCTCTCTTTTTTCTAAAGTAAATCAACATTGTTCCTAGGGGGAGAGGGGGATGGCTGAATTTGCCTTTGAAAACCTACGTTAGTGTTCCAAGACTTTTGGCAGTGATTGTCTGAAGACAATTTCGAAAACCAATGGTTATGACAGGAGAAGTTGGTCTTACTATAGGGTTTTCGATGGTGCTGAATTCATTGGTGCAAATAAAAATTCAAAATATTTACTCGCAATGTAGTTTTTGGGGGGTGTGGGGGTGGGAGAGGCCTGTATAGAGGGCTTCTACGGTTGACTCTGCAGCTTTCTCTTATAGCAATGATATACTTCAATTTTTTGTTAATATCATCACAACTATCATTATTTAACAAACCTTAGCACAGAATGATTGGATAGAATAAAATTACCATGTAAAAAGCAAAAATAGTACACTGCAGAACTTTTTAAGAAATGTGTTTTACAAGCAACTTCCGTTCTTTACGGCTCTATTTATTAATTGAAGAAGATGAAATACGTAGGTTTTTCTATAAATAAGTAACTTTATATGATGTTGAATAAAATGCTAGTAGGAGATTCAAATGACTCGTCTTCATTTATCATAACCCTTCCAAAACATTCCAAAACCATGCAGGACTTGAATTGAAAGCACGCTCCTTCGCATTTACGCGTGGCAACAAGGTAGTGCTCAAAGATACCCCCATCCTACCCTCTTCATTTCTGTTCTTTCTTTGTCTCACTAATGCAAAATAATGTGTGTCAATTATGTTTCTGTGTCCGTCATTATCAACGTATGCGAGGAATTAGGAGAGCCTTCGTTCCCAAATGTGAATGCTGTGTAGTATGAGAAGTCTACTGCCCACGGTTAACAGTCACGGTCTACACTTTTTAAAATGTTTATAAAAATCGTACTGTTCAATAAAAATAGACGATAGTTTGCCAGCATGTGTGCAATGTGTTTTTACAGGTGTCTGTAGCCTTTCAGCTTCATTCCAGTTACAAAACTCCAGAAATGCAGGAAAATGTCCACGGTTAACACTTTTCTGAAGAAGGAATTTCAAGAACTCAAGATCTTTTCTCGTTTCAAGTGTTAACCGTGGGATTTTTCTAAAATCTTGCCGTTTTCATCACGGAATTCATGCAAAACTTAGTCCTACATGTAAGTTAAATTATGACACACCTTTGTGGTAAATTTGGGGGCAAAAATGCTGTTGACCATAGAGAAAACTGCAAAAAGCCTCCACGGTTAACAGTACGGTCTACAGTTTCTCATATCTGTGAACGACAGTGGGCTTGCGGGGCCTTGCCTCTGACAAGGATGCAATTTGCATTGGGTGATGAAATGTGTTTTGGTATGCTAAATGACAGGCAAACAAAAGCAGCAAGTTATTATTGTTGAAATAATCGGTCCAGCGCTTTTATGGATAAAAAAGAGGGAGGCACAGTCATGGTTGCAATGGCATTTTGGCAAAACAGTGGAAGCAGAAACGGAGCCTTTACTTGGCGTGCAACTAAAACTGGAATTTTAGGGCGCAGAAGTATGAGTGGACGTCAGTTGTATTTTAGCTCTTTTAAAGGCCAACGTGGAATCGTAGATAAGCCTGTTGAGAGCTCATTTGCGGGGAAAACGGCGTTCTTCTCTACGAGTTTGATATGTTCCTTGAAAATTGCCATTTGGGCAGTGAAATGCATGGGAACAACTTGTGACAGCGGCAGCTTGTAAATTCGTGGTAAAATCATGGCAGCTACCCAACATAATTCTTAAATAAGACTTTTTCTACAATTTTAGAAATGCAAAAGAAAAATCGACTTTCATCTTTTAAAATGGCACCCTTTCTTTTTTCAAGTATTTTACTAGCTGCTACCCTGTAATCATGTATTTCTTCTGTCCCATTATTTTATTAATGTTCAAATATCCATGAAGTTTCAAATAATTTAAAAATGTCATTTTGACCATTCTGATCAGAAATCAATTTTAATTTTCTCAATTTAAACCATTTTTGAAACATGGTACCTAGTTCTATGAGGGTAGCTTACCCCAGCCCCTGAAAACAAAGAATACCCCCATATCTCCTTATTAGTAATACGTACGGTTCTGAAAATGCCGTAAATGGACTCAGCACCATCGAAAACCTATGGGTAGACATAACATGTGATAGTGTATCTGATAAGCTTCAAATTTCCATTCAGACAATCACTGCCAAAATTACTTGGAACACCTAACACTTTGGGCTGTGCTTTTCTATTTTTCATTTGTTTTCTTGAATACTACCACTTCCGCCCCCCTTTCCCCCCAAAACAATGTTGAAAGTATAGAAAAATATCAAACAATCCACAAGAAAAAGCGTACTCCATAACCCCTCTCTTTTTTCTAAAGTAAATCAACATTGTTCCTAGGGGGAGAGGGGGATGGCTGAATTTGCCTTTGAAAACCTACGTTAGTGTTCCAAGACTTTTGGCAGTGATTGTCTGAAGACAATTTCGAAAACCAATGGTTATGACAGGAGAAGTTGGTCTTACTATAGGGTTTTCGATGGTGCTGAATTCATTGGTGCAAATAAAAATTCAAAATATTTACTCGCAATGTAGTTTTTGGGGGGTGTGGGGGTGGGAGAGGCCTGTATAGAGGGCTTCTACGGTTGACTCTGCAGCTTTCTCTTATAGCAATGATATACTTCAATTTTTTGTTAATATCATCACAACTATCATTATTTAACAAACCTTAGCACAGAATGATTGGATAGAATAAAATTACCATGTAAAAAGCAAAAATAGTACACTGCAGAACTTTTTAAGAAATGTGTTTTACAAGCAACTTCCGTTCTTTACGGCTCTATTTATTAATTGAAGAAGATGAAATACGTAGGTTTTTCTATAAATAAGTAACTTTATATGATGTTGAATAAAATGCTAGTAGGAGATTCAAATGACTCGTCTTCATTTATCATAACCCTTCCAAAACATTCCAAAACCATGCAGGACTTGAATTGAAAGCACGCTCCTTCGCATTTACGCGTGGCAACAAGGTAGTGCTCAAAGATACCCCCATCCTACCCTCTTCATTTCTGTTCTTTCTTTGTCTCACTAATGCAAAATAATGTGTGTCAATTATGTTTCTGTGTCCGTCATTATCAACGTATGCGAGGAATTAGGAGAGCCTTCGTTCCCAAATGTGAATGCTGTGTAGTATGAGAAGTCTACTGCCCACGGTTAACAGTCACGGTCTACACTTTTTAAAATGTTTATAAAAATCGTACTGTTCAATAAAAATAGACGATAGTTTGCCAGCATGTGTGCAATGTGTTTTTACAGGTGTCTGTAGCCTTTCAGCTTCATTCCAGTTACAAAACTCCAGAAATGCAGGAAAATGTCCACGGTTAACACTTTTCTGAAGAAGGAATTTCAAGAACTCAAGATCTTTTCTCGTTTCAAGTGTTAACCGTGGGATTTTTCTAAAATCTTGCCGTTTTCATCACGGAATTCATGCAAAACTTAGTCCTACATGTAAGTTAAATTATGACACACCTTTGTGGTAAATTTGGGGGCAAAAATGCTGTTGACCATAGAGAAAACTGCAAAAAGCCTCCACGGTTAACAGTACGGTCTACAGTTTCTCATATCTGTGAACGACAGTGGGCTTGCGGGGCCTTGCCTCTGACAAGGATGCAATTTGCATTGGGTGATGAAATGTGTTTTGGTATGCTAAATGACAGGCAAACAAAAGCAGCAAGTTATTATTGTTGAAATAATCGGTCCAGCGCTTTTATGGATAAAAAAGAGGGAGGCACAGTCATGGTTGCAATGGCATTTTGGCAAAACAGTGGAAGCAGAAACGGAGCCTTTACTTGGCGTGCAACTAAAACTGGAATTTTAGGGCGCAGAAGTATGAGTGGACGTCAGTTGTATTTTAGCTCTTTTAAAGGCCAACGTGGAATCGTAGATAAGCCTGTTGAGAGCTCATTTGCGGGGAAAACGGCGTTCTTCTCTACGAGTTTGATATGTTCCTTGAAAATTGCCATTTGGGCAGTGAAATGCATGGGAACAACTTGTGACAGCGGCAGCTTGTAAATTCGTGGTAAAATCATGGCAGCTACCCAACATAATTCTTAAATAAGACTTTTTCTACAATTTTAGAAATGCAAAAGAAAAATCGACTTTCATCTTTTAAAATGGCACCCTTTCTTTTTTCAAGTATTTTACTAGCTGCTACCCTGTAATCATGTATTTCTTCTGTCCCATTATTTTATTAATGTTCAAATATCCATGAAGTTTCAAATAATTTAAAAATGTCATTTTGACCATTCTGATCAGAAATCAATTTTAATTTTCTCAATTTAAACCATTTTTGAAACATGGTACCTAGTTCTATGAGGGTAGCTTACCCCAGCCCCTGAAAACAAAGAATACCCCCATATCTCCTTATTAGTAATACGTACGGTTCTGAAAATGCCGTAAATGGACTCAGCACCATCGAAAACCTATGGGTAGACATAACATGTGATAGTGTATCTGATAAGCTTCAAATTTCCATTCAGACAATCACTGCCAAAATTACTTGGAACACCTAACACTTTGGGCTGTGCTTTTCTATTTTTCATTTGTTTTCTTGAATACTACCACTTCCGCCCCCCTTTCCCCCCAAAACAATGTTGAAAGTATAGAAAAATATCAAACAATCCACAAGAAAAAGCGTACTCCATAACCCCTCTCTTTTTTCTAAAGTAAATCAACATTGTTCCTAGGGGGAGAGGGGGATGGCTGAATTTGCCTTTGAAAACCTACGTTAGTGTTCCAAGACTTTTGGCAGTGATTGTCTGAAGACAATTTCGAAAACCAATGGTTATGACAGGAGAAGTTGGTCTTACTATAGGGTTTTCGATGGTGCTGAATTCATTGGTGCAAATAAAAATTCAAAATATTTACTCGCAATGTAGTTTTTGGGGGGTGTGGGGGTGGGAGAGGCCTGTATAGAGGGCTTCTACGGTTGACTCTGCAGCTTTCTCTTATAGCAATGATATACTTCAATTTTTTGTTAATATCATCACAACTATCATTATTTAACAAACCTTAGCACAGAATGATTGGATAGAATAAAATTACCATGTAAAAAGCAAAAATAGTACACTGCAGAACTTTTTAAGAAATGTGTTTTACAAGCAACTTCCGTTCTTTACGGCTCTATTTATTAATTGAAGAAGATGAAATACGTAGGTTTTTCTATAAATAAGTAACTTTATATGATGTTGAATAAAATGCTAGTAGGAGATTCAAATGACTCGTCTTCATTTATCATAACCCTTCCAAAACATTCCAAAACCATGCAGGACTTGAATTGAAAGCACGCTCCTTCGCATTTACGCGTGGCAACAAGGTAGTGCTCAAAGATACCCCCATCCTACCCTCTTCATTTCTGTTCTTTCTTTGTCTCACTAATGCAAAATAATGTGTGTCAATTATGTTTCTGTGTCCGTCATTATCAACGTATGCGAGGAATTAGGAGAGCCTTCGTTCCCAAATGTGAATGCTGTGTAGTATGAGAAGTCTACTGCCCACGGTTAACAGTCACGGTCTACACTTTTTAAAATGTTTATAAAAATCGTACTGTTCAATAAAAATAGACGATAGTTTGCCAGCATGTGTGCAATGTGTTTTTACAGGTGTCTGTAGCCTTTCAGCTTCATTCCAGTTACAAAACTCCAGAAATGCAGGAAAATGTCCACGGTTAACACTTTTCTGAAGAAGGAATTTCAAGAACTCAAGATCTTTTCTCGTTTCAAGTGTTAACCGTGGGATTTTTCTAAAATCTTGCCGTTTTCATCACGGAATTCATGCAAAACTTAGTCCTACATGTAAGTTAAATTATGACACACCTTTGTGGTAAATTTGGGGGCAAAAATGCTGTTGACCATAGAGAAAACTGCAAAAAGCCTCCACGGTTAACAGTACGGTCTACAGTTTCTCATATCTGTGAACGACAGTGGGCTTGCGGGGCCTTGCCTCTGACAAGGATGCAATTTGCATTGGGTGATGAAATGTGTTTTGGTATGCTAAATGACAGGCAAACAAAAGCAGCAAGTTATTATTGTTGAAATAATCGGTCCAGCGCTTTTATGGATAAAAAAGAGGGAGGCACAGTCATGGTTGCAATGGCATTTTGGCAAAACAGTGGAAGCAGAAACGGAGCCTTTACTTGGCGTGCAACTAAAACTGGAATTTTAGGGCGCAGAAGTATGAGTGGACGTCAGTTGTATTTTAGCTCTTTTAAAGGCCAACGTGGAATCGTAGATAAGCCTGTTGAGAGCTCATTTGCGGGGAAAACGGCGTTCTTCTCTACGAGTTTGATATGTTCCTTGAAAATTGCCATTTGGGCAGTGAAATGCATGGGAACAACTTGTGACAGCGGCAGCTTGTAAATTCGTGGTAAAATCATGGCAGCTACCCAACATAATTCTTAAATAAGACTTTTTCTACAATTTTAGAAATGCAAAAGAAAAATCGACTTTCATCTTTTAAAATGGCACCCTTTCTTTTTTCAAGTATTTTACTAGCTGCTACCCTGTAATCATGTATTTCTTCTGTCCCATTATTTTATTAATGTTCAAATATCCATGAAGTTTCAAATAATTTAAAAATGTCATTTTGACCATTCTGATCAGAAATCAATTTTAATTTTCTCAATTTAAACCATTTTTGAAACATGGTACCTAGTTCTATGAGGGTAGCTTACCCCAGCCCCTGAAAACAAAGAATACCCCCATATCTCCTTATTAGTAATACGTACGGTTCTGAAAATGCCGTAAATGGACTCAGCACCATCGAAAACCTATGGGTAGACATAACATGTGATAGTGTATCTGATAAGCTTCAAATTTCCATTCAGACAATCACTGCCAAAATTACTTGGAACACCTAACACTTTGGGCTGTGCTTTTCTATTTTTCATTTGTTTTCTTGAATACTACCACTTCCGCCCCCCTTTCCCCCCAAAACAATGTTGAAAGTATAGAAAAATATCAAACAATCCACAAGAAAAAGCGTACTCCATAACCCCTCTCTTTTTTCTAAAGTAAATCAACATTGTTCCTAGGGGGAGAGGGGGATGGCTGAATTTGCCTTTGAAAACCTACGTTAGTGTTCCAAGACTTTTGGCAGTGATTGTATAGGCCAATAGAGTCACTTGCTTTTCTAAGAGAGATTGATGCCCAGCCATGATTTTAAAATGTTACACGCAGAGGGACCTGACAGTTCTTTGAAAAGATAAAACTGTAAAAATAATTTTTAAAATTGAATATTTGAGTAATTAGCATTTGAAAGAATGGAAAAGCCAAAAGATATTTCGGTGGTAATTGAGGTTTTAGCTAAAGTTGATTAAAAAGCCTTATGACATTCTACATTGGTGAAAGATTGCTGCAAAAATATTTGAAAATCCGTCATACCGAATTCTTAACTATTCAGTCTAGCAAATACAAATCAATATCAGTTTAAACACAAGAAGAGCATTGATACTTAAAAGTTGACATTTTAGTGGCAAAACTGACGAGGAAAGGAATCACAGATTGTTAATGTGTGTCCTTTGCTGTCTCGTTATAAACTTAAGTCTTATCTGCTTACAACAAGCATCGGAAACCAGTCTGCTTACAATAAGCAATTTTCACAACCTTTCCACATCCCATTATAACAAAAACCGGAGATTCAACTTCTGAGCAATTCACTTTGATCTCTGGGACGTGAGGAAAATTTTCTGTGAATAGAGTGGATCTTAACTGAACAAACCTTGCTAGTGACGGCGTTCTTCCTTTAAATTATTCGCTTTACTTAACATACCCCATCGATTCTTTTTGCATTATTTATTCAATTTTTCTCTCCAGTGCAACGTTTAGATGCTTATAATTTAAACTTCTTGTTTTTTAAATGGTAACTGTGGAAATGTATATTGTGGAATTCAAATCTTAATGAACTTGAATGTGAACATGAATTGTTAAAAAACAATGCATGCAAGCAAAAAAGGTAGCTTAGGAACTTTGCAACAATATAATTAGTTTTGATAGTCTTTGGTGACAGCGAGGGGCCTTGCTACAATTTAATAATGGGCTTTGCAAGCTTCAAGAGTACCTCATAAGATTAGTTCCAGATTAAAACGAGACAATCATTTACAACTTTCCTGATTATTTGCTCTACTTTTTGAGAAACTTCTAGATTTATGAATAAGCTATTGGGTTATCTAATCTACAAACCTCACACAAATCTCAGTACAGTACAGTTACATCTAACAGCAAGAATGATCACTTCCTAACATTTAACTAGTAAGTGCATTAAAAGGCTATGATCTTTTAGGCTTTATGGATTTACTTCCCTCGATGCTTTTAAGGTTTACGGCGCCTTTTTTCTAATGATGAACTACGTATACCATTCAACATCAAATTGAGTCCAAATACAATGACAATTCATACAACACCAGATCGCAGCTACTTTCCTATCAAATAGAAAGTTACACAATAAAATTATTTGGTTTCTATTTATGAATGGCGCTTACCTGTTTTCGACTGTATGAATACAACATTGTAAACGGGATCTCGGTGGCTCTTTTCGATTGGGGTCATTTCCATGGGGTGCTGTCCCTTTCTTGTGTCCCAAAAGCCTTTAAATAGTAAAGAGTATAAGATATTTTTTTATGGCCTTCTTACAGAGAACGACAGATCAACAAATAATAACTATCAACAGCAGTCTAGCCAAGAGATATTAGAGAATTTAAAAGAAAATGGACAAACCCTTTAGTCAAACTTTCTTAAAAACTCGATAGATCAAAGCGTTAGATGTTTTTTCATCTGGTAATCATAGAAGGCAACGGTGGAAACTTTTCTTAAAAGCGATTCAGTGCTTCTTAAAGATGTAAAATAGTATTATAAAATCTTAAACACTTCCATTTCATCATGGTCTTCTTCAAACTTACTTTCTGGATCCACCTTAAAAGTGTGCTTCTTAATCCACTTTAATAGATCTTTAATAATGGTATGGTATTACTGACAAAACACCTTTTTGGAAGAATTTTCATTGGGCCTTAATAATCTTGCTTAAATTGATAATTCAGCGAAGGTTTCTTCAGAAGCTTATATTCTTGAGAAGAAGGTTTAAACATTTGCTACAGTCATTCTTTATCACAAAAAAATTATAGAAACGAAATACACCAGCATCACATTCACAGTACATGCTTAGTGAGTGTTCCACAAACGCTTTGCGTGAAAGTCACTTTTTTCTTGTATGCTCAAAAAATTCAAATATTGTCGATGAAATTCGACTCTGGTTATTATTCATAATCAATTCTTGAAATACAGCAATTTAATAATTAAATTTATTCTTGTCAAACAAGTGCGTTGGTAACAATAGTCATACCAATTTGTCCATTGTAGCACCCACCAACCAAAATATGGGCATCCTTTGGATTGTACTCAAGTGTGACAATTGGTGAAACTGGCTTCAGTGCATACTCAGGTTTATTAGGATTCTCTGCAAAAATAAAAAAATTTAAAAGAAATAAATTCAAAAAAAATATTTCGTCGTGGAGGAGGGACCTGGGAAGTGGTAGCACTATGAAAACACTTTGAATACAAAACAGAAAAAGAGAGCACAACATACCTATATCCCAAATATATGAATCAAGACAGGTTTCATGTGAATGCTTTTGGAACTCTAATGTTGAGTAAGCAACTGCCAGCTTCTTTGCACCATCAGGGTACCATGATATGCTGGTTGCTGTTCTTTTCACTTCGTTTGGATCTCTGAAAAAAGAGTACAGAAATTAAATATGTGGCATTTTACTTTCATTGTAGTCATTTCCTTTGATTAGCAGACGGGATAAAAGACCAAATTTACTAGAAAGATCCTTGTCTAAAAGGAATACCGAATAGAAGGAAGATCATTTTTAACATCTGAATGAATGGCACTAGAAAAATTAGGACACCTATAGGTAAAAATAAACTGAGTAAATTAGTTCTCAACATCAAAGAAATATTGTTCCTTTATTATAAAGTGGTTTAGACTTTGGTCTTGACCAATATTGATTAATATTGATTGACAAGTTCCCAAAGAGAACTTAAGTTTATGATTTTCAGTCCTTATTTCAACTGAGTGCAGCTATTTGCACAGGACACATATTAAAGGGCAGATTCTATATATTTGTATTCAAAATACCTGGAAGAAGAGTTTGCTTTTGACTTTGCCAAAACTTTAATGATCAGATAACTTGAAACAGCCCAAACAATGCAAACAAGGTAAGATTTAAAAGTATCACACAACCACGTAGCTGTAGGTGTCGGCTAGGAGGGGGGGGGGGGCAAACTTGAGCAAGAGCCATACCTGAGGAAGGCAGGCTTTAAAACAAGAAAACAGATATATAACAAACAGATATATTTGGACAAAATCAAGGTCATGGAATTATAAATATGCCAAATTTTCAAAATATCATTTGGAAAAACTGTAGCCAAAGGGGGCAAGCTGTTGTCAAAATTTTCATTTGGGGGGCACAGCCCCCTGTGCCCCCTGCAGATACGTGGCTGATATCACATGATTAAAAATTGCCCCGCATTTACCTGAAGACATTTATGGTTTTGGCTGATGGTGGTTCAGCTGATGAATCTAACGATGAATCAATGAAGTACTCTTCATAAATATCAATGGCATTGTTTTGCTGGATTGTGTGCTCCATAATCTAACCAGTGAAATAAACATGAAACATCAAATACCTTGATAAAAAACATCATTCTTTATAATAAAAACCCAAAGCTTATTACAGTTTAAGATGAAACGATTAGCTGAAATGAGACAGCAATTGTTCCATATTTGACATTTAGATAATTATATGATATGTGAAAAAATTGAATTGGAAGTTTTCCACAAATAAAAACTTTAGTTATAAATTCCAACAGGGTGATGCAAAGGGAGTATGTGCCCTAGCCATGGGTCCTGAATGTGAGCAAATTGATGAATAAATCAACAAATCAACATGAAAGAGTGATATGAAAAGCAATGGAGTAATAAGAACTATTAAAGACAAATATAAATTTATAAGACTTGCTGATGACTTGGATCAAAATTGAAACTTGACAAACCTCTCCCAGTGACTGGATTGCAGTTGTGTACATTTCATCTTTCTCAATTTTTTTCCTGAAACGTGTTGTTTGTTCAATCTCTGCAGGATTTATATCTTTAGGCCATCCTCCTTCAACATGATTTATACCCCTGCTTTCTGTTTCAAATCTTTCAGTGTTGACCTGAGTATTTAATCAGGTGTCATAAGAGACTGGTGAAAATATTTTAAAAAATAGAGGAAATGTGTTGTGAACCTGATTGGCAAATGCATTGCAAAAAAAATTAGTACAAGCACATGGTTGATGACGTGGAATTCCACTCCAAACTTTGTTTTTGCATTAGCCAGTCGGTAAAACAACATATGCCCTCGGTAAAAAATATCAAAATTAAGGAAATTAAAGTGCAGTTCAGTGATACATTTGCTAGTTGCTTGCTGATAAACAAATTAACTGTATTCATCATATCATATAGAAATAAATATTTTGCCAAAAAAATTGTTCTGATTTTTAGGATTTCCTTTTGCAATGGGATATTTCTCCTAAATGGGTTTAGTGGATCTGTCAAAAAATTTGTAGAATAAATTTTGCAGTTGAATAAAATTTAAAAATCTTGTTGTCAACCAAAATATTTTGCAAAGTAGATTTTGATACTAAAGGGTCCAAATGGTAAAAATATATTTTGCAGTATCTCTTGTGTAAAAATTCCTTCTAAGGTATACAGTTATATTTTTTAAATTGTTCTAGAGTAAGTATATTTGATAGATTGTATGCCCCGAGTGTACTTTTGGATAAAATGACAGAGTTCAAACAACAATGACAAAGAGGTAGCACAAATTTTTATGTAGCTTTTTAAAGAAAGAAATCATATTCATTGGGTGAAAAAGGAAATAAGTTATTTCATTGATATAAAATGAGAACTAGGAATAAATCAACCATGTAGTTAAAAGAAGATGGAAGAATTTATGACAGTCTCCTGTAATCTGATAAAAATAGAACCTTAACCATAATATGTTCGATATCTTGAAATGTTCTATAATATGTTCTATATATTCGTTTGTTATACAGTAGATTTGATTTAGATTAGTTGTATGTGTATATATCCAAATATATATGTATAGCTAGAAGCAATATCGAAATAAAATAAGATTACAAACAAACAAATATATTCAACTTACTTCATGTTCAGACATTTCAGCAACACATTGGATGCCAACATTGCATGGGTTTCTTTCAATATAGTCAGTCAAAAGCTTTTCATCTGGGGCAACATCAAAGTGGAGTTCTGCAGGTCTGTCTGAAAAGTTGCATTGCCTTCCAAACTCGCTTCTCTTCTTTGTGTAAACGTAAACGATCTCCATTTTTCTATTTGTGGTTCTTTACAAAGAGCAATCCAGCCTAAGCTGATAAATACATCGTTTCAATTTTGCTGCATAAGTACAGTAAAGGATAAGCAAGAAGCAAATAGCTGAATAAATGTCATTATGAGAGCATTTTCAAAAAAACACAATAACATTCCTTGAAAAAACGCTTTTATTTTCAAGTAAGTAGCTGAAAATATCAGGAAACAATAAAGCAAAGAACTGTCAAATTCTAAACATCTATTATTGAAAAATGGTGTTCTCATAAACGATAATTGATTAATTATACTGTATGGTGCAGGCACCGCGGAGCGTTGAGAAAAGTGGGGAGTCTAAAAAAAGCTGGGGGGCTAAAACCTTATAAAAAGAGGCTCTACTGGTAGTTGAGTACTGAACATTTGACATTTTTTGCTAAAGCCCCCCCCAGCCCCCCTCTTGCTCCGCGGTGCCTGTGGTGACACTGTACTGGCAAAACGAAAACAAACCTGGTGGGGGATCCCTGGTGGGGGAAAGAACTAACAAAGTTTTTAGTTTTCTGTCACTCTGATGTTAAGAGGAGTCTACATCTAATTCCTTGGTAGAGTTTAAGGTAGTTTCTAAAAACTTATGTTATAACTTTGGTTTTTTATGTCTTTTTTCGTAAATATTGGTTGGTTGGTTTAAGTTTCTCCTTCCTCCCTCCAACAACGCAAAATCGCTGAAAAAATCGGTGATGTAAATCCGTGCCTATGTTGAGTATTTAAAGAGATAAAAACATGAAAGTCCTTTAATTATTCTAACTACAAGAAGTTCAATACTCACATTTAATGGATTTAGAAATGACATAACAATTTCACAAACTAACTGCAACAATTTAGGACGATTGCAAGTTTCCATGGCAATCTGAAAAACCTCGATATGGGAGCTAGGATTTTAAAGCGAGGATGATTGAAAAGAGTAAGACAATTTTGATGAACATGTGAGGTGGAAAGTTGCTAATAATTGTGGCATGGTATTAATCTCAAGAAATGCAGAAATCAAGATGGACTGCAAAATATTCCACGTTATTTTTTTCAAGATTTAAAGTTGCCAGAAGTGGATGTTGTTCAATAAAACCAAGCAATTATGCTCGTATGAATTATTCGTCTCACAGCCAAGGCAGCAATGGTGGATCAACAAATGTTCCCAAATTCGAGCACAGTGCTTCCGAAACACTTGCGTCGTGGATTACCAACAGCTTTGCATGTGATGAACATCTTCCTGCATTTAGGGTCAATGGAAATAAGCTAAAAATACACACCAAACCTCAAGATTTCTACCAAACGCTAAAAGTAATTTTAATTCAGATTGATGATAAATTGAAACTTCGTTCTTGTCCAGAAGCATTCTCTGTGAAATTCTTATTTGTCATTTTTTTATTTTAGACAAAAGCTGCCCATGCCAAGAGACGGATTATACTTGCATCACTTTATATTGGAACTGGAAGACTTGAACAAGAGCTTGTATGGAAAAATTACATTTGTTTTCAATTTCCAGTTATCTCTTTTCTTTATTGATGTTGATGTCATATTCAAATTCTGATAGAAAATCTTATTAAGTAAAGAAAAAACTAGATTTTCAGTGAAACTAGAATTCATGGAACTTGAGACCATAGGCTATAGCTGATAAAAATCCATATGTCACAGACAAATAGTTCTCTAAAGGACTGCTATCATATGAGGGAAATATTGAGAACTGCTATTAAAGTTTAAAACCAGAAAAGTTGTGAAAAAGTTACCAGAACTGGCGAGGGGGGCTGAGGGGAGCAGGGGAATAATTTGGTGTGATTGATTAGAGATTTTATGTCTTTTGTTATATTATCAATCAAATAGAGTTTTTCTAAGTGCCTCATCCATTTAAAATAGGCACCCAACCAACCAAACACTTTGTTATTTATGATAGATGATTATAATGAGAGTTAAAATTTTGAACTATCTTCTTTAGGAAGTTAAAATTGTTATCTATAAAATTGAATGTTGCTATTTTTAGGTAGATACAATTTATAAAAGAACAAAAGAAATGACAGAAGAAAACAAGGATTTCCTAGTTCACATTTTACTTGATCATTCAAGAGGATCAAGAGGAAGAAAAAATTCCAAGACTATGCTATTGCCCTTGGTGAACGATTTTGGTGACAATGCTAAAGTCTGCCTTTATCACCCACCAACTCTTAGAGGGTTGCTGCATGCACTTGTACCTGAAAGATTCAATGAAACAATTTCAGCCATGCATATCAAAGCATATATCTTTGATGACACTTTAGTGATGAGTGGGTTAGGTTGTTTAATGTTTCCTTATAAGATTGTTCATAATTCAACACTGATTGATTTGTCCTCATAGAATTATTTGACGACTTCCTTTTAAACAATGCACCATTGCCACTGGAGACAGTGCAAGAAAAACTCATAGTAATATAATTTTCAGCAAATAAAGGTGTTCCAAATTGAAGGATGAAATTGCTACTGAAGTCAATGACTTTGTGCACACCTTTTTCTTCATTTTATAAATTTCACACAGTCAATGTTAAAAGTCAAGGATCAGGAAATCATGGTCAGATCCCTCGGAAATTAGCTTTAGATAGATTGTTAGAAGGGTCATTATCTTTGCACTCTAAGCAATGGTCATCATCACCCTCATCAACAAAATGCATTTCTTCTTTTCCTCTTTCTTCATTCCCTTGATTGATGTGACAATCACATTCATATCTTTCTTTTTTTATTTGTGTACTTAAGTTGACTGTAATATCATTCTAAAGAAGACAAAATTTGAGTGGCAAAGTAATGGTGTTATGAAGATCTATTTCTGGAATATTTTAACCTTTACCACAAAAGCAGAAAAAATATGGTCAAAAAGATCTAAATGTACAAATCCTGTCAAATCTTTTACAGTCTTTCTGGGATATGGTCAGTGAAAAGCCTAAGTTTTGCAAATGTATTGTGATTTTTGGCCTGGTTAAGGTTAAGAACCAATGCCATATTACAGTGGTTTGATTTGGAATGATCCCTTTTCAATGTGGGCAAATTTCAAGCCTTCTATAAGAAATCTAGCTGATTTTGTATTTTTAGAGGTGTTGGAATATGTTCTTTCTAATCATGTGGTCAAAGTGCAAATCATTTAAAAAACCTTTTTATCTTTTATCACTTTGTCACTCTTTATTTCAGTATACTAAGAATGTGGTGTTTTTTTCTCTTCACATTGAAACAAACATTTATATGAAGTCTTGTTCTTTGTAGGGCCAATTTGAGCAATGACTATTTTACAAATAGGCAAGACCGTTGCATTGTATTTGAAGACTGTAAAGAGTTGTGTGACTACTTTCATGGCCTTGTTGAAACAGTGAGTTCCTTTTCATTGGAGCTTGATCCTAACAATACTACTAAAGTTGCAGATGGATTTCCAGAGCATCCATATAAAGGCAGCAAGAAAAAGTATATTGAAGCAGCTAAAGAAAAGATGCAGCAGTTTTTAAAACTTTGTTCAAAGGAACAGCCTCAGAAATTGAGTTTAGATTATGAAGCTACAAATGGTGAATCATGTTTTGGAGACAACTCAGCTGCCCATGATGCTGAAAGGAGGACTGATGCCATATGTGACAATAAAGATTATGAAAATACAAATAATAATGAGAGCGAATGTCAGAATTTGAATAGGACAACCGAAAAAGGCTTCACAGATACATTAGTTATCCCAACACTGCAGATGTTCTTGTATGGTATCAGACAGGATGAAAGTTTCACTTCCTTATTCTTTGAGTCAGCACCAGAAAAATCTAGCATATTTCTAGCTACTGCATACTTCAATGTTACAAGTAAACACTGGAATGAGATTCTTGCCTCAAAGTGCCAAAACTTTGATATTGTAATGGCTCATCCTAAAGCAAACGGATTTTACAAGGCTCCTGGACCAGCAGGTATAGTGGATTTTAGGCTTTTGTGTAGTTTATGCATAAGGAAGTTACCATTTCCACAGGTAAAAGATTCAAAGCCCTGTGTTAAACCCATTATCCTTTTAATAATCGAGAAGTAATTGAACTACTTGGCTTTTTCACACTCCATTCTTACTAATCTAGAGAAAATGAAAACTTGCTTTTCAACTGTTGTTTTTCTTCATCATAACATTCATCCAAGGAGTATTACTCCTCAAGTGCCAAATTATTCATATAGCAGTAAAATAACATCAGCAAGGTATACAAAAATTGACCTAAGGACATGCCCTTTTTCTAAAAGAGGATATCCCCTTTGTCTAAGGAAATTTGTAGCTACTGGATTGATTCCATCAAATATATACCTACAACTTAAAGTTCAACAGCATGAATATGATTATATTTAGAACTGTCAGCCATGATCCAATATAGAAGAGTTTGTTCACCCTCTTAAATACTTAGTTTGGAAAAAAGGGGTATATTTAGTTTGCTTTTTTGTCTGAGGAAAATTTATCAGTTTATTCACAGAATATTTCTCAGCATGTTATTGTGGATCCACCATTTGTGTTTATTAAGCGAGTGTCTTTATATTTCTTAGATATATTCAAGGTTTGTTTCCTATAAACATCCAGAAATAAATAAGGTTAAAGATTCATTTGCTTAATACAGTTTTCAAATTTTCAGGTGGAATTCCTCATGCATACACGCTTATCGCCAAGCAGTGTTACAAGGATATTGTTCGTTTTAAGCAACAGAATCGACTATCATTTTGGGAGTACCAGAGGCTTGGATGGACTTTCCATGGAAAGGGTCTTTGGGCACAGCTACATGAAGTACCTTTACCTCAAATAACAATGATTGGTTCGTCAAATTTTGGAAACAGATCTGTATATCGAGATCTAGAAGCTCAGTTAACAATATTTACAAAAAATGAGCAACTTACTAGTCAGCTTCAGGAAGAAAAACGAAATATAACAGAGTTTTGTAACAAAGTTGACTCGAATACCTACAAAGACCCTGAGCGTAAAGTTCCTCTGTGGGTTTTTATTATCAGAACATTCATGCGGACATTTTTTTAACGAAAGCGATTGTGAAACGATATGTTGTTTTTAGGAGAGTCGTCTAGCTCTTCAATATTGGTGCAAGACTACTTGTACAAGGCCATACGGCCTTCAGTGGTTTTCTGGTAACTGTATGGTTTGGTAATTGAAAGTCAATATTAATAATTTGTACTGTACCCATAGAGTTTTGTAAACTGTAGCCAGCTGTTTAGGAATACTTTAAAAAATGCAGAGGGCTGACTGACGCAACCAAAAGAACATTTGAAAGTCTAAGGGGCAGCTGTAACGCTGAGGTAGTCTGGAAAAGGGTGTATCTCTAGTCTAGCAATAATTTGAGAAATCTCTAGCCTAGAAATGAGTCAGTTTTTGACAAAGTTGGATCACCATACATTTACTTAAAGGGTAATCCAATCCAACTGTAACAAAGTATCGAAAACATACTAATGAATTCGTTGTCCCTCTTGGACTCTTCAACTAGGAAAGCGGTTAGCGGTCGCTGATTGGTATAAATAAAGAACCAATCAAACGCGTCTTTCTTCCTCTCGCGTTACTTTCGAACCACACCTGGATTTAATTTTTCATCTTATGTTCGGTCATTATCCGACGTTCATACACTGAAGAGTGCCGGACGAAGCGTGCTTCAGCATGCAACGTTTCCGGAATTTCGTGCAATCTTCATGTTTGCTGTAATAAAGTAAAGAGCTTGTTTTTTTGTGATATATTATAACAAAGAAACGTTTTCGCAGTTGTGATGAGATTGAAACTATGTGTTTATTCCCAGCAAAGTTCGGCTGAATCCGCAATTCGCAATATCGTTTCATCCAAACCTTGTTTAACATCTACACAATCCTTAATCTATCAAATTCAGACCATCAAATAATGTCAAGAAATCCAGAAAATTTAAACAGAAGGGAAAAATAACTAGAAACTGTTAATGAGTCTGTCTAGCCTGGACAAGTAGAAAAAAGCCAACTTAACATGTTCGAAGAAACAAGGACAATCGAATTATATGGAAATTCACTTTTAATGCTGTATTACTGAAAGGGAAATATTTTGAACCAAACTAGAAAGCATCACAAGCGGATTTCAGAGGAGGGCCCTGGGAACCAGAAACGTCACTGATTAACCAGTAAAAAAACCGCTTAGAAATAACAATTGAACGTTGCTTGTTGTGAGACTACCTGTTCGCAGAAATCATCACTTCGATAATTCTTCAAAGAAAGCTCTTCTTAGCATTTTGAATAAAATAATCAAATTTGTCACCAGCTTTTTAATTTCAATTTGAAAGGTGTCAATTGCGTATCATTGTTCATCATGTTTTCCTCAAATTCGATGTGCACTCTCTGCTTTCAAATTTGTGTTTTTATTTCTCTCAAGATCATTGCTATGGACGTAGTTGGCAAGCTGGAGGCTCTTCATACCGTTTGCTTGACACAATAACTTTCGTAGAAGAGTATTAAGAGATGTACTAATTACCCACAAACGGCAGTAAAGGAATCTGTCAGGGGTGCGTTTCCTTTAAGATTGTTTACGTATGAAAGAAGTATTTCTACTTTTTTCTTGCAATCAGTAGCAGAAATTGAGATTTTTGGCTGGCAAGGCAAGCGCAGTGAATTCTCTGAGTTACTTCGTTGAGAGGCAGTTTGAAGTCAACTTGTAAGTTTAAGGTTTCTTGTAAGATTTCTAAGTAAATATTTCCAAGTCCTATCGCCGGCATGACCAGTGCAAGAGACAAACTTTAGGAAAGGGACATTCGAAGATGATTCCTAACATCTGCTTTTTCTTTCCTTGCTTCTCTTTTAATTTTGATCTACTTAAGGAATCTTGTGGACAGCAATGTACTTCATGGAAAAACTTTAAGCAAAGTAATCACACGCCCAGTTCACTTTAGTTTCATTCTAATGGACTGGGGCAATAAATATTGAATGTCCTCAGAAAGTTTTTATTTTGATTTTAAAACGTCAGTGACTGTCTTGATGAAAGTAGTAGAAGAAATATAGAATTAGGGGTGTTTGAGTGTTTTCAAATTATCTAAAAGCAAACAAAACATATTGGTTTAGTAATGCATGGCCAAAATATGCTTTTCTAATGGTCTTCGATGAGTTTCCAGCTAAGTAGATGTAGTTTCGTCAGAAAAAAAGACCGCTCTGAATATAAAATTATCGTGCTTTTGTAACAGAAGTTTGAAAAGGTAACACTGGGAACAAGGAAATTACAAATTTGTAGAAGAAAATACCATGCATTAGAAAGTCACTGAACTTTTTTCTAAATCCAGGATCGTTCAACACCTTTTCAAAGAGAAGATTCCTAATTGGAAATCCGCTCCCCCCCCAAAAGGAAACTTTTCTAAAGAGGGTCAGATATTAATTGAAGGTTTAACTGTGAGAAATTTCAATCTTGAAAACTTCTTCATTCCCAAGGCTTTCATTGGACTATGACGTCATTGTTTTTGTCACTTCTGCTTCGTTTATTTTCAATTCTACCACCCCTGTCTTATAAACAAATGTTCGATTGAATAGGTTGAAGACGATCAGAGGTACTTGCGAGACGCTGTAGAGAGAAACCGAAGATTCTCAAGCTACTATGAACGGCTACTCTATTTCTGATGTACCTCAATCTGTGGCCGAGGACCGTTCCACAAAACAGAACAAAAACTTTGACAGAAAACTTGAGCAGGAACTAGGACGATTGCAAAGACAGCAACAGATTTGGTTGAAAGAACAGTCTTTCGAAGCCAGAAAATTGGTCAAGATGAATGTTAGAAGGAAGAAGTCATCATCGAGTGAACCACCTAGAAGTCCAACAAACCTGAAACAAGTAAGTATAAAAGAAAGTGCCAGTATTCAGAGTCGAGAAAAAAATAAGACAATTTGCTGAAAAATTCCTATTCAGAATGGCAAAACATAGAACGTAACTGTAGACGCAATGCAACCCAAGCTGAAGTAGAGAAGAATTAATCAACGCTGTTTGGAACTGTGTTTGAAATCAGCGTAAAATCCAAAGCAAAAATGTGGGGAACCAAAAGCTGCTCCAACGATAAACAATAGTGCTATTTGTTTGACAGATTGCAGAACAGGAATTTTCCATCGAAGAGCAATTTGGTGCATTTTCAAATGAATTCAAAGACCGAGATACCTTGGCCCCACAGAAAAACTTAAATATTATAAGCAAAGTACTCTTTTTTTGTAAAATATGGCTGTTTTTACATTTATTTATCAGGGCTGTCCCTCCCAAACAAAAAGTTAGATCGATCTTTGAATTGCCGGCGGGATTTCGTCGGTTTACAGCAATTTTCTGGCGGCCAGTCTTTTGGAAATAACTTCTTCGGTGGCTAAATTATAGATTTTACAATCAAATGTCCATTTTGATTCTGTGGCCGCGAGCCTGTATGATCTGCCTGTACTAGTAATTCCCGTAACTGCTTATCAAATCAGAACAAAACAAACGCATCAGAATAAATTACTCCCATGGAAAATATTCTTTTGAAAATATAAAACGATACATATTATAACTATTTACGAATATATACATTTTTTCATAAAATTTTCTCAAGACTGTCACTGAACAAAGTACCACAAGAATGAACTACGATGACTAAGAGACCCTAAATATCCCGAGGCAACTTCCTATATCCTTGCTGATCAGAAAAAATTTCTTTACTAGCTGACAAGCAGTGATGTGCCTAGACAATTTTGTTTGGGGGGTGTTCAGGAAAAAGGTGACCGACTTTACTTTTTTGGCCGACTATTTCTCCATAGAAAATTCATTAACAATGAAATAAATGATCATATACACACTGGATGATAACAAGAATTAGCAAATGATGGCATGAAAGTATAAGGAGAGTAAATTTGCGGAAACTTATATTCCTGGATTTTGCATTTTTGGGTGAACCCATGAGCATCTTTTTGCGAAAAGCCAATTTTAGAATAATTTGCAAAAATGAACTACAGATAAAACGTTGTTCAAGATTACACTTTAGAGTAGCTCAGCCTCAGCTTGTTCTTAATTTTTTTTAACCAATTTTGGAGCTCGTGTTCTTATAAAATTGTTCTTATAGAAAAAGAGTGTATTACAAAAAGAAAGTTGACCATGACCAATAAAATGAATGAATTAAGGGTTGAAATTTGGTCAAACTTCCAAATTAATGCTAAGGTTCCCGCTGCATGACCAACTTTCTTGAAGTTTGCAGACACGCCCCCTCTCCCCCCAATCGGCACATCCCTGCTGACAAGACCAAGATTTCTGGAATTAATCTACTTTAGTTTAGCTAACTCGAGGACAAAAGCTGCATAAAAGAACCTCATGCTTAAAGTCATAAGTAAGAAAGCTTTGTTCATGTGGTATGTTTGTGTCAACATTTGATTTGCTGCAACATTTTCATGCGATCTGTTATACACGTAATCTAACAGGCTATATGGAATCGACTTTCATTAATAACTGTCAACTTAATTAAATTTGTGAATGTGGGTCTTATTTAATGACAAACCTTTTTATTAATGTGGATCTCTATTTAAATAGAATCACTGCTTCTCAGTTTATAAACCTTGAGTTTGAAGAATTTCTTCATTCTATTAGTACGAAACGTTTACACTGAATATCTTACTTTTATATACTTACAGAAAATTTGCGCAAATAAATAAACGTCCTAATTCTATCCTGAAATTTCTTGCAAATCAGCTACCCTGATAGCAATTTCAACAGATAGAAGCAAATACAGAGATAAAATTCCTGTCCAATACTCGACCGATATCTCCCTATAGGTACATTACCTGGGGAAACTTCTCCGATACAAGGAGCAGTTTCCCAGGTTAATTTGAAAAATCACGACCTTTCCCTAACCAGGCCAATTTTTTATAAAATTTTGGATGAATCATGTAGATCGTGTTTTAAAAAATTGTGAGGGGGCTATTACCCTCCCCCACTCATTACCCCCCATTTGATGCCTGCCTACTATAGACTGTAACTCTGGTCCGATAGGAATCCTTTTTCTGAAGGTTTTACTTAACTTTGAAAATCACATCTAAGGACAATGCTTCGAAGATACTCTTTCACTTATTTGTTTGAGGGTGGAAATTAAATTAACATTTAGTACAAGAAAGGAAAACAGTCGCCAAAGTCAATCTTTCTCTTTCTGCTTGAGGAAAAAGGTTTACTCTGAGGAGAACAAGTGTTAGCAAGATTTAGACATGTCATATCTAGGACACTATAATTTTTATAGAGATTTCTACTTGCCAAAAGTATTCTGACAGCACTGCTTGTTTTCAAGAGAACGACTCCCCAGGTTGCTCGAGAATTAGACGATTACCTAAAAGAGAATTACTCAACTTAAGTAACCGAAAATCATTGTTCGTCAAATCCGTTATACTTATATAAAAATCAGTTAAAAATCAGTTAAGAAACAGAAAATAATTTAAAAAATGGCTTTTCGTGGTACAGAATTTAAAAATTTCCTTCAAAAAACAAAGGTTTTGAAACATATTACTAAAGCTTTTTCCTATTACAATAGCGAAAAATTCATTGAGAGACATCTTCTTATATCAGATACCCCCACAACACAACAAAGTTTGTCATGTGATGGTAATAGCTTTGTGCCAGATTGGTCTCGGTTGGATTGATTGCCAGATAGTAATAAGGATGTTAATGGAGAATTAATGAGTTAAGACAAATATATATTTCCCTTTGCTGAATTTTCTGCAAGTAATATTCACTATAGCTAAACATGGTCTATATAATTGGATATGATTATCGACTAAACCAATTCCAAACAATTCTATAGATAGAAATCATAACAAAAAGATATAAGTGCGGTCAAGGAGTACAGAAGCAACATCTATACGTTTCGGTGTGAAGAACAAGAATTTTGCAGTCATATCAGAAAAATCGAAGCAAGGAGAAATGGCAAACTCTCGATTAAATCAAAGGGATTTATTGCTGAAAAATTACCGAACATCCCAGTTATTCTTGTGGCAGCAAAATGTGGCTTACAAAGTTATACTTGTCGATTGGAAACAGTCGATTGATTACAACTGATGAACGTTATTCATGATTATGGTTCAGTTAAGTAACCGAAATTTCCTTCTAAATCATCTCCAGATCATTTTCGTAGAAAATGTGTAGAATTTATTACCTTGGTCAGTTGTCTTTTCCACGTGACCGCTTTTCAGTTGCCTTGAATTTCTTACTGTGAACAATCTTGGTGACGTCTTAGCCTCCGGCTCTTGAGGTAAATGACTTTCATTTGCTGATACTGCAGCAGCAGGGGGAATGCGACTTTGTACAGCAACCTGCCTTATTTGCGGCCCCGGGGACAAGCCAGTCTCGTCCCTTTTATCCGGATATGGCTCCCTCCTATCAGTCCAGGCATTGGCACCGCGAGGAACCGAGGGGTGCTCGCGTGGTACAACTCCATGTTGCGAGTCATTGATGCGATGGGGATGAACGGTATTTGGCGGTCTCCCTGATTTTTTTAAAATGAGTTGCGAGTGAGAATTGAGTTAAGAGAATGCAAAACAGACTAAAGATTCACACATTAGCAGTTAGATTTTCGACATTGACCGTGGTCTGAAAGAACTAGAAAGTTGGTTCATAAGTGTTTAAGCGATCCATTCCGGGTTTTTTAAGCAAAATATTTCAATTGTTTCTGAAACTACTAGGTGAAATTTTACCATGCGCTATGAGCCAGCTTTCTACTTAATTTAGAGGCATCCATTTGGAAAACTATTAGGATTGCCTAATTTAGCAGTCCAATGGGTCAGTGTATTCACGTCTATTGTAAGAAACTTTTATATCAAACAAGAACTGGATAATAATTGCAAAACCAGGAAACAGTTTAGAAAAATGTTCTGGCGTCTAAGTCACCTGTGGTTTTCCTAATTTCAGACTTCTGACATTGACCAGTTTTATAGGCTAAAATTTCTGCGCAGTTTTTGCTACATATCTAGTTATCTTATAAAGAATAAAGATTTCAGATCCGTTAAATGCAATCGACAGATATAAAAGTGGCCTAAGCCATCTGTCCATCAAGATTAGCCAATCAAGAAGCGTGTGAATGGAATCACACTCACTGATTGGTCTACTTTTTAGTGAAAGATGGCTAAAGCCCCTTTAGTAACTGGCGATTGCTTTTAAGGATTTCTTTAAAAATTACTTATCGTCAGGTGTTATATGCAGCAATAAATTGTCATAAATTTGGCAGCAATGAATCTGCGTGTATATCGTTCAGCAAATGTAAGCATATGGTTGTGGACTGAGTCAATGGGAATATGCAAGAGTCACAGTACCAAATTAAAGCAAAATGAATTACATTATTTGGAAATGCATCTCGTGTCTCTCAATAGATAATCAAAAGATTGTGCAATCAACTAATCGCACTGCGCACAGTGGCGTACCCAGGGCTGCAGGAGTGGGGGGGGGGGGGGGTACGCCACTGACTGTGCAAACAGCTCAATGTACTAAATAGAAAGTGTAATGTGTTTGCAATACGTACTCATGCCTCTTCTTGGTGCCTGTGATACCATAACAGGAATCTCAATTTGAGGCTGCCTGGAGGCGGAGTCATAAATATAACGAATCTGTGGCGGACGGCCAGTTCTAGGCGGAGTATGTCGGTAATCGTCGACCAGGGTGGCGGGAAGGTAGCTAGTGGTTGGTTGATGTCGGTAGTTGTCTTCGTACAATTGGTATCCATCGTTTGGAAACTCATTGACTGGTCGATTGAGATATGGAGACGAATGCTGGCCACGTGTTTGATGGTAATCATCATAATCATAATAGGAATCATGTCGATCATATGTTAATCGCGTTTCTGTGGTAGCTTCAGGGGCATAATGGCCAGGTTGTGGGTAAACTAGAATCAGAATATATGTGATTAATACGCTGTGAATCAGTCAAAAACCCAAACGCTCCAGTAAAGCCCCTGTCAAAGGACTCTGTCCAAAGGTTCACTTTAACAAATAAACTTCACGGGCAACAGTTGCGATGCAAAATAGTCAGAAAGCTACTTGCCAATTTCATTTTTCGGAAGATAAGATAGCTAATAGGAAATCCTGAAGATAAGGATTAGGTGGATCGTGATCAAATTCAAGCAAAATCTGGGAAACAAGGTACGATAATTCTAGAAAGATTGACGTACTATGAGAATGAAATACATTCAATACTACAAAAATTATTGATCAGATAAAATATCAAAGATTGCTAAACAGTAAAAATAAATCAGCCCATTAGAAAGCAGCCAAGTAACAATTTGTATAGTAACCAATGAAAAATTGAATAAACCTACTTCAAAAATCTTTAAATTGAAAATTTCAGACTTTTAGTAATTTAAGGCCTTAGGTGTTATTTAAGGCCTGCAGCTAATTGTCTCTAAAGGGTGTTATTTGCAATTAGGGACAGTTTGCTTACTATGGCACACTATGTCATTTATTCAAATGATACTTCAAAAAGTGGCAATGCAGTGCAAATGATATGTTGATTTTGATGATTTTCAAAAGTTATGCGCAGTTAATTTAAAATGTGCCTATGATAAAAAACATTTGAAAATACATACATTCGTCTAATTCAATAGTAGGTTGGCGGTATCTTTCAGCTGGCCTTTGCAAATAAACAGCGTTTCCATTTTCAATTCGACCTCTCCAATTCTCGACGTATGCTGGATGTGTCCCGGCAACGTGCGAAGGAGCCAGAGGCATCTGCAATACATTGGTGGTATCATCAGGTAACTTCAGATCAAGATATTCAGAGTTCAGTGGAATGCAGACTAAATGAGGTATTTGAAAGAGTGTTCAATGCTTTGATTTACACTCAGTTCTGAGATTGAATCTAAAAAATATCTTACAATAAACCATACAATCGCTGAAAATGACCTAAACTTTGGTATTAGACATTTATTGGCAAATATGTTTTTGTAACAATTAATGGGGTTTTTAAAGACTTCTTGGGGAACAGATCTCTGTACCGCTGTATTACTGTCAAAACGGAAAAGTGTAAACTTTCTGGAGTTTCATTGCTACGGCTGTAGCAACATATTGTGAAATGTGAACTTATTCAAGTTTAAATCGGTTGGAATTTGTTGGTTTTTGCTTTAAACGAATAAAAATACTTCCTTTTATTTCAAACAACAACTGTTTATCTTGAAGCTACGTAACTCGTTGATGAATGCGCTTTAAGAGGCAGATCCAAGATGGTAGGATTCCAGTAGATTTGATAAGAAAATAAACTTGCTTTTAGCATACCGATTGTTCTGTTGTTGGTGGATTTTTTTCAGCATCAACTCGATTACGCTTCTTTCTCCTTCGCTGTGTCCTTTTTCTATCAAGTAAAGAATCGGTTTCATTTACATTTTTACTAAAAGCACCGAGATTGTTCAGATATTTCTAATAAAAATATCGCTGATATTATTTGCGATGGAACAAATCGACGATGACAGTAAATGAAATACTTCATACATCTATAACAAAAAGTTCAAAATATTTTTCATTATGACACTTGATATGAGAGTATTTAAGTCAGTTCCAAGAAGCAAGAAAGAACTGGAACAAAAATGGTATAGATTTCATTTAAGTCGAGCATTAAGTCAATTACAAGAAGCAAGAAAGAACTAGAACAAAAATGGCATGATTTCATTTAAGTCGAGCATTAAGTCAGTTCCAAGAAGCAAGAAAGAACTGGAACAAAAATGGTATAGATTCCATTCAAGTCGAGCATTAAGTCAATTACAAGAAGCAAGAAAGAACTGGAACAAAAATGGTATAGATTCCATTCAAGTCGAGCATTAAGTCAGTTCCAGTCACTTAATGCGATCGTCAGGTAACTTTTCTTAGTTGAGAATAAGTCAAGAGTATTATATTTACTTCAACTTCTGAACATACAGGGTCCTCTTCAGATGCAATTAATCTGCCTAATTCTTTTTTATTCTTCCTTGAAGGACTTTGACACTTATTAGATGTCAAAATGATAAAATAACATGATTCAGACTTATTCAAGTTACCTTGAATCCGTTGCAATTAATTCGTCAATCTGTAAAATGAGCACACAATTTTATTACTTAAGGGCATATAAAAATTAAAAAATACTTAATTTGAAATTTTTTCATCGAAACGAGTAAAACTTGTCAGGCAGCATCTTTCAGATTGAAAGTTATTCATCCGCTGATATTTGGAAAGATCCTTTGTTACCTATGGTCTACAAATCCAATCAAAGAAGGAATGGCAAAATCCTTGAATAGTTGGCAAAAGGTCTGACATACTACTTTGAAGATTTAAATTAAAAAATGAACTAGATGGAAGAAAATTGTCAGGGGTGTCTCGAAAGTCTACACGGAGGTAAGAACACCAAAGTATTCAAGCAGCACTGTCGAAGATCCATGTTTTTTCCTAAGCATTCTTGTGTGTTTTAGTTCACTAGATAAGAAAGTCGATTCCTCAACTGAATGTAATGTTTATTGGCATGGACAGTCCTCTAAATCATGTTACATAACATAGCTTTACTGATAAAATTGATTAGTAGTCCATAAATACCTCTCTCTGTGCTTGATAGATTTGCTTTTTTTTGGTTGTTTTTATTTCAGATGCTTCAACTCCTCTAGGCCACTTGGATTTTCTCCTCATCCTTTCTTTGTTCTTCCATTTCTCAACATCAGCCTAAAGAATCAAACCAACCTTGAAAAAGCTTTGATGTGAAAAAATAAAAAATATCTCTTTTTAAGAAGACATACTTGGGAAAAATGAGTGCTTCAGTTAAGTATGTGAATGCTCAAATTCTATCTTTTCAGGCATCAAAACAGACAGGAATTCACTTCCAGGGCGCGTTAGACAAGCTAATAACTACATAGCATATAGCAATTTTGTTTATAGATAAGTAAGACTTCCATCTTCAATTTTAGACCTTGCTTTATATTCAACCCATAATTAGTTGTTATTTATAAAAAAGAGTCAATAATCAACTTACACGAATTTGTAAAGTTGACTCATTTGCAGGCATTGTTTCGTCTTTCTGTGAGTTAGAAGCTTCTCGAATAGATTGCATTTTGGCGATCCATCCCTGGTTGAGAAAAATTACTTCAAATGAAGAAACTGATGGATATGAAACAAATGATGGGAATTTAGGATAATACAGACAACCATTCTTAAACAAAATATTGTATTTTACGCGTTGTAGAGCATGTTATAGCGATGAAGATAGTGGGATAAAAAATAATTTCCGCATTGTTTCCGCATGCTGGCCAATAGTTTCTTGGAACACAAAAAGTTTCTGTCTCTAACTTGTCCGCTTTTTCCATTCATTAAATAAAATTATGCTTGCTATAAAGCTGAATATTTCATTAAACACTAAATAAACCTTCCTTAAGGCATACCTAATGCAATAATACCCCGATAATGGAAGGGCAGACAAATGCAGCTGGAAAATGCTGGAAAACTCTAAATGGAGAGGCGGGATGAATCAAGCATATCCTAAATGACTAAAGCCGTTATCAAAAACCTGCTAACACCAGAAACAGGTAGCCATTGAGAGATTTTGAGCTAAAGTAATTACCCTTGGGACCCCTGCTTCGCTGATTATCTTTCGCTGCTCTTCCTTGATTCTCTCATTTTTTAAAGCCAGTAGTTCTTTCTTCAGTTCAAGGACTTCCTGCTCTACAAGTTCTTTTTGCAACTTCTTATGGTCATCTTTGTCCTCGTTTGAAACGCCATGGCCTACACTGGTAACATTGGTCTCTTTTTCTTCCGCTTCTGCCTCTTTACCGATTGCACCATGAGTCAACGATGTCTCTTTTAGAACTCCACTCTCTGCAAGGCCCAGTGCCGTGAAGTTTCCTTGGTTAAGAACGGGTGATACTAATGCATTTGTAGTTGACTTTGCACTGCGTGAAGAGGCCGTTGAAGTTCTGGATATAGATCGCTATCACAAAGAAAGAAGAAGTCATAGTATCTTAGAGGTCAATTCTGACTTCAGAGCTACACTGAAGGCTGCTTATTGATGCAATAGGCCCATTTAATATATCAAGCATTGTGTCATATTTATAAGACGGTCTAGAAGTGCCTTGATTTGCAACTAAGATGGAAAAGCATGAGCATGTCACAACCTTTGCTACTATGAAAATCAATTTGAGGAATTTAAGTCATGCGAGTTCACTTAGAGTGTATGTAAGACTAGTAGGGACATCTCACCTTTTCTAAAATCATGTTCCTCTCTTTCTTTGTTCTTCGTCTCTTTTGTTTCTCTTTAACTTCGCTTCCTATTTTCTCAGGATCCTCAACAAAATACTGTGATGCAAAAGCACTGAAAAGTAGCAAAAACTTCAGAAATTAGTTGATAGATAATTAAATCATAAAATCAATGTCACTGAAAAGTTTTGATAAAAATTCAAGAAGATATTTTGCTTGACTTTTCAAACCTGTCACAGTCTCTTCTGCTACTATTTTCAATGGCACACTTTATAAACTGTTAAAAGCCTGTCAAAATTACCTGTATAACTGAGCAATTGGCGTTCACTTTTTCACATTCTTCATTTCTTTTCCCAAATATTACTACCTCTGCCCTTTTACCCCAAGAATAATGTTGACCCCTTTATCCCAATAATAATGTCGATAGCTTTCGCCGAAGTTTACGTATATGCCAGCCACACAAAAAATCGCACTTCCTTATCCCCTCAAGCATTTTACAGAGTTCTTTCAAAGTCTTCTAGATCTTCATCAAGACTGTTTTCAACAATCCAGCATAGTCGTAATAAGGTTCAGCTTTCTTTGGTTATAGAATTTGATTTATGCTTACCCATCAGATCCCGAGTCCAATCGATCTATCTTTGCAGAGCCATTTTCAGCTTCAAAATACTTTATTGAATTAACTTTATCTTCGCCAGGTTGCGTTGGATCTGCCTAAAATTCAACGAGCTCGATGATTATATTTTCAGTGTACATCAGATATTGGCCACTAGAACCTTGTATGCAGGAGTGCGAAATGCCCCAGGCTTCCTAGGTCTACGGGGCCTCATCCAAAAATGAAAATTCATTTTAAGAATGGAATTCATCGAACGTAACAAAAATATGCCTAAAAATAGCAAAACGTTTGAAGATAACTGCAAGAGCTAACAAACAAGAGACTCTGCAAGAACAACTAGATAAATAATAAATTATTACGGAAAGTTTGAAAGAAAGGGTCTGTGCATGTTTGCTACATCATTAGAAGGCAAATTACAAATCTAGAGAAAAACAAAAGAAGGTCATGTACGACTGTAGGACAAGGATCACTGCAGAAAGCAGTCAGAAATCTGGAGCTAGTCGTTCAAGGAAAGTGAAGTCAGTACGAGAAGAACTGAGTACAGAGTCAGGCCAGTCGCTAGCGATTGTGCTCAAGGGGTGTTTCCAGGTCCCATTTCTTATTTTATTTTCTGCCAAGTATGAATGTCTGCCAAATAAGTACCCCTGGATGGCAAAAACCTCACTGTTTTTGCAACGGAAACATTTTTAAAGTTGCGTGTCACACTCCCCACGCCTCCTATAGCGACGGCCCTGTACAGAGTAACTACGACTGCTTCAAAATGTCTGGTAAATCCAACTTACATAAATTCTGAGACTTTTCTTGAGCTTGTACCTCTGACAGACAAGAAGTATCAAGCAGATCAACAGCAAAGCAATTGGGGTTACGAAAGCAACGATTACAGTTTTCAAATCCAACGTTTTTTGTCCTGAACCTGTTGATGGTTCGGTAGTAGTTAGAACAGTCGGCCGAACAATGGTCTGGAAAAAAAGAGAATTAGATATTTTCAAATTTTATGAAATAACCAATGAATTAATCGAAGGAGAACAGCAACATCTTAAAGGGTACGATTGGTACATGAAATTAAGCAAAGGCTAAATGCTGCAAAATTTTAGAAAAACACGAAAAAGTGTAAGCATATCAAATAATACTAAAAGACATGACAACATTCCTCATGACAAGAAAGTGCCCAACATTCCTCAGAGTATAAAGCGTCTAATGAATGTTTGACAGAAAGCGTTTTGTCATTAATTATGCATTTCCATGCTATATGTAAACAAGGACCGAGATAGATTTCGAAATGTGGGGGGTGGGGGTTTTATTATACATCTGGAAAATTAGCGTATATTGAGAAATGAGTGAAGAGAAAGGGGAATCAAGCCCCTTAACCCCCGCCCCTCCTGCTATCTCGGCCCTTGTGTTAAAACTTTAAAGATGCATTAGAAATTCATATAGTAAACAATTGATTCTGAAAAATAATATTGTAATAAACTGCTCCTTAAACATTTTCAACAGAGTTATAAAGTATCTTTTTAGTGACAAAAGGTGAAAGCTGCAACTTTGAAATGAATGCTTATAATATTTTAAGGAAACTCTTCCACTAATGCATGAAGAAAGATGATATGTTGGAAATAAAAATGATTATTAATAAAGTGTTGTAATCAAAAGAAAAAAATTATAAAAATAAAATAGAAACATCTGTGATATGATCCAGATTAGAAATTTTGACACACCCATCTAGAAATTCTTCACGGAACTGGTAAAAGGCTTCAATAGCGTTGATTGAATGAAATTTAATCACGTTTAATATGTGACAGGGTACGCCTTTTCGGTGCCCCTTGGTCTTTTGTTTTTTGGGCACAGATTGCACAATTGTGGAGTTTGTGTTTATTGTAGCAGTGCTCGAGTAAGCTTTACATTGTGTCTTTTATACGGATAAAGCAACAAGCGTGCAAGTGTGCATTGGCCTTGGGTATATAAACTTTGTCTTAGCACAGTTTCATTCTCACACGTTGCACGACAACTCGAAGTTGGACTCTGGAGAGGAAAGGTTTTTCCTTTGCGACCCTGCCCACCTAACCCATGTCTAGATATCTTCAGGGGCTTTTCTTTACATGCATTTTGACTTTCTACTTTTTTTTCGTGCATTAGTTAAAGGCTGTATGGCTTGCGACTTTTGCATGAACAAGGTGCTGCTAGTCGGCGGAAGAAGGCCATTGTTCTTCTTCTCAACCCCCTCAAAAACGGTTGGGGTTTTATTTATGGCCGTCTTTGCGATTGGCGCACCGACAGCCCAAAAATATATGGTTCAAATGATGAGAGAACACCACCTTCAGTCTTATGATTGACAATGGTAAAACATTCTGAGAACTATATGCTAATGGTTTTTGTTTAGTAACCTGGAACAAATATTAAACGACGCTACTTTGCTGCAAAAAAAATCAGTGAGTCATGCAGATTTATTCATAAATGGAAAACCTTACCGTATAATTCAGTATCTTGTCCATTTCGGTTAACGAGATTTTGTCGAATTTTTCAATAACTCCATTGGCAATAAGTGCTCGTCCGTTTTCAATAACAGCAAAATCGATTTCGACATTTTCAGGATGCTTGGAGTTTCTTTCGATATTCGTAATCTAAAATTGATAAATCAAAATGAGATGATTAGATGATATCTGAAACCCGAAAAACAAAACGTGAAAAATATCCATGTTCTTGGAACACGCACAATTAAAAAAGGGAAGGAGCAACAGCCAGTAGTTGTACAACGTATGGATAATTGAGAACGAAAGGGAGAAAGGAGGAATCTTTCACATTGTTTCTCCCCTTACAAATTCCCTCACTTTGTCTCCATCAACAGGCTTTACTCTCGCTTAATTTACTAAAGCAACATAAATGTCCACTGCCTTATTCAAAGAGTGCCCGATGCCGTATAGGCAGAGTTGTAAGCAGACATAGTGCATAGAACATAAAGGTTCTGAGTTCCCACCTCCGAATTTCAACTTTAAATGCGATCTTCAGGCAACAGTTGGTGTTAGTATATTAAATTATTTTGATTCTTGAGGTATATTAAAGTGAACACTATATAAATCATATAAAAAATGAGCTGTTTTTGAAGCTCTTCAACAATTTCAAGTGGATAAAAGAGCAAGACAAGCAAATTTTGAAAACTAAAATGTGACGTCAATAGTATAAACATCAGCACGTCAAGATTCTTAACATCAGCTCATACTGTGACGTCAGAATTCTAGGTATCAGCTCATATCTTGACGGCATGATTCTAAACATCAGCCCATAATGTGACGTTAAGACTCTAAACATCAGCTCATATTGTGACGTCAAGATTCTAAACGGCAGCACATACTGCAACGTCAAGATTCTAAAAATCACCTCATTTTATGACGTCAAGACTCTAAACATCAGCTCATATTGTTATATCAAGACTCTAATCATCAGCTGAAATTATGACGTTAAAAATCTTAACATCAGCTCATATTGTGATGTCAAGATTCCAAAAATTACCTCGTTTTGTGACGTCAAAAATCTAAACATTAAGCTCTTATTGTTATATCAAGACTCTAAAAATCAGCTCATATTATGACGTCAAAAATATAAACATCAGCTCATATTGTGATGTCAAGATTCTAAACATTACTTCGTTTTGTGATGTCAAGAATCTAAACATTAACTCTAATTGTGACGTCAAGATTCTAAATATCACCTCATATTGTGATGTCAAGATTAAAAATGGACAGCCATCGTAATAACAAATGGATGTTACTTTCTTGCAGGTGGCCAGGTGGCTAACGAGACAAGGAACAACATACGTTTCGTAACCGGAAAATAACGTGCGAACAACGGCAATTAAGGCTAGAAAAATACTGGTCGGGATATTCAGTCAGTAGAGGGTATTTTTCAAAATATTTTCCCTGTGAAATATCTCGTAAAACTTGATATACGGAACTAAAAATAGCATTAGAATCATGAACATGGGAAAGCTTTATACTTTTGCAATTAAAGTAAAATGTATTTTTGCATTGCGGTTTCAACCATTGCTTGTTATTGCATACTTCATTAAACTATTTGCAATATCGTGTATATATTCATCATCATTTATGATATTTACACAAAATCCTCGATAAACTTGATAACATTTAATAAATTGATTTATCTATCTAGGGTCAAGTATTCAGTTCTCGACCTTATTGATTGGTAAAGATGTCAGCGTTAAAGCTATGCTATCACATAATAAGAAAGCAGAAATATGATAATTTTATCTATGTTAGAGACGTCTTACCCGATTTGTATTCCTGTCGTTTTATAAATCCCGAAATTCAACTTGCCTGGTTTTACAATCATGACACAAACATCAGCTTCTAAATTGTAGTGGCCTAGCACCTGCAGTTCCTACTTTGATAAATTACAAAAATAGTTTCTATAGTTACGTTTACACAATTGGTTATCCAGCAACGATGAATACGAGATCAACTCCAATGACGTTATTGTGAATGAAAAATGAGTTCTTTATGCATAAGTCAACATAAACAGGATTCAGCCACAAGCTAGCTTGAAGATTCTCTCTATACAAAATATGAACAGCTTGCGCTCTTTGTCATCTCTTCTGAGCAATATATCTTATTATCTTCTGTTTAGGGTTAAGAAAGGAGCTATTGTTTAAAAGTCCGTTATCCGTTGATTGAGAAACGTCAGGGATGGGTGAGAAATTACCCAGCTCTCTGACTGATTAAGAATTCTTTGAATGATAATTTAAGTTCAAAATATGATAGACCAGTCGAACCAAAAACAGTAGCTTCACTACGTCTCGGTCCCTCCTAACTCTTTATCGTCGGTGTTGTTGTTGACCCATCCAAATTTTACAGAAATTTCTATGACATTGGTCCCAGGAGATCAGGGACGTTACCCCGTGCTCCCTAAGACGTGTCAGAAACATTAAAAATCTTCCCGTGCACACCTTTTTTAAGTCCTCTTACTAAACTTACAAACCCACATTTCAAAGCTCATCTTTCTTTCCAAGAGCTTGTTAACTTTGGAATACGTTACATTTTTCCTGCTTCCCAGATTCTCGAAACCTGCCTTTTTTTTAAAACAAGATCACCAAAAATGATTTCACGTTCCTCTCATCCTAGTTCCTTCCTCCTTTCCCTTGTGTGGGCTTTGTAAGGGCTTAATAGATAACAATTCCAACATAAACGCAAACTCCATATCATAAACAAAAGCTGATATACAAAATTCTGATGTATATTCTATAGACGATGTATCAAGGATTCTGAGTTCTCCTTTACTAGCAAAAGCAGAAGGCATTAATGTGCATAGATTTTTGAATCAATCTACTTTGAACAAGATGCCTTTTGTCTTCTAATTTATCTTCTACTTGCCTAAAATTTGAGCATACTGCATAACATTTGCATTTTAAACAAGTAGTTAGGGAATATTCTGAGTCATAAAAATGTAGGAAGAAAAATTGGCTGGAAAACATAACAGTTCCAAGCCCACCGAAGGTTTTTTACCATGAACGGAAAAAAGACCTAAAAAGGTTTTCTTTCGGTTTAGCGAACTCCTGATATAACGAACTATTTTCTGGTTTCCTTCAGAGATGGGATCGTATCGGAATTCCATTGTATTTCAATTCAATGTTACTTTTAGTATTTAAACGTTCCTGAATGAATTTTTAACAACAAACAACACCTAAAACAGCCGATTTATGATAAGAGCTAAATTATGTGTCTTGACCTCCCTTGCATTGTTATTTTGAAGTATTTCAATATTGTAAAATCGGCCATATTCTCACTCATTCATTGACCATACCATATCCATGACATCCCCTTACGTCATTCACTGCATTGCATACCATAGGACTTTTTCTCTACAATTGTTTTCAACTCCGCTCTCCTAGGTAAAGCTGACTCAGCTTCTCCCGTTCTATGCCTACAGCTTTCTTCATCACATTGCATCATCATTACATCATCCTAACTTATTTTTAGTCAGCATCTTGATTTTTCAATATAAGCATGTTAATTTGTAAATTTAGTTAAGTTCAGGTCAGAGTTCTACAGGCAACATAATATCTCTCTCATTGGTTCCGTGTTCTACACACGGTAAATAGGACTCTCTGGAATAAAGAAACAACACGTTAGTCGATGGATTATTAATCTCGGATCGATGGATGGATCGATGCATTTGGTGGCTGCATCGATCGATGTTCCAATGCACACTGAAATTTAATCCTGAAAAGAAGAATGGGAAGCGGTTTTCTGTTCCTAAAGTATATTAAAAAAGTATTTATATAGGAAAGATTTGTAAGAAATTATGCATTACTCACTTGAACAAAGGCTCCTCCAACCTGCCTTCGAACTCTGAGAAGATACTTTGCTTTGTCACTGGCGATTGCTCTTCGCTTTCTGACTTTTGTTATTGCAGCAATGTACAGACTGAGCAGCCTCTTCTTCATTTTACCTTTGAACACAGTCAGTGTTATGTTTTCTTGAAGCTTTACACGAATGACAATTCTTATTTTAGCTGACTTTGGTATATTTGACGGACTCAGTGTCGGTGGAACAACGGATGTAGTTGCAGTAGTTGTAGCAGGTGAATATTCTGAAGGAGTTGGTGAATATCGAGAATCTTGAGTTGTCAGGTGTGAGGCAAAGTTGCTGATCTTTGTAGCAAAATAGATTGAAGTTGAGCTTACGGGAATCACTACTGTTGTTTTTGTTCTAGTTACAGCAAAACTAGAATGACCCAACATAAATGACATTATAGTAGTTCCGTTCTTTGTTCTAGCAGATGATTTTGTGGAAGATAATGCATGCATGCTAGATGCAGTACTTAATCGTGTTCTAGAGTGCGATGAGTGAACCAAAGAAATGAATACAAAAGACTTTTCATTCAATTGGGTCGAAGAAAACAATGAAAAGGTGAGGGTCATATTTCTAAATCTAGAATGGCCAGCCTCTGACATTGTTGACATAGAGTACAAAGGCAAGCTCAAAGAATGAAACGCCAGTGTAGACAAAGGTGAAATATGTAAAAGTGGTGTAGAAGATGGCACTGAATTGGTAACACTAAAATCTGAAGCAAATACCGACGAAGGTAAAAACGATGATTCATAAACAGAGTTCCTGGTTGCTGAAACTGTTATCAATCCCAGAGCTGTATCTGACGTGGAAACAGAAATAGTAGCAATAGTAGATGTGGGAGAGAGGGTCGGGAAAATTTCTGATGTACTTGATAATACAGTCCTTGCTATCTGGGTAGGAAAATTTGAACTAATTGAGCTTGTTATACCAAAAACTAATACTGATAATGTTTCTGACGTTGTGTGGATGAGAGGTATTGTTGATAAGCTAGAAATCTCCACTGCATGGGATGTCGACGAAGATGTGGGTAATAAAATGCCTGCAACTGTCGATATCGATGTAGACACTAATGAAGCGTCCATGGTAGTTGCAGCCAATGTTGATAGAGGTAGTGCCACTGTCCTTGTAGAAGCATATGTCGATGAGTTCGAAATCTCCAATGGAAGGGATGTCGACGAAGATGTGGGAAATGAACTGCCTTCAACTGTCGATATTGCTATAGTCAATGATGAAGCGTCCATGGTAGTTGCAACCAATGTTGATAGAGGTAGTGCCACTGTCCTTGTAGAAGCATATGTCGATGAGTTCGAAATCTCCATTGCAAGGGAAGTCGACGAAGATATGGGTAATGAACTGCCTTCAACTGTCGATATTGCTGTAGTCACTGATGATGCGTCCATGGTAGTTGCAACCAATGTTGATAGAGGTAGTGCCACTGTCCTTGTAGAAGCATATGTCGATGAGTTCGAAATCTCCATTGCAAGGGAAGTTGACGAAGATATGGGTAATGAACTGCCTTCAACTGTCGATATCGATGTAGACACTAATGAAGCGTCCATGGTAGTTGCAACCAATGTTGATAGAGGTAGTGCCACTGTCCTTGTAGAAGCATATGTCGATGAGTTCGAAATCTCAATTGCAAGGGAAGTCGACGAAGATATGGGTAATGAACTGCCTTCAACTGTCGATATTGCTGTAGTCACTGATGATGCGTCCATGGTAGTTGCAACCAATGTTGATAGAGGTAGTTCCACTGTCCTTGTAGAAGCATATGTCGATGAGTTCGAAATCTCCACTGCATGGGATGTCGACGAAGATGTGGGTAATGAACTGCCTTCAACTGTCGATATCGATGTAGACACTAATGAAGCGTCCATGGTAATTGCAACCAATGTTGATAGAGGTAGTGCCACTGTCCTTGTAGAAGCATATGTCGATGAGTTCGAAATCTCCATTGCAAGGGAAGTCGACGAAGATATGGGTAATGAACTGCCTTCAACTGTCGATATTGCTGTAGTCACTGATGATGCGTCCATGGTAGTTGCAACCAATGTTGATAGAGGTAGTGCCACTGTCCTTGTAGAAGCATATGTCGATGAGTTCGAAATCTCCATTGCAAGGGAAGTCGACGAAGATATGGGTAATGAACTGCCTTCAACTGTCGATATTGCTGTAGTCACTGATGATGCGTCCATGGTAGTTGCAACCAATGTTGATAGAGGTAGTGCCACTGTCCTTGTAGAAGCATATGTCGATGAGTTCGAAATCTCAATTGCAAGGGAAGTCGACGAAGATATGGGTAATGAACTGCCTTCAACTGTCGATATTGCTGTAGTCACTGATGATGCGTCCATGGTAGTTGCAACCAATGTTGATAGAGGTAATGCCACTGTCCTTGTAGAAGCATATGTCGATGAGTTCCAAATTTCCATTGCAAGGAAGGTAGACGAAGATGTGGGTAATAAACTGCCTTCAACTGTCGATATTGCTGTAGTCACTGATGAAGCGTCCATGGTAGTTGCAACCAATGTTGATAGAGGTAGTGCCACTGTCCTTGTAGAAGCATATGTCGATGAGTTCGAAATCTCAATTGCAAGGGAAGTCGACGAAGATATGGGTAATGAACTGCCTTCAACTGTCGATATTGCTGTAGTCACTGATGATGCGTCCATGGTAGTTGCAACCAATGTTGATAGAGGTAGTTCCACTGTCCTTGTAGAAGCATATGTCGATGAGTTCGAAATCTCCACTGCATGGGATGTCGACGAAGATGTGGGTAATGAACTGCCTTCAACTGTCGATATCGATGTAGACACTAATGAAGCGTCCATGGTAATTGCAACCAATGTTGATAGAGGTAGTGCCACTGTCCTTGTAGAAGCATATGTCGATGAGTTCGAAATCTCCATTGCAAGGGAAGTCGACGAAGATATGGGTAATGAACTGCCTTCAACTGTCGATATTGCTGTAGTCACTGATGATGCGTCCATGGTAGTTGCAACCAATGTTGATAGAGGTAGTGCCACTGTCCTTGTAGAAGCATATGTCGATGAGTTCGAAATCTCAATTGCAAGGGAAGTCGACGAAGATATGGGTAATGAACTGCCTTCAACTGTCGATATTGCTGTAGTCACTGATGATGCGTCCATGGTAGTTGCAACCAATGTTGATAGAGGTAATGCCACTGTCCTTGTAGAAGCATATGTCGATGAGTTCCAAATTTCCATTGCAAGGAAGGTAGACGAAGATGTGGGTAATAAACTGCCTTCAACTGTCGATATTGCTGTAGTCACTGATGAAGCGTCCATGGTAGTTGCAACCAATGTTGATAGAGGTAGTGCCACTGTCCTTGTAGAAGCATATGTCGATGAGTTCGAAATCTCAATTGCAAGGGAAGTCGACGAAGATATGGGTAATGAACTGCCTTCAACTGTCGATATTGCTGTAGTCACTGATGATGCGTCCATGGTAGTTGCAACCAATGTTGATAGAGGTAGTTCCACTGTCCTTGTAGAAGCATATGTCGATGAGTTCGAAATCTCCACTGCATGGGATGTCGACGAAGATGTGGGTAATGAACTGCCTTCAACTGTCGATATCGATGTAGACACTAATGAAGCGTCCATGGTAATTGCAACCAATGTTGATAGAGGTAGTGCCACTGTCCTTGTAGAAGCATATGTCGATGAGTTCGAAATCTCCATTGCAAGGGAAGTCGACGAAGATATGGGTAATGAACTGCCTTCAACTGTCGATATTGCTGTAGTCACTGATGATGCGTCCATGGTAGTTGCAACCAATGTTGATAGAGGTAGTGCCACTGTCCTTGTAGAAGCATATGTCGATGAGTTCGAAATCTCCATTGCAAGGGAAGTCGACGAAGATATGGGTAATGAACTGCCTTCAACTGTCGATATTGCTGTAGTCACTGATGATGCGTCCATGGTAGTTGCAACCAATGTTGATAGAGGTAGTGCCACTGTCCTTGGAGAAGCATATGTCGATGAGTTCGAAATCTCAATTGCAAGGGAAGTCGACGAAGATATGGGTAATGAACTGCCTTCAACTGTCGATATTGCTGTAGTCACTGATGATGCGTCCATGGTAGTTGCAACCAATGTTGATAGAGGTAATGCCACTGTCCTTGTAGAAGCATATGTCGATGAGTTCCAAATTTCCATTGCAAAGAAGGTAGACGAAGATGTGGGTAATAAACTGCCTTCAACTGTCGATATTGCTGTAGTCACTGATGAAGCGTCCATGGTAGTTGCAACCAGTGTTGATAGAGGTAGTGCCACTGTTGTTGTAAAAGCAAATCTAGATGAATTCGAAACCTGCGATGGAGAAGATGAAAATGTGGCTTTCGAGCTATCTTTGTCACTTGATGTCCATGTGGTTGTCAACAACGAATTCAACCTATTTGCAGTCGATGCAGATGACAGTAGATTCGTATTCGTTGTAGAAAACACTGTTGATGAATTTGAAGCCTTCCATGGAGAAGATGATGACCAAGATGTGGCGATCGAGCTATCTTTGTCACTTAATGTCCATGTGGTTGTCAACAACGAATTCAACCTATTTGTAGTCGATGCAGATGACAGTAGATTCGTTTTCGTTGTAGAAAACACTGTTGATGAATTCGAAACCTGCCATGAAGAAGATGAAAATGTGGCTATCGAGCTATCCTTGTTACTTGATGTCCATGTGGTTGTCAACAACGAATTCAACCTATTTGTAGTCGATGCAGATGACAGTAGATTCGTATTCGTTGTAGAAAACACTGTTGACAAATTCGAAACCTTCCATGAAGAAGATGAAAATGTGGCTATCGAGCTATCCTTGTTACTTGATGTCCCTGTAGTCGTCAGCAACGAATTCAACTTATTTGTAGTCGATGCAGATGACAGTATATTCGTATTCGTTGTAGAAAACACTGTTGATGAATTCGAAACCTTCCATGGAGAAGATGATGACCAAGATGTGGCGATCGAGCTATCTTTGTCACTTAATGTCCATGTGGTTGTCAACAACGAATTCAACCTATTTGTAGTCGATGCAGATGACAGTAGATTCGTATTCGTTGTAGAAAACACTGTTGATGAATTCGAAACCTGCCATGGAGAAGATGATGACCAAGATGTGGCGATCGAGCTATCTTTGTCACTTAATGTCCATGTGGTTGTCAACAACGAATTCAACCTATTTGTAGTCGATGCAGATGACAGTAGATTCGTATTCGTTGTAGAAAACACTGTTGATGAATTCGAAACCTTCCATGAAGAAGATGATGACCAAGATGTGGCGATCGAGCTATCTTTGTCACTTAATGTCCATGTGGTTGTCAACAACGAATTCAACCTATTTGTAGTCGATGCAGATGACAGTAGATTCGTATTCGTTGTAGAAAACACTGTTGATGTATTCGAAACCTTCCATGGAGAAGATGATGACCAAGATGTGGCGATCGAGCTATCTTTGTCACTTAATGTCCATGTGGTTGTCAACAACGAATTCAACCTATTTGTAGTCGATGCAGATGACAGTAGATTCGTATTCGTTGTAGAAAACACTGTTGACAAATTTGAAACCTTCCATGAAGAAGATGAAAATGTGGCGATCGAGCTATCTTTGTCACTTAATGTCCATGTGGTTGTCAACAACGAATTCAACCTATTTGTAGTCGATGCAGATGACAGTAGATTCGTATTCGTTGTAGAAAACACTGTTGACAAATTTGAAACCTTCCATGAAGAAGATGAAAATGTGGCGATCGAGCTATCTTTGTCACTTAATGTCCATGTGGTTGTCAACAACGAATTCAACCTATTTGTAGTCGATGCAGATGACAGTAGATTCGTATTCGTTGTAGAAAACACTGTTGATGAATTCGAAACCTGCCATGAAGAAGATGAAAATGTGGCTATCGAGCTATCCTTGTTACTTGATGTCCCTGTAGTCGTCAGCAACGAATTAAAGATATTTGTAGTCGATACAGATGACAATAAATTCGAATTCGTTGTAGAAAATACTGTTGATGAATTCGAAACCTGCCAAGTTGTAAACGCCGGAGAAATGCTTGAGGAAACATTGTTTGGTAGTCCCCAAAGTATTGCAAGATTACTGATACAAAAGAGTCTCACCAACGATAATTTTTTCCACGTCATTGCTATCCTATCTTCCATGCACCGCCTCTACGAAGCAAGCACAGGTTGCTGAATTTTCACTCTTCCACTCATCTTCACTAACATTGTTTAAAAAGTTAAAAAGAAAATTGGCAGTTCAAATATACCTGAGGAGAGACAATTCAAAAAGCAAAAAGGAAACATTATCAAAAGTAATGCTTTATAGCCTTCGTCACAAGGGGCAAGCCATTGCTCTTTAAAAAAAGGTGCAAATTTTCAAAAAAGCGAATTCTTCAAGTCCATATGAGTCTATAAGTGTAATTGCTCCATAGATGGTATGGCGAGAAAGGCCCTGTTTACTGTCTAAGATGCCAGAAGTTGGAAAAGTGGAGGTAGGGGAGGGGGAAGAGTTGGAATCAAACAAATATTTTTTAGGCAGTGGTGGTTGCAATTCATGGAGATGGGTTGGCAAAACCTAGAATTAACTGAACGAAACTCTCTTTTGGATAAAGATGCAGAATTCAAGAGCGAACATCCATTAACAACAAGCAAAGCTTTGAAGGGTTTGAAAGACGAGTGTGTAAGGTCAATGTCAATTAAAAGCCAATTAGCGTGGAAGGTGTCCTTACAAAAGCGAAGGAAATAGCAAATTTTGAAAAATGAATAAGAGGGCTGAGCAGCTAAGAGTTAGTCACCGTCGAAAATATTTGCACGCAAATTTAAAACTTTTCCATTTGAAGAAAATCGGCTTTGCATGGGATTGTTCCAACTACCTTGTTCCATTTATCAAGAACTACAAATACATAATTAAAAAATATTCACCTGAAGCCCTAGACCATGGAGTTTCCTAGCTGCTCAGCCTACATTCACAAGTGAAAACAAAATAAGAGCAAATGTAAACTTACAAAAAATTAGCGAGAAAATGTGAAAACAAAAGGAAGTAGATTTGATGTCAAAGTATAGATTTCACAATCAGATTTTAGCAGTCTTTCAAGGGGATTAAAAATCATGCCACATAGAAAAGCGGGATTTCCTCATCAATCCTCAAAGATTCCTCATGATTTCCTCAAGTTTTCGTAAGGCACTAGCTTACACTTTTTATCTAATGTAAACAAACTTCAAAGTATATGGAACAAAAGCAAAGTAAAAGGTAAACAAAAACTCCCAATTCCAATATTTTTAATACAGTCAAAAATATCAATTAGTTTGAGTAATGTTTTCATGTTAATAGTCAAATCTAAGCAATTTTAAGTAAAAATACAACAAACGCTTAGTGAGGAGCAATGAATTTGCAGCTTCCGGTTCAATACTCTGTTATAGAGGTAATACAAAATTGTTTGGCCTTAGAAATGTTATGCTTTAAATTGCGAACTTATGGTTTTCCTTCTGCTGACAGTTTTAATCATACAAATGCATTTTTTTTAAACTTTTAGGGATGTTTATCATTACATTATAATGGTGTGGTCGTTATATTATAATGGAGTGGTCGTTATATTTTAAAGATGTGGTTGTTATATTTTAAGGATATGGTCATTTTATCATAATGGTGTGGTAGTGATATTATTATGATGTGGTCGTAATATTATAATGGTGTGGTCGTTATATTTTAAAGATGTGGTTGTTATATTTTAAGGATGTGGTCATTTTATCATAATGGTGTGGTAGTGATATTATTATGATGTGGTCGTTATATTATAATGGTGTTGTCGTTATATTATAATGGTGTGGTCGTTATATTATAATAGTGTGGTCGTTATAATATAATGGTGCGGTCGTTATATTATAACGGTGTGGTTGTTGTATTATAATGGTCGTTATATTTTAAGGATGTAGTCATGATATTAACTGGTTTTCCTCGACATAGATGCAACCACGTAGCTGTAGGTGTCGGCTAGGGGGGGGGGGGGCAAACTCGAGCAAGAACCATACCTCAGGGGGGCAGGTTTTAAAACAAGAAAACAGATATATAACAAACAGATATATTTGGACAAAATCAAGGTCATGGAATTATAAATATGCCAAATTTTCAAAATATCATAAGGAAAAGCTGTAGCCAGAGGGGGCAAGCTGTTGTCAAAATTTTCATTTGGGGGGGGCATAGCCCTCCCGTGCCCCACCTGCAGCTACGTGGCTGCATAGATTTAGGAAGCATTTCAAAGTTGGAGCACATGTAGTCACAAAAATGGGCACCTACGTGAGTGCAAACAGATCTTTACCTCTGTTTCTAAAGACGGGTACACGTGCCTAGTGAGCCATTCCTGGTTTTCAAGGTCTATGGTACCTCACACGGATATTCATTTAAATAATAGGCTTTTGTGTTGTACTTTTATGTACTTTTATGTATATGAACTTCGTACTTCTTACTTATGTGCTTTAACATATAAGATGTACTTTAAATTTCGTTTTAATCTATTCATTTAAATTACGCAATTCAATTTGTATTTGATGTTATTTTCTATATTCTTTATTTTATTATGATGAAAAAAACCCCAGGCTTTCAATAAATATATTGGAACTACGAGTCTTAGGGAACTGCAACCTCATTGTCTTGTAAAAGGTAATTTTCAAAAGATGGATAACATTATAGATAAAAAATAAACAAACATACTCATCTACTATTTTGGTGCTCAAGGTAAAGAACTAGAATACATACGATGTTTCTGCAGTTTTTTTCACTTTTTAATTGCATTTTTTATGAAAAAGTTTAAATAGAAATTGGAAGCGATTTGAATGCGCCTACTTCAAAACATTGCTTCGTTATAAAACGCAAAGATATACTTGGTTTGCAACTTGTCCTATCACAGAGCTTGTTCACGTTTCCTTTAATTCTAATTAACTATAAGCAGATAAAATCTGATAAACGGTCAGGTTTAAGGCCAAAATAGACAGTTTTTGGGACTACCTTCGGGGCAGCAGATAAATTACGGACCACGACCCTTGGTAGTTGCTTTAGAAACACTTTTGGGTGCAGGTTTCAAGATGGATATCTCATTTGATTATGAAATATTAGATCAATGTCTACCAAAACCTATTTGATGGTAAGCTGGAATATTTTGTGCACCAATTGGAAGCTATTCTGTCAACGGCTAATCACTTCTTAAAAAGCAATACGTTTAAATCAAGATGCCCACATAATGACTCGGCTTTAAACCAAATTAGCCAATATAAAGGGAGGTGGTTCATATAATCTGATTTAAAGACGCAAGCCTTGCAAAGATCCAATGACTCAATACCACAGTTGCAGGGGTGGTGTCTCTAGGGGGTCATAACAGCTAGAGGGTCATTTACTATAATTATTTTACCGATGGCTGCAATCATTGCCAATATTTTTGGAACACTTGCGCAAACCATTTTTGAAAAAAAACCTTCCAAACATAACAATGTTGCTCAATATCGCAAAATCAACTTTGTAAGGAGGAGGAGGGATCAAAAGTTTGGAAGCAACAGTGATGTAAGCATTGATAAGGTTATTTAGACTTGCCAACTCTGTTTGCATGCTATCAAGTCAAGGCAATCCAACTACTTTTGGCCAAGATTATAAGCTAAGATCATAGTCATAAGAACAGGGCTTTCGAAAGCCAGCTCCGGCCCGGGGGTGGTTCACAAAACTGGAACCCCTTAAAAAAATATCTTCAATCTCCCTTCAATCTCCCGCAATCTCCTTCAATGGCCACGCCCTTCAATCTCCCGCAAAACTAGAGGAACGCCCTTATTAGTTATAATTGTTGAAAAAATATTTTTAAGGATTTTTACAAGAATGTGGAAAAACATTAGACATGAATCAAGGACATGTGAACAGCGTTGATTCCATGTCAGTAGCTGAAATAGCTAGTAGCTTTTTTGCATTGTAAATAGATCTTGCTACATTATTACGGGCCCCATTGGAGCACGGGCCCCTGACCTTTTCCCTCTTCTAACCCTCCCTCTCGACGCCCTTGCATAAGAAATTCTATGCTCATTTCTTAAGAAAATGCTAAGATCATATAGGATTCACTTTGTCAAAATGCCAGATTTTCCGTTATATTTGAAAAGCAGCCAGCAAATCATTTTACTCTTTACCAAAATGCTGTGTCAAATAGATGGATTACATTCTGACTTCGTTCTTAAGATTTGCAAAAATGCTCGTTTTCCTATCTCCGAAAAATTTCTCCCTTCAAATCAGTCCCTGTTACACTCCTTCATTTCATGAACACTTCTCATGAAAGCATATCAGCCAATAAAATACATGATCTTATTCTCTGACGTCACATCCTGTTACAAATGCTATGCAAAAACTGATATTAAAGGTCCTTAGAAAAGTTTTTTCGTATGTAGCTGTAGAAAACTAAATGTTCAAAAGAGAACAGCAAAAGAACAATCGAGCTTCGAATTTCCAAAAAAAGAAAGAAAGAAGAATTTAATGCTGAATTCATCATTTGAGCTGCAATTAACGCATAAAGAGTTGTCAAAATTTACTGTTTTCGTATATGTTCCCAAACAATCGAATTTGTGCATTTTATGTGATTTTTAAAATTAAAATTTTGAGGAAAGGCATTATTTTTCAATCTAATTGCATTTGATTATTTTTCAATCCAACTGCAATAGAGGTTTCCATCTTGCTGCAGCCATTTATTTAGCGTTGGTAATTTAAATCAGCTGGTTTTAATTAGCTTGCATGCATAGCTAGAAATTGTACCAACTTTAAATAAAGAGAGAAAAAAAAATTTACTTAAATGAAAAAGATTAATAAAAATCGGTGAGATTTGTTTATGGAAGGTAGAGGTCGGGGGAGGGGTGACGAAATAATTTTTATTCATAAATTGAGCAATTGATAGTAAGTATGCGAGTGGAATGTTGGTATTAAAAAAATATTCTACACCAGCAGGATTAATACCAAAAGTTGTTGGTAATGCGAACTGTTAAGACCGACGCCGAATTCCCAGAAAGAACAGAGAACAAGCGGTACAAGAAGAACAAGGTCAGTATTCAGTTACCCGAGAAATTTAAACAGGTAATTGCATGTTCAGTTTAAATAAAAAACCCCAAGCGTACTTTATAACGGATTTGGAAGTAGAGAAACTTAGCTGGAATGTCATAAAAACTATATCATGGTTATAGGACAGGTGGGTTTGTAAGTTGTTGTAGCAATTCGATCAACTTTATCCCTTAATAACAAAGTTATTGCAAGGGTCGGTATAACAAAATATTCTGGATTGGAAAAACATAGACTAGAAAGACTGATAAAACAGCTATTAATTTCAGCTGTGCTGCGAGGGAGTTGAAGATTCCACAATGCCACTTTTACGAAAAGCAAAAAACAAAAGCGGTTCAAAATAAACTTACATTGACGAAATTTGAACAATTTTTTTGCGGTACAGAATTTGAAAATGGAAATTCATGAAAATGTCACAACGGTACTTACGTGAGTTCTCTCAATCGAGACCACTCGCTTCTATTCCAAGATTGTGGAAATGTCACCAATACTTCTCTCCTGTTGGGTCGCTTTGGTTCGCATAGTTTTTCCAGTCAACGATAGTGTCCCACCGTCGCTATAGCAACGTCATTACAAACTCGGGCGCTCACGTGGATTTACTTTCTCGTTGAATTTGATGCTCAAAAAATCTGCTTTCAAAAACAAGAAGACTAAAAACAAAAATTTGTTACCAAGAAGCAACAGGGCAGCGAAATGTTAGTCATGGATCGTTATCCTCAAAATCTTTGTGGCAACGAACACATTCTTCTTGGCAGCCCGATAAAGTACCTCAGGATCTTTCAGTTTTCCCCCTTTCTCTAGGATCTGGAGTCCAGTTAAAGAAGCAGCAAGCAAGCACACACAAATACACCAAAACAAGCAAAAGTTCAAACCCTTTTTGAGAAACTTCAAAATTTCATAGCAATGTCTTCTGCTAGTACATTGCACATTGCTCGTTGATAATCCATATGAAAGGACGTGAGTAAGAATGCACAAGACAAATTTACTTTGTACATACCGTTGACAAAAATTAAATAACTGTTTAATAATGAAAAATCGATCAAGCTGTGAGATCAAATATACATGTCTCAATGAGATTGAAATTCAAAGCATTGTAAAATCGGAAAACCCGGTTACAAAGGCTCGTATAACTTAGTGTAATGTTACAATATTTGATTCGTTTTGTGAGTAACCGGAGAAAACAAACACTAGCGATTAGAGACACTCATGGAAGAAGATTAGTTACTTTTCTTAGAATAAGCTCTGATAAAAAGCGGAATTTCATTTCATGAATGACCAAAGTTCGTGAATGTAAAAAATTATTTGCTTGCTCACGTAAAACCTTACTTAGTCGAGAAATTTTCCCCGAAAACATTCCGTGTCAAGTGTTTAATACAGGGCAAGATCTTTTGGGGAAACAAGTCAAATGAAGATAGACCCCATTTATATTTTGGATCCCTAACAAATGTTTAAATATGTAAATCCAAATGTCTCCGAAATTGGAACAGACAAGACTGTCAGCAAGCAAAAATTGTCTCCATGGCAAAGGCAAAGTTCACTATAGAGAGACATTCGGTCTTGAAGCGAAATCAGAGAAGACAGTGGCAAAGTACGCACACTTTTACGCTTGAAAGCAGAGTTATATTGAAATTATCCGTTAGATGTAGACAGAGGATATTCTTTGCGTTCTCTATGTTGCGTACTGGTGTTCTAGTACCTATCTTAGCATTATAGTAAAAACTGGCTTACAAAAAGTGTTATAAGAAAAAATTAGGCAATGGTACAGAGCTAAAGACGTAATGAGGTCTGTTAAGAATAAGAAATAACAGGCGTATGAACGATGAAGAATCAGAGGAGCTGGTCTTTTGTATTTCAAAACTTTTGCTAGTATGGAATCTTTTGACAAATTTTGACGATATATTCAACTCTGTGGAAGGTGAGGCTTCATCCAACAGTAACGGAAAATATTCTTGAAAGAAGTGAAAAGGTCTTGGATGAACTTACCAACTGGACGATTCTTACCAAGCAAAACACACAAAATATGTCCCTTTTGGCTCTCAATCATGTACTTGTAGTTAAGTGAGAACCTTAGCAAAAGAAAACGAGTTAAGTTTTTAGCTTGGTTGACCGGGCATTATTGATCAAAAGAAAAGTAAAAAACTCTCTGGCAGCCTGTTTCCATTCCCAACGCAAACAATGTCACTAAACATCCCAGTTTGCACAAATGTATGTTATTTTGAAAGTGTTAACATTTTATGGAATAGAAACAGCCAGTCTACTTCCTCGATTTTTTCGTTCCTGCTTCTTGCTCCTGTACTTCACCCGTGTGTTCTGCACTGTCATTTGAGGCTCTCTTTTTTCCTCTTCTGCCACTCCCATTGACTGTCTCCTTACCTGCGATCGGTTCAAGATCTAATCCTACTTTTTTTGCTGTTAAGTCAACCCACAGTGCTAGTTCGACCTTATGCGGTGTCCATTCAAACTGATTCTCTGTGAATGAAACATAAAGACTGCTGGGTGATGGATTTGATTCGAAAGAGAGCTCAGGTAAGACAGGCAAGCTTAGCATTTACATAGTAGTAGAGCCTATAGGAAGTAGATACATGTGACAAATGTAGGACCAGAACTACTATTCGCTGGTGGTAGGTGCCAACAACAACTTTCCCAGGCTCAGCCTAGGCCAAATTAGCCAAAGTATTCTCTGTGGTTTATCACTGTGAACATAACCTAGGTCGAGCCTTGTTTTCTCTTTTTGGATATCTTCCTGCCTGAGAAATCGTTCAATACGTCCTTGTGCTTGTAATTTTTAATCAAGCATGCAGCACTTGTTTATTTCCCCCTGGCCCACATTGCTCCTCGGACAGTTGTAACTTAACTAGCTTGGACAAAGTCCTTGTTTTCCGTATCCATGCTAGCTTGTGCAAGACTCAGGTTACAGTTAACCTTGGCCAAACCCGGATAGTTTGCGTAGTGTGAACAGGGCTGATATCTGGTCCATAAAGAAGACTTTTTGGACGAAATTGCTTGCTCTTGTTGGCATAAGAAGATGATTTATAGCTCATGTTTCATTAATGAGATGTTTCATGACAGATGAATGTGCAGGGGGGCTAGGGGGGCATTGGCCCTCATTTTTTGCTAAAAATGCACAATATTAAGAGAAGAACCATCAGTAAAGCCTCTTTTTATTCGATTTAAGCCACCTCCATATTTTCAGAACTCCCCCTTTTCTCAACGCTCCGCAGAGCTTGGCCTTGTCCTTTGCAAACTTAGTTGCCTTAGATAAATCTTCCCTTACTTTCTTGGAATTGACCCGTTATTGCTTTATTGACACCTATCATAGGCCCTCTACAAGCCCCCTATCTAGCATCAAGCACTGAATAAGCCAGTTTTTGTTATGATTATGAAAGGTTTGTTATGAAAGATTTCAAAATAAAAACAACTGTAGAGAATTGAGTGCAGCCTCGTTTTAATCTTCTGTGTTATTCCTAGTTTTGCTTTTCTTTGCTTTGCTTGTAGCTTTGCGCTCAACATGTGCACACGCTACTGATAAAATAAGCACAATATTTGCAAAACAATGCACAGTCTAGGAAAAAAACAATGCTATTCTCGTTAGTCCAGACAAAGAATTTCAAGTGAAAAAAATCAACGTCTCATTGATTTTTCCAGCATAAAATTTGGTTTTCTTATGCTTTAAGTGTATGAGTTTTCAATATTTTTGTTTGTTTGTTGCCATGATCCTTATTTATTACAAAACGATTTATTCTTTTGTTCGATAGCTTATTCTGAGTTATAGTGAGATGGAGAGGTGGTTTTTTACCCTTGAATCTGAGATGCTGGAGTGAAGGGGAAGGTCGTTGGAAGAAAGAAGGAGATTCTAGCGTAATAAGAAGGAAAGGCGTTTGGAGAAAGAAGAAGAAGAAATTCTGACAGTATCTACAAGGAACAATATGCAACATTGAACTCTCGACCGCGAAAAACATTTAGGTTGAAATCGTTTGCGTTAGATTGTAAATTGTTTATTGAATTCTTCCTTGTGCTGTGTTTACATTTGATTCGGTCGCTGTTTATTACAACTTATACAGTCCTATTCTTGATCAGACTTTTCAGAACTATACTTTCGAATACTTTTTTAAGCATGTCTAGCCTGCTACCCCAAGGTGGGCAATACTTTTAGAATTCCTTTCCCTTAGCTTGAGATTTGAATCTATGCAGGAAAATTCTCTATAACAGCTAATTGATTACAACTTATTTACGCTTCACCACATTTCTTACATTAGAGCACCGAAATGTAGCTTTATATAACATAATCTGGGAGCTTTTATTTCCTGTTCCTTTTTCATCCAGTTATTGGGGTCACAATAATCTTGCTGTTGTTTAAATATGTTCTAGGTGTCAAATACGTCTTTTCCCTAAAGAAAATAAAGTTTGAATAAGTCCCCATTCTCAAATAAACCCCCTTCTCAAATGACGAGCATCGAGTTGTGAATCAATAAACCCCCTGTACCAACGGTGTTGCGAAGGAACAATCACCCACGTGCACAGCTGGTTCGTGGAAACCAGTGAGCTGAAACACTACTTTAACCAATGGAAAAGCTAGTTCCAGGCCATTTCCGACTTTTCGAGCCGTTGGTTTAATATAAATACAAAACAAAGGACTACATCGCGCGTTTATCTTCCAATGTTATAAATATTGGTAGAAACTCGAAGCCCGTGTAAAAATGTCTGATACTAGTGCTACTATTGCCACTAAAGGAAAGAAGATATCAAAGAAAGGAGAGAAGAAACCTGGACCTGGAAAGAAAGGGGTTCGTGCTGCAGGAGACAAAACAAGGCGTAGAAAACGCAAGGAAAGCTATGGAATCTATATTTACAAGGTTCTGAAGCAAGTGCATCCAGATACTGGTATTTCAAGTAAGGCAATGAGCATTATGAACTCGTTCGTAAATGATATATTCGAGCGCATTGCCCAAGAAGCTTCTAAATTGGCTACATACAACAAGAAGTCGACAATAACATCGAGAGAAGTACAAACAGCAGTAAGGCTATTGCTGCCTGGTGAACTGGCAAAACATGCTGTTAGCGAAGGCACGAAAGCAGTCACCAAGTACACAAGTAGCAAGTAACGGCTCAGGCATACGAACAGTTTATTGACTTAAACTAGAGCTGTGGGTTTTTGGAATGTATCTCAAAATGTGGCATTGAGTACCTGTTGTATAAGAAAAGCAATTGATTTGTATAAAAATTGTTGCTATTGTTAAAACTTGCGCTGGAATAGACTGTAATATGCACGATGTTGAATCAATGTTCATTCCATTACTATCAAATCTTTATGATACGATTGGAGCACAAGATTCTGAACTTATCAGTTTGAAATTCTTTATTAAAAGTTATACACACATTTATTGTTAATTGCAGCTTATATTTGCCTTATTTTTTAATGGATAAAAATGATGTACGAAATTTATAAACGAATTACCTTTTTTGTTGAGAAGCATTGCCTTGTCCGTCAGGATTTTCATAAATTTTTGATAATGAGGAAGGGTGTAGTCAACCTTAAATGATGGAATGGATGACATGGCCTCGTCTGCCATGAAAGCAAACTGCTCTGGGTTTGCTGCACACATTATGGCTGTGAAAGTAAAATCAATACCACTACAAAGACAGTGGAAAACTTTTGCATCACTTCTAAGAGTTCTATGTCACATAATTTTACATTAAATTGTCACATAATTTTTCAGTACATGTGAAATGTAAAAGTGCATGTGAAATGTAAGAATTATCAAATAGTTATCAAACTTAACCATAATACTTGTTCCAAAACATGATAAATTTGAAAATTAAATCTGACATTTGAATAGTTATGAAATTTGCCTTAAAGTGTAAATTTTCAGATTCTATGCTGAAAGAAAAAACTCACAACAAACATACTATTTTTGCATATGGCATTTAATCTTTGTATAGACAAAAGCAACTAATATGAAAAATTGAAAATTCTTTTGGAAGCCTGCATTTTTCAAAAAGAATCAGATAATTTCCTGCTGAGGCTCAATCATTTTGGATAATTTTAGACTATAGTGTTCTTACTGTTGATTTTATTTCAAAAATTGTATTTCTACCACAACATAGCATAATTCTTTCTTAGACCACTGAATCAAAGCTTGCGTGACATTTCTGTTGCCCAGGAGACTAGCAGATAAAATTTTGTTTCATTGCTCTTATTCTGAGGCAAATTGAGCCTCTGGCCATTTATAAAGAAGAGTATAGCTCTATAGCTTAATTAAAGCAAAAACATGATGAGTTACATTTTAAAATTGAGAGCAAACTTGATTTGAATTAGAGAAGATTCTTACAACTATTACAAAAATGATGTTATTTGATTATTGACCTCATCATAAACCATCTTGGAGTTTGGCACACCATGACTTGTGTTGGGCAAAAGCCACAATAAATACAATGGTAGCCTATATCATCAAGATCTGTAACTTCTTTTGTAGCTCAATTAAGGTCAATTGCTAATCAATAAAATTGAGATTTTATCTTTCTAAAGAAGTTTCAAATCAAAATAATGAAAAGAAATCCTCAATCCACCATGAATTTTTCACTGGTTTGCCCCACCTGAGCAATTTGAGCAAGCTTTAGAGCAATAGAATTCAATCGTGACCCAACACAAACATAAAGATGGTATATTAAATTGCAAATACCTGATGCTGTTGCAGGACCCACACCTTTCAGCTTGCTCAGCTCTTTGATTGCAACAGATACATTTCCAGCATTTGAAAATGCCTTCTCAGAAACCAATTTAACATCTTTTTCTGTGTTCTGTTGTATAAGTTCTGTCAATCTTGGTCTGAATTTCCCCCTCTAGGAAAAAAGTTAAGCACCCAGAATAGTTTAGTGAAGATTTTTAAAAAACCTTTCTTTGAACTTTTGCAACTGAGATGCATCTGAAAAAGTTTTGCCATTTTCAGCAGTTGACAGATTTTGAAGAAATTGGATTTTCATGTGATTAAGACCTCAATTGTGTGCACAACAGGCATTATCATTTTTGTAAGGCATTTTTGCATGAAAGATCAAAGATTAGAAGATTCATCGAGGACAGCACCCATTGGAAATTAAGACCAATGATTGAAACAACCAGATTAAACATGAATAAACCATTATGCCATTGTTCAGTAGCAAAACCAGATAAAAAACAGGGCAGGGGTGTTTTTCCAAAATGCTAGGAGGGGGCTTTGCCGTAGGCAACTGCTAGAAGCTATACCCATCAGGGACTGCATAAGGGAGGCTTGTCCCCAAAAAATCTCCAAAATATAAGTTAAACCATACAAACAATTGTCCTCTTTGTTTTTAGCATGTTTAGCCCCCTAAAACGTGTTTGCCCCCTGAATCTATAATATGCTCCATGGTCCTTGACGTCCATGGCTACAACTGTAACTACAGCTTGAACAGCTTCCCTAGAAAAAGTACAAATAATACCATTAGCTTCCATTTCATCAACTTTGTTATTTCATCTTTAGTTATGTGTCTTGGACATCTGGCTGCTATTGCATCAGGTAAATCTGTTTGAAACCTAATAAAAGAAACACACACTTAATTGACATCTTTAATCAAACAAAATGGTTCAGTCAGTTGTTAGATTTGAATTTGCTTATTAACATTGCATATTCAATTTTGCATTAAACATACAGCAAATAGTTTCCTCTAGGTTACATCATTATAGCTTTTCCTATTGCCAAACCTTTAGCTGAGCTTAGAAAAGAGTGTTTTTTACCTTCCTACAAGACTGAGATGTTTTCTAACAAAGCAGTATAGCACCAAAGCCTTGTAGATTTTGCCATTTTTCAACAGTTCTTGGGTTACAAAACTGCTGCCTCTTAATGTGTGTTATGAATTCTTTGCTATGTTTTTCATGAACAGTTATTTGCCTTTTCTCTTTGCAAATACATTATTCTAAAGACGGCATGGATTCTAAGAGCTTAGCCTCAAATTGTTTACCACTTTCACATATTTAAGCCACGGGGGTAGGACTTTGACATGGGGGGGGGGGGGGGGCAACATTTTTTTACCAACATATAGAAATGACTATATAACAAAAATAATGTACAACCACACACACATGTACAAACCAACACAGTCATGGGAGAGAGGGTTAAGAGGCAACATGTGCACATTTTCAAATTTTGTATGCTCTAGAATATTGCAGCGTCGCAGGCCCGCCCCTCCTGCCACCCACTTGACGAAGTTATTCATACTTGGCATCAATATGACTGTAAAATCCGGACACCTTCTTAGCAGATTTATTCTCATGAATGTGTGTAGAAATCAGTAGTCAAGTATCTTCTGTGTGTAAACAGTTCAATTTGTCTAATTCAAGAATTCAGTTTCAGTTCTAACAATTTTATTTATTAATTTTTTTTTCATTCTTTGGCAATATGGCTCTGCAATGTTGTTCAGGCACACATTTTGTCATGTTATTACTGCCAGAGGTGTAGTTTCTTATGAAGATACCTATTTTTCAGGGACATAAATATAATTACTAATACTTAAGCAAGTCAAAATGTAAAAAACAACAGTTCGAAAGTCAGTTGTCTTCTATTCAAGTCAAAAAGTCTATTCAAAAACCAGTAAAACTTTTAAGGTATCATCACAACAAAATTTGAAAACACTTAATGATAAAACAAATAGAACAGACAATTTCTATGCAGGTTAGTGAGAGTCATGTGAGCATGAGCTCAAGAGAATTCAAGTCTTCCTCTGTTTAAACAACTCTGTATTTTCTCTTGGGTGCAAATGCTAATCTGTGACTCAAAAGCTATCCAGAATTGATTCTTTTGCATTTGAAAAGTTCGAGGTAGCTTTATTTACAGTAAGACCTGCAATAACCCCCCAGGTGTTTATACTGCAAAAAGATAACTTCCAGTGGGGGCTTATTCAATGCTGAAGGCTTATTTGAAAGCGGGAGCCTCTTTGGTAGCAGCCTAAACTATTACCAGTGCAAATTTTTTGTACTTTTTGAAAGTACAGCTATGTCCAAAATATACAGCTGTAGCAAATTGCAACACAATGGCAACAACTCTAGTCCAAAAACTTCCAAATAGACAAAATACAAAATTTTAGATTTAAATGAGACAGGAATTTAAAAAAAGTAAACACAGTTATATCTTATGAAATTGCTCAATAGGTAAAGCAACAACAGTCCCAATGGGGATTCGTTCTAGTGTGGGGGCTTATTTCAGAAATTATACCTTTGGGTGGGGCTTATTTTCGAGGGAAAGGCTTAGTCAAAGGTGGGGGATTATGTGAGCGATTTTTAAACTGTACAAATCACAGTCAATATGATGATATATGGTATTCTTGTGAAAATGAGTGATGACAACTTGACAAGGTTGTCTCTGCTAGAGCCCATCAAAGTTGGTGATGGTGTGCTAACAATGTACAATCAAAAGAAAAAGAAAATATTCAAAAAGATTTTAGGAATAAGAGAATTAAGAACCTGTGTGCACCCTTCGTCGATATCTTTGCAAATAAAGCATTCTACACTTTTTTAAGGAACAAGGGGGATATATTTGAAAGCCAGATCAATGCAGAATTTCTTGAGGGGCTCCGCTCCCTGCACCCTCTAAAAATCACCACTGCTTGCTGCTAAATCCAAATTTTTAACAACTCTCCAAAATTATCAAGCCAATTTCAAACTGAGTGTGATGCAAAAATGTCATTTTAAGGATACAGTAAACGTTTTTGATACGATATTGTAACCTAGCATTTGAGATATCAAAATCTGTCTTATGTCAGCAGAAAGCGCAGATTCAAGCTACCAAAGTGTGTCTCAGATTTTTCAAATTCCTCCTCCATTTGAAACTATACCCTATCAAAAATTGGCAAACAATTTGTTTTTCCTCTCATAGCTGTATTTGGCTATAAAAGACGGACCAGAGCAAATAAAAAAATTTTGAGACACAATTTGCTTACCCGACATCTGTCCTGGCCATATGCAAATTTTTGAGCCATTTGATTGGTTCCTTGGGTACAAAATAGTTTTTCGTAACTGTATGTAGAGGAATTGTAAGTTCGGAGAAAACGGGATTTTACTGATCGCACTTGCAAGGTACACTCATAAACCACAGTGTAATCAGGGTCAAGTCACTTGAAGCTTTAAGATCAATAAGCCTGTTTAATAAAGAAGGCCGTACACTGCAGGCACCGCCCAGCCATTGGGCTAGCAGGGGCTATAGCCCACCCACTTTTTTGCAATAATAGGCTAGAAAATTTTTTGAAGGTTTACTCTAACAAAACTTTGGATAATTTATTCCTATGAAGTAGCATTCTCATTGACTGGGAAGTATGTTTGTATTTTTTCTAGGTGTTTCATCTTGTCTAAAGATATGATGTATTTTCTAACTTGGTTAGCTTGGTTTTTTATTACCTCGAGCTAATTCTATATATTTCTATGGTTTTTGATATCTTCTCTGAACCAGACTCTTTAGAAATAAGCAAGCATTTTTTAAAAAGGGCGTTTTCCGGCGTTCTAGAGGGCGTGGCCTAAAAAAAATTTCGGTCATACTCACTTCAGCACCTCCACTTTTAGAATAGTGCGCGGTCCCTGGTACACTGAATACATGGATGTGCAATACGATATTGTAAATGGAACATGCGACCACAACCGCAAAACAACGATTATCGGCTAACGGGTCTCAAGAGATTTTCAGGCCTCAATTAAAAGTTCTCATGAAGAAATTATGGAAACTTTCGTTTACATGGGATTTTTTCCATTTTCAAAATTTCTGTTTGTTTCAAATTTAGTATCATTGTGTGCCTTGAAAGTTCGGCTACTTGAATGTGAGGAAATCGAAAAATGGATGTTTTTATCCAGAAAACGTTTACCGTGTAGCCATACATTAAGGGTCAAACTTTTTTGATACTGTAGTACTATACCATGAATCAAGATCTGAAAGTTCCTTTTTCTTTTTGTCCTCAGCCTTCTTTTTCATAACTAGAGCATATTGATTTAGTCTGCTTCTCCATATGTCACAGTCGTTGCAAGAAAACAACGACATTGTGGTACAATTTTCACTGTTTTCCTTATCAGCTGACGTAAAACGTGTTGACTGTTTCGCGGGAAAAGTAAACATAGAAACGAGGCGGCAAACAACTGTCAAAAGGAGGCTATTATGCAATGCTACACACGAGGGTAAAAACACTAACAGAGAGTTAGAGAAAGAAAACAAGGGCACCAAGCACTGATCTTCTGGTAGGAAGACAGCTGAATTTGCAAATGGTAGTTGAATTAGCATGACATCACCGTACTTCAGTTCAAGGCCAGCAAGAAGTGCTGCAGCAAAAGCCGCAAGAGCTCTTTCTGGCTTGGGTAAGATGTGTTCTTTGTTGAAAAATCCTTTTTGCCAATAATGGTTGTTTACAATGTTAAATTTATCCAAAGCTGTAATCAGACATGAATACGAACAAACAAGAATTTAGAACATTAATCAAACAAAACCAGGCCTAATACGACGGCTATAAACAACTCGAATCTAAAACAGCATGGTAAGCTTATTGGACAAGTGTCCATTGTCCAATAAGCTTTAATACAATATAACACATGACTACAGCAAGCCTAAGATAATAATAATCATCATATATTATAATATATAAATCATGTGCTGGCCCAAACAAAAGCAGCCAAGCCAACCCATCCACCTTTTTGCCAACCCTAATTCTTTTTGCCACAGAAATTTTGCAATGCTCAATTGCTTTATTAAGGCTCTGTTAGAAAAACTGCTGCGAAACCTGCTGCTGGAAGAAAGCAAAAGGAAAGGGAGCATGTTAAAGTTGAATATGATGATGTTCAAGTTAAGGAGGAAGTCTTGCCTGATATTTCATCAGAAGTGTTACAAGTGAATAATGACATGAAAGACAAAGTTGTCAGTCCAGGTAAAAGAAGAAATAGCTCCCCAAAGAAATCAGACCTTAAGAAAGAAAAACTGGATGAAGATACTTGGGAACCTGCTAACTGGAGAGAATTATTAAAGAATATCAAGCTAATGAGAGAAGATGAGACTGCCCCTGTTGATTCTCAAGGCTGTGAAAGAACAGCAGATGAGTCTGAATCCCCCCAGGTAAGACCAATTTCTTCAGTTACAAAGATCAATTGATGACAAGTGTTGCAAGTATTTAAGCAACACTTCTATTTGTTAATTTGCTGAATTCTAGACAGTGGTGTTTCTGCTCTCTATTAGATCAATCTTCAAGTCTTATACTCATGCCAAAGATTGTCAAAACACTAACATTGTTATTAAAGGCAATTGTGGAATATTCTGGTTTTCAATATTTCTCATTAAAGATTGGTTTCAAAAAATTTATTTGCTAGGAAATTTAAATCATTTGGGGTTGTATGAGTTGCTCATTCAAATCCCTGCAGCTCTATTCCTTTTCAATTATGTTCGTTGAAGTTCCCAACATCTTCCTGTGTTTGCTTTCAGATAGTTCGTTATCAAATTCTTGTTTCACTGATGCTGTCAGCTCAGACAAAGGATCAGGTAACTTTTGCAGCAATGAAAAGACTTAAAGAGCATGGACTAACAATTCCAAACATTATCAATACAAAAGAAGACAAGGTTGGCCAGCTGATATACCCTGTGGGGTTTTGGAAGGTGGATAGTTTTTCATGATGAAATATTTCCTGTATTTATATTTGTTTCCTTGCATCCGAAGTTTTTAAGACATTGAAAGGCTGTGCTTATCAAGAAGTGTCCTGGTCTCTCTTCTCATTGTTACCACATCTCATGATTCTTATGCCTGGAGGGACATAGAGCTGAAGGGACTTTTGTCACTCTAACTGAAGTTCTGTCATACCATGATATATGTCTAGTTGCACTCATAATATTCTCTTCTTGATGGTTTCCTTACATTGATATTATTCCAAATCTCCTCAGTATCAGCAGGGATTTGGAATCAAGTGATAGGGCTAGTGCTTTAATTATAGGTCTGACATCAGCAGTCTTGTGATTGACACCTGAAAGCTGGATTTGTTGGGGTGACCTTAAAATAGGGTTTTAAAGACACCAATTAGGCTAAAGCTCTAAGTTCTAAGAAACAATGATTTCAGAGCTGGAAGAAAATTTATTTTTCAGTGGCTATGATTCAGATTTAGATTTTCATTCCCATTCAAATGCCATGTACTAAATTGTATACTTTATGAATTCTTTTGATGGGCAGGGCCGCTGAGGGGGGGGGGGGGGGCAAGGGGGAAATTATCCCCAGGGCCTCTATGTCTAAGGGTCTATAAAGTAATGAAATCCATTATAAGAATGGAGTTAAGCAATTGTAACAAGTGTATGCCTAAAAATAGAAAAACGTTTTGAACAATTGCAAAAACTGACTGCAAAAGTATTCTGAGAGGTATTTTATGGTAACCTAAATGACATGTCCCAAAAAGTACCTGCTTACTTTGCTGTGAAGGGGGCCCTGTCTTTGGGTTTTGCTCCATGGCCTCCAAATCCTCTCATTGGCCCTGTTGGTAGATAAATAACAGGACAATACGTATGATAACAAACTGCAGCATAAGCAGCATAAGAACAACTATAATCATAATCAAACTTCTGTCATTTTTAGATATGTGTATGGGAAGATAGTTGTAAAGTGTTTTTGTGTTCATTGTCCTTACAAGGCTTCTTTTGTCAATGTTAATTTTATAAGCTATCGTTGTTGCAATTGTTTTCATGACAATGAATTCTTTTTGCTAGAGAAAAGCTATCTTCATCAAACAAGCAACTGAAATTTGCAGGGATAAATATGATGGAGATATTCCAGATACACTTGAAGGCCTATTAGCTTTACCTGGTGTTGGACCTAAAATGGGACATATTTGCATGCACACTGCATGGAACAAGATGACTGGTATCGGTGTGGATACACATGTGCATAGAATCAGTAATCGCCTAGGCTGGGTGAAAAAGCCAACAAAAACCCCAGAAGATACAAGAAAAGCTTTGGAGGCATGGCTACCAAGGCTAGTACTTTTTAAAAATTGTTTTCTTTAAGACACAGGACTATGGAGCAGGTCTAGGGGGCTTGAAGGTTCTGTAGTTTTGTGGTGGCTAAACATGCTAATATCTAAGAGCAAGGCAAATAATTGTATAGTTTTGAAAAGGTTATTAAAAATTTTGAAAATATGACTGCTGCTTTGATTCTAGTTTGAGGCAATTAAATTTCATCTCTTTGCTAATACTGCAAGAATGATTTCTTAATTGAAAGGAATTTAATTTACATTTCAATGTTCTATAGTTGCCTTAGCTGATGCCATCAAGCTTCCACTACAACAGCCAGTAACAACAATGCTAAAATATACTTTATAATACTAACCACCTTTTCAACAAAATTCTCACCAGGTGACTTAAAAAGAGAACACCCCAAAATGGGCATTCCACTTAGCAATACCACTATTTTCCAAGAGAGATATGGAAACTTTCAGCTATACGTCTTCTCTCTCTCTCTTTCAGTTGAAATAAATTTTCTCTTATTCATACAAGATGTTTTTCAGTGCAAGATATTTTTCAATGCTCAAACACAGGATGGGAAGGGTTATCCTGTGTAATTTTCTCTAACAAAAGAAATCACACAAAAAAATCTAAAAAATTGGAAAGCAAAATCTGCACGATTTGGTTGTGAAGTTTTTACAATTGTTTTGCATTTCATTTACAGTTAGATATTCTCCCAGCTTTTTAATGGTAAAAGAGCACTTAATACTAAAACAGATTAAAAATTCACACCCCTAGATGCTGTTATTTTGCTTCTGACTACATGTTAACGCAAGGAGAAAAGCAGAAAGTTAAGGTCATGGCACTGCAAAATAATCGGTTATACAGTTCTACAGAGATTTCATTTTCATACCTAGATTTTAGCTCCTTTTTTAAAATTACCAGGTAAGTCATTGACATCCACTACCATTAAGAATAATCTAGAAGGTCCATGATTTACTTAGAGGCCACGATTTACATGTTTCTAGGAGTCTAAGATTTTCAGAGGAAACTATTTTCTATTAATTGTGCGATGGTGATGAGAGAAATGAGATTTGGCCCACCAAATTTTAATCATGGAGTTGAAAAAATCAGCCTTTCCCACTCAATTAAGAATCTTAATCTTCCTATCTTTATTTTGCAGAGAGGAGTGGGAAACAATAAACATTTTGTTGGTTGGTTTTGGACAGCAAACCTGTCTGCCTGTTGGTCCAAGATGTACAGGTTGCCTTAACAACAAAATCTGTCCTTACGGTAAGTCAGCCATGAGTGGAAGAAAACCAAAGAAACAAGAGTGAAGGAATAGAGCTACGGTGAATACTACGGTTTAAAACCCTCTTACTGTTACCATTTTGATGGAAAATTGTCTTTTCAATGGATTATAAACTCTGTCAGTGGCTATGAGCTACCAAAGACTAAATCGCAATTACTTGGCCTCTTAATACACACCCTTGAGAAGTTTTCACATGCACCGTAGAACACTGTGATTGTTTAAATCTCATTTCAAAGCGGCTGTTTATTTTCAGAGAAGATGATCAATGCAATGTCGCTAAATCAAGTACTTATAAAGCAATCAACTAAAAACATTGGATTGTTTTTAGGTCGAATGGAGAAGGTTTTAGATTTTAATGTATTTCTGTAATGTATCGAGTTTTGTTTAATGTAATCATGTATATAGCAAATATTCGAGCCAGATCGTCTGTATATAAACCTGAATTATTGTGTTTGATGGCGTTCCTTTGACGATGTTCTTTTTAGAAAGGCAATATTTTTATTCGCAATAGGACAAAATGTATTTAAATCGCAATCCTGTCACTAAACGACTTTCTTTCTGATTTTCTTGTGATTAACAAGTAATTTCAGACAATTTTGAACTCGTATTTTTAGACTCTATCCACTCGAATTTCAGACTATTTTCAAACTCTTGTTTTACATTGAACCAAAATTCTGACCTCCTCCCTACGTCACTGCGTGGATCCCTTGTATTAAAGACTCGATTGATTAAAAGCAACGTCACAGGACCCCTTCGTGTTGGTTTTTTAATTGTTCTATCAAACCTTGCTTTATTATGAATGACACAGCAAAACAGAAACATCTTACCAGCATTCTTAAAATAGAGTTTGCTTTCCAAGCTTGAGCAGTAATGTTTTTGACCGTTAATAGAAGAGCTTTGATTTTGCAATGAATTTGTTTATCGCAAACACGGAATGATAGAATAATTATATGTTTAGGTATTTGAATGAAAACATTGCAATATAATCCTGCAAGCACGAATCTGTTGCTACTAGTTACTCAGGTTTTTACTTTTTTATGGAGTATTTAGAAAGGTTCCCTTGTGTAAAAGCAAATGTAAAATTAACTTGGTTACAAAATGTTTAGTTACTCTAGCGAGCAGTTCGGTTAATACAAGACTTGCCTTCAACACAATACAGAATAATGACATTTTTTGTTGAATATAATGTACAGCGTCCCGTCTCGTTTTTATTAGTTCTTGTTCATTATTTTATTATTGTATTGGTAACTGTATTACTGTATTGTTTTTTAAAAGGTTCTAATATTTTTATGTTAAACATTTAAAGGATGTTTTGTTGAGTTTGCTAGCACTGTAAAACACTCAGTATGTTTTGTTGAATTTGTGAACATTGTAAATGACTTTGTTTATGTTTCTGTTTTTCTAATACCTAGGATCTTACAAAATTTAAGGCCAGATTAAATGTAATTTTATGCTAAAAGGCGAATAGAATCATCTAGAAGTATTAGTGTGACTGAATTCAGGTTTGATTAACAAGAGTAATAGAAAGTGGTCAGAGTTATGCGCAGAAGTATGCGTTGAATCACTTGAGATACGAGCTTCTAGAATCAGGAAAGGGACATGCTGCTTTTAAGAACGTAATCTTTTAAAGTGAATTTTGACTACTTTGCATCGGAAAATACTATCCGGTGGTCTATCTTACAGTCGATGAATGTTTAAGGTGAGGTCATTAAACTCTGGACGAGGATAACGAAACAGGTTCTGTTACGAGGTTGCTATATTGTCGTATGAGGCTGTCTACTTATCTTCGCCTGCTTCTAACAGCATCTCAGAGGTTAAGATCATTGTAGACGTTACAGTGTGTCTCAAGATGTGTTTTACTGGCACAGTCCAGAACAAGTTGCATTTATGCAAAGTATAATTTATAACTACATTTATGTAAATTATTATTTCTTATAACAACAACATAATTTGCGTAAAATATGCAACGAAAAGATGTAAATAAATAGATGTTAACCCTGTCTTAATTCTTCAATCTTTTCTTTTAATCGGCTGCCCTCACACGGGGCACCAATGTAAAGCCGTGGCGTAGCATGTACGTTTCGCCAATATTTTAAGGCCTGACAATAATTAGACTAAGTTTTCTACGACAATAATTAGACCACCGACAGTAAAGCAGTGAAGTTGATTACCCTATCAACAGATCTAAAATTCTAGCTGCGTAATAAACAAATATACCTATATTTTAACTGACGAGGCAATCACTGTTTGGCTATGTAATTTTACTTTTTTTGGCTATGCAATTCCGTGTGATTCTGTCCCTCAATGAAAACCCGGCCATAGAAAAGCCTGTCGGCTTAGTTTAAACAGGCATTCTCTCCATATTGTTGAAAAACAACAATTTACGGGGTTTTTCATAATCAAAAATTCCCAATAAGATTTAGATTGTTAAGAGGTCGGTTTTTATTAATCAGTTTTGTAAATAAGTTTTGGGTTTATTCTTTGGGAGGATCCTTCGGTAAATGAAAACATGCACGTGTGCTGAAGGGCTACAAATCCCAAAGATGAGCTGAAGGGGGTAACATTTTAGTCATTTGAAATGAGCACCTATATAGGAATGCATTTGTATGCTCTTTGTATGAATATGGTATTTCTCTCTCGAGAAAAGGTTTCTCGAAATGTGTAAAGAAACGTAACAGGTAACTATTATGTAGAATGCTTATTTGTGAAAGTCTATTATAGATTTTGGAAATGTTTGAATCCCAGTAAGTAAAAGACTTGAAAGAATTGTAAACTGTCTCTTCCCGCGTTCATCGTAAATATTGCAGCCTCGTTCGTATGACCCCAAGCGAAAAATATGCCCTCGTGTTGTTGTGTACGAAGGTTGACAACAGGATGGAAATAGGCTTTGCTGGAAAAAAAGCGTTGGTTACGGGGGCAGGGAAAGGTACGACTCTTTTCTTGGTTGATTTCTAATTTGAATAAGCTATCCTCGTGTATAGCTCTTGGTTATCCTATTACCCAAAATACAAGCCCAATCTATCATAAAGAGAGGCCCATATTGTCTTAAACCCCCACCCCACCCCTGTAGCCAACTAGGCCTTTAAGCGTAGCGAGAGACTTCTCGTTTTGGATGAGGTTGTAAATGCTTCAGTAGCAGGGCATTTGAAATATGATTAACACGTTCTAATATTTAGTTTATAACTGTCATTTTATTTTGATTTTATGTGTAGACATCTTATTGGGCTGACTTTCATCATATTATCAAATTGGGCTGACTTTTGGCTACAAGTTTTAAGAAGTTTTTTCATATACAACCAGGCTGGAAAACTTGATGCATTGAAAGAGGGCAAAGCCCCGAGTAAAATTAAAATACAATTACAAACAAATTGGAATAACGATTAAAAAAGTGAAAAATGCTCAATTTGGTGAGGGGAGCCACTGCCCACTTGCTCGAAGCTACACTTGACTTCTTTTGCTCACACCTGTTCAAAGATATCAATGAAGTGATATGTATTACTCTATAGGAGAGAAAAGGGATTACATGTAATCTCTATTATGTGACAAAGTTATTTGTGGGCATCATTGCTTGTAGCTAAAATTTTTCCACTGACAGGTTGCAGCTGATAATGTGATGTTGGTCACAAAGAAGCATTGCAAAATCATCATTCTTTTTTTCTAACATGTATCAGGCAATACATTTCCCAGGACAGGACAGGTTTGATAATTAAAAAAGGCTGGTGTAAAGGACACGAGGCATGAAGGACATTGCTTCCCTCTGACCCCTCTCTAGTGTCCCTGTACATTTTTCTATAGTTAGTTAAGAAAGAACAGTTTTTAAAGACATCTTTAGTAATACTAAGCACTTGTCTGACAAACACTAAAATACTTTTTCAACCTCTAGGAATTGGAAGGGAGATATGCAAAGCACTTGTAAAAGGTGGTGCAGAAGTTTATGCTGTCAGCAGAACCCAGTCAGATTTGGACAGTCTTGTAAATGAGGTACATAATTTGCATTTTTTGTGCTAAACTACAGCTCTACTTCCCTGAATGCTCATAAAATTCAAGAAGTGAAGGACCAGTTTAGGTCTAGTCCAGCTAGGGGCAGGAAACTAAAATGATTCTTGGGACAAAAAATTGAGTTTTAAGGGAATGTCAGAAATTGGTTTAAAGGCAGGCCTGGCCGTTTGAGGCGAGCGATAGCTCGCGCTCGCCTCCACGCTCCTCTCGCAACCTAAGGCGAGCAATGAATTGCTCTCCTAAACAGAACATGGAGGAAGAATCGCTCCCCTAAAATTTCCTATTCAGAGAATTATGAAACAAGGTTAATTGGCTTATTTTTGTAGCAGCGATTTCTCCCGTCATTGCATTTTTTGCAATTAACTTTTTGCTTGTTGGACGATGATAGGCATAAACTTCGATCTTTTTGGAAAAGGATAGTTAACCAAAAGGTACGTTTGTAGCGATTAGAACCTTTCAATCTTAAGAAAACAGGCATATTTTTGGAAAGAAAGTCGAAGAAATTGTAGGAATTGTAGATTGGGGATATAATAAGACAGCAGGTCCCTTCCAGTAATAGAAACAAAACTATCCCTCAAAGAGAACAGGGTACTCTGTCTTGCAAATCAAAAACGACAACCAAAACATGGAATTCCACTATCCAGCAGCATTTACTGAAAAACCCAGATTGGATGAAAAACTATAACGGCGACGTGTTTGGCATTAATGGCAAAGCCTGATAATCGTTCCATCTAGCACTTTGTGAATGTATCTACTATATAAACGTGACCGACCGCTTTTGCGTAGACATAAGTGAGTTCGTTTTCACCTTAGGACTCCGTTAGTAACATTTTCAATAGGAAAGCGGCACTGATTGGGGGACCTCAACAGTCATGTGCTCACGTTTTCTGATTGGCCTATTTCAATCCAAAACTGGGTATTTTAGCATAGAGTTTTCCATCTATGTTCTGACGTTTTATTCTCTGAAGAGTGCCAGACGTATAATTTCAGCTTGTTTTAAAAAAAAATTTCAAAGCCCTTTTTCAAATTCTGTACAACAAAAAGGTTGTTTTGCAAGAGAATTGTTGTTTTTGTGTTGTGCCAGCTTTAAATGAAACTGAAAGAATGTGTTCTTTTAAATACTTCAAGAAAAGGGGGTGCTTAAGTCACGGTTAAAGCAAATACAAATTGAAAGAAGTAAAACAGCATACTCCTGACTGCGGCTATTAAAGGCAACCGACAGATACTAAAGGGGCTTATTAAATCATCTGTCGATTGTCTTTAAAGTATATACATTCTATGTGTTACTGATTTAGCTCGCCTCAGCATATGAGGGGAGCAATTCACAGCTCACCTATAAAAATACAAACGGCCAGGCCTGTTTAAAGGGTGTGACTTTGAGCACTATGGGCTGCCAGTTCCTGAAACTTTAGGGTCTGGGAGACAGTGAAGTCAATTTAATGAGATCTAGGAACGAGCCCTGGGAGCTTGTATGATTTTATCCTTATGATGGTGAGATTTCTTTCTAGAAGGCAACTTACAAGGTTTGTCCATGTAAAAAGGAAAATTATGCCAAAGTTAAGGTTATGGCACACCCAACTTTCTGCTGTCTCTTTAGATGGCTTGATATCTCTGTAGTCTACCATTGTCCCCAAATGATGTCACTTGGAATCAAGTTTTTGCTTTTAAATTTAGATTTCCTGTTTTCAGACATTATTGTACTATAACTGAATTTTGTAATTAATCTCTATTCTTGAATTACTTTACTGCTGCTACTTCCATTACTTGGTTACATTTTGCTCTCTGCCTTTAGGTGCCAGGAATTCATCCAATATGCCTTGATCTACAAGATATTGATGCTTGTGTAGGAGCCGTCAGCAAGTTACAAGGAATTCAACTGCTAGTTAACAATGCAGGCTTTGTAGTCTTGGAATCCTTTCTTGATGTCACAAAGGAAGCATATGATCAGTAAGTTTACCAAAAACAGATCAAAATAATTATATGCACCACTATCAAGGCAAGCAGCTTCAGCATTTCAATGGAAAAGAGAATTAAAACTATCAGCCTTGACTACTTGTTATTTGGCTTACAGAAATACAGTTACTGTTAGATAAAGAAATAATATGGAGTTAGTTTCAGCACTAGTCTTGGATTTTACTATCAAGTAGAGATACCATTTTTTAATTTTGTTTTGTATATTGTTACCTCAAACACCTTTGTTCTTCTTTTTTCCCCTCTATCAATTCTATGTTTTTCTGTTTTTAGGATAATGGATATAAATGTTAAGGCAGTTCTATTCCTGTCTCAGGTAAGCTTTACTCCCTATTTTTGTTAGAGCATTTATTAAATATTAAGTTTGAAATCTCAAAATGTTTTATCAAGCAACCTGATATACAAAAGATTACTCCTTACTTTGATTTATACAAATGTTGTGAAAATGCAGATTTTTTTAAAAATCTACAAGATGGATAATCATCCTATTTGCTCTTTTTAAGTATTTGCTAATGTTATAATTTCTTAACTTTCAAAAAAACTTTTTTCAGGCTGTTGCTAAAAATATGATTGCATCTGAACTTGGAGGGTCTATTGTAAATATCTCAAGCCAAGCCTCAAAGGTAGCGCTGAAAGATCACACTGTTTACTGTAAGTATCTTTGAAGAATTAACAAGTTATGGTTGATAATTTGGCTTCATAAGTTCAATGTTTCCTTCTAGCTCTGTTGTTCCTTCTTTCATAAACATGATCACTTTAAATATGACCCTAATTTTCATGTTTAGATTCACACAGGAGTGGAATGTCAGTATGAACAATTTATTTTCAAATTAATCAAGCTTCAAACAATCCAGCCCTTTCAAAAATGATTCAAGATAATATTTTATTTCAGATTGTTTTGCTTTCTGCAGACCTTCTAAAATTTGAAGTGAAATATAACTTTTGAAGTTCAAGCAGCCTAATCTGGTCTTTTTTGCAAAGGTGCGTCAAAAGGTGCCTTAGATCAGCTTACAAGGTCAATGGCTCAAGAACTTGGACCATATAATGTGAGTTTGTTTCTAGATTCTAAGGAGAAGGACCTAAAATCATAATTAATTGTATGGCAGGGTGACTTGGTTCACAAAGAATGTAAACATGACAATTTTTTCAAGTTTATCACTTCACCAGGCTTATTTTTTATCTGGGTACTTTGAAGCATAAATTCAGTTTATGAAAATAACTGCTACCAGTCAGTCTTAAAATGCTCGATACGTAATAAGCAAAGCTGTGTACCCTAATAAAGATCCATCATGTAAGGTTGCTTCTCTGAGTTTCCAGTTTTGAAACTTGGAGTTAGTAACATAGAACGTTCCTGTATTAACTATTATTACTTGAACATCTCTCCAATGGTATAGATACTAATTTCCTATGTCAGGTGCCTAGGACAGGCGGATGAATTAACCTCTATCCTTACCCATCATTCGATTGATTTTTATTGTTTTAGATTCGAACAAATGCTTTAAATCCAACTGTTGTTTGGACTGAAATGGGGAAGAAAGCATGGTCTGATCCACAGAAAAGTGCAAGCATGCTCAGCAAAATTCCACTGGGGCGTTTCGCAGGTTTGTCTGTTTTGAAGTCCATGAACCCAAGCTCTAAGCTGGCTATCACTCTATAAATCATGAATTGAAAATCGATATAATCGAAACTGTTTCCCCAGCAAATATGAAATGAATTGTAGACTAAAAACACAGCGTTCTCTTCAGAAGACATGGATTCCCCTAGAGATGTGTACAGGAACGCCAGAGATTGGGGCATAGGGGGCAAACGCCCTTCTTGCTCTTTGATTGAGGTGCAAGAGGGGCTGAAGTGCCCTTGTTCTCGGCCTTTTTGTAATTATTAAAGAGATTCATATGAAATTCTGACTGTAGTTCTATTTTTATGACAAAATTTCTCAAAACAATTAGCCCATTTACAAGATGCTTACAGAACATCGAAATAAAATGACAGTTACAAAAGAATACGTAAAAGCTGGGAATTTTGTTCAAATGTCCTTTTACTAAAGCCTGCCCCCTTTGGCTTTGGTCGTACCGTCGTCCCTGGATGTGTAGCGTCCATGCCCTATCCCAGACTGTGTACGAGAAAAAAAAGAAAACTTCAAAGATTTGATATGAGCTGTTCTGATATAAGCTGGCTATCACTCTAATATAAGCTGGCTGTCACCTAATGTTGTTGCTTTCGATGTTGGATAAAATTTGACAGAGTTAAAAAATGCTGGTTAAGGATGCCCAACAATTACTTTCTTCTGAAATATTGGGTCAATTGCTGGATCGTTTGTTGAATTAACTTAAATGTTTTCTTTTGAAAGTACGCTCAATCTTGCATCGTTTTAGTGAGCCATTTGAATTTTTGCTTTAATTAAAAAACTCGGCCGGTAAATGTGAATTTTCATTGTCCTGAATCAGTTTTCGTTTCGTAAATGACATCGATATTTGGGGATATTTCATCCTGGAACTGGGTCACACTTCCACACCCTTATGTTGAAGTTTATCAACTCGAAATTTATCTTAGGTCTGCATTTTGTATTTTGGCAAACCAGGGAAAAATGTTTCCTTTCAATGCTAAATGTTTTAAAATGATTAAATTTCTGGGGCTGAAAGCCTCTAAATTGAAGCTCGCTTTGATTTCTCTTCTTCTCAATTTTTTTTCATTACCAAGTAGCAAACATTCACTTGGCTTTGTGTATGAAACCGGGAAAATGTCTAAATTTTTATGTGCTTTTTTATCGCTTCCTTGGTAAACACATACCATAGACATCCATCAAGTCAGTCGTAAGGCTACATCTTCACATCACCGAGAGCGAGTTAGGCCGTTGATGCATCAGTGCAAAGCTCTCAACTTGCCATAAGCCTCTAACCTGAAGAAGGAACTGACATAAGGTACAAAAACCCAAGTCTAATTGATTTCAGGCAGAGAATGAAAAAGAAAAGACTATCTTCTTCTATAACCCGATGCACCAGTCCTACTTAAAAGCGGCAATACTTAAAATAGGTCAAGCGATACCCAGGGGTGTGAAAAGCTTTCCCGAAGCCTTAAAAACAGAACTCAAGATGTCTGGTTTGTAGCAAAAATGCAAATAGACATGTAAAGAAACATAATGATGTCGGGAGGGTTGAAGAAGAACAAACCGATGCTTCACAAGCAAAGTGTGACCCCCGCAAGGCTAAACTCTGAAATATTCAAAGTTTAATCAAGTGGAAAAAACTATAAACCCACACTCTTTCTGGCATCTTAACTAAAAACCCACTCGGTAACAAAAGACGCATTGTAAAGACAGACTTAAAGAATGAAACGAAAGATTGGGTAAAGCACGTCACAAGAGAGCATCGCTTTTAGCAATCAAATCAGTAGCAACTTAAGTGAATTAACTGAAGGGAAAACGCCTATCGTGAATTAAGTTCTGAAAATACTTTTGTTTCATTAGGGCAGTGACTTCACCAATGTTACCACCGTCTTTTTTTCTTCTAGAAATGAAGGATGTTGTCAATGCCACATTGTACCTGCTTAGTGACAAGAGTGACATGATAAATGGCACAACATTGCCCATCGATGGTGGTTTTTTAGCTACGCATTGATATCAACTGTACTGTTGGAGCCAAAAAATTTGTAATGAGGTATAATAATAGAAACATTTTTAATTGTAATGCTCTAAGCTGATTTGATTCAAAACATTTGATTGGGCTATGCGCTCTTCTTCCTTAGAGATAGTGAATCATTTTTAAGCTAAAATTTGTTTTATGTTTTTAAAGAGCTCTTTTTGTCTTTGAATGAGTTCTTGCATCTAGTGCAACGAGTTAAATACATAATATGCTTGAACTATGTTTCTGTCAGTGATGTGATGCTGAATACAGCTGTGGTAGCAGTGGACTTAAAATAAAATCAATGCGAATGCCTTATGTAAGATTTAGGACGATTTGATTATTAGTAAGTCTGTGCCAATTTTTAAGAAAACATTTATTCATTCATTGATAAAGACAACTGTTAACGGGTCTGTTGTGTAGTGCTCGACATCGAGGCTTGTATAGAGGGAGGCCTAAATACAGACCTGTAGAGTTGTGACTGCATCAAGCTTAAAACTTCGAGTTTCAACTTAGAACGGTGCTGTTCTACACATCAATGCCCAAATGAGAACTCGTTAACATTGTACCTCAGAAGAACCCATGGTTGTACCAAAGCAAGCTAGCTTCAAATCTAAATGATAAAATGAAAAACAGGACAAAGTGTATTGCCAGGGCAACCCTTTCTACCTCACATCTAGGCCTGTTGCAGAATACGTAGTTTATTTAGGGTTGTCAACGAGAGACTGATAGATACATATAAGCATTGTTAACAAAGCATTCAAAAATAAATTACAGAAATTCAAATTGAAAACACTGCTTGTCTCTTTAAAAATTTTACAAAATTTTTTAAAATTTTATTACAAAATAACATTGGTCTATATAAAATAAATTCATGATTATTATTTTTCAATATAATGGTGTGTTGCAATGTTGAAGATTACGTTTAGTAAATACAGACATATCTTGCCCATGGAACCGTGTATGTATTGTAATCAGTGAAATGATCCTAAAATGGAATGGATAAATAGGAATAATGAAAAATTTTTCATAATTAGGGGAAGGGGTATCACTCTAAAGGCTGTAAAGGTAAGCAACAACATGAAAGCAATTTGGCAGTCTTCGATTGTTCCCTCTTTTCAATTTTTATTTTCTTTGTTAACAGCTTGCCAATAACAGTTTGGGAAGTCTTCTTCAGCTCTATCTGACATCCAAGAATCCATGGCATAGACTTAAAACCTATCAGTAAATTAATTCTTTCTGAAGAAATTCATTCATAAAACCTAGTTGCCTGCAAGTTGAAAGCTTGTGGAATTTATTCTCGAATTCGCACCGTTTATCGCCAGAATGGGTTCCTAAAGAAATTTACCATGACGTAGGGGAAAAGATAGTCTTCATGTGTACAGGAGCTCCTCGAATGAGCCCATTCTAATGGACCCGTGGGTTAGAATGCCTCTTCTATAAAGCATCAAACCGAAGTATATACTCTTAATACTCTAAAAAAATAGAAAAAAATACTCTAAATTGATGATGTAATCATTGCTTTCGGCGGTTTTCTCGGCAAGCATCATAAACTAACTGATCCTCATTAAAAGGCAAAAACTAGCATGTTTGGGTAGCAATTCTTTTTTTCAACTTGGGGGGCTAATTCGAGGTTGGGAGGCCTGAAAGAGGGGTTCGGACAGTTCAAGAATTTGTGGTGAATATTGAGACGTTGTTGTTCTCAATCCAATCTCTTTCAAGAACGACGTTAAGAAATTTATTTTCCGGATTCAATTATAATGCATTTGACAATAAAGGTGGGAACGTAGCTTGTTAATCAAACTAAATAAATTATATATGTTATGTTGCAATATTAACAGGATAAGTAAAGGCCCTGCCTTAATCAACCAATATACCACTCAGGGCCCGCGCCACTGATCCTAAACTGGAGGGCCCAGCAATGTGAAGAAAGTTTCCTCTTCCCCCTTTAGCCCCAATTGTGGTAATCATTTTGCTGACACTGTTTTATTTGTGTACTTTGGTTCAATGTATTTGTTGTAATCTAAAGGTTTATCTATATAAAAACTCTAAGTTGATTTAAGTCTTTTATTTTGCGAAAAAATTGGGAGACCATGCCCTCCATGTGGCGCAGGCCCTGATTACAACTTTATATCTTATTTTACAACAGAAGCTTGAAAATAACTTGACTAGCATTAGAAATTAGCTGAGCCTGAAAAACTGGCTAAGTGTCCCGAATAAAGTGTTACAGGCCATTAGAACCTATCTGCGTCTGTATTGCATAAAAATCTATTAAAAGACGCTCTTTGACTCTCAAACAACAAAGTCGGAATTTACTAGACTGAGTTCTCAAGGACTAGCCAAGCACAGAGGTGGCATTTTCCTCTCCAGAATACAATAGCATTCAAAGTTGCTAGTTGGCTAAAGAGGATGCCTAAAAGGATTAAATCTATGAAAATACAAAATCTCAAATAGCCGCGTAATTATCATCATCATCATGGAGATAAGCACTTCTGGGCAATGTCAATGTCTGGTAATCTCCTGTCCCGTTCGCACCTTTCAGCGTCTCGTAAGCATCACTCGCACGCTCTTCTAAACTTGCGTGGTTGTTGTTGCATCCTGTCTCGCCTGGTGCACCAGCCTCCTTTTGATCAGCTAATGAAGCGTAAGGGTCGCTATGATCAGAATTTGCATTGACTGAAGAGGTTTTGTTTTCAGAATCAATCACATCTTCTGCAAAGTAAGAAAAAAGTTACTTATGCCAGGTGTTCGATATCTAAACCACCATATGGCGGGCACTACGTATCATTCAAGATAGCTAATCCAAATTGTGATGCTACTGTTTCTATAAGATATATCCTGTAAACAGCCCTTGAAATGCCTTTTGGACTGACAACATAACACCTCAAATCTGCAAAATTTTAGCTCCACAAATCTCCAAGAAATTTATATCTTCCTGATATCCTGATTTCAATCTCCGCGTATTTTTAGCAAGTAATTTTTGTAAGGAAAAAAGGAATCAGAAAGAAAGGTCTTTAAAAGAGAAGCATGGGGTTATTCCAAGTTCGGATTGTTTTTATTCAATAAACTCATATTGTAAGATTATAACATTTATAAACAAAGCTGGGTCAAAAAATTAAGAATGCTCGACTCGAGGCTCGAATAAAGCCTTGCCAGTAATGTTTTTGCTTTTGCACCCGTACAAACATCGTAAAAGTATCAATTTATTCTCTTTCCTATCTTTGCCGTAACAAAATAAACAGTTTCAGAACTCGAAATTTTGTTTCTTAACAGTGAATAAATTCTTGTCAAAGATAGGCAAGATTGGTATAAATTCTCATGTTCCGTTGTCCGTTCATGCAATATATAAAAAAAAGAAACCCTCCTTACCCTCCGTCTGGTTAACGTCTGGTATGCCAGTAGATGGTTTAGCGTTTCTCTCTAGAGTTAATGCTTCATAGAAGCCAGTTTGTTTAATGGGTTCCTCCTTTTCTTCAAGTGGTTGATAACGATCTTCAGACAGATTGGACGGGACTCTTTCCAAATTATCAAATTTCTTCATATTGTTGATAACATCTTCCGGAGATTCGTATGTACCACCTGGGATTGGACTGCCATCTCTTTCCAGGGTTTGATAAACAGGGCCTAAAATTCCAAAATAGCTCAGAGGTAGGGGTTTGGAACTAATCCCACCTACCAGCGCCACAGTCATAAAAGTTATTGACTAGGAATTGATCTTCACTAGGAGAATCTAGAATCATCCAGTAAAATTACATACTCGGAAACATTCGAAAAGACTATACGTGGCAAAGTTCAAATAAAGAAAAATATATCCACAGAAATTTTTAAAGGATTATGAACTTTAATTCCATAAGCTTGTCGTTTGAAGCTGTGTGCCACCGAAAAAGTAAACTATTATCTAAACAGCCTTTTGTTAGTAGTTCACTGTAATGTCTCTTAGTTTATCAGTCAAATCAAGTGAAAAATCAACATTGCGGCAAAACGTTGTGTACTAACATGACATAAACTCAGAATTAGTCTTAGACTCAGCTTAAAATTAGAGTAGCTCATTGAATATTTGACTCCAAATCGTTCTGTTCCACAACTAAGGCAGGTACAGTTCTGCCTATACGACAACGAGCACTATATAACAGACTGGTAAACAGTAATATTTGTGACTTATGAGCAGGGGCGGATCCAGAGCAAATTTGAAGGAGGGGCAGTTCGTAGTGGAGGCGCTGAAAAATTTTCGAAAATTGGTGACGAGTGTACGCTGTATACAACAATTTCGGACCCTAACTACTGACAGAAGGCTTTCTATTCACTTTGTAAGCAAATTATCACAATATTTGTTGTATACTTTGAGGTACTCCTTGAAGTAAATTAACCGATATGTCTCAGAAACTTTTTCACCTGATTCTGATTCTTCATAGGAGGCGCACAATTTCCAAAAAAGGGGCGACAGACTTGCTTTAACTTGGTTAGGGAGGGGCAACTGCCCCTAGTTGCCCCCTTAGATCCGCCACTGCTTATGAGCGATACAAAATTTCATTCTTTTTTTAGAGTATGCTTGATAAAAATTGTTTCATGACTTGCGTACATTCATTGCAAGGCGTCACAAGATTTGCTCTCGGCTTTGAAGAGATATAAAACAATGGTCAAAATAAGACATCAAGAATATAAAAACCTACCTGATGACGTTGAATCAGTAGGTGAAGGCAAGGGCCTGCCTGCCATTGACTTAATCCGACCACGGCTATCAACCGGTGTCAAATAATCGCTACCATCGGCAACGCTGTCGTATGTTTCTTCCTGGAATTTTTGTCCCGGTTGCGTATGACTTAATTCCGGTCTGATAACATTTGGGTCCGTGTTTTTACCGGGTCCAGATGCAATTCTTCTACCAATGACTTGTTTAGGAGCTCTTCCTGGTTGATAAGCTAAATTCCCTTTGATTGAAAATGAAAACAAATGCAACTGGACTGTCTGTATATTTCTTTTTTACAATTAACTAGTAAACATGAACAAATTTCATTTAAATCAGCCTGTCATTCAAATCTCGTGAAATCTCTCGTTGCGAAATTCCAAAAAGCAAAAAAGCCAAAAACATTACGGTATAGTAAAACACTTATCGTTCTTAGACTCTAAGGTATAGTTCGTCGGATAAGGTAGCAGTTTATATCAGCTGCGGATCGAAAGGAATGTGAGTGGAAGACTAGCACATATTTGAATAGGTTCCTATGGTATAGTAAATGCAAGATTGGAAACGTTTCTTATGCAGCCAGGTTTCCCCTTTTTCGTGCTAACTTCTTTATAAACCGTTTTTTAATTTTAACCTGAAATAAATATGATTAACACTTATCCCAAAACATAAGCAACCCTTCACGCCCTTGACGTTTTTTCAATACGTCAGGGAAGCGACAATAACTTTTCTACCTTACACTACATTCCGCATCATATTGGCCTTACTCTGGGTTCCCATGATATGTAAATATTTGAACGAGGAGACGAACCTATGTCACTGCGGCTGAGTAAATCTCCAACTGTTTCATATGTTTCGTTACCAGAATCAGTTTGGTCTTGCCCCAAATATCCCATCTCATATTTGCCATCGACTGCTTCGTATGAAGGTATTACATCCGGCATGGGTCTACCGTTAGCTGTTGAAAATAGATATCAATGATACTGAATTCCCACAATAATATACAAACAGTTCATTCAAATTATGGTTAAATTTGCCTTGTATAAACTTACCAACAGACCCTCTCTCGCTGTATGATAGACCAATAAGAGATTGACAGTTCCCCTTAGTCGATAGGAGGAGAGTACTTTTTATCAACACAAAAGCACATTTTTTCACACGAAAATTATTGTATTAATGCATGAGAATGCGCAGAGTTCAGGAAACACATCAACCTTCCTCCGGTTAAATTTTGCCATATTTGCGTTTCTCAAAATTATCCTCCCATCTTCTGTAGTACAAAATTTAAAAAAGGCTTTGAAAAAAGCAAAAATTTTCTAATTCTACTGCATCGTTGAATAGCCTTCCACTAGCTTACAGCCGTGGAACCGTTATGTTTACTGGACTGTGGGCATATGAAAAGCGAACATTGAAGTAGCCCAAAATTATAGTAATATGGATATTTGTCGCGACTAACGTTGGACTGTAAAGCGTGGAGTACTAAGATCGGTTCCTGGCCTACGCATCATGTAGGTATTTCTCGGCATGTCCTGTCCTCTTCCTTTCTCTAACTGAGTCGCTGCTTGTGTGGCTGACTTGTTCGTTCGTCTTCTGCAAAGAAATGACGTTATAAATCAAAGCAGTTTTTTATTAAATGTCCTGTGTGTCCACCTGAGAAAAACAATCTGAAATGGCACTAAAGTTTGATTCTTCTCATAAAAATTTTAATCACAAATTTATGAGTTACAGCTCGTTGTGAAGAATAGCTCTCTAACTGCGTAAAGCATTTGATACAAAAGTGGTAATTTCATTTCAAATCTACAATCATCGTTTCAATACGATGTTATGTTACGTGGTAATAAGCCGAAATAACTGCAGTGCACGTGGGAGCTGCTTCGTGTACCAACCTGTAGCAAAAAACTCCAAGTACGACAGCCAAAATGAGAATAGCACCACAGATCCCTCCTACTATCGCGCCAATTGGGGGGTCATCACCTAAGAAAAATATGTCATAAGATGATTTGCACCGAATAAGGTAGTCCACAAAACAGAGTTATTCCCCGCAGTTAGCTGTATTTCACATAAGCCAAATTTGGTAAAAGTATAGGTCTAAAAGTCACCCTAGGAACGTAAGTATATGAATTATTTAGAAAAAAAGCGAACAAAACAATGTTTGTACAAGAGCTGCTAGACAGACATTGAAAACGTCATCATGAATAATACTCGAGATTAGTAATGGTTGTGATTCTCTTGCATATAACCTATTATGTTAGTTTATTGACCGAATGTCTTTCCTAAACATATTACATAATAAAGTGAAATTGAAGCTTTTGTCCCGAAATCTGAAACGATAATAATGTAATTCTTACGTAAGAAGGATCCCACCACGTGGGGCATTCGAACAAGGCAATAAACGGGTCTTTATGGTATATAGCTGAAATGGCAAAATAACACCAAATGTTCCAATGCCTTAGACGTTCGCCATTTGAGAATAATTAACAGCCTCTCCCAAAACAATCTCGCTAATGGCATTTGCACCAAAATTCAAAATGACATACCAGCAACTTTTTCGCCTGTTCCACCTGTTGGCAAAGATGAGGTAGCTACGCTAGTCGGTGCGCGCGAAGTTGTGTCATCGGGTCTACTAGATGTTACTGTTTTGAAGGAGGTTGTGGTTGATGAACCACCCAGATTTGATGGCGATGTACTGGGTCGTGTTTGCGTGGTTGAGGTTCGCTGCTGAGTTGTGGTTGGTGTACGTGTCGTAGTAAGCAGCCCTACAACGAGAAAGGTCTTAAATGAGCAGACTTGGCATTGATAATTTACAATACTGAGCACAGACCAGTATTGTATGACCAGATTTTAGCTGGAGGGCAAAGAAGTGATCGTTTCCATGCTATGAATCCAGTTACCCAAGCTCACTGTTCCATTTCTTCAACGATCCTTATAAACTTCCAGCCGTGCTATAGGAGGAAGCACAGGTAATGCAACTCTTTTACGAGAAAACATATTCAAAATTGCAACATCATAAAATAAGCAAAAAAAATTGACCAGTAAGCAAGGGGATGCCTGTTTGTGTGATTAAAAGAAAATATTTAAATAAAAGAAGTAATTTGGGAAACTTTAGTGCATCACTTTCTCATTAAAAACTGGAGTGTAGTCCTGAAGTTCTTAAGAAGCGAAATCAAATTATTAGTCTATAAGAATTTCTGAACACAAAACTCTCGTCCTAAAAGTATGATGTATGATAAATAATTTACAAAAAACTTGAATAATTTACCGGCACGGTTGACATCAAAACGAATGAAGAAACCACTTTGCAGCAACTGGGAAGTGACAAGAATAAGTGTAACGAAAGGGCCTTTCAGCGCAAGCAGCACTGGCTTGAATGTGACAGACTTGCAGATTCTGTTGACTCTTACTCCATTTGCAGTAGAACCCTGGAACACACTCAGCTGCGTTATATCATCCTTGTCACAACTGGGAGGGTTTACTAAAGACAAATACACTGTCTCTACAGATGGGATCTGTATGAGCCATGAGCTATGTTGCAGTCCATTTGGCCCATTTGATGGCACAAAGGTGACATTACCAGAAGTACCAGACACTCTTGTGCCATGACCTGCAACGAAGTATAAACTACTTAATAGATTTTAAAGTAAAAATGACCAAGTAAAACATCTTTACAAGTAAAACACTGATTATTCGTAAAAAACTGGTACAAAAATAACGTGTATTTGCTTCCAAACTGCTGGTGTTGAAAACCTTTAAGCAAAGCATTGTGGTGAATTGGGAAACTATAATAACCGAACTCTCAATTATAACGTTGAATAATTTAAACTCCCTTCATTGGACAAAACAGCTATTGAGTTCATTATGACGCACTGTGACAAGAAAAAGCCCCTGGACTTGGTACCTGAACAAAATATTGAACAAGGAACAGACTACTCTGCCTCATTAAATGACCCATAAAACTCTTAAGCATCGTTGGCAAATCTATGCAATTTCGCAAAAGAAAGAGAAATGTTTCTTTTAGCTTTTGGACCAATATTCATACGTTAAAAGGACAAAGATGGCTGTCAACTTAACTGATAAAGTCCTAGACCCTGTGCCACAACGTATCTGCTCAAATAAATCAAGTAAGCTAGATTGCTGTTTTGAAAAATCGAGCCTACCTGTCTCAACATATACGTTGATGGTTTGAACGACCGATCCAGCTGCATTGCTATAGAATATTTGATAAATCCCAGTTTGGCTCCTACTTGGTCTTACAAAGTCTAGCTTGTTGTTACTAGTGATTTTGAAGACACCAGTGGCCTCTGTTATTTTCTCCCCATTCGCATACCATTCTGTTCTGTCAGCATTTAAGACAAAGCCATGTGATAGCTGGATGCGGGCAGTAACACTTATGTCTAGGGGAATTGGAACCATAATCTGAGGCTTTCCTAAAATAAATGCATGAATATATTAATTCTTGTAACAAATTATATGAATAATTTAAGATAAATCAGTTTATCAAAATTTCCTGCCAGGAAATTTTTAGCACAAATCCATCGCAGGAAATAATTGCTGTTTGCCAGGAAACTTTAGCGTGAAATCTCCATTGCTTGATTTTGAAATGAACATTAAATTTATGTTACTTTCTTTCTACGGAACGCTGTTTCCTTGTGATATACATGTATACTGTATAATTTTTGTTCTGCACTAATAACAAAAAACAAAGATTAGCTTTAAAATACAATCGTCTGGTATTATCAGCGTCTGTTATACCAAATTTCCGGCAATTCGGGCATGATTTCCAGCTACTATTCTAATTGAATCAGGCAAGGTAAAACAAAGTTCATTTCCCTTTTACATAAGCCATTCTAGATAAGTAAGGACACTTAAAGACAGCCAGTCTTGTTACGTCAATTGTATTGAAGGTGAACATGCCCCAAAACCTGTGTGGATGTTCCCATTATTATCGATACTTTCCTACTGGCATTCGCATTAATTTTCATCGCTAGCTTAATAGAATGTAAGCGTTTTGGGCTTACATATTTGCCTCTAGCAATACTCCTTATTTAAAATATTAATTTCAACCACTGGAAAATAAAATAGTATTTTTACATGTTGTATGAACTACTAGCTTTGATGATAAAAATGAGCAGCAAACATTACACCCAGAGCAAGATGTAGGATACATTAATACTTCAATAGTATCTAGTTTGCAAGTACTGATATGAAATTTAATCAAAGTTAATAGATATTTTCAGATTTACTAACTTTAACCTTGAAACAAACTCTGAGTATTGTGCTCAATCACGTTCTCCTTGATGATCTAATTCGGTATAAACAAAATGATTCCTGTTCGAATAGCTATGATAAAAAATCGAGGACCAACGATTAGTTCCTTTTTAGTATGAAGGTTTATTTTTAGGACAAATGTGTAAACAAACCCAGCAACTTAAAATATCACTTTCAGTGGCTTGAAACTTTGTCGAAGCTTCGCAGGAAATCTTGAATTTGTTATTTTGCTGCCTGGAAGAAAAATCTTCTTTCAAGCCCTGAGCACCAATACCAAGCGAATTACTAACCTCGAACACTGACAGAAACATTGTAGCTAACTTGTGCTCTGCTGCCAATTTTCGTAATGCAAGTATAGGGGCCTTCATTTTGTTTTCTTATGCTGTATATCACATGTCTTCCGCTGTATGCAATGTTTTTATACAACCAGCTGACTTCTCTCTTCTCTCTTCAGGAAGATAATCACAGATATTGTTAAAATTCTTTATAGTAAGAAATATTAGCTGAATGAATGCTTAGCAATGACGTGGATTAGGTAAATTAGAAATGGAAGTTGAGTAGAGGTTAAACCTGAGTAACTGAAACATTGTATTAGACTGGGAAACATAGAGGAAAAACATTGGAAACATAGAATTTCTCAACAATCAGCCATCGCAAGTTGGGAGTTGCCACTCTAGGCATTAATCGAATCATGAGCACTTTACGGAATGTACCCAATCATATGAAATATCATTGCCATCCAATCTTTGAATTAATAATTTTCGAGCAGTTTATTCAAGTTGAAGGTGATGTGCTCCATCTTCAGTTGTTCGATTTTCTTTACTTTACTTGTTTTTATTACAATTGAGCATAAAACAGACGAAAGTGAAAAAGAAAGAATGAAAAAAATGATGTAAGATAACACAGTCAGTCTGGGAAAAAAGTGCAATGCCTTTTTACAAGTGGAATTCGAAGAAAGCAAAACGATTAGAACATTCATGTAAAAAATTTTAGCAACTCTTTCAAAGGGTAATTTTCTAGCACAACATCCAGGGCTCAAAAACTATGCGTATGGGCGTACGATTGTACTGAAAGATGAGGCTATCATGCGTAAAAATATATCAACAATTTCGTATGAAAGGAAATTAACTTTGGAAATCAAAGAGGCTGCTAACACTTCAAAAATTGTTCCCAAGTCTCCTCTATGTAACTGGTTCAGTTGTATCTCTGGTACAAAATTCTTCTTTATAGTCTAGTTCTTTAGTTAATACTCTTATATTCTTTGTCACATCTTGCTGTTTATTTGTATTGATATCATTATTTTGAGAATTAAAAATATGAAACTGAAGATTTGAATCCTTTTCAATCTATGATATGGCCTTTCGGTTTACAAGCCTTTTTTGATTGGCCTGTATTCATATTGTAAGGAACAAAAAACCAATCTGAAGGTGCAGGGAAAGAGGCAAGTAAAATGCAAAATACTGAAGGTAATGACCCACTTGCACATTCTTGCAACTCCAATGCATTCAAGCACAACTTTTTGGCCCTCATTGACAACCCTGCTTGCTTCCTGCATTGGGAAAACAACACCAGGATCCTGACAGTTTTGGATTGGTCCTTCAAAAGTTAAAGGTTAATTTAAGTTAAGGACTGGCAGATGAAGCATCATTAAAGAAAACCAGTATAATGCTAAAACACAAGGATAAACTGTCTAAATCCTCAGGATAGCAGGTTTAATCATCCTTCAAATCCTTCATAAATTTAACATGCTTCAAAAAATCAGGTGGGTTTTACTACCAAAAAAATGAAGTTTAATCATGGGTTGTTAGAAATTCTTTTTGCCAACTACCTTCCATAACTTATAACCTTGCTTTGCCTTGTTAAATATTTTAATTTGACAAGAAACAAAATATGTGAAACTATAAAGAATCTATTACCTTTAACTTGCACTGAGATATTGGCAACCGTTTTTTGTCCAGCAGGAAAGGTGAGATGTGTGACAACCAGCTTAAGTTGAGAACTATATTTCTTTGAAATTGATGGGAATAGGAGATCCCCATTCTTTGTTAGATACGCATCCTCCATGTTTACATGGGTTAACATTCCTATTTGTTTATCAAAATACATCCACTCAAATATTGGCTCTGGTAAAGCTGTTATAGTTGGTGCCTTTATGAAAAGAGATGCTGTGTCTTTTACTGTATATGATGAATTGTATTCATTTGATACTGAGAAATCTGCAAATAAAATTGCAAAATGACATCTGATGCTTGATTGAAAAGTATGAAGCAAGAGATTAAACAATGATATTGAATTCTTCATCATCAATTATACCTCTAGCTCTAAAACCCGTTTTGGTGTTTTTCTAAGGGTCCTAGACAACTTGTACATCTGTTCCTTGCTTTCTTTTCATAGTTCTCTTTTCGTTTTTCTTATTCAAAACCAGGCTTCACTTAAAAAATACCTAATCGCAGCAAAGTATTTTGCATCTATAAAACTGTATCTATGTTATAAGTTATTGAAAACTTCTTACATGTATCTTTTATTATTGCCTTAAGGAAATCAGGGTGCTTCCTACCATAACACCTTATGATGGAAACATTGTGTTGGTTTTAATATGAAATCAGTAAAAGTTAGCCAAAACCACCCAGTTTCAATTTCAAAGTCTAATTCAAAACCATCAAGTTTCTCTTTCCATACAGACTTAGTCATCAGCTATATTGAGTCAACATGTTTTAAGAAACCTCTGGCCAATTTATTGCCCCCCCCCACAACATCCCCCCAAACAACACCCCCGAAAAGGCTATTCAATATGGCTCTAGACACATACAATAAGGCCCAGATTCAATAATGCAGCAGTGCTGAACTTCTTGAGTCTGTGCTAAATATTCTGATAAACTTACATGCAACTCGCAGATGAGCAGGCATGCTGATGATGGCTCCATATTCTTCCATAAAAGCCATGCATTCATACTTTCCTTCATGCAAAGATTTGTTCACGTTTTCTATAATCAATGTTCTGCCATAATTATAAAACCCATTTTTGGGGTGTATAGATATATATTTTCCATTGAATTTCCAAAAATATATTGGACTTTTGTAGGGATTTACTGAACGAGCTGAACAGTTGAACTCTGTGGTTTCACCAAACATAACTAACACATCTTTCGGCTCTTCTTGGAACACAATATTAGCTGAAAAAACAAGTAAATATATGACTAGCTAATTTTCCCTAGAAGAATAACACAACTTTTTGCTAGGGTCATTTTGCTTCATAAAGACCTGCAACTTTGGAAAAAATAATCTAGAGACTCTACAGCCATTTTACAATGGCATTAATTAAAAGCAACAGAACTATGCCTAAAAGTAGTAAAATGTTTTAAACGACTGCAAGAAAATTAAAGAATCTAAGCTAATCTAAATGGCATGGTTGCAAAAATGTTCTGCTCTCTTCGCTTGAAGGGTGCTTTGTCTTTTGCGTCAGGGCCTACAAAACTTCTTAGCAGCCCTGAGTGGAGGGGGTTAATGTTGCATATAAATGTTTGCTAATTATATGCTGTATTACTACCTATAAATTAATGTTAATGTATGTTGATTTTCAATTTTTGCACAAGTCCATAGATTTTGGTGCTGATCAATATAGGAGAAAAATCATATTTCTATGGAGCATGCTTTCAAAAAGACTCAATGACAAAAGTAAACATATTTTCAACCAGTAGAACAGCAAAATCTCTACCCCATGATTTCCTTCTCTAGCATTTACAGTCTTTTACTTTGGTGGATGCCAAGAAAAAAGGTTTCAGAACCAGGGAACTAGAGGCAAATGCCCTCAAACTTTCAACATTTTTGGAAGAGCTCATTTTTAAGAAAAATAGTGCCCTTTTTTACTAATGTCCCAGAGACTTTGAAATTCTTCGGGTGCCACTTGGCTAGGAGAATAGGCAAACAAAGCACATGATATGACAACTGAAAGGCTATTTCTTGTATTTTATTAAGGTTCTCAATTTTTTTATTGCAGCTTTGTTAGCTATTTTGTGTGTAGGAAACTCTTTGCTAGCTGTATAGTAGGAATATTGCTTCCACAAAATTAGAAATAGACATCAAAGAAGGAACAGGAAGGGTTGCAATGTAAATAGAGAATTAAATAGCATGAGTTGAGAGTGGCAATTATTACTAAAGATTTCCTTCACATTTTTTATTGACTTGCTAAAAAGAGGTATTTTGTATACATTTTTGAAGATTGATATTGATAATGACTATCTTCAGATCATTATGATCATTATTATATTCTATTCATTAAAACACCTTAGGTCACTTTAAATACTAAAAAATCAGACGGAGCATTGAATATGATTTAGAAGTTACTTTGAAACAAAAAGACCTGTCATCGTCTAATTTGATTTTGGGAATCCCTTGAGTTGGCATAAAAACGGAAATGAGAAAATAGACCAAAACTCCTTACAATAGTGTTATCATGCTGCGAAGAATTTTTTTTAGGTTAGACGGAAACTGAAACTGAAACTCAGTAATGTTTCTCCAACTTTTCCGTTGTTATTGAACAGCACCAAATGAATAAACACATAACATTATGAAAACTTTATAAATATTTCAAAATTACTATTTGTTTAATTGTTAACAAAAATTAAACATTCATAGAAGCCCCTTTCTCTCCCTTCCGCCGCATTGGTAACGTCAGGGTAAATTCGATGAAAATTGGAGTAACATGATGTTCTCTGGCCACGATATTTCAACAGACACCCAAAAGTACGCTGAATGACAAAACGCTTCATTTAACCTGAGCGAAATTTCCATTAACGAATATTTCCACCATGTACTATTCAATTTATTGTTTAGATTGTGTACTTTTAAATTCTGCGTGAAAGAAATTTGGTGTAAAGAAAATTTGATGTAAAGAAAATTTGATGAGAGCTCATCAGACAATATTAATTATAATGAAAGAGATACATACCCTCATGACTCAAATGACAAAATAATGAGCATACAATGATTACATTAACCGCCAACTGCAACTTGTCAAGCAACGCTGGCGATATCATGATGATGTGTGAAGATAAATCACAGAGACAAGAAGCGTTATTACATTGTGCTTAAAATGCTATGCACCATTTTCGAATTCGAACGAAATGTCGTTCCTCTCTTTGGCTAGATTACTCATCATAAACTTCCTTTTAATCGTGCTTTCTTTATTTTTAAGTCGAAATTTCTTGATCTCCTGCCAAAAACCCCTACACGGCCAAGCATTTCCTGTTTTCAACCCTCCCTCGTTTCGAAGCTTCGCGGAAGAAGCGCGCTTTGGAGGAGAATTCTGTCTCTCTTTGGTTGAAAGTCTCGATATGATTGTAGCCACGAGAACCAGCAAATGGCGAATATCTAAATAAATATTGTTTTTTAAAAACAATATTTTTTAGAGAAATGTCGTCAACCAAGCAAAAGGAAGAAATGGAAGAGCACGCTTGTGATTTGAGATCTCGAGATCTAGTTGAGCTAACACCATGCCAACTGAAACTGCAGTGTACTCCACTTGATTATGGAAATTCGAAAAGATTTGTAACTGAACTACTTCTAGATCACAACGACCTAGAAGCTATACCTGACAACATTGGTGAATTGACTAGTTTGAAAAAGTTATCCATCATAGGTAACATGCTCCTGACAATCCCAGACAGCGTTGGAATGTTGGTTAATTTGGAAGTTTTGAATTTGAATGAAAATGAAATTTACAGTTTACCAAAGACATTAAAACACTTGAGAAATTTAAGAATTTTTTCTGCAATTTCAAACAACATAAAATCAATCGAAAACGGAGTTTTCAGTGGATTGAAAAGCCTACAGGAGATCTTTCTAGATGAAAATGTACTGACAACGCTACCAAATGACTTTGGGACTTTGGAACATCTAGAGAAATTTGAATGCAGTGAGAATGAAATTTTGATGCTCCCAAATGGTTTTGGAAATTTGAAGAGGCTTCAAGTCTTGAATCTAGACTCAAACAGATTAGAAGAGCTGCCATCAGATTTCTGTGAGATGCCGAGCCTGAAAATCCTCATTTTGTCAAATAACAGTCTGTCTCTTTTACCAAGTACAATGGCATCATCCAAAAGTCTTGAGAAACTTATCCTTAGCAAGAATGATTTGTCTAGTGTTCCAAAATGGTTTGAAGAGTTGGGAAATATCAAAGAACTTGCAATTGAAGACAATGAGATTCTTGAAAAACCCTTATCTGAAAGTTTTTGTAAATCTGCAGCCAAAATTGTTTCTTTGCTGGCTGGGAGAAATTATATTTCAGACCTCCCAGACAACATTGGAACATTAGAAAATTTGAAGCATTTGCATCTTGGGAGCACCATGTTTGAGCTTGAAAGAAGTAACTTCCAAAGTGGCAACTGGCTAAAATCCCTTCCAAAAAGCTTCACACAACTTTTAAATTTAGAGAAGTTACATCTTGATGAAAATCAAATAACAGCACTTCCAAATGATTTTGGCAAGCTAAGACAATTACAGTGGTTAGATCTTGGCCAGAACCAGCTTGAGTATTTACCAGAGTCATTAGATCAACTTGAATCATTAACTTATCTCCAAGTGTCAAAAAACAGATTAAAGTCACTGCCTATGAATATTGGGAACCTGAAACACCTTATTGAACTGCGTCTGGATTCTAATTTGATAGCAATAATACCAGAATCATTTTCAAAGCTGAAAAACCTGCATTCTCTTGACTTATTCAATAACAAGCTAACAGAGTTCCCAAAAGCTATCATCTCTCTAACAAATCTCAAGAGGCTAGATGTTGAGGGAAACAATTTTTCAACTGAAAGTCTTCCAAAAATAATTAAAGAAAATGTGTACCCAGAGAGAGATGCATCATTAAAAGATAACTGGAGAGGTAAAACCAGGGAGGATAAAGTTAAATGTGACATTATTGAAATGTCAGCTACAAATGGTAAAACTGAAGAAGAAGAAGATGAAGAAGAAGAAGACCAGCCTGTTTGTTTCAATGAAACTGCATTGATAAATGCTATGAGAGCTGGGATGTCTCTTTGGAAACACCATGGAGGTTTGAATTAATAATTTTAGTCCTGATTACTCTTCAATTTTTGAAACATTAATTCAGCAACAATTTAAAGCAACATTGTTTTACCAGCTGTTAACAATATATATGTTTTTCAAAAAGGAGTCCCTTGAAAAAAATAAGTTTGTTATATGTCAAGGTTTTTTGTTGACAAAGTATCTTGATAAGCCAGGAATTTATCTAGACAGATTCGACTTTCTCTTAATATTTTGAAAATGCTACTGTCTACCAATTAAAAATCTAAGATTTCCAACAAAGCAAGATGCTGACAACATCTTTGTGCCAGTGAATTTATAACATTTACAAATTCTGATGTTTATTGGTTTCTACAATAGCCAATCCATTGATCAAGCTCTAAAAGCCTAAGTCAGAGGATGAAATACACTGTTGCAATTTTCATATTCTAGTGCTCAATGGGTATATATCAGGTTTTCACCCATGTTTTGATGATTAAATGCCCCTTTACTTGTATGTCTTATATAAACTTGGACCACATAAGTCCACTTTGTAAGCAATAAAAGTATCTGTACACAATAGTGTATGTTTGATGCCATTTGAATTAATAGCAACACTATTTATCATTAATTTTTAATTCCTAAGACTTATCAGGTTTTGCATTGGTGTCAAGACAAGCCTGAGTGTTGAATAACTAAGTTTGCTTCGAAAAAAGTTCTGATAGTGCCTGGTTTGCAATTAGGCCAAAAATAAAGCGAGGATTTCCCATTTAATGTTTTGATACTAAATTACTAAGCTTCTATGCACTAGCTTATTGAATTAGAAGCAACATGATAATTCTAAAAGTTGTCCAATCCTTTAAACCATGGGATTGAAGAGTTTTGAAGTGAGCTTAATTGTAAGTAATGCATATTTGAGAACTCTATTATTCTAATCACACTTTTTACTTAGCAGGACCTTTTTTACAATTATGAAGTTATTTTATATATGCTTCAAAAGGTATGTAAGATAGGGTATTATTTTTGTTTATTTACATTCTAACTATCATTTTAGATTCAGATAAACGAGAAGCTACTTCATCAAATAGGGAACTTCAAGAGAATGTGGAAATGCAAACACAACCACTGGGTCCATCTCAGACAAATATAGCAGACAAACACCAAGTTATAGTTAGTTCAACATGGTTGCCTTTAGAGCCAGAAGAAGACTGGGATGAGGAAATCAGAGATGAAATTTATCAAGATACTCTTGGTACCTATACTGCTAGAAAAGACTTAAGTTCATCATTAATTGATGACTTCCAGAACACAGTCAACAGATACCCACCTTGTATTCAAGCATTCTCGCCAGTTGCTTGTTATGACTCATTAGTGTACAAAAAATATAGGAATGCCAAAGAAGGTCTCAAACCTGCAGACCAAGAAGAAGGGCAGTTTGATGATGCTGATGAGTAAAATTTTTTAAGAGTTTTTGTATTCAAAAATGCTTTAAGAATTTTTCAGAAAGATATCACAATTAATTGTTTTATTTGTTTTACATTCTTGCAACACTTTTTGAAATTTGTTCAGACGGGCACACTTATATGATAAAAACTAAGCTAGAAAATTTTTGAAATTGCAAATATGATTTTTACATAATAGCAATATTTTAGAGTACGCTTTGTAGATTGGTCTGTTGTCACAGACTGCATTGACTATGACATGCGTACAGAACAAGTTATGTGTTTAATTAATTTCGTGAATTCTATAAATTTATTTTCCCCAAGCAAGCTAGAAGATAAAAAAATCTTCGCTGGCAGGTTTTAATGTGTTGACCTCAGCGCAGGACACGTCAGACAACAGGAGGGCACATGATGAACTGGAAACCCTGTTTTAGATGACTTTTTTGGCAAATGAGTCCGATTAGTTCTTGTTTTAGCCTTTCCGTTGTAAGCGTTTCAATCGTAAGAGTACATAGCATCTTATCCGCTTGATATCAAGATAATGCGTTTTAGGTCTTAAAATTTTTTAAAGTACTTATATTTCTCGCTAAAAATTTAAGTATTGTGTTGTAAGCCTGGTTGAATTGTTGTTGCTAGATGGTAGATTCTAGTTCCAACGTAATAGATTTATCCGTGTTTTGTTACATGTTTGATAATTGACAAGAAAGATACGTCAACATTATCTACGTCATTTTTTTCATTTGCGACTGCGCAGTAAGGTGGACGTGGCTTGCTAGTTTAGTTCCGTCGTTGGAAGAAGAAATGTTACAGATTTCTATAGTTTTACATCTGTAAGTGTGGATGGTTGCAGATACTATAGTTTTACATCTGTAAGTGTGTAAATTGTTTCTAAGTAGTATATTCAAAATGGGAAATTTCATGGTGACAGCGCTGAGGAAACTTTTCGGCAATCAAGAAGTTCGGATTCTCATGGTGGGCCTAGACAATGCAGGCAAAACGACAATACTATACCAGCTACGCCTTCACGAAGTCATTTCGACAGTGCCGACGATTGGTTTTAACGTAGAAACGGTAAATTATAGGAACATATCATTTACTGTTTGGGATATTGGTGGTCAGGACAAGATAAGAAATCTCTGGAGAGTTTATTTGCAAGGTTCTCAGGGATTAATCTTTGTCATCGACAGCAGTGATAAGCAGAGGCTGAATGAAGCCAAAGATGAACTTTACCGATTGTTAGAAGAAGAAGATCTTAAAGGAGCTCATGTGCTCATATTTGCTAATAAACAAGATGTAGTTGGAGCTGCCAGTGTGGCTGACATAAGGGACAAACTTGGGTTGAACAATATTCGAAGCCATAACTGGTTTGTACAGCCTGCGTGTGCATTGAAAGGAGAAGGGTTACACGATGGTCTCGACTGGTTAGCAAATCAGATTCAAGGTGTTAAGAAATAGGATATTAACATTTATAGACATTTAAGAGCTAATAATTTATATGCAGCTGTCTTCAGGTACAATCGGAATATGTTGTTATACTACATAAATTTTATCACATGGTTAGCAACAAAGAGGTTTATTCACAACTTCCAAGATTTTTAAAGTAGATAATTTTCCCACTGGAACAGCACTTGGCATATAGAAAAAGTAATGCATTCTTATGCTTTTGAGAGAGGACTAGGTGTGTAATGATATCAATTGAAATTGTATCTATAGTTAAAGACAGTTTTCTAATTGTCATTATCAGTCTTCAGGGCTTTGTAATCAGTTGTCAATTTTCTCACTGTTTTCACTTTTATAATCTCTAGAAAGACAGTATGCATTGTCAGGTTTTTTGGCCCCAAATATTGCAATGGCTAGTCATATACTGCATATTTTGAATACATGTAATAATTCCTTCAAAGATGCATGCATCATTAACCTGATTTAGTATTGGCTAGACAAAAGTTCTACAACCAATTAACACAAGCGTGAAGCATCTAAGATCTAACCAGCAGCAATTATTACCAAACAGCCAAATTTTGATAAGAATTTTAGATTTATTTACGTTTGTGGACAAGTTCATTCCATTTGGAAGTGCATTCCAGATCCTTGGACCCAAGTAACTGAGCCACTTTATGCCATAACTGAGCCACTTTATGCCATAACTGAGCCACTTTATGCCGTAACTGGTAGTTTTCACCATAGGAATGTTTACCTTTTGTCAAGCATTGTTCTAGTTTATGTTAATTCAAATATTTCACCTCGTGCAGCTCTTGATTTGACCTAATTGTGAATATGAAAGCTTCTTCTAGTTTTTTTATGCAGCCAAAATTCTCCTGCAATGAAAGATTTGAAATCAATCTTAGAATAACTTTTATAAATTCTATTGCATGACAATAACCTAAATAGAAATGATGATAATCAACTGCATAAATTATAAAACTTGCAATAATTTTATTGGTCTGCCAAACTCGTACGTTCGGCTATGTTCTGCATACAAGACCATGACACACCTATAGCACTATGTTCCAATCTGATATAAGAATGTAGTTTCAGTACTATATCTATGTACCTAGACCCCTTAGATTCATTATCATGATGAATTTCTGAATAAAATATTGTAAACTTTCCTCTAATTAGTAAAAGTAGTGGCATAGAAAGTTAATTTACCTACAGTATAATCCGTTTATAACAAACTTTAAGAGACCGGCAGGTTAAGTACATTATTGTCACTATCTAAAAACCATACTTTCAACTAAATTTCTACAGGCTAAACAGTATGAAGAAGTCTGTAAAGAATTTCTGAAAATCATTTTTCATCCAATAGTTGTTGACTGCAATTTTGCTCAACATCTTCAATGTTTCGTCGGCATTAGACAAATCCAAAAACTCACAAAAAATTCCTGTGGAAGTTGGATGGCACTTGATAGGGAACAATACAACAATATGAAACAATCACACACATGGTCATGGTTTCATTTATTCCTATGATGGAAAGCATCTTGGCACAATAAGTGATGCAACAAAATGGATTTTTAACAAAGAAGACACAAAGTTAAGCTGATGGAATTTGTTTAGAAGAGTGGATGAAGAAGTATGCTTAAACCAAAAGTATGCTATAAACGGGTACATTATAAGTGGGGTACTTTCTTAATGTTTAGTACTGACCTTTTACCTAGTACACCAGTAAGTTATTTTGAAAGTATGTTATAACCGAGTACATTACAACAGCATTATCAAGTCCATTATTTGAAATTGCAAATTAAAACATAAAAGTTGTGCCTAAGAAGGTATAAACAGCTAGACGGAAGAGCAATCACGGGTTTCCAGACAACTGAAAAGCATTTTCAGTCCATTAAAAGTTCTTGTTTAAAAGCTTTAAGTTTATTTAAGATTAGCAACCATTTGAATTTCTAAGCAGGCTACAACTGGAATCCTCCTACCCCATTTTAACTCGCAAAGGATTTACAACTTTTGAAATCTTGTAAAGTCCCAAGTTTTTATCCTGAATTCCTAAAGACATCAAAAAATTTTGTGAAAAGGTCCTGAATTTCTAAATGAAGAATGTCTATGGATACTGGAAGGCTTGGTGATACTACCTGAAACAAACAAAATGTGCGTTTTATGTATATTTTTTACTATGAACTTTCACTTTGGTGCAATCTGTGGATCAAAAGATTGCAAACCTTTTCTGTTGAGTGTCCACTGGGAGGCAACATTAACGAGACCTTTTCGACCTCGAATTCACCTAAAGCCAAGTAGAATTATGAGGGCAGCGGCAGAATCTGAATTAACAAGAACAAAAATCTTTGAATCTTCAAAAACCTCTAACTAATTTCAAGCATTTAATTCGTTTAAGAGAACCACCATGTTTTGAAATAAAAAAACACCAAAGCGTTTATTATTGATTCATTATTGCATTTGGGATTGGCTGCTGATTCTTCATAAAATGTATTGTAGATCGTACAACCCTATAAAGTGTGACGTCATTAAAATATATTTTTAGATTTTTTAACTTTTGACATTAGAACTTTAAAAACACCACGATAAACCTCTAAATTTGGAAAATCAGTTATACATCTGTTCATAATTAGTTGAGATATAGAAGCTTACAAATGTTTTTGAAAGCTTTCTGAACAAAATTTTAAAGGATCTTGTTTTTCTGGGAATAGGTAATTGAAAGACCAAATTGATTCGTTTCTCAAGTAGCATCTTTTCTTTCCTTGTCAACAGTAATCAAATTTGTAAATTGGCTTAATTAGCGCCGGGTAACCAGGAAGAGTCGTGTCATTCTGATCGTAAATCATAAAACACCGCCTCTGTGAAAAATCTTAAATACGAAATGAATAGGAGCTGTTGTTTTCAATCAGAATCTGGTTCATTCGAAGAAAATCAGGTATGAAAATTGCCAGTTTGTCAAGATTAAGTGCAATGTAAGGATGCGTGTAAGGATAACCTTCGTGGTAATACTATGATACTCAATTATTAATGCAGGCACATTCAAAAGGTCTATGACGTTTCTTGCACTGAAATGGGTTAAAATTGACACTGAAAAGCATAAACTTAAGCTATTTGGATGTAGAAGCATCGTTTTCAATCATTTGCAATTTCAAGTGTATTGTAAACTGATTGATGGACTTGTATGGTTTTAATCATTTTGCATAAAAAGTAATTGTGAATGCATCCAGACGCACTAATATGAACTTGTTTATAGGATTTACTGTCTAGTTCACATTCGTCACTTATCAATGAATTTTTCTCAAAGGTGAAATCCTTTAAAAGACAATGAACACCACTCGCAGCTTCTCACAAAGTACCATCATACTCCTGGTGACCCTGTATATCTTCCTGATGGTAACAGTGTCTCTGAGCCATCCAACAAGGCGAGATCAGCGCCACAAGCAATCGATTGGTTTAAGAGTATTACAGGTTGCTATGAGTTTCTTCCTTTTTTCCGTCTACAGTTCGCAGATCTGCATTGCTTTTTGTGATTACAGGTTTATAGCCTATTTTGTTCACAACAGTGTGTACAAATGTAACAACGACAATAGCTAATTTTGTTTAGTGGTGACGCAATAAGAAACATATCGTTTGAAGTTTGGTCTTGTATACAATTTGATAAAAAGTATATTTCCAGACAAGCCAAGGCCTCCTTCCCATCACAGACAAACACTGTAATTTGTTACTTGTTCTAAACAACGAACCAATGCGAAGCTACAGAAACATAATAGCAAACTTCAGGCCTTTCGCTGGTAGCTCAGTCGGTTTTTAACACAGCTATCTAATTTTTCAAACTGAGTGTTCATCTATACTTTGATTTGATGGTCCAAATCCTCAAAAAAGATTTTTTATAAAATTAAATTTTTGTACTACCGTTTCTTTTCTAGAACAAACAGTTGAGATTTTTCAAGGCTTTAATTCATTACTATTAAGTTCCACGCTACATGATGTTGAGAATGTCTTGAAATGTCACCAGCAGCTTGCCTTAAAGGGGGAACCTTGAATTTTTCGGACTATTCTCTCTCCGATACTGAAATATTTCTCTTAGGCAATGGCCTTTAGTTTTGTATCAACAGAAATGTCTCGAAAAATCAACAGAGAGGAACGTTTTCCTGAAGTCGAAATTCTACACACTTAACTTACCGAGTCTGAGATTTCAGACTCATTGAAATTGAACAAAATTACGAGTCCTACTAAGCGTATGCTTATGGTGGTCCCTTCGACCACTCCGACTATCTTTTACAAAGAAAGATTACATGTTGTTATATTGAATTCTTTGCAGTTTTAGACCATAAACCGTTCGTAATATATTTTAACATATCTTGTTTATAGAGAACAAAAAGATCACCGACTTGCTGCCAATTTTGTCCTTGCATGACTAACGAAGACTGCCAGCCATGCAATAGAGAATGTCGAGCATACTTTGGAACCTCTTATTGCCTGCAGGATAACCCTGGACTGCCGGTAGACTAAAAACTGTGAAAATGACTGTAATCCGAGAACTGTACGCTAATCGCAGCATAAAGCTTTTAAAGAAATTGCTGTATCTGGTGTAACTATAAATTGGCTTATAAAAGAGGAAGAATATTGATGTGATTTACATTTGTTTCTAGAGACAAAGAAGAGATGAAAATTGCTGCTTGTTTTGCCCTTGTGATTCACAGTCAATATGTCAACCATGCGACTTCAAATGTGTGCCTTTTTATCATGAAACATCAGTTTGTATTCAAAAAAGCAAAGGAAAGCCTACAGATTAAGACAACACTCTTGAATTCGTTTTCAATTCGTTTTTAATTCATATGTACTATCTTGTCAATGTATTTTGACACTTTTAATCTTGACGATGGCTTGTGTCTCATTTGAAATTAACGATATGAAATCAAATTTGCAAACTTCTGACTAAGCATTTTCTCGTACAATTTTTCTTCTGTTGGTTTGTTTTCCAAGTCTGTTTTCCAAGTCATGCTACGAATTTCTCAAATTTCGGTAGGCCATGTACTACCCTGAGTGCCAGAGCCTTACCAATGTTTTTTAATTTCAGACAGGGCTCCTCTTGATAGCATAATGCGTTTAGCTGATTGAATTACCCTGTAAAATAATTTATTGTTATTATTATTATTGTGACTCACCGTTTTATCAGAATGTGATTACGTCTGCTCCTATGCGTCTGCCCCACTCTACGAAAATAAAGCCAGGATGAGCCGGCAGTACAGTACTATCACAAGCAAAGGTTGAAGGCAGAGGACTCTTCTCATTATCAAATTAGGTTGAATTTTATCCAATATTACAGAGATGAAGTTAACAAAATGACTTAAGTGAATTTCTGAATCTAAGTATAAAATTGAAGCATTAAAAAGTGTTTTCAATACAGCAGTATTCCATACATGTCACACATGCACGCAAACTAATTTCACCAAAAATACGCCGATAACACCATCACGCAAAGATACCTAGTACCCCCAGTTTAATTGTGTTCAGTCAAGATATTTCAATACGTTTCTGTTTTTAATGAATTATCAAAGGTGCTCACGAATTTCTGGATACTGAAGTAGGAAAAGTAATCTCACCAGATGATATGTTTTTCCTTAAAACATATACAGCAACACATAATTTAAATGTCGAAGTAGAAGAACAATAGAAAATGTTTATTTAGTCGCTACTCCATAAACTCAATCCTTAAATCTGTTGTCATTTGCTGAGAAAATTTGAATGTTTGCTCTGTATGCAGGGGGCTCTTCCAAAACATTTACCCTAAAAACAATAGCAAATGTAGAAAAAAGCTTAAGATTTGGTATTCATCATCATCATAACCATCGCCGTTTTCATTTTAGAATTACATTTAACGACACTAGGGCTCATTTCTACGCCTTTATGACACAGAAATTGAATTCGATGTCTTTTGGATGATTAAGGTATAAACTAAATTTGTTTTTCAACTAGTTGTGATAAACTGGTCCATCTTGATATGACACCGCAATATGAAAGAGGAGTTTTCTTACACCATTAACTCGGGTAAATTTTGATACAAGTTTCTTAAAGCAAGTATTTTGTTAACTGACTTGCATGTACTAAATTTGTTTATTTAAAACTAGCCAAATTATTTTATATGATCTGGTAAACATTTTATGATCGAATTCTTATTGACTTCATGTTCCACGTGATTCCAATGAATCTCTTTAGTACTAGATCCTCGACGGATGTTGTTCATTACAAACTGAATTGATTTTCTGAATGTAAACCGTAAATAATTTCATTAATGAATATAATAAATGAGATGGGTCCCATAACTGTTCCCTGTGGAACCCAAGAAAGAACGTCCATCACATCACATTTATTTCAATCCTTGGTGACAGGAGGCATTCCATCGATTACAAAGTCTCCACATTTTTAACTTCCGTAAACTTTTGCGGTGTGAAACTTGTCAAAGGCCTTAAAATGGTCGAAAAAGAAACGAGAATTTATTGCCTGACACAAGCGATTAACTTAAGACAAAAACTCGGCTTTAAATGAAACGTTTTACTTGAAAAATGTTATTTGTCGCTATCGGTAATTATACTAATACCCTCAAGATGATTATACAAATAAGATTTGATTGTGTGTTCACAGATTTGCAAGGAACTGATGGAAATGACATTGATCTCATAATTAGATGAATCACTTTTAGGCCCCTTTTATACAAATGAATGATAGCCGTCTTCCAACCGTCTGGTATATCAGAAGATCTTAACAATGTTTCGATTAAAATCATTTAATAATTACAGCAATAGTTGTTTGTGGCTAACTTAATTATGCCGGTGAGACTTGCACCTATGCCTTCAATGAGCTTTCTTACTCCTTCCTTGATAATATCTATGTCATCCATCAAAAGGATGTTTGGGGCCTGAAATTTAGTCTCACTTTGATCATTATGCTAAAGTTTTTCTAAAAAGTGGCATTCAATATATTTAAACTATAATCTTTGTTTCGGATTCAATATGTTTCACTAGAAGACACTTGATAGATGATTTGCAAATCTTTTTTATTTGTGCAGAATATTCGGATAATTATTATTCATACCGGGTACTTTTTAATAGATCAGTCAAATAGGTTTCTTCAAGTTGATTATACCGAAGGAAAGTATAATCACAAAGTTATAATCACAAAGTAAGAATAACTGTGGTCTAATATTCCTAGTCTTGTTAAAGTTCATCTGCACCAAGCATAAGCGTAAAATCTTGATTGGCTAGGAAAGGAATCACCGCTACGGGAATCGTCTTTGAACTGAACCAATAAGGACATATTCCGGACGAGAGCATTTCATTCTAAATGTCAATGAACACAGGTTTTAATATTAGCTTTATCGGGAAAGAGTAATTTTTTTCGTTTTTTCAGTCTAAAATGGTGATTAATCCATGTTGAGAAAAAAAAGGTGACGACGAACAATGAAGTCAGAATGATCAACAATAAATCTCTAGGAAGTCAAAACTCAATGGTATCGTAATTCATTTAGCAATTATAGAAAATTACAAAAACAACTGACAAATTAAAGCTCGAATATTGGGTACTTCTGAATCAATGAGATCTTGGTAAACAAAGTTGATTTAAATTTGTTTCGTCACCCTAAACATGGACAACTTAATTAGTTAATTAAAGAAATTATCAAGCAGTTATGACTGTAACCAGGATGGAGCATGTTGTTTCTTCAGGAATTTTTTAATGGCTCACAATTTGTACAAGTTGCTGGATACTATTAATGTCCAGAGAATCAGAATAATTGTATGCGTAGGAACAATATATTTCTTTGATAACAGGAGATACCTGCATCTCAAATTCAAAACAGACAGGCGATAGACCGGCAAGGTTTTAAGCAAAGCACAAGTTCAATTGCGGATAAGATAACAGTGTCCAACCGAACTAGATACGATGCATAATCTTCAGTTTTTCTTTCTGTGGATGACGCTGATACTCTCAACAAGCCTGATTCATGCAAGGCCTCAACATTTACAGAATGAAAATGAGCAAGGTGAAGACAACAACTCACAGGTTTGTTCACGCAGAATATTTCTTTGTTTATAATTCTTAGCTTAATTCATTCAAGCTTGGATTTATCTCTACATCAAAGGATACTGCTGTTTTTATCAAAGGCAGACACTTGATAAAACGTTCCAGTCAAGGTGGCATGATATTTGTAACTTGCTTAAATACAATATGTTTGATAAGTTTTGTTGTTTTTGTTATTTAATGGTTTAATATACCATTTGTCTGCGTCGTGGGCAAACGACATTTTTCTCTCGATTTCACAGTCATGCCTAAGTAAAAAAGCGAAAAATGTGCTTCGTGAAGACTTTTTATTATTATATGGCCTTGAAAGATGAACAATAACACTGCGATAAAAGTCTAAAAGCATTGATAGGGAAATATTTTGTAGTGTAGCCACAACAGATGGCATCAATAATCTTTATAAAGGTAATCGTTAAATATAAGAACAAAATTTGTAATTTGTGGACATTGTTAGGAGCTGAAACTTTCCTAGTTGCAAATGTCAAAAGATGATTGGAGCAATACCAATGTAGACTTTGTCTATAAACGAATGGTATTGATTTGGGTCAAGGTAGTTTCGCATAAAGCATAAAGAAATAAAGCAAAGGGTTTCGATCGTTAATCAAAAAATTACTGCTATACGCTATTGGAAACTTGTTATGCATTTGTTGTGAAAAGCTGCATTCTTCGTTTTTCTGCAAACATCTTTGCTACGCTTTTTTATGATAACGTCCTTGAGCACCTCTGTGACCATACTTGAGTGTTTTTTGCATTCTCCGACACTTCTCAACAAGAACTGGGCATTTTTTTTTCGGGTAGGCAATCCTGACCAAAGTTTTGAGGTAGAGATGTAGCCTATTATTTTGCTGACACCAAGATGTCGTTTGACCAAGGTAACATGAGTTTGGGCAAGTAAAAAGCAGTTAAGCAAAGGTTTATTGTAGCAAGGACAGTTTAACTCCTTCGATGTTTTCCTTATCAAACGATGGCTCCATGGTTTCTGCAAATTGCTACGTCATTAGTTGTACAGGAGAAGGCATGTTTTGCAAATTCTGGCAGTACTACAGGCACGACGTTGCAAATAGATTTACACAAATTTTTCTGGTTAAATGTTGGCCTTTTCAATAACTATTTTATTTTTTTGCAGAGTTCAAGCTGCTACCTCCTCTTTCCTTGTACCAAGCAAGCTGACTGTGATCCTTGCAAGTTTAACTGTATGCTATATGGTGGCAAATTTGTCTGCTTATATAGGCCAAACGCGCTTCCTTCGTCAACTAGCTACCAGGGTGATTTCGATCAGGAAGGCGGATTGAACTGAGATAAACATAAAAAGATGCGAGTTTCTGTTTAAATGAAAAGCTGTAAATATGTACGATCTGTATTTAATTATATTTGAGCAAATATCATAATCTGTGTCAAAAGTCTTAGGAAGGTGCTGTTGTTTAGTTGTTGGTTTAAAAATTTCTACTGTTAGAAAAGACAAACTCTGCATTCCAGATCCCTAAAAGCATTGCTGTTTATAGAGCCATAACTACCTGTAAAATAATTCATTGATAATATCTTCGAGGTAATATCTTGGACCTCACCGAGTCTCAGACTTTGCATAAAGCAAAATTGCTGGTAAGGAGAGAAGGGAATGCAGTGTAAAATATTAAAAAATTTAACGCAGTTTAGCAACACTTTTGGCAAGGATTTCAAATGTGAAAGAAAATCTTTAAGAAGTGTAACAATGTAATAATAGAAATTGCGTTCAATTTATCTCAAGTTGTCTTTCTAGCCATACGTTTAGAGCTACTTACCTGTGTCAAGTACGACAGTTGAAAATTCATGATTATCGAGCATCGTTAATTATTTGGATATGAGTACTGTTTTTTTTAATTTTCACTTTGAAGTAAGGTTTTATATCGTCTTTAATGTGACAAAAAACCTTTAAGGTATTTCTAATATAATTCCTAGAAAGTTAAAGGTATAATTTTATTATATTGACATTGAAAACTACTCAGATAATAAACGATAGACAGGAACAAAGCAAAACAGCATGAAGCAACTCAATATAAAAAATTTCAATTTGGAAGGACTTTAACTTAGAAATACATGTTCGTTTTGAGCCTGAAAATATCATCAAATTGTTCTTATTTTGATCAAATTTGATATGGTTACAAGGGAACATTGCCTGCCCTCAAATAGAAACCCTGCTTTGACAAAGAGGAGATTTGTCAGTCATGTGATTCCTTGTTATGAACCTAGCAAAGCAGGCAACTGTTGAAGAATAAGACACATGAGTTAAGGCTGATCATTATTCTTGCAAGGTTCTTAAAAATCTGATGATTCTGAGCCTTGATATTCCTATAAACAATATTCCTATCAAAAAATGATTGTATGGGGGTTTCATCCATTACCTTTCATGCCCTGGGATGTAGTTTGATTTTGCCCTGCTTGAAATGCGTATTCCATCATCACTCCCATCTTTCAATGTGGATTCAGAACGTTATAGAATGTATTCCTTTCACGTCATAACAATGTCTATAAGCAGTTCTAAAAACTGCAACTACTTTAATCATCTGACATTTAACCAGTGACCCAGAGTATGATAGGCACAATGCTTTTGTCCATATTGCCCAATACACCCCCCCCCTCAAATGTGTCTTTTTCATTCCAAGAAACAAATTTCAATTTTTACATTATACCTAATCTAATTTTCATTCATCCATATGTTTTATATGTTATTGCTATTTACTAATTCATAGTTCCAAAGCATTGGATTGAAAAAAAGACGTTGCTATTCATCAATATGCTCTTTTCAAAGCATGTAGCTTATATCAAGGGTTCCTTAGTGTTTTATAATTTTTGAATATCAGAATTTAATAGTTTAGCAAAGTTTAGCAAATAGAAGTAGAATAAACACTTTAATCTTAAAAATACAAGAGACAAGAGCTAAAACCTGATGTTAAAGAATGTCAAAGAAACAAGAATGAACCTTAAGCAAAAAAGCTTTCTTCTTTTTAAAAGCCAAAACTCTTTAGCTGCTTAACCATTTACACAAAAACTGTGAATGACGGTTATCAATCTAAGTTTAATTCGAAACAGATACTACTCTTTTAAACGTCTTATTGTGATATTCACAGTCAACGCCTATTGATGAACACCGTCACATCTTCTTAAAAGCGAATGTTTGAAGAAAAAACAACTCTATGACCAGTGGCAGATATAAGGGGGAGCAACTAGGGGCAGTTGTCCCTCCCTCGCCGAGTTGAAGCAAGTTTGGTGCCCCTTTTTTGGAAATTGTGCGCTCCTTTTGAAGAATGAGAATTAGATAAAAAACATATAGGTTGATTTACTTCAAGGATTGCCTGAAAGTAACACAACAATTATTTTGAAAATTCCCTTAAAAAGTGAATAGAGAGCTTTCTGTCAGTAGTTAGGTCGAAAATTGTTGTACACTCGTCACCAATTTCTGAAAATTATTCAGCATCCCCATTACTAACTGCCGCTCCTTCAAATTTGCTCTGTATTCGCCCCTGTCTTCAGCAGTAGAGTACAATCAGTGTTTGCATTCAACTTCAAGTACGCAATTGCTAATTGGTCAGAAGCAAGAAAATGATCAATCAATCACGTCATCTCGAATTAGGAAAAACCGTACGAGTTATTGATTTTACATGCAATTGACTGACAACAGTCACCTAAACTGTAATGAAATTACACAATGTGATCCTTATTCTCCTTCTTCTTTCCAAGCAAGGGACATTGGAAAAACTAAGCACTTTTACTTTAAGTACTTTTTGCCAAAAACAAAAAAATACAAAGACAAAAATAAATTGATAAAATTTATGACAAGAAAATCCAGACAAAATACAAGACAAAATACAGAGAGAAAGATGGAAGACAAAATACAGAGAGAAAGATGGAATAGCTATTTCCATTCAATCAAAAGGTTTTGATTCTTTGCTGCAGAAATATTTTGTCATAGAGCATGAGTTGAAATTGAAGACTCCAGTCTCTTCCCATTGTGGTATATCTACATTACTCGCTGTTTCTTGAGAGTTCTCGTTGCAGTAAGATTTCGGGGCTATATGTGTAATTTTAATGGGAGAAAAAGTATTTACTTCATATTAGAAACTATCACAGAGGAAATGTGACTTCTGAAGTTGTATATTTGAGGTTTGAAACGGAACAAAAACAATACTGATTAGAATATTGCAACGATTTAAGATTAGCTGCAATCCCTGCCAAAAGTCTTTGAACACTGACGTTATTATCAAAATCAAAATAAACTATCCCTCTCTCTCCCTCGGAACAATGTTGGTTTACTATGAAACGGGTTAGGATTTTAGGGAGCACTTTCTTTTGCAATTCTTTTAGGATATTTTTCTAAATTATCAAAATTGTTTCGGGGGGAAGGTGGTGCGGAAAAAGGAATATCCGGGAAAAGAATTGAAAAATATAAAAACGCAACGCAAATTGCTTGTTGTTCTAAGTACTTTTGGTAATGACTGTACTTAACTGGACTTTTAAGCATGAAAAATGTGAACCAGACCTTAAGACCCAGGCTAGACTTGATACAATTAAAGTAATTACTTAGTAAAGTCATACCGACACAAAACTATTGGACTTACAATTATTCAGAAAGACTCGAAACAATAAGGCAATCCAACTAAGGATAAATCTCTGCAAATCCGCAATTCAATTCAATAATGTTCAAAAGATTACAAGAACACGGATTGTGGCTGCTGGCAGCTGACTTTTCTCGGTGTACTTGATAACCTTTTGTCTTGCTTTGATTTACCTTTTACTTAGGAGCAAATGATTTTTGCAATTGCAGTCTAATACAGGAGCCATGATCAGGTTCTTTTATAGGTAAGTATTCATTTATGATGCTTTACGACGTGCAAGAGTCTCTCACTAAGGCCTTAAAACGAGCTGCTTCCTGCCCGAGACCTTGTTTATTCTTGTTTATGTGTGAAAGCGTTGCGAAAAATCTTCGACAGGCCGCCAACAGCTATACATTTTTCTGAGAATAATAAATAGAACTATATCATCTTTTCAGCTCATGAAAGTTTACATTACATCATACAGAACCATAAAATTTATTGGCTTGAAAGAAGTTGAAATTTACAATAAATATACCCAGAAGTACAAAAATATGGAAATACAAATAATCCGCTTCTTAAAATAGCAAAAATGAAGATTTTGCAAGTAAGACTTTTTTTGCAGGGTTTACCCTCAATATGATCAATATAATACCCCAATGGTATAATAGTTTTGTATTTTCTTGTATCAACAATTCATTTCAAAGTATCTTTTCAACTACAGATATATGAACCCACCTGCAAAGAAGGGGGAAGCATACAAGCCAACTAATCCTGAACAAGTAGCCAATTGCATTACACATGGCGTAGGTATTCCTTTTTTCCAGATTTAGCATAACTGTGAAAATATATGATATTCATGGTTCAAGGTGGAATCCATGTATTGGTCATGTCAGTTATGCAGGAATAAATAATTGAAATAAAATGGGGTTTTCTTAGTCAATGTCAGATCTTGCTGTTATAGACCTATTAACTGTTCATCTTTCTTAAACATGTATTTCTTCTTAAACACATTTTCCTGTTGTTTTAAAACAAAAGACAATTGTCCTTTAAAATATTGGGGGCAACCACCCCTCCTTGCCCCCCAGCCTGTATCATTTCCAGTAAGAGGCTTGATTTCAGAGTTTCTAATTGCTAAAAAAATAATGTTGTAAATTGTTATTTATATTTTCAGGTTTGGATCATCCCTTCATTCATAGCTGCTTATAAAATGCACCAGAATTCTCAATCCTTTTTCCATGAAACAGTTGCAATGATTTATGGTGCTTCTTTGATTTTCCTGTTTTCGATTTCAACAACCTTTCATCTAGTATCTCTCAACAGTGATTTATGGTGAGTACCAAACTCTTTGCATTTCAAAAACTTCTTTTTAAACACAAATCATTCCAAATTTTTCTGCCAAGCCCAAACTATTCAAAAAAATTTTTTATACCTTTTTGATGTAATGATAATTTTCTGCCAATTTTCTTCCACTATTAAACTTTTTGATTGGACAACTAGCCATTTACCTCCCTAACAGATAAGCTTGTTTTAAACTTGCTGTAAATGCAGCTTGAAATGTATTTGTTTGCATTTAGCTAACAATAACATTCGTGGATAATCCCTTGTTAATGTTCTTTTCTTGAATGTTATTTCCAACTTTCCTAGCCCCCTTTTCCTGACTTTTTAAGCTGTTAAAGTTTCAAAAAATAGCAGTTAAAATTTGCTTTATAAATTGAAAATGTAAATAGCATAAAAATGTGTAGTGGTTGGCTACAGACTGCATTTTTGAACAAATTCTTATTAGAAAACAACTTTTAGGCCATGTTAGACTCTCCTTTTACAGAAACAGATAGTAATGAAGTTTTATTGTTAATATTCATACTTTTACAGTATTAGTCAGTAGAAAGATTATCAGAATGGATCATCTGATTTATTGCATGCCACTTTGATGCTTAGTAGTGCCAAATCAATATATGTACTCAAACAGAGATTCAAAAGTTTTTTTGTCCCTCATTTAAATTACCAATTCTTAATGCTATCCTTTTATTTTAGCCAGCTACATTATGTATTTCAAAAATTTGATAGAATCATCATATACATATTTATAGCTGCCTGCTATATGCCCTGGTGAGTTTCCAAAGCTTTTTATTATATAATTGATCAAGCCAATACCTGGTTGCTACTACTATCGAAAGTCCTCAAATAAGCTGTCACCTTCAAATAAGCCCCCCATATTGGATAAAGCTCCAACCCTAAAAAATATTTTGTGAAATAAGCCCCAGTCTATGAATAAGCCCACACAGGCTGAGATGTTGCCTCACAGCAATAGGTATTTCCCAATAAATCTACATGTTTAAGCATACTGACCAGACTCAAGTACAACCAGAATTTTTTGATCTGGTACTATTTTTGGCTGCTGCGAAATATGCCCCCCACCTTCAAGTAACTCCCCTCAACAAAAAGCCCCTACCTCAAAATATTTTTTGCAAAGTAGCCCCAGGGGCCTATTCATGGACTTATAGTGGTTTTAAAGGAAAACTGAGTTTAAAGTTCTGTAAAGTAATTCATATTTTGGTGTTTCGTTATGCTCTATTCGTCTCATAGTTAAGCATACCACATGCAAGATAACTTTGAAATATGGGAGTAATCAAGGAAAGTCTTTGCAGAATAATGACACCTGAACCCATTTTTTAAAGGTTACTTCTGCAAGACAATGGAGGACTTGGTGATGACATTGCATTTGTTCTTTGCTTTGGGGCAATCGCTGGAATGGTTTTCTCATATTTTTTCCATGAAAAGTAAGTTAGTCAAACAGGATTTTATCAAAATAATAATTGGCCAGTTGGCAGGCCTCTCTTGGTCTTAATTTTAAGAAAATATTTACGAAAATGGAAAATATAATTGAATGAACACTTATATTGGCAGGGCTTACAAATGAAGTTTTGTTACATTTGAACCCCAAACTATTACGATACCAATCCTAAAAACCTTTTTACCAAAGACCTCTGGAAAATAATTTCTTCACGATCTAAGCACCCTTTGAAATTCAAGGCAAAGCATACGAAGAATATACGGATTTTGCCTTTTTTGAAAGCAGTTTCAGCCCCATACACTCTATTGCGCAACCTTGTTGGGCATAGGTGCCAGCTTCTTAGGGGAAATTTGGTAGAAAAGTATAAATATCTTATCTCGTCTAAGAAGGGACATATCAGACAAGATGCCTCGAGAAGTCGAGACTTTTTCTATTACAAGCACTTTTTAAACTATTCCTTGTGAATTGCTTTGATCGGAATATGTCAATAACGATTTTTGAATAATTTGAACCCTTTTTGTAGTGATATATTGATTTCGAATTTTATGCCTACCCTGGAGAAATTGAAAGTCAGTGCCTATGTCTCATTTCTTAACAGGTTCATTTATCCTTCAATTCTAGATATAAGACGATGGATACCATTGCATACCTTATGATTGGTGTAGTACCAGCAATTCCATTAGCTTATTTGGTAAGTCACTAAAACTAACGCCATAAAGATAATCAATGTTTCAAAATGAAGGTTGGTGTTTTCAATGCCAAAGTACATTAAAGGCGAAATATTTTCTGACAGATGGGGCGTCCGAAATTTGAAGCCCCCAAAATATTTTGCTGTTCGAAGTTTTTACCGTCTGAAAATTTTTGCATTATAGAAAAATCACAACCATATTTTTTTTATTTGAAAACGAAAGGTCTTGCTCGAAAGCAAACATTGAGCATATAAAGGTGACGTTTTATAAGAGCTAGCTACAAAGGAAATAGTATTATATCTTTTCAACTAAATTCATTTTACCGAGGAATCTTTCTGTCAATTTTAATTGCTACCATTGCGAGGTAGCAAGCACCAAGGAAAGCGTGTTCCGAAATAGAAGTTTTGGGCTGGAGTGGCCCTTTAAATGCACTCTATAAAACTTGTATTTGATGGAATAAATTGAAAACTTTACATCATTCACAAAACAGCCTCATAATACTCCACAATTATTAATTTTATCCTCTTCTGTAATACTTTAATCGTTGTTATCATCGATACCTTCGTCCATTTTGTAATTTCCTTGAAGTCATGTTGTTAGTTGGACAATATACCTTTGCTTTTACCTATGGTGAACTTTGCGGCTTAAATGACTTCCAGTCCCCCTGATGGTATTAGGGACAACAAACGACGTTCTGAATACCCTTCAGCAGTAACTCTCCCGCCATAATTAATGAAATACCAAACTATGCTCGATGACAGCTTCTTGAAGTCAAATGCAAAACTGGGATGTTTGATATAAAGATTTAAAATGGCGGACGTAATCCTCATTGAGAGAATCGGAATTCTTAATAAGGACCCCTTCGTACACTTTTTATGTTAAATCAAGTTAAGTATAGATTTTAGTGAGCTGCTGCGCAATATGCTATTGAAAATTTAATAGTAGTGAAACGTCCGAAATTTTTTTCAGAAATTAGTCTGTCCGAAATGTATTCGTAAGAAAATTTTTGGCGTTTAATGTACCCAAAACTTTGACTTTTGGCTTATGTCAGTTTCACTGTTAAGGTGCCATTACTGTGTCATTCGCTTTGTCTGCTAGATATAGCATTTGTTGTGCCTTGTGTCGACCAATAACGTATATCCCCAGTCCTTTGCCAAATATCACATCTCCTGTCGGGGTTGAAATGCTTTTTAAGAAAGGAGAGGTCTTCAAGACCGTCGTCTATTTGATGAATGACTGTAATTCGGATATAAAAATATTCCCCCTCTTTTCTGTTCTCATTCTTCTACTTAAAGCAATATTTCTTTGGCAATACGTTAAGTGGCATAGTTATGATTTCCCAGTCAGAAAAGGCGTTGACTGAAGTTGCAGTTGGTGGCATGGTGTACATTGCTGGTGTGGCATTCTTCAAAAGTGATGGCAGGATTCCGTTTGCTCATGCGATCTGGCATCTCTTCGTTGCTGGCGGCGCAATTGTTCATTTCTACGCCATCTGGACCCATCTCTATTCCATATCTCAATAGTTTTCCCATAGCTGTGGCAAAAGACGCTGGTCCCTTATAACATCTCTGACAACAGAATTTTATTTATTAACTTCTTTTTTGACATCGAGATAGAATTTCGGCCTGTATCCCATTCCTTGTGCACTCTCAACTTTATAACTGCCTTTATTGATAATTTAACAGATATAACAATAATTTAAATTAATTTTCAAGGTCTAGATTTCTTATTTTATTTAACCATCCCTTATTGCACTTGCAGAACAGGTTTATTCATTCATTATCAACAAATCTCACTTACAAGTGATTGACTACTTCTTTTAATTCGTAACAGATAAAAAAATTCATTATGTAGAACTTTTAACATGCAAATATGAAATTTTAGTAACGATATATCATCGTTTAAAGTAATAGAGAGGTGTGTAGGCACTGTCGTGATTTCGTTTAAGGAATTGTGCTGAATTTGCCATCTTTCAATGTATTGAACGTTTTCAATTTTAGAATGAAGTATCACAATATTTTTTTCGTTCAGACTTAGGCAAAGTTAGCATCTAATGTTATTGTAAATAGTCTTTAGAATCAATTACATTTAAATAAGCTTTCTTTAATCCATCATCAAAACTACATGGCTTCGACTGTTCCTAAATATTTTCCCGCACTTTCCCAAGCTGTTCTTCGAGCCTCTCCCAAAACAAAACTGAGTGGTCCTCTTAAAACAAATTCTATCCTTTTCTCTTGTAAAGCAAGGCATTTCTTCCGAAAAATAATTTAATTATGTATCATTGATGTTTTAAAACAATAAATTGTCTTAGCTGCTGAAAGTCCTTGCTGACCAATTCTTCGCTAAATCCATCTTTTCGCTCCTCTTTAAAACAGTAGCAACTTCAGATTCAACAATATCAAACGTTTTTAGACTTCCTTTTACAAAAGGAGCAATATTGAAAGAGATTTCTTTCTGTTTGCTTTCTCTCTGCGGAATAATTCTTGCCATTTCATATGTGGTAGTTAAACTATGACATGTAATGTCAGAGTCGTGCTACCTTATTGAGAGAATCGTTATAATAACATCGACTAATGTTGTGAACAATAATTTATCCCTGTATTGTACAGTAACGAATGTTCAATTTTTGACTTTTCATCGCCAAATATAATGAAGTTTTAATGTTAATACGCACCATTGTTTAATTATGCATGTTTATTTCCAAATGTTATGGAGTTTATTTAAATGTCCAATGCTTGAAATCCAATTGTAATAAATATAATTGTAGTTGTATTCTTTGCTAGCAATTCAATTTTATTGTAAAGGCTTTGTAACGAGTTTCATCTTGCACTACAATATAGAGTAATGGCTTGTCAATCAGACTGATAACTTTAGAATCCTGCTACTTCATTACAAGGAAGCAAATTAACAGTAGCTTTAAACGAGGAACAGAACAGCTATTATCAACCAAAATCCTTTATCAAGCGAGCCATTGGCGTATACAACATTGCTATTTGAAACTAACCATGGTTTGACATCTGAAAGGCCTATTCAAGTAAAAGAAAACTTTTATCACACCAAAACGCTTGTAAGTCGATTCCTTTCCATAGACGGATATCATTTTCAAGCTTTTTTTCCAAATATAATTCTTCAGAGGGCACAGAAACTTACTCACAGTAACAGGTTGGGTACTCTAAATCAAGGTTGGTTTGTTAAACTGTTTTATGACGTCAAATATTCTTTGAGTTTTGGATATACCTGGAATTCCTCTCGCTAACTAGTTTTTTCAAAGAAAGAAATAGGTTGATAACAAATGACATATCTTTGGGAAATAAATAAAACCAATGCAGAATCTTTATTTGGGAGTATATAACTCTGGGACTAGATAATGATGTAAACAGATTTAGAGATTGGAGTTTTAGTTAATTTAGGTCTCCCTGAAATTTTTGTTTCTTTTCGATTGATTTATCATCAAAAACCTCCTAGGTCGTTACTCTTGCAGGTTCCTGCGCGTTTACACTTATAGGAGTTACGAAGTAACATTAAGTCACCGACCACAGCTCTTGAGATACATGACATAGTAGTCTATGAGATCAAGATTGTAGGTACAAGATCCAAAGTGCGTAGGAACTGGGCCTGAATGACGTCATTATGCTTAGAATCTATTCAAAAATTTAAACCTAATTGCTCTATAATGTCATGTGACTTGTGGTCAAACAAATGGCGCCTTTCGGAAGCCATAAAAGTTTATGTATCCATTGATAATTTATATTAAGGTTCAAATGCTACGATATGTATAGATTGGATTATTGGCTTGTTAGATAGTTGACCGAGTAAGCTATCCGGTGCAAACAGATCATATAAAAATGATTTTGTACAAAATAGTATTGGAATGGCCTTTAGGCCCTTTTGGCCTATCTTGAATTGCTGACGTTACAGACCTGTCAAGTTTCAGTTTTGAAAATGAGTGAGATTTTTTTAAAAGGGAGGGAAAATGTTTGGTACAGAACAAATCCTGACTGCCACACTACCAAAAGTAGAGTCCTGGGGTGTAGCCCTGAACATTTTCTTTCACCATGCCTTCTAGTTCTTCGGAAATGCCTTTTTCAGCAGGGACTGCACAGAAGCGGGTGGGGGATTGAGGGGGTTTTGTTTTTTCGCCATTATTTTCAGTTCTTTATTGAGAAAGAATGTATAACAGTACATAATCATGAAATAATTTAATCTGGTGCACTTGCGCTGCGCAAATGATCGCAAAAGTGCACAGCACTGTGGACCAGGAATGCAGAGGAAGAAATGCGGGCAAACAAGCAAGCGGAGGAGCATCGTAGTGTAACTGCAACCCCAAATATCATTCTCGAGAAAAGGTTACTCCACTATGACCGCTCCGATTGCAATCTGCTAAATAGAAACTCTAACTTAAGGGATATTATGCTCCTCTTTTACATTTCGAATCAATCCACAATGTGCCATAGTTGCAAAAAAAGCTAACCTGCTATTTGTGTAGGCTTGCCAATAAATGTATCGTCACTTTACCAACCTGTGCAAATTCGCTGTTATCTAGTGATCTTATTATCTAGTTGCTGTTGTCGTGCTAACATGCCTTGTTAGGAAAGAGGAATTTTGCTAGGATTTGGAATAAAATTGAAAAATTTAAATAAACCAAGAAGTTTGTTGCAAAATGCGTGAGGATTCTGCTTTGATGCGTGTGAGCGTGAAAAAGGACCGAAATGCGTGTGTCTCACGCAAAATGCGTGACTTGGTAGGTCTGACGTTATGCAAGGTAAATCTTCTTTGAAAGCTAGAGTCGTTATTGCTAAGGTTAAATCATAAATGAGAATATTAATCCCGTTTCAATTGTCTGTGAGCTTCAAGAATGATTCTAGTATCAAAATCTTGTAAATAAGTATATTTTGTAAATAAGTATATCGCCATCAATACGCAAAAATAAGGCATCAATATATGTATCGATAAACATGATAGAAAGAAAGTCCGCAAATGTGTGGAGAAAGTGCCGAATCTCAGTGGCCGTTACTGGGAATTTTTCGTAAACAAACTCGATCGAGCATTAGTTCCAAGCAGAGTCAGGAATACATTACGGTGGTACGGCCACTGACCGGAGGAAGGTCCACAAAAAACAATAGAAGCTCCTATGACACACCCAAGCCACGCCCAATTTATATTGTTTAGTGGGGAAGGTTTGCCTTCTGGGATGTGTTTGTCTGGAGGAAGGTTAACAACTATTCTGGACTCTGGTTCCAAGCCTTGCCTTACAGGAGGTATCTGTAGTCTCTAATGGCCCTTGGAGGTGTGACGTTTTCTTATAAGTTGCCCTGGTATCAGGCCGTCCTGGCTGCTCTTTATTGGCAATTTTTTGGCAATTTTTTGGCACTGCTCTGCTTGTTATTAATGACGAGTCAGTAGAAGCCGAGAGACACTAATGCATTTTACTAGGAATTGGTAGCAAGTCAATGCATGAAAAGAGAGCTTCTTTCAAATCATCAATGCTCTTTTGTGGCATATCAACCTGGTTTATCATTTTAGGCATTGCCGACAACCGCCCCCTCTTTCTAAAGCCAGAGAGATCAGAAAATTTGGATTAGTTGCATCAAAATCTTCGTCATCCATTGATTTTGTCGGCACTTTTCCCCTCGAATGCCTTTTGAGTGCTCTCCCACACACGCTGCAGGAAAATAATATCACGTAAGCGCTTATTGGTTGATTTGCGGCGGGATTGAAGTGCTTACAATATTTGTTCCACGAAACCTCGCCTTCCCATATCTCCTATTTGATATTAAATGGCTGTATTAAATCATTAAAAAGTCTATTTGATAAAGATATCGAGTAATGACATGATGACTTCAATGGCATCTCAGCCGGTATGAGCTTACATTCACCATAAGGCTACTATAGTCAACATTTTGTGTGACTCACTTTGATGGTCTGTTGGGAATCGACAGGTGAATCCCGTCTAGTCTCGGTTTGGACGTCCGTCTCCAGTCTTTATCAATTCATTTCCCGCAAATTCTGATGTAAATGGAGATTAGTAACGGTCCTCATGGTAGCTCACACGACACTGACAAAATAATGTACTTTAAACGTCTTCAACAGGGCCTTCGCAATGGGGACCTCACTCGTCTCCGCTTCTCTAAAAATAAAATCCAGTCCTAATGCCACACCTGCAGAAACCATGCAACGCTTAACAGGTCGAAAGATTTCTCATCTTACACCCCACCTAGTGAAAATCGGGCTCAACAGTCTACTTATATTCACTGGACATATCTTCGTTTGAAACGCTCAGAAGATATTTCAGATTTTTCAGTTGTAAGAAATCGTTGCTTGCCTAGCTTTACCTGTTGCGATTCTCCCATTACAAGTCTCAAAGTTCATTAAAAGTGTACAGAATTCTTGCTGTCAATGAGCCAAAACTTTCCTAAACTCTGTTAATACAGGGCGTGATCAATGACCTGGTCATTTTCTGGAACCTTGCAAATCCTACCCACTTAAAGCGAATGACGTAAACTCAACTGAAGCTAAAATGGAAAATCATTTCCTAATCCTTTATAATTAAATGTTTAATTTCATCCAATATGAGTATCAACATGATCTTCTTGCTTAAAATGGCTTGTATTATGAATTTAAACATACTCTATTTTGTTATCTCTTTAGTGGAAAGGGTTTCATATTGAAGATATATCTTTTAATCCACGTGTACTCACGTGACCTTCTTGACTGACGTTTGATGTGCAAATTAAAGTTTCCTCAAAGAGCTCCGCATGTCATTGAATTACTTGTAATTGTATGATATAATTATTTTAGCAGAAGTTGTATATAACATTGGCTGATTTGAGCAAATCGAAAGTGGTCGTTCATTTTAACAAGGATTAGCTGAGTTAACATAAAGATGAAGTTAATTAACGTTTAAAGAATGTTGCAAAAATAACCCAGATGGGAGTCACGAATTGGTTTAAGGACAAGGTCAAAATGGGAACTTCCTAAGAAACAAAGGATGTTGTTTAATGTTGTGATTATAAAGTTGCGAGAAAGATCTAAGTTAATCTCGAGGCTTTTTGTTTAGAAAAAAGTCTTGCTCGAGAATGGCATTTAATCATCGTGCATTTATTTGTTTGAGAAGCTAATAGTTATGTTAGGGATATATTTTTACACATTGCTAGATATGCAGTTGTTCACATTGCAAAAAGGATGCTTTTAAGGTTTCTTTCTCAACTATGGTAGATTGCTCCCAACCCCATCTTTGTATAGCCTCTATTTGAATACCGCGGTCGATTTTTGTACACTTTGTACAAACGGGTGAAATTGTTTTTTGGCACCGATGCCCATCTCCCATGAATCATATTACAAAGAGACATGCCAATGCTGAGATTCAAATACAAAGTTCTAATTTGAAGCTTCTAAATCAAACCAGTTGCATTGAATTTTTAAACAAAGCTTTTCAAACAGTAAATGACAATCTAAGTTTTCCTTTTAGAGGCAAAATCATAAAAAGACATTAAGGAATTTTGAATCTTATTAAAATATATATTTACGACATCGTTAAAGTTTATATTTTTCCAAAAGTGTTTAAAGTTCAAAAAGCAAGTTAAGTCAATTAAGGAAAAGACTGTTTTCATCCTTTTGTATTCGTTGCTGCATTGAGATGTTTCTCAATTCTGATTTCAATGCTTGATTTTAATTATGTCTACGCTTAGCTTAATACAATGGAAAGTACCATGTTTACAAAATGCCAACAAACGAGTGTAAACAAGAGTAGAAAGTTTCATTGCAAATTATTCACAAGATTTACATAGACATTCCTTACTCTGTATCTAGGATTTGTAGAGAGTGTCAACTGGATTCTCAGTTATTCAAAATAGTGTTTACTTTCGAATGCCCTAGTCAATTCAGTGCATAAGAAAATTGTTTTCTCGTTTCATGCATCAAAGATACGAGGAACCATTCTTTACCTGCAAAGCTTTAACCAATATTTGCGGGCTATATGATGGAAGAGCTGTCATGAACAGAAATAAGTGAAAAAAATACTTTGCTTTTTCATTGTTCGTATTTCCTCTTTTGTGTAAACCAATTGTAATGAAACCTGATTAACTGTAATATGAATATGGGTTTTACTTTCGATTTCATATGAAGTCTGCACTCAGAAGATCGGTAGCTTCCGAAATAATTTACCAGCACACAAGTTGTATTAGTTTATAAGAAACAGATCTCTAGACAAAAAATACTCTAGAAACTAGGAACCTTAGTACTGATGACCGTCAACTTTAATAAACTGCACGAAAATAGCTGTTTCAAAGAAGGGATATGCTTTTAAGACTGAAATTGCTTTTAAGCCTAGATAGCTCTCCCATTCCATTGAGTAGGTACACTCGTCCACAGAGCTTTTGTACTTCAACTAAATACTTTAAGGGGATTCATGTTTAAAATGTCATCATAATCTATGAAGATCTGCACAATTTCTTTCATTTCAAGATAGTTATTCAGCTTTCTTTTGAGATTTGCTAGCTGAAACTACAAGAGAAATGTTGAATAGATATGGTAGCTCGCTTAAGATTTACCAATGTAAGATCTATTGGGGCATAATGAAAATTTTAGGACAATTTTAAATAACTGTTTAGTGCGCGTTTGTATTTACTACATAAAACCTAATACAAATAGAAAACCCTTAGGTAAATGAAAATCTTTAAGTTAACTCTGCACAGAGACTGCGGAAGCGGAGGGGTCAGGGGGCGTTGCTCCTCCTCATTAATTTTCAAAGTGCACTTAAAAACCATACAGCGAATTGTTTGGTTTTGGATTTTGCATGTTTAGCCCCAACCACCGTTCTAGCCCCCTTAATCCGTAATATGCTCCCTATTTGTTACTAAACACCCAGTTGTTGGATACATTCTGAGCCTTCTTATGAGTATCCTTATAAGCCTCCTTATAAGCCTCCACACGAAAGAGCGGCTGATTGACTAAAGTTAATCAAAGTTACAGAATTACTCATTTTACCTTTAGTTACCCCTTTTACTCCAAGAAACCCTAGTTTATACCCGGGAATTAGTTATTTGCAATTTGAATCTCACTGTGGAAATAATTGGATGTTGCTGGTGAAGTTTTTAGACCTCCGCCCCTGATTCCGAAAGCAATTCGAAATTACCTCATTCTGATTTTTTACAGGTTCAAGTGCTGATATTAGAAGTAGACAAAACGCGGGATTCTCGCACAATTTTACGTGTAATTCTGAGCCCTTCGTTTTTTATTATTGCAAAGAATATATTTTAAACCAGATGGTCGTTTAAAGACTTTATTCTCATAAGCGAAATCACCAACGATAAGCGTTTTATAAACAATATGAAGAAATTATCAGCTTCAAGCAAACAACAGAACACAAAACCTGTCAACTTGACTTGTCAATATTTCGTGGTAGATATAAACGTAATCAGCAATTTGTGGATTTGACCATGTTTAACTAGAGCGCCTTCGGAATGAAGTTGTGTGTTAACCAAAACCGTGCGCTTAACCTTTGACTAAAATCATACTAGGTGGTCTTATGCCAAGGTTACTTCTCTGTCCAGATTTTTCCAGTTTGCTCCCTCTCAAGTTAAGATAAGAAGATCTATAACATCGTTGGCCTAAATTCAGAAATTCGGTCAAAGTTGCCATTGATATCAGGGCTGTGGTTCGCTCCTATGACAGCAGCTGGTGAAATGTCTAGACAAATGTTCCTCGATTTAAGGGTCGACTATCATGCATACAGTCTATTTAAAGAGTCACTATCCAGTCTTTTTTTAACTGTAAGCACTAAAGGATAGATTGTGCATAGGGTCTGGAGATACCTCTGCCAAACATAGTAACATACGTGACATTAGGGTATTGTAACTATTCCAAACCTGGAGGAAACACACAAAACAGTACCGTCACCGTTTATCGTATACATTGAAAAAGAGTTAAAATTGATACCATTCAAATTTGTACAACCATTAGTTATATATTAGTAATAAATAATTTTTATTGATTCGTTCTAAAATGACTTCAACAATCAGCCATTGTAAACTAAAAAATGAGGCTCTAACGTTTAAAAGACATCTACAATCTTATATCTATAATCGAGGGGCTATTCACTCTTGCAAATAGCGTACGAGATTTTGCCTGAAACAAAAGGATTTCTAGAGATTTTCAAATAAAACAATAGGATTTTAACAAAAGGTGTACGAGATTTTCTTAGAGTGATTTGCCCCTCGTCTATAATTACATTTAGAAAACATGGATAATTCATATATTAGATTTATTTATTAGATATATGCGAAAACAAGCCAATCTCTTTGTTTTTGCAATTCTCATTACTGTCACCGCCCCCTCCCCCTTAAAATTAGGCCGATCTTGATTTTCAGCTGAATTCGACTAGACCAAAAATAACCTCCGAAATAGACACTGTGCCTTATTTGAACTCCTCCCAGCCCCACTCTTCCCCTCCTCGCCCAGTGCATATATGGCAGCAAGATGCAAGGTCTTTGCCATAGATATGTCTATACACCTTGTGTCATTATTCCCTCCTTTATTGAATTGCTACTACACTATCATTCAAAAAATTTTCTGTAGCCAATGGACACGTTCCCCGTTACTTAGATCATTTTATTATATCACGAGAAAGCCTATATCTAGCTAGCTTCCTGTTTCTTAACAACTAAGAACTATCTGTTAGATTTGAATAAAACTTTGACAGCAAGTCTACTTTGAAACAACTTAGATACGAACAAATTTGCATAATATGCAAATATTTATTATAATATTAATGTTGCTCAAAGCTATAAATTTATAATTAAAATCTTTATTTGTATACTCAAATATTTATAGCCACAAGAACAACAAAATGATAGATTGATAACTTTAACAAGAGCTTAAATGCCACTTAAGGCTGACAGAAAGGAGTGGGGTATTGTTCCCTAAGATTTTTCTGGTGGAGATTTTCTTGATTCATTTTTTTGTTTCAGAGTGATTCAATTTTGTTTATAATGGCTTTGAAAAAAGCAAACATTTTACAACATACTAAAAGCTTTTTCGTCTGACACTCCTCAGAGCATAAAACGTCAGAATAAGGGTCCGAAAGAACACGATGAAAAATATATACCCAGTTGTGGATCGAAATAGGCCAATCAGAAAAACGCAAGCACAAGAACGGTATAGTTGACCAATCAGTACCGAGAGCCTAAAGAAAAATTACCACTGGAGTCCAAGAGAGAAAACGAACTCCTTCTGTCTACACAATGGCGGCTTTGTCCTTTTAAACTGGTTTTGGTCGTTGAAACGTTTTTTATCGTCTCTCTAAGCCAGTTGTTGTCCATCTGCAACATGAGTCTTGCCATGGTATGTAGATTAAATGTGAAAAACATAACATTTGAAAAAACTTAGATATATATTGGGACTTATTTGATAATGCATCAAAACAAACATCAGTTTTTCTTCAAATTAATGCTGTTTGCTTCAACTTGCTGGATAAATGTTGCAATCTTCTGCTGGCACTATCAATAGTCGGGGTGCAGAAAGGGTGGAGATTTTTTACCCTTCCTATGTGTTTGCTGTATGTTCCTTATTTGAACAGGCATTGTATCAAGATCTAAAGATTGCGTTCTTGCCAATATCTGTACAAAGAAATGAAGGAATTTTAAAGATATTTTTATCAAATGTTTAGAGTGAACGCAGTCGACGGTCTATTTTGCTAAGCGACTGTTTGACAACTTCGTGCTTTGGGTTTCTTGAACTCCCATTTCTCAGGGTATTGTATATACGCTCTTATACTCTATAATCCAATCTATGCAAAGTTCCAGTTAATTCAACGATTTTCCCTCTTTTTTTGGGACGCAGATTACCGTAAACAATACTACTCTAAGCAGACCCTATTTATCTTCATGGTTACGTCATGATGACGTTACCAGCACTTTTATTTCTTTTTTAAAGAACGTTGCATCAAGCGCAAAGAACAGTCAGGTCTTGGTACATTTTCCCGGCACATATTAAGACAAGATAGCTTCAACATATGTTCTAAATTGTCAAATCGTTTTCTTCCTGAAGCTTAAGGTTAGCTTAATGGCTGTATATACTTTGTTTGATTTCATGTTACAGCTTAGGAAATCTGACTCTACTGATCTTTCAAAAAATTTACTGTCACTGACTCTGTTTCTTGCCTATTGTTCTGCGAGGCCTGGGTCAGAGACACGTCATAATAAAGAACATCCGATCATATTAAGTTTCAACTATTTTCTATCATGGTTTCTGGCCTAACCAGCTAAAAAGTATTGCTACCGAAATCCAAAGTATCGCTTTTTGAAAAAGAACGTTGCATTTACAAAAACGTGTTTTCATGTTTCGCCATTTTGACTGCATGTCGATTCAGATTTAATTAAAAATTAAGTTCGGACTGGTCCGTGATTGGTTGTAATTAATTAGAAACTGTGAATTCTGTTAGCATTGCCCGTTTCCGTTTTGATTGTCTAAGGAAAAGACACTTGTTTGAGCTTCAGATGTGAAATACATTCTTAATCCTAACAACGCAGATTGTCCACAAAAGAGGATTAAAGCATTTACATTGATCTGAAAATAATACGATCCTATGTTGACAGATTCATGGTAATTTGGGAAATAAATTTAGCGTGCTATAGAGCAGGATTCATTCATTGGTCCCCACGTTGATTTCATACATAGCACGCCTTTCCAGACTATAACGAGACAGGGGTCTGGGATGTTGAATACTCTATTCGCACAAAGAGAGATGATTTAATAGGGAAAAGACTTGTTTTTTCTCCACTTTTTGCATAGTTTAAGATGATGCTCCAGGCTCAATGCTATCTATGTGCAATTCTCCACAAGGCAAGCAATACCGTGTTGTCCTGACATCATCATCTCGGAATATTTGAGTCCAAATAAACAGTTTCTATTTGATCTTTATTATTTTTGCTAAACAAAGTAGGCCAAGGCAACGCTGGCTTTGAGTCTATTGGCTGACTTCTAAAGTAACGTCTTAAGATTTCTATTGGAGCTAACAGGGAGCTTCTCATAAGGCAGTAGACGAGGACTGCTAACGAACAGTGAATCATCTTCACAAGGTTGATGAAACTGTAGCTATCAATGAAACAATTTTTTTACTCTAAAGGCCCAGTGATAGACCAATGTTCATCGAAGGAGGGTGAGTGGGAGAGGGAGTGGGCAATTAATCGTCTATATGCTTTAAAGGCACTACCTTTACAAAGACGCTTGCTCTTTTTCCACTATGGGGTCAGACTCTCGTTAATCGAGACTGGGAACAAGTACACGTTAATCTTGCACTTTCCTGAGCGATTATAAGAGATTTTTTATTTAGAACTGGGAAAAGTTATGAGATAAGAGGCTCGGCGAAAAGTTGGCTATTGGTTTGGCAGGACCTAAAATTAGTTTGCTCTTTTTGATTTATGTAGAAACTTTGAGGACAGATGATCAAAAGGAGTTGTTCTACAATGTAAATGAAAGCCAAACGAAAGTTTCTGTGTTACCAGTCTATCATGCTCGATGGCACGAAAGCAATACTGCAAACTCTTTAGTCTATTTTCATCAGGTTACAGCACATCTTATTTTGCTCCTTGCTGACCAAGAGTTTGAGCGGTCGCTTCTCGCCTGTCTTTACGATGTCGTTGAATTTTTCAACCAACTATGCGCAAACGTACTGATGGTCTGTTATTCTAGGCGTAATTCTTATATTTTATGTTTCGGCCATCATTACATCATTTCTTATAATAGGTTCCTGATCTTAGAAAACCGAGCAACCTAGATTACTTTGAAAATGTTATGCTACAATGTAAGGAGTTAAAAATAATTTAAGGTATGAAAACGTTGAAAAATTGTAATAATAAATACTATTTTTACACGGTAACAAAGCATTGTTTTCAACCCGACACTGCCCAGAGCATGAAACACTGTGTGATATTTATCACTGCCTAAAGCACCTAATGATGAATATCAACTTAGACACGGTATCGTTATTTATAAATGCATTTTATTTATTTTCTTGTGCAATATAAAGCAATCAACCTTGCAGAACCCTATGGTAACAACAAAATCTTGTTGCTGTTGCATTCGTACAGCACCTTTTCACTTTAAATTAATACTAATCTTATTGATACTATCACAAATATTTTCTAATCGTATTCACTAGGGATGCTGAAGAGACAAACAAAGCGGATTCTACACTAACCAGTTAAATAACTTTCTTGAAAATTGAAAATCTTACAAGAAAAGTAAGGTAAGAGATTGCTTCTTTGATGCCTTTAATTACGTTAGCAAATATTTTGAAGGTTACGACATTATATCTGCAAGTAAAAACTGATTTAAATACGAAATTACATTACTCCCTTTGAGTAATTATTGAACAAATTCTAATAGCGGTAAATGTATCCTGCAAACTTTTTTTTATTTAAAGCTTGATTGCACAAAATGACTTAACTTGTTGTTTCATTGTTGCAATCGTTGTTATATTCATCACTCTTTGTAACTTTTTCATCATTTTGGTATTACTTTCAAGTGAGCTGTGCCAGGTTTTTTGTTCTTTTAAACTAGCGATAAAATCTATATAAAAACGTTTACAGTTAGTTAATCTTGGGAAATCTTCACAAGTATAAAAGTTGCAAAATAAGATAATATGATAATTGAAGTTGAAAATTTACAGTGATATGATGTTTAAATAATGTTGTATAAACAATAAATTAGATATTTAGAGAAAATTGGAACCTAATCCAGTTTCTGCATTGAAAGGGTTTGGATTAATTTCCCTCACTACCTGATACTAAAATAAAAAATAGTTTTGTTTCATTTCTGAGGAGGTAACATACTGAGGAGATGTTTGTGACTAATAATTTATTTTCCAAAAACACTACAACGTTACATAACGTTAAATTGCATTTCTTCTTTAAAATTTCAGAGCCTTTTGAACAGTATTGAATGATAATGCAGCAATGACTGTAAGAAAATATTTCAACCTGCTGAATTTTAAGAAATGTTGATCTGGTAATGTTCAGTATTGAATAAAGAATGAAAAAAATAATAATCTTTCATATTCAAATTTTTAGGCAGGTTTGGAAGAAAGATAAATTTTAGCAAATTTTCAGCCAATGTCTGTTTGATTAATTATATCTTTAATTAAATCATTAATTATAATATTTGTCAGGGTTTTATTCTAGTTTTGTGACACAAGTTAAGGATTCTGATGGGTTTTTGGTAGATGTTTCCTTTAGAACATTAGATTGAACTTCATCTAGAAGATCTTTTTGGATTAATTCTCATACAAGCCCTTGCGGATGATTATGACAAAAGTTTTTGGAATGTTTTGAAAAACGATATGCTATATTATATATTTAAATCTAGGCTCTATATTTGAGCCTGCGTTTGCAGCATGTCTGAGCTGTTAATATAAATTTATGAAAATATGTTGAATTTCTTACCACAGTCTTACTTATAGTTCTCTTTATTTAGATAAAATTTTTAATGGTATAAAGATACAAAGATTGACTTTTTAGACAAAATAAAAGTAACAAGAGGTTAACAGTTTCCAAAAGAATATCTCGACTTCCCTATTAAATTTTGCTGGAGTCTGATTTTATCTTAATACAAACTCGAATCAAATACAAATCTAGCAAAATCTGACGAAGTCTAACTCACAAATCTACATTAGTCATCGATTTGTTTGATTAGTATAACATATTGATTAGGCTAGTAAGTATTTCTTTTGAATAGTGCCCTAAAACGTTTGATTCATGTGTTGAAAATTACATATGATTGTAAAATTTGTCTGTGATACTTTATAAAAGAAAATTTTGCTAGTAGAAAACGTTTTTGCTGCTCAGAAGGTCTAGTAGGAATTCAATTTTGAACATGACATTCATTATTTTTATCTCCTCTCCTTTTGCCAAATTCCAAACCTGAGCTGTGACACGTTACATAGTTTTAAGTTCCCTAATGGTCAGTGATACCCATGAAAAAACTACATTACGTAACTGGGTGTTATTTTCAGAGTTAAATATACACAGTGCGACAACTGCATCCAGAAAATGTTACAGTGAATTATAAATAAATCAAAGAGTTTTTGTTTCCATTGACCTGCTGCTGCTAGCTCAAAGGCGTCTGCTTCTGTGACCAGCGATGCTGAAAGCCGTGAATTAGAGTAGTAGATTAATAAAGGAACCCAACAACGATTATTTCAGCATTCTTTTTAAACCATTGACAATTTGCAACTACCTACTCATTGAAAAATGAATACAATTTTGCAGTTCATAACTAATTGTGACTGATTTTCTTAACGGATGTTGGTTTTCCACATAGATTAAGCCGCGGAAGAATTCAATTCGACTAAACCTCAACTTTTTTTCCAATACTTCAAGGGTAATGGTTTCTAAGCGAAGGTAAATATTTTTGGTTTTAGTTGAATTTGATTCATTCGTGTGCTACTGCTGTTCCGTACATGAAGTAGGGCATTTCTTCCTGATACGTCATTCGTCACCATGCCTCTATTTCAAAGAAGACGGACCTTACTTCCATAGCATTTCAAGTTAAATTTGCAAGCTTTTTGAAGTAAAGGCGGACATTCCTTTGCTATTTCGCTGAATAAACAGCCAAAAATTAGTTTCTGAAACGTACTGTTCATTCAAGGTCGCTAGGTAATATACCTACCTGATAACATGGGTTTTATTCATAAATTGCCGGCTAACTATATATAAACTTAATATATTTCTTATGTATTGAACTGGAGTACTTAAATGATGAAATAACGGTATATGGTATACCGAGCACCGTACAACTTTAGCTTCAATGTTTGCTTTTTGAACGAAATTTGTTACGAATTTGGCTTAAACAGTAAGGTACACAGAAGATTAACACCGTTGTGGCTGTATTATCACTTCGGAATAGCCTGTCGGGGAGTATGGGCCACGAACCTAAGAATGCCTATTCACCTAGATGCAAAGCCGTAGTTTTTTCGGTCATACATTTGACAAAACCGCGTATATTTGGACACTCACTATCTCGTTTTGCCAACGAGCAGTCAAATCAAACTATGCATGTGTACAATACATACTTATACCATGTTCGCTTCTTCAGATGTCTTTGTAAACAACAAATCAAAGATTTGAGCACAAACAATTGACAATTTCCTCTATGGAAGAGCTCGTTCATACATTATGTACCAAAATTAACTATGAAAAGACTCATGAAGAATAGGTAGCCATACAAACGTTTTCCTTCCTTCTGTACTTATTTGCTCAAGTTGCAAAAGGTTGCGATTAATTCTAGTTTTCATGGAGTTAAACACGAGTTTGCTCAATAAGTTTGAGTTTTGACAAGATAAACAAATTTTGGCCTTTCTTATCCACACATGCTTAAGCCATTGTTTTCCTTCACAACTAGATAACGTGCAAAGCATACTATTGGGTGTTAGGGGCAAGGTGTTAACCCGAGTGTGGGCACTGTCTTTCCAAAACTTTAAGTCGCTTTTTTCCTTAGGTTAATCTGCATATTGTTTAAACCAATCTGCAACACAGCTCTGAAATCCCGCGAATTGACATTCCTAGCTGAAGCAAGTTAAATCCTGATAATATCTTGTCAAGATTCCTAACCAATATAGTGTAGTCCTTAGACCGGCTTTGTTCATTCAGAACTTCTGAAATGAATAAAGCTAACAAAAGATGGCATAAATTACAAGGTGTTTATTTACAAGTTCAGTTGCTAAGTGAATTTTCTGTTTATCGATGGCGATCCAACGTCCCAATATTTTTACCATGGTGTTACCTTGGGTAATCTTGAAGATAGTTTCATGAAAATAAGCATTTCTGGAAATTTTGTCAATTACGAATAAATACATGTTTTTAACTTCCAAAAGCCTTTATGTTGATGTTTTTAATAAATTCTTAATCTCTGTTTGATTTGACTACTGTTTGAGTTTTATTGGACGCTGGAGTTCTCTTCTTCCTTCTGCCCTTCCTTTTATAATTTCTTTATTTTCCTGTGGACGGAATAGAGAAAGAAAGCGAGACTTGTCGCAAGTTTAATTGGACGCTAGTTCTCTATACTTTTCTTTACTAAATCGAAACTTGTGAATGTAATCAATACCCTTTCTTGTTGGTCTGTTCTTTAATGAATCATCTTGATACTAATGGAACAGTTACTAAAATCATAAACAGTTACTAAAACAAAGAGCAAAACAGACAGCTTTTGACAAAGGTATCTTCTACCAGGAATAATCAAACTGCATGCAACATGTACATGGTTGCTAATACACATGCAACACAGTGAAAGTTCAAACCATGCCAATTTTTAGTGTCCTTGGCGGTGTCTCGGTTAGTATCAAGATATAACGTTATTTGGGGGCATGGCCTGTTTGAGGCAAACGCAAGGAACATTCCTTGATAAATTATTAGCTAATGAAAAACCTGCAACATCAAGAAGCGTTGGAATATGATAAGTAATACAGCGAAAATTCCTTTATATTGGACAACTCTGGGACCAGTTACTGTCTGTTAAAGGGTGCCAACTAAAATCATATTGTTCAGATATATCAGATAAAGGATATTTCAATGTAGTTACGTGTTTTCTGTTTGTATTTGTAAAATACAAAAGATAATTAACTAATGTGACCCTGTTCTCTTGCTTATTAGAGCTTACTTATGTTGCAGCTCACATCATTCCAAGTGCCTTTCTCGAAACCATTTATTTCTGATGTAGGTACATCCCCCAGCTATCCTCTTCGTTGCTCAAAAGAACAAAATGCCTTAGTTCAGGCATGGTCAAATTAATATAAATGTTTTACTTGTAAATTTGCTCTAATGAAAGAGATTGTCCATTGTCATCAAAGGCAAACCTTGACTTAGTCCATGATGTTTTGTCTCGCCACAAATATTCCTTTTTTCTAATTAATATTGAAATCAATTTAATTGTAAAAAGATTGTGCAAATCAAGGGGAAACCACAAGACCACCTGCTGTAGCTCTACTCGTGTTAATTAAAGAGCTCTTGTTACCTGAAGTGGCGCTCCTATAGATATTGTTGGTGCTAATAAAGTTTTACTTTCAAACAGAACTAAAGTACCGTATAATAAGGTATTTTTGCAGTTAGTACTACCAACACTATTGGCTAAAGGATTGCTGACGTATGATTTTGATGTCAACGTGGTCAAGGAAAATAATAGAAATGCCAATCAACTGTCATTTTAGCAAACTAAAAGTTACTGGTTATCAATCGAATTTGATTTTCAACCCAGTAGGTTCCAAATAAGTTAATGAACTATGGTTCTGAAATTTTATTTTTTCCATGTAATTAAAATCATTTTGTATAACATGTCCATTTTAAATTAAATTGTGGGTCAGCTCGAATCACAGCGTAAGCTATGACGTCATTCTAATAAAGAAACTCCCATCAGTCTTTGCGGTGCTTTACCAAGTCTTCAATGTTTCTCGTTACTAAGGAATTTGCCTAGCCTCGCGGCGAGGCACTTTTTGTAGCCTCGTCATTGTCAATAATGAAGAGATCAGAACCGTTAGACTCATTGTCAGCCAATAATTGACACACAAACATAGATCAGCTGACATCATTACCATAAAACATTATCGCTTCCGTCATAAGCTATCAACAAGTTCGCGTATACGATTGTCATAGGTCGGAGCATTGTCAAAGGAACAGGTACGCGAGAGGGTCCATCTTCTACACTTATCAAGACCGCGTCATGGAAACCCTTCGGACCAGAAGCCCTGATGTACCTGTGCATCGTAGAGGCAGTAGTGGCAGAGAGCATAAGTGTGACGGGATAGGTCGGTGCAGAGATCAGGATGGCAGCGGATTAAGACTTACAGCACCCGTTGCCGTTTACCCATATGAAAGATCTAGAAATCAAAGTACGTCTAGCTTTGAAGAGAGGTGGTCTGCAACACAACGACCAGCTGTAATTTCACAGCCTTCTAGCGCACGCAAATCGTATAAATCTTATAGCATAAGCGAGATTCTTAAGACCAACGACAGTTCAACGCAACACGAAGAGAGTGGTGATCGTCATGTAACTCACTTGCCTTCTGAAGATCGCTATTACCTTGCAAACAGGGAGAGAGTTATACGTGAACCATCTGGGTGTTGGAGCTATGAAGAGGCCTCTCCCACACAAGCTTGTACAGCGTGTTGTCAATGTTACTCTGCACTAAGGTACCCCTGCAGCATCCCATACAGACCATGGGCAATGACGGTGGCGGCAGACAGGGATGCATTCCATTGCGGGTATTCTTCAACAGGTATGCTTAAAGAATTTCTTAGCTTTTAATGTCGTGTAAACACGCTCCTCCCACAGCTATGATAACCTAGCAAATACGAGCACAGATTTCGCGGTTTCATTAGAAAGATCGAAACAAACTCTGTCTTGCACTTGAACAAACAGTCAAGACCCACAAGACGGTACGGTAACGACTGATCTGGATACTCCTTCTTAATCTGCTAGGCAGATCACGGTTTATGAACTGACATAACTTCAATCATTTCATAAGAAGGCATTGCATCAAACCAGTTGTAAATTATGTTAACACCCCATAGCATACTACTTTGCCATACAATCAGTACGTTTTCATGTAGCATAGTTATCGAGTGAACGCCTTGCCAGCAAGTTTGAGACTTAACACGTATGATAATTGTCTCTTTACTGGTTTTTAAGAAGCATTAAACCCAGAAGCTATTCATGCATTTTAACCATTTTAGAGTTCTTGAGGTCAGAACCTTCCCTTAGGAAACGTAGTGTTAATCACCTTACTGCATCAGAGAATGTTCACACAGCATCGACATGCCAGGCAATATAAGCCATCGTTCTCGCGTGTATTTCCTAGATTATTTAGAACCACTCCACACTGGCATGAATTACAGCTTCTTTAATATTATCATCGCCTATATTACTTTTGTTTGTAACGCCTCCTCAATAGATACGTAAAGCAACCTGCAATGTTGAGCTGCTTATTTCAGAAAAATCAAATGTTCTGAATCGCCCCCTTTTTTAGGGCCTGGCTGATTTATGCCTAGTCATTTTCACATTATTAGAACGTTATTAGAGGCTTCCATTCTATGTGACATTCTCAGGAACCTGTTTGTCATAAGCTCAGTAGAACTGCTCCACTAAACTGCCCGTGTGATTCACGTACATTTTGAAATTGAAAATTATCTGGACCAGGCCTCTTCAATTGTTCGCTGAAATTGGAAGGTTCCTTGGCAGAAATACTGAACAAAATTGATTACTTCTATATTTTACCTTCCGGTGGTGCAAAGCCTTCGTCTATGATTGATTACATGGCCTTAATTTAGACAAAGTTATTAAAACGGGCCAATGTTTGGCTTTTAGCTTAGTTAAACTTGTTAATATTCGTGATTATAACCTAACTTAATACCACATTTAACACTAAGATAAATAGCACCAATGTTAGTGCCAGGTTTTCAATCATGAATGGAAAGAAAGCAATTTATATTTATAATAACTTCTTCTGATCTGTTGCTTGTGACGTTGAGATTTTTCAACTTTCTGCCCAGTTGCAAATAATTTCATATGTTACTAGGCTTTGTTTGGCTGGCTATGCTATATGTTTATAGTTTCAAATGAGTTGATCTTAACTCATCTATCAGAGACCTTATCTTTCTTTACTATACCAAACCCCTTGTTTTGTTTGGTATGGTGAATTTTACATCGACCTTGATACTGTCACCAACTATCTTATACTTTACTTAATCTTAATTTTAAACTTGACCTAAACTTAAATTTAGTCTTACACTTAAACTGAACAAAACTGATTACTACCTGACAATTCAACCCGTTTTATTTTGACAAAATGCCGCCTAATTTGATGATGTTCTACCATTTCTTCAGCTTAGCACACTCACAAATGGTTATATATGTACTCTCAATTGCTGGTCTACTCTTTGCTATTGGAACTTTGTTCAATGTCAAGTGTTTGTTGTTACTGGTCAGCTTCACTTATAGACTTCAACATTAGCAGACCACCCAGCTCTGACACATCATGCACTCTATTTTTGTTGTCGGAAATTGTTCAAAGCACAGTCTGTAGAAGCAGTACAGTCAGTTACAAAATTTAAATGCAAAAAGTTTTTACTAGAGATTTATGTTTAATGTTTCCAAACTCTAGTTCTCACTGTTTCCTCTTTGGTCCGTTTTCGAATTCTAAGAGTTTCTTCTACTTAATGAGAAGTTATAAATAAATAGTTAAGTAAATGAATAAAGAAATAAATAAATAGATAAATAAATAAGAGAAGGGAATTTAAATGTTCACTATACGTCATGACCATATAATTTTTGGTTGTCATTCAATCGTTTTCGTCCTAGGTCTTACTTTTTCGACAATTTTACCATTTAGAAGATAAAAGCAGTCCAAAGAAGTCACAATTTCTTCTTTTTTTTGATGCGACTTTATGACTTGTGACAAGCAGGCAAGAAAACTATTATTTTTGGGGTTAATTACTGTCAATTTTTACTCGATTTCCATTGTCCGGGTGGCTGTAATGTTTGGTCTAATTACTTGTTAAAACTATGCAAAACCAAATTTCAAACACGTACAGTTTAATAAATAACTGTTTTATATTTTACATACCAGTAGGATGTTCAGAAAATTGAGCAGAATCAGGCCATGAAGGAACGTTTTCATATAAGTTTACGTTATCGGACGGAAATTTTAAAAAACTGCCATAGAAATTTAGATAATCTAGAAATTTAGACAGAAGATAAATTATATAAAGATAAATATGGCAATAATCTTTGCATAAATGTATTTCTCTTTTGGTTTAATTGCGTTTTTGATATCACAAGGCACCTTCCTTTTATTTATGAAGGAGGTTACTTGTATTTAAAATGGGCTAAAGCCGTTTTCACGAAGGTTTCCTATTCGGAGTATATAAATCAACGTACTGTTTTTAGAAAAAATTGCTGTGATTTGAAGTACCAGAGACACTTTTTTATAAAAACAATTTCATAAAAACATGAGCATCAGAGCTAGTAACAAGTCTAGAACAGATTATACTGTGGCTGGGCTACAGTAATATGTACTTCCGAACAATGTTTCATCTATAAAAAGAAGGGTTTCTTGTCATATCTAGAGGTGCTTTTTCGATGAATTTTCAAAAATGTCGGGGAAAAAGGATGTCCCACTCACTTTGTTGCAAAAGAGTTCTTCTTGCTTCTATGTTAAGAACCATCAAGCCTCAAATTGTCGAAAAAGAACTTCAATTTGCTGGTTCTTTTCAGAAAAGAGTATAGTTTCGTTGGTACCTCATAGATTTTTGAAGTGACTGTAAAATGGGATTCCTTTCTTCTAGCTTGTTATTAGATTTATGCACTTCATTTCGAAAGAAATATCATATTCACAATCGGATGTTTTGATACAGAAACACATTGATCTAAACACGTATCTAAAAGCAATTAAGTACTACCAAACGATGCAGAGGTGGGAAATTTGCGTTACTGCGTTACCATGTTTTGCCTTTACTAGGTTTTTCACAGTAATTTAAAACTCGGGAACAGGATCAGCGATGTCTGCAAAACTGTTTTAATATAGACATGCATATATTACAACGAATTTGGTGAATCTAAGGGCAGAAGCTTCACGTTGCTAGGACGCTTTTTGCTACAATGCAGATGTTTAGCAATCAAAGCAGAAGTGTTCATGGCAAAAAATATTTGTTTGGTTTTTTGACAACGCCCCTCGTTTTCTTGCATTCTTCTATCATTTATAACCTTTCAAGGTTAAATATACATTTGAATTAGTCTGTACTTTGTCAGTCCCTTAGTAGTTCGTGCTAAATTTTCGTCTGGATGGCTGAAACCCACACAGCACCAGGCTTCAAACAATAAAAGAATCCATCATATTTTCCCCTATTACCCGCGAGATCTAACCGTAAGGGCAACAACAATTTTCCAAAAAATTCATAAACACAATCAGTAGCTAGAGTAAAACTGTGTGAGTCTCAAGAACCCCTTATATTTTCTTAGGGTAGGGTGAGTCTCAAAAGCTCCAAAGCACTTCTGATTACATTCACTAAATACTGCTTAAAATCGCGTTAGTGTCTATCAACCAAACGAACTGACCTATATTCGCTCTTTCCTTTCTCGCATATAGATATATTTCCAACAAAGCTTTCGACGAATGTTATAGCATGCGATTTTATAAAGCCTAATTTTCCGGGTTTATCAGTCGTAAGAACTTTGAGTGGAAGATGAATGTTTGCTGTAAAATTTCAACGCAATCAACATTCTTAACCCATTGATAGTTTGCCTTTGCCCGAGATCAGATCCGGTCCGATCTACATATTTGCACTGAAAATATATGACAATTGCCCTTGTCATTCTTTTTGGAAATAAAATATATTAGTTTCATAGATTACCAGACAAGAAAAAGTATAGTCTTCCACGAATCAAAGTCTGTTGTGCAAAGAAATAATAGGACACGACAAGACTAACGCAATATTGATGAGAACTGGTAAACATGCGCTGATTCTAGTTGAAGCACACGCTATGTACAGAGCAAACGGTTTTGCTCAACACAGACATTAAGTAAGATTCTTCTTCGATAAAACTATCAATATCTCAGGCATTGAGAAAATCTTGTAAAACGGGGTTTAAAGAAAAATTTTTCAGTTTCCTTAAACTTCTTTGGCATCAACTTAATGAATCAACTTTCCAAACTCTGTCAAGTCTCCAAACTCACTTTTCACGGCATTTCTCGCTTATTTCACAAGGTCGTGAGCGTTCATGTGTCTGGATTCAATGTTTTATAGCCTATAAAGACAACGATTACTCAGAAGAGTATTTCCTTAATAGCCTCGAGTGATCAAACCTGCATTAACAAGTATTATTTACAATTGAGAATCAAAATGCATGAACATGAAATCATATTTCTACTTAATATATTCTACTTAAAAGAAGTTTATATGTTGACGACAAATAGAATAACTCTGGTTCCTTAAACATCAACTTTCAATGTATCATTAGCGTTGGAATATCTGGCGTTAAGTGGCATTTAACAAGTGGAAAGGATGGGCTTTCAAGCCATTTTCTTTCTAAAAATGGGAACGGTTAGAGAGAAATTTATAAATATTAAAATAAACAACTCTAACTGCCTTTTGACTTATCTACTGACTTGCGACGATACCATCAAAGTTGTCCAAAATATGTGACTTTGTAATGGAACAGATACAATAGTTTATCTTGATGTTTTAAAGGAAACTTGCAGTAAAGTATCTACCTCTTAAATAAGCTCCCTGCAACTTTCATTTTTTGTAACTATCTGAAATTTCCGCCCACAAGATTGCAATGTTATATAAAACTAACAAGCACACTGGAGGGGCTGTAGCCCCCCCCCCCCTTACTTTTTTGCTGATGTATGATAGCAAGGTTGTGGTGTCGACGAAAATGGTGGCAAACCACCATAGTATTTTAAAAATTTGTGCAAAGCCCCCCCCCCCTCTCCAAAATTTTCTCCGGCATCCCTGATTAATAGAATAACTTACGAAGGAACACTTTTTTACAACGAAGGTAAAGGAGGCTATTTTTTGAAGTGCCTCGAGATTTGCAACACTTTGCCTAGATAATCAAGCATGTAGTAAATGAATCCAGGCAAGTTTCAGCAACTTAAGCAGTAGCAACTTTACACCGTCTTGTTTAAGAAATCAAAGCCTCCGCAGTCTTGCCTTAAGGGCAATTAGGACTCAAAACTGATCGGTGTACAGCACTTTTCCAAGGCCGTAAATGTTTCATTTTGCAGAGACAGATGATCTATCAATTTTCACACCAATTTTATTCCCTTACATAGTAAATAATAACAACAAGCATCTTAATCAGCAAATTTTATTTTGAAAAGGACGCATTCCGATTTTTTAAAGGTGAATATAGCCCTCTCAAATTTCTTCTTAAATCCTTGTCTTCACCACTGCCTTATTTTTGTGGCCTTGTAATGTCGAAAGCATCTCCTGACTGCTATAAAAAGAAGCGTTTTATCAAGCTACTACGTCACGAAGAACGAAAGTTTGTTAACAAGAGCACATATGGATTGGCATTTACTATCATAATTGGCATTTAAAAATTCCTGAATTTTATGAGGGCTTTATATTCGTCTTCTCCTTTTTCAGATGATATATCTAGAAGGCTGATATTGCCAACACTCTGCATATTTATTACTGTTATTGTCACAGTATGAAAAATGCTAACAAAAGTTACATAATAACCAAATTTTGAAATAACGCTCACTAAAAGGGTATGACATAAGCCAATAAAAGGCAAGATGCACATGATGCAAGATAGGATGGTTTGCGTTATCACCAGAACTGTTTTTTGGATTTTGCCTTTTCGGCCCTTGTGACCCTGTGCCGCTAAACTTTACAAACTTGATCTGCATATATTTCCTTACTTTTTAGAATATCTAATAACTCTAAAAACAAGAAAAGTTGTGAAACACCCAAACAGGCTATGATGGTGAAAATGTAAGATCTTTTGATATATAGAGTTTATGAGAGTTTGAAAGTGGCAGTAGGCCCCAGCCTATCGCATCAGTTACTCGTGTGATTCTTATGTTTCATGGGCATTTAGCCGAGCACCTTTGCTGTAGGCCTGGAATCCAACTAAGGGATTTTAACCTTTGTTACCATGGCATTGTTAATCATCTCATATCTTACGAAATATTATGATTCTTTTATACCTTATAACCACAAATACATCATGCGTGATCCTTTGCGCTCAGATTATAAGGCCAGATCATATACGCATCACCCCTGGAGTTGGAAGGGCAAATTCTTATATATGATTGGGAAATGGTCAGATGTATTTTATTGGTATAAACAAGTTTGAATTTTCTTTTATACCAGGTATTCCTCGCTATTAGCTAAATGATTGCTGGTTCTGCCAAGAATATTACACGATATACTTAGACCATGTACCTCATAGGTGAAATTCTATATAAAATAGTCTAAACCCCAAGGATCAGAATTGCCAATTGACGGATTGCGACTCGGAGAAGATTAATCTTTGGGAATTTCAAATGTATTGTGTGGCTCTTTCAAGCCTGCTCTTGACTGGATCAAACACATTGCTTTTGCAAAGGACAATGTTTATAACTGGAATTTATCTTTATCAAATTACATCCTCTTTTTATATAGCTTCTTTTCACGTTCACCTTAATATGTGATCATGATCAAAATCGTGATGATTACGATTCTTTTAATGATAATCGATTATTGTAATTAGTCAATCATCACTATTATCATCACCACCATTCCTTTTATCGTTGACTACATTTGGAGCAGCCCTAAGCATCACTTTATGATTATATTATGATTATATTATGGTATCTCATTATGGTATCTCGCTACTCCCAATGCCTTGTCAGAATTAGGCCATGGACTTTCTTTCTGATAGCATAAGCAAAACTCACCAAAGTTTGGTGAATGATAACGAGCATGTAGAGAAGCCCCAGTCTACCCAAAGCCGATGCGTTTAATTTTGTTAAGAGCTTCGATTAACTTCTCCAACGCAGCAGCGATCATGACCACCCAGCATGCATATGGAAGCGCACCAATGTTGCGTTGCAAAGTCACCAAAATATGCAAACTTAGAATTAGTCTCAATGTATAAATTAACTTTTCCCTAAAATGTTGCTGGGGTTTACACAGTGTGATGTTGCGAAAACCATTGAAAAATATTTAAAAACTATCGTTTGCGAAGAAATTATGAAATTGTTCAATAAATGGTCTCACGTCTGCAAGTTAAAAGCAGCCTTAAAGACTTGGCATTGTTCCACAAACTGCCCTCTTTTCTATCTAGTTTCGAATTACGAAAATTTGCTTGCTTACTCAAACGCTGTTGAATGTGTTGAGTTTAATAGCCAAACTCTATCCATTAATCTATGTTTATGTTTTGATAGTTTACTTAACAACCTATTTTACAGTTCTTTTAGACCACCTTCTAATGCGCTCAGGCCATTTAGCGAATGTTTCATTAAGTGAATTTGTGACCTTAACGCCTCTCCAAATCATAAAATGAGTCACACGAGCTGCGGATTGCTTCGTGACAATCATCATTTGATTGCTATGCCCTCTGGAACGCACACCTATCTTCCTAACATCATCGCTGCCCGTATCATCAATCTTCTCATTATTCATCAAAATTTTTGTTACTTACGTTTCACATTTAACAACTATATTCGTCAATGGTACAAGTATCTAACAGTTCAATAAATATGAGTATTTATCACATCATGAAACAATCAATTGCAAAAGAATTCAGTTTGTCAAGTTGTTGTCGTAACATGCTTTTATCCTGTAACCACATCTGTGGTGCAGTCAAAACTTGAAAACACTGAATTTTCTTCTAATGCTTGCAATATGAGTGCAGTTAGACTTGGAGAGAGACAAGAGAGAACCCTGTGAACCTTGAAGTTATTATGGGACTTGCGTATAGAAATTAAAGATGGGTGTAAATGCTTTTCTAGTTCCGAGATCAGTGGTGCCGTGGAGGGTTTCTAGCCTCCTTTTAGTACTCACAAGAACATTTGGTCGAGGTAATTCCGAGGTAATTCCTTGGCAATATCCTTATGTCGACCAACCCTCGATTTGAAACATGTTTTTAATCTGACATAAAAATTATTAAATAGATATAAATATTAAATACATAGATATCATATTGAAATAGTTCTTTGTTATGATATCTTTATAAGGCTGTATCTGTTCGTTTTGTTGGGGGTTAATTGAAAGCTGTCCTTGTTGCGTTTAGTTACTACTGTTGCCAAAATGAAGCTGGTTCCTACGAATGTCTTGTGTCAATCGTTGTGTCCATTACTGGACCACTACCCTAAGTTATTCATGATATAATTAAATTTGAAGGTGGAGGAAAGTTTAGGATGAGAGAGGCCTACCGACAGACAATTTTTGAAAGGCCTACCGACGGAAAATTTTGAAATACTTGCCTGTTGCCTCTCACGAAAACTGCATAAACTCGCGATTGTTTTGTCATTTCAGGCACAAATTTTTAATAATTTTTCACAAAGATGCACTTTATTGTTTTGCGCGGTTTAGTAGTAGGGTGATAGCGTGGTTTCTACTTATACTAGCATACATAGAACTAAGCCAACTAGGCCCATCAGAAACGTCATAATTGTGTTTTTTATATGAGGTATTTAGGCCCGCACTGAGCAAAGACATTCGTAATTTGTTTCAGCCATGCTGGTGTTCAATTCTCTCATTAAATTTTTCGCAGACTACGTTATGTACTGTTTTTGCAACTTGAGTCGTTTTCAATTTGATAGCAATCCAAAAGTCCAACCCTAAAATAAACGTTTACTCTAAAATGATTTTTTTATTTGTCAGCCGTTATAATCACCACGTTATTGCCAGGAATTGACAAACAAAAGTTTTCCATGGCTAGCCTGTTTCAAATATTGTTGGGAAGACGAACCAGCGTTTGTTCAAAGGTCCGTTGGATTTCAAAGTTTTGTCCATGCGCAGTTAAAATCAATGAGGATATTTTCACATCGCTTAATGTTTCTCATGGGAATAAGCCAGTTTCGAATCGAAATTGAAATTTAGAGAAAACAGTGGATTTTTCCTAATTTGCTCTTATATTTAGGACTAGACAGTGTTTTAAGACAGAATCAGAACCAGATTGGTATGGTACAGTTCAAGTATTAGTTTTTTAATGATATTAGCAAAAGATATACACTAACATTAGAGATATATCCTTAAAAAGTGCTCTTGCATGTCTAAATTTTACAGTATCCAGCTTCGGTTGTTCTTAATTTGTTTTTACTTTTTGACTTATTTCTTGGTACTGTGTTGTCACAAAATGGTTAATGTAAAAAGAAAAGTGTGTTCGTGTGACTGACTAATGCAAGACCTACTGGCTTCAGTAAGATATGATATTATATTATGAAACTTCTATTGCTTTTCAATACCCCCATGTTGCTTTCCGGTCATTGCTTTTCAACATACGCACCTGTTTCTTGTTGAGTTTATGCCGGAATTGACAAGACTTAGTAACTAGCTTACTTTTCTGAGTTTGAAGAGAGCACATCAGCTGCTCAGTTCTTTTCGTATCTTTCTTTATATCATAAGATGACTGAACTATTTCTACCTTAATTGTTATCATATGTGGTCTTTTGCAAAGGGACCGTGTGCACTGTAGAAATAAGAATTATTTCATGTGAAGATTTCAAACGTAAGGAATTTTTACTGTATCTCGAGGGTGCGCAACCTACTGCCCGCGGGCCATAATTCGGCCGGGGAAGAGAAATTTTGTGTCCCGCAAGATGATAAAATCATTTTGCAATTTATTTTGGTTGACAAAGATGATTTTCCGAATTGTCGGAAATATTCAATGTAACATGTCGATTCAAAAATGAGATTATCTTCGTTAAGCCTGGGAATCAAGCAAATTTTTTTACTTATAGTATACAATTTTACATTTCATACTCATTTTCCAACTTTGTTTTGCCGTCGTTATGTACTCTACATACAGCTTGTTCTTAATTTTTCTTATATTTCGACCAGTTTTAGATTCGGGTTCTTGTGAAAATGTTCTGATCAAAAAGAGTTCGTAAGAATAACGCGAGCAATCACACGAAAAGGCAAGGCTGTGGGCAAAAGAGCTGTTTTTAGAGAGGGCAAATGTATTAAAGTAATGAAGAAGATTTCCAAATCAAGTTTTAAGCATGGCATTAAAGTCACAGAGAAACGTTTTTGGATAAAAAGCCCCCCCTCCCCCGTAGATCCCTTTTCCCGGCTACTACGTCATTGACGGAACCAACAGCATCATAAAATTGTTTTAGCAGCCGAATAACGACTGGTTTTCCAATGAGTACTTGGTTCTAAATCTCTAAATGAAATTTGCAATGAAAGGTGGTTTAAAGTTAAATTACCAGTCAAACCCTAACAGTTTGAAGTTCAAGCAATTTTCTGAAATAGGAATCTGAAGTAAGCTAATTTTTTCAAACCGAGGTCGTGACAGAGGTTTTTATGGGAAAAATCGTCAAACTTGACCTATGATTTCTTTAAACACATGATTCTTGGCAAATCTACAAAACAGTACTTGCTGCTTACCTTTAACTATCTTATGATATTCTGGTGACAAGCTGCCCTCCCCGCATCATGGCACTTTATGTTATTGGGGTGACAAAAAAGGGCGTCTGTTTACTTACAGGGAACCCCCTCATTGAACAGAATCAATTTTAGCTCCAACGTACACACATTCAGACTTTTGCTTATTTGCCCCTACAACAAATTGGGGCATTTTAGGGGCCCCTATTTTTAACCTTTGAAATTCCTACGACTAAAATAACAACATGTATTGAGTTTCGAAGTATGCAACTTCCCTTCTTGAAACACAAGACTTTCGACAAAAAAGTTTCTTTTGTGGCTCCAAAGAGTTTTAACGAGGTTTGGAAATGGCGACAGAGTTCAAGGGCGGAAAAGGTTACCACTTGTTGTTCGATTGTACACTGACATGAATAGGCTCCTCCCCTAACAATTAAAATTTGTAAAAGATATCAACAAACAAACAACAAATTACAACAATGGCAATTCTTAAAACCAAGTATAGTAGAGATCCCTATTTAGAGTGTTCTTGTTGTTTGATTGACCTCGATTTGCACAATCGATGTACGACGAATCATCTCCTTTGGATGAATATGCACCTATGCTCTGTCTCTTAAGCTAAATGCACCTGGAAATTGAGAGTTTGCTTTGCTTGATAGAAATCCATTAATGCTAGCCCACAACGTAGGGAGCTTCACTTAGTTGAAGTGGAAGGGCAGCAGCCGTTCTATAGAATTTGAGCCATTCATTGATGCCCTTGTATCCTTAGGTGGTTTTCTTTCTCTGTTCATCAATAGATAAACCAGAATAAAACATTATTTCAAAAGACAGGACTACCCCTATCCCCTATCCTACCCCAGCCAATGTTGGAAAGACCCAACATTGATAACTGAAGTCGGCTCATTTGGGACGTTTCTGTAATTTTTGATAGCAACTTAAATTATTGCCTTCCATTGAAAAGATAGCGTTCATCACAGTGATGTTGTGTGAAATGCAAATTCAACTCAATCTAAAAAGAACATCAAAATTTTTAAACTTAGCTTTCGCCACTCTTGGAACGTTTAAGGGTCAGGATTTTGAACCTGTTCCAAACAGAATTGCGATGGCATTTTTGTGTATTATTTCAGGAATAAGCTTGGTTTTCTTCACATTATCGCAAAACAAAAATAGACTTGCTAGCAGTATAAGAAATAGCTTCAGATGAAGATATGAATTTAAAACGTTAACCTAGTTGTAGAATGTTTGTCAGAAAATCTATTTTTTGAAGTGGCGTACAGAACTTCTGCACAATTCCTCCTCCGTTGTGGTCTGTAAAGCCGTTTAGTGTATAGTTAGAAAGTCGTGGGTTATTAGAGAAAAGTGACGTTAAGCCAATGCTTCATATCACATCATTGTCACTCTGTGATGGAACAATTTGCTTAACCTATAGCCAATAATGATCGCGACCCATCCCATTTCACCAGTAAACGACCATCACGACTTGTGAAATTCATCCAACAGTTTGTTAGAATGTCATCTTTGCAATTAGTGCATTAATCGGATCAACACATAATCGTTATGGTTTTCAACGGGTATTCATGTCATAAACGTGTCCTTAAATGGCAAAGATTTTACCCAAAGTATATTTGGATGGTTTTGATACTCCTTGTCAAACCTTAGCTTGGGTCCTCCTTTGTCCACACGGAATGTAATCATATACATAGTAACTCTACCTACAAATGATCAGCCAATGGATTGAATCTCATTAAACGGTTTGTTGTTTGTCAAACCAAATTTCTCAGAACATGTCTATAAAAATCTTGTACAAAATGCCATTTTGATTCCCTGATCTACAATCCATGATAACCCATACTCACACTCCCTAAGCTCGTTCCACGTAGCAAGTGTTAACTGTACATACCCATCTCCTGGTAGTCGATGATATCAGCGGTGTCTTGCTAAAGATTAAACAAGGAACTGTTGTATTGTACGCCACAAAACCATTAAGGAGGACCTAAGAAAAAAACAGATTTGAAGCTCGTTAATACCTTTAAAACATTGTAATTGACGGATAACTTTTAGTGACCTGTCATATTGAGATATGCTCAAGTACTTAGCATTCTGTCAGCACTGCACGGTGCGAATTGTGCGAATGATAATGAAGCTTCTGCAAGGCTAGAATTAGCAATCACAACCGCCATTATGATTTACTACCAGAAGCTTAACGCATGGCCTGGTCTACTTTGTAGTGCCTCATCCTTTAGATGTAGCTTACGCCGGAGGCAAGAGTTACATCACTACCCTAAGGTGCTATTGCTAGACACGTCAGCTGCACAACTTCCTGCAAGATATCGATGCCATAATTTCGATCAAAGTTATACTTAATCATCTTTGCATTCAGAGACTGGTTTTGAGCATTTGTGAATGATTACTACGACATCATTTCTGAATGAGATACGACCAAGTTATTTTTTAACATTCTCAGTGGTGGGGAAAATGCCCCACCAGGCCCTACGAGTTCCCCCACCACCGACAAGCAAAATTCTACTTTTACCCCAGATGCCAAGCCACTGTTTGGCCCTTTTAAAAGAATAAACATAATGGAAATGGGCTGACAAAAAACATAATATTATATTTTCCATCAACATGATGTTTTGGTGATATGTCTCCACTACTGCAACCTCAAGGAGTTGAACAACCTATGCCTTCAGTAGGGAGGACATTCAGATTATTCACTGAAAACGTTTTAATCAAGGACGTGGAAAGGATTAGAAAAGTGGGAGCAGAGCGTCGGTTTAAAGGGGCAACTTAACAAATATTCTATAGGGTAAAAAGACCTCTTTTAAGGGGCATCCTAACAAAGAATCTGGAGGCCTAGCTAGAGAAATTCTGTTTCTGGAGGCCTAGCTTCAATGATTTGGATATCATTTTCAGGCTTAGTTGCTAGCAGTGCCGCCGAGATGTTTTGGAGTCCCTGTGGCAAAACGGAAAGATGAGATCTGCTACGAGCGAAGCAAGCAGAAAATTTTTGGCGACCACGCCCTTTAGATAAGGCAAAAATGCATTCAGAATATTTCTTGCAGTCATTTTCTTGCAATTTTTAAAAGCATTGTACCATTGTTTATTAAAAATGTTGTCTTCCTGACTGATTTCTTCCTCAAACTGTTCCCCTAAATTTAAAGGCGTTTTGCCCCCCCCCCTCACCTTTTGGCAGCTCTGGTTGTGAGTTTGTTGTTTTGCTGTTTCTAAAAGCAGATCACAAGGAAAAATTTTTGATCGTGGCCAGAAAGGTCACCCCCTACATACTCCCTTTGCTCATTTCGTATAGGGACTAAGCATTTCAAGAGCACTTTTGTGTTATGGAGTTGGCAAAAAGGGCAACCCGGTAAACTGCAAAGGGCCACGTGTCCCCTGTGCTCTCGGTTCCCACGTCTATGTTTTTAAGAAAACTTATTTACTAGGTTCATGATATTCGATGAAAAGGTTCCAATTTTGTTTATAAACAATATGTAAGAACGCTTTAAAGAGACTTCATGTCAAGTCTTGAAGCCTAAATCCTCAATCCTAAGAAATTAAGTATGGAAACAACGCGGCAATGATGTCACGAACATTTTGCTAAACGTGATAAATTGCAAACAACGCAAAAATTTCAATTCAACATTCAAAACTAAATTGTTAACTCCTTTCAATTTATGTCCTTGGTAAAAACACATCTAACCAAAAACTTATCTTCAAGCAACAGCCCAGCTAGTTCTTAAAACAAGCCAGTATTTTTAGCGTAAGTAGAATCTTTCATAAGCACCCTTTCATAAATCCCATACAATTCCTTGAGGTTAGCGTGGGCTCTTTTGAAAAATGCTCCACCACTCAAAAACTCTTAAAAATGCCCTGTACGACAGTATAAACAGAAGAAGCTAAGCTAACATCTATATTATAAATAAATTCATAGCTAATTGGTTGATACCGATAACTTGCTGCACCACAAGCTCCCTTACTGAGTACATTTAGAACAGAATTTACTTCGTAAAAATGCAGTGCTTACGAATGTCACCTATACAAATACTGTGTCATAGCTCTTTGATTGGTGTTATTTTGGATGGAAAATACATCGGAATGTTTCGTAAGTGTGTTTGATAGTTGAAATCAACGCTAAGGCCATGTTAAAGGCGATTTGTAACAGCTTATAGTAGAGCTCAACCTTAATGAGATTTGAAGTTTTTTGCGGTTATACGTGTGGCTAATTTAAAGGTTTTCATACTATGACACAGGTCTCAGGAATCAAACACGTTACAGTGTATCACAGTGAAATTTGACCGAGTTATTCTGGTTCTGTGGGGGCCAAAAAGGTGTCTAACAGCCTATGAGTGAAAACTCCTTTAATTTCTGCCTTCTTTTAAACTACTTTGTGTTCTTAGAGCTTTGGAAATGCAAGTCTATAAAAACAGTCAAATTTACTAACATACTAATTGCTCAAAATTAATCTTTTTTCGGGGAAACTTTTCAAATACTCTAGTATACAGGATACATTAAGCCAAACAATTATACTTTCATGGACTCATTGGGCCCGTTCAAACCCAAACATGGTAAGAAACAAAAAGTAATGGCAATTCTTTTTTTTGCAATACAATATCAAATTCTTGGTTTTATTGCAGGATCTGCATATCTATATTCGGATATCGCAAGAAAGAAATCAAGCAGGCCAACTTTTAATGGGCGTCAAATCTACCACTTGGAGAAGACTTTTGAACAGACAAAATACCTGGCAGGACCTGAGAGAACAAGGTAACTTTCATCGTTACAAAATAGTCAAGCATCTTATTTCCTTTTCAATGTACTGTCTGATTTACTTGAATTTTGTTCGCTTATGGAAAACTTGAATTTTGTTCGCTTAGGCCCTCGTACAACTTCACACAGTTTGTTCAGCTAAGGTAACTCAAGATTTGAATGTCCAATTGGGGCAGAAGTTTTTGGCACATTAAATGCTCCAAGCTTTGCCCTCTTTGCAAAAAAAAATCATTTCATTCATTTTGTTTTTGAGCAGCCACAAATATTTGATAGTATATCAAACCACAAAATTATTTTTTCAACTGAGAAATTCAACTGAAGATCTTTGGCCAATTTATAGTCTGATTATTTTCAGGCTCGCTCATTACCTTGCCATGACAGAAAATCAAGTGAAAGTATGGTTCCAAAATCGACGGACAAAATGGCGAAAAAAAACAGCCGAAATGGAGAAAGCGAGAGAGGCTGCCATGGCCCACGCCCAAAGATTGAGAAACTTGGATTTGGTCGAGCTTTGTTCGCACTCTAATGAACGAATTAGCAGATGCTCTGATGGGAAAGATTCGACTGACTCGGAAAATGAGACGACTAGCTGAGTTGGACTGGGTTTCGAACCTGATCTCGTTTTCAAAACGAGATAGGTGATGTGAAATCACGCCTGCTCGTAAGAAAGTGGTGCTCACGCTGATGGTCATCGTGGCGTTTTGATGGCGGTTTTCACAGAAGTTGCTTGTGATTTGTTGAGCTGATATGTCAAATCGATTTTGCTCGCTTTTCGGTGGTTGCCATTTTATATTTTTAAGCAACAGTGAACTATATTTTGCCAATCAATTTGAATCGCTGTGTATATAAATTTAATCTGTGAAATAGTAAAAACAGTCGCCAATGAATAACAAAGCTGTGTATTAATTTTTATAAGAACCCGTAATATTTCTAAACAGACAAATGTAAAAGAACAAATTTCCTTGCCTTTGCTTTCATTTTCTTTGCCTGGTAGATATTTCTGAATACCCATCTATAGTTTTATGAAATCGCTTCATCTATGTACCTTAACATTCTGTTAAGACAACACGTCAGTCTATTTACTGTTGACGTTTAATCGAGTTTTAAGTTCATAGAAACGACTACTTTCTGAGGTATTTTATTTCGGACTTTTGCCCCTGTGGAAAAGGTTATAATTCCCATCCCTTTTTAAAGACTACGTATTGTATTTATTTTTTGTGCAGAAGACATGAATTGACTATTTCAAATTATTTTGCCAATTCCAATAGGCTGAATCATGCCAGAAGGCCGTCTCCGTACCTGCCGGCCAAATCGCCTTTTTTGCTAGTCTTTGCTTTCCGCAGTTATTCTGTTTCTATTTATTTCATGATAGTATAAGAAAATCTCATGGAATAGACCCTCTTTGTGGCCCATTGCAATCATTTTTTACCCTGGCCCATTGCAATCATTTTTTACCCTAGCCTTCGTCATCGATAAAAAAAATTGCAGAAATGGACCTTTTTGGTGAGAGAAACAAAATATAACAAAATGGACCATCGAGAACCATTATCAAATTTTTTGTATGAACCAACTCTGTGCTAGAACAAAAAATCCAAATCTGTGTTCAGTCTAGTTGCGTTTCAGTTGAATGCTGCCCTCTTATAGCAATAAACCTTTTTAGACTTAATTTGGTGTTGCTGCTGAGCTCAAGAAATAGAAAAGCGATTTCATATATCTATATCATGGAATTCTTTTGTAATTGAAGAACGATTTCTAGGAGATTTATCTTTGCAGGATTTTTATTCAGTTGTTTTCTTTAGTTTGTCTTTGACATACCCGGCCCTTTTGTCAAATAGGGTTTCTTAAACTTTGACAACGCTCTTTCTCTTGTGTACATAACCTTTATCCTTCAAAGACTTCACCTTGATCTCCTTATTATTGTCAAGTATTATCAAGGAGTTTGCTAGTCTTGGGAAGTTTCTTCTTCTATTGACTATCAAACTATGGGTGCATTTACTTCTGTATTGATGTTTGCCTTTATTGTTTACCTTGCCAACTGCCAACTTTGCATTGTCAATGTAAGCCCTTCCTCCATATTTAAGAAAGTTGGTAAGTTCCTCACCTACGTTTTCATGCTTTGCAACTATCGTTGTTGCCTTGGTGACGGCAGAAACAATGCTGGTTTATTCTATATGCAATGCAATAGGCACATTTAAACGAGGCCCTTTAAAGATATGCCTGCCACAGCATATCACAATCCCGTCAAAATTTGTAAGGTTTTTTATTATCGTTCTACAAAGCACTGATTACAAGAATACTGTTCTAAAGCCCCACGTTTTCCGTTCAAAGAACGCTGGCTTTCGCTTTCAATAGCGAGCCGACCTGAGTAAACTTATTAAGAACGAGCAGGTGTTTTCTGAAAGCATTGAATTGCATTAGGCGCAGACTTGTTGTACAAGGCCTCAAAGTAGCAGATGTTTCGAGGGCTTAAAGCAAGTCGAAAGAATTACTGAAGCTCTCGTTAGCAACTTCTCATCCCGCCTTTGCAAATAAATTGAGGACTCAAAGTCCAGCGTACAACCTGCACCGATGAACATGGACAAAACGATGCTAGTTCAAAACGTCGAGTCGTTGAAATTTCAACTAGAGATCAACAGGATGCCTCTGTCCAAATCTTGCAACGAGTAAGTCAGTTCTTTAAATAAATACAGGATCTTCAAATAATCGCCAAATTTATAAAAGAAAAAGCTTGAAGTCCCCGACCTGGATTTTGGTAAATATCAACACAAACGACATTATATTCAACCACATCTTTACGGAAAAATCCAGAATGATTCCTTTCACGAACTTCTGAAGAAGGCCGAAACACATATCACTGTTATGTTGATATTTCGGGAATAAATCCGATGTTGTGCATAGACTTTTTAAATTATGCTTCACACCTTATCTTTTGCGAAAAGCTTTAACTGGTTTCGAAATATCTGCTCTCCAAGAATCTTCTTTCTTAAAAGCAGATGTATGCCTGTTTCTTGTTTTGGGAAATTACTTTAAGTAAACAAACCCTTGCAAGGCTTGGTAACAATAGCAGCAGACAAAAAGAGTCGAAGGAAGGAATTTCGGATCGATCTGCTTGTTATTCGAGACGATCGGGGTAGGTAATCTTTATAAAAAAAATCTCGAATAGGCCCCGAAAGAGTTGAAATCGAGCTTGCTATGAATTACCTGCTATTGCTCAACGTTATATATTTGAACAGGTTCTCCATTGTCGGATGTTGTTAACAAGCTTTTCATGTGACTCCATACAAAGGAAGTCTTTGTTTAGGCCTTGCTGTACCTGCACCAAAGGGCTTCAGCCCCTGCAATCAACGGCGTTCATTTATTGTGTTTGTCCCCGCCATAGTACCCGAATACAATGGCAATAACTCTTCATCCATAAAGGTACATACAATTTTATGTTCTTGTAGAAAGATGAGTTTGCAAGCGAAAAGATGTTTCAGCAAGAAAGTGTAGGCTTTTAACAACGAAAAATGACGCCGGATCTATTACAACAGGATATTTTAAGAGGCCTAAAAATGGGATGAATTTGCTCCCCATCTTTTCATATTCTTCCTTTATACAGAAGTTTTGAGTATGCGACTCTGCTTTTCGAAAATCTTAGATAATCTTAGCACGTCCATTCCTAAATAACAACAGGAAATGACAACATATGTTGTTAAAGCTATTCTTTAATTACCTTAATTTAAGTAATTATCAAGCGCAATTAAACTGCAAGGAGCACTTTCTACGAATCCCAACTTCGAGGCCATACCCACGTCTCCCTTGATCAAATCTTTCTTTGGTTGGCAACCACAAGCTCAATTGGTTTGGTATTTGGTCGGCTTAAACTCTATACCATATAATTTTCAAACAATTTGAGTATTCTGTTAATGGTGAAATAAGATGTCAAATGCCTTCAGTTTTTGCGAGCCCTTTCAGGCAGATTTTCCATCTTATGAGTAAGATATGCTAGGCGCAAAATCTAGCTTGTTGCCCTGAATAAAAAGCAATTTTAATTGTTTGGCTATGTTTGGTGCTTTTTATTTGTCATTTTGAATATCTGTTACTAGATCTTTTGTGTTCTTTTTTCAGGATAAAGCAGTTTTGCTTGCAGCACTCTCCGACAGATCCTCTTGTCAATCCAAATGCTAGAAAGTCAAACCCATGGGCTGAAAAGTCAAAATGTAGTCTTATATAGAAGAAGAAAACGAATGATAACTTTCTGACGATTAAAAATATTATGAAGATTGGTAAAGAAGAAATTTTGCTGCAGAGCTGAGCAGCGAATTGGAACAACCTGAATGATTCAAGGTCACATTTACTGGACGTAACCTAACGTCTTTTAACAGGTTTATCATATTCGACATCAACTGCAAATATAATACTAACTGATTTAAATTATTATTATGTTATATACTGTTATAATTAACCTCTTGGTCACATAAATCTAATTTAACTGCACACTATATAAAGACGTATTGTAAAAATGACATAAGCAGCATAGAATTGGTAATTGCCACGAGAAGAACAGACCCGGAATCTCACTAACCTTATAATCATCAAACCATAAAATCGTTTGAAACTCTTCTTATACTTAGTAACACCATTCTTCTGGCTTTTTAACATATTTTAGACAGACCATAGCTATATATTAATGAAGCGTCATTCAAACATGTTCTCCCATGTAAAACTCCTTCCACACTCGAAAGATGGCAGACGTCTATATAGCTTCCTTTAAGACAGAAAGGCCGCGTTTTGTGTTGTTATGGATGAAAAATTGTTAATTTATCTTTTTCTTTGTAAATATTGTCTCTTTGTTTACTTCTTAGTAGTACTACTGCTAAAGTTGCTAAGTTATAAAGATGTAAATTTAAATTTGCAAAACTATAGAACGTAGTTTTCTATTTATGTCAACCCTAATAGCTTCAGATGGAAAAATAAAAGCGCAGATGAAAGGTTTTCAGCAGAGCATCACTGACACACTTCAACCGAGTTCAACCACCTGTCTATGTAAACAACGAACCTTTGGAGAAGTTAGCCATGCTTTGAGCATTGTTTTCCAAAGAATAAAGTGTCAGAAAAGTTGCTAATGTGTATGCTAGAAAATAATGAAGTGACTTTAAGCATTTCACTGCGAAGCTTATCAGTGAGTTGGTGAACTATCCCTAAGGTTCTTTCCAATTCTTCAGCTTTTAATGATCAAAAAGTATCTTCCCTTCTATCACAGTTTTAAGGCAAAGTAAGACAGCTGGACTTTTATCGAAATAGTCAAAGCTAAGAATAGTTATCACATATTCATAAGGTTAATTCACAACATTTTAAAAACATACTACACTGGGTTATATCAATCCAAGTCAAACTAGATATAGAACACATTAGAAGGAGGGACTATCAACTTAGAGCTGTTGCAGCTTAGGCCAAAATTTTATTTTGGTTATCTGAACATTATTTCTAGTGAAACAGCGAAATCTGAAGAAAATTCGCCTATATAATAGGTGAGCTAGAAAGGGACCCCTTCCTGGAGAATTAACTAAACTGAAGCAAAATTGCTGACATGCCACTTATCTTCAGGGTTAACATAACACACATTTTGCTTTGCCCTCCCCCCCCCCCCCCGTGTCATGTCCACCCAGATTTTTCTAAGGACCACTTAGATTTGAAGATTCAAAGGAACTCTGGCAAATTGGGTCCATGCGAAAAAGCAGCACTTAAAGTCGTTAAAACGTCAGTGATGCAAGGACGCCGGGGTACAATTTGGAGGGGGGGAGGGGGGTGCTCTAGAAAAATTGACAAACTTGTATAATGCCAAAGTCGAAATAAAAGTATGCCTAGGGTTTTTCTAGTAATTGATAAAATTTAACTCCAGGTGTCTTTTATAAACATTCCCGGCAAATGTTTAGTTCTGACGGAAACTTTGCAAAAAGATGCACAGTCTATTTGTACTTGTTTTTGTATAACCCTGCATATCACGGTCCCATATTCCAGTGAAAAATTTCTGCGCACATAAAGGTCAATGAAAGCAACCGTTAGTACTCTTGAATTGAAACCGTTTTGGGCCACATCTATGCGACAAAATTCACACAGGGGTGCTGGCCTATGAAGTAAGGACAAGGTCTGTGCTGAAGACGAAAAGCCACAGTCAAGACCGCACCCATAATCACACCCTACATGAATACATTTGTTTTGAAGATTCTCTATTGTGTGTGTAAAGAATCATTCAAACTATTCACCGACACTATAAGTCTAGCATAACATTCTTGTTCAAAGCAAGTCAGTGGCATAAGAAAGGGTTTATTTTCATGTAAGGAATTTGCCCATTCGAACATGAAATGTCTTGTCTCTGAAACTCTCTGAATTTTAACAAGGGGGCTAATCCCTCCGAGCTCCCCTTCACGTAACTTCTGCTTTCATAGTATGCTTTCATAGTATATTCAGATGACAAAAATTCAATTTTTTGAGCTAGACATTCTATTAGACAAAGAGAGCGGCTGTTATAGTGGAATTCTTTGTCCATACTTGTTGAATAAGTATGCTTTAGGATAAATCCTCGACGAGATGGAGGTGCGAGCCCTGACAGCATTGCAGTTGAAAACACTCAAAACTTTTGTGAGAAAAAGGCCATTAATGTGTGACTTGGTTGAAAGGAAATAGAAAAAATTCTGGCAACAATTTGGAGCTTGCGGCCCTAAGCTTCCCTGCCTATGATGGTTAAGTGAAAAGTGCAAGTAAAGGCAGTAGCAAAACGCTGTCTTTCGACATCGAGAACACTTTAAATGTTAATGCAATGAAACATCGTTGAAAAATTCGGTCGTTTTATCGGAAATTCGCAGATGTTCTAGCAAAAAACGGGGATCTAGAACGTTTTGTAACATAGTGATTTCAGAAGATGTCTTAATTTGTTGGAAAAGTTAGTCATAAATTTCAATCACCAAGTAGAGGCTTCACGGGAAAGAGGTAAATCAATAATGATATCTGTTTATCTCTTCGTAGCAACGCGACCTCCTTTGCCAACTACCAACTCAAAGAAGAAACTAAATAATTTCGATTGAGGTGATATATATGTAGATTTGAAACGTTTATCAAAATAAATATTAACGAATAAATGAAGTTTTCAAAGGCTGCTGCCGGATATCTATGAAGGAAACTGGATAGCATTTGTGAGTGATTTGACAACAGAGCCGAATCATAACAACAATGTTAGGTCCTACAGTTAAGGAAGGTGAATTTACTTCCACCATTTATAATTTGGTAAGTATTGCCTTTTTTATTTCAGCTTTTGTTTCATTAGTATTGTTAGCCACTGCAGAATCATAGAAATTTAATTCGAATTGACGAAGCAATAAAACCCATATATAACAACATCTTTGCACACGTAGACATATAATATTGAAAACTGCTCACTGCACCCGTCAGTTTGCCAACTTTGAAAGTTTGCGTACTTGATGTCTACATTTAAAAGAATTAGAGCAATAAACACATTTTTGAACGCTTTAAATTTACCGAATGATCACATAATTTTCAAATTCCACACTCGGATAGCATTATTAGGTATAGATATATTTTTTGGATTTGCTTTTGTTTTGTATCAAATATTCTGTCATACAAATTTCTTGATTAGAAAACTACTCACATAGCTTGTAAACTCATATTTATTTATTGCTGTTACTGGCTTTAAAATAAGATATTTTCAAAGTGTTGCAAGCATCTGACTTTGAATTTTTAGATAAAGTCCCAGAAATATGGAGAAGCTATTCAGATATTGTCCAGAGAAGCACAGAATCATCCAGGTGTATGTAGATATTTGATAAAGCTATTTTTCACTTCAGAAAATTCCAAATGACATTTTGATAATGATTGTTTTTGATTCTATTGCAAGCTTTTTACACAGAAATTTTCCAACAACAACTCATTTTTTACTTACGTTGAAGCTGTTTGTTTAATGTGTGAAATCAAGAAGTTGGAAACATTGAAACTTAATTTTTATGATGATTTGTTTGAAGGACATATTAGGAACTTTTCAGAGTTTAAGTTATTTCCTCTAAAAGGTTTTTTTTTACCTCCAAAATGTTTTTTTTGTTTAGTCAAGAACTGCTCTATCACTCCTTGGCTATTGCTATTATGGAATTCAAGATTTTAAAAATGCAGCTGATTGGTATGTTTGGTTTTTTCTTCCTTAATTACACCAGTAAACAAAGAGACTCTGTTTAATGAATGATGAAATAAAGACTATTTCTTACTTTGGCAGCTTATTTAAATGCAGCTTGATTTTCACTTTGATTTTTATGTTTGATTGATGAAAGAATTGTTTACTTCATTTTCTCACTCTTCGTCTTTATATAAACATCTTCTATTAAATCTTTTCTACAGTTATGAACAGTTGACAAAGTCCAACCCTGAAGTTGAAAGCTATAAGCTATACTATGCACAGGTATGTTATATCTTATCATGTAGCACTTATTATTTCCAGTCAGCATGAAAGTTTGCTCTTAAGGGTTTGGAAATTTTCTTTGAATCTTTTTTGTGATAACCTCTACAATTTATCTCACTTTGAATGTTGTAGTGCTTGTACAAGGCTTTTGAGTTTCAAGAGGCGATGAAAGTTACTCACCAGATAGAAACACCATCCACGCAAGACAAGGTATACTGTTGTTTTTTTCATGACAATTAATCAGATGTAAGAAGTTATTTGTTTTAAATGTATATATTGCTTGAATAATATGTAATTTATGAATGTATAAAGGATAGCTACTAACATTGATGAAGGAGGCTATTTGCCATTTTCTCTCAGCTTCTGAAAAGTGGGGGACATATTCTTCCTGTGCAACACCAGTTTTCCTACATCTATTGTTGCTACGATTTTGTTATTTTGATTTAAAAGCTGCAGGTTTGGTACTTTTGACTCCATTCTGACCTGATCCCACCTACACCTTCTGCATGAATGAGTCACAGCTCAAAAACGACCATCATTGTCTATAGCCCCATTGGTTAGATCCCCATCACCATATTTTACCAAATTATCTTGAAGGGTATTGGTCATTTTCTTTCCAGTCTCATATAATACCTATTTTGATCAGATACATGTTATATTTGTTATTTCCTATCAATAATTTCCTCCCAGGTGTTGAAATTACAAGCTGCTATAAAGTACAGTGATGATGATCTCTCAGGTGCACAGGTTAGTTCTCTCCCCCTTTTCATATCAAAATTTATTTTATTTCATTTGACAAATTAAACAAAATTTTGACAACCTTACCATGACATCAGCCATTCAACTTGTATGTTTATGTGATCTGATTTTATTGAATTCAGTAATTCCTATTTTATAAACTGAGCATGTTAACATAGAGGTATTTTCTAATATGTAGATCAAAGCTAATACATTAAATGGCATGCACGGAGCCTCTATATATACTGTTGTTGCATCACTGAAAAGTAGGGGAGACGGTCATTGTTTTTTCTAAAAATGACCCAATCTGTACATTGTTTTCACCATAAATTTGCCAGAATCCTGCAAATTTTCAGTAATGAAGGAAGTTGTGGCGATCTTCTGTTTCTTGCGATTGATGTCTATAACATTATGTAAGATACAAAATTTTTACTGTATTGTGTTCTGTTGAAAGTAATTATTTTTCAGGCTTTGGTTGAGCAAGTTCCTTCTGATGACCCAGACAGTGATGTGAACCTTGGGTGCCTTCTGTACAAGGTTTGCTTTCTGATGTACTTGTTGTTCTAGTAAAAACTTTGTCAGAGAAAACAAAGACATGTAAATTCTAGAGGGAGCAAACTATTATTCATAGAGCTTGTTTAAATGCTGCCACATTATTTTGCTTGTTTGTCCTATTGTGGACAGAGCAATTAGGGTATCAATCATTTCCACATACTTTTCTACAGCCTGGGTAGTCTATGCTATATAATTCATACCTTCTGGCTGCCAGAGTCACCTTGTTTTTCAAAAGATAAATGTATTATTCTAAATAATTCTTCCCTCATTCATGTTGCCATCATAATACAGTTCTTACCTTCTTCACTTATTTTTTAATTGTGCAGGACCTCCAACAAAGGAGGGGGGAGGTGGCAGAGGGCCATTGCCCCCACTTTTTTGCAACACAATAGAGCATTTTTCAAAATCTTTTGTTATGGGAGTTAAATTTTCTGCATAATTGGAAAACCTTTCCTAAAAGCCTTTTCTTCTATTGACTTCCATTTCTACATCTTGTTGTTGTTATGTTTGCAGGAAGGGAGATATTTGGAAGCATGTCAGAAGTTTACAACAGCCATGAATGTTCTAGGCTATCAGCCTGGTGAGATGAATAGAATAGATTTAGGCTATTGTTGATAAATAGAATTTACTTTGTTTATCAAGTCTTTGCTCAAGTTCGCCTTGTTTAAAAAACCTTAAAAGTTTTGCAACTCAGCTCCTTGCAGCTGATGATAAATGTTGTCATTGTTGCATCTTTCTAATCTGTTAACATTCTTTACACCACTGGATACACCTTATTGCAGTTCGTAGATAGAGGCCCTAGCCCTATTTCAATTTTGATGCTGTAATGGGCCCCAGGTTCCTTTGCTACACCATTGCAAGTAGTCTCAAATGGATTGCCAAGTAAAGCACATAGCCAGTCTGCATTTGGATCACGATTTTAATAGATCTCTACTCGCTTGATAACTGATAAGAAGGAAATGGAAACCTGGGGGCAACACTAGAAAGACTAGAGGCCCTTGGCAAATTGGGGTCCCATTACAAGCTGTTGTGCTCAGTAGGGGGTGGGGGTATTCAGGCCCTATTTTCTGAAAAAGCTTATGACCCTCCATTTTTAGCAAATAAGCTAGAAATTTGCGCACGAAGCACTCCTAGGTTGCAAAAAACTACTCGTTTTTAAAACGAGATTTTTTCAGGTGGGTTGTCACACCCTTTACTCTTCCACAGCGGTGGCCCTGCAAATTTGTATACACTCTTTCTTTCCAACACCTTGCATTCATGGGATAAATATGTCCCTCAGTGATTATTCACCCTTTCCCACTAAGTGTTTTCAACTCCATTTCCACTACAGCTTTGCCTGTACAGTTTTCTCTGTCCCAATGAAACTTTAATTCATTTTACTTTTAGATCTGTCCTACAACATAGCACTTTGTCATTATATGATGAAACAGTATGCCCCTGCCCTTAAACATATTGCTGACATAATCGAAAAGGGGATCAGAGAGCACCCTGGTAAGTATAGTTCTTTTTAAGAAACCTTTAATATATCATCCATAATAGAGCGAAATTTTTGTTTTTCATGGATTTAATTTTATTTAATTTTGGTTCAAAATCTCTATCATTATCTAGTGTTATTTCTTTGAAGCGTCTTTCGTTTTTTCCCAGTAATGTATGTGTATCAATAATAGATTAAACCAAACAATTCTCTCCAGCCTAGCACTAAATACCCACTCAGAAGAGGTTAGCGTTTTTAGCATGTATTGTAACGAAACACCTTGTTTCAATAGCTATCAAACATTGTTCAATGACATCAAAATATGTTGGGTCTGCCTACCTTCTAATTTATCAATTTTTCTGCGTTTTCGACAAACTTCGATGGCCATGGTTTTTAAAACGATAGGGTCTGGGATACCATCACATGATGGATATTGCATGAGCCTATAGAATGATCTTTAAATGTATTACCAGTTGAAATATATTGAAATGTATTGAATGTAAAAGAACATTCAATTATCCGTGTAGCCCTTTAGATCTGAAACTAAATCCTCAACAATATCAGGAAGCTTTTGTCTTTAGTTTAAAGAAGAATTGAAAATAAGTTGCATAAAAGTTAACTTGAATCTGCATTAGAACTTGACAATTTATGAGAGGATGATAAGATGTTTCGTCAGAATTATATTTATATGGCTTTTTATAAAATATCGCAATTAACGATATTTAAATAATTTTTTTTCAATAATGTTTATGAAGATGGTTTTAATGAAGAGCGCTTTAATAAGACGTCATACGCAAGATTGGTTTTGTTATTGTATTGTAAAATTTTGATTACTTGAAGCACTCATTCCCCTTTTAAGATAAAAATTTCACCTGCTTCTATAAAATGACACGTTGATATTTGGACAGCTGCAGAAGATTTTCTCAATGAAATTGATTTTACGTTGCTGGGTTTTTTAGAGCTCAGTGTTGGCATGACAACGGAGGGAATCGAGGTTCGCAGCGTTGGAAATACACGGGTGAGAAATTTTCTGCATACAGTTCAAGACAAATTTCTTCAACAATTTGAGCGGTTGATATGGGCGGTTAAGGTTACACTCTTATCTGATCCTCGATCGTCGTGCTGGTTTAAACAAAAGGACGAGCTATGTAATGTCTATAGCACATTTTGGTGTTTAGAACAGGAAGGTTACAGCTTAGAACAGGAAGGTTACAGCTTAGAAGCGCCCTGTTTTATATTCAAAAAGGCGTGCGAATAAAATGCTCTGTCTAAACGAGTAAACACTTTGTTACATAAAAACATAGTTATATGTTGAACATAAGAGTGGTTTTATCAAACATTTTCTGACCGCAGGAAAATCAAGGTTTCCTCTTCCTTCCCATTTCGAGAGACACGCTCATTTTGTGGTATTGCTAGAGCTGTAACCCATGTACGCAGTTTATTTCAAATAAATACTGTGAAGAAAAATTCATCCACCAAGAATACATTGGCAAATAATGCTAACATGCCGAATCTGGGAGATTGCTCATTACCATTATATGAGGGCAATCCTAAGGAGATATCTGTGCCTTGTACTCACGGCTGGTGTACATTTTAAGCTACTTATAACCTTTTTTAAGAACACGAGAATATCTCAGGTATTTTCATATAAACAAAAAAACTATTTGTCAGACCTAATAAACAAACAGATTAGACCTAATAAACGAGAAGTCAATATTAAGACTGATGTGTGTATAGTTTCAGCCTTTTGTTATTCATCGTAATCAGCCGTTTCTTCAGCTGATATCACACACGTTCAATACACAATAGTTTTTCGTAATCTTCCTCTTTCTTACAAATTATCGTTACATTGGCTAACATTTTTTCTTTGATCAAATTATTTATATTATTATTTGCGGATCTCTATCTCTTGGTTAGCCAAGCAAATGCGATCTCCTCTCCCAGCTTTTTATGTTTTCTATCCATACCACCTTGCACATCTTCTGCTGCAGAAATTTACACGTTACAAAACCAGCTTTGCTTCCCTTTAAAACTTCTTTCATCTTCATTATTCGCTTTTTTATTCTCCTGTGTAATGGGTCTTTACTGTAATCTCACACAAGCCAATTGCCAAATCCATTTGTAATAGCGTGGTTGGTAATTGTAATTAAGTTTTATTGAAAATGAACCCTGTCCACTTATATTTAACAATTGACTTAAGTAAGGCTTCTTGTTTTGAAAATCCTTGGCTCAAAAGTTTCGGGTTGATATCAGTTGAAACAATTCTTTATATTTGCAGGTGTTGCATGAGACAGCATTGATTGAAGCCTTCAATTTGAAAGCAGCCATTGAATACCAGTTAAAAAATTGTAAGCAATGTTATTTACAGAACAGATAGATTAACCAGTTTAACATGAAAATAAGAACAGCATGAAAAATTGCAATAAAACTCATATAGACCAGATTTAAGAAGACCGAATGTTATAATTCATGATAGCATTTTACTTTTATTTTTAAGCTAAAACTTTTATTTCTGCGCTGAGATAAACTGATATGATGTCAAAGGCATTCAGAAATTCGTAGAAAGGCCTAAAAGCTTTTGCTTTACAAAAAGGATTGAACTATTGGTTCTGAAGGAAAAAAGATAAACCTGTGTACAGTTTAGCTATCGACCGTTAGCTACATTCCAAGAAAAGTAGGGTTTCGAAATAGCTATATATTATTAAAAACCTATGAACAATAATTATTGTAGTAAAAGGTTTTTTTATCATGACAGATTATGCTGTTTTATGTCTTTGTCATGATTATATTGTTGTGGCACTTCTCGTTCTTCCCTTTCAGATGAAGCTGCCCAAGAGGCCTTGACAGATATGCCACCAAGAGCTGAAGAGGTATTTTTCTGACTGTTTTGATCTGTTTTGATCTTATTTCGAACGAAGAAACTAAATTGCAAATTAAATCGAAAAATCATTTTCTTCATTCTTATGTTTTTCAAAAAAATTTAGTTATTGTAGTAACCCATTTTAAGGTCCTGCTAACTGATTCGTGGTTGAAATATTTTCCAGGAACTGGATCCAGTTACATTACATAACCAAGCTTTAATGAACATGGATGCCAACCCAACAGAGGTAATATTTTAATTTTCAAAAACGTTTTGAGTAAATTTCCTATAAAAGTCAAATGTATGATACACAGTTACACAAAGCAACCCAATTTTATATGCCCAAGAATATCTAACGGATGAACACGAAAGATAATATAAAGCTAAGAAATGACTTGATTTTATTATTTGACAACGTATCCAGAATTGGATGTGCAATCAAGAATATCTTATATTTTAAAGCTCTCTACCAGAACAACCTTTACGTTTTTATGACGTCATTAAGATGGTTTTGTCCTTTATTAATAGCTTGTGCTGTCTTTTCAGGGTTTTGAGAAATTCAGATTCCTTCTGCAACAGAACCCGTTTCCGCCAGGTACATCAGTTCTCAAATCCTGTTTAGTATTCCCATTGAAATGGAAATTTTATCATCAGCAAGGCACAGATTTTGTTGGACCAATCAGATTTTTTGTTTTACCAATCATAATCTATTATCACATTTTATCTTGTTAATTGTTTTTTTTTAAATGTTCTAGAACATATGTTTTTGACAGATTTTAGTTAACAATAACGTTATGCTAGGCATTGAAAACTAATTTCCCATTACGTCTCATAGCCAATGATGGCTCCTGAATCACCAGGTACCTAAAGCAAAGCCAAGAAATCTAACCGCCTCAAGCGGTTACCAGCATTTATCTCCAGCATTTACCATTAGAGCATTCTGAATTGTTTCATTAGAATTGTTTTTAATTTTGTCCTCCTTGCAGTTTGAAACTCCATTTTAATGAACGCTTGATATAACCCTCTTTAAAATACTTAACTCTTTTTTTATTTTATTCGCACAAAATCATTCAAATTAAAGGAAATATCTCACCTAAAAAATGTCAGCTAATAAGTATTAAAATCCTGAAGCTTGTCAGTCAAAAATAATCATAAACTACATTTAGTTTCAATATAATCCAGCGTTTTTTTTGTGAACGTGTTTTGAAAGTGTTTTCTTTCTCCCGTAGAAACATTTGGAAATCTTTTACTTCTTTATTGCAAATATCAGGTGATCTAATGTTAATACATAACTTGACCTTCTGCAATATACTGCTTAAATGTGTATCAAACAATTACTTGTACTAGAAATAATTACTGGCTTATTGTTCGTTTTGGAGACTTCATTAACTTTGAGTTGTTCGTGTATATGGCAATCTATTTCCAGACGTATCAGGCGTATAATTCTACTTTCCGATGCCTTATAACAAGCAATAGCCTCCAGGCTGTAAAACTGTGCTTTTACCGTGTTAATATGCTGTCGGTAGGCAATGTCACCATTATCAGGACAAAGTGCCTAATCTCTATAGAGCTTCTTCTCTTTACTATGGCAAATTGTCTGGTATTTTGGTTGAATCTCACTACTGTGCATAGCAACTGTGTACAGACAATTTTCAGGTGTTCTTTCCCTAGTTATGATTTTCGGTGGCTTTTGTGATATTTTTAAGATTATCAATATTTAATTAAACATTTTACTTTTTTGAATATTTCATTATTTATCTGGCTTGAATCTCAAAATCCAGCATGACTGTTATTGTCTTGGGTTTATCTCCAATTTTGTCTTTATCTAGGCTTTTTTCAGCTTCTCTTGCTTACAGTACTAAATCTTGAATGAATTTAATAATAGCAGGGTAATTATTATTGATTTTGTATCCTAGGTGTTATCTTTTTTTGTAATTTTAATAGTATATATTGTAGTAAGTAATCTTTTTTTCGCTAGTATTATGACTTAGCAGCAGACGTTTTAGCTGAGAATGCAAGTCTTACCTTCAAATTCCTGACACAGGTAAGATTGCTTTGGTATTGAACATTGCCTCTTATTTCCCTAGCTAATGTTTCGTTTAGTACTAATAGACATTCTGTACTTTTTAATTTTGCGGGAGAATGATATTATGTAGTATGCCAAGATAGTTAAAACCTTCATTATTAGAAGATGTACATTGTTTATATCTGCTGTAAATCTTGAGATGCTTGTAATCTCACTTAAGCTATACTCCACACCGATGAATAACTTTGATTCACTGTGTTGCATTGGCTTACAACAAGAAAGGAAGGGAGACCTTAAAGGGAGGAGAAGAATGAAGACCTGGCAGCACAGCATTCGTTTTTTCAACACACATACATACTCATATACAAAATATTGAGCAAATGTTATGGATTTAAAGCTGCTCGCAGTAGATCCAATGCCTACTGCAGTTAAAATGAATATGGGAAATCAAATTCAAATCAAAATTTTTAATAAAGCTACAGATTATTTCTAAATTATTCGTCTAAAATTACTGATTATTTATCATTCATTTTTAGTACTTATTCGACTTTCTGGATGCAGTAATTACCCAACAGTCATCCCAAGAAGAGGTATGAGGATTTTGGCATTCCACTGCTTCAGTATCCAGCATAGATTTGAAACCCTCCCTTTAGGAAATAAGTCAAACACATTGATTGCAAGTTATTGTTGCAACAAACGCTTTGTGATTGTTGAGTGTTGTAGCACATGATTTTGTTTTCAGTGACCTTTCACTATTCGTTGGCCTTGCCTTGGGTAATTTTTCTGTACTCTGCTCAACTTCGAGCATTTAAAGCTGAAGCACTACTTTCTGATCAATGCTTTATGACTCTCTAACTCCCAGTATTTCCCAATTTATATGGATAATCAGAAATATATTTTGATTCATTGTTTCAAATATGTTTTTTTTGAAAAGGGTTTTGGTTAGAATGCTTGACTTTCATAGTAAAGGTTATGTGTTCGAATCATAACTCGGTTGTTTGAAGGCTTACTCCCTATTCATCTAGTAGTAAATTTGTTCCCGTTGCAGCTAATAAAGTGCAGGAGGGGGGGAGATGGATTAAGAAATTATAGGTTGTGGATTTTTTACTAGGAGAAAACGCTCCTTTACTTATAGGGAATGCCTGTGTAAACATTCTAGATTTAGTTAAATAGTATAATGGCAGATTTGAAATCGTGGAATCTCATCACGATGTACTTTGCTAAACTTGTTTAGTCCGAACGGATGCATATGTCTCTAACTTATCTGTAAATGCGTCCATCTAGCAAACTACACTCATTTTTTTATAAGAAACTGGATATCAGAAACGAGTACTGGACAGTCAGAAAAAATTAAGAAACTTCAGCACTCGAAGCAAAAAATCAAGAAACTATTAAATCGTGATAAAATTGAGAACAACGAAATTTTGTAAAATCCAAGAACATGATTGCCCTGATGTGCTAGAAATTAAGACACAAGGGATAAAATATACTTCTCAAGTCAAAATACAGCGTCAGAACGTAAGCGAATCTCTTGACGTGAAAAAGGCCACTAACATTTCACAACATCATTCATGACATCATAATTAAGAAACTCTTAAGAAACAGTGAGTATTGAAATTTCCAGAATATTGAGAAACTGAAGTACTCAACATCGACCTTTGTTTCTTAAAAAAAAATGAGTGTATATTCACATATGTTCTCCTTGTACAGGCCTTCAGAAAATTTGATGACATCGCTGTGCGGCACACTGACTCACTAAGAAAACTGACCAAGCAGGTAGAGAAAATATCTATCTTTTGTTAGTAATTTTTGTCACGCTAAGTTAGCTAGCTTGACCGTTTCTTTCATTTATTTTAAGTAAACTTCCACTGGGGCTAAATATCTATTTCCAATCTTTCAGGACTGGAAATTTAGAAATTATTCATGTTGTTGTTTCGAAGATAAATTTATTCTCGTGTTCGTACTTTTTTACCATCCTACTATCAGTGGCCCAAGAAGTCCTCTAGCATCACGCAGGACAATAGTCACTCAAAAGCCTGTAATTTCTACTGTTAACACGATGAGAATCGGCCACTATTGCACAGACTTTGACTAAAATGTTTGTTCTTGCAAAAATGATACCCAGACATTCACAGACAGTTTGTGTCATAGTCTATACAGATAAAATTTACTGTCGGCAGTGCAATTGATCAATAGCGCTCGTTTTAAATTGAAAGGTCTCAACCCTCCTTAGACTAAAACATTTTACAAGGGCGATTGCATTCTAAGACATTTAGCAAATTGACTTGTGAAAAGTTGATTATTGATATGGTTTACTAATGTCATTCCTTCGCATTAATATTATGAGTTAGAACAATACACAACGCTAGTCTATCAGACGCCATAGCCCAGTAAATATTTGCAAACCCTTCACTTCAGTTGCCGAAGAAATCTAACACTTACAGCTTCCATTTGTTATGCAAACATTAACTTAGTCCTACGCAAAATCTGTGGCTAGGTCAGATATAAATTGCCTAATGGTCTTATGATGGGTATCGTTTTGTTTATGATCATACACTGAAACAAAATTTTGTTATTCTCCTGCTGCCTGCTAAGTTGCTGCTGCAAATGAATTATGATATGAGCAGAATAAAACCAGGCTTGGTCTTTTGTAATAAGCAAGAACTTAACCCTAAATGTCAAGTCATCTAGATTGTCACTTCTTTTGAAAAGTACTTTGTGTATTGATCACAAAGTCCTTAAAACGACAGGGATTGATTAGAGAATTAAGCAGGAAGAGAGGGAGGGGTATCACATGGAGTTAATAAATTTTATTGTGTAATTATAAGGCAGGGTGCATAAACCAAAAACTGAATTCAACAATTGCTTTTGCCCAATAAGTTATGGAGAGTTTCTCTAGCTATGAACTTGTGTCCATTGAGTTCTAATTCCATTTTACACGCTGTAATGTAAAAAGATCTTGTTTGCTACTGTTGCTACCATAGAAGTAAGGAGTTACTTATCAAAGAATAAATTGATTTGGCTCTTGCAACTAATGAGTATGAGCGGCTTTAGCCTGTGAGTCATGTTGAGAAGCTTCCAATCTTATTTTATAGGTTCAAGAGGCAAGACACAATAACGATGATGACGTTGTCAAGAAGGCAGTGAACGAGTACGACGAGGCGTTGGAAAGGTTAGCCCTGGTTACTCTTTACAAGCGTGTGGCACAGACTTATTTTGCTGCGCTGAACAATTCCCTCAAACTTTTAGTTGGTTTTTTATACTACAAAGCTTCCTAAGTTATTTTGATACACTTTGAAGCTGTGCTTATCGAGCTGTGCTTATCGAGCTGTGCCCTGACCTTTCTCTTTATGTGACCACACTTCGTGATTCTTATCTCTGGAATAGCGGAGGCCTAGTAGAGAGCTGGCAACTCTCCTTACTCTAAGTGAAAGTTCGGTCACGTCGGTGGCTCGAACCACAAACCCTTGGATCTGAGCACCTATCCTAGCACCTTAAATGAAGTTGCCACAAATGGACTAGAACTTACAGAACTTCCATCCATATCGCACAAATGAAACAGATCTTCAGTGTTAGTATGAACTACAAGCCACGCCCTACTCTGGCTATATCCTCTTTAAGCTCTCACTCAAGAACGTTTCTTGTCTATCCGTTATTAGTTTTGTCTGGCAAAGCTTGTGAATTAAATTGCAGTTTGGGCGAGACGGAGAACCTAAATCGAGTTTAAGACCGGGAATTTCAGTTTAATATTTCCTTTGTTTGGATATTATCCCAGGGACTGTAAAAGCTGTTCTTGTCGATATCCTGGTGCAAAGAATGTCTGAACCAAAACTAAACATCGTTGTCTCCAATATAAAACTACCTATCTTTAGCATTTAGAAAGGAAACACCCAACCACTCCTGAAATATTTGGACGTCTTTAAACTGACAGCTATTGTATTTCAAATTGACAGCTATAGCGAATGCTTTGCCGTAGGCTAATGGTTAGGGAAGTAAATATTTATTGTAAAATCTTTAACTTCCCTACAAATATGTGATTGCTTCTTTTTAGTCTATTTTTTTGCTTTTCGATTTTTTAATTTTGTATGATATAATATGTATGACAAAATATGAAGTTCAGCAGAGGGCTGTGGGGCGCCATTCCCGAATTCATGAATATAAAATCTAAAAAGGATCGGGGATCTAATTATTGTGGATGCTACATAACATCCTGTTATTGTGAAAACTTTGATCAATTTTTGTTTGGTTATGCTAGGAATATTTTTTATGAAAAAGAAAATGGATTAAACAGCGATTGATACTAGTCTAAGAGGCAATCTTTCAGCAAAGACTACTTTGTCTAATTTGTTAAGGAAAGTTATGAAAAATCAAAGTAGAATTTCAGCATTTGCGATGGCTCTTTTATCATTATTTGCAATGAAAAATTACATACTTCTAAACTGCATGATGCAAAATGTTTCTAATTCTATCAAAGTTGTTTCAATGGTAGGTTTAGGATTTCCAAAATCAGTTAAATGATATGATCACATTTGAAAGACTAATCAATGCTTTTTTTTAGAACAAATGAATAACAAGATCTCCATTTAAGTTTCTGATTATTTGTTTCAGATACATTCCAGTCCTCATGGCACAAGCAAAGATCTATTGGGATCGTGATAACTATTCGGCAGTTGAGAAGGTATTCCCATTTTCGATAGAAAGTATATTAAGTATTATGTACTTTGGTTTTCCCATTTAAGAGCGTGCTTTTTCTTATAAGTACATATCTTTGAAATCTCTGCTTTGTGTTCACGAATTTTGCTTTTTTTAAAGACACGACTGGAAAGATGCCAATTCAGTATAGTCAAACGTAGTGTGTGGCGTTGTTCATTGGCTTACCGAAAAAAATTTCTCATGCTTCTCTAATTTTGAGGACCCTTGAGATTCAACAAACAATAGCCAATGAACAGCGTTCAATTAGAAATGAGAATAAAGTCAAATGAGGTCAGGTTAAAATGTGTCTTGTGCGCAAATGTATAAGAAGTAAACGAGCAGCAAGATTTGAAAAAATCTTCTCTTTGATAGTGAAAATGACTCAAACCATCCTTCAATCAACAATTAGCCAATCACTGAGCGTGATACCACTCACACGCTCATTGATTGGCTAATATTGATTGACAGATGGCTCAGGTCATTTTTGCATCTGTTGCTCGCCTTTAGGCCCTTGCCAAACCAATGCATCAACTGCTTCAAGAAATCCAGGCATTGTCGTATGTCTCGTTGGGAATGTTTGGATATGGGGGTGTTGAAACCAGCAGAACACATTTAATACATAACAAACAGTTTTCACAAGTTTCAAGATTGCCATTTTATATAATGTATTTATAACTTTTTACATTAATAACTTCATTATGAAATACAATAGTTGCAGTGCATTGTTTTGAAATCAGTTTCCGTGAAATTTTTGAAGTGTTCTAACATCGTTTTGCATTCCACGTGACAGTTTTATTTTTGGAGTAAATCGACAATTTCTGTTTCCATCTAGATCTTTCGCAAATCAGTTGAATTTTGTAATGAGCACGAAGTCTGGAAACTAAACGTGGCTCATGTATTGTTCATGCAGGTATATAAAGTTATAATTTACGATAAAAATGTCACTATATGCTTATCTTCATAAATTGATGGTAAATTATCATGAATTACACGCCGATTGCATTAACAAAATTATTTAAAGTTTACGTTTTAGAAAGGTAGAAGGTACTAGACGTCAGTTGTCATAATTTGTAGTTAAAGCATTTTAAGCTTCTTTTGAAAAACAGTTATGACAAAGTTTTCAGAAGGATAAGAGTCATTAGAATAATGCAAAAATGCAAAAGATTATTTTCCTGTTCGAATTTCGTTGCTCCATATTCGTAAGAGCATTTCAATTATTTCTTTTTGAACATCCTGTCAGATTTTGTGAAATTGGATTCTTAAAAATGGGTCAAAACTGTTTTAATGTAAAGAATAAATCTTAGAGACGACTTGCTAAAAGATATCTTCTTTTAAAAATAGCTTTTTGTGAGTATTTGTCATATCTGCAACGCTATTGGTACGATGGGCGACACCACTCCAATCACTTTTGTAGCTTATCATTGTAATATTTGTGTCTCTATGTTAAGTGTAAGTCTTAGGGTTGTTATGCATTTCCATGCTCCCTAGTCTTTTGTATTGTAATTGTTGTTGTTGTAAATTTTGTAAATTTTTATGAAAACTTGCTAAAAGCAAACATTGTGAAAAACATTATATTTCGATGTAAAAATGTTGACTATCTTTGTACAGGAAAATAAATACAAAGAGGCTATCGGATTCTATGAACCAATCGTGAAGAAACATTATGATAATGTAAGTCTTTTTGCCTAATTAGCTCACACTTCTAGTATACTGTCTTTTACTGATTTGCACACATTTATTCATTGCTACACCTTGAGGTCAATTTCTTAATGCAAGTCTACTTCCATGAGTTATTTGAAAACGAGAGTATTACCGAAGGCACAGAAATAATATTAATTGATCCCTCTTTTTTCCTCCCTCTTTCTGATTTCCATATTTCCAGCTATTGTTATTTGGTGGCCTATAATCTATCTTGATAGGTACAAACGGTTCCTTAATTTGTTCCGCCTTCTACATGTGGGTTCCTCATAAACTGGTTCCTAAAACAAAAGGCGTGTAATCCAACGAGAAAATCTTTTTCTATGAAGCTCTCAACTTAGCAGTCATCTTAATTATAAACCCCTGCTCTTCGTTTATTTCAGTGAGCCAAGGTCTTCTTTCAATTGTATATATCAAAGAGCAGAATATCTAAACTTTCCTGTTCTACACATTGTTCATTCTCGACCTATCTATTTTTATAATAATATGCTCGATCAGAGCTTGAAAATTAACATGCCTCTCTATTCGGGAATAACGTTATTCAAAGGAAAATTTAATTCAAAACAGCTCACGCAATTCAGTGCTTTGATCACGGTAAGCTTTTGCCGTCCCCTTTGAATTGAATTCGGATTAAATTCTGTTACGATCAGGATAAAGGAGATCCACCCATCAAGCCCTACAGAAGATTTGATTAGGAAATTTGTAATCACAGCATATGGAAACACTGGTTATTTGATAACTCTCTGGTTTTGTTGAAGAAGTAGCTTTAATAATATTCACATCAAATCTTTTTGCTTGTGTTTTATATCAGAATAGCGTTAGGTGTAATCCATTTGTATAGAAAATCTCCTAAGTATTAGGTTTCAGAGTGAATAGGTCGTTACTATATGAATGGACAGGAAAGAAAATGTAATCTCTACTTGAAATGAGTAGTTTGTTCCTTGAAGTAATAACGTTAATGCGTCAGATCAAGTTAAAAAATTCTAACATCTATGGAAGTCGTCTCAGTTACTACATAACATCCTGTTATTGTGCAAAATTTGATCCCTTTTTTATTTTATTCTTGCAATCTGCTTATGCAAGGAATATTTTTATGAAAAAAAGAATGGATTAAACAGCGATTGATACTAATCTAAGAAGCAATCTTCCAGCAAAGACTACTTTGTCTAATTTGTTAAGGAAAGTTATGAAATATCAAAGTAGAATTTCTTTGAGCATTTGCGATGGCTTTTTTATCAGTATTTCCAATTAGGGTTGAGAACGACTATGAGATATGATAAGACTATTAAAACAACTGCATTCTGGAGGAGTTGTCCCAAGCGAAACAGTTTTACCTTACTGTCATTATCATTAAGCCGATATTTGCTTTTGTTATTTCTGAACGATCAATATTAATATCCAGTGCCTTTTACAATTTTTTTAATTATAAACAATTCGATGCATATTATGCGTCCGACTTCGATGCATACGAATACTAAACGCTAAGTTGCTACTTTATAGAACAGGACATTTCTAAGTTGTTACTACGAGTTGATGCTTAATGCCATCAATATAAAAACTAATACGAAGAGCAGTTGTCTGATTAACTCATCAAGCGTAAAACTCGGAGTACCAACTCAGAACCAGCCTATTCTATACACCCATTGCCTTTCTCAATAATTATACATAGGTAGAAGGAATGTAGCAAAATTTTATGGCCTACCCTGTTTTGCAGTTTGTTTATCAATGTTTTTAAGCTATTTTTTTTCTGTACGCCTCTGTAAATGAAAGAGCTTTGACAAGATTGATTAATGGCCTAAACAACCTAAAGGCTCAACGCTACGCTATTTCTGGGCTTATTCAACTGTTAGGAAAAGGATTTGATGAACATTAAACTGCTTTTTGAGTGGCTTGGCTTTGATCACAAAGTATCGTTTACAGGCCGGATCCTAAAATTTTCTTTATTTTACCAACGAGAGCTTTAAAAAGCTCCCTCAAAAACTAAAGAAACCAAGATATATAGCCTAAGGCTGTAATTGGAATTCTTCTCTTTTTATTGAACTCCGCAAAGCCTATCAGCTGTTGGCCTCCCATTCTTCTAGATTCACTTCCAGGCAAAATAATTTATGCAGCCTTGTTAAATAATATATTTTCTTTTTTTAGATTCTGTCTGTAAGTGCGATTGTACTTGCAAACCTTTGTGTCTCGTACATCATGACCAGTGCCAACGAAGAGGTGGGTACAAATGCTTTTTTAATTGCACTAGAAACCTTTTACCAGTAGAGGCATTAAAGAGATTTCTAATGAATTGAGAAGTATTTTCAGTGAATACAGAAAGCCTCGTTTTTACCTAAAATAAGGGTAATGGATATCATTGAATTTATGAAACTTTTCATACAATGGATTTTGATTTGATTGAGAGAAGTTATAGCATCGACAATCTCAATTGCTTTCGTCAGGCACGTGAATACTGTGAGGGTGTGGGAAAAAGGAGGGGTGTGACACCCTCCAATCAAAGAATTTCTTTGAAATAGTCGAAAATTTTTAGAAAAATTAGAAAATCTAAGTCGTAATTCCAATGCTTATCAATATCAGAGAATGGTATTTCATAAAGCTGATACAAAGTTTACTAATCGTAATCAATTTTACTATTTTGGCATGGAGAAAGGCAACAAACATGTAAGCATGTCTGTTTGCCAGGGCGAAGTATTAGTTTGATTTTGAAGAGTATTTCAGTATAATGCCTTTTGGTCCTGTTTATATTGTATCAATCTTCGTCGTTTTGCATTGTTTCCCCTCACTGTTGACCGAAATTCCATAATTTCATCAAAACGTTCTGAGAAGTCCATGAAGTTTACCTATCAGTTTCTGGCGGTATGGGTATAAGGCTCACCGCCGGGATAGCTCAGTTGGGAGAGCGTCAGACTGAAGATCTGAAGGTCCCTGGTTCGATCCCGGGTCACGGCAGGTGTTTTTTAAAGCCAAGGCAAAGGTTTTTATCAATGTCATCAATTTTTAGAAATTTTCTCTTTTACTATAGGCTGAGGAGCTAATGAGGAAAATTGAAAAAGAAGAGGTTAGATTTTCAAGTCTTTTTGCACTGCTATTTTTACTTTTTTCGCAAGTAAGAAGAAGAATTTAAAGGTCCGATAGAAACGAAAAATTCAATATTTGAAATATACAGTGAGGTTGGTCTTGAAATCTTTCTTCATTCTGTATTCTGTCTAAAGTTGAGCATCCAAGCAAATCCTCTTTCTCAGGCTTCCCCATTTCTAGATAGCCTTGAAAACTTGAGCATAACTTTGATTATCATAACGAATAATATTTTGGCCTTTGAAAGCCGTGCGTATTTTACCACTTGAAAAGCATGATTCAAATCTTTTTGCACTGTCCTTTTTGAATAGTTTTCATGAAAATTGGTTTCATTCTTATGAATCTGTGTGTTATATCTGAATTTTAACTATTGTCATTTTGTCTGTTGATTTGCTGATCTGACTCTATTTACCTCAATCTCAATACTTTGAAATTTGTCTTGCAGGAGCAGGTTGCCTACGACGACCCGGATAAAAAGACTTACCATCTTTGTATTGTCAACCTTGTAATAGGGTCAGTAATTTTAAGATTGATCATCATGTGATAATTAATGGTTAGCCCCTAGTTGATTGGCCATGATTAATGATTGGTCATGATTAATGATTAATGATTGGCCATGATTAATGATTAGCTTATTGATCAGCTTATTGATAGACTTGTGCTGCTGGCAGTGATTGTGCTTCAATCTCAAGGAGAAGCAGAGTATGAAACAGTTACTTTGGTCTAACGAACAGCTGATTTCTAATGATGATTTATGATTACCAACGGTATTTTGTGATTCATGATGGTGATTGATGGTTGCCAATGGTGACCGATAGATGTCTATCTTGAATCATGGTTTCCTTCAATGATTGATGTTTGTCCATGGTTATTAGAGGTTACCAATTATGACTAGTGTTTACTCTTGATGATTTGTCGTTACCCATGATCGCTAGTAGTAAATGATGATAACTAAAAGTTCCTCGTTGTGACTGATGGTTGCCAATGTTTTCTCAGTTTTTTGGTGTACTATAAGGCTTTCCTAGCGCATGTTCTTAAAATAGATATGCAATGCATTCATACTTCTGAGCAAATTGAAATCTCTATTTCTTGTTTCAATATTCAGTAGAGTCTTGCTTTAATTGAAATCCTGCTTTCAGCGTTCTCTGGGTTTCTTAAGCGATCTATTTTTCGTAACTTTGTATTCTTTAGATATAGAATATGCATGGGAGGGCATACCATTTTGACACGAAGAAAATCTTATCGTGTTGTTAAGAAGCATACTCATTTTCTTGCAATGATGCTTCTCTGGGAGTGTTATGGATCTGAGACAGAAGATAGTATATTATCACTGAGAGATTTAGCTCTTATGGTTCAATAAAATGTCATTTCAAAGCAGTTGAATGTAAAAAAGATATAGCAGAAAAACGGGGATATTATATCAACGTTTCTTTCTAGACCTTTTTTAAACATTTTCTGAGAATTATTGTTATCGCTGGATTATTTTGTTATAAAACTTTTATTTTAGGACTTTGTATTGCGCGAAAGGAAATTACGAGTTTGGAGTATCAAGGATTATCAAGAGTCTGGAACCGTATCATAAAAAGGTTTGTGTTTGAGGGAACAACTTGATATACTTGCAACCATTTTATCTTTTTTGTTGGCCCAACCTTTTGATATCCTCAATTGCCATTTTAATCTTGGATTCGTCTTGCACAAGCAAAAAAAGTAAGAAAATGGAAAGTCATCAATTGATGGGAAAAATAAATTGTATTAAACCAGTTAGCAGTAACGATTTTACTTGTCATATGAGCAGATCTAGTTATATAAAACTTTTTTCTCGATTTTCACGATAATGTTATTAATTAATAAAAATTCATTTTTTAGTCATAATGCTATTTTAGACCGCCACCAAGCCTGTAAACAAATGCGCTTAGTGTAACCTTCAATAGCTAATAGTTTATAAATGTTTTGCAAAAGTGACAAAGCTTCACTTACAATATCTGAATTTGTCAGCCCCTATCTAGTTTTTCCTTAACTTCTGGCAATTTGAGCAAAGTGTTTATTTGTATTTTTTCTACTCTAGCTTGGAACTGACACGTGGTTCTATGCAAAGAGATGTTTTCTCTCCTTAATTGAAAACATGGTAAGTGTATAAGATGTCATTGTAAATATGATTTTTAGATTATTACCTTCTATAGAAAGGGTTTCCTAGTGCCTCTCTTCCAAGTGTCTCTGGATCCTATTTTTCGCAAACATTGTTTGATATCTTCAGAAGAATCTTGGTCCAGTTCGTAAATTTCAATGATAGGTGGAGATAATCAACGCTCATGTTTCGTGTATCGGATTTTTTGCATAACAATATATTGTTTCACATCTTTCTAATGTTAATTAAACTAACTTTGCTAATTTTCAATGGATTCGGTACATTTACTTAGTACTAGATGAATTCGTGAATTTCTTTATCTCTTCAAGGCGAAACAGATGATAATGTTATCAGATAAAGTCTTGCATGAATCTATGCAATTCTTTGATCATTGTGAAGGTATGTGAATGTTAGTTTTTGTGAACGAAACGCAAGAAAATTAAGTCGTCTTTGAAGAGGCTACACTATAAAATCCACTTCTTGCAAAAATGCCTTTTTGCGAAAATTAGTGTTGTTTTTGTGTGATTCTGTCTACATTTTTCACTTGAAATTTGTAATCGAAATTTATTCTACTCCTAAATTTAATTACTTTTTATCGAAACAAATTTTGCTTTTCTTTGTTATAAAACATTTCTGGGATTCCTGAGTCTCGTTTCTTTTTCTTTCTGCTAAATGTAACGGTATAATCAGTGTTACCTCTATTGGTATCATTTCATTTTCTGTATTACAGTCATCAATCGAAAAACCTTTTGAAAGACTCCTACATTACATGTTTCTGCCTTCATATTTTTATGTCTAATTTTATCTTGTTTATTTCTCTCTTTTTTGAGCCCCATGCTATCGTGCTTGTAATGCCAAGTAACTCCATTAAAGTGCAGCATCTCCTTTCAGCTTACGGCAAGAATGTTCAGACTGTAATTGAGCAACCACTAGAAAGCGAGCCATTGCATGCCGGGAAGAACACAGTGACTTACGAGGCCAGGTTATTGAAAAGCCTTTTATTGCGCGTTGCATGAAGCACCTGCTCTCCCCTACAAACCTATTGCAAAAAGCATGCTTATCATCGCAGATATAATTTATCATTGTAAAATTTGTTGATATTAGCAATTATTTTAGTCTCTTAGCTATAAAAATGCGCTTGCTTTAATAAAGGGTTGTCTTGAGCAAGACCATACTTGCTGGTTTTTTGGCTATCATTTTAAGAAGATGGCGACGTCAAACACTGGTATAACGGTGGAAGGGTAATTACCGCCTTCTTTAGTCAAACGATAGTCCATATAAATTCTTCCTCAACACTTTAATTCTTTTTGAACCGAACTGAAAGCAATTTGATCTCTTTCTGATTATACAGAAGCAAATTAGCCAGTTTCAAGAACAAAAAAATTTTCAAAAAAAATGATGATTTTACTAAGGCTATACCCTTACTTATTTTTCAAAAATTGACCCCTTTTTACATTGATTTTTTTTTCAAAAAAACGTATTTTTGACCCGAACCAGATGCAAATCTTTCTTTTTCTGATCATACAGAAGCAAATTAGCTAGTTTCAAGAATAAAAAATTTTCAAAAAAATTGATGATTTTACTAAGGCTATACCCTTACTTATTTTCCAAAAAGTGACCCCTTTTTAAATTGATTTTTTTTTCAAAAAAACGTTCTTTTGACCCAAACTAGATGCAAATCTACCTTTTTCTGATCATACAGAAGCAAATTAGCTAGTTTCAAGAAAAAAAATTTTCAAAAAAATTGATGATTTTACTAAGGCTATACCCTTACTTATTTTTCAAAAATTGACCACTTTTTTATATTAATTTTTTTTCAAAAAAACGTATTTTTGACCAAAACTAGATGCAAATCTACCTTTTTCTGATCAAACAGAAGCAAATTAGCTAGTTTCAAGAACAAAAAAATTTCAAAAAAATTGATGATTTTACTAAGGCTATATATACTCTTACTTACTTTTCAAAAATTGACCCGTTTTTACATTGATTTTTTTTTCAAAAAAACGTATTTTTGACCCGAACCAGATGCAAATCTTTCTTTTTCTGATCATACAGAAGCAAACTAGCTAGTTTCAAGAACAAAAAATTTTCAAAAAAATTGATGATTTTACTAAGGCTATACCCTTACTTATTTTTCAAAAATTGGCCCCTTTTTAAAATTGATTTTTTTTTCAAAAAAACGTGCTTTCGACCCAAACTAGATGCAAATCTACCTTTTTCTGATAACACAGAAAAAAATTAGCTAGTTTCAAGAACAACAAAATTTTCAAAAAATTTGATGATTTTACTAAGGCTATACCCTTACTTATTTTTCAAAAATTGACCCGTTTTTACATTGATTTTTTTTCAAAAAAACGTATTTTTGACCCGAACCAGATGCAAATCTTTCTTTTTCTGATCATACAGAAAAAAATTAGCTAGTTTCAAGAACAAAAAAATTTTCAAAAAAATTGATGATTTTACTAAGGCTATACCCTTATTTATTTTCCAAAAATTGACCACTTTTTTATATTAATTTTTTTTCAAAAAAACGTATTTTTGACCCGAACCAGATGCAAATCTACCTTTTTCTGATAACACAGAAAAAAATTAGCTAGTTTCAAGAACAAAAAATTTTCAAAAAAATTGATGATTTTACTATGGCGATACCCTTACTTATTTTCCAAAAATTGACCACTTTTTTATATTAATTTTTTTTCAAAAAAACGTATTTTTGACCCAAACTAGATGCAAATCTACCTTTTTCTGATCATACAGAAGCAAATTAGCTAGTTTCAAGAACAAAAAAATTTTCAAAAAAATTGATGATTTTACTAAGGCTATACCCTTATTTATTTTTCAAAAATTGACCCCTTTTTACATTCATTTTTTTTTCAAAAAAACGTATTTTTGACCAAAACTAGATGCAAATCTACCTTTTTCTGATCATACAGAAGCAAATTAGCTAGTTTCAAGAACAAAAAATTTTCAAAAAAATTGATGATTTTACAAAGGCTATACCCAATTTTATTTTCCAAAAATTGACCACTTTTTTATATTCATTTTTTTTTCAAAAAAACGTTCTTTTGACCCAAACTAGATGCAAATCTACCTTTTTCTGATCATACAGAAGCAACTTAGCTAGTTTTAAGAAGAAAAAAATTTTCAAAAAAATTTATGATTTTACAAAGGCTATACTCTTACTTATTTTTCAAAAATTGACCCCTTTTTACATTGATTTTTTTTTCAAAAAAACGTATTTTTGACCCGAACCAGATGCAAATCTTTCTTTTTCTGATCATACAGAAGCAAATTAGCTAGTTTCAAGAACAAAAAATTTTAAAAAAAAATGATGATTTTACCAAGGCTATACCCTTACTTATTTTCCAAAAATTGACCACTTTTTTATATTAATTTTTTTTCAGAAAAACGTATTTTTGACCCAAACTAGATGCAAATCTACCTTTTTCTGATCATACAGAAGCAAATTAGCTAGTTTCAAGAATAAAAAATTTTCAAAAAAATTGATGATTTTACTAAGGCTATACCCTTACTTATTTTTCAAAAATTGACCCGTTTTTACATTGATTTTTTTCTCAAAAAAACGTTCTTTTGACCCAAACTAGATGCAAATCTACCTTTTTCTGATCATACAGAAGCAAATTAGCTAGTTTCAAGAAAAAAATTTTCAAAAAAATTTATGATTTTACAAAGGCTATACTCTTACTTATTTTTCAAAAATTGACCCCTTTTTACATTGATTTTTTTTCAAAAAAACGTATTTTTGACCCGAACCAGATGCAAATCTTTCTTTTTCTGATCATACAGAAGCAAATTAGCTAGTTTCAAGAACAAAAAATTTTTAAAAAAAATGATGATTTTACCAAGGCTATACCCTTACTTATTTTCCAAAAATTGACCACTTTTTTATATTAATTTTTTTTCAGAAAAACGTATTTTTGACCCAAACTAGATGCAAATCTACCTTTTTCTGATCATACAGAAGCAAATTAGCTAGTTTCAAGAATAAAAAATTTTCAAAAAAATTGATGATTTTACTAAGGCTATACCCTTACTTATTTTTCAAAAATTGACCCGTTTTTACATTGATTTTTTTCTCAAAAAAACGTTCTTTTGACCCAAACTAGATGCAAATCTACCTTTTTCTGATCATACAGAAGCAAATTAGCTAGTTTCAAGAAAAAAAATTTTCAAAAAAATTGATGATTTTACTAAGGCTATACCCTTACTTATTTTTCAAAAATTGACCCGTTTTTACATTGATTTTTTTCTCAAAAAAACGTTCTTTTGACCCAAACTAGATGCAAATCTACCTTTTTCTGATCATACAGAAGCAAATTAGCTAGTTTCAAGAAAAAAAATTTTCAAAAAAATTGATGATTTTACTAAGGCTATACCCTTACTTATTTTTCAAAAATTGGCCCCTTTTTAAAATTGATTTTTTTTTCAAAAAAACGTGCTTTCGACCCAAACTAGATGCAAATCTACCTTTTTCTGATAACACAGAAAAAAATTAGCTAGTTTCAAGAACAACAAAATTTTCAAAAAATTTGATGATTTTACTAAGGCTATACCCTTACTTATTTTTCAAAAATTGACCCGTTTTTACATTGATTTTTTTTCAAAAAAACGTATTTTTGACCCGAACCAGATGCAAATCTTTCTTTTTCTGATCATACAGAAGCAAATTAGCTAGTTTTAAGAACAAAAAATTTTCAAAAAAATTGATGATTTTACTAAGGCTATACCCTTACTTATTTTCCAAAAATTGACCCATTTTTACATTGATTTTTTTTCAAAAAAACGTATTTTTGACCCGAACCAGATGCAAATCTTTCTTTTTCTGATCATACAGAAAAAAATTAGCTAGTTTCAAGAACAAAAAAAATTTCAAAAAAATTGATGATTTTACTAAGGCTATACCCTTATTTATTTTCCAAAAATTGACCACTTTTTTATATTAATTTTTTTTCAAAAAAACGTATTTTTGACCCGAACCAGATGCAAATCTACCTTTTTCTGATAACACAGAAAAAAATTAGCTAGTTTCAAGAACAAAAAATTTTCAAAAAAATTGATGATTTTACTATGGCTATACCCTTATTTATTTTTCAAAAATTGACCCCTTTTTACATTGATTTTTTCTTCAAAAAAACGTATTTTTGACCCAAACTAGATGCAAATCTACCTTTTTCTGATCATACAGAAGCAAATTAGCTAGTTTCAAGAACAAAAAATTTTAAAAAAAATTGATGATTTTACTAAGGCTATACCCTTACTTATTTTCCAAAAATTGACCACTTTTTTATATTAATTTTTTTTCAAAAAAACGTATTTTTGACCCAAACTAGATGCAAATCTACCTTTTTCTGATCATACAGAAGCAAATTAGCTAGTTTCAAGAATAAAAAATTTTCAAAAAAATTGATGATTTTACTAAGGCTATACCCTTACTTATTTTTCAAAAATTGACCCGTTTTTACATTGATTTTTTTTCAAAAAAACGTATTTTTGACCCGAACCAGATGCAAATCTTTCTTTTTCTGATCATACAGAAGCAAATTAGCTAGTTTTAAGAACAAAAAATTTTAAAAAAAAATGATGATTTTACTTAGGCTATACCCTTACTTATTTTTCAAAAATTGACCACTTTTTTATATTAATTTTTTTTCAAAAAAACGTATTTTTGACCCAAACTAGATGCAAATTTACCTTTTTCTGATCATACAGAAGCAAATTAGCTAGTTTCAAGAACAAAAAATTTTCAAAAAAATTGATGATTTTACTAAGGCTATACCCTTACTTATTTTTCAAAAATTGACCCGCTTTTACATTGATTTTTTTTTCAAAAAAACGTATTTTTGACCCGAACCAGATGCAAATCTTTCTTTTTCTGATCATACAGAAGCAAATTAGCTAGTTTCAAGAACAAAAGATTTTAAAAAAAATTGATGATTTTACTAAGGCTATACCCTTACTTATTTTCAAAAAATTGACCACTTTTTTATATTAATTTTTTTTCAAAAAAACGTATTTTTGACCAAAACTAGATGCAAATCTACCTTTTTCTGATCATACAGAAGCAAATTAGCTAGTTTCAAGAACAAAAAATTTTCAAAAAAATTGATGATTTTACTTAGGCTATACCCTTACTTATTTTTCAAAAATTGACCCGTTTTTACATTGATTTTTTTTTCAAAAAAACGTATTTTTGACCCAAACTAGATGCAAATCTACCTTTTTCTGATCATACAGAAGCAAATTAGCTAGATGCAAGAACAAAAAATTTTAAAAAAAATTGATGATTTTACTAAGGCTATACCCTTACTTATTTTCCAAAAATTGACCACTTTTTTATATTAATTTTTTTTCAAAAAAACGTATTTTGACCCAAACTAGATGCAAATCTACCTTTTTCTGATCATACAGAAGCAAATTAGCTAGTTTCAAGAACAAAAAATTTTCAAAAAAATTGATGATTTTACTAAGGCTATACCCTTACTTATTTTTCAAAAATTGACCCGTTTTTACATTGATTTTTTTTTCAAAAAAACGTATTTTTGACCCGAACCAGATGCAAATCTTTCTTTTTCTGATCATACAGAAGCAAATTAGCTAGTTTCAAGAACAAAAAATTTTAAAAAAAATTGATGATTTTACTAAGGCTATACCCTTACTTATTTTCCAAAAATTGACCACTTTTTTATATTAATTTTTTTTCAAAAAAACGTATTTTAGACCAAAACTAGATGCAAATCTACCTTTTTCTGATCATACAGAAGCAAATTAGCTGGTTTCAAGAATAAAAAATTTTCAAAAAATTGATGATTTTACTAAGGCTATACCCTTACTTATTTTTCAAAAATTGACCCGTTTTTACATTGATTTTTTTTCAAAAAAACGTATTTTTGACCCGAACCAGATGCAAATCTTTCTTTTTCTGATCATACAGAAGCAAATTAGCTAGTTTTAAGAACAAAAAATTTTCAAAAAAATTGATGATTTTACTAAGGCTATACCCTTACTTATTTTCCAAAAATTGACCACTTTTTTATATTAATTTTTTTTCAAAAAAACGTATTTTTGACCCAAACTAGATGCAAATCTACCTTTTTCTGATCATACAGAAGCAAATTAGCTAGTTTCAAGAACAAAGAATATTCAAAAAAATTGATGATTTTACTAAGGCTATATATACCCTTACTTATTTTTCAAAAATTGACCCGTTTTTACATTGATTTTTTTTTCAAAAAAACGTATTTTTGACCCGAACCAGATGCAAATCTTTTTTTTTCTGATCATACAGAAGCAAATTAGCTAGTTTCAAGAACAAAAAATTTTCAAAAAAATTGATGATTTTACTAAGGCTATACCCTTACTTATTTTTCAAAAATTGACCCGTTTTTACATTGATTTTTTTTTCAAAAAAACGTATTTTTGACCCGAACCAGATGCAAATCTTTCTTTTTCTGATCATACAGAAGCAAATTAGCTAGTTTCAAGAACAAAAGATTTTAAAAAAAATTGATGATTTTACTAAGGCTATACCCTTACTTATTTTCAAAAAATTGACCACTTTTTTATATTAATTTTTTTTCAAAAAAACGTATTTTTGACCAAAACTAGATGCAAATCTACCTTTTTCTGATCATACAGAAGCAAATTAGCTAGTTTCAAGAACAAAAAATTTTCAAAAAAATTGATGATTTTACTTAGGCTATACCCTTACTTATTTTTCAAAAATTGACCCCTTTTTACATTGATTTTTTTTTCAAAAAAACGTATTTTTGACCCAAACTAGATGCAAATCTACCTTTTTCTGATCATACAGAAGCAAATTAGCTAGATTCAAGAACAAAAAATTTTAAAAAAAATTGATGATTTTACTAAGGCTATACCCTTACTTATTTTCCAAAAATTGACCACTTTTTTATATTAATTTTTTTTCAAAAAAACGTATTTTGACCCAAACTAGATGCAAATCTACCTTTTTCTGATCATACAGAAGCAAATTAGCTAGTTTCAAGAACAAAAAATTTTCAAAAAAATTGATGATTTTACTAAGGCTATACCCTTACTTATTTTTCAAAAATTGACCCGTTTTTACATTGATTTTTTTTTCAAAAAAACGTATTTTTGACCCGAACCAGATGCAAATCTTTCTTTTTCTGATCATACAGAAGCAAATTAGCTAGTTTCAAGAACAAAAAATTTTAAAAAAAATTGATGATTTTACTAAGGCTATACCCTTACTTATTTTCCAAAAATTGACCACTTTTTTATATTAATTTTTTTTCAAAAAAACGTATTTTTGACCAAAACTAGATGCAAATCTACCTTTTTCTGATCAAACAGAAGCAAATTAGCTAGTTTCAAGAACAAAAAAATTTCAAAAAAATTGATGATTTTACTAAGGCTATATATACTCTTACTTACTTTTCAAAAATTGACCCGTTTTTACATTGATTTTTTTTTCAAAAAAACGTATTTTTGACCCGAACCAGATGCAAATCTTTCTTTTTCTGATCATACAGAAGCAAACTAGCTAGTTTCAAGAACAAAAAATTTTCAAAAAAATTGATGATTTTACTAAGGCTATACCCTTACTTATTTTTCAAAAATTGGCCCCTTTTTAAAATTGATTTTTTTTTCAAAAAAACGTGCTTTCGACCCAAACTAGATGCAAATCTACCTTTTTCTGATAACACAGAAAAAAATTAGCTAGTTTCAAGAACAACAAAATTTTCAAAAAAATTGATGATTTTACTAAGGCTATACCCTTACTTATTTTTCAAAAATTGACCCGTTTTTACATTGATTTTTTTTCAAAAAAAAGTATTTTTGACCCGAACCAGATGCAAATCTTTCTTTTTCTGATCATACAGAAAAAAATTAGCTAGTTTCAAGAACAAAAAAATTTTCAAAAAAATTGATGATTTTACTAAGGCTATACCCTTATTTATTTTCCAAAAATTGACCACTTTTTTATATTAATTTTTTTTCAAAAAAACGTATTTTTGACCCGAACCAGATGCAAATCTACCTTTTTCTGATAACACAGAAAAAAATTAGCTAGTTTCAAGAACAAAAAATTTTGAAAAAAATTTATGATTTTACTAAGGCTATACCCTTATTTATTTTCCAAAAATTGACCACTTTTTTATATTAATTTTTTTTCAAAAAAACGTATTTTTGACCCAAACTAGATGCAAAACTTTCTTTTTCTGATCATACAGAAGCAAATTAGCTAGTTTCAAGAACAAAAAAATTTTCAAAAAAATTGATGATTTTACTAAGGCTATACCCTTATTTATTTTTCATAAATTGACCCCTTTTTACATTGATTTCTTTTTCAAAAAAACGTATTTTTGACCCAAACTAGATGCAAATCTACCCTTTTCTGATCATACAGAAGCAAATTAGCTAGTTTCAAGAACAAAAAATTTTAAAAAAAATTGATGATTTTACTAAGGCAATAAATACCCTTACTTATTTTCAAAAAATTGACCACTTTTTTATATTAATGTTTTTCAAAAAAACGTGCTTTCGACCCAAACTAGATGCAAATCTACCTTTTTCTGATCATACAGAAGCAAATTAGCTAGTTTCAAGAACAAAAAAATTTTCAAAAAAATTGATGATTTTACTAAGGCTATACCCTTATTTATTTTCCAAAAATTGACCACTTTTTTATATTAATTTTTTTTCAAAAAAACGTATTTTTGACCCGAACCAGATGCAAATCTACCTTTTTCTGATCATACAGAAGCAAATTAGCTAGTTTCAAGAACAAAAAATTTTCAAAAAAATTGATGATTTTACTAAGGCTATACCCTTACTTATTTTTCAAAAATTGACCCGCTTTTACATTGCTTTTTTTTTCAAAAAAACGTATTTTTGACCCGAACCAGATGCAAATCTACCTTTTTCTGATAACACAGAAAAAAATTAGCTAGTTTCAAGAACAAAAAATTTTGAAAAAAATTTATGATTTTACTAAGGCTATACCCTTACTTATTTTCCAAAAATTGACCACTTTTTTATATTAATTTTTTTTCAAAAAAACGTATTTTTGACCCAAACTAGATGCAAAACTTTCTTTTTCTGATCATACAGAAGCAAATTAGCTAGTTTCAAGAACAAAAAAATTTTCAAAAAAATTGATGATTTTACTAAGGCTATACCCTTATTTATTTTTCATAAATTGACCCCTTTTTACATTGATTTCTTTTTCAAAAAAACGTATTTTTGACCCAAACTAGATGCAAATCTACCCTTTTCTGATCATACAGAAGCAAATTAGCTAGTTTCAAGAACAAAAAATTTTAAAAAAAATTGATGATTTTACTAAGGCAATAAATACCCTTACTTATTTTCCAAAAATTGACCACTTTTTTATATTAATGTTTTTCAAAAAAACGTGCTTTCGACCCAAACTAGATGCAAATCTACCTTTTTCTGATCATACAGAAGCAAATTAGCTAGTTTCAAGAACAAAAAAATTTTCAAAAAAATTGATGATTTTACTAAGGCTATACCCTTATTTATTTTCCAAAAATTGACCACTTTTTTATATTAATTTTTTTTCAAAAAAACGTATTTTTGACCCGAACCAGATGCAAATCTACCTTTTTCTGATCATACAGAAGCAAATTAGCTAGTTTCAAGAACAAAAAATTTTCAAAAAAATTGATGATTTTACTAAGGCTATACCCTTACTTATTTTTCAAAAATTGACCCGCTTTTACATTGATTTTTTTTTCAAAAAAACGTATTTTTGACCCGAACCAGATGCAAATCTTTCTTTTTCTGATCATACAGAAGCAAATTAGCTAGTTTCAAGAACAAAAGATTTTAAAAAAAATTGATGATTTTACTAAGGCTATACCCTTACTTATTTTCAAAAAATTGACCACTTTTTTATATTAATTTTTTTTCAAAAAAACGTATTTTTGACCAAAACTAGATGCAAATCTACCTTTTTCTGATCATACAGAAGCAAATTAGCTAGTTTCAAGAACAAAAAATTTTCAAAAAAATTGATGATTTTACTTAGGCTATACCCTTACTTATTTTTCAAAAATTGACCCGTTTTTACATTGATTTTTTTTTCAAAAAAACGTATTTTTGACCCAAACTAGATGCAAATCTACCTTTTTCTGATCATACAGAAGCAAATTAGCTAGTTTCAAGAACAAAAAATTTTAAAAAAAATTGATGATTTTACTAAGGCTATACCCTTACTTATTTTCCAAAAATTGACCACTTTTTTATATTGATTTTTTTTCAAAAAAACGTGCTTTCGACCCAAACTACTGTAGATGCAAATCTACCTTTTTCTGATAACACAGAAAAAAATTAGCTAGTTTCAAGAACAAAAAAATTTTCAAAAAAATTGATGATTTTACTAAGGCTATACCCTTACTTATTTTCCAAAAATTGACCACTTTTTTATATTAATTTTTTTTCAAAAAAACGTATTTTTGACCCAAACTAGATGCGAATCTACCTTTTTCTGATCATACAGAAGCAAATTAGCTAGTTTCAAGAATAAAAAATTTTCAAAAAAATTGATGATTTTACTAAGGCTATACCCTTACTTATTTTTCAAAAATTGACCCGTTTTTACATTGATTTTTTTTTTCAAAAAAACGTATTTTTGACCCGAACCAGATGCAAATCTTTCTTTTTCTGATCATACAGAAGCAAATTAGCTAGTTTTAAGAACAAAAAATTTTCAAAAAAATTGATGATTTTACTAAGGCTATACCCTTACTTATTTTTCAAAAATTGACCCGTTTTTACATTGATTTTTTTTTTCAAAAAAACGTATTTTTGACCCGAACCAGATGCAAATCTTTCTTTTTCTGATCATACAGAAGCAAATTAGCTAGTTTTAAGAACAAAAAATTTTCAAAAAAATTGATGATTTTACTAAGGCTATACCCTTACTTATTTTACAAAAAGTGACCCCTTTTTGACATTGCCCTTTTTTCAAAAAAGGTATTTTCGACCCGAAGTAGATGCAAATCTACCTTTTTCTGATCACACAGAAGCAAATTAGCTAGTTTCAAGAAAAAAAATTTTCAAAAAAATTGATGATTTTACTAAGGCTATACCCTTACCTATTTTGCAAAAAGTGACCCCTCTTTAAATTGATTTTTTTTTCAAAAAAACGTTCTTTTGACCCGAACCAGATGCAAATCTTTCTTTTTCTGATCATACAGAAAAAAATTAGCTAGTTTCAAGAACAAAAAAATTTTCAAAAAAATTGATGATTTTACTAAGGCTACACCCAATTTTATTTTCCAAAAATTGACCACTTTTTTATATTCATTTTTTTTTCAAAAAAACGTTCTTTTGACCCAAACTAGATGCAAATCTACCTTTTTCTGATAACACAGAAAAAAATTAGCTAGTTTCAAGAACAAAAAAATTTTCAAAAAAATTGATGATTTTACTAAGGCTATACCCTTACTTATTTTTCGAAAATTGACCCCTTCTTACATTGATTTTTTTTTTCAAAAAAACGTATTTTTGACCCGAACCAGATGCAAATCTTTCTTTTTCTGATCATACAGAAGCAAATTAGCTAGTTTCAAGAACAAAAAAATTTTCAAAAAAATTGATGATTTTACTAAGGCTATACCCTTACTTATTTTACAAAAAGTGACCCCTTTTTGACATTGCTCTTTTTTCAAAAAAACGTATTTTTATCCGAAGTAGATGCAAATCTACCTTTTTCTGATCACACAGAAGCAAATTAGCTAGTTTCAGGAAAAAAAATTTTCAAAAAAATTGATGATTTTACTAAGGCTATACCCTTACTAAGTTTCCAAAAATTGGCCCCTTTTTAAAATTGATTTTTTTTCAAAAAAACGTGCTTTCGACCCAAACTACTGTAGATGCAAATCTACCTTTTTCTGATAACACAGAAAAATTTAGCTAGTTTCAAGAACAAAAAAATTTTCAAAAAAATTGATGATTTTACTAAGGCTATACCCTTACTTATTTTCCAAAAATTGACCACTTTTTTATATTAATTTTTTTTCAAAAAAACGTATTTTTGACCCAAACTAGATGCAAATCTACCTTTTTCTGATCATACAGAAGCAAATTAGCTAGTTTCAAGAATAAAAAATTTTCAAAAAAATTGATGATTTTACTAAGGCTATACCCTTACTTATTTTTCAAAAATTGACCCGTTTTTACATTGATTTTTTTTTTCAAAAAAACGTATTTTTGACCCGAACCAGATGCAAATCTTTCTTTTTCTGATCATACAGAAGCAAATTAGCTAGTTTTAAGAACAAAAAATTTTCAAAAAAATTGATGATTTTACTAAGGCTATACCCTTACTTATTTTTCAAAAATTGACCCGTTTTTACATTGATTTTTTTTTCAAAAAAACGTATTTTTGACCCGAACCAGATGCAAATCTTTCTTTTTCTGATCATACAGAAGCAAATTAGCTAGTTTTAAGAACAAAAAATTTTCAAAAAAATTGATGATTTTACTAAGGCTATACCCTTACTTATTTTACAAAAAGTGACCCCTTTTTGACATTGCCCTTTTTTCAAAAAAAGGTATTTTCGACCCGAAGTAGATGCAAATCTACCTTTTTCTGATCACACAGAAGCAAATTAGCTAGTTTCAAGAAAAAAAATTTTCAAAAAAATTGATGATTTTACTAAGGCTATACCCTTACCTATTTTGCAAAAAGTGACCCCTCTTTAAATTGATTTTTTTTTCAAAAAAACGTTCTTTTGACCCAAACTAGATGCAATTCTACCTTTTTCTGATAACACAGAAAAAAATTAGCTAGTTTCAAGAATAAAAAAATTTTCAAAAAAATTGATGATTTTACTAAGGCTATACCCTTACTTATTTTTCAAAAATTGACCCCTTTTTACATTGATTTTTTTTTCAAAAAAACGTATTTTTGACCCGAACCAGATGGAAATCTTTCTTTTTCTGATCATACAGAAGCAAATTAGCTAGTTTCAAGAACAAAAAATTTTAAAAAAAAAATGATGATTTTACTAAGGCTATACCCTTACTTATTTTCCAAAAATTGACCACTTTTTTATATTAATTTTTTTTCAAAAAAAACGTATTTTTGACCCAAACTAGATGCAAATCTACCTTTTTCTGATCATACAGAAGCAAATTAGCTAGTTTCAAGAAAAAAATTTTTCAAAAAATTGATGATTTTACTAAGGCTTTACCCTTACTTATTTTTCAAAAATTGACCCGTTTTTACATTGATTTTTTTTTCTCAAAAAAACGTATTTTTGACCCGAACCAGATGCAAATCTTTCTTTTTTTGATCATACAGAAGCAAATTAGCTAGTTTTAAGAACAAAAAATTTTCAAAAAAATTGATGATTTTACTAAGGCTATACCCTTACTTATTTTACAAAAAGTGACCCCTTTTTGACATTGCTCTTTTTTCAAAAAAACGTATTTTTATCCGAAGTAGATGCAAATCTACCTTTTTCTGATCACACAGAAGCAAATTAGCTAGTTTCAGGAAAAAAAATTTTCAAAAAAATTGATGATTTTACTAAGGCTATACCCTTACTAAGTTTCCAAAAATTGGCCCCTTTTTAAAATTGATTTTTTTTCAAAAAAACGTGCTTTCGACCCAAACTACTGTAGATGCAAATCTACCTTTTTCTGATAACACAGAAAAATTTAGCTAGTTTCAAGAACAAAAAAATTTTCAAAAAAATTGATGATTTTACTAAGGCTATACCCTTACTTATTTTCCAAAAATTGACCACTTTTTTATATTAATTTTTTTTCAAAAAAACGTATTTTTGACCCAAACTAGATGCAAATCTACCTTTTTCTGATCATACAGAAGCAAATTAGCTAGTTTCAAGAATAAAAAATTTTCAAAAAAATTGATGATTTTACTAAGGCTATACCCTTACTTATTTTTCAAAAATTGACCCGTTTTTACATTGATTTTTTTTTTCAAAAAAACGTATTTTTGACCCGAACCAGATGCAAATCTTTCTTTTTCTGATCATACAGAAGCAAATTAGCTAGTTTTAAGAACAAAAAATTTTCAAAAAAATTGATGATTTTACTAAGGCTATACCCTTACTTATTTTTCAAAAATTGACCCGTTTTTACATTGATTTTTTTTTCAAAAAAACGTATTTTTGACCCGAACCAGATGCAAATCTTTCTTTTTCTGATCATACAGAAGCAAATTAGCTAGTTTTAAGAACAAAAAATTTTCAAAAAAATTGATGATTTTACTAAGGCTATACCCTTACTTATTTTACAAAAAGTGACCCCTTTTTGACATTGCCCTTTTTTCAAAAAAAGGTATTTTCGACCCGAAGTAGATGCAAATCTACCTTTTTCTGATCACACAGAAGCAAATTAGCTAGTTTCAAGAAAAAAATTTTTCAAAAAAATTGATGATTTTACTAAGGCTATACCCTTACCTATTTTGCAAAAAGTGACCCCTCTTTAAATTGATTTTTTTTTCAAAAAAACGTTCTTTTGACCCAAACTAGATGCAATTCTACCTTTTTCTGATAACACAGAAAAAAATTAGCTAGTTTCAAGAACAAAAAAATTTTCAAAAAAATTGATGATTTTACTAAGGCTATACCCTTACTTATTTTTCAAAAATTGACCCCTTCTTACATTGATTTTTTTTTCAAAAAAACGTATTTTTGACCCGAACCAGATGCAAATCTTTCTTTTTCTGATCATACAGAAGCAAATTAGCTAGTTTCAAGAACAAAAAAATTTTCAAAAAAATTGATGATTTTACTAAGGCTATACCCTTACTTATTTTCCAAAAATTGGCCCCTTTTTAAAATTGATTTTTTTTTCAAAAAAACGTGCTTTCGACCCAAACTAGATGCAAATCTACCTTTTTCTGATAACACAGAAAAATATTAGCTAGTTTCAAGAACAAAAAAATTTTCAAAAAAATTGATGATTTTACTAAGGCTATACCCTTACTTATTTTTCAAAAATTGACCCCTTTTTACATTGATTTTTTTTTCAAAAAAACGTATTTTTGACCCGAACCAGATGGAAATATTTCTTTTTCTGATCATACAGAAGCAAATTAGCTAGTTTCAAGAACAAAAAATTTTAAAAAAAAAATGATGATTTTACTAAGGCTATACCCTTACTTATTTTCCAAAAATTGACCACTTTTTTATATTAATTTTTTTTCAAAAAAAACGTATTTTTGACCCAAACTAGATGCAAATCTACCTTTTTCTGATCATACAGAAGCAAATTAGCTAGTTTCAAGAAAAAAAATTTTCAAAAAAATTGATGATTTTACTAAGGCTATACCCTTACTTATTTTTCAAAAATTGACCCGTTTTTACATTGATTTTTTTTTCAAAAAAACGTATTTTTGACCCGAACCAGATGCAAATCTTTCTTTTTCTGATCATACAGAAGCAAATTAGCTAGTTTTAAGAACAAAAAAATTTCAAAAAAATTGATGATTTTACTAAGGCTATACCCTTACTTATTTTACAAAAAGTGACCCCTTTTTGACATTGCTCTTTTTTCAAAAAAACGTATTTTTATCCGAAGTAGATGCAAATCTACCTTTTTCTGACCACACAGAAGCAAATTAGCTAGTTTCAGGAAAAAAAATTTTCAAAAAAATTGATGATTTTACTAAGGCTATACCCTTACTTATTTTCCAAAAATTGGCCCCTTTTTAAAATTGATTTTTTTTCAAAAAAACGTGCTTTCGACCCAAACTACTGTAGATGCAAATCTACCTTTTTCTGATAACACAGAAAAAAATTAGCTAGTTTCAAGAACAAAAAAATTTTCAAAAAAATTGATGATTTTACTAAGGCTATACCCTTACTTATTTTCCAAAAATTGACCACTTTTTTATATTAATTTTTTTTCAAAAAAACGTATTTTTGACCCAAACTAGATGCAAATCTACCTTTTTCTGATCATACAGAAGCAAATTAGCTAGTTTCAAGAATAAAAAATTTTCAAAAAAATTGATGATTTTACTAAGGCTATACCCTTACTTATTTTTCAAAAATTGACCCGTTTTTACCTTGATTTTTTTTTTCAAAAAAACGTTCTTTTGACCCGAACCAGATGCAAATCTTTCTTTTTCTGATCATACAGAAAAAAATTAGCTAGTTTCAAGAACAAAAAAATTTTCAAAAAAATTGATGATTTTACTAAGGCTATACCCTTACTTATTTTACAAAAAGTGACCCCTTTTTGACATTGCCCTTTTTTCAAAAAAAGGTATTTTCGACCCGAAGTAGACGCAAATCTACCTTTTTCTGATCACACAGAAGCAAATTAGCTAGTTTCAAGAAAAAAAATTTTCAAAAAAATTGATGATTTTACTAAGGCTATACCCTTACCTATTTTGCAAAAAGTGACCCCTCTTTAAATTGATTTTTTTTTCAAAAAAACGTTCTTTTGACCCAAACTAGATGCAATTCTACCTTTTTCTGATAACACAGAAAAAAATTAGCTAGTTTCAAGAACAAAAAAATTTTCAAAAAAATTGATGATTTTACTAAGGCTATACCCTTACTTATTTTTCAAAAATTGACCCCTTCTTACATTGATTTTTTTTTCAAAAAAACGTATTTTTGACCCGAACCAGATGCAAATCTTTCTTTTTCTGATCATACAGAAGCAAATTAGCTAGTTTCAAGAACAAAAAAATTTTCAAAAAAATTGATGATTTTACTAAGGCTATACCCTTACTTATTTTCCAAAAATTGGCCCCTTTTTAAAATTGATTTTTTTTTCAAAAAAACGTGCTTTCGACCCAAACTAGATGCAAATCTACCTTTTTCTGATAACACAGAAAAAAATTAGCTAGTTTCAAGAACAAAAAAATTTTCAAAAAAATTGATGATTTTACTAAGGCTATACCCTTACTTATTTTTCAAAAATTGACCCCTTTTTACATTGATTTTTTTTTCAAAAAAACGTATTTTTGACCCAAACCAGATGGAAATCTTTCTTTTTCTGATCATACAGAAGCAAATTAGCTAGTTTCAAGAACAAAAAATTTTAAAAAAAAAATGATGATTTTACTAAGGCTATACCCTTACTTATTTTCCAAAAATTGACCACTTTTTTATATTAATTTTTTTTCAAAAAAAACGTATTTTTGACCCAAACTAGATGCAAATCTACCTTTTTCTGATCATACAGAAGCAAATTAGCTAGTTTCAAGAAAAAAAATTTTCAAAAAAATTGATGATTTTACTAAGGCTATACCCTTACTTATTTTTCAAAAATTGACCCGTTTTTACATTGATTTTTTTTTCAAAAAAACGTATTTTTGACCCGAACCAGATGCAAATCTTTCTTTTTCTGATCATACAGAAGCAAATTAGCTAGTTTTAAGAACAAAAAAATTTCAAAAAAATTGATGATTTTACTAAGGCTATACCCTTACTTATTTTACAAAAAGTGACCCCTTTTTGACATTGCTCTTTTTTCAAAAAAACGTATTTTTATCCGAAGTAGATGCAAATCTACCTTTTTCTGACCACACAGAAGCAAATTAGCTAGTTTCAGGAAAAAAAATTTTCAAAAAAATTGATGATTTTACTAAGGCTATACCCTTACTTATTTTCCAAAAATTGGCCCCTTTTTAAAATTGATTTTTTTTCAAAAAAACGTGCTTTCGACCCAAACTACTGTAGATGCAAATCTACCTTTTTCTGATAACACAGAAAAAAATTAGCTAGTTTCAAGAACAAAAAAATTTTCAAAAAAATTGATGATTTTACTAAGGCTATACCCTTACTTATTTTCCAAAAATTGACCACTTTTTTATATTAATTTTTTTTTCAAAAAAACGTATTTTTGACCCAAACTAGATGCAAATCTACCTTTTTCTGATCATACAGAAGCAAATTAGCTAGTTTCAAGAATAAAAAATTTTCAAAAAAATTGATGATTTTACTAAGGCTATACCCTTACTTATTTTTCAAAAATTGACCCGTTTTTACCTTGATTTTTTTTTTCAAAAAAACGTATTTTTGACCCGAACCAGATGCAAATCTTTCTTTTTCTGATCATACAGAAGCAAATTAGCTAGTTTTAAGAACAAAAAATTTTCAAAAAAATTGATGATTTTACTAAGGCTATACCCTTACTTATTTTACAAAAAGTGACCCCTTTTTGACATTGCCCTTTTTTCAAAAAAAGGTATTTTCGACCCGAAGTAGATGCAAATCTACCTTTTTCTGATCACACAGAAGCAAATTAGCTAGTTTCAAGAAAAAAAATTTTCAAAAAAATTGATGATTTTACTAAGGCTATACCCTTACTTATTTTACAAAAAGTGACCCCTTTTTGACATTGCCCTTTTTTCAAAAAAAGGTATTTTCGACCCGAAGTAGATGCAAATCTACCTTTTTCTGATCACACAGAAGCAAATTAGCTAGTTTCAAGAAAAAAAATTTTCAAAAAAATTGATGATTTTACTAAGGCTATACCCTTACCTATTTTGCAAAAAGTGACCCCTCTTTAAATTGATTTTTTTTTCAAAAAAACGTGCTTTCGACCCAAACTAGATGCAAATCTACCTTTTTCTGATAACACAGAAAAAAATTAGCTAGTTTCAAGAACAAAAAAATTTTCAAAAAAATTGATGATTTTACTAAGGCTATACCCTTACTTATTTTCCAAAAATTGACCACTTTTTTATATTAATTTTTTTTCAAAAAAACGTATTTTTGACCCAAACTAGATGCAAATCTACCTTTTTCTGATCATACAGAAGCAAATTAGCTAGTTTCAAGAATAAAAAATTTTCAAAAAAATTGATGATTTTACTAAGGCTATACCCTTACTTATTTTTCAAAAATTGACCCGTTTTTACCTTGATTTTTTTTTTCAAAAAAACGTATTTTTGACCCGAACCAGATGCAAATCTTTCTTTTTCTGATCATACAGAAGCAAATTAGCTAGTTTTAAGAACAAAAAATTTTCAAAAAAATTGATGATTTTACTAAGGCTATACCCTTACTTATTTTACAAAAAGTGACCCCTTTTTGACATTGCCCTTTTTTCAAAAAAAGGTATTTTCGACCCGAAGTAGATGCAAATCTACCTTTTTCTGATCACACAGAAGCAAATTAGCTAGTTTCAAGAAAAAAAATTTTCAAAAAAATTGATGATTTTACTAAGGCTATACCCTTACTTATTTTACAAAAAGTGACCCCTTTTTGACATTGCCCTTTTTTCAAAAAAAGGTATTTTCGACCCGAAGTAGATGCAAATCTACCTTTTTCTGATCACACAGAAGCAAATTAGCTAGTTTCAAGAAAAAAAATTTTCAAAAAAATTGATGATTTTACTAAGGCTATACCCTTACCTATTTTGCAAAAAGTGACCCCTCTTTAAATTGATTTTTTTTTCAAAAAAACGTGCTTTCGACCCAAACTAGATGCAAATCTACCTTTTTCTGATAACACAGAAAAAAATTAGCTAGTTTCAAGAACAAAAAAATTTTCAAAAAAATTGATGATTTTACTAAGGCTATACCCTTACTTATTTTTCAAAAATTGACCCCTTTTTACATTGATTTTTTTTTCAAAAAAACGTATTTTTGACCCGAACCAGATGGAAATCTTTCTTTTTCTGATCATACAGAAGCAAATTAGCTAGTTTCAAGAACAAAAAATTTTAAAAAAAAAATGACGATTTTACTAAGGCTATACCCTTACTTATTTTCCAAAAATTGACCACTTTTTTATATTAATTTTTTTTCAAAAAAAACGTATTTTTGACCCAAACTAGATGCAAATCTACCTTTTTCTGATCATACAGAAGCAAATTAGCTAGTTTCAAGAAAAAAATTTTTCAAAAAAATTGATGATTTTACTAAGGCTATACCCTTACTTATTTTTCAAAAATTGACCCGTTTTTACATTGATTTTTTTTTCAAAAAAACGTATTTTTGACCCGAACCAGATGCAAATCTTTCTTTTTCTGATCATACAGAAGCAAATTAGCTAGTTTTAAGAACAAAAAAATTTCAAAAAAATTGATGATTTTACTAAGGCTATACCCTTACTTATTTTACAAAAAGTGACCCCTTTTTGACATTGCTCTTTTTTCAAAAAAACGTATTTTTATCCGAAGTAGATGCAAATCTACCTTTTTCTGATCACACAGAAGCAAATTAGCTAGTTTCAGGAAAAAAATTTTTCAAAAAAATTGATGATTTTACTAAGGCTATACCCTTACTTATTTTCCAAAAATTGGCCCCTTTTTAAAATTGATTTTTTTTCAAAAAAACGTGCTTTCGACCCAAACTACTGTAGATGCAAATCTACCTTTTTCTGATAACACAGAAAAAAATTAGCTAGTTTCAAGAACAAAAAATTTTAAAAAAAAAATGACGATTTTACTAAGGCTATACCCTTACTTATTTTCCAAAAATTGACCACTTTTTTATATTAATTTTTTTTCAAAAAAAACGTATTTTTGACCCAAACTAGATGCAAATCTACCTTTTTCTGATCATACAGAAGCAAATTAGCTAGTTTCAAGAATAAAAAATTTTCAAAAAAATTGATGATTTTACTAAGGCTATACCCTTACTTATTTTTCAAAAATTGACCCGTTTTTACCTTGATTTTTTTTTTCAAAAAAACGTATTTTTGACCCGAACCAGATGCAAATCTTTCTTTTTCTGATCATACAGAAGCAAATTAGCTAGTTTTAAGAACAAAAAATTTTCAAAAAAATTGATGATTTTACTAAGGCTATACCCTTACTTATTTTACAAAAAGTGACCCCTTTTTGACATTGCCCTTTTTTCAAAAAAAGGTATTTTCGACCCGAAGTAGATGCAAATCTACCTTTTTCTGATCACACAGAAGCAAATTAGCTAGTTTCAAGAAAAAAAATTTTCAAAAAAATTGATGATTTTACTAAGGCTATACCCTTACCTATTTTGCAAAAAGTGACCCCTCTTTAAATTGATTTTTTTTTCAAAAAAACGTTCTTTTGACCCAAATTAGATGCAAATCTACCTTTTTCTGATCATACAGAAGCAACTTTGAAAATAACAACGCTTTGAAATGAAAAGGTTTGGATTGAAAACCTGGACTAATTGTATTTGATGATAATTGAAATGCACCTATAGGTACACATTATGCGTGCCAATCGTGATACTACTTTTGCAAAGTTTTCCTCAAAAAAATTGGAAGCACTAACTATCATTTCAACATTCCAGGAGTATAGTTTTGTAGCTAGAATACTAGCAAATGCTTGCACAGAATTCGGATACACCCTTTCTTTGATATTGAGATGCATAACCAAATCTTTCTGTTTCATTTTTTCAATACGGCATTCGTAAAAGTGACAACATCTTGATGTTCTTATGCCAGTTTTGTAATGTCCAGATCCGATCATATCATGCACTTTTGCTACGTCTGCGTAAATCAAACTGTCAGGTAAGAAATTCACAAAATTACCTTGCAATTTTATCTTTCAAAGCATCTGTATCACGAGCTACCTATTTGTACAGCAGGGTTTTTAAGGGTTATGAAGTTCACACCACTCGTAGGTACAGAAGCTACCGAGCTGGGCTGCTTTTTGGCAATTTTTATTGCTTTTTGAGTGTTTATATTCTTATGGAAAAACACACCACCATCTACATTCCATAATTATTTACGGTCTTCTATGCCACTGCCAACACTGAAGTCAAAAGAAAGACTTTTTTACATCAGTTTTTTAGATCATACTACCGTTGTTTCGGTTTTTTGTCAACAGTAGAATTCTAACACGTTAAAAATTGTACCAGTATTAGAATTTGTGGTGTTGTAAATCTTTCTTAGAGCAATTCCTTACAAAAAAGGTTGATGAAGATGACTTAAGGATTTATATAACAAAGAAATAATCACGTACTAAAAATTGAACTAAAAATAATATTTGAACTAAAAATATTTTTATTGGAAAAAGGCAATTTTGGTAAGAAAAGTAGTAGTTGGTGCATACGACGTAAAAGCTCAAAATATAACGAATTCAGCACATTTTGAGATGAAAAATTTTAACTCGAAAAAGGAAATTTTGGTGTAGGTGAGCCTATAGCCTTGGCTGCTTCAAAGAAAAAGGCAACTCAAAAATGGTTGGCTTTCTCATAAAATTTTTCAATCATATTCGTATATTGTTCCATGTCATTTTATAGTTATACGAATTCCTGGTTACCGGTCTGTCATTAAGTTCTCGATATAGGTGTATACGATTGCCTTTTGATCGGATTTAGCGTGAAACTCAGGGTTATTACTTAAAACTGTCCTGTCCTATACATCAAAGCATATTTTTTATAGTCACATAGACATTTAATAGAAGTATCACAACAAACTAAAGAAAGACTTTGAGAGTCGTCAAAATATCTCTATTATCGAGAACAGTTAGAAATTTAAGTTTTCAAATATTTAGAATAAGATATTTACAAGAAAGCTAATATGTTCGTTTTATTGTTCTTATGCTTCGATAGATGTCCCAAGCATAATTCCATATTGCCCATTAGCATGATACTCAAATCGCTGAATCCATTCCCTATGAGCCAGGCTTTTAATATGCAACATCACGGGTGCCAAAAGTGGTGATCCTAGAGCTCTCAGACTTTGATCATTTAGAGATAACCCAATGAATTTACCCCAAAAGCCTTGTATTAATCACCAGGTTCACCTCGAAGCACTTTGTCGCTTGATGCAGGAGGGATAAATGGATGAGCCACTGTTGATGGTTCTGTATCATAGCCAAGTTTTTTCAAATCTCGAGTGATGATATTGAACTTGACACGAACTTTTCCTTGCGAGCGAACTCTTGTCACTAAATAGCAAAAACACTTCCGGATAGCAGCTTAAAAATGACATTAGGTCTCATATTTCTACCAAGAATCAAAGCAAAGATAAAAGACGGATTGAGAGAGGTAAAGCATTTAAAACTAAACAGAGAATCACATTTGAAGAAACATATTTCAAACCTTCTCTTCCTTCTCCTTGTGCAACTACTTGTGGGTCTATGAATTCTGGTCGTCTCCCAGAGATCCAACTAAATACAAAAGGACGAATACTTTCATTGGATATATCATAGTTTAGGCACATACAATTATCATATGTAAAAATGATTTCAATAATGTTTGATCATGTATCTCTTTTTTAATGTGATACAATCTTAAAATATTCCCTTACTGATATGAAAAGAAATTTATAGATTGAGAGACACGGTTGCATGGTACAGGTAAAACCAGGGAAATCGAAAAAAGATAACTTATGTAACTTATTGTTTTTTTGATTCACTTTTACATTTATTGAATAATCTACCGAAGAACAATCTCTGCAGAAGCTGAATGAAGATGTATCAGTGGAATTGGCTAGGTGTAAAGGATTGTTTTAGTTAAAACGATAAGAATATTGAAAATATATTGAAGTGTTGTAGATCAAAAAAGTTTAAAAAAAGGTATTGGTCACAGTCTTAAAGACATATCAAGTAAAAATTCACTAAACACATGGCAGACTGAATTTTTTGCAAACAGGCTAAACCTCAGAAGCAATTGTTACTTGAAAATACTGGGTGACAGTTAGCTCTGGTCCTCTGTTGTTGTGAATTAATTTTCTAAACTTTTATCGTAACTTTTGACTTTGTCTATCATTGATAAATTGTTTCTAAGAAAAATATGAGGCCAATTTGTCACGAGGTGATTTTGTTAGTATATTAGTACAAATCTTTATTCCGAAGTTGAGTAAAACCTGCAAAAAACAACTTGGTATAAATTATTGAAGACAAGAGCTACTTTTCAAACTTTTTCAAATTAGATTGATGATTCGGCAATTTAGTAAAAATTTTGAAAATCGCTCAGTGCTCATATAGATCATCATCTGGTCTGTTGGGTCTCTCAAATGGCAAGATATTGGCCTCCCCTACTAATGACATATATAACAACAGCTGCAAGGATTAAACACATGAAAATTTGTTTAATCTTACCCTGTAAATTTTTGAAAAGCTGATGATGATTCTGGGACAAACATGGAAATTTCTCTTGTATGACTGAAAATGTAAAAAAATTGAGGATTAAAATAGGGCAAGACCTGCAACAAGCCAGAAGGAAAACAGCAAAGCAAACAGAAATAGTTTACAAAATTAACTAATAGGTCAGACAAACCTCCCAGGTGATATTGGCACATGAACAGCACCATAGCCTCTTACTACATCATAACCTCTAACTGAATCTTGACCATAACAACTAACAACCAGCTGTGGCCCTGGAAAAAGTTAAGAAAGATAACTAAAAACTAGCAGTTGATTTCAACCAAACTGTGAAATGAATCATACAATTAAACTTTCTTTGGATGAAAATTTCTCATTATAGTGGCATTGTCTGGCTGCTTTTAAGGGTCATGGGATCTTTTACAAAATACTTCATATAACCAGATACAATTTTTTAGATTTTTATATCTTCAGCTCTGCTGTACAAATTCTAGATATTCAAGGTGGGTTTTAGAGAATCTCCAATGAGTTACCACCCTTCATTACAAGGATTTTTAACTATAAAAGTTGCTGCTCTTGGCTACACTGTTGGATAAATGAAAACAGCAAAATGAAAACAAATGATCAACTTCATACATCCAAATGGGCTGGTGCTCTTAAAAGTAACATCTAGAGGAAAATTCCAAACAAACAGTTGTCTCTCATCAGGACTTTTGGTTGCAATTTGTGAAAGGCCACCTTCATGTCCCTAAAAGAGTTGGAAGATAATAAAAAATGCAGAGTGTAAGCTGTGCTAATTCACTTATAATAGTTTAATGACAAAAGAGTTGTTTGATTGAAAACAACCAATTTAAGTTATTCAGTATGGTATATATATAAAGAGAGTATTAAGTAACTGGAGGAGGGGGTCAGAATAGTACTTTGTGATGATATTTTATCAATGTGCTCACTTACAAATGAATAAAGTCAATTCTTTTTTAAATTCACGTAATTATCTGGTAAAAGGTAACATCAAGAGAAGTAAGAAAGAAAATCCCCTTTAAGAATGACTTCACTTCCAGGAATTAGCAAAATAGTTTTCTGGGAATACCTAAAAAGTGACACAGACTCTACAGGGCTAAAATTGACATACAGGATTAGAAACTTTCAAACTTCGATATTTATTTTCAACTTAAACCACGTGTTTAGGGTTAGCAAATATCTGTGCACATCTAGTTATTAATTCAGACATTACGTGTCAACATTGAAAAAAGAAGCAGACAAAGAAAACAAACAGCAAAATCAATAAAATTTTAATTACTTACAGTTGTAATAACCCAGTCTTGACCATAAACAAAACTATATTTGCAGTAAAGCTCATCAAACTCTGGAAACTGTGTAAATGAAAAAATCGAGCCTGTTCATTTAGCTAAACAAATCAAGTTTGAAAACGTTTGAAAAGTAAAAGAAAACGACATGTAAACATTTAGAGTTATAGAAAACTACATTAATATACAAGGTAGATAGACATGACTGTTTTATTGTCAAAAGACTGGGAGCATTTCCTAGAATAGATTGATAAGTATTACTTAAGTAGGAGAGGATGATTAATTTAATTTGCATAGGCGGACTAAAGTATACATTGCTCTAAATTGGACAAAAAAGCGGAAAAGATTTTCGGATGCAATAAACTTTAATTCAAAAGAAAAATTTACCCATGCTGTTTCGATTTGCCCAGAAACCATGACGAGAAATACAGAACGATGTAGTGTTGACCCTTCACCAGACGCCATATTTGTTGTTATGCAGTATGGCTGTACCCCTGTGTATAGAAACCATTTTCCCATGATGCACAGCCACACACATGTGCTCCTTCTTTACATTGAAGAATCTGTTCCTCAGTGAAGCTACGAAAGCGGAGAGGTGATAAAAGTATCCACATAGACAAATATAAAGTGATCAAAATGGTAAGTTACTCTATAGTTTACCAAGGGAACCAGACTGTAAATTTTCAAGCCTTTTACAAAATAGTATTTCAATGAATCGATGTTTGGAAATTGGCCTAGCCAACTTTTTCATACTGAACAAGATGATCCTCATACTACATACATACTTTGTAGTTTAATGTTGTAAGCGCCGTTGTGCTTATTCATTAGTCAAGCATGAATTTTCAATGTAAGGTAAATAAAATGTCTTTTCATTCGAAAAAAAGCTATCATTCGGAACGTTTGTCCATAAAGCGTTTTGGATAGGAGAACACCTCTTGCAACACATCTGATTGTTTTTGGGTTGCAGCTTTTTATTGTTTGTTCATAATTATGTTAATTTTAAATGTGCTCGTTTTTTTAGAATTTAATCTTTTTTATAACACATTGCTTTCACTGTTAGTAGTTTCTTCATGTTCTAAGGTAAGGGCCATCTTTGTGGAATAGATGCTTTAAATTACATGAAAATAGGTGTAGCTGTCCTAAAACCTATGTTTTTTGTAATGAAAATCCATAAATAAATGCCTGTACAAGGGATAAATGAACAATCTATTGTAGCAAGTGAACAAGATAATGACAGTGATTGTTCCAGATTGGGCTTGTTCATTCTTTACTCTTGCACTTTGCTAGAAGTCCGAGCATGATAAGGATAATGTCATTGTATTTTTAACATTTTTGGCTGAAAAACAAACATGTCCCAACTATATAGGTCTCGTTTTCTTTCCACCAGCTGTGACAGTCATGCTTTCATTTAATACTTGATTCATTTTAGGCCAAAGAAGAAGTTAATCCAAAGGCATATCCATTGGCTGATCCACAATTAACAGTAACAATATTGGATCTAGTGCAACAGGCATCTAACTACAAACAATTGAAGAAAGGTGCCAACGAAAGTGAGTATGTTCGGAAGAAGTTGTTAACTGTTTGTTAGCAAAGGAAGATGGGCATAAGGATCAAATGTTGTTTTTTTCAGGGGAGGGGTGAAGCATCAGCCTATTACAGATTAACAGATTTCTAAACTTACTAGGTGCATCTGGGGAATGCCCCCCAAGAAAAAATTGTCACTACTTCAACACAATTATAGGGGCACTCATTAGGTTTGGTAATATTACATGCACCCCTGTGCCCTTAGCAACAATGGCACTAATGAATAACTTTTCAGAGATTTAATAGAGAAGGATATTATGTGCCAATGTGGCCAGATCTCCCTCAAATCTGGTGTCACTGTATCCAATCAACTCAAGTCTAGTACAAAGCTGATCAACCAACAAAAAGGAACTTTCGAATGAAGCTGTTCAAGTAGATTTCTTGGATAAATGTTTTCCAGTATTTCATTTCGCTTCTCAACTTTTTCTTTCACCTTAGGGTATTTTAAATGTTTGCAGTGAATAGCGTAGAAATGCAATCATCATCTTTCGGCAATCAACATCTTTAGGCAATTGTCATCTTTACACCGGGTAATTTTAGTGGTTAGTGCTAAAATGAATAAAAGTGGCCTTCGTTGGTGTTTGTTTACAGTTTCCTGTCATCTTGGGGGTATATCCGCTGTATTTACCAATTAGAGATTTGAAACTCATGCTGACTCATTCAGATGGAATTGAATGGATATCTGTTACTAAAGAAAGAATAGACACCTAATTTATTGTTGACTTGGGAAGCAATGGTGGTTCTGAAGAAATAAAAGCTGTGTATCAGTTTCAATTTTATTAAACTGTTAATAAAGTTTACAAAGTAATGAGTTTGTCATAAAATGTGTCTGGTTTTTTGTAGCAATCAAGGCTTTGAACAGAGGAGTTGCAGAGTTTATTGTCATGGCTGCTGATACAGAACCACTTGAAATCTTGCTTCAATTGCCTTTGCTTTGTGAAGATAAGGTAATAAAGTACAAACTTTATACTTAGGAATATAATAAAGTCTTTATTATTTAGACTGTTGTATTCAAATAGGTTGTATTTAAAAATATAGACACCTTTTTCAATTATTTTTTGCTGCTTTTATATTAGTGCTCCTCTTACCTTACCTACTTCTCCTAAAGACTCATTTGTATCCCATTAAGCTGTGTTGCTGCCATGAGTTTTTTATTCTTCGAACATTTTGCTTTTTGGTCATTGTTTAGTTTTGCAAAACCCATACTCATAATGAGCCAGCCAAAATTGTACGTTATGATGGAACTCTTGTCTTTTTGTAGAATGTACCATATGTCTTTGTTCGTTCAAAACAAGCACTTGGAAGAGCAACTGGAGTTTCAAGACCTGTAATTAGCTGTGCTGTTACTGTTAATGAAGGCTCACAGCTGAAGTCACAAATTCAGTCCATACAATTGGCCATTGAAAAACTATTGATTTAAAAATCTTTTTATTGTAGATTTTCACTGGTACGTTTACCATATGCATCAAGGGTATTATTATGAAGTAGTTTTTTGTTATATGACTGCAAAAGAACCAATATCTGTTGTCTACCATTTTATCATTTTGCAACAACTAAACTGGTTTGCCTTCTGTTAGTGCTAGAAGTATTGTTAGACACACTAATGCAAGCATTTGATTATTACAAGGGCAATGCATGAAAAAAATACTCAATGGTTGCAGACTGCCCAGGTTAACAAGCTTACAATGGTGATCACTCTTCTAAGTTTCAACCATATGCAGTTGAATCCTGTTAAGACAGTCCCCTGGGAACTCAGACTTTTTGCTAAATAGATTTGAGATCTTATTCCCTACCTTATATAGCCCAAAAAATATTGCCATCAGTTGTTCAAAAAGCTTTTAGCAGTTTTTAGTAGTCAATGAAAACAAAACGCATGAAAAATAATGGATTGTCATACTTTTGATCTGTATTTTGGATAATGGATCTGTAGTGTTCACATCCACTTGGATTTTTCCTTTAAAGTGGTTTCATTTTGTTGTGTTCTAATTTGACTCTATATCTATAGCAGTGTGATGTGAATGAAGGTGAAGAGAGATACACTTCGGTCTGCTACTATACAAAAAAGGAGTAGTGTGAATGGGGCCAATAAGGGGGGTCTATGCCAATATTAGGAATTCTTAATGAGCTAAGATTGTTCTCAATCAAGTTAGAGGTTAAACAAGTTAGACGAAACAGTAGTTTTGTCCAGGGCAAAATTACTCTTATAAGGGCAATCATTAGCCTGGCCAAATGATGTGAGGGAACCGCATGTATAAATAGAAAGACTTGATGACAAAAGATTGCCTACGTAAAAGCAGCCAATTTAGAAACGACCAAGAATACAATAGAAACTGTTTCTCCACCTTTTAAAGTAAACAGGGCAAATTTTATATATAATAAACTGTTTGTCTCAATTTAAAGACAATGTTTATCCAGAATTTCATCATAAAGACTGCAACATGCTACAGGAAACGCGCTTTCAATGCAACAGCAATTTCATTAATAGCAATCTAAAAGGTTATCATCACTGTTCTTTGCAGCAGAAATTATGTCATCTAATAATGACAATGGGTTATTCGTAACGCTTTCATCTGCAAGTTTTATTGATTGAGCCAAAAGCTCAAAGTCAATTTTTCCAAGGAATGCTATAAATTCTTCCCTTGAAGAAAAACTTAAGTTTCCAATGTTCTCGATATCATAACACGATTCAATCACCCTTTTATTTGTGCCTAGTGCATTTGAAGCACGCAATTCCTTTTCACTGATATATTGCAGAGTTTTTAGAGCAGCTTCTCTCACAAGCTGATCACAATCATTAAGAAATATGACCAAATTTATTGCACCATTCTTTGAGCAAAGTAAACTAAGTGGTAAAACGCCAATATGTGTATCTGTGGGCGAATTATCGCTAAAGTCACTCGATATTTTGTAGGGCATCTTTAAAATCTTCAACCAACATTGAACAGCTTTTAATTTAACCTCCCAATCAAAGCTCTTGTAGGAAATATCCAGCAGATTAAAAATCAAGTCATATAACTTGGCTGCAAATTGCGTATCACCTTTCCCTGTCAATTCACTTCCATAACAGAGCAAGATCTTTTCCACTTCAGCCAAATCTAGCCATCTGTACATGGCTTCCATCAAGCTCCTTTTCGGGAAGGCTTCATCATCCTCCTTGAAAATGACCAACAATTTCTCAAAAATCATGTTCTGAAAAAGAGGAAAATATGATACCATGTGACGCTGAATCAGGCAACCATATTGGTAATGTTTCCCCTAGTATAGGGCCCCTTGCGACCTTGAGGTCATAGCGATACCTTTTTTCTTCTAACTTCTAGTTCATAAAAATCACCAGTCAATCAAGTCAATCGTCAGAAACAATGCAACATTTAACACAACTTTTAAAAAATTTATATTTTGTATAAATTTTAATGGTATTATTGATCATATAAAGGGCATAATTTACACGAAAAGGTACAGAGGTCCGCATTTTGTTTTATTGTAAGTTGAAGGAATAAAGCTGGCTTAGTTTTGTTACTGTTTAATAGCGGTGAGCTTCGCGAAAGTCCTTCATATACGGTTTTTAAACATGGACGCTTGCTGACAATGTATGGCTGAATATCAACTGGCCGAGAAGCCGCCGTGTCTTGAAATATTTAGAACACAATCTTGATTGACAATCCCTATACTAGGGCTCGTATACTGGGCGCCCTATACTGGGGAAAACGTTACCAACGTTGCTCAAAAAAGGTGGAGGCAACATTACCGCTTCTCTGTAGCGTTGGAGAAACTCCGAAATATCTGTAATTTAACTTTGTAGAACAATAAATGCAAATCGGATTTCCCACTTCAGTTACAGAGAAAACACCATAATAAGTATCAAATAATTTCTTTGGAAGTTTATTCTCTTAAAATCAATGAAAAGTTTATTGAAAATGATCAGAATGAGCCAAAACAATCTTCGATATAGCCCCTATTTCGATTATAGCTCCTACCTGTGCTAAACCTAGGAAAGTGAAAGAGGATTACACAAAGTAAAACTAGATATATCTAAGATTCATCATAAAAATTTATCCTACGTATAATTGCTCACCAATTCAGTATGACTAAACAGAGCTAATCTTGTTCTTTGATTCTCTAGAATAATTCCAATGAAGCGGACAGTAGTGGCCCGTAAATAGCTTTCATCTGCATCAAGTGCCGGCAATGATTCTAACCAGAACTGGTGGTTCAACAAAAATTCACACAAACACTCGTCCCCTAAAATGAGATTAGATTCGCATCATAATCATAATCACCAAAAAGCATTATAATCAAAACAAAATTCCCATTCTGTTACAAAGAAAAAAGAGCACTTCCCCCTGTTTCTGCAATGGAAAAATGCATTAAACAAAGTCAGTAAAAACCTAATTATATTACCTAGAAATAAGTAACAGTTAGCATGTAGATGTACAATTGTTTTGGTTGTAATCAAGCTGATCAAATGCGCAAAAAACGTAATCATACTAAAGTAAACACATCAGCATCGAAATCACAGAAACGTGCATGCATAAGAGGCAGACAACCGGAAACTGGATACCAGAATAGCATACCTGTGAAGTCTTTTTTCTAACTGCTTGAGATCTACGATTGTTCTACCTAATAAGGGCAATGTGGCCCTGGTTTAACATACCTAGAAACGAGTTGGCTTCTCTCTATTTTGCATGGATTCAAAAAAAAATTTAATTTCCTGGGGAAGTACTTTAGACCCCATATTCTAATTCTAATCATAGTACTTCAGATTCTAATTCTCATCATATTTATTTTGCTTGTAATGTACATTCTATTATTGTTCCCCTCTTCGTTATTTCTTTAAATGCTGATGCATATACTTTCATTGACTATTTGCTCGTCTCAGCTTAGTAAACGATTTTAGTTGCTATTGGTATAGCATATGTTCTCAAAATAATTAAACATCCAAAATGCAAAACTGTACACTTTTGTTTTCAATTCTGTTTCAAACTCTGAGTGAAGCATTAAATATCTACTGCTAATTAGCAACTGAAAGTTAGCATCATTGGAAAAAAATTTTGACACAGAGAAATATTCCTAGACACCAGGTTTATAAAATAATTTTTCTCACATTCTAGGAATTAGTATTTACTCTCAGGCTGGCACCAATTGAATGGAACAAAATAAAATAACATTAAAACTTTTAAAGCAACTGGAAACATCAATATTGGAAAAAAATAAAAAATTCCAACACTGATCACAGCAAGAGACGAAATTCCAGTAAAAATAAAGTAACTAACCTTTGGCTTTTGTGACTAAGACAGAAATCATGTCAAGTGTGGAGTCTCTGACCTCCCATCGGTTATCAATAATCAACTTTCGTAATACTGTTGGTAAATCTGGACACAAGGCAAACCAATGATTTTCTTCACATGTTGAGCTTATAGATGAATTTGCCTCCATGTGGCTAAGGCCCTGTATCTCTTCCCTTGCTATTTTATCATTGATTTTATCAACTAGGCATGAAAATAACTTGATGCCAGCAGAAAGTGTCTAAAAAGTAATGACTTTGAATGAAAAATTCTTTATGCAGATCATTAGAAAGCCATGTGAAAGGGTTCTAGCAAACAAGAAGGAAGTCACCATTCTTGCTATGCTAATGTGACATGGTAATCAAATATATGCAAAAAAATCTGGTTAATTAAGACCCTTACCTTCAAGGGCATATTCAACTGTTGCAATTCAGGCCCTTGCCTTCAAGGGCATTATCTAATTTTTCAACTTGATATTACGTGGTGTTTAAAATTTCGAGAATAATCAGAAATAAACGGAAAATAAGAAAACAACGGAAGGTAGTGTTGCAATCCAAGGATCTGTTCCAAGTGTCAGAGTCCTAATTTTCTATGGATGGATTTTTTTCAACTGAGTCAAAAACGAAGACTGAGGGGTCATATTATAAAGCCCCAATTGTTTCTTAAGATAACAAGAGAAAATATATCTTGAAGTTAAGTGAACAAAAAGTAGTCTTAAAGAGTATCTCTTTTGTATTTGAATCAGTATCACGCATCTGCTCATTCGTACAAGTGCAGATCATTAATTACAAACACCAATATCTTGGCAAGGTAAGACTGATAATGGGGTTGGGCTTTGTAGGTACAGAGAACATAAAATCTTTAACAAAATTTAATCGGGTCCTATTTAGCATTAATAATAAAATACAATTGAATTACCTGGGTATCCAAAGTTTGATCACTTAGAGTTTTGACTACTGCGTTGATGACTTTGAACTTTGTTTGAGCAGTAAAGCCTTGGGATGGAACATAATGAAAATTAAAGTTAACTTTAAAAAAGCACTATAACATGACAAATGCAACAAGAGAAAACCAATACAAATCGCATGATGTACCATTGACAAGATGCGCTCATCAATTATTACAAACAGGAAGCAAAACTCGTTAGAAAAACAGGGTAGATAGAAGTTTAATTTCAACATACTAGGGGTCTACCGTCTATCCTGGAGGCTGGATAAAATCACTGAACCTTTGAAAAACTGGTTCTGGCCAGTCTTATTTCTGAGATTTGGTCAACTACATTAAAGGCAAAAAATTTCGGATGACAAAAAATTTCGGACGCTAAAATTTCCGGACGCCTCAAATGTCCGAAAATATTAACGTCCGAAATTTTTTGCCTTTAATGTACTGGATTTTTGAGTGTTTTATCTGAAAGTACAAAGGGAATTGTAGATAGCAATATAAGTTTAGATATAAAGAGGAACAGATCAAACAGTAGACCAAAAATACATTATTCTGATAGTTAATAATGCTTCAAACAGCAGTCAAACTTCAACACCAATCAAGAAATGTAAAAGTTAACATCGTCCTTGGTTACGATAAAAAGAAAGCAGCTTCTTCCCGCCGTTCTTTGCAAGAAGACTTGATCAATTTCAAAAGACGGTCCTGCCTTTTAAAAAACCACTGAAGTAGACAAATAATAAGAAGATATGTTGGTGAGGTTTCGTAGCAAATCCCTTTTTTCGGGTAGTAAACAGAGCTTCTTAACTGTTTGTTAGTAACAAGTATCTAGTAAAAAACTAGGTAACAATGCATTATTTAACAAAAAACATTTCTTTTCATATTATTAAATTCCTTAATGAAAAATTACTTATAAAGTAGATTATATTTTTTTAGCATCATAAGACAGCAGGAAGATTTTAAGATCTATAACATTTTCCTCTCGTTGTTCCCTTTTAATACTTTCTCCAATTAACTTTGAAAATTTTTATTACAGTAAAACCAAGCAATGTCCCGGTTCTCCGGCATGACTGCATAAATGATCCAGTATACCCGGTTCGGACCAGATTCCTAAATGCCTAATAAGGTACAGTCCTACAACAAAACGGCAGAGAACAGAGGTACCAATAAGATACAATCAAAATAGAAAGTTTTTATCAAAACATCTTTTCTACCTGAAAACCAGTCATTAGTTAAGATCTGCTCAATAGTTGTTGCACATTTATACGCCAAGTTTCTGCACCCAGTACAAGCTGCAACGAGTTCTGCATCCAGCTCTAGCCGGAGGTCTCCCTTTGCTTTAGCTGGGGTTATCACCATCAGGTCAGAGAGAAACTGTGTCCACATTTCTACCAACGACATCCCTTCCTTGCTACAGGACTCTTTGATGCTCTAATGAAACAAAATAAAAAATTGATTGGGAATTAGTAAAATTGAGCCTGTTGAAATATAAAATGTTATTTTGAAAATATGCAAATTAATTTCCAAAGATATTCAGAGCTTTACACTCCTCAGAAAAAGATATATTATAAAAAGTATAAATCTGAATGCTCACCACCTACGAAAAGTATTAAAAGCGTTCTTTGAGTAAATTTCGATGTGAATGATTGCGTACCGTTGAATATCGTTCCGTTCCAAAAAGTGGAACGCCAAGGGGTTCACACGGGAACGCACTACATTGTTCCGTTCCACTTCGAATATTGGAACGCTTTCAAAAGTGACAAGAAAAGGTGAAAGGGAACGGAACGATTCCGAGACAATTTGGCTAAATGCTGAAATTGTCCATATGAAAATAGGGACATGCTCATTGGTGAACTCTTTGTTTAACTTTTTGTAATGAACAATGGAATGATTTCGCTGTGGCGTAAACAGTAAAAAAATAGTACTTAATCGTTTTTTTACCCCTGTGTACAGTTATCTGATTTCTTGTTCCAAAATCTGGAATGCTAACGCAACGGTACGCAACCGTGCCCGAGTAAACGTGGCATTCTACTTATATCGTGAAGGCTTTAACTTGTTATGCAGATGATTGTTGCCAGCCCTTCTTTGCAACTGCTACCTAAATATATTCATTATACATAAAGGTTTCATGTATAGCCCTTTGCGTAGATAAGGTTATTAAAACAGGGGATCAACTAGGTGAGAGATTAGCGGCTGCTGATTGGCTAAAATCAAGAAACCAATCAAACGCACCATTCTTCCTGCCACATTGCATTCGATCCACAATCTATGCTTACCTTACACCCGAATTTACACGAGCAATTTTTCCTTGGCAAATAATTTTCTGTGACATGTTTCCTTGCCAGTGTAGATTAGCAAAAAGCTTTGTTTGACATTTTTTCCTTACAATGCTCGTTTAGAAAGACAACAAGTCTCGTTGACAAACAATCTGATCTGACAATCGTTTTGGCCAGCTGAGTTTATAGTTTAGCCTCGGATTTCTGATGCAGCACGTTTTTCGTGTCAATTTTTTGCAAAGAATTGGCTCCTTTAGCGAAAACGTTTATTCGTGTGTGGGAATCCCCTACAAGAAATTGCGAGAAAAGAAGGGTCTGAAATTGAGTCAAATTTTTCAAGTTTACTTGTCAAGTCATCTACACGGACAAGTTTTGCATACGTATGACAATTTTCTACTTGACAAGTGCACTTGCTGAAAACTGACACTCTTCAGAGTATAAAGCATCGGAGCATAGTTTTCCAGTAAATGTAGCCCGATAACAGAATCGCATGATGCAGTCTTTGCTTTTATCTTAGAGACAGAGGAGGCGATTTTCTAAGGAGGAGAGTTTTATTCCTAATGTTGCAAGGGATATGCTGTTGTTTTATATCCCCCAATCTTTCGGTTTTGTGTCATTCGTAGCTAGAATCACACTGGCACAAAAACTTATAGATAACGGAGCTCTATTTGGTCGTAAGAACGCAATCCTTTTGAACTGATAAAAAGGCTCTCCATGTACTGTGAACAATTTGAGTAAAGAAACATTTTGTAATGGCCTGTCTTATCTAACTTGAAAATTGCAAGGAATTTTTACCGATCTATGGCAGTTTAAGATAAACTGGGCACGTTAGCAGACTAGATGTTACTAAATAGTTAAAAGATACAACTCTCACCTTAGAAAATAGTTCATTGTATGCACCCATTGTTAAAATAAGACACTCTTTCCACACCTTTTTCTCTATCAAATGTTTTTCCATGATTGATTTAAGGTCCTTCGTTAGTCGAATAGAAAGCTCTGACTAGAAAAAGAAAAGCTGCTATTAAATTTGATAATTTCAGAAATCTCATGAAGGAGCAGGTATATCAACTCACTGAAAAAGGTTTGACCTAAAACCTAAAATAGTAAAGATTTACCCCCAGCTTACTGTTTCAGCTCGAAATATGATTCAATAATGTCAACTCAAGTAATTTCAAACATGACTGAAATTTTCTTAGTCAGCATTTGGCTTTGTCTATCTGCCTGCCTGTTAGTAACTGTTAGTGAAGTTTTGAATGAATTGCACTTAAAATAGTCCAGGAAGACAGTTGGGGTTTTCGTATGGCCGGATAACAGATATCAGATAGCTTCATCCCTTTAGTGTGGTGGTGTGCTGTCTCAGAAACAGTTAAAAGACTCCTGCTTTGGATACAAGCCAATAGGGGTACAAGCCAATAGTGCTTTGGATACAAGCCAGTCTGCAGATTTTTATGAATTCCTTTATCAACCATTTAATTCTATAGAGGATAACGAGTTATTTTCTGAAGATTTTTATTTGACTAGTGTTCTGATTGAACTCGTATATTTTAAAACTGTACTTACATATTGAAACCCTGCATACTCCCATTTACCCTCACAAAACCAATTAGAAGTTATTGTTAGGGTGTCAACTTTCCAATGAAGAATGCCAGACAGAACAAGACAAAGAGCCAACTCATTCCAATGATGTAGTGTATTTCTAAAATGATGAAATATTATAATCATCAACCACCCTTGACTTGAGGCAAACAACAGAAGACAGGGTCACTAATTATTTCAATCCTCTGTGAATGTGAGACAGCTTTATCTCAATAATCTAACATGCATTTAAATCAAGACAACATTATCTTGTATGCCTAAATACATAACAGATATAAACTTACAATTCAATGCATATTGTCTTTGTTAGGAAATAAAACAGATTGCCAACATCTTCCTTGGCCATACTAACTGCAACACTTAGCAAAATTTCTATGATTTCCAGATCTTCATCTGCATCTACCAAAGATTTGGAAAAGACATGTCCAGGGTACGATTTACTGTAAGGAAATAAAAATCAGATCTAAAAATCTATCATTGCAAATGAATATGACAAAAATTGTCCAATTTTGATGAATCAATTCACATTTAAAATTCATTGAATGGATTTTATTAATAATTGCAAAGGCCTTATTTGGAAGCTTGGGATTAACAACATGGCTAGATTTATCCTTTTGAGTTTTATAGTAGAAGTTGAATTATCAACTGTTTAAAAACCAGGGGTACCTACACTTAGGGGGCTGGAGGGGCAGCTGCCCTCTTTGAAGAGGTGCAGAGGGGGCAAGAAGTGCCCTGAAATATGATGACCACTTTGACTACTCTCCTTATGTTGATATCTAAAAGAAAATACTAGAAAGATGATAACACCAGCATGAAAATGCAGAGAATGAAAAGTTTGTCTGTGACAAGGTCAGCCACAAGAGGGAAAGCATCAAAGATGATAAATGATAAACAAAAGATGTGTACCCTCAGAAGTACTCTAGGAACCTAAGGAGGATAAATCGGTATAAAAACTTGGCGGGCAATCAAAATTTTACAACCAGCCCATTTATAACAGCCAATGATGTTTATAAAACCAAATATTGTAAATAGTGAGTAACAGGCCATTTAATAACCATTTTCATTTATGGATAATTTTGTCATCATTTTCTTTATGTTTAGAATCTTTGGTGGTAAAAAACCCAGCTGTATGGGTGGCACATATTCAAGTTAATATCTTATTATGTTACCCCACCCTCAACCCCCTCCCACTTAGGAATGCTTGATTATGTTAATAGAAAAATTAAATGATTTGCCCTCAGCACCAACACCGCCCCTCCTGCCCTAATTTTGTGCAAGTGTCCCTGTTAAAAACCTGAATGTGTGTGTGGTTTTATTACTGCTATCTGATCTAATTGATTAAACCACCAGAGGAGAAAAAAAACTAACCAAGGTCAATGGCAATTAAATATGTACGTTCTGTGTGGTACTTTATCCAAAATAACAAGAATATAGTTAGCAAATAAATTGAGATTTCATTTTCATTCTGGTACTCAATTTACTTGCTAACTATATTATAGTTATTCGAGGTTAATGACAAACATATGCAAATCTACTTAGACTTTCACTTGATCAATTTTATATTTATATATATATAAGTTGAGAGGCAATTTTCAATACAAATACTAACCATCCTCTAGATAAAAGCTTGTAGCAGATTTCTGTGACTGTTTGAAGAAGTTTTGATCCTTTCTCTTTTAAATGCAAATGATGCACAAATGACTGCAATCCACCAAAAATTTCCAAAAGTTGGATGGCTGTTGCCATATCACTGTCAAAAATCTGAGAAACCAAATCTAGATACTGTTGCTTGTCCTTCAAAGAAGCTTTTTTATATTCTATTGAAATGGCTTTCAAGATAGTGTCTTTACCTCCATCATCTAATTTGCTATCAAATGTTTTTGCAGCTAGCAGAAAAGTTGCTAAAAACTTCTTTGCAGATGCAGAGACGTAGAAACTGGAGTCTGTGAATGCTTTTGTAGCATGGCAAACAAACCCTATCAGGAAAAAACAATATTGTTTCAATTGAAAGCTAGGTAGAAACAAACATAATACAGTGCAATAAAGCATTGGTAAAGAAGATGGCTCGAATGAAAAATGTGGCTGAAATGATTGTGCATACATGTGTTCACACATATCAAGAACTGCCATACTCTGCAGAGAGAGCTGAAAAAGATAAAAAGCACCACTCATTATGAGATGCAGAAATTTGAAAGGTTTTATAAAATACATTCAAACAGACAAACAAAGGAGGGTCAGCATTTGACACGTTAAAAAAACTTTTTTTCAGTCCTAGAAGGGGGTGCTTAAAAGAGAGGTGGCTTATAAGAGAGGGGGCTTTTGAGAGTCTTAATAATTATTCAAAATAAAACATAGTACAAAGATACCACAATGCTTTGGGATTTATTTGAAAGAATGAACATCAGTATCCTATTGTCTTCTAAGGCACACAAGGAAAGCTTTACAGGGGCCTTCTCTCAAGAGACCCACTCAATGTGCATGATTTCTTTGTTTGAAAATAGGGGCTAAATGGGGGATTCATAGAGAGAGGGGTTTATTTTAAATTTTAGCTTGGTAAGGGGGTGCTTAATAGAGATGAGGACTTGATAGAGCTTTTACAGTAAATAGCTATAGGGTTTCCTATTCTGCTTTTTATAATAATAATACCAAAAAGCAAAGTGTCTACGGTCTGTGTGAAGACATGGCAGAAACTGGGGGTTTTAAATTTGTTTAGATCTTCTATTCAATTCAGATTGCATTAAGTTTTATGTGACATACCATTTTTCTTCAGAACCCAAGAATAAGCAAATGAATTCCCAAGCATGGATGAGAGGCCTTCGAAAAATGCAAACCTTGTGACTGCACTCTTCACAAACAGATTCTCATTAAGTTGATATCTTCCAAACAAATTTTCCAGGATCCCGTCATCAATAAGCATTTTGCAAGTATTAGAAGAAGAGCCACCTACTAGCCCAACAAGCCTCAGGGCAAAATTCGCGCAAATTGGTGACTCTAATAGTCTAACCGGTCCAGACAAAAGAAACTGCAAAATGTTTGTTTCTGGATTCAAAAGAAAGTCTCCATTGTCCTTCTCTGATGCAATAGTATTCAGCCATGTTAAGAGTTTCTCGATGTATGTATCATCAACAATTTGGTTTGGTCTTGTAAGAATAATATCCAAAACAACAGGCAGCTTCTCTTCCAAAATCGTCCTAGGATCTTCCATTTTGTGAGCTCCAGATTGCTTTGCCTCGATTTGATTTTGCCGCCAAGTTGAAGATTTCGTCTGCAAGCATGTGCACATTGTTTTAAAAATGGCGGAAGCTAGCACCGCAGCAAGTAACCAAAAATCAGAGTCGACGACACTGAACAGAGATGAGGACAAAATGACTCCAGGCGATAGTGGCTCCAAAAAGATGCCTCCTTGCATCATTGTTATCGGGATGGCAGGGTCTGGGAAGACCACTTTTGTGCAAGTATGTTATGAATTGATATAAAAAAATTAGGCCCTTCTAAAGGCTTTACTTTACTTCTTTTTCTGCCATTTTGTACATGTCTTTTGAGATCAAAAAAAGAAAATGCTTTTAACAATGTCTTTGAGTATAAAGTTTTTGTACTTATAGAGATTGACGTCGCATCTCTACACAAAAAAGGAAACACCATATGTTATAAACTTGGATCCTGCAGTACATGAATTGTCATATCCAGCGAATATTGACATCAGGGATACTATCAAATACAAAGAAGTCATGAAACAATACAATTTGGGCCCAAATGGAGGAATAATGACATCATTGAATCTTTTTGCAACAAAATTTGATCAAGTTCTTGAACATCTAGAAAAAAGGTCTTCTGAGTGCAAGTATGTGCCAAATTTCTTCCAGCTAATGGTTATCATTATTTTGCCTAAGAAATGGATTTTATTATCCTATTGTAATTTTATTAAACTCAGTCAGTACTTTGTTTTAAACTTTTCAAAAACCAGATGTTGTTATTTTGTAGGTATGTGGTTATTGACACCCCTGGACAAATTGAGGTCTTCACCTGGTCAGCCTCTGGTTCTATCATTACTGAGGCACTGGCATCAACATTTCCAACAATGGTTGTTTATGTAATGGACACAGCAAGGAGCACCAATCCTGTGACCTTTATGTCAAACATGTTGTACGCTTGCAGCATATTATATAAAACAAAACTACCATTTATTGTTGTTCTCAACAAGGTCAGTTTTTCATTGAAATGTTGTCATTAGTTAGAGGGGAGCTATCTGATGTTGAAATACATCATTGATATTCTTAAACAATAAAGATTTGTAGAAAGGGAACTGCATGCAGAAAAAATCTTATATTTTAGTTTTATGCTGGCAATCATCCTCACAAGCCCCCTCATCTGCAAAAGTTTAGAGACACCAAAATTTTTCTGGGGGCCTAAAAAACTAATCTATGTAAAAATATGTTTCACCTACAAAAGGTACAGCTGAATAGAAAAATACTTTTGCATCAGATCAAGGTATTACCAGCTGACAGATCAACATACAAATGAAACAACATTTAACTTTGTGTAGCTCTATTCCTTTAGTGTTAACAGTTACAAATATTTTGCATTGAAAACTTGTTTAAGTTGTTTTTCCATGCTATCTACTTTATGCAATTCTGCAAAGATCTGTGATTTCAGTTTAGTTTTAGTATCAAGAACTTTAATACAATAGATTGACCATAAATTAAAACAATTTTCTTTTGGCTCTAGACTGATATTATTGATCATGGATTTGCTATTGAGTGGATGCAAGACTTTGAAGTCTTCCAAGAAGCCTTATCAAATGAAACATCCTATGCCTCAAATCTGACAAGGTCAATGAGCTTGGTTCTTGATGAATTTTATCAAAACCTAAAAGCTGTTGGATTATCAGCTATTACAGGTGCTGGAATTGATGACTTTTTCAAAGCTGTAGATGAGGCTGTGGTTGAGTATGAAACAGTTTTCAAAGTCGGTAAGTTGCTTTTTGTATGAATCTCAAATGCTGTTAGAACTGGTAAAGATCCAAATGTATTTAAACAAAGCTAACTGGGCATACCTTGAAACCAGGCACCATGCAGTCATTAGGCTAGCAGGGGCTATAGCCCTCCTCCACTTTTTTGCAATAATTAGTTAGAATTGTTTTGGAAATTTCAGTCTAACACAATTTTGGACATTTTATTTTCACCGATCTTAAGTAGAATCAGTTCTTCTCAACTGGGAACTCTTTTTTGTTCATTTTCTTGGTGTTTTGTCTTGTTTAATGGTAATTATCATACCTGATTGTTATCGTAATTATTGTAATTGTTATCCTACCTGAATGAGACTGTTTGTTAATATTTTTTCTGGTGTCCTCAAAAAATTTTGGGTCACACCCTTTTCAGCCCTCCCACTTTTAGACTGGTGCGCGGTGCCTGCTTGAAACACAGTATAAATACTAAATTATATTTAGCAGGTTGCTCCTAGATATTTTTGTTTATAGACAAATATTAAATACTATCATATTTACAGTTATCCTCGTAACATTTAGATTTGATTTGCTTTGTTTAATAAATGTGTGCCTAGTAAAATCCAGTTTAAGGTTCAACTGATGTTTATATTGGTAAATATAGGTATAGGTCCACTCTTAAATAACATATATCTTGTTTCCAAGTGAAAAGCTTTTGCAAGTTTATGGTTTAAAAGAACCAATACAAATCTTTTTGATCATATAAGTATGTTGAATTGTTTAATATTTTCCACAGAATATGCAAAACTGAAGGAAGAGAAATTAAAGATGAAAGAAGATATTAGGAACCAACAGATAGAACAATTAAGGAAAGATGTTGGGAAAGGAAAAAGTGTAGACTTGTTTTCAACACCTGCTGTCAGGGAACAGACTGTGTTTGATCACCTTCATTTAGATGATGATAATATTTCAGAAAATGATGAGATTGAAACTGAAGAAATTGACTTAGATGAAGAAAAAGAATACAATTCATTTCAAAGATTCCTGCAAAGTCAAGGTTTAAAACAAACAGACAGCTCAAAACAACAAAAATAATAAAAAAAAGGTATACTTAGTTAGAGTTTTCATTCACTTTAATCAACTTGGTCACTGCAGCTGATCAGATACAAATTTTATTGGTAGTAAAAACATTTAGTTTAAACTTGCCTATTCGCGGTAGCAGCTGGCCAAAATTTCTCTCTAACGTTATTGAATCTTTAAAATTTTCTATGCTTGGCAATATTTAAGAGTTGTGCAAGTAGCAGTTTGAAAGTTTGAGGCTCTTTGGAATACATAGTTTTTTTAGCAACAGGATTGAAATTCCATCGGCTAAATCAGGCAATCTTGTATGGATCCTTTGCTTAGGGTTTTGCAAAAATGCTTTATCTAAAGTTCACTGATGCTTAGCATGTTTTTAGTTTTAAATAAAGGCACCTTTGTACTTGCAAGTGTTTCATTTTCTAATGTCTGTAGCCTTCATGAAAAAAGTCAACTCAGATGGCTCTAGTTTTCTTTTAACTAAGATTCATGGAAGCAGTCTCTGGTATAAGCAACCAATTTCCCTTTTCCAATTTAGACAATTTTTTTAACTTGAATTGAAAAAATGGCTTTTTAAGGCTGAAATACACCATCAGTTCTAGCTGATCAGTTCATATTTCATCAGTTTTGCCATAACTGACACACTTTTATGCCTTCAAAGTTTAAAAAATGAGGATTTCCACCAAAAGTGTTGGAGACATTTTAGAGTAACTTGTCCTCTTCAATATGAGCTTAATAAGAGGCTTCTTCGTGGATCAGAGAAAGGGAGATGTTGATTATATAGAGCAGATTGACAATACCTACCAATTACAATATGGCCTATTTCACTTGTTTCCCCTTAACGTTGTCATCTACACAACAATCAGTAATACTGTTTTACTTTTAAAAATTTACTTTAAGTTTTTGACAGATGCTTTGACCTTATTATCGCATTTGGTAACTTACCTCCCTCTGTAACAGAGAAAGTGCGAAAAAGTAATTGCCTATCAAGCCTTGCAAGGGGAGGCACGTGAGCTCAATCAAACACCTACCCACATACCTAGAAAGTTTTAGGAGCTTGACTGATAAAGCACCTAGTGTGTTTATGATCTCTAAAAATTTTATGTGAAAAACCAAATTTTGTTTTTGATAATAATTTATGATGATCAATTGAGCGCCTAGAAAATTGAAGGTACTCAGTTTATCATGTGTCTGTTTTTTGCTCCCAACAAGACCTGTTGCCTATTGCTGAAAAAATTAAAGCTAATACAAAAAGATTTCCTGCATGCAGTTTACACATGGGGTAAACTAAAGGCACTATATCTGACGTATTTTGCTGGCCATTTAAATTCCCATTTGTTAGAATACACAATACATCTATTGTTACATATCCAGTCAGCTAATTCTCTACCTTTTCTCAATCATAAACACCCTGCAAAGCCTATTTTTGATTCTGAATGGTTTACTGACAGGACATAGTGCCTTAAATAAGAGTACAAAGAAGAAATAAGAAAAGATATTTGTTTTGACTGCAAATTTGCACACATCCAACTTTTCAGTCTAAAACTATTGTCAAAAAACTTCATTTATTTAAAATTTACAATGGACTGGAAATTTTGTATGTCATTTATGCTGAATTTCATACACTGTGCACCTTCACACTTTCACAATATGCCAAACGATGGAATACTGTCCCAATCAGGAGTCCGCCTTTATAGAAGCTGGCAACAGAGGAGCCACGCACAAAATTGATCCCATCACTACGCAGTACCTCAGTTATGCTTACATTTCCCCAATCTTTATTGTGTGCCTTGACCTGAATGACTTGGGATGGGGCTGCAAATGTTCCATTATATTCAGAAAATGGCAGACGGTAGTTTGAATGGCAGCCAATGTAAAGATCTCCTGTCTCAAAGTCAACCTCTATGTTGTCTGGAGAAGTCATTAAATCCACTTCACTTGTAAGTCGAATAGTGTTGTCATCAATGTCTCGCTTGAAGATGAGAACTTGATGAGCTGAACCAGCTGCTACATAAAGATGGTGCCCATCTGGGGACAAATTTATTCCATTTGACATGAGAAGACCTTTAGCAACTACTGTTGCCTTTTTACCATCATAATAAGCAACATTGCCTGTGGGCAAACTTAAGAAAAACTCTGCAGCAACTGCTGCTTGTGAAACATGACAAAAGGCAATGAAGTTTGTGATGTAGAAGCTACGTGGGCCAGTTGCAACTAAGTCATTAATACAAACAAACAAGGCATCACTTATTGTTTCTTTGTGGACTAACTGCCATTTATTCTCCCGTTTGTATTCAAATAAATGTACCTTTTCACCAATACCATGATCTATGAGAAACAATATCACATTGCCAAACTGTTGATTTTCCCACAAACTAAGTCCATGGGGATCAAAAACATCCCAATTAATGGTTTTTGATACTATCTCCAGCCTTGTAACATTTTTTGTTGGGTTTTTGTAATCAAACAAATAAATTCCACCCTTGTGAAGTTTATGATCACATTTTGGTATAATTCGCAATCCATTTGATATAAATGCCAAACCATCTTTAGTAACTGCAACATCTTCTGAACCACATTCCATTTGAGGCATCACACGGCATTTTCCTGGGAAATGGTTGAAATTGGGAACACCAAAACCATGTTGTACAAGTTTCAAATATAGTTTGATTGAAATGAGACCAACACCATAGAAGATTATTGTTGATATCAAGGCACCTTTAAGTGAAATCATCTAAAAGTAAAGAAGTCATTGGACTATTAAATTGTAACTGTGGAGAATGGTGAGCTAATTGAAAATACTGTCTTTGGCTTGATAGATTGGGTATATTTAAACAGATCCAATTACAACTGAAGCTTGCACTGAAATGATTGGTTTGCACGGCAAGAACTATGTGGTACTGCTTCATTATAATAGGTAGCAAGACAAGTAGGTCTGGCCATGATATTTCAGCAAGAGTGATAAATCATTTGAATTTTTAACAAGGCATAGCATTGGTAAAAATTACATTTTGAAAAGTATTCCCAACCATATTAAGGCAGAAAAATTACATGGTAGGGATACATGACATAAGGAAAAACTTTCTTGGGAGCACTAACTAAAATTTTTAAGCAATTTAATTGATTTAAGTGATATTCCAATCAAGTTTCTGTTTGCTTTCACTTGCTTGTTAAAATAAATTATGCAGAGTTTTTAACATGATTTTAAAATAAGCATGGTTTTAACAAAAAACAAAATTGGAAGTCTGTTATAAATTATGCTGCTAGCAGTAGTTTCATTTGGCTTTATGTGCATGTAATAGACTTATCAGGCCTTTTCCCGCCCCAAAATTAATTTGATTGATTGACCAAATTATTTTTCAAACAAAATGCCGATTTTTATATGTCTTTAAGGGGTTTTCAGCCGCTTAATGGGGATTTGATGGATTGTTCCTAGGGTTTTCTTGGGGTGTTCAGCCTGTTCTTGGAGTGTTCAGTCTTTTAGAAACAACGTTCAGAAAGATTCTTAAAGCCTGGTTCCCACTTGGAAAATACCCAAACGACTGAAAAGACTCAGTGGAAACATACCTGCCAACAACCAAAAAGACCCGAAAGACTCAAAGAACAGTTGTCACAGAGATAGAAAAAATTTGACAAACGACTCAACGACCCACGCTTTAGTAACTTTTTCTTCAAGAATAAGGGATTTTCTTGTAACTGCGTGTTTGACTAGAACAAGAACAAGATAGCTGAATATTTCACAGCAAGCTTTATGGAAAAATTCAAAAATACGAGCGCTATTATAACAATTATTGGAAAAAGTTTAAAAATAAATACAAAAATATCAAATCATGGCAAGCTATTGCACTGAAATTTAGTGATCTAACATCGTCGTCTGTACAAAGTCACCAGAGGTAGAAATAGTTGACTTTGCAAAATCAGTTGTTGTTTATCAAATGCTACCATCGTTCCTTCCACGCATGCCGCCAAAATTAAATGAGCGATGCATGGTGCAAGCAATGAACAGCATCAACAACAAACGACTCAAAAGACTCAAACGACCAAGTGGAAACCAATGTGTTCTTTGGGTCGTTCGTGTCTTTCAGGAACGACTCTGACGACTCAAACGACTCAAACGACCAAGTGGGAACCAGGCTCAAAGGTGATGTGTCCAGCTTAAGCAGGCGACTCTGCGGGGGCTTTTAGAAACATGTAATTTTCCTGTCATCGTCCCAGCCATTACGGTCGTTCTGTTGATCTGAGTTAGCTTTTCATGTGAGCAGTTTTGCATCGCAAGAATACTAACCAATGCAAACTGTTATTTTGATGGGTGGCTTGACAAGTTGGGTATACGCAGTCCTTTTATATGAGCACATTACCTTCAACTTATAAGAAGTAGATTAATGATTTCACCCAAAGCAAGATCACACCCCTAGCTTACGTGAACCAGATCATAGTCAATAGAAAGGAGGTCCTCCTTTATTGACTATGACCAGATCAATCTAAACAACAGTGAAAACTTACAAGAAGACTGTAGAAATATCATCACTTGTTCTTGTACTTTCTGGAGCAATACACCAGTTATCAAAATATTAAACAGAATTCAATACCAACCTTGCAACTAACCATCAGGTTTGACCTTCTTCTCTGTGCACATAAAGTTGACACTGCTAAAGGATTCGGCAAAGAAGCTCTGTCAGTGGGAGACATCCACTCAGTGGAGACATCCCCCAAACATCCGGTCACGTTCCCGTGTTGTCCTCTGCGGAATCGAGACTTTTCCTTGGAAACGGAAAGTAATCAACTTTTATCACCCTAATTACCACAGACCTACAGGACGGAGAGAAGGGAACATAAACATGATAACACGTGAGATTTGCAAAGGTACAAAAGTTTAGTTCTTAAAAGATGGATGCTACTTCAGGCTTCCACTCACCTGTCATCATTGCGATTCTAGATGTGGAAACTACCGGACTGGATGTAAACAAGGATCGGATATTACAACTAGCTTGTCTCAAGTTAGATGATCGCGGAAAACTAATTCAACTTTACGAAACGTACATAAACCCTGGCAAAGACATTGGGAAATTTATGAACTCTGAAGCATATAGAATAAATCATATTGGTGAAGATCTTCTCTGCGATGCACCAACGTTCGCAACAAAGGCCAACGAAATTTTGGATTTGTTGTCAGATGTTGACATTATGATAGGCCACAATGTTCAGTACGATTATGAAATGCTTAGAAACGAGTTTCAACGGCTGGACAGCGATGTAAGAACATTGGAGAGTGAATCAGACGAAAGTTGGAATGCTGGTTTGACAGTGAGGGGATACAAACAGCAGTTCTTAGCGAAGTTTGATGACCTTAGGTTCAGGCTTGTTGATACATATAAGCTAGCTTTAGTAGCTTTTCCAATGCAAGGTAGCTACAGTTTGTCATCCTTGGCAAATTCCCTTGGAGTTATAGTGACAAAAAGCATTGCTTCAAGGTACAAATGGAAATCTTCCACAAGTGAGAAAGAGATTTTTGTAGTATCAGATCAACAAAGCAAAGAGATGAAATCGCACAATGCAATTACTGATATATTTGAGACAGAGATTTTAGTATCAAAATGTCTTAGTATTTTGAAGATAAATTACAGTGATATTATACAGGGAAAGCACAAGGAATATGAAACAAGCAAAGATCTGATTGATGCAACAAACAAATTGATGGAGAGGACACCAACAAAAGAAGAACTAACCTCCCTTGCAAGATTAGTTCCAGAACAAATGAACATTAACTTTCCAGAAAGAACAAAAAAGCTTAAAGATATGTGTGCATATGATATAAAGAAAGTAATACAGTTTCTTTCAAACAGAAGGTCTTTAATGGAAAAAAGACAGAAAATGGTATGTGAAGGATTTCTGCATGTTGTGTCTGATGCAAAACTGTTAGAGGAATTAAATCTGAAAATCATCAACGATAAGCAAAATTCTACAGAACCTAAGAATGCTGCTCTTACTGGTCAGATAGACAACAATGTAGCCAAAACTAATGCAAGTGTCAAAATCAAAAATATTCTAAGTGAATCTGGGAGTCAAGAAGAAATATCTCCTCCTTTGCAAGCTACGGATAACAAAAAGGAATCCAGTGGTATGAAAAGAGAATTCAAAAACACTGAAATATTGTCAGATGATGGCAAATTAGAGGAAAATACCGATTTGCATACAAAGATTAAGAAGTTTTGTGAAAGTGCTAACATGACACAAAAAAATTCTGGAGAAACTGACCAGCAGTACCAAAGCATTCCAAAAGATAAAAATGAAAGCAGTAAATTAGCATATGAAACACCAGACGATACTAAAACTGGATCAAGCTCTAGATGTGTCAAGGAAGAAGACAATCTTGATAGAAGTTTTTCTGAGAGTGAAGAATTTTCTTTTCCTGAAGTTCAAGCTATAACTCCTGAAAAAGACAAAGAAAAGGAAGAAGCTCGCAAGAAAGAGTTGGTATTTTCTCCAGATTTTTAACAGCAATCAACTGGAAACAAGGAGCTGACACATGGAAACAAATCACATCATCTGAAAGAGCTGGTATAGCTTACATTGTTCTTAAACAAGCAACTATATTTAACATTTTAAATAAGGAAACCTTTTTTCTTTATTTTCCTTTATGATATTTATTTTATTTCTTTAGATCTTTGTAAAAACAAGGTGTCTGAGAATAAATTATGATTTTGACTAGATTTTTTATTAGTTTATAAAGAGCATAGTATTTAATTAATAAAGAGCATAGTATTTAATTAATAAAGAGCATAGTATTTTATTATGTCATCGGTTTGCACCGTTAAGTTATCATTTGCTTTTATTTATTGAATTTGTATGCATTGTGTATCACAATAGCTAAGTTTGTACAGACAAAATTTGTAGCAATAGCTGTTTCTGATAGCAATTGTGTTCTTTCTCTTAAATTTCTTCTCAAATGTGTGTTTTGCTTGAAGATTGACCATAATTCTTTAAAAGTTGATTGCTGAATGCACATATGATTTCCTGCCTTTTAATTCAAATGGACATAGGCTTGTATGCAAATGGACACCAACTGGGTATTTCAACTGTTTTGCAATTTCTATGACACTTTTAAGACAACATTTCAGCAATCATGAAAATAATTTTTAAACTATATTTAAAACGGAGAAATATCTGCAGCCAGGGCTAGGCCTAGAGAGAGTTCACTAACCAAAAGAAACCAGTTTCCTAACAACAGGAAATATAAAACTGCTTTCCATTGTTTTGATGATAAATTGATGATAAAGGGTATACAGTTTTTCTATTGAATTTGTTTCTTGATATAACTAGGCAATATGTTTCTATAATGCATTTTAATGCGGCTCACACTGTTCTTCACAATTCTAAAATCATAACATACGCTGATGATACAGTAATATTTGTGTCAGGCAGTTCCATAGATGAAATTGAAGGCAAGCTAAATAATGACCTGGGACACCTAAAAGCCTGGTTCGATGAAAATGAACTACTGATAAACTTGAAAAAGGGAAAAACAGAATCAATGATCTTTGGCACAGCTAAACGACTAGGTAAAACAGAGAAAAAGGAGATGAAAATTGAAGTAAATGGAACATCGATTGCAGGGACTTTAAGTTACAAATATCTTGGAGTACATCTAGATCAATCATTGAACTTTGCAACCCACTTTGACAAGGTTTTTAAAAAGGCTACAGGAAGATTAAATTTGCTTCGACGCATTAGGAGCTCCATTGACTCTGCGAGCGCTGAAATGATCTATCGGACCATGATAATGCCTGTTTTTGGGTATTGTGGTTCGCTGTCCCTCGGATGGTCTACATCATACAAGAAAAGAATTGAAAGTCTTGAGAGTAGAAGCCTTGATGTTATTAGATCGACCAAGGTTACGTCTGTCAGCTTGCGTGTGCCCAGTATCAATGCAGGAGTGAAAAAGAGGTCCTGTAATTTGGTGTTTGATACCTTACAAGGCAATGTTTGTGATGCAATGACAGATTACTTCGTTATAAATGCTCATGGGAAAAATACTAGAAACGACAAACATCTAGTCAAGTTGCCTCAAGTGAGAACAGAATTTGGACGCAAAGGTTTTTACTATCAGGCAGGAAAGGAATTTAATGATCTGCCACTAAGTGCAAGAAAAATTAAATCTAGAACTATTTTTAGACGATTTTTAGAAACTCATTTTATTTGATGTAAAATTATTTTATCTTTAGATTGGACTGTATTGAACTTTTGTAATCCGTTTTTAGATCTTACCATTAATTTATTAAGTATCAGGACCCTAATGATAACAGTACATATTGTACTGATAGGTTATCCTGTTAAAATATTCGATTTATTATATTATTATTATTATTATAAAAGTAAATGGAAGCATATCCAGGTTTGCTGTTGAAAATTACATTCAAACAAAATTTCCTGCATGAAATGTTACAAGAAGACAAAAAATAAAAAGATTAAATGCTCAACAAGCAAGGTTCTTCAGCTTTAAATTACAAGTACATACAATAAAATGCAACACAATTTTACCAATCACAACAATTTCAAACATTTAATTTATTCCTTATTCCAAACATAAAGCTGAACATATTTTTAAAATATGAAAATGCAAGTTATTTAATTTAATCAACAAAAAGATTATTACGAATCATGTTTTTAAAAAAAACAAAGGGGGTCTAGAAAAACAAAAGAATGATAGAAATTAAAAAGACATCAAAGAAATTTGAAAAAATGATAACAAATACATTTAAAATAAAATCAGATATTGAAAAATTGCAAAATAATATTAGAAGGCTGAGTTCAAAATTCAATTAGTGATACGAAAGATCTGGGCAGTTATAGGCGTGCCATATGGGAGAGTGACACACAGGACTGGACAATCATTAAGCCTGTCTTTTAAAGAAGGTGCCACTGGACGAAAATTTAATCTAGATCAATTAATGAAACTGGCTTACAGTGAAATTTTCCTTCATTTCTTGAATGCTTAGAAACAATAGCAGAAGAACATTAATCATTAATGCTTGAAATTATAGTGGTTGGTTTTGTTACAGCCCTGAAAACCCTGGTTCTAATTCCATGCCAAGTGTTCGCTATGATGTTGAATATTCCCTGAGGCTTACATCACTTGGGCATCACTTCCATTGTCCTTTGGTTGCTTCAGCCTTCTATCTAATTATCTCTTCCCCAACCCATATCTAAAAATAGTGTGTAACAGAGATACAATATATTGATATCTTGTAAAACGATTAGCAATGAAATTAGATTGATGTGTAAAACGAAATTTATCTATGAATCCCCAGATGCAACAAGTTGTTCATCGAAAGAATTGATTACAATATCTGGAGATGGCGCTCTACGTGGCATCTGTCGCTCAGCTGAATCAGGTGTTGTGCTTCTATGAACAGCGGTTTTAGGTCGTCTTGGCATGAAATTACCCTCTCCAGGTGGTGGCATGTTTGGCGAACGACCACCATGAGCTGATTTTGGCTTTATTCTTCCATTTTGATATGCTCCCTAAGGATATTAGAAAAAATCTCATTTGGTGAATTAAGAAACTTTGCTAACTGTGAAAACTTAAAACAAAGTTCTTTTGCATCTACAAAGTTCACGCAATGTCATAATAACTGACTGTTTTATGTAATAATAAAAATAAAAGTAACTCAGAGTCGATTTCACGACATACATCAATATAAACATATCTTAAGCCTCCCTCAGGAAGAGTGACTAATTATTGGATCGATGTACAAATTCCATGTTCCTTGAATAGAAACTTTCGTAAAAGGATCAGCATCCCTGGATATGTACTTTACAAAGCACTACAAAAGCTTCTCAAATTTATGGAAAAACGATGAAAAACAAATACAGGCTACTTGTTAAGGTCAGGAGATGAATAATGTCCGTCTACCAGACATGCACTAGCCCCCGTTTCGGGGTCATTGCACATGCGCATTATCACTTGAAGCTCTGGTGGGAAGTTGTATGGTCCCAGACAGAACAGCTGGGCAAATACTGTTATTAATGCGCGTGTGCTATGATCCTGCAACACTGATTGGTTTAAACAGTATTGTTTCGAAACAAAGGACTCAAGGTTTGGTCTCCTGAATAACAACGTATGCAAGGACCAGCGACAAAAATAATGAAATTCCATAAGTACCTGGTATAAGTGTCAAGAAAATCTTGCATTGAAAAATATTGAAACAGTAAAGAAAAGCTAAACTTGATTTTACAAACAGATTTTTAAGAAGATTTTTAAAGAGAAACAATCGAAATCTAAGAATCACCTTGTTTACAGCAGGGAACTCTTCATTCTTATCAACACGTCCTTTGTAGAGCTTTCCATCATGTCCCTGGATGTCCACTTCATTTCTAGATGCAAGTTCACAATTTAGCAAATAAAGTCAAAGTTAAAAAAAGCAGAAGAAAGTCGAAACCAGGATTTTGACCAAGATGCTTCCGGCAAGAGAAGGTGCAGGCTCGATATCCGGCTAGAGAAAGTTTATTTTTTGCCTGCCAATAACTGGGTAATAGCTACTTAAAAAAAATTACAAAGTAGCATTAAAATCAGTGAATAAATAAGGTACTGTGCTACTGAAGATATGCTAGATGTTATTTCAATATCGTAAAGTAAGCCACAGTTTGTGCAAGACACTTAAAGCATGTCATACATCGAAATAAGACTTGAATTACTTGAAGCATTTCTTAGATTAAGTACATAAAGCCGATGATAAAACATACCTTAGAGTTGGAGCAGGCACTGCCACCTCGACGTAGTCAGCTGCATTTGTGCTATAAGTAACAAGATAATCACACATTTCTTAAAGATTGTAATCAAAACATCAAGCTGCATACTCTAGTGTCTCTAATAGACGGGCCCCCTGTGTATTAATTTTGGAAGAATTTGCCTTCCCCCCATCGCTTATTAGCACCCCCCTTCTATTAATATTTTTCAAATCAAGTCATTTTATTTTCATTATTTGTTGTTTTCCATAGTTTTTTACAACATCTCAACCGTACAAAGGAAACCGATGATTTTTGACTTGGAAGTTAAAAGCTGTAAATTTGATCTATCTTTGTACGATTGCAATTATCTCTAAAACTATGCAAGAAACTGAAACAAATTTTGACAGTATATTCCGAAAAGGTACTTCGATTTCAAAGAAAGATTGCCGACATGAACACCCCCTTCTATTAGCACCCCCTTCTATTGAAAACTGGTCGACATGAACACCCCCTTCTATTAGCACCCATTTCTATTGAAAACTGGTCGACATGAACACCCCCCTTCTATTAGCACCCCCTTCGATTGAAAATTGGTCGGAATGAACAGCCCCCCTTCTATTACCTCCCCCCTTCTATTAGAGACACTAGAGTAGACATAATGACTAAAGGATATATCTAATTCAGGCTACATCTACCAAGGTAATGAGTCCTGTAATTCATTTCTCGTTGACCTACTAATCGAAGCAAATTAAACAATGAAGCCAAATTTAAGTTTCGATTTGATGGTGAAATTTAGAGATTGAGAGGCCCTGATCCGCCAACATAGGAAGGTCAGTTAATCAGGTCTTGTTTCAAAGAATGTTACATTCACTCGGACAACGTGATTTGCTCAAAGTAATGATATGTGAGGTTTTCTTCTCTTTTCTTATTCATAACCCTGTGTAATTCTCATTGATGCAAAAACGAACTGTGTAGACAAAAGGAGTTAGTTTTCACCTTAGGACTCGACTGGTAACATTCTCAATAGGCAAGCGGCACTGATTGGTCAACCTATACAGTCATGTGCTCGTGTTTCTGATTGGCCTATTTCGATCCACAACTGGGTATATATATTTCGTAGAGTTTGTAGTTCGTAGCGTAGAGTTTTCGATCTAAGTTCTGACGTTTTAAACTCTTGAAGAGTGTCAGACGAAAAGCTTTAGTTTACTAAATGTTTGCTTTTTTCAAAGCCATTTACAAGTTTTGTACCATCAAAAGATTGTTTATATATAATTCCATTCTTACTTGAGTTTCGCTGATATTCGTCTGTTTGGGTTTCCCGAGGTATGACTGCCACCACAACTTCTAGGCATTGTATAATCATTGGCATCCGGTTTCAAACTCCTGTCACATCAGAAAAGAACGTGAAAAAACATTATGAAAACCCGAAACAAAGAAAGACACCATAAGTGACCTTTATACAAAAATGATAGAAAATGACACCAAAAGCCTAGCAACAATAAAATGCACAATATTTTTCCAGATAACAATTTTTGTAGTTGTCCAACTCTGCTTGGGAAACTAGTGTGTTTAAATTGGTAACATAAAATAAATTCTGTTATTACCAGACTCGCTTCTTGTTAATCGATCTACAAAATAGACATATGTACGTAGGGATTTCAATTCAAAGGGACCAAGCCTATTTGTACGTAATGAAGTGAATAGGTATGTGCTTGAGCCACGTCTTATCTTGTGCATCGTTATATGGAAACGACAAACGTTGTGAGTTAAGAAAAAAATGTCCATTTCAATATTGGAGAAGTTTTACTATTACCTTAGTTCCGTTACAACATATCGCGGTCTAATCGGAATCAAATATCGACAACATTAAAACGACATGAAACAACAACACATCGCAGCAAATGAGCAAAAAATCATCCAAACCACGCAACAGACTACAAAGAATTTGAGTTAATGAAGCAACTCGTGATAATTTGCAATGTATCATACAAAGTCAGGCAGTGTAAAAATATCTCATTGCTAACTACATGGTAAATAATTCGTATACTAATAAAATGACATGCTATACTGACGCTTTCTGTAGAAGACGGACTTGCTCTAGGTCGTAGCTTGTGTATGGTCTGCCTGATCTGCCAGCTGATAATCCAGAGTATCCTTGAATTGGCCTACAAAATATTCAAATATTCAGATTTGGTCCTTTCTCATACAATTGAATGGCACATGTTTTGTAAATCGACAAATTTAGAAACAGCCTGGTTTACGAATGACTATTGCACAACTGTGTTGCTTATTTTATTGAAATCGCTACATCTAATCCCATCACGCAATCGAAATATCGTCGATGAGAAAGAAATCTCACACTTATAAACCAGATTCATCAATATTTAATCACCAGTACCCGCGAAAGGCAATGTAACATACTTTTGAGCAAAAAATAATACTTTTCTCGCGTTGAATGTACTAATCCTGCTAGGGTAAGGAATACAACGGTTAAATATTGAAGAAAACTAACCGCTGAGTTATCTTGTTTGGGAGTAAGAAACCTAAAAGGAAGATTTGTGAACATTTGCAAATTACTCACCCACTTCCGGAGAAATAGACCGGTCTGTCACATGACAAGCAATTGAACTGCAGCATCGCTCTATGAAATGAACATGATAATAAAAATTTTTGAATGAACATACGAAAAATTGATTTAATAAATAGGCAAGTGAATGAATGGACGAATGCAAGTGGATTGATAAATGAATGGATAGATGGATATGTACATGAATGAATGAATGAATGAATGAATGAATGAATGAATGAATGAATGAATAAATGAATGAATGAATGAATGAATGAATGAATGAATGAATGAATGAATGAATGAATGAATGAATGAATGAATGAATGAAATGAATGAATGAAAGAATGAATGAATGTATGAATGAATGAATGAATGAATGAGTGAATGAATAAACAAAAAAAATGAGAAAAGAACGAATAAATGAATAGATGAGCGAATGGGTGCAAGGAATGAATGAATCGATGAACAAATGAATGAATGAACCGTGAATGTATAGGTTAATCGGTAAAGAAAGAATGAATCACGGATGAATTAATGGGTGAATGAATTAAAAGATAAATAAAGGACTACACGAACGTGTTAATGGATGTATGATCGAATGAATGAATGACTTGATAAGATAATAAAATAGTTTATGCATGATCAAAGAAAAGGAAAAAAGAAACATTTTAAAGAATGTGATATGCAAAAAAGGATGAATAAATAAATAAATAAATAAATAAATATATGAACGAATGATTCCATTTTTAGGAAATACTGTAGCTGAACACGAGGAGGGGATTAACAGAAGATTATAGAACTGATTGCTGAAACTAAACATGCAAATGTGGATATGCAGGAGAGCTTACTTTTTGAAAACAGCTGCGGGGTCTTCGTCCATTACAGGCTCTTCTCTCATTTTCGACTTTAAAGCTTTTAGCCGATTTTCTTTGAAAACAAGAATATTTTTCATCAATAACTACGAAGATACATATTCACATTCATAAATGATCTTAAAGTCGGATTATTCACAATTTTCATTACTTAAACAAACTAATAAAAACAACAAAACAAAAATGAAGAGTCCTCAGCCATTGGTTACGTTGTTGAATGTGTTTCGTTCAAATGCCATACACTTCGGAAACCTGTCCAGCTCTACTGCTGATTAAATTCAGTATTTGAAATATACACTACTTCTTATCTTCAAAGAATCATTACAAATCATCTAAAAGACAGCTATTCACCACTATTAAATATCTAAAACAGAACTATTCATGGTGATATTAACATTTTGGGAGAGAAACACAACACAAACCAATAAATTCTTTAAAGTCAAGAAACTCGTCACGATCAAGCTTTCCTTCCAAATCACTGATGATCTTAAAAATCATTTTGTTCAGGGATTCATCCTGCAAGAAAAAGAAAAACAGCGCTAAACGATCAACCACACAAACAGCTGTTTCAGTTCATTTAAAGATTTGTAAACCGAGGGAAACTTAATACATCTAACGATCCATACCTATATGTTAGCATATAAATCAGTAATGGGCATTGTATACAAAACATCAAAACTAGTCAAACCAACCACTGCGCTTGTGGTTCGAATACTGTTCTCTTCTGTAGCAGGGAATTCCGGTCCTGGATTCTAGATTGCCCCTTTTTATCCCATTCAACTTAAAACAAACCGGCAATATAAATCACTAATGTCATTTTACTAGGAGAGTTTTCTAGCACTAAAACATAGTTGAGTACTTTTATATCCTTTGTGTATTGTACAACAAAATCTGTTATGGCATCATTTGATTCACTTACGTTTGATCTAAATTTGTCTATTAATTCCTTCAATGCATCGTCAATTCTTCCAATATTTTCATCAAACCTGTGCCTACCGACGAAATTCTCCAACTCCATTTTGTCTACCTTCTACAAAAAATGATTGGGACTGACGTGAATGTTTCTGCATGCGAAGAAAAATGTTTCAGGTATTCGTTAAGAAACGATACCTGTTATATTATGCTTTATTTTCCTGGAAATTCACAAATATTTTTTCTATTCTGCAACTTCTACCATTTTGTATATATTTAAACAAATTTGTTTTCAATTTAGCTAAAGCAGAAGGTGCCAATTATTCTGTAAAATGTCAAATTTTAAGTTTCTTTGATCATTTTGCAGGTAATATCAACAAACTTTTGCAAAATGAATTCAATAGATAGAGTTGATGCGAACTTACTGTTGAGAGCTGGATTTCAATGTCTGTTTTATCAGCTTTGGAGTCTTGAAGCTTGTCTGTTGTTGCATACAGTGTCTTCAATGTAAAAGACAAAGCAAAGTTATGAGCCTTTATTGTCGACAGGGTTTCAAGATACATTAACATAGCAAAAATCGAAATAGAGAAGAACAAATTTACAAACAGTGTCATACAAGGACGCAGTAAAGAGTGGGAACAAGGAAGCAAAAGGCCTACCTAATAAATCATATTCTTGTTATCTTCAAAAGTGTTTTTAATCATCGAATGTTGCAGAATGGATCTAGGTCCAGATTTTTGTACCCCCAGACAAAGCTAGATAACAGATAAACAACTATTGCCGAGATTTGCTTCATGAAAACGTTTATCAACCACCCAAAAGTAGGACACAGCCTTTTTTTGAAATTGTAATCAAGTCTACCATCTGCCCTTATGGAACTTATAGCATAACACCCTACGTTTAAAGAGGAATATAATGACAGTATGCAATCAAAAAGATTCTCACATCAATATGCTTTTGCTTACGAGCATGCTCGTCAACAACATGCTTCATCGTTGTCTGCAATTTTTCAACAGATTTTTTGATTTCATCGAATTCAGCTTTCATGGACGCAAGGTTTGCCCTATCAGTCTGAAAGAAAAAACGAAAAATTTTGCTTGATTTGTATACACAAACAAATAAACCAAAAAAATTGAAAGCAATTAAGACCAAAGCAAAAATCATATAAAACAAAGAATTGGAGCTTGTCAGATCAATTTATTAAACACTGTGACTAATTTATAGACGAACTTCAATTTTGAATTAAAGATATGAAAAACTTGCACAAGAAACTATTCTCTCAATTGCTGATTAGACGAAGACAGAATTGTAGTGAAAGCGTTGATAAGAGAGAAAAGTGCAACAGACGAAAAGCGCTTTGTTAAGGTAAATAGATATTTGTGTCTGAAGATGGAAAAATTAAAAATGCATCATAAATCTTAGAATAAATCACAGATAAAGATCAAGAAGAGAAGATTTTGATAATGTACTTTTATCTGCTTAATCAAGACAGATTAGGTGAAAATTGAAAAAATTGAAATGCAAAATTTTTCATTCATGAAAAAGACTTTATCTCTGGACACCCAAGAGTGCAAGATTTAAAGCCATACAGGTTATAATGCCGGGAATAAAATGGGCATAGAAGATAGCTTACATCAACATCCTGGCGCCATAAGTTCATATCATTCAGATCAGCATGTAACTTGTCTAGCTGCTCAATTAAATCTTCTGGCACATCTGAAACAAATATTTATTTTAGGCAATCATTAAATTAGAATATGATTTAAGGAGATAAGGATTAAAGGGTTTAACCTAGATTTAAGATCAAAGTTTGACTAATAATCCGATAGAAAGCTCTTAATGAGATGTCTTCTAACTTGTGGCAGTAATCACGCAGTTTCTTCTAAATGCTTCTGAACGAGGGCGACAGGAGCTATTTTTACCTAAACCAATAACTGGCTGGATTAAGTATCTTCAGAGCTACGCAGTTAAAAGAATATTCACGAAAAATCATAAAATATTTACCCATCCTTTGAAAGTTAAATTATAAAAGAAATCAAAAGACTTTTACCTCCTTTCGAAAGGTTTTCCAAATCTGATTTGTCTGCTTTTCCGTTGATTTGTTGCTGTAAACAAAAAAAGGTCTTACAGGTGCTTATAGCTCATAGCAGAGTGCCGCTTAAAAGGTAACTTGATAAATTTTTGAAAAAAATATTGGTACGACTAGCAAAGACAGCGTCATAAAGGCAGGATTTTCAGTGTAAAAATTGGGGTTTTATTGGTTCGAGAAGCCAATATTGTAATAAAGAAAGGAAAGGTGAAATAAGAAGATAAATCGAGCTGAAAACGATTGATCAGTGGTGTAATAACATGTCACATGATATCTTTCCACTAACTATATACATCCATTCATACAATATTATCAAAGAGGAATACTTTAGGTTGACATGATTTCCAGTGTGTATATTAGTTTATTAGTATATTCGTATATTAGTTAGAAATATCTTACTTCTATTAAAGAAATGTTAGTAATATTTCACTCCCTTCTGGGTGTTATGTCTTGATAAAAATGAATTTGATACACGGAGTCTATTCTTTCTCGCTCTGGTTGTTTACCCAGAGTATGAAAATTTATATAAAGCGTCATCATATCAACAATGGACAATGAGCTACATCACAAAAACTAAGTAAAACTTGCTTCAAATGCTCTTTCCGTATCAATTCTGCAAAACAATGGGCAAAATGCCTACCTTGAGTCGTTCAACATCCTCCTTAAGCATCCAATGAGCTTGTGAAAGTCCACCAAGTTCGTGTAGTTTATGGAGGACTTGGGCAGATGGGCCTGCAACTGACTGTCCTACCTTTGAAGATGTTATACAATCACTTGAAATCTCTGAATCTTTTCCTGCAGAATGTCCATTTGTGATAGGGTCTTCCACTTCTCCGATTTCTAAAGCTGTCTCTAAATGGGGCCATTGTACATACAGCTCTAAATCTTTCTTTAGTGGCATGCCTGCTACTTTCTTCTTGAGATTATTCTAAAAGGAAATTTATCTCCAAATGATCATAAATATTTCCTACCAATGTATAAGTTAAACACAAAGCGCTAAAAGCTGTAGTTAACTGATAACTTATCAAAAACTGGTGGTGGTTAACTGATAACTTATCAAACCCCCCCCCCCCCCCCCACACACACACACACACACATGCACATCAGTGGCGGTGCCAAGGAGTGGTATGGGGGGTAATTACCTCCCCACTTTTGTCAAAGCATGGTCTACACATTTCGTCTAAAAACGGATTAGAAAGCACTAGGTAGGTGTAGATCATAGTCCCTAAGAAAATTTGACCTGATACAAAGCACTGAAACGAGTCCAATAGGGCGTGGTCTCACGGGTAACAGCCATTACCCTCCCACTCTGCAGCAGCTGGCGCCGCCACTGATGCACACACATACACACACACCCATAATTTCCACCTCTGAACAAGATAATATGTTGTAGGTCAGTCACCGTTAAAAAATTTAAGAATGCTGGTCTTTCTTTGTCATTGAAAGGTGGAACGGTGGTGGCAATTATGGGAGGTTTTAGGGCTCAGAATATTTGCTTTGAAAATTGGACATTTTTTGCGCAAGAAAAAGAAAAGAAAAGGCAACTCTTATTTATTGGAACTTGGAAAAAAAGCTTAAATTTCCCACACGCAAAAGCAAACAGGCATAAAAATTGGAAAAACTCACTGGGTTTGCCCCCCTAAAAAAGTAGCTTGATTTCAGCCACTGGGCGACATACAATATAGAACATACCCATAACAGTGATAAATCAAATTGTCCAAATCAAATTGGCAATTGTTGAGCAATTAATTATTTACAATGAACCTCAATAAAAATGATTTCTTGTTTTTTAGGGTGCTGTATGCACCCTCAAGCATTCCAAAGAATGCAGCCCCTAAACACCTCGTCTCACCTACTGTTTCTTGCAAAGAACACTTAGAAGAAGGGAGCAAACATAGCCCAACAGACACTGTGTAAAAGTCCCAGTGCAAATAAAAGATACAACATTAAAGTAGCCTTGAAACATGGAGAAGCAATATAAATCATCTTACAAAAAATTGAACAATATAAAGTGATATTTAATGATCTAAATTTCTATTTTTTGGTTAAGTGTTTGCCAGGCCACAAAGAAATTTTCATAAAATGCTTTTGACACCTTTACTTAAAACAATTCATGATAAACATTCCTGCTGCTCCCTGGCCTTTGATCCTCTTCTTGCAACTTCGATTCTTATTTTCTTAATTTTTCCGAGAAGTCTAGTCCCTCAATATAAAACCTCAGATTCTTATTTGCACCTTTATTTAATTTTGTATCATTTTGTTTTAAAGCATCCACACTTCCGAGCTATGGATATTGATATCGAATATGCCTATTAAGCCACCGGTTTTTCGCGCATAAGGAAAACATATGGGCACCGGTTTTCACAGGTTTTCAGAAAACAATAGCCACCGGTTTCAATATTGGCCCATAGATAGCAGGGTTCAATTCAGTAAGTAAGCAGAGTGAGCAACTGTTGCAATTGAAATTCAGATCAAAATTTAGATCAAGATTTACAGAGAAACATAGCTCTTAGAATTTGACCAGTTTTTTTAAACCTGTGCAACCAGCCTAGATCCGCCCCTGTGTGCCTTGGTGATAACTTATTTTCAATGTGTCTTAGTAATAGAATGTTATAACAAGATTTTCACTTTTTTGAGGTAAATGTTTAGCTCAGCCTAAAAGTAATAAATTTCCATATTTATCCATAAAAGAGTGTTTACTTATGTTGCCTTTTGTTCAAAATAGACTTACCAATTCTTCTATTAGTTCATCTATCTTCTTGTCTCCATCTAAGATATAACAATATCAAATTCAGAAAATTGTTTACCAGAAATTAGAAGGTATTGAATAGATGGGCTATGTAACTGATGAAATTGAAAAACTCTTGTTGACTTACCTAGAATATTAATTTTTTCAGAAAGTCTTCGTACTTCATCTTGCAGCTTTTCAAACTTCAAAAAAGAAATTTCATTATTTTTAACTCTCATCTGCTTAAGTGGTGGAAGTTTAGATAAAGCTAACTCAGTGACAGAAAAAGACAGAATAAAGAAACTCAAGACAAAAATAGCTCCAGCTAATTACCTCATTCATCCTTTTCTCCATTTTGAACATCCTATCTTGTAGGTCTGAAACATTCTTTAACTGTGCTAAAATTTTATCAACAAGGCCTCCAACCTGGAAATTGAACACACCGAATAAAACATTTGAAAACCAGAAAATAGATGTAGATGTAGAACTTCCATATTAATTTCTAAAAGAGCTTCTTGTGAAATAATACAAATCTAGGTTTTGAGATAAATATTTCAAAGGTTGCTGGAATGTTTGGCTTATGAATTACTATTCTATAGGTGATGGGGTAAAACATCTTAGATTAGAAGATGGTGCATATTAATAATGGGAAATAGAGAACAAGTAGTGTATGTTTAGCAAATGAGATTGATACAATTATGATAAAGAAAAGGTCATCTTTAACTGAAGAAAAATCAAGTGTACTTTAAGTATATACTAGTAAAACATGCAATCTTCAATCACAGAATGGAAAATTGCCACTTTCCTAGTAGGTGAATGAAAAGTTGCTAAGAAATTTAATGTGAACTCACTTTTCTAATTCCATTTTCTGTAGCTTCAATTCTTTTCTGAAGATTTATGAAATTCCACAAATCTGCAACTTTACTGTCAGAATTTTCTCTTCCATTAGCCCATTTAAGAATATCTTCTGCATCCCCAAATGAATCTAATATGTTCATTTTATTTTCAAGCTTGTGAATTCTTTCTTCAAAGCCATTCTTGCCCTGAGAGTATAAAAAAGCCTTTTTCGTTTTGGATACATCAATGTCTTCACTATTTGGTATTTGCAATGGTTCATCACTTCCATCTTCTCTGTCAAGTTTGACCTATAACAACATGATTATAACAAAAGTGAAAACAACTATATCATAAATCAATCTTCATAGTTGTATGAAATTTTTGCAAATAAATGTTTCTCAAAGTTTAGTTATAACAACTTGAATTTATACATATACATATACAAAGGATATATGATTTGGTAGAAGATATTATGAGACATACTATAGCCAAGGGCTCTCAAATGTGGGGTGCTAGGAGGGTGTACAGCTGCAAAAAATTGTCAAGTTATATTATATTTTTGTATATTAAAGTGCTGAATGGGAGGCAACTGAATTGGCCCAATATATGGATTTGTCCTCACAAAAATGCTTTGTTGCCTGAATATTTTACACAAGCATGAAAATTTTACAAATTATAACTTAACACAATATAAGTGAAGCAGGATATCAAAGATTGACACAATATGGGTGTGCAAATTGATGAAAAAAATGGCCCCAAAATCTTATTTTCAAAAGGCTAGTGCAAATGAAGTTATATATTAAGTCAAGTTAAATTGATAGGAATGGATAAAATTTTGGCTTTTATTCAGCTTGTAATCCAGACTCTATGCTTGAAATTTTAATGGTCATCCAATTGTAATCCTTAAAATTCTTAACCTTTTTAAAAGGTTGATTAATGACAATATTAATCATTTTCAAGTTTTAAATACAAATGAGCCAAAAATCAAGGTTTGCAAATTTATATGCACTAGCAACATCGAAGTGCTATGGCTAGGTAGGAGCAAGTACTCATGTCAATACATTACATCCCTTCAAAACTCTTCTAAAAATCAACTGATACTGCAAAGATATTGCAGATAATATAACGACTATAGGACAATTAATATACAGGATGAAACCTCAAAAATATTTATCAAACCTTGGTTACCTGTTATAAATAAAATAATAATAATAATAGGCGGTAATGGGTTGCTTTCATTTGTTTTACCGACCCACTCAGAGCACAGAAAAAACAGAATTAGAAGAAACAAAAACTACAGCTTCAGCCAAAACAATAAAACACTACCTTAGCCGGGTATGAAACTGTATACATTTCGTTGCAAAAATGTCTAGGCTTCACATAAGAGTAGGACCCTTACCTCTACTTCCACATTGGACACCGCGAGGTGACTTATCAGTTTGTGAAGGAAACTATGAAGTATCTTCAAGTTTACAGCACCAGTTTCAGGCGTCCCGATTGCAAAATCAAGAAGGTTCCCTAACTCGACTTTGGAAACCATTTCTCCTTTAAAATCTGTGTTTTCTTCGACTCGACAAACCTACTTCTCTAATACGCCTAGGCCCAGCGTTGCTCATTTCCCTGGCAACGCTCGCGCCATTTCCACCGGAGGTCCATTGAACTTTATATCCGGAAGGAAAAGGAGCGATTTGATTGGCTAACAATTCCAAAAATCATGGCAACCCAGTTAGCAACGAGGAAGCTTGCATACATCAATGTTTACGTTTTTTGCACTAAGCTAACATTAGGTTGAAAGCAATCAAATATTTGGAAACCACAAGAAAAAAGGACAATCAAATTTTGACGTAATACAGTTTGGGCTGACTTCAAAGCTATGAGAGGCGGAGCTATTTACCATCACAACAAATCAACTTAGGATCGCCTCCACAAAATTGAGAACAGAAATCAGAGAAAAACACAAAATTTTTGCAAAATGGACAAAAAGTACCGGAAATCATCATATTTTCGCATTCATAGATCTTTTTTTAATTTGAAAGTCTGGATTTTTCTTTAACTGGGGGGGGGGGGGGGGGTAGGGCTCTCTTGATTTGTTTACCTAGTGTGCGAATTGTGATGAACGTTGTACTAGTAGCCGTAGTTTGACTCTACTTTATTTTGACTGTTTTTTTGTTTATCTTTTTATATTCCAAGTATCTCTATTCCTAAAATCATTTAGATGTATATACTGAATGAATATGAAACTTGATCCCGAGAAAATTTTCTTGCAACAACATTCTTGGAACTTAAAATATTTTTCGAAATAAAGATTTGAAATTGCTCAAATTGACAAAAACGAGGGTAAAGCCAAAGGTTTTCATTGCACAACAGAATCATTTAAAGTATTTTAACAGGGATGGTATCGATAAATATGAATTGCTCTATACAGGGAAAATATCTCAAAAAGGGAACTTAGTTGCGCATGAACAATCATTCATTCGTTAAAGCAACGTTTTCATTGCCTTAAACTTTATACGTGAAACTTTAAACTTTGTAGCCTCGAATAAATAGAGAAGTAAATCAACCTTGGTGAAAAGTTTTTGAATTGGGGCTCTAAAAATACAAGAAATTTACTTATATTTATGAAAATTTACTGAACACTATCAGAGCACAATAATTATAAAAACTCAACTTATTCTCCATATGACTGAAAATAACTGAAAAGAGTTTGTATTGGTATTAAGCACAAAAATTTTGGCTATCTATAAATGATTACGCCGCTGCAAGTCGTAATATCACTATAATAAAAGACAAAATTTTGAAATGTTGACAATTATTTAATCCCAAGAAACAGCTCGGGGCGTCGAATTTTCTTTCGAATAGACTATGTCTTAAAATCAAATTCATTGTGAAATCAACCTAGCAAAACTAAATACCTACAAAAAACTAAACTGATAAAATGTTTGTGTCGAGCCCAACATCGGGCTTTCCGATCTGATGGAAAGTATAACTAGGACAAATTTTGACACAATTATAATGTATGCTTTCTATGTTGATTCGATATTTTTACAAAGATTTTGAAGTATTATTTTTACTGCATTACCGCTAGGGGACGAGTCTAAGTCAAACTGGAGTCCTTTCTCGCCACATAAACTCAAGTTTGGATCAATCGGAATTTCACCTGCAATAAACAAAAATAGGAACATCAAAAATATGAACATCCATTGAACTACAACAGTCTCGGTGGATAAAGGCTAAAATGTCTGCCAATACTATGCTTCTGGCTTGTTCTTAAACTTTTCATTATTTCCCCTGCATTAAAATTTCAACTTTCCCTTCCGTCAGTAAACAATGCTGATAGTTAGGAAATATATAATTGATTTCACATAATAAAACTTTTTACTAACATTCGAAGTCATTTTGCAGTGAACGAGATGTACGAAAAATGGGAGATGTACAAAGTTTAATTTCGACCGTATCATTTCTATAGCTATATTTCATGAGCATAAAAGTCGCTATTATTTAATCATTTTCCACAATATTTACCAAAATAAGTAAAATCAAAAGATTTACATGAAAACTATAAATTTACCATCTGTTTACCAAGAATCTATTCTTCCACCTAATGCTTGTCGTGAAACGATAAGCTGAATTATATGAAATGATTTCACTATTTTAATTAGACTTAGTCAAATTCCTTAGCAGTATTCTAATTGATATATTTGTATATTTTAGCATGGCCCCCTATGCACCATTGTTCTAGGGGTTGCCATGGGTAAAAAAAGATAGAATGAAATGAAATAAAATGTTAACAAATCCGGTTACAAAAGAAAAGAAACATTTTACCGAGAAAAGGCACGCCAGAGTGTTCAGCTAAAGATCTGCCTCCTCCGGAAGAGAATATGTTGGTACATTCCTGTGTTAGAAAAAAAGAGGCATCAAAACTAGCAAAAAACGGGACTTACAACAGAGCATAAACGCAGTTTATAAAATTCCAAGATTATATCACAGTGAAATTTATGAATTTAGTAGCATAAATTGGCATACAACTAGTAGGATTAATGACAAGAGTACAGTCCCCGAATTTTTGCAAGAACGGCGAGGGTTTTATTGATAAGATCAGTCTTTAGTTTTATCTTAAGATACTTTGACCTGGCCGGTTTATATGAGATTTTACTTTGTAACACCTTTTTACCCTACTATTGTTGTTATCACGTCAGTTAGACTGAATAGGAAATGCAGACTTTAATTTATCATTCACTTGATCCGTAAATCTAAACCCTACAATAAGTATAGTGGCGTAGATAGAGGGATCAGAGGGGGTTAGAAACCCCTTTGTAAAGCTAAACTGCTATCTTGTCGGAAAACTTCTGATCTTGTCGGAAATATAACATGGTTGTCTATTTTTATCTAAGTATTATATTTTGAGAGTAAAGATTTTAAGGCTGAAAACAATGACTTCTTTCGTTGTTCTGGATCTGTCTATAAGGTATGCTACTTAAAATGTTTTTTTGAGGAAAATACCAAACAATCCTCCTTTTGTTTGACTTAAGAAATTTAACTTTGAATAAATGATAAGACTATATATCTTGTTTCAATTCAGTTCTGATGTCGTCATGTTATGTTCAAATATAGAAAAAAATAAAAATGCTTATTCGTTTTTTCGGAAAATCTAAATTTCTGTCCCTACTATAAATATTTCTATCTAAATAAGAAGATTGATAATATTCTCGCCGAAATTTGCTGAAAGTAACCAAAGCATGCCCTGATATAAATAACAGCAATGATATAAGTTTATGATAACATACTGAACAATGTGGGCAAACGAATCCACTCATGTTCTCCACGATCCCTAGAATGTTGGTTTTGGTTTTTCGACAAAAAGTGATTTCTCTTCTTACATCACCCGTAGAAACATTCTAAAAAGCAAAGAAATAAAATCATATGAGAAATGTAACCTTAAATATAACAAATATGAAAAATCATAATTTGAGCATATGAATCAGTACATGCCTTAAACTATAAAAGACACCATGTCCCGACCATTTCACTGGCCAGTTAAACTCTCATTGGTTAGACTATACAATAGACCTATTGTTACGGAGCCAATTGGCCAATCGTCACTGTTTTCTCGATTTTAAACACGCTGCAAAGGCTATTGTTAACTCTGAGGGGTTGAATGACGTAACATAGTGTCTTTAAACTATTCAAGAACAACACATGTTGAAAATACAAAACAAGACAAGCAGCTTCTTGGTTTCAGACTTTCTTATGAAAAAGAAGAATATGACGTCACAACAGTTGTAGTAACATTCCTCTTAATCACAACTTTTAATCGTCCAGAAAGGGATCCTCGATATAACTATTTCAGAAGCACTTTTTTCAATGTCTTGTAAAAACAGGAAAAAACAAATCTTAGAGACTGAACATTTATTCAAAGCAAAAATTGGATAGAACCTTTAAGACTAGAAACAAGTAAATTACCTGTGGTGTTGTTACAAGGATTGCACCATCAACATGATACTCTTTCAGAACTTCAATTATTGAAATGTGCTCATCGGAAGTACCTGTAAAGATACATAAATTTTTTACTAAAGATAAACATTAATAAAGTATTAGCTTGTGGATGTCTTCTTTGAGGTTTATATGGGGGTTTGAGACAATGAAGTTCTTTGTGCATAAAAATAGGCTTCCGTGAAATGCATGGCTCAACATATTGGCTACAAGTAAGCAACTGAGTAATAATCAGTTTTTACTTGTTGCTTCACATTTTCAGAAAAACTCTTTCAAAGACATTTGCAGTTCTTTCCAGTACAAAGAGGAAAAGTTGATGCAGAATTTTTTTTTTACAACTTGGTATCCAGGCAAAAATGCCTTTTGCTTAACTACCCTATTACTCAGCATTAAAACCCATTGGCCCATATGCAAATTTTTTACGTTTTTTAATTTGGCAAGTTAGGTAACGCACATGTATAAAAGCCCATGGCCTATAAATTTTTCCCATTAAAATCAGTAATTGAGACCAAAATGAATTAGATATCATTTCTTGATACAACTTTATGTATTAACAATCAAAACACTTCTATAGTTAATCAGTTAATAATCTATTACACATGTTGATATTGTGAATTAAACTTGGGAGGGAAAATGAGAGCTTTTGTATGTGGCTGAAGAGACAACAAAAGGGAAATGGTTTAGAGGTCCCATTAAAATATGCTCTTAAAGAATGAGATACATTGCTTACTAAGCTGAATGTATAGCCAAAGATATTGTTAATAGAGAAAATAAAATTTTATCTTTAATTAGGTAGCCTTTCTTCTGAAGTATCTTTTACATCCTGATTCCAAATGAAGAGTCTCTTGCTTAAAGGCCTTTACATAGATATAAGCCCATGGAACTTTACACTGACAAGCTTATATGCAGGATACTAGGGTACATTTTAACAGGATAATAAGAAATTAACAAACTAAATTCTACTTAACAAAAAGAAGAATTGGTGTTAAAAATAATCCCTGAATGATATTAACAAATACTGTTTTACTGGTCTGTCACATTGTGCATGATGCAGTACAGGCAGGGCTGTAGATGCATATAGAAAAGGATAGTTCTTAGTTTCAACTTCTAGTTTCCTGCTTGATGTGATAATCAAACAACTGTCTAATTGACTTCTACACTATTTCTTCTACATGATTAATTAAAAATCTAAATATTGAAGGCTTATTGATATTTAGCTGAAGAGCAGTAGCAGCTAAAGGCAAATACCCACTGTCGTAAAGAAAATCTTGTGAAATTCTTTTCACCAATAGTACCTTTAAAAAACCTTATTCAAGGGTAGGGTTCTTGAGAAAATATATATACTTGTCAAATGTTTAGGTACTCTGTAATTTGGGTGAATTCACCAGAGTCTAGAGTATACCTTGGAATAATTTATATATTCCATTGAAATGTACATACCTGGAGGTGTATCAATGATGAGATAATCTAACTGTTGCCAATTTACATCCTTTACAAATTGTTTAATCATTGCTGAAACCAAATACAAAAACTAAAAATGTTACCAATTAAAAACTAAAAATAGCTAATATTTGTTAAGCTCCTCATTAAAAAAGAATTTGGCTTTACTAGCAAAATGGAGGATTTTAGATTATCATAACACATTCTAGTGTAAAGCAACTGTGATTTCATGCAATTTTTGATGTGGTATGCAACTAGCAAAATTGAAAAGACAGGTCCCTTTGTGACATGTTCTCAGCCAGTTGAGGAAGTTTTTTAGCATGTTGTTGCTTTGAACTGTATAACAAATGTCTTTGCTCTTGTCATGAAGAATTTGTTACACTTGAGCAATAACAAGAAAAACTGAAATGTATGTTTCAGCGTATTGTTTTATAATCAAACTGAAACTGCATAGCAAGAGCCTTGAGGTGCTTAGGTTGATGTGTTTATTATAAATAAAGATTGCTTGAATGATGCTCATACATTGAGCAACATTACACAAAAGCAAAGGCAGTAACAATATAATTAATTTCCATACCATTCTTTTTAGGGCCTCTCCAAATAACAGGATCATCTTGTGACTGCAGCAAAAACTCTATTGACATCACAGAAAGCTGTTTTGCATCATCTGGATAGACAGGCAGCCAGCTGTGGAAAGTTTTAAAATTACATATTAAACATTTCATTTTATAAATGGGGAATATGAAAATACAAGCATCTAAAATACTAGAAAGCAATAGATAGGTAACATGCAAAATTAGAGGCAAAATATAACATCTCAAATTATAGCAATTCATGTTATACATTCATTTATTTGCACGAGTGGAACAAATTCCCTGGCACAAACTGGTAATGGACTCTTAAGGAATTTCTTAAAATTGTTTGAATAAATTCATGAGTATTTTCTATTTATTCAGGAAAACGATTCTAAATTTTTAACCCAACTATTTAATGGAGCTCAAACTATACTGAATGCTATAATCATACACTGGAAAAAATATCATAACTATTACCCCTCGCTGCACTGGTGTACATTCCTTCCTTTCAGGTTCATCATTTTGGGGATACTTGGGCCACAGAGATCCAAGTCAAGAAGGCCAACCTTTATCAAGATATAATGACATCCTGATTATTTTAGATTTAGATAGAATGGCATTTTGATTATTTAAGATACAGATATAATGGCAATTAAGAAGAAAATCTTAAGCTTGTACCATCATGCTAGTTGATTTAAGAAAATCTAGAAAACTTTCCAGTAAAAGATTGGAAAATTATCTTGAATAGGAAGGATTCAAATGTCCTTTTTTATAACTGACAATATTCATTTGAAAAATTTTATTTGAACACTTCTTAGCCTTGTATCACTGAGATAAGAAAATTGTAATTTAACCAGAAGAATCTTCACCTTTTTACCCATTTTGATGAGTCCAAATGAAAGCTGTGTTGCCACTGTGCTTTTGCCAACTCCTCCTTTCCCAGATAATACCAAAATTATATGCTTTACATCTTTCAGTGCACGGGAGTCTGAAGTGAAAGTTGCATTACATGAAAATATAAAGAAGAAGCTTGAATGTTTTGGCTGAGGCACAAACTAACAATATGGATAAATGCATGAATATCTACATTATTTACTTCCCTCTACATTGATCACAGCTCTATTACAGCAGTTGCTACCAAAGTTTAACACTCATTAATGGACACCTCTACACAATTCAAACAGACATCTCTAAAAAGTGGACAAGATGATTTTCAAACTCAAATCAGCTGGTCTCTGCAGAGTATGGCAGATGTGTACATAAGGACTGTATAGTCTGGCATGCCAAAATTTGATATTGCACCAAATTTGCAAGAGAGCTAGTCAAGAGTTGCTAAAGTTTGCAGACTGGCAAACACTGGTAATGCAGGCCATGCTGGAAATGGCGTGCGATCACACGCCCACGCCTTGGCAACGCCAGTGAGTTTGAGTTGGCAGGTCTTGCTCCAGACAGGAAACTTTGCTGCACACCCGCAATATATTGCATACGCATATTCAAGCGCAGTTTACAATTTTAAATGCGCAAAATTTCAAGTTTCTTAAACCGGCTGTGCATACCGCATCACAGTGAACCGTACACATATATCTTTTGACTTTCCATTCCCCCAATTTTACGGCTGCCATTTTGAACAATATTGCTTGTAATTAACTTCAGCTAATTGCGTCAAAGTGACGTCATTACAACTCGGTTCCGTCCGACACACACACTTTTTAAAATTCTAGAGCTAACCACGCAGAATGAAAATTCTTTAATCGACTGGCCCACGCACTAGCCAAAGTTTATAGTCTGGGTCTTGATGCTTTGCCCTCTCGATGGGTTAGGAGAAGCCATGTGAGTAATTTGGGATGGGGTTTCCTTCATGTATAAGTAAGTAAGGTTCAATGTTTTCACAACAACATATTTTTTTAACTGCGTATCGAAATCTTGCAAAACTTTGCCATTTTCGCCAATATATGAAGTTGCTGATTTTGGGTTATGAAAATGGACAAACGTTGACAAGATATATGCACATTTACATTGTTCAACGGGATATCTACTTGAATAAGTAAGTAAGAAATACATACCCTCCATCTTATTATTCTATTCTATCCGGAGGACCAGGCCAAATTGCCTCGACTTCGTGATTCTAGCCATTTCTGGGAAATGTTCGCCTCTCATTGATACCAAAACTTTTGGGAAAATTAAGGTGATGTTTCATACAACAACATAACTTCGCTTACCTCATTATTTTCTTACGGCAAATCCCTAGACCCATTACAAAGAACGGGGAAGGGGGAGGGGGTTATTAGAAAACCACAACTCACACTGAACTTCAGGCTAAATTTATGATATTTACAAAACTGCTAAATTTGAAGCCACTTCCTCTTTTCACTATTTGATGAACCGAACCCCAAATAAACCTAATTTCCTTAAGGAGCAAAAAGCAGCACAGCTCCCTTTTAAATGCTATAAATGTACGTTATGAATGCATGAACTGAATTTATGGAAAACAGAATTTTATCATATTGACAAGTTGAGACAAGTTGAGACAAGTTGAGACAAGTTGAAACAAGTTGAGACAAGTTGAGACAAAGCTTTCTAAACAATCTGATGCCATATAATTTCAGAGTTAACTTCTAAACAGTTTAAATCGACTATGCATTATACCAAATGTAAACAATTTGAATGACAACAAAATGGACATATAAAAATACAAAATTTGAATCCTTTCTCTTCATTTATCTTACGAGGGTTATATTAGATTTTGACCATAAACTTTAGTTATTCGCCCATCCTAATAATCATTGCGCCCCTAAACTTTGTTTACGGCCCACATAAAATGACGCTCTACTTCTTCTGCCTGTAATGCATAAATTCCATCCTCAAATGTTTTCAAGAATATCTTATATCGCCAGAAATATCTTATCAGGCTGTTGTGTGGAAGCAGTGAAAACAACCCAATCATAAACAACATGAAAGATCAAATTGCTCCTCGCAAGACCTTTATAGCAAATTCCCGAAATAACCTTTACAGTTAACACTACTAAAATACAACTACCAAGGGCGTGTCAAACGCAAAATCTTAAATTATTCGGCAAAATCATATCGGACAGTCTGCGAAATAGAAACAAAATTTGCTTTATCTAAATCTTTGATTTATGTTCCAAACCCCCCCCCCCCCTTACCCTTGAAAGTCAAAATAAGCAAACCATCTGTCGTGAAGCAAAATACGACCAACGCCTATTAATTATTTTTTAACAATTACTTTACTTAATTTTACTTATAACAAGTATAAATCTAGTGTTACGTTAATTAATATTTACAAAGATAAACCTTCTTGAAACACGCTTGCATCTGCCTAAACAGGCGAGTTCATACCAAGCTTCGTGTCGAATTTAAGTCTTTCTCTTTTTTGGTACCTAATGAACATCCTAAAAGAGAAGGAAGCATAACAGCTTGAAAATGTTTAATGTTTTCACTAAATTAGAAATGTTTGGTTTGTAGGCCGGGCAATTTTAAAAACTGCGAGAGTTGCCCCTTTCAATACTAAAATTTATAAAATGAACCTTAAAAAGCCATAAATGTTGGCCCGGTGACCAGGGGGCGTGAAGTAGGCCAACCTATTCTTGAAAATCGAATAATTTTGTTGGAAAACTTGAGTTCAGGAAAGTTAATGGCAAATATAATTTGAACTGGCCTAAAGTAAAAAAGGAAAGAAATTAATTGAACAAACAGGGCATTTCGAAGTATGCTTTGCAACAGACAAAAATTTGCAAAGAAACTTACTTGATATGCCTGCGTTTCATCATTTCACAAGAAATTATAAGAACAACTGGCCAAAGAAGAGCGAGGGTTAATGGATAAATCACGTATTGAATGCGAAAATCGTGCTCTGTTCCTGGGACATTCGAAAGATATATTGAGACTGCTGTGTATATGAATTGTAAACCAATACTGCAAGAAACAGAAGATTCACTCTAAGTACTACGCTAAAATGCAGGTTTCAATAACTAGAGGAGACACAATGTTACAAGACAATACTGCAAGGAACATAGACCTACATACCAATTGGAATTGCTCTTGAAAGAAATATGAAATAATAAGCTTTAATCGTTGTAATCAAATGCAGTGATTAGAAATAGAATGGTGTAGAGTTTCAGCTAATAGGTCCTTAGTTTTGTTAATAAAGATGAAAAACAGGAAGTTTATAATCCTGCTCAACTTAACGAAATACAAACTCTGACATACAAATCGTATAACAGTCACAAACGACGACGATTGAATTTTATCGTTCAATTTCAATACCATACCATAGCAAAGTAGCCTTTAACCAAAGTTTATTGCGAAACGGCAACATCGTCCACAAATGATAATTTCTGTCTACAAAGCTTGCTGATAAGACAACTAGAAAGAAAATAAGGATTAAATGAAAAAAACTGAATGCCCAGTGTACAAAATTCTTAATTTTTAAGATGGATGTAAGGGAGAGATGACACTATAAACAGGGCTGCGTTAGAATAAGATGGACAGTTAATGGGAGATAAAAGAGTTCTATAGCAGTTTTGTGACAAGGTTGCAGAACGAGATGATTTTCAAGTTGCACCATTTGCAGTCTTCAAGCTCTAGACCTCCATATCTCATAGTTTCATCTAAATGAAATTGAGTACCTTGACTAAGAGAGGTACCTGTATAAAAACAAAACGCTGTAAAAAACGATGTAACAGAATAGAAATTGAAAACCATACTCAAATAAAATGTTGTAAAGAGCAATGTTACGTCTTGGCTCATGTATAGGCCCTCTTTGTTCACTGTTATCCATCCATGCCACGGGTCTGTAAGGTTTCTGCAACATAAAAAGGCAATAAAAATGAAGGGCAATTGGCAAATTAATAGCATCATAATTTTGATTGTGAATATATTGTAGCTGGTCTATAAATGTTGATCAATAGACAAAAAATGTGGAACGAAACGCCAATCAAAACATTTGGCATTGTTAACGAAAACATATTCTTAGTTTAAAATCTAAAGATTCTACAAACAGACAGAAACATTTCATAAAATACTAAAAGTACATTTCCATAAATTATTCAACCCTTTTTTGCAACTAAGTCACTTTTTTCCAACTGTGTAAGTTCACTAAACAAACAGAAACTAGACAAAAACTTACTTAGTGCCAAAAAGAAAATGACATTGTCCTTCAGCTCCATGACTTTTTGTGCAAAACGAGAAAAGCAACCAAGCAAAGAGTCCAATGACTGTAAAGAGCACATTGAGACCAAAAGTTGGAAAGAAATGTATGAAAAACTGTTTTGAATCTTCCTGAAATAGAAGCAAACAACGAACATTAGTAGTTGCAAATAAAAAGCACGAAACTTTAAAGCTCTTAAGATACTTTCGACACACGTGATATTTGATTTTTTTTCATTCTTCTTTTTGCTTCAAACAAATCAACAAATAAACGACGACTTTAAACTTTTTCTTGGGTAAGAGGGTACTTAAAGATTCTGCACTTTTTCATATAGTACACCTGGAGATTTTGAAGCTAGAAACATAGCAATGTGTCTAGTGGAAGGGTACATATTATATTACAGACTCGCTGTAAGATCAGCTTCATCACTTTATATGAAATAGCCTCTAAGATTTCCTTCCATTTTAGACTTCTAGCTATCGACCACAAATAAGAGGCTCTTAGGAGAGGACCAGAACACCTGTTGTTCCTGGTATACCAATAAATTAAACATTAATCAGAAAAATACTGTTTCACTAACAATAGAAGTGTTCGAGGAGGTCTCCTAAATCCTCTTTCCTTTCAAGGAAATATGAAGCTTAGACTGTAAAAGTAAAGTCCTGATATAAATTTATCAAATGTTCTGTTATTTATTCATCTGCTTCGTGGTAAACTTACGTATATATTGCTGATTCTTTTCCCAGTCATCCTGTTCATCAAGTCCGAATCAGACGGTGTACCGAGCAGAGAAAGAGAGAGCAGGGGTATAATGATAATTTCCAGCCAAAGAAGTCTAAGTCCCGTAAAGGGAAAAGGTAAAAGCAAACAAAAGGACACAAGCATGCACAAGGAAAGAGAAAGATTGGCTGACAGCATAAACAAGAAACAGCTTTTCATGTTGAACATCAATCTTCTTGCCTGCAAATGAATTTCAAGCATTATTCTATTATTCAACAAAAAGTGTGGCCAAGCTACAAAAAATATGCTCGTTTCGTTTAATCGCAATGTATTTGAAGTGTTGATGAGGTTGACTTCATATGATCAATGACGATTATGATGTTGATGGTTGATGACGATAGGAGATGATTACAACGATTATGATTAGCGATTGATGCTGATGATCGATAATAATAGAACCGATTATGATTGATGATTTATAATGATAGGGGATGATTACAATCATTATGATTGATGCTGATGATCGATAATGATTACACTGACTATGATTAATGATTGAAGTGTTTACTTATTATGCGGAAAACAATCATGATTAATCCTTCGATAAAGAGTTTCATGTAATCATGCAAAAAAGCTGCTATGTTTGCCTACCTCACAAATCAAGGAAACAAAATCGATTTGTTTATCTTGCCGGCAAAGCAAGGAGCATGGGAGACTGTTTAAAAAGGAACTCAGTCGCAAAGAGGATACGTCTAAAAGGAAAACAGAAACGGTTGAGATTTATAAAATAAATTAATACTGAATTTTCAATGTCATTCCGATACAAGCGGATCAAAAAAAATAATTGAACTTTAAACATACAGTCAATATCAGGATACTCGAAGTTTAGGATGAGGCAAACTAATTTGAATCAACTAAAGTTCCAATATTAGAAACAGAATATGTAAAGACTTTAAATAGCAGTGAATCCCTCCATTCTGGAACATACAGGAAGATTTTCCTTAAATTACGCATCTTGTAAGTAAGTGTCTATCAAAGTTTAGTGATAAAATAAGTTCTCATTGCGAGGGAAATGAAATCTATAAATAACAAGGGAAGATTAGGACGAAAGTTTCAGCTTTGTATAGTCAGCATGCTATAAAACTATTTAAAATCCGAAATTCCTGTCAAGTTTAACCTTCGAACTACAAGTCATTAAAGACATTACTTAAAGCAACAATTCACGATCTCATGGTGACGTCACCTAAATGATTTTTTATAGGAACCCTTCGAATATCCTATACTGAATCAAGTGGCTTTTAAACGTCACATTATTCTGCCTTGACCTGAAAAGTAGGCTCCTAAACCCGGGGGTTTATGGTGTTATTAGTCGAAAGTAGCAAATGTAAAATTTCATTGATTACATACCATATTTGTCATTGTCTTCTGTTGACTGCAAGGGAGACCCACTTCTATAGTTTCCTGGCTTGCTTTTCACACACACTTGAGGGTGCAACGGGTCGATTGCAATGCTATAACAAAATTCATAAAAACAAACATTATCTTAGAATGTACTGCAATAAAAGGATCAATTTTCAAATGATAAAACGCTCCTTGAACTGATAAAAAGAACGAGGGGCAAAACATGATATACTTTTTGTGCGGTTTAAACCATTTGGACAACAAAAGATAAGAGATGGCAGTTGATAAAGAGTATTCGATTGAACCACTAAGAGGTGTGTCCTTTGGCAAGAGGCTTCAGCTCTGGTGTAAATGCTTTGCGAGCCTGTTGTATTGAACACAGAAATGTCATCGGGGCTAGAGAGTCGATTGCCAAATATCCCCCTCTCTAATTAGAACGTTGAACAAAAACTATTGTTATTTGTTCGGTACCATAATTAACCCATTCGTGTCAAACAGATTGACAGTGTAAAATTTAGATTCTTGGCTCCTGTAAACCCAGCCCTGGTGGAGCAAGCAATTGAGCCGAAAATTCTATATATTTTTTTGGTCAAGGACAACAGTAATCTGTCTACGTACTATAATGCAGAGAGCTAGAGGCAAAGTAAAATGTTTCAAAATGGAAGGTAGAACTATAGCTGTTCTAAGCGCCAGGAGAAATCACCGAAGCTCCATTTGCTTCAAAATAAGGATAGCATTTACCTGACATCCGCTTGGGAAAATATATGACTATTCCATGTATTTAATGAGCTGCCAAGACAGCAAACGACTTCGCCATTTTCTTGCATGATTTCTATCATTTCAGTTACAGCTGCAAAATAGGAAAAAAAGGTTAAGTTGAAATAAAACACGACGGGACCTTTGATAAACCAAACGGTAAATACGTCAATAAAATTTTAAAAAAATTTTCAAGGTGAAAAAATCGTTCACCTTGAAAACTATCTAGTTCTACAACAAAAAATGATTTATAATACCTTGAGGGGTGCAATCAGTAAAAAGTGGTACACGAAGGGGAACATCGTCAACGTTTTTCAGGTGTGGCCTAATGTTTCGAATTCCACGTGGCAGCTTTGCCTGAAAAATTAAGCTTATGAATCAAAGAGAAGTAAATATTTTTTGTTCATCAACAATTAATTCGAAAGTTTTAAGAGTTTTTATGTTGAAAGTAGATTGTTTTCCAACAAAAGCTACATTTATCACATCCCCTAAAACATGAACAGTGGACTCCGGTTGGTATCAAGGTTAAACATCACATTGTTTGTATCAAGAAGAATCAAGAACTTTCAAGAATTGGTGTAATGCTACCCCTGCAAGAACATGGGATATGATGAAAGTGTCACAAATAAACGACTCTGTTTTTATTTGCTAACGATGCGATTGAACTTGACATTAATGCCACAATATTAACAAAAGAGATAAAGTAAAGACGTACGTAAAATAGAGCGATGTTAATGATATTAACGAAATTGGTAGTTATATCGTACCCTGTTTGATATTAAATAGAAGTTGTCATGGTTGCTATTTCCATTCACAACTTTCTCTTTGTACAAATCTTCGCTTCCAGAGCAGTAGGCTGTATTTCGACGATCGTCGTTTGCTAAACGAAATAAAGTTCAACTTCTGAGACCTCAACAAATAGTTAAGATAGAGATGTAAAAAAAAAGAAATCACAATAAAATTGCTTCAAAACGCTGGAAACACGAGATCAACAAAAATTTTCAACATCATTTTGCAAAAAACATACTTGCAAGTTTAAAGTTTTGTAAGTTTTCAATTTGTGAACGTGTGATCAAAGATTAACTGAATCATGAAAACAATACATATCCAACTATAGTTGATAAAATTATTGTTTGCGAAAAATTAAACTATTTTTCAGCACCATGATAATACCAAAGAGTCAGTGAAAACAAGCAATAGCATGGTGAGGTTGGTGCGAGTAACCGATTGGAGAGATTTTCAATCATATACAACCATCCAAACGCATCCCGAACTAAGATATTATACGACAATATTAATGCTCTTAATTTCATAATCTCCCCAGCTTACACCTTAGCAAATATTGGAGAAACATAGCTTTTAGTATAAATAAAAAACAAATTAAGTATAGCATAAAGTTCAGTGTATGTCTGTAAGACTCGTTTAATGCAACATTGTGATATATTGACAAACCTTCAGCTATATTTGATTTGCTACCAGCGATCAACCCATCCGTTTCTGAGTGAAGTACACTTGATTCGTCGATACTGCCGCGACATGGGAGTGGCTCGTAATTAGCTAATGATATGTGACAATTCCAGCCGGTCTCCAGACCCAATCGCTCTGCGAATACCTGTAAAAGAGTTATAGGGCACCGAGGGTTAGGACAAGACCAGGATTATTTTTTTTCAAAAATCTTTACACACAAATTCCCTATCAGCTATAATACAAATAAAATAAACTACTTCTATTACAATTACTTCTTTAATATATATAAAATAAAGATGTTGCTGTTCTACCTAGGGATCGTGTTTTGTGGTTTTATGGTTGATAATAAGAAAAGATGAAATGGTTTATTTACTGTACGGCAGAAGCTTGCTTAAATCTAAGGACCTACTGAAAAGAATGTCGAAAAGCGAATGAAAAATTATTGATGTGTATGTATCTTGTGCAACAAAATGAAATTGACTTTGACCAACAGGAGATATAGCAAGGCGAATACATAAGGCAAGCTACTCTAAATATCCCCCAATTCATGTTCCTGAAATCATCATTTTGATTTCCATTCATTATTGGCAAGCACATGTTAACATATTTATTTACCTGGCTTTTAAGTTCATTTTCAGTCGAAAAATAAACAAATCGAATTCCACCATTGTTTAGACTCTCAACCAAGCACTCAGTATCCTAAAAAATAACATGAATCGTAAATGTCGTGAATCGTAAAGCTAAAATCACCCTGGTATGGAAATATTGATGGTCAATTTTCAATTCAACTGCAACATGAATTTCATCATGATATTTCATCATGATATCACATCATATCATTTAAGCCTTCAAAGAAAATACAGATGGGCATTCTGTAATGAATAATATATGAAAAATTATTGTCTCTTAATAAACTGATTTACATGTCAGGAGAAATTGTTGATTAAAAAAGCCTTTTCACATACATATATTCTAAAACCTTTTATAAATTGTACTCTAAAATCAAGTCGATAAAATTCAAACTTTGTGAAAACTATGTAAAGAGAAACTTCAAAGAATTTTGTAAAAATGCTTTTTTAATGCAAAAACCTTTATTGCAGGAAACTGGTAGTTTAACAACAATTTATTCGTGAAGAAATGAAAATACCGTTTCCTGGTTTGTCAGATAGTGCTTGTTGCCACATAGGCAGAGCTGTACACGTTTTGGTATAGAGAACAGTGCAGTTCTCAGTTGTCATTCGGAGTTTCACAGATAAAAAAAGTTACCGTTTCTCGCTTTGGTATTTAGAACGGGGATATTTCGAGTTTAAAGCATAATGCGTTTTTCGGGCGACAGGTAAGATACATTACTAAAAGTATATCAAAAATCTTGAGAAATATTCAAAAGAAAAAACAACCATACCTCTTTAACTAAATCACTGTATGTCACCATTCCAATAAATATTTGCTTGCCCAACATCCTGAGTATAAACAGTGAAATTATTGACAAACAAAATGTCAATTAAGGCTAATAAACATGAATAAAACATCAGTTATGAATTAAAATATATACAAATGGTTAAACAATTGCAAATATTTATCCTCAAAAGTATGCAATATGAAATTGAAATGGAGAGATATTCAGAAAAGAAACTTTTTGAAGTGAAGAATTTTACTGACAGTTGAAATTGCACTAAAAACTTGACAATAAAATTGACAATAAAAATATTACTTAGATAGACGTGACATAGTTATTTTATTTCATGGAATTTGGAGAGTTTGAATTTTAATGAATTCAAATACTTGATTTGCACCATTTTTCACGAAATATTACCATTTCTTATCAAACAAATAAATGTTTGAAAAATATTGCAAGTTGTCTACGTAAAACCAATTCTTTAATCACTAATTATTCTATGATAACACTGAGAAGTACTACTCCATAAATTTGAATTCCCTACCCACCTTAGCATATCTTGGGGATCATCAGTGCGAACAACTTGACTTTCCTGCTTTTCTTCAAAGATGCAAGCTAACTCATTACTTCCGGTCTGAAATTATAATGTACACAATGACGAAACACTATAACAATCAAAAATTTTCTCACAACGAAAGAGAGAGAATAACTTAGTTTTAAGATGTAACTATTCAGTATTTAGTCATTCCAAAAACAGTACAGTAATTATTCAATTATCTGACCCACTGTTTATCCGGACTTCGATTATCCGGTCCATAAAAAATGATAAACCTTTTCGGCAATTTTTGATAATATATCGGGTGCGTTTTTCTTGCTTTCCATTTGAATATTTTTATGCGTTTTTGAAGTGTATTAGATTGTTGTGTGTGCTTAGAAATAAACTTTCACAAAACTTATCTTGTTTATTCATTGCCGTTATTCGTATATTTTCAATTATCCGGAATTTCGGATTATCCGCACGAATCTTGAAATCCCGTGTCCCGAGAAGACCGGATAATTAAACTAGTACTGAATGGATTTCCGCTTCTAATATATGCATGCATAAATTACATGAATTCCATAAGGTGAATTCCATAATGTAATTGTAAAATTTAACAAAAAGGCGGTGTATTACAAGTTCAGTGAGGGGAAGAAATACATTGAACCAACCTCATCTGACTCGCTGACTTTTTTTGGCAAACTGAGATAAAATAAAAGAAAAATAAAACAGAAAGAGGATTATACGGAATCATAGGAAAAAATATTTTAGTTGGAGTTGGAGTTGTTTTAGTTGGAACAAATAACTGTTCATTATAATTAGCATGCATAGTGTAAAGAAAGCAACCTTAGGCAGAATCAATGGCTTAGTTTCTTAAAAGATAATAAAAAAGAGGCAGTCACCTCCAGGAGCTTCCTGTCTCCATTTCGACGGCTGGAAAAGTCATTGCCGGTGGACATTCGATGAAGATATCGTCATTAAAAGAAACACAAGATCGCTGAAACATTTGGAAAGAAGTCAATAAAAATAAAATCTGCAGAAAAGAAAACACATCTGATGTAATGAAAAAAAATGATAAAATACTATTGATTTAATTGGAGTTTTTAGAGATGATTAAAAGTAAACCCAAGTGCTCGTTTTTGAAGGTCTGGTGAAACTTACAACAGATAAAACTGTGTCGGTAAATGTTATATTGTACAAAGGCTTACCTCAATCAAAGGACGATATGAAAATGCAATGCAATGACCAGTTGTGCTCATTCTCTGATAAAAATCCAGTGCTTTTTTCCTTGAAGATAAATACAAATGCTCTGTTTGAGAAGGTTAAAACAAGAGCAAGATAAAAGAAAATCTTAAAGGTGTACTAGGTGTAAGAATGTTACCAACAAGGGTACCAAAACAATGTTATATCAAAACAGCATTTTAGGCCTCTATTAGAGAAAATCTGGGTGTTTAATTGAAACATTAATGGAATGTCTTACGTATTAATGTTAGTGCTTCCATAGGAATGTGTAATTCGATAAAGCCCCGAAAACTATGTAGCCTTAAGGTCAGCATCACAGACAATAACTGAGGAGGAGCTGTCAACTGCTGTAACGACAGCCTTCAAAAAATTAGAATCTTTGCAATGTGCTACCTTTCGTCATTCGATAATTCGCAAAGATCGTCGCCATCCCAGAAGTCTGTACAAGCATCTAGAACAAGGTCTGCAGACCCTTGGGTTAACAACTGGAACATTCCTAAACGAGGCAGAATAAAAATGACATGCTTAGAGGTGAGCCGAAAGAAAAGGGATGATTTGATATGAATGGAAGCGTAAACAGTGGAACAATTAGGATTGCACTGTTATATTTGCAAAGGTTATTAATTAAATATTTCAAAATACTTCACTTAAAAATACTTCAAATCATATAATTCTACATAATCGATCTTATAAAAATAACAGGTACCAAAATGCTTTATATACATAATAAAAGATCAAGGACTAGATTTACATTAAAAACGTTTATCAAGGAATATGAAGTTAGAAAATGTCTACAAAATAAGGGCTTCTGTTGTTGAATTTCAGCAAAAAGTGAAATTATGACCCCATTAACTTGAGTACCTTTAGAAATGGAATAACAAGCAACTTCCGAGAGCATTACAGTGGCAACCAAGATTGTATACGACTGTCCTTTTAATACAGATAAAGATACAGGGGATCCACTCGCGATATATCTTCTGTATTCAAAAACTGAAAGAGCCTAAACCGCCCACTAGGGAAGCAGCTGCAAGTATAGCCTACCTGAGTAATTTTCTCTCATAACTACTGACACCATACTAGGAACAAGCTTATCTTTGACGATTGACAGAAAGACGTCAGATGGGATGACTGCAAGCTCAGAGGCATGCTGCAATAACGAAAGTTATTGTCAAAAACTAAAAACTTTCCTCAAAATTAGGAGACTTTATAAAAAATTAGGAGGTCATCAAAAGATTGGTTCAGATAAAATAAACTGTTTTTATTTTCTTACTTCGACAGTCTTGTCTTTGACAATATTCATAAACAAATAAACCACAAAAAGCTTCTTCCTTAACTTTTCTGGTGCCTTATCATTGGAAACAGATAAATAGTGAGCCTGGGGTTATTACGTTAACTACCATATGCATATTCTAAGTTTCACCAATGTTGGATTCCAATTCATAGGAAAAAAGATTGTGCTTCATATTTCTTAAAAAGCAACTTTTTGGAGGCTTCTTTTGTAGAAAGTAATACAATTACACTATAATTTTAAAAAAATAAAAAACGACAATGTGTCTTATGCCATACTCGAGAAACGCGAAACATGCTTTAAAAACTTTTAGTATTAGATTCGCCCAGGGTCGGCTTTCAATATTACAGAAAGAATCAGTAGAAGCTAAACAAGATTCTGGAAGTATAATTCGAGAAACTTGCAATTAGTATGCGTGAGCAAATTTATTTATTAAATATTCATTCTTTGTTTATACAGCGATTTGTGAAAAGAAAAACCTTCTCAATGCCCCAGTAAACTGCACATCAACTCGGTTCTAAAGGTGCTGAAATAATTGGCGCGCCAAGCAACAAATACTTGGAAGTTCAAACTTAATTTATTAAATATTCATTCTTTGTTTATACAGCGATTTGTGAAAAGAAAAACCTTCTCAATGCCCCAGTAAACTGCACATCAACTTTGTTCTAAAGGTGCTGAAATAATTGGCGCGCCAAGCAACAAATACTTGGAAATTCAATATTGGTGAGAAAAACACCTGTGATTGATTAAGAACGACCCACCCAGCTCTGTGTCATGAATTGGATTTGCCTTCTAAGCAAGAAAAATTTGATCAAAAGTGCACACATAGATAGCACACATCTAATTACAACTGATGCAAACAAAATTTTTGTTCTAACCACTGTTCTGAATGCGAAAATCTGCCCATATCTAGAGAATCCATCTAGCACATGATCTTTAAACCCAATTTCTCGTGCGAGCGGACAAGAGCATCTAGAGCGAATTCAAACAAACGTGTTAGTAGAAAACAAAAAACATTAAAATGTAGACTCGTTTCTTGAAAATAACGTTAAATTGTTTAAGCATTCTATCAGAACTATACACCAAATCTTGTAGTGCTTAGAATTATGCAGTTGAAAAAAGGAACACAGAATTCAATTGTCCATAAGCAAGTTTTGAACAGACTTATATTACAAGACAAAACCAGTACATATAACTGTATTATAGTTGTATTCTCTATGAAATAGTTGGAGATCTATTATACTGCCTCTTTCTTCTCCAGCCACATCACTATTTACTTCATGAAGCAAAATGCAGTTAAGTTACAAATACAACCAACGTTTACCTTCGAAGATTAGGTACAGGGCAGCTATTAGCAGCGAGTGATATGTGTCCTGTAAAGTTTTCTTGCAGTAAACGTTTGAAAGGAAAAGTGCATGGTGAATTAAGCAGGAGATTTAGACCCTGAAAAGCAAGTGTGATTTCAAATCAACGGAAGGGTAGAAGAATACAGTATAGATAGTGGATTATATTAGGTAAGGGCCTGTTTATATGAACAAATTTATCCCACATCTCAGCCCATAATCTGGCAGGTAGGATGAAATCATCGAGTGTTTTTATGCAGATTTAATCCTACCTTCCAGCTGTATATGGAAAAAAATCACCCCACCTTCCAGCCTAAGTGCTGACAAATGGGACGAAATTTGATAGCGTGTATATAAAAATTTCATCCCACCTTCCAGAGTTTATATGTAAAAATTTCATCCCTCCCAAGTGAGATCCCACCATTTAACCAGGCCGACACGTTTGTCATATAAACAGAAGACGAAAAATCCAATTGATTCTATAGGAGGGTGGAATATAACCTCGTGGTTCACAGGAGGTTGGATGATTTTCTCAATATAAACAAGCCCCAAGTATGTTTACGATTAGCAATGACTAGCAATAATGCGAATGGTATAGATTGATCGAATTACTAATAAACCTATTTGTTAACCGCTCTGTTTTTTAGTATTCGATGCTGTACAAGAAGGGTTGTACCCTCTGTTGATAAAGTAGAACTGTTCTATGTTGCAATTCAAAGTTTCATGCTGAGTACGATGGTTTTGACGATTGCATAACTTTAGCACTTGCGGCTAAGATAGAGGAGACTTGTTACATAAGTTGTGAAATAAACGGATTAAGAAATGCATCCGCAACTTTACCAGTGGTTTGAGAGACTCGATGTGACTTTTCCATCTTTCATCATCGAATTGTATACCATTGGTGCTCTATAAAAAAAGCTTGTATACTTAATTTATAATTAGGATTGAGGATGGCTAAGTTGTTAGGGCCGTGGACTATAGATAAAGAGACATAAGGTTCGTGTCAGTGCCATGGTCAAACTTTCAGTTCGAGAGGGGAGAGTTCCCGGCTCTCTGTTTTTCCAGGCTTGAGAATCACGAGATGAGGTAACATAGAGAGAAAACACCAGTTTCTCGGTGTCCTAAAAACTACCTTCGGAAGCTCGGTAGTGACAAATAAAAAAAAATCAACTAACAGCTTGAAAAGTCAATTATTTTCCAACATGACAAAACTTATACCAATGAAAGCGCAATCAAACCCTTATTTTATCTTTGAATTTAAACAAAGAATCACCAAATGTCGCGTTGATAGGCGTAATGTTGATTTATTGTTCTCATTTATTTTCTTCACAACCTTTAATCGTGGCTAATTTGAACATCTCACCAGCTTTATTTATAACACCTTGCCCTCAGAAAAAGAGCACAAAGGCACATGTGGTTTTTTCATAAAATTCGACAAGACAATATTTCAGTGTCTACATTATAACAGCAGGCAGTGTTCTGCATTCAAAGGAACAAGCTGATTTAGAATCTTGAAAAGCTGCAGAATTTAACTTGCTTAAAAACTAGAAATAGCTCTTGCTAGTACTGCCCGCAAACAATTAGTTCCTTGATAATGATTGTTTTGAAAATTTAGGTCAGGATATTCGAAGAAGACACCATCTTGGGTTTTCGCAATTTTATAAAAACAGCTGCTCTAGTTGATGCTAAACTATTCTTTTTATCAAGAATTTTTGGTGTTCAGTTTGCCTTTGATTTAAGTCCAACGCCCTTTTGAAAATCAGTAAGTTTTTCTAGGGTTTGACATTTATTTTGCGTTTTCGTGAAGCAAAGACGTATGAAAATGGACACGTGATAGAACGGGTACAGCTAAAATCGATTGCGATAAAGGATTCGTACAGCGATGTACAGGCTATAATCACGACAATCATAACTTTTGCTCGTACGGTGTCGAGTTTTTGGGAGAAAGGTGTGGCATTCGACTGGTTTTGATTCCCAAAACTTCGAATCAAAACTTCCATCCATTGCGGAGAACCGAGCTGTGATGCAGCACCGTTTTCGTGCCAAAAAAACCGAAGGCCTTTAACAGAGTCTTGGCAGAGCAACTCTCCGAAGAGAATTCCCTTCCGCACAAAGAGGTGGCGGTTAACGACCTCCTCGACAAAGCCGATTGATTGACAATGAAATTGATTGACAGTTGTCATGGCAGCAAAAAAGTGACAAAATCTGCTTACAAAGTGCTGACAACATGAACTGAAGCTTCCATATGCTACTTATACGCGGGGCAGACTATAAGCCCTTCACTCGCGCGCTATCGCGCGCGAGTTGCGGGCAATAAGGAAGGACGAAGAATTTAATTGCATTTTGGGTTAACGTCATTTATATTTATTTGTTTGTTGACGATTGGCCCAAGGTTAGTGAAGGCCCAAGATCATGCGGTGTGAGCACGTGGGTCCATAAATGATTTTTTATTGGTTCAAAACATGCCAGTAAACAATAGCAATCGAATAACAGAACTTGTACCAATCAACATTTTTACAAGATTAGTGGACTTAGACATGACCCGGAAAGAGTAATTTCACACATTCCAACAACGAAACTCCAACGATACTATAGACAGCTTGTGACACAAACGCATTTTTGACCTTAAAAGGCCATAGCGACGTCATTTACCTATCACTAGGTTTACAAGTGCTGTTTGCATTAACATTTTAGAAGGAATCTACAATAATACAGAAGGAATACAATTTTTCACTTCTTTCTGTAACAATATTAAAAATAATTTCTGAAATATTTTTTCATAACAAAGGGTTGAATATCAAATGAAAAATCAGGTACTTTGTGGTAATTCTAAACACCTATTAACCTACCTTGATGTCGTAAGACAAGTTGAGAACTTCTGTGTCATAGGGTTCAATTGTCATATTATCAAAAACTGCAAAGGAAATTTGTCACCGTTAGGTATTAATTTACAAAATGGGTAAGATAGAATATCTAGGGTACTCTTGAACGGAGAAAAACGTTGATAGTAAAATTATAAGAAAAGTTCTTTCAAAAAGAGTTTTGCTAAAAATAAAGTTTCTCGAATAAATGTACCGCACAGACTGCACTAGCATTTCGGCAAGGAATCTGTTTTTGTCAACGGAAGTCTTTCTTAAATCGCTTGGTCCAGTACCTTAAATCGCTTGGTCACAAAGAACCGATATAGATGAGTTCTTTTGGCAAAAAAATCGACGTAAACATTGCCTTTAGATAATTAACGCTGACTGAATTTCTAACCACTTCTCACTAATTGAAGACAGGCTTGTAAGAGAAATCATCACGACAATATTCGACTCTTGTCATTGGCAATCGACAGATACAATTAGCCAATCAAAAAGCACGATACAACTCCCAGGTATATTGATTGGTCGATTATCTACTTTAATAAAGGATGAAGAGGATGGGAGCAAGGTAGTGTCAAAGCATCAATGTCCAAATACGATAGATGAATAGATGAAGCAAACCTACCTTCGATTTCAGGAAAGTCAACGTCAGAAGACTTCATATCATCAGCATCTGATGTTTCCGACATCAATCTCACGATCCTCTTGTGTTGAATGGCTTGTTCATTTGATTGCGTATTTTTAAACATAAAGACTTTGGAAGGTGTCAGGTTTGGGTAGCAAAGAACTCCTAACTTATCGATACAACAAAATACCTACGATAAAGCAAAAACAAAAAGAATTGAACATTTGTTTGACGGAGCAATGACAATAAAACATCATCATTTGTTTCATGCCTCTCTAACGAGCAATGAAATACTACAGTCCCGGAAAAAGTAGTTTGAACTAATCAAGAGAAATTGATGTTTTCTCATCCATTTGAAAAAACGACTTCCCCTCTCCTGATTTCAATGTTTAATGCATGTTTTTAAAGCACAAATGATAGAAGTGCTAATCAAATATTGATTCGGGGAAAAAGGGGGGATTCGAATTTACCGGGGCAACGTAAAGTAGAAAGTTGCAAAAATTACATTTTGTCGCAAGAATTTTGTCCTGGATTGTGGACTCCTTGGTAGTCAATGTTGATATCCCTGCTACAAAATGCACATGCGCCCCGAGAAGAGTGTAATATTGTACATAAATGTCACGTGTTTGAAGCACACTATATACTCAGGAACCTGGCAAAGAAATGCTTCGCGATAAGACAATAACTGTCTCCATGAAAACTAATTAATTTTGAACACGAAGACAAAATCAAAGGTACACAATGAACACAGGTTCCCTTTTGCCTTACCCCGCAGAAAACTGATTTCAGGGATAGAGAAAACGAAGTCCTGAAATAGTTCTTGAAATTATCATTCTAGGAGGTGGTTTTATTTACTTACCGTCACATTGCCAAGAGTGTGTAAAAGATTCGCAGTCCTTGACAAACAAGATGGGTCTCCACGAATTAGTTTCCAGAATTCTTTCAATGTCCACTTCAAGCTTATATCGTCAATCTAAACAAAAAAGACAATATCTCAATAAAAATGAGACAATATACTTGGCATTGCATATCTGGAAGGATGCCTTAGGAATTTAGCTATAAACCACGAATGACTGAAACAAACATTGCAAAAATCGAGACAACACGTAAGAATAATATACAGTGACTACAATCATTGCTAAAAGTCTTGGAACACTAACGTCAGTTTTAAAAGGCAGATTCAGCCATCTCACTCTCCCCCTACGAACAATGTTGATTTACTATAGAAAAAGGAAGGGATAATGGAGTACGCTTTTCGTGTGCCTTGTATGATATTTTTATATACTTTCAACATTGTTTGGGGGGAAAGGGGGACGGAAGTAGTAGTATTCGGGAAAACAAATTAAAAATAGAGCGGCACAGCGCAAAGTGGTGGGTGTTCCAAGTAACTTTGGCAGTGATTGTAGGTGGCACAAAAAACGAGAAAATCGTAATCAGAACATGATTTACAAGAATCATACCTCCCAAACAGCATTTGGCTCTCGAGTTCGTACCTAAAAATTGACGGAAGAACTTCGATTATTTCTTTCTATAATACCCCAAGGCTGATGGAATAAACAAGATGTCAAAATGTTTCAAGGCCTTGCCCAATGGTAGAGAATGCCTTTCAATGACTATAGAGAATGACTATGGTGACGCAAATCTAGCACGCACTTAAGGAATAACTATATTTAAATGATATTTTGACAAGGATTTGCATTCCAACAAAGAAAGGGAAAAACAAGTAAAGAGTCCGCGAAAAACTCCAAATAAAGGGAAGAATCTATCAAATAATATTGGAAGCCTTAATTTAGGGTAGACATTTCCAAACAACACGCTAACAGTTTCCTCTCAAAATTTTCTCTTCGAGACTAAAGCCCACTATACGATCTTTGTCTCTTTAGTCCGGTAGACGGAGGCTTTATCCTTCTCCCAAAAACCGAAAAGCAATACTGCATCTGCATCAAGTCAACAAGACAGGACAACTGCATCTTCCAAAGAAAAAATGACTTTTCTCCTTCGACTTAATTTCATCGCGTGGTAGTAGAAAGCCAAAGCCACGGTGATCCTTTGTACATTTAACAAGAAATGAAAGGGTTCGATTGGATTTGATGAACATACTATTCCTGAGTGCTTGAAGGCGGCCTTGATCCTTGCAACGCCATAAAGAGATACAAGTATCCAAAGCACGGGAAATATGATGGGCGTTAGTGGCAACAGCACGTATCCCTGTGGAAAAGACGAAAAAAGGAGAAAATAAGCAACTGATCATACCCTTCTGGGTAGAATGGATTGTTTGAGCTTGGACAATGGAGCGTTTCGCTCTTGTTATTTATTCATCACTTGTATCGCAATAGAAACTATACTTGAAGTCACCTAATGCCAAGAATAAGGGATACATAAAAAGTCAAGCTTATTTCATGGTATCAGCAATTATATATTTAGTCTATCAGCAACTGAATCGAATTTCGCACGTATATTTTCGATCCAATAACATGCTTTGCCACTTCGTTCAATCAGGTTCTATCGTTGCGGGAAGAATATCTTGTCTACATAGAAGTGATGAAAGAAGATTGCGCCGCAAACTAGACCAATGACGTCACTTACTGTTGCTAGGAGCATCACTTCGCTGTAATGGCCGACAGTGGCAGGCTCTAAACGGAGTCTCACGTAGTTAACAAACAAAGACGAAATCTAGAATAAATACAAGAAAATATCTACTATAATTCAAGAGATTGGTATGGCTAAAAAAAAGGTCGAGAAAGTATATCGTATGCCCGAGCCAAGTATGCGTATAAAATTGAATTCTATAATATACTCGAACATATTTTATCGTTCCTTTGGTGGGTTGAGTTATTGAGATTATATGTCACCAAGAAATAAGTATCATATGAATAACATCAGGATCTCTTTCGGTATAACCTCTGACCTCCTTTGAGTTCTTAAATTTGAAAATCAGGTTTAGACGGAAAGTAATGTTAAACCAAAGGATTACGGAGGTTCTGTTTCAAACCCAGCCCATCCTTCTTTAATGCTGGTAAATTCCATTTTAATGTAATCAGCTACTTGTTCATCAGAATGTGTGATCAGTGAGTGGTAGAATAATTTTATAGATAACAATTGGTTATTACCAGAAAGAACCATATGACTTTCTTTCTTAAGACAACTAAGACCCGTCTCATATCATGGTTCAAAACACTTTCTGGCCTCTGGCGACAATGCTGGAATGTCGATCTAAAAAAAATAGAAATACATTCAAAAACTAATAGAGAAGGGAAATCACAAAATATACATATGAAGATTCATTAACAAAAAAACTAATTTTCTTAACGTGGTATGAAAAAGATTTTCTATCATAAGAGGCAAATCGAAATGAAGAAAGAAAGGTATCAAAACTGGGTATTTAGAAAAGATTCGATTGTTAATGATTTCAAGAGCTTTGAAAAGCAAATCTCATCGAGAGGAGCAGAGAAAAAGAATGAAAACACTGAAGAATGAGATGTACTCGTTCTCCTTAAGCCTGAATATAAAAACCACACAGTTATTCATCTCCCGGCATACTAAAACTGAGAAAGGTAAAACGATATTCAAAGCTACGTGTTATGAAATGCAAGTTCCAAAATTATTGCTATACAACTTCAATATATTGCAATAAGACGTTTCCCTAATTCCAAATCTTATTTATTTTAAAATTCCCACAGCTCCTTGAATTTCCTTTGACTAATGTATAAATAAAATTTGAACTGACAATCATTGCTACATGCCTTTATTGTTCTTAATATCACATTTAAATAAGAACCTTATGCAGCGTTTCATTGGGGTTTCAGTCACCATAAACATTTGTTCTGGGTATGGCTGACAACTCGAAGGTTGGTTTCCTTCTTCGACTCCAACTATAGAAAAAAAAAGAATGATGACTCGTTAAAAATCATATTCTTTGAGATATCTCTTAGAAACAGTTAGAAACGTCCGCATATCAAGGCTATGAAATTATCGTTACTAATTAGCTCTCTTAATTACTTAGAGTCTGGCAACAGAGCCAATCCTTTTCTGTTGCTTTTTCATCTTTGTTCCAACCACTTATTCCCTGCCCTCTATTTTCTCAACACTCAAACACTCTTTCCTCGCCGGAAAATAAACAAACCCTTCACCTATCCCAAGCATAAGGACTACCAGGACAACGCTTCTGTAGCAAATCCAATTGGCCTTACGCAGGCAACAGAAAGGGGTTGCAGACAACTTCGAGAAGTTACACCAGATTATATTCGTACTCTAGACACACATTTTGAGGCGTTTACACTCCCATTCCATATCGTTATTTAATCTCATAGAAAATCACGGTACCAATATGGTAAAATACTATATTGATAGTATGTATAGACTGTATTAACACTCTCCATGGAAACTTAAATATCTACATATAACCGATACCTATCACTGTCTCCTCGCAGATAATCTTGCTTAAAACTACTTCTACAAAAATGCACAGCATGCACAAGCACAGGAGATTTCTGTACTATAGACAGACCTCCGCTGTCAAAATGAAAAGTTACCTTTTGACGTGGTAAAAGGAGGGTTGAAGACTTCTCCAGCATCAAGGCAGAACGGAAAAGAGCGATAACATTTCTCATTGACAATCTAAAAAACAGATTCGCTTTAATTCAAAGGTAATACTTGGCAAACTAAAAACTTTGACGAGATAAGGCAAGTTGTAAGCCATAGAAAGGCAAGTATCAAATATGAATGCTCCTTATAACCTAAGGCGGATTATGACGTCACGGCATTAAGACACTGGCTGAAAAGGGGAATATGATTGACATCTTTGTTGAAAGAAATTGTCGATTCATCAGTAACAAAAGGACATTGCCAAACAAAATAAAAAGGTGGCATGTTAATGAAAAATCAACTTGAGATAATAACGATACTAAGAATAAGAGTAAAGAGAAAACAAATAAGTTCTCTTTTGGCAAAAGAGAGATAAAGGCGACTGACTTTTTCATCCAAGGGGCGAAATTTATGCATTCGATGTAAGCAAACAAATAATTCGATGGATAAGAAATTACGCAATAATCTCTATTTAATTTCTTAGAAATGATAGAATACATCTACAACCCTTGACTAAGAATCTCGAGACAAATGTCTAAACACATGACAAGGAACATGCATATAAAGTAAAGTCAATTACCCCCTCGCAAACTCAAAGTTGGGAACTACAGAGATATCAACAATGAGCTGTGAGGGGGTTGCAAAATCAGGGTCTAACTTTCTGAAGCAAATACCTGTTTAATCTGGGTAGGAGCAGTTTCACTAGGCCCTAAAACTACGACATCACCTTCCACCAACAGGTTCCATGGTAGATTGACCAGTTTATTGTCCCTGTATGTCCCTGTCATTGTTATTGATGGTGATTTCGGACACTTGATGTCAATGTAGGTGTCTCCTTGCAAATCATCTAAAATTTAAGATTGACAATAAAAATATACATCTATAGGTAATTAGCTTTTGTCTAAAACTAAATTCTATCAATTCTTTTATATATGTAATATAGTAATAAGAACTCGAGAAAAAGGTTTTTTTACATTGATATATAGCAAGGTTTCAATTTTTTGCTTGAGCACATCTTCCAGGTTATTTCCACTTTCCTCTTTGTATGATGACAAATGCTACAGAAGTTGATGATATCAAACATAAAAAACACAATTTTGTTTTGAAAAATCGCCAACTTTTTTACCAACTCTTTCTTTATTTCGTAGTGGTTGTGATTGTCTTACTTCGAAAAAAATTGAGGACCTGTTCAAGGATAAATCCTTTAATAAAAATTTCCTTTGCACTTGACCAGCATCACAGCAATAAAAATATATTAATCTGTTTTTGCATTTATAGATGCTTGAATATGATCGCCAACACACAAGGTAAGTCTATTCGATGTTTTTTGGAAAGAGAAATGGGAAAGCAATAAAAACGCACTAGATTTCTTTTTAATGTAAATGAGGGAAAGGAATCCTTTCAGAGAGAAATCCTTTCTAAAATAAATCAATTTCCACTGCTTTCACCTTTGTTTCTTTTAAAAGCTTCTCTGAAGTTTCTTGATACTTCTGAGTGTTGCAATCGATTCTCTCTTACACAGAGGACAGTTGTAAAGACAGCACATAACAGCACGACCAATCCCTCAATTAGTGGAGCGAGGCCTCTGCAAGGATTGAGGGGAATTATTAGGAACGTAGGCAACTTAGGACAATATCTTTAGAGCTTTAAGCTACCAACACCCAATCTGAATAGAAACAAAACCTTACATTTCAAGTTTTAAAAAGTTACAAATTATATATATCAGTTACGACGTAAGTGATGTAAAATCTTGTGACTTATCATGATTGTATTTTGAATCCCCATCAGTCTTACAAGAGATTAACAAAAGATTGAGCCTTTGTTTTTGATATTTTGTATATAATCGACAGCATGAAATTATGATAAGAATCAACTCAGCTTACGTATTCTCATCACCAAGGCGATATCCAGTAAACAAAACTCCTGCCTCAACAAACAGCAGAGAAGCCCCAAACCAGTCCATTGGCGTGCTCTTTCCCTTATAGAAAGTGTTGATAACATCATGGATAAATTGTAGCTTTGTCGTTTGATCATAGAGCTTTAGCTCCTCTTTTATCGTATTCTGTAATATTCTTGTAGCATCTGTCGATGTCAACCCAATGTTGGTATTGATTTCCTTCGTGAATAAAGAATCGATGAATGAATTATGTTTTTGCCATATTTTTCATCAATCGTTTGGATTTAAGACATTAGAAAAAGTGGTACTTTGGGGCAAGAATGAATACAGAGTGGTCAATAACACCATAATATAAAATACTACTTCTTTACGATTAACTATGAGTGAGAATTGCTGAAGGGAGACTATCTATATCCCGTCAGTAGTCCCTATAAAAAGAACTTTCGATTACAAAAATCTAAGTCCATAGGTCTAGGATAAGAATTTTACTGGATCTATTTAAAGGATAGAGTTAACAACATATCTATTAGTTTTGTTGAGAAAAAGCGTTTTCTTTGTATTCTGAACTAATGTAGAATTGTCATAAAATGAGGTGAATCATAAGCTAACGATTAGGATTGGTGACAGTTGTTTTTTATGTTCATTACACTACACCATAAACTAGCCTTAATCCTTAAACCAAAATACATTCTGCAGCATATGGGTGAGTACACCAAAACGGGCACTCATTACCTAGAAATAGCTTGGGGGATGACCTAGCAGTTTAGGTTTTATTGGTCATCTTAAGAGCTGACCCTTCCAATCACTAATGTAGTCAGAAGGTGGCCAACCTCTTCCTCCAATTGGCCACAAAGCTCTTTTAAAAACGGACCTTTTGCGGCCGTCTAAGAACCTGTTTATGTAAGCAACTTTATCCCACCCCTCAGCCCATAATCTGGCAGGTGGGATGAAATCATCGAATGTTGACATGCAGATTCTTTCCCACCTTCCAGTTGTATACGGAGACAATCATTCCACCTTCCAGTCTATGTGCTGACAAATGGGACAAAATATGATCGCGTTTATACGAACATTTCATCCAATTTTCCAGCTTCATCCCACCTTCCAGCGTTTATATGGAAAAAATTATCTTATCTTAGTTACTTGGGCTGGCTTGTTTTCCACAAAAACACAAGACGAAAAACACACAGGAGTTTATAGAAAAGTGGGATCTCACCTCTCAGCTCACAGGCTTGAAGGTGGGATAATTTTCTACATTAAACAGGCCCTAAAGGGCGTGTACCCAGGCCTTTGCCCCCTTAACCTTACAAGTTACTATCTATAACCTTTATACTTTTGTTGCTGCAAGTAAGAAATGAATGAGGGAATAAAGCATCATCTAATGAACCAGGATTCTTATGTTCTGTACCATGGCAGTTCATTATTCCCTTCAAAATAACCATCGTGAAGTAATTAGCAGCCACGTCGTTTTATGTATTCGTTAAATGGACTCATTATTCATGCATAAAGTGAGAATTGATTGTTATTCAATGTAAAACTCAAACAGAGTGCACTATGATTCACAAATAGTTGATAATCTTTTATAAACGATATGCATAAATACCTCTAACTCTATGTCAGCCATTATCCTCTCTTCTTAACCAACGCAATGAATTAAGGATAAATGCAAATTCTCTGAAGAAGGAACATTGTCTTCTCCTCAGTTGACTGCTGTAGAGTTAAAAAATAGATCAATAATATATATTCATTGCAGGAAAATTAGTCAAAACACTGGAAATGCAATTTTTCCAAATTTCTACTTTCTTATTCAAAACCAACTCTTCATTCTAAACAGATAAATTTCAAATGAAAGATCTGCATTGTCGTGTAAAAGATCTCTAAACTTTCAATTTATCCAACGAGCAACTCAATCATCTTCTTCAAAACACACCAACACAATTGACTTATTTTTTATAGATATATTCTGCTTTCCTTGGCATGTGGAGAACTAATTTCGTTGACTGCATGTTTTTTCTAAAATGAAATCAGTTGTCAAGTCATTGGCCATGTGCATCAGATGCACAGAAAATATTTAAAGTGTGTGATTCGCACACTTCTCTATCTGGCTTCATTCAATTTACTAACTTAATAGAGAGTTCGATTTACTAACGAAAAAATGCAATTTCAATTACGATGAAATCATACTCTTATTACAGAACATCGGGGTCAAACGATTTGTTTGTCTCGTGCGAAATTTCGTCACTTTTCAAGCTTGGTTCACATTGAAGTAAAGGCTGCCATTTGGTCGTTTTGACAGCCAGATTCCTCCATTCTAGCCTTTTTTCACAGCCTTTGGTTGTCGGAAATTGATTTGGCCGAAAAGCAGAAGTAAGCTAAAATTTGCTGGAAGTGAACAGCAAAGTAAAACAAAACAAATATACAAAGTCAAAAACCATTTCCCACAAAAATGTAAAACATTATGTTAAAAAATCTAGAAATTTCCAGTGACGAAACAAAGTAAAAGATAACAGACAATGAAACAAATCAAACACATGTAACTTTAACGTGCAAAACCAATTTTTATCAATCTAGTCTTGCATACAATTAGCCAAAATTAAGGTGATTTTGAATGTTTTGTTTAGTGGGCCAAATTTGTCCATGAACTATGAAGTCGTGAATTTTTTGGCTACAAAACATTTCAAATATCTGGCAACCATGATAAGAGTATGGACATGAGATAAATGAATTAGGAATGTGATGAACATTTAGGGTAGATCTCTCTTGGATTGATTAAGTTAGACTGAGCAGTGTTAATACAAGAAATGAGGGGGGTTCCAGGTATCCATGCTGAATCACGGAATCACGCATAAAAAACTGTAAATCTCGCTTTCACGGCGTTGAAAATTAAATTTCACGATTACGCCCCCAGAATCTCTATGAATTTTAACAAGAGGGGCTGAGCCACCCTGAGCTCTCCTCTACGACACCACTGCTCTAGCGTGAACTGTATCAATCAACTTGGTCTTTTTGAGCGGTTGAATCTTGATCAACAGCTCCCAGAACATCATTTTCAGCGTTAACTTGATATTCAGCATCGTGGTCTTGGTAGATTACATCAGGGTTGCTTTCTATTTTCATTACAAGAGGCTGCTCTGGTAATATGATTCCGGTAACGTTCTTTACTGTTCCATTGTTGTTTCTTGCCTGAAATTAGGCTGCCTCACTGCTGCCCCGTTTGCTGCCGCCCATTTGCTCTCACTTCTTTTCATTTTTATTTTATTTGACATATATTTCAAGCCATTAATTACAAATTTGCATTAATATAAATATGCTTCATTTGAAAAAAAAATCATCGAGATAGAATTAGATCGTTGAAAGTTACATCAAAGGTAAGAAAAAGTGCTGACGGGCATATAAAAATAACTCTAAAGAGATTCAAAGTCAGTGACGTATTCGTATCTTATAAAATAGAACATTAATGTTATAAGTTAACAGCATAATAAATATGGTAAAATGTCAATATGCTAAAAAAGTATTTCATCTTGCGAAAGTCTAATAATAATAAGATCTTATGTTTATTTTAAAAAACAAGAACTGAAAGAAAGAATAAAATGCAAAATGTAAGGAGGTATAAAAATAATACAGAAAGCACAGAGTTATGGACAATGTATGTGTTATATTGCTGGACCGTTGCATAACATTAAGTAGGTATAAAATAGCAATTTCTTGAATTTTTTGACAAGATTCAGTCTTCTACTGGAAGATCTTTGATAATTACAGTATTGAGAGTTCATGTAGCTTCTTGTCGGCAGAGGCCTCGGCATTGGAATCCCTGCATACTGGAGATATATGGTCTGGTACTGGAAACCACGATTTTCAGCTGGTAGTAGGCACTCTATTTCAAAATTTGTTTGCAGCACTCATGTTCATGCATTTACGCCATGTGTGATGCGAATTCCCATGTCAATTGCGAATGTCTATTCACGAAAAGGTTGTTTCACAAACTTTGCATCGGAAATATGCTGATCAGGCAATCACGCAAAAATACCTGGCACCTCTAATAAGGTGCATAAATACGGAATGACAAATAGCAGATACACTCTGATTTATTCATTGGTTAGAACACAAAAGACTAGCCAACCCTGCCAATTTTCATATTTTGTTTTAGGTCACGATCAGAAATTTGAATTTGTTCCTTAAAAAGCTGGATAAATTTCAGTTGTAGATGAAAAATTATGGCTAATGGCCAGCTTCACTTACCACTGCCATTGAACAGTGGCGGCGTATCCGGATGGGGCAAGCATCAGAGTGGAGCAAGCATCAGGGTTCTCCACCGACATTTTGCAGAGAAGATTTTCTAATAATCTCTCTAAATTTTTCAATTCTTTATAGTTTGAGTAATTCACAATTTATCCTAAGCAAGTTAATCACAGGTTCATCAATTTGCAGTCACCACTGTTCGAAAACAACAATTTAATACATTCTTTCAATGTCACTTAGCTTGCCACTATTCTTCATCTCTCTTTGATAAAATTACATTGAATGCAAAATGTTGTGTTTAATGGCAACACAACAGCTTTCTCCAATACTGGATGAATGAGGTCTACCAAGGCAGACCTAGAAAAAGTCTTGACTGGAGCCAAAATATGGGTTTTAATGGTGTTAAGATTAATGGGCTTGTCAAAATGAGTTTAAATAGAATTCATAATTGTGTCAAAATTTTATCTTTCTTAGTAGGAATGGATTATCCAAACGATCAAACTCTGAAGTTTTCTTGATGATACTTTTTAAGAACAGATCTGCCCATACTTTACTTCTCATATCCTCAAAAAAGTTCTTTCCAGCTGTTTCTTTTCCTTCAACAGCTGATTTTTCTATTTTTGTAATGTTTCTGAGAAAGTTTTCGTTAACAGTTTTCGAAAAAACGAAACTCAATTTGTGCTGGCACCAAGTTATTCAGGACAAGATTTCTCAATCTATTTGCTAAGCCAAGCTGTCACTTGTTGTAAATCCTAGACAATGACCGATTTCTTTGATCTAATTCTATGAAAATTAAATTTTATGTACGTCTTCTATGGTAAATACATAGCAACCAAGGTAAAGCTAAGGACACATTTAAGAGAATACTAGGCAAAGTCACTTACAGAATCATATACTACATTTATTTTCACTTTTGCCTAAAAATTTTCTTTAGCTCTGCAGAAAAGTGGAGGGCCATGGCCCCCCGCCCCCCAGTTTTGCTGGCCCTGTTCATTCATGCGATAGTTCCCTTGATATATATCCACTTAGATTTGTATGCCTTGCTTTAAGAGAAATTGACAATTGACTGGAAGAAAAAATGATTCAAAACTGTTCATAATGCTCTTTGGCAGAAAGAGCCATGAGATACTTTTAAGTTCTCAAGACTTTGAGAGCAGGGCACATTATGAGCCATTGTAAGGTTTACATAAAAAAATTTCTTTTGGTCAAAGATTATTTCATACTCTGTAATTTTATTTTGCATGCCTAAATTAACAATGTCATTGGGTCAGTTTGTAAATGTCCAATGCAAGAATGTACAAAAAGTCATTCAACAAACCTATTTTCTGTTTTTCTTGAGATACATTTTATAATTTGCCATGAATTTATTTGAAAAGCCTATGTGAGGACAATGTCTAGTTTCTATGCTCCAGCCCAATCCAATCTGGTCCAATTTGCTCATAAAACCAGTCATAAAGCTGTATTTTGCTCCAAGTGTTATGCCATTTGAATGTCTAACTCACCCTAGAGAAAATTTGCAAATTCAAATGAACGAAAACCCAATGATGTACCTTATGAGTTTGTGATGTTTGTTAACAAACAGGTTTTCCAAAGTTTTAATCTTCTACTGGCCTTGTACCATGCTGTGCATAATAGAATTATACAATGCCAACAATTCAACAAGAATTAAAATGAAGCAGGTACCGCTAGTATTGCTGCAAACCACCATTGATCTTGCACAATTATAACAAAATACATCTATATCTGCAAACAATTTTCAAAATTGGAAAGCAATGCATATATATATTCTTGACCTATCAAGCCAAGGTGGTGTCAAGCCGCATTATTTTGGGTTTAAAACAATAAGTTTTTGTATAAAACGGTAATTAAATCATAAGAAACCTTCATTTCTTTTCTTTGTAGATTCATTTGTTTCAGAACAAATCCAGAATGAAAATTTAATGTAAATAACAATGATACATTATAAACACCATATACACAGAGAAAAGCAGTCTACTTTAAAGAGATTAATTGAAGGAACCACCCACCAATCAAAACTTCAGTCTACTTCAGTCTAAAAAATTACAACGACAAACTTCTTTCAGTTTCAAGCCAGACTGGAAACTTTGTTCCTTGCGCAGGCAAGTTCATGCACCTGATTGCAGGGACTGAGCGCTTGAAATCACACATTTTTTGGAAATTTGTATTGTTATTAATGTGAAATGTATTCGAATAGGGACTTTGCAGGACCAAAATGCAAAAGTGCACAGATGGAAAATTTGAGTACACAGGCAATATATCATGGGCGCGCAACAAAGTTTCCAGTCTGGGCTTCAAATTTCAATACTTTGTTAGAATAAACAGAAATAACTCACTGGTTAGCAAGCAAGTTCTTGTGAATTTGAATATATCGCATTCAAAATATTTCTTACTTTTTGAACAAACATATCACATTATTGTAAGGTTGTAAAAAGCACATCGAAAGTGGAGAAAAAACAGTGAGACATGAAATTCACCAATAATACACGTGTAAGACTTTTTATGTGCCCTAAACTAGACAACATATTATTAATCTTTATGTTACCCAAATAATATAAAATAACAACATTGTTTTATTAATTTTATTATAATTATACCAGCTACGAACCTGTAAGTTATGTTGTTGAATGAGAATGAATTTGAACGTTATCCAAATCCTTAGTCTAGGACCTAACTCTCTTTTTACAACTCTTGATATCTGATTTCGTCTCACTGTTCAAACCATGGAGTAATCACGCCTAATTCTGCGAAATTCATAAATGGGTGAATTAAGATTATTAAAAAACGTATAGTGTCTTTCAAGCATACCTGAAAAAGAAGAATTTTCACCATTTTTGGATCACAAAAACCTTTTTCTGCACCTGGTCCACAACATGTCGTTAAATCTTTGAACTGCTCCGACCACTGATTGGCCATTTTTACAATAGCATGTTAGGAACAATTGGAATCCATTTGATAGGCCTTGGTATGATATCCATAGAAACAGAATCAGCCGCCAAGCAGGCAAGGCGCGGACGCGGAGAAAAGCGAAGCGGTTCAAAAGTAGAAGAATGAGAGAGTGGTGCGTTTGACAATATCGATATCATAAGAGGCAATGACGTATTATACAAATACAAGGTATGGTTATTCTCTGGATGAAATCACCCTCAACATCTACCTAAGCAATAACATTTACGTGGAGTTTTGTCGGCAATAATACTAGACGCTCGACTATCGGCCATGGAGGCTTTAAGGGTTTTATAGACTACAAGCCTCGTATTCCCTTGCTCGATATATTCCTTACTCTTTGAATAATCTCGTAGCCTAAAATATTTTATTCCCGGAAGTTGTGAAATCGAAAAAGTTTTTTAAAATTTCCAAGAATATTTTGGCAACTTTTCATGAAACCGCATGTTGCTGTAGTCTCTCGATTGCTTGGGCGCCGCGCTGCCGCGCGCATTTAAAGTGTCGAGCGTTTGTTTCCTCGTATTGGTACAAGCCTCTCTCCCATCAATTCTATTGTTTTACCACTCGGAGCAGTTCAAAGATTTAACGGCATGTGGTCCACACCCCGCCTGTCCTTTTTGCTGAGCCTCGAGTTGAAGTAGGTGTTGTTGTGTTGTTGTTAAAATAACTTCAAATTCTGCAGCAGATTGCAAATTTGGTTTTTAGTTCTGGGATACAAAATTTCTAAAGTCATAGTCTATTTCCATATTTTGAATGGAGCTCTATCGAAAAATGTAAAATGCACCATCATTTAGAATTGATAATACATACTTTGTCAAAATCTGCTTCTCTTTATCAATGTATATCTTCAATTAAGAAGGAATAAGGCTTGATGGAATTTTTAAAACAAGACTTTTTCAAAGTTCAACTATCCTATCCTTAAATGTCTGTGTGAAAAGTGACCCATCTCGGATTTAGAATCGGCATGGTGGAATTGTTAGTATTGTGAAATAAAGTCAAAAGTAAGGTTGAAGTTCAGAAAAATTCCATGCCTATATTCAATGACACAAAAGGACTGATAAGAAATTGCACATTCATCAGAAATTTATAGTATACTAAATGGATGCCAACACAGAATTCGTCCAACTCACTTATTTTGCAAAACTTTCTGGGAAAAATGCCAAACATTAAGTAATAAACTACCAGTAAAGCCTCTTTTTATACGGTTTTAGCCCCCCTCCCCACTTACTCTAGACCTCCATTTTTCTCAACGCTCCGCGATGCCTGTTGACTTGATTCTCAAAGCATCCACGGATAAGCCTTAACACAACTTTACAAAAAAGGGGCCACGAAAAGAGCATTCCCCTACCTTTTGCTTTCAAAATATCCCTACCTACATATACTCTTATCTGGGTAATTTTCCGCTACCTAGATACATACAACTTTTCAGTGTAAAGGGAAACATCATTTTATCAGCCAATGAATTTGTCATAAAGAACGATATTTTTCACTCCAGTAATCTTTGCATAGTTTTCTGTGGTCTATCTAGATAGTAATAAGGAAGCATAAAGAGCGACTGGAGTTGAAATATATCAATTTTGGTTGGTTTGAGCTTGAATAACCTTGCTTTGGCACAAGATGAAGTAATTGCAACAAAATTAAAAGAAGAAAGAACTTGCAAAGTAAATCTTTATTTAAAATGATACATTAACAGGCTCAACTTTTCATGAAATCTGATAATGATTATGGTCCAGAAAACTACATTTTGAAGCAAAATAATGAAAAATTCACTAAACTGTTTTATCAATAAATATTATCAGTTATGGGTAGAAATTCGATTCAATCAAAATTAGATATCGCTAACCAAATATAACTGAATTTAAATCGTATGTATTAGAATTTAATTCAATTTAAATTATATGTATAAGAAATGTAAGATAATATCTATTGACAAAAAAGTTCATGATGTTGCAATTGCAGGTCTTATAACAGTGAAACTAATTAAAGTACATATAGTGAAGAAGCTGAAAACAATAAATAGGAGGCGATCTAGCACAACTGCCAGTCTGCACCATCGAAAACCTGCTTCCCAGAAAACATTGTCACTGCGCCATCTGTTTGTTATTATTCTCAACTGTTTTAGTATTCCGTCAAGCTGGGGTAAACTCGAAGGATATCCACTATGCTCTCCCGACACCTCTAAATGGTCCAGATAAGAACTGTCCTCTGGATTTTCGCCGGTCCGTTCAACTGATAACTGCCACATAAGACCTTTTGAATTTTGGTAAAGTGTTGGGGTACCTGTGACAGAGCTGCTAGGCCTGTTTTCATCTTCCTCCATCCGCTTGCTTTTGTTTTTTCTTGAGTTCGATTTACGGTAACTGGTCTCTCTTTCAAGGCTCTTAAAATTATTTTCAAACGTATGAGGAAAGGGTTGCATTTGGGAGCTTTCCTCAAACGTACGCAAAGTTTTGGTTTTTGAAAGCAACTTGATCTTGTGAAGAAAATTCTCTCCATTTATAAGCAAGTACTTCTCTACCCACAATGGCATGGGAGCTTTGTCGCCTGATTCAGACGTATAGTGAACAGTAACGATAACGCAGGTTACTAGTGCTGAAAACGCCACTTCGATCATTACGACAAAATACAATATGCTTAACGACGGAAGCTCTGAAGATCGAGGAAGGAAAGCAGATGTTGTTTGGATAAAAATCGAAAATGCGAGAAGAATAACTAAGGATAAAGAGACCCGCTCTCCACTTTGTGCTGGAACGAAGTAGCCGACCCACAGTGCCAATAAAAGCAAAGCATAGGGAACAACGAAGTTGAACCAATAAAACAGGGGTTTTCGGCGAACTTTTATCGTAATGGTTACGTCAGAGTATGGGTGGTCACAACAGGCATACTTGATTGAGTTTCGCTTCTTTTCAACTGAAAGCAATTCCCATTCGCTACTTTCAATGAATTTGTCTGTAGTTAACGGTAGGCTGTCGGTTGTCATATTTAGATGCGATACATCGCTATTCCAAGGACCAAACTTCAGATCACAAGTTTGTGTGTCGTAGGGGAAGTCAGCAAGGTGGAGTTCGCAAGAGGTAGTAAATGTTGCAGGGGAATTCCAGAATGTTGTTCCGTCATTTTGCACCATAACCTGAGTTTTAAACAGCAGGCCATCCTTGTTCTTTTCATTACTTGGAGATGGATCAAATCTACGAATCAAAAGGTGTTATTAGTACTTCTACCTTAGCGCTTGTATATAAAAGAGCAAGGAAAAGGGGATGATTGAAGATAGCAAGAAAAAGGAGAACATAGCGTAATTAAGTACTTTCTTGCAGAATAAACGTAGGGTTATAGCCAAAAGGTGAGTAGGAATTTATATTCAGATATGGATCGAAAGTAACGTGGGAGGAAGAATGGCGAATTTGATTGGTTCATCTTTAACCAATCGGCCCCGCAAATCTCTCATCTAGTCCAGAAGGTAAAAAGAACTCTTTTGTCAACACAAGTCAGAACCCTTTGTTCTGATTCCAACATTTTTGCTAACTCTGGATCTTTTGAGTAAACGTTGTCCAAGAGCTAAATCAATCGGCACAAAATTAAAAGCTACATTTTTGAAAAGTTCAAAGCTGTCGTTCTTAAGCTCTCTGAATGCTTTATTGCTTAAAGGTCTTGTTGGAGAGACAATTCAAATAATTTGACTTTTTCAGCTTTGCACAAGCAACCCTTGCTATCTTAACGTTGTAAATGGCTCAAATAAATTATGGATGGTAACATTTCTTACTCTTGATAGAGTTGAATATCTGGCGTCCAAACATCAATAGCATTCAGCCGAATTGAAGTGACGTCATCATATGCTGAAGAGTTCCAAGCAAGCAGCTCGTTTTTCCACTTCTACAAAGAAGCATAAGTTAAGATGACATTCTTAACTAGGAGAGACAAACGTTTGGAAATTTGCTTAGCCTTTGAACCAAACAAAAGTTGTAAAAATAGTAAAAATCCTAACTAAAGAAAACTTAAGAAGGTAGAAAATTGTGCTCACCATTCTCACCCATAACTTGGTGCTCAATACTTGGTTTGGCATCATCTGCTAAAGTAAGAACATGAAAAAGCAATTGGAACACAATGGCGATACACGTCAACAAATAGAAAATTGATTTGAAGTATATAACAAGAATGGTGGATCATGCCCGCCACGAGAAAGCGGAATAGGGGCAATGCCTATAAGCCGGGACGCACTTGTCACATCTCCAGAGAACTGGGGCTTGTTACGTCATAGCCCTCCAATACACCGACACTAGCCCATACTGTGTTACAGCTGCGATCAAGACCATAAATATTATAAAAAATCGTAGCAGTAAAGACATCATTGTGTGCCCTTGAACAAAAGAAAAATTGAGAAAAAAAGCCAAAAGACACTCACTATTGAGACAATTTGTACCAACTCTGCTCCAAACACCAAATGCACTGTGCCTGATGCATTTATCGTAGGCTTCGAATACTTAACATAATTTCGCATCAAGTCTTGAACTAGCCTTGCCTCTGAAGACAGTGTGCCGCCTAAAAATATAGATTTTACGGCCAATCACACAAATGTTGTATGGTATTTATTCTGGTTTACTATTTTGGGAGAATTTAGTTCATTCCATTCATTTCATTTCAAATGTTTAAGGAGGGTAGCCCTTCAGCAATGCTGATTTTCAAGGGTTCTTCCACTTAAGATACTTACAGAAACTCTTATAAACTCTAATTACAAATCAAAGTTTACAATTCGAGATTAAGGATTTAAGATTTAGGAGTTTTCTTTGGTAGCTTTAGGTCAGTTGATGTATACCTAAGATTCCTAGAATTTAACTTGGATTTTGAAAAGATTTTCTGTAAAAAGCTTACGGAAGAATTCAAAAAATGGTTCTGACTTCTGAATTGAAAGAAAATAGGATTTTTTGTCAAACTTTCCCATCATGAAATTCTTCCTGATTTAATGTGTGCTTACAGCCAGATGATAAGAAATAATACGGAAAATAAGCATTTTTAAAATGCAGTACTTTGAAAATACTTGAATTCCGAGAAGAAAGCAACGACTGTTGAAATCACGACGAACGACAGGCAAATGGAAGACACCAGTTTAGTAGCCATTGTCGCTTAAGCGTGTCCAAACGCGTTAAACCAATCAAAATACAGAATAGATTTTGTTTTCTCTTTCGCATATGGAATATCCAATAAAATGAAATTTGAAGAACTAAATGCAAAGGGACACGCTTCCGTAAATCAAAAGCCCTTGAAAGGATTGAAGAAAAAACATTAGAAAACTTAATTTCATCCATTTAGCAGGAGACTGGTGACTGGAGACTATCTCAACCTAATCACCTCGTAAAGCCAAACGACATGAATACCTGAAGAGCCTATCTTAACGACTTATTTGCATTCTTCTTCTTTTCCAATACCGGTGTTTGCTATCCAGCAGAAAGGTTTTATTATGTGCCAGCATCAAATCAAGTACACAACAGGTGTCTTTTGGTAAACTTAAAGAGGTTTAGAAATCACCTGCATCGTCTTAGTAAAGACCAGTTTCAAAAAGATTTGAAAATTCAATTGCAAACAATTAAAACGCGACTCTGATATGACATCCAAGATTGCCTGGATTTACACAGTAAAGCTGTTTACAACAAAATATTGCTAAAATTTGAGATATTTCTTATTTGTCTAATAAACTGCGAAAGCAGACCGCCTTATTATTTGTATCTATGGCCACACTAATGCTAGGAAACAGGCAAGCAAGCGAATAAACCACGACACGAGAGAATATAAAGATCACATGCTATAGTATAGCAGCAGGGTCTGACATCTGTAGGTGGAGACAATTTGTCACAACGCCTCTTTAATGATATTAAAGTTGCGTCGAGGTGAACACCCTAATTAGCATGTAATGCTTTTCCTCATTATCACTGCTAGCTGCCTATCGAAAATGGGTCTCGCTTAATTGATTGTCACCTATGTATTTTTATAAAGTCCGCGAACTAATGAATAAATTTAGTGACGTTTCTACTCAATAAGAGTAGGAGAGAATATCAGAAAGAGAGAGAGAGAGAGAGAGAGAGAGAGAGAGAGAGAGAGAGAGAGAGAGAGAGAGAGAGAGAGAGAGAGAGAGAGAGAGAGAGACTAATATAGATTATTCGACATGCCACAATGATCAATGCTCGGTCTAATTCTTTTGAAATCTGTAGGTTTAAGATTTCAACTTAAAAAGCTTTGAGACCTTAGTTTCCAACTTAAAGACATATTGCAATACTTTTTATATCTCAAAAACCATTTATCTTTACAATATAAATTTCATGTTAATAATTTCCATAGAATGATTGTAGAGCATCATCTGCAACTCATACAAGCTTCTTAAAGATTTCTTATGCACTTTATCGATAGCTTGAAAATTTTGATACAGTATCAAAATGAATTTCTTTTCAAACGAATGTAATGCAATTATGACGATAAACGATTTACATGCATTCATATTTTTCAAATCCATTAAAGGATTAAGGTAATCATTTCCGAGAAGTCAACATCCAAGGCATGTAAACACCGCTGTATCGATATTGAGCTTGCGTCGTTCGCTGTATGTTATTCAACAAAAATTATACTATAAGTATATTACTTGATTTTATACTCTGATATGAACGATATTAGAGATACAAATTCTTAAATAGAGCGTTCAATATAAAGAAAAAATATTACATTCAAGTTGGCGTTGTCCGTTGTCATAAGCTCGATAGTATCAAGATTATGAATGGAATCGGATTTAGGTGGGTGCTATTGGTTCGGTATCATAGGTCTATTCCTTAAATATGCCCAGATGAAAGCGGTTAATGATTTCCTGAAAATGACCTAGGTCTAATAAAGGGCTATTTTTCTGCTGCAAAATCAGGCCCAGTTTGGGTTTAATCCGTCATTGTTTATAAAGATAAATTGATGATCGGATTAAAGTTGAATAATTTATAAATGTTCAACCACTTAACTTTTATTAAATATTTAAATGTATTGCTAAGGGTCTTTCCGATTGCATTGTGTATGCTTGTTTTCACAGATTGTTTAGCAAACTCAGAATTCTGGTAGTCCACTGAAAGGTCATGCGGCAGTTATGCATAAAATGAATCTTAATATAAAAAGCTACATCTGGTTCATGCAGATCCTTCGGCGTATAAGAGAACACAAAAATATCTTACCAATAATGCGATTAATTTTATTTTCTTGCCTAAAACTCTACTTTTCATAATATGTGATATTTTTCATACGTAATATGTGACACATTTCATACACTACTTCAAATATTAGCACTTTTTGAAATTTCATGAAAACTTTTGTTGTTGTTATATAGCTGAATGATAAATTTCCTTTCTTCGATCTTCTTTGCACGTAACATATTGACACAATTAGCTTGTTTGCCCCAAATTCGAAAGCTGCTCATCACAATTTATTTAACTTTATTTTGAACCAAAAGAGAGTATTTCCTCCTGTTGTGATTCATTCTACGTGATAAGATTCATAGAATTGTTCAAATCATTTAAACGATCAAATCTTCCCACTTTCCTTTTTTCTAATTTTTTTTCTTTTCTTCTTTTTGTTCTGTTACCGGGTAAAAAATGAAATCAAACTTTGTAAAACCTAGCTCGTAGTTTTGGTATTTTTTATTTACAAGTATATATAACATTTTATCTAAACTTTAGTGTTCCTTTATTTATTGTATTAACTATTCAATAAAAAGGACACTGGGCCTGAAAACCTCTGGGTTTGTCTCAATGTCCTTGGCGACAATTAATGGAATTTGTAACCCTGCTATATACTTTTCAGTTGTTAGTCAGAATTCGCTTGTTTTTAAACTTTTATTACAATTAGTTGCTGAATGAAAAGAATTTGATTCGATTTTCTTTGATTTGATCTCGATGAAACTGGACTGATAAAAAAGCTTTACCCAACTTGTTATCATCACGGGAATTTCATAGTAGCATGTTTTTTCAATTAAACACAATAAGGCAAAACTGGGAGAAAAATTTATAACAAAAATTAATTGGATAAAGGCGCTATCGAATGTTATATATTCAACCACATTACGCGTGAACTTTGAAATCCAGGACCTCCTGAGGCAAGGAGGAAAATGAAGCAGATTGTGGCTACCCAGCTATGTCTAAAAGTGAAAGCGTGTTTATTGATTGGTTTCAATTCATACAATCCCGTTCATTACTAGGTATTTTCATTCACTACCATTAAACCATTAAATCAAGAAGGCGTGACACTTACCGTTAACTGCAATAAACATCGTTGGTAGAATTAGAAAACAGATGGCGATTGCTGTAATCATCGTAAGAATTTTGCGGCGTGTCAAATAAAGGACTTGAAGATGTTCTCTGTGAATACGCTGCAGTTTCACTTGCACTTGTAAATCTCCGATCCGTGTTGATTCATGGTCGGCCTGAGCTTTCAATTCTATCTGCTGACTGCAATGCAACTTTGAGTGACTTTGACGAACTTTTGTTTTGCTAAGAAACGCACAAATTTATCGTGGAGCCTGTGTATTTGCTGCATTCACCTTTTTGTCTTCTTCACAAGCCCATTGTTGGCATATAATTGACTTAGCTGATTTCAATCGGTCGTTCAAATAAGCCAGCGAACAGAACAATAAACACAGAAGTCAACTCTTTAGCCTAATTTTCAACCTGTTTTGAAGCCTCTTTAAACTAGTGCATGGCTTCGCTATGTCAGTCTGGTATCATTTTGGCAATTGATAAATTCTAAAGAGCCACTTACTGGTCATTATCAGTTATTGTAAAGTATTAATGAAATTCTATTTGTAACATTTGTTGTAATGCCGGAGAACGGGCAGACGAAAGATAAGAGATGAATGCAGCCACCTGCGGCTTCCAAAAAAGCAAATGCGCCCTCCCATCCCCGGCCCTGCGTAACATGACTAATATTGTTATAAACCCAGGATTTGAAACCAAACTTAAATGCAGTCTGTCTCCTCAATGATTGGCTGATATGAGCAGTTGGTTTTCCTGCCTTGAAGGTATTTGACACAGCTAAAAGTGGCTTACAGACACTCGACCACGAGCGGTTGACCAATCAAATTGTGCACAGAGAAAAACACATGAACAGTTTCCGCTTTTCTGCAAATCGGTGAAATCCTAGAGCAGCGCGCAGTGGTTTCACGTGAACAGTTTCCAATTCCTTTCTTGTGTGCGTGCTCTGATCAATTTGGCCTAAGTTATTTTTGGATTCGCTGTACTTATGCATGTCAAATGCCTTTAACGGATTAGGCTGCTATCTTTAGCTGGCATAGCTGCAGTAGTGGACGACATTTAAAACTGCGAGCAAAATGGCTATCGGAAATGACAAGAAAATTTAAGTACTGGAATTAAGTGATGATAATGGAAGCATTGCTTTTCCCTGTTGACATATCTGTCGCACAAACCGAACAGGGAACAAAATTCCTCTAGCCACAGCCTCAGTTCAAAGGGAACACAGCCTTTCGATACAAATACTCTGGGATCAAAGTTGTCTTTGATTGGTTTAAATCGTTTAATTATCGATCAAGCTCAACAGTGCGTGAATTTCACTACCGTGAAAAATATTGGAGCAAATAGGGGACAGACAACCTTTAATTGTGATGCAGAAAAGAAAACGTTTACAATTTACTTCTCTGGTTTTTTGAACTAAGGAACTAAGGCTCAAATTTTTCATATTTGTATACCTCTCCATTAACTCTTTTGGAATCTTCAGTGACTTATGTCGCTCGTTCTTGGAAATACATGACTCATTTTCCATCAATGATCAACGTAAACATTATCCCTTTTCTAAGCTTTCTACAATATCCATTTGTACAAACTATTCCTTATTTCTGTAGGAACAAAACATGCACTTACCCTAAACTACTTCCTAAACAACTACAAACACAACTATATGTGAATTAGGCTTGCAGTTTTTTCCTATTTTGTAAACTCGACCAAGCCAACCAATTACGAACAGTGAGATTTTTAATTGTAGATTCCAGTCTTAATGAAAATGAATGTTTTCTATATCTATCATTATTGCTATAGAGTACCAAAGTGTGACGTCATCAAAAATATATTTTTAGAATTTCTTAATTTTGACCACATAATCTGAAAGAACTGCATAAAATGTGAAAAGTGAAAAATTATGGGATCAAAAATGAAAAATTCTAAAAATAGATTTTTGTGACGTCATCACTTTGGTACTCTTTTTATTTACCCATAAAAAGGCAGCTAGATTACTGTTAACTGATGCCTACTAATGCAGAAAGAAAAATCATTATTATTTGCAAGGTAAAGTGTTTCTTACGACTTTGACAATGAATGGTAAGCATAAGACCATGAAGCAGCCCTCGAGGACTTATTTTGCCAAAAGATTTAGTGTGGGAGCTTATTCGAGGGGGGTAAACTGTGGCATAGTGCTCAAGCCAAAACAATTAGTTTGGATAAAATTAGATAAAATGTTTTTTGGAATCGAGATTAAGCAATTTTTCAAAGTTATGGTATTATTCTGTGAAAACTGGTTGTAAAATTTTGAGTAGCAATGAATGCTGCTTTTTGCACTTTCAATGTATCTAACCATAGCTGCCTAATTTATGAAATATGTTAAAGTGTGACTTTGAGGTTCTGGTATCGGCTCGACGGCAAAATGCCTCCCTGGAAATCTTTTTACATTAAATCAGAAAATGGCAAACCGTTTCTAGGAAATTTTAAGAGAGAGTAATAGAAAACTTCCAAACTTCTGTTTGCTTATAGACAAAAAGAGCGCATGTATTTGAATGACATTTCAGCATAACTATTGGAAATGACAAATGACATGAAATTCCGTGGTTAAACTCTAAATATAAGTTCTTCTTAAGGCATAAAATAATTAGAGGCATCTTGCCTATACATCAAAAGTTCTAAAGACCATTACACATGGTCAAGCCTGAAGATCACCAGCACCAGGACAAGATTCCCTACTTAACTCTCCCAAACAGCTCACAACTTTATATGGTAATTGGTAAATGATTATACTTCGCTAGAAAGCTGGTCATAGCTTGGTAGATCCTTCAGGGGTACAGCAATGATTATCGATAAATAATCTTACATGCTGCTTATAAGCGTTTTTATTTATATATATACTACAGGATGAGAGAAGAATTCATTCTTTTGTACGGCAAAAATCCATTTTGTGCCGATGGGCAATGTGTGAGGAGGGGGTTCAGCGCCCCCCTCCCCCCGATTGAATTATTCTCGCCCCACGAAACTAGTGAGGTTATCAAAATTACTACTCATTTAGTTATTACAGCCACAAAGTATCTGCTCTGTAAAGGAACTGAGTTCTTTTAATTGAAAGGTTTAGCATGAATGTAGTAAGATTTTCGAAGGATGAGAAGTTTTGGTTGAAGCAATGACGATCCCTCTTTGTATCAATTTAGACACATTGCACACACGATCAGGATGCAAAGAAGCATTGCACCAGTAACTGGAAATATAACTAAAGATTGTAAGCAGGAACGGCAAGTGTAATGGTTCGTAGTGAAAAATCAGCTATTGAAAAAAACGTTAAGAACCATATTTTTCGTTTTCCCTGAATTCAGTGCATCCCAATGTTTTGTGACTTCGAATTTCACTCAAAACACAGTAAAAGCTAAGGTCCTGAAATCAAAACATAAAAATCCTGAGAGTCTATAAAATTTCAATCGCTAAAATATCATGTGAAAAAGATATTATAGATCTATTTTGTTTTCGTGAAAGCGAATTAGGTCACTATTGATCGGGAGGAGAGGACTGCCCCGTGGCCGAGGGGGGGGGGGCAGGGCCCTCTCTGTTTCAAAATCTGACGGATTTTCGGAAAAATCATTGTTATGTCGGAGGATTCTCAAACTTGAGCTGTGGATAAAAAAGGGAAGTAAAACACCTTATAGCGACATCAATTACTTTGATTAAAATACTTCCGCATTATCGAGGGGCAATTCACTTTTGAAAAGGAAATGCTAGATTTCCACAAAAACAAAATTATTTCTCAAGATTTACCAACTTATACGATAGAGTGATTTGCTGCTCGGATTTTGTCAGTTAAAATCTGAATTTTCAAGGACCAAATTTGGTTTTGGAAATTGGCAAATTATATCTTTATTTGATATTGAAGACAGGAACAAAGCCAACTTTGTGCCTATCGCCAGATTTGAAAATTTTGTCCCAGATTTGAAAATTTATGCAGTTATGCAGCATAAGGTAAAACAAGGAAGTAACGATCAATACCATCGCTTTCCGCCAGTAGATATTCGTTTTAAGACTAAGTCTTTATTATTAAAATCTGCTCCAAAGAATGCACTTTCCGCAGAACTTGAAGCATAAAGATCATAAAAAAGTTTTCCCTTCGACGGCAACCACTGCCGCCTCAGGTAGTGGCTTTGTTCTTCCCATTCATAGGGGAACTGGATGTCACAGTAAGTTTGAAGAAACAGAGACAAGATAAAAGTGCATTTTAGATATCTTTCCAACTAAAGCAAATTTTATAAGTTTTACTACACCACCCCTACTTTTACAGTTATATGAAATGCTTCTATTTGATTAAAGTAGAAGAAATTTTGTCGGAAAATTTTTTCTTCTTGCCCCCTCTAGAATTCATTTGCCATGACGCCCCTGTGTTTATGTGTGAGTCAAGATAATGTCAATTTCATTTAAACTACAAAATTAACCTGGGTTCGCCCTAGCAACTAACGCAGGTTCGATTTTTTAGTGTAAACGCGAACTAACCAATCCCCCCCCCCCCCCCCCAGGTCAAAGCGCGTATGCAAAGTTTTCTTACTGTACAAAGCCTGCCAGGGGAACTTTTAAGAAATTTTCACTGGTGGGGAATTGTCAAAAAATAGCATTTTTCTTAACATTACGCAAGCAAAACTATCAAAGCATCTGCCGCTGAAATTTCCCGCGAATTTCATTACCTCGCTTTGGTGTAATGCAAGAAAATCAAGCAGAGTCAGAGATCTACATTAACGATGAGAAGAAGAGACAAAAAAGTAACGCATGATTTTACAAATAAATTAAACGACAACAACATAACAAACAGTAACGGGAGATACGTCAAATCGGTTTTAAAAACAATTTTTAACAAAAGGGCACTTGCTAATGGGGAATCATGGGCTAACTAGGGGGGAAATTTAAGGGCCTGGTTGGGAAATTCCCAACTAGTTTGTACGTTGTAGATCCCTTGAAGCCTGCGATTGCAATAATTGGTATCAAAGTCAAATTATTGAATTCTGTAGAAATCACAAACAATATACACATACATTGACCACAGCCAGTTTGTTTCTCTTTGCTTTTTTCTCGCCTTTCTTGTGTTACCCATGCGTCGTCATAAAGCTAATCCTGGTTCGCCACTGATTCCGTTTACATTACCAGATCGACAGTTTCCAGTGTAAACACATCAGGGTTCGACCCAGCGAGGACCCGGCTAACTTTTACTTAGGGCGAACCCAGGTTAGGTAGTGTAGTTTAAACAGGGCTTTCGTTTTTATCAGATTCATGGTCAAAGGCACTGGCCTTTCTTCAGTGAAGCTCTCTACAGTGGCGGTTCCAGCTTGGGATAAGTGGGGGGGGGGGGGGTTGTCGGGGCAGAAGGTGTGTCAGGAACCATTCCCTTTTGTTTGGACCCAACCTTTTTCCCTGTCTGAAACATTTTCTTCCGGAGGAATCAAACTCTATCGCTCTATGGCAACGGCTTTCTAAGGCCACTTGTTGTGGGCTCTTGAAAAATTGGACAATTTGTCTCCCAATTTTTTAACAATAACGTTGCGAGAGGTGAGGTGGTTGCAAGTTTTGAACAAGCACATTTGAAAACTGCACAACAGTTCCGTCAAACATAGAAAAAAACCTCTTGCTAATCGCTACTGTCATATGAAACTGCATCAATGAAATTGTGATGAAAAATCGATTCACGTAGAGCTTTTTGTTAGCAGATTTTTTATTCAAATCAGTTTGCGACAGTCTTTCAAACCGTTGTCGTGTTTCTTTATGTGTCGTGTTTAGTAGTGTAGTGCTATCAAATTAACAAGAGGGGCCCTTGTAAAAAATGTTCCTAAAACGAATAGCAAAAGTACAAATTGGCTTATTTTCGGTAGCCCCCCCAAGGCCTCATAGCACTAGACCCTTGAGCCCTAGACCTTATTATACTTTTTGCCGGGGAGGGGGGGGGAGGCGCTGACTTTCACATGCACTTGTACCGGATGTACTGGTACAATTTTTTGGGGTACTTTTTCAAGTAGAAAATATTAATTGGGGTATCGATTTTGTTATAATCAAACATGGCACACGCCAGTCTTCTGCTTATTTAAGTTACCAGCCTTTTTATGTTCTAACATTCTATTAGCATGTATGCTTCAAATGATGAAGAAACAGATAATGACTATCTTGACTTATGAGAAATAAATCTCTACTACTGTTGTTATTGAGTGACATTGTTTTATTATATAAACATTTCAGAACAAATTTCATTTTCTACACAAGCGTAAAATAAAAATTGCAAAATTTCGTAGTCATTTGAAATATGTTTGGCATAATCGTTCCCAGGCTCTCTGAAATCCCTGACTCAGCTTGAAACAAAAATATTAACAATGGGACTTGTTTCGAATTCTGCTTCACGGATTCCATCGGGTCGGGTTCAAAAGCCAGGTCGAAGGACAAAAGCGCTATCTGGATTCGCTCCAGTTGTCTGGAAACCGTCTGGACTGCCTGAGCACAGAATGCATGAGCACAGAATGCATGAAGTTGGTTGCATTGAGTTGCATGGCACAATGCAAACCTGATCTGCTATGAAAGAATTGCTAACCGCAGGGCTTTATTGTCTTATCTGCAAATGATCCATCACGAGAATAAATTCCAGTCGGTTGGTGAAGCTTGTGCGCGCAGGATCTTGACTTTGGATCAAGTAGATTGATAGCTTCGCGAGTAAAGCAGTGTGGTGATTGTGCAAGGTTATAGAGGTAAATTGCATTTTGTGTTTCGGGTTGGGTTGACGTTAGCGACTTTGCACCTTCTTCCACATCCTTTTTCCATTTTGCACCTTTGATCTACAAAGACTTTTTTCAAAAATGGACCTCAGTCTGAAAGCTTCGTGTTGAATTAGTCTAAACTGCTGGGTTGCGAGTTTGTACGTTTTGAATATTTGGATATTTCGAGCGATGTTGGGCCGGAGCCGTCGCTCTCATGCAAATGGTACCCGTCATGTCAAATATGTACCTGAGGTGTCGAATTTTCAAACACGACAAAAAATATAAAGAGACCAACAAAACCAACAGATGATTATATTCATGTATTCGGCAACTCTTCTTTATTCGTTTTCACTTAATATCGGGGTTATTGCCGAACGTTTTCTGTCGATATTCAGTGAAGTAAACCAACCACTATAGGCCCGGTGAACACAAAACAAAGCTCCCACGACTAAGTGTCGAGTCTTGTTCAGAAAGGTAGGGGATTCCCTGTGAATCAGCAATGATTCCTGGGGGGTACGGTCAAAAACAAATCGAATTTTTCTCCAAACACCTAATTCGAAGAAACGAAAACACTCAAAAACGACATGTGCTACAAAGAATACAAAGTATCATCAAATACGTGTATAATCAGATTGGTAACACATTATCTTGATCAAAATATATTAGAATCTACCTTTTTTCGCTCCGCCACCAAGTGACGGTAGAGAAGGGTCTCTGGAAGGGTCGGCTCCAGAATTAGCAAAAATTAGCAAGAGTTGAAAAATAGTCTTCTCCAATCAAATTCCCCCATTTTTTACAAGCTCTCGGTTGAGATCGCGCTTTCAGTTTATTATTCATCATCCATGCACAAGAAAGAAACCGAAGCGCTAAAGTGCATGGTCAGACTGAATCAAGATTTGATGAAATAATTTTATCGTGTTTATAAATTGCTGAAAGCTTAATGGTTGATATAAAAATATGTTGGACCCGAAAGATTTCAGTGCAGACAAAGGAATGATGAAATTTTTTGAACTGGGAAAAGACTGGACAAAATGTGGCATTTGAATTTAACGCTTTCGTTTTGTGAGTTTTGAGCTGCATATATTTTCAAGCTAGTATTTTTTTAGGAACTGCCTAAATATTTGATGTTTTTATATTAGCTGATAACAAGCAACGCGAAGAAACGTACGAACTTTTTCGTTCCCTTAAACTATTAACAATTATCTAAAAATTATCTCGTTTGTTGTACTCTTCCACACTTCTTTTTCCTTTTTTCCACCTTTGCTCAAAAGTAAACATTATAAAAATTGTCATGGTATCATTGTTGCGTATATTCGATTTCATGAGAGCGGCAACATCTCATTATGACTGCCCGATCAATATGAATATTACAATTCTATGATCCTGTTTTGGCAAATGTGAAGATAAGATATTGACAACGCCAACTGCGAACCATGAATTGGCCCTGTCAAGTGCTGGAAACGCATCACGCTCCCAACGATCCAGTGCAATTTAGGCCTGTTTCGTGTTACGTAACATATTCACTCACGCTCAGCCCGATGGGCGATTCTCTCTTGCAAATGGCGTACGAGATTTTGCCACTGAGCAGTTGATTTTGCTTATAACAAAAGGATTTCTGGGGATTTTCAGATAAAACAATGGGATTTTCATGAAAGATGTACAAGATTTTCTTAGTGTAATTTGCCCCTCAGCTGAGCCTACTATGATTCGCATTTCAATAATCGCAGCACTAATCAATTTGCTTCTCTTTTAAAATGTTGTGCTCTTGCCATTTTTTCAAAGAACTCAAGCATACATACCAACATTCTCATATGAGATTGAGAGAGCTTCATCAAAATATAATTGATAATACCGTTACACGTTGGAGGTGGTTGAGGGCCAGGGGCGTTGTGGCAAATGAATTCTAAAGGAGGCCCGAAAGAAAAATTTTCTGACAAAGTTTCTTTGATTTATTTTGATCAAATAGAAGCATTTCATGTTAGTGTAAGGGGGAGGAGAGAAAAACATAACCTTTGCCTTAGCTGGAAAGATATTTTAAACGCACTTTTATTTTCCTTTTGTTTCTTCTTTCTTACTGTGAAAGCCCCTGAACAGGGGCGTTGAGAGGGGGGTCAGCAGGGGCAAAAGGTCCGTGGCCCGTAATAAAGTGGCAAGATCTATTTACAATGCTAAAAAGCTACAATTTCAGCTACTTATATCGAATCAACGTCTGTAAGTTTATTGCCAAGAAAGTCCACGGGTCCTTGATTGATGTAAAATGTATTTGCACATTCTTGTAAAAGTCCTTAAAAAACTTTCTCAACAATTGTAGCTAAAAAGGCGTTTCCCATGTTCTCCGGGGGACTGAAGAGCTTGGCCACAGGAAATCTTCTTAAGGGGGTACAGTTTTGTGAATTACCCCCACTGGAAAACCAGTAAATTATTTTTTGTATCAATAAAAATTGTCCTTCTTTACTCCCTGTGAGAACACAAGGGACAAGGATGCAGAAAAACACACAGGAAAAGCACAGGGTTTAAAAAAGGACAATTTCTATTGAAAAAAAAATAATTACCTGGTTTCCCTGTGGATTGCCCTGCTCTGAAATTTCGCAACCCTATAGATCGTAGATTAGGACGAGAGTTTAAATAAAGTTACTACCTGAGACGGCACCATAGTTGCTGCCAAAGGGTAAATTTTTTTAGTCTTAATGCTTCAAGTTCGCCGGAAACTGCATTCTTTGGAGCAAAATTAAATAGTAAAATTTTATTGTTAAAGTGAAGATCCACTGGCGGAAAGCGATGGTATTCTTCCTTGTTTTACCTTATGCAACATCACTGCATAAATTTTCAAATCTGGGACAACATTTTCATATCTGGTAATAGGAACAAAATTGTCACTGACCCGGTCTCCAATATTAAATAAAGATATGATTTATGACCAATATTGCAAATTTTCATCACCAAATTTGGCCCTTGCATTTTCAAATTTCAACTGACAAAATCCGAGCAGCGTATCACCAAATGGTAGAAATTGGTAAATCTCAAGAAATCATTTGGTTTTTTTGGAAAATAAGTATTTTCTTTTCAAAAGTTAATTGCTTTTGGAAGTATTTTAATCCAAGTAATTTATGTCACTAAAGATTCGTTTGACTTCTCCTTTTTACGAACAGCTCAAGTTTGAGAATTTCCCGACATAACAATCATTTTTCCGAAAATCTGTCAAGCTTCGACAGCATTCGCCTGCCCCCCTGCTGTCAAGCTTCGACAGCATTCGACAGCTTCGCCTGTCCCCCGGCCACGGCCCCCTGCCCCCCAGCCACGACGCCCCTGTTGAGGGCAAGGAAACTTGTGATAAATCATAGGTTCATTCTAGCTTGCTAGGAAATCAGGAAAATTACCAGTAAGTAAGAAAGAAACGTAGTAACCAAAAAGGTTCTGACGAACTATATATCGTCAAACTGCTGTTAAATCTGGCATAAAATCATTGAAAAAGTATTAGTGTATAGAAAATATGTATGTGTTAATTAAATATATACATTCATACCGCCTCGTGATGCCTTCCCTGTTCCTGTAAGGCTAAGAATTCTCAGAAACTTTTTCAACCGATCAATTTAAAGAGGATCTTCAATTTAATTTAGTTAAAATACCTAAAGAAAATGTATCGTACGATGTTTTCAATCGAACTCTAATTTCATTTCTCGATAAACATGCCCCTCCGAAGAAAAAATTAGTAAGAGCAAACAATGCGTCTTTCATGAATAAATCGAAGGTAAAGGTAAACGCTCTAGCCAGGATTGCTTCGTATATGGACAAATCTAAGCGAATTCTTTTCATGAAAACATTCATATTATCATATTTTAATTATTGTCCTCTTATTTGGATGTTTTGCAATAGGAAAAGTAATAATCGAATAAACCGGATTCATGAAAGAGCAATGAGAATAGCTCATGATGATTATGAATCAACTTTTAAACAACTTTTAATAAAGAATAAAACAATACCTTCTCATAAGTAAAATTTACAATATCTTGCGATAGAAATTTACAAAACATTTAACGGATTGAATCCACCTTTTATGGATGAAATATTTTCCATAAATGAATGCCGATATTACTCCCAATCCCCAATTCCCATAAATGAATGAACTCCCAATTCAAAACAGTGGAGCCACATTACAAAATATATGGATTTAATACCGTATCATACAGATGTAGCCAAATATGGAACTCAATTCCAAATGAGATAAAGTACTCCCCTACTTTATCAATATTCAAGAAAAAAATCTCAGAATTTACATCGTTTAATTGTACTTGTAATCTTTGCAAGGAATATGTTAGCAACATCGGTTATATTTGATTTATGTTATATTTAGCGTTGGTAATTTAAATTAGTTGGTTTTAATTAGCTTGTATGCATAGCTAGAAATTGTACCAACTTTAAATAAAGAAAGGAAAAAAAACTTGTTTTGGCAAATATTTTGAGTCAGTGCATGTTTTTTAAGGAGGAGACAGTGGGTGCTTAGTTTAGGAGAAAACTAGTGGGGAAATTTGAGGGATGATTTCAGTAAGCAATGATCTCAAACATGGCTGACGGACGTGTCTTGCACCGCTCCAGAATGTTCTAGTTACTTTTTAGTAATGTGGGTTAGAAGGTAAAATTTAAAGCTTTAAGTAGAGAAATTTGGCAGGATTTGGATGCAGTAAAGAGAAGTTGCAGAATAGTGATTAAATTGAAATAAATGAGTAAAAGCTCAAAGGCAAAGACAAGACGCCAAGCAGGCATGGATGAGATACGCGACGAATTGAAAGACCTTATCGATGCTGCGCTGGTCCCCATTAAGACCGAACTTGGCAACTTACCCGACAAGCAGTTTTTTGACAACCTTATAAGTAGTGTTTCGAAAACCTTAGGCGACAAATTCGACGCAAAATTTCAACAATAGGAATCGTTGTTGAATCGTTGGTGACTCCACAATCGTTGAACCCCTTAGCATGATTTTTGAGAAAAGTCTTAAATAGCAGGCCAATATCCGTCATTATGGAAAAAGGCAAACATTATACCTGTACATAAGAAGGGTAGCAGGCAGTATAAAAATAACTATCGGCCAATCTCTCTTCTTCCTATCTTAGGGAAACTGTTTGGAAAATTATTGTTTGATTCGTTGTACAGCCACCTCTGTACCAACAGTCTCATATCTGCTCAATAATCGGGTTTTCGGCCTGGTGACTCAACAATTAATCAATTACTATTCATTACCCATAAAATTTACACTGATTTTGAAGAAACTCCTAGCAGGGAAACACGTGCTGTCTTTCTCGATTTCTCTAAGGCATTCGACAAGGTATGGCACGAGGGATTACTCTATAAACTTGAATGTAATGGTATATCTGGAAATCTTCTCAAATTGATTAAAGATTATCTCACTTGTCATAAGCAGCGGGTCTTGTTGAATGGGAAGAATTCTGAATGGGTGGATATATTGGCGGGAGTGCCCCAAGGATCGGTTCTGGGACCGCTCTTCTTTCTTTTATATATTAACGACATTGTTGAGAATGTAGGATGCGAAATAAAGCTATTTGCCGACGACGCATCGCTTTTTTCAGTTGCCTATAATGAGGCTAAAACTGCGATTATGGGCCTGGCAATGGAAAATGAAATTTAATACTGAGAAAACGGAAGAAGTCAATTTTTCTGTCAAGGGGGTTAAACCAATCCATCCGCCATTGTCTTTTGGCAATGATGATGTAGCAAGAAAGAGCGAACATGAGCACCTTGGTATGATCTTGGACTCAAAATTAGATTTTAAAAGCCACACAAAAGAAGCTATACAAAAAGAGAGGCGCGGCATTGGGATGATAAGATACCTCTCCAAATACATTTCGCGGGATGTCTTGGATCAAATATATAAGCTTTATGTAAGACCGCACCTTGATTATGGTGATATTATTTATCATAAATATGACCCCCAAGTGTGCTTAAACTTCGAAATGTGAGACAGTTTGACCAAAATGCTGGAAGAACTGCAAGATACTCAAACACTTATTTTCAAAATGCACCTTTTGAGTGGAATCTTTTGGATGATGAAACAAAAAAATTCAACGTCAATTTCTGAATTTAAGTGTAAAACTAATTGCTATGATAAGACCAGAAGATAATTCAATATATGGTATTGTAGTTGTTAGACACTTGTCAAAATTGAGATTGTCATTCAGTGTTCTCAATGAAGACAAATTCAGACATAACTTTAAATGTCTAAGTCCTGTTTGTGTGTGTGGTATTGCTAATGAAGATAATGAACATTTCCTCCTGAACTGCCCCATCTTTGAAGAAGCACGAAGAGATCTCCTTGGCAGCTTGTTGGAGATATTCCTGGGGTTGATTTGGCAGAACTGGATACACAATCCTTATGTCATTTATTACTTTTTGGAAATCCAGGTCTGACCCCAATCGCAAATAGACTAATAATGGAAGCAACAATTAATTTTATCAAGGTAACCAAAAGATTTGGCTGAGGCGCGTGTTTGGGCTGCTGGGGACGGGTCCTCTGCTTGTGGCGTGGTGGCCTTGGGATCCCCTATTATTTCGGGGGTTCCCATGGCGGGTGCGCTTTGGGACTGGGCTTGTTCCTAGTGGCTTGGGGCGTGCTTCAGATGTAAACAAAGCAGCACCCCTTTCCCTCAACACTGAACAATTGTCTTTGAAGAATATTCTTGTCTCGCGCTTGATGTCGGGTGATACCTGCTGAACTCTGATGGCGGTCTGACAGCGTGGGTGCGTGGTGTGGTGCCATGTGCTTGCGTCCTTCCGATTGACATTTTGTTCTGCGGATGTTGCTCCCCGTCATTGAGTGTGAGTCAGAATGTAACGTTTTCGTTGTTGTTCATTCTTTGTTTGTTTTCTTTGCTTTGTTGGCTTTTCTTTCTTTGAATATTAAATTCAAATTGTAAGTGCTTGTCCTTGGAGGGAACTCCGATGACCCAGTGTCTATTTCCACCAGGATGGGCACAGTAGTTGTATCATGTATTATTTAGAGTTTTTTTTAAGTAATATAAAAACATAAAAAAAAATAAGGGCCTGGTTGGGAAATTCCCAACTAGTTTGTACGTTGTAGATTCCTTGAAGCCTGCGATTGCAATAATTGGTATCAAAGTCAAATTATTGAATTCTGTAGAAATCACAAACAATATACACACACATTGACCACAGCCAGTTTGTTTCTCTTTGCTTTTCCTCGCCTTTCTTGTGTTACGCATGCGTCGTCATAAAGCTAATCTTGGTTCGCCGCTGATTCCGTTTACATTACCAGATGGACAGTTTCCAGTGTAAACACATCAGGGTTCGACCCAGCGAGGCCCCGGCTAACTTTTAACCTAGGGCGAACCCAGGTTAGGTAGTGTAGTTTAAACAGTTTTTATCAGATTCATGGTCAAAGACACTGGCCTTTCTTCAGTGAAGCTCTCTACAGTGGCGGTTCCAGCCTGGGATACGTTTGGGGGGGGAGGTTGTTGGGGCAAAAGGCGTGTCAGGAACCAACCCCTTTTGTTTGGACCACGCCCTTTTTCCCTGTCTGAAACATTTTCTTCCTCTTGTCTCCTAAGAAATGTCATTTAAATGTGACGATCCAGTTAACGTACAAACCCCCCTCCTCGAAGTTTTCTCATTAGGTTTGCAAGAATCTCAAGGACCAACTTTCTAAAAAAGTGGTGGGACTAGTCCTCCATACCCCTCATGGCTCCACCACTGGCTCTCTAGCAACCTAGTTATAGTTTGTTTTAGGTTACAGTTTGGTTGAAGTCGCATTCAGACTTTTTCAAAAACTTGTGTACAATGTACCCTGACAAGTATTGTAGGTCATCAAACTCTATCGCTCTATGGCAACGGCTTTCTAAGGCCACTTGTTGTGGCCTCTTGAAAAAATTGGACAATTTGTCTCCCAATTTTTTAACAATAACGTTGCAAGAGGTGAGGTGGTTGCAAGTCTTGAACAAGCACATTTGGAAACTGCACAACAGTTCCGTCAAACATAGAAAAAAACTTCTTGCCAATCGCTACTGTCAGATGAAACTGCATCAATGAAATTGTGAAGAAAAATTGATTCACGTAGGGCTTTTTGTTAGCAGATGTTTTATTGAAATCAGTTTGCGACAGTCTTTCAAACCGTGGTCGTGTTTCTTTATGTGTCGTGTTTAGTAGTGTAGTGCTATCAAAATAACAAGAGGGGCCCTTGCAAAAAATGTTCCTAAAACGAATAGCAAAAATACAAATTGGCTTATTTTCGGTAGCCTTTATTTTCGGCAGATAAACTTTTTTGAGCCACACCAACTAATGCAAGAAAATCAATTATTGGCGGTTGTGGTTCTCTATTTAAATCAAGAATTCTTTGTATGGAGTTAAACTCTGCACGATAACAGCAAAACAGTGGTTTTATTTGTAACTCTAAGAATGTCTAATAACATTTCAAAATAGCAATCCTAGTCTGACAATTTTTGCAATATTTTCAAGCGAACCTAATATATATATATATATATTGCCATGATTTGATTGCCATGAATACGATAGAAAGTCGAAACTAGTCGGCAAAATTTGCATTTTTAATAGTGTACACGTCTTTTCAACTGTACAATATATATATAGTATTCTGAAATTGAGCCAAGAAAATAATCAAAAGTTCAACCTGCATGTTCTTTTCTTTTATGTGTCATCTTTTCATTTGTCTAGGTTAGTATCTTGGCTACAATTTGAAATCTAGTGACCTACAAACTTATTTACACTAAAACATCATTGAGAGAACTTAAAACGATACAGATTCCTTAGTCTGTACCAAAATTTATTATTCTAAACACGTTGTTCATTTAACAATTAGCAAACAGAAAAATTTCATTATAACTTTTAAGCATGCACCTTGCAGTGGCTTTCATAGAAAAGAAAAACTTAAAGGGCAGCAGGAGAAGGTCTTTAACTGTTGCTTAATACTTTCAAAGAAGAAACTTTCGTGGAAAGAAATTATCACAGGAAGGAACTTGCGAGGGAAAGAGCCTTTGCGTTTTTTAGCGTTTATGGCCTAAAATCGCGGATGATTGATACGCAAAATATCCTGAAATACTAAATTTGCGAAAATTTATTTTTGTTAAATATCCAGAAAATTTTGCTGTTGATCCTCTTGAAAACTTTGACGAATAATTATTCTGTTGGACAAATTTCACATCTTTTTCGTTGTTTTGCTGGTATCACGTGGAATAAAAATAGAAGGAAACCTCAATTGAATAGAAATGTTTTTCACGCAAAGTCCATGATTTTCGCTAAAACGCGAAAGTTTGTTTTTGCAAGGCTCCTGTTTTGCTTCTTTAGCAAAGTTGATTCCAAAAATTGCCCAATTTGAGAAGCCTTCTTCCTGCGCAACTTTCTTCCCTGAAAGTGATATGACCCTAGGGAACGTTCGATCATGTGTGGAAGGTCATTATTAGCTAGAAATGTAACAATGGCGACTCTAGACAACTAACTAAAAACAACAGCTCCTTGATCTCTACATACAGTTTCAAATCATTTCTCTAGGAAGTAGGACAGATTTCTCTTTGTGCGAAATTTGAAATAGAATTTCTATATAGTGGATGTTGGTCATAGTGGGGCCCTTTGGCCTGCGCGTAGACTTCATTTTGATGCTTAGTTGTAAAGCGAGCACGCATGTTAGGGGCCTTGACTGTGACTTTAGTTTCCAGTTTATGAAAATTATCTTCTCCACTCCAACTTTTGCAGACAGGGCCCGTAATTTTCAGTACTTCACATGTATGAGGGCCCGGTAGGGATCGCCATTTTGCCACGCGGGCCAGACCGCGCCTGGCCTTCAGCACGAGAGAGTTTGAACGATCATCAATTATTCTCGTTAGGTTTTTCATAAATTTCAACCGTGACTGGTGTTGTCATCAAGAACCGATAATATCTATTTGAAAATGGCTAAATTCTTTCTTCTGAAAATTTAATGTCTTTCTTCTGAAAATTTCCCAGTTTCCAAGATGTTGACGACAAAACTTCCATTTTCGAAGATTTGCCGACAAGGTTAGGGTCTGGGGTGTCACCCCCCAGCTGGGGTGTCACTCTGCTTGAAACAAAAGTATTAACAATGGGACATGTTTGGAATTCTGCTTCACGGATTCCATCGGGTCAGGTTCAAAAGCCAGGTCGCAGGACAAAAGCGCTATCTGGATTCGCTCCGGTTGTTTGGAAACCGTCTGGACTGCCTGAGCACAGAATGCATGAGCACAGAATGCATGAAGTTGGTTGCATTGAGGTGCATGGCACAATGCAAACCTGATCTGCTATGAAAGAATTGCTAACCGCAGGGCTTTATGTTCTTATCTGCAAATGATCCATCACGAGAATAAATTCCAGTCGGTTGGTGAAGCTTGTGCGCGCAGGATCTTGACTTTGGATCAAGTAGATTGATAGCTTCGCGAGTAAAGCAGTGTGGTGATTGTGCAAGGTTATACAGGTAAATTGCATTTTGTGTTTCGGGTTGGGTTGACGTTAGCGACTTTGCACCTTCTTCCACATATCCTTTTTCCATTTTGCACCTTTGATCTACAAAGACTTTTTTCAAAAATGGACCTCAGTCTGAAAGCTTCGTGTTGAATTAGTCTAAACTGCTCGGTTGCTAGTTTGTACGTTTTGAATATTTGGATATTTCATGAGATTCGACTGGGATGCTGCTGCAATGAAACAATCCCCTGCAGCAACAACTTCCATTGAAATGAGATGCAGTGGAAAGCTAGATTCTGAGTAACACTGCCCGACCCGATCAATATGAATATTAGAATTCTTTTATCCTGTTTTGGCAAATGTGAAGATAAGACATTGACAACGCCAACTGCGAACCATGAATTGGCCCTGTCAAGTGCTGGAAATGCATCACGCTCCCCTACGAT